>NC_087265.1:20090000-21325000 GCF_015220805.1 Pogoniulus pusillus
AAGCTCCGATGTGAGTTGTTTGGTGTTTTTTTTCCCTCCCCCGGAGCGCTGCGCTGCGCTCAGCAGGGACACCTCTGCTGCTCCTCGTTTAAATCTGCCGCTCGCCAGGCACCGCCCTCTGCCTCACCTTCCTGCGAGCACTCAGCGCCTGCCGCTCCCTGCCCCCTTCTGGGCTCCTCGGGTCGAGAGAGCCTCAAAATGGAGGAGAAAAAAGGCTTCGAGAAAGCGCGTTTCAGCTGAGCTAGCCTTCTTTTCTCCAGACTAAAAAGCCCCAGGTCTCTCAGCCTTTCCTCATCAAGCAATGCCCTCCAGTTCCCTAATCATCCTCTGAGTCCTCTGCTGGATCCTACCCAGAAGATCCCTGTACCTCTTAAGCTGGGGAGCCTAAAACTGGACACAGTATTCAAGATGAGGTCTCACCAGGGCAGAGTAGAGGGGAAGGAGAACCTCCCTTGATCTGCTGGACACACTCTTCCTAATACAACCCAAGATCCCATTGGCCTTCTTGGCCACAAGGGCACATTGCTGCCCCATGGATAACTTGTTATCCACCAGGACCCCCAGGTCCCTCTCCACAGGGCTGCTCTCCAGCAGATCACCTCCCAGCCTGTACTGGTGCAGTTTATTATTCCTCCCCAGATGCAGGACTCTGCACTTGTCCTTGTTGAACTTCATCTGTTTCCTCTAAGAGTGGGACTTTGATTGTAGACTACATTAATATTGGTATTACCATTGAATTGCTTGCTTCAACTGCCAAAAACCGCAGAGTCACAGAATGCATGGTGTTGGGAGGAACCCTCAAAAGTCATCTTGTCCAAGCACCCTGCAGTGAACAGAGACATCTCCAGTTAGATCAGATTGCTCAGGACCACATCAAGTTTGATTTTGAATGTCTCCAAGGATAGGGCCTTAACCACATTTCTGGCCAACCTGTTCCAGTATTTTGCCACCCTCATTGTGAAGCACTTCCCTCCTGATGTCTAACCTAAATCTACCCCTGCTCCAGTTTCAGACCAGTGCCCCTTATCCTGTCACCACAGGCCTTTCTAAACAGTGCCTCCCCAGCCTTCCTGTAGGTCCCCTTCAGATATTGAAATGTTGCTCCCCAGAGCCTTCTCTTTTCTAGGCTGATGAACCCCTATTCTTTCAGCCCATCCTTCAGAGGAGCTTCAGCCCTCTGATCATCGTTGTGGCCCTCCTCTGGACCTGGTCCAGCAGGTCCATGCTTTATTAAAGCCAAATTCTTTACCAGCCTACTGAAGAAGATACAAACAGCAGGTTGCCCAGGGAGCTAGTTGAGGCCCCATGCCTGTACATATTCAAAGTGCGGCCCAATAAGGCTATGAGCAACCTGATTTAGTGGAGGCTGTCCCTGCTAACTGCAGGGGGATTGGACTAGATGAGCTCTGGAGGTCACTTTCAACGCAAGCTATTCTATGATTCTATGGTTCTAAACTACAAAACTTGATGTCTTATCTAGAAAGCAAATCCAATTATGACTTAAGCACTTGAGAGAAGCGAAATGTGATTTAATTACTTCTTTCAAAAGAAAATTACTTCTTTCAGGTT
This sequence comes from Pogoniulus pusillus, assembly GCF_015220805.1. NCBI lineage: Eukaryota > Metazoa > Chordata > Aves > Piciformes > Lybiidae > Pogoniulus > Pogoniulus pusillus. The sequence goes on from NC_087265.1 coordinate 20,091,570, forward strand.
TTTATTACTAAAACTCCACAGTCATTTTTATCACTATAAAAAAAAGCAGGCTTGGAAGAGAAGCTCTTTCCAGGGAGTTCCCATTTGAGTCCTCATTAGTTAATGCTCATACTGAAAATTTGAGTGCTTATACAAACTTCTCGTTGTCTAGAAAATAAGCCAGAAAAAATGGCTTGTGATAGGTAACGTTTGTATCTGTAGAAATGGGATTAGAATAAAATAAGCATTGTAAAGAGGAAAATGAACATGATATTTTTTAACTCTGACTATAAAAAGGTCATTATTGCTGTTCATGCATAAATATTTTCCTAACTGAAGTGCAAACATAGTATTATGATCTGGAAAAAAAAGTTGGAAGTGACAAAGTCACATTTCCATTTCTTTTAAGAAGAGCTGTTCAGAAGTGAATGTAGCTTTGCATTTGCAAGAGAACTACATGCAGGGATACCACCCTTGCTGTTCAAATCTGCAGCTTCTGACCAGTCCTCAAGTGAAAGGGCTAAAGGACAGCTAAGGGACAAGACATAAGATAGGAATAAGTTGCTCAAATGCCATTTGCCTCCTTGAGAGAGAGTAATGCTTCATGTGTACAGATTTGGCTTCATCTCTGGATATAAAATCATGTGATAGGCAATTACCCTAAGTGTCCATTTCTCAGGAAATGAGATTGGGATTTTAAAAACATTTCTATTAAAACCTGAGACTGGCAGGCGTGAATTTCACAGAAAAGAGCTTGAAGATACTCCCAAATGTAGTAATGCATCACCCTAATGGAATAAACAGTGACAGTTAGTTTCTTGCTGGACAAAACTGCAAGAATCAAAAAACGTTCCTGAAAAGACCCCCAGGATCTCCAAGTCCAACTGTTATCCCTACTCTGCAAAGTTCACCCTTAAACCATATCCCCAAGCACCACATCCAAACTCCTTTTAAACACATCAGGATTGGTGACTCCACCACCTCCCTGGGCAGCCTATTCCAATGCCTGACCGCACTTGCTGAGAAAAAATGTTTCCTGATATTTCCTAAGAGAAGCTAGGGAAGGATGCACAAGAATGGTGTGAGGAAATGCAGATAATTTTTATTAAATTGAGATAATTTTTTTAAAGTTTAACGTAAAAACCCCCACAAAAATCTCTGCAGATAAGCAAAATAAAATGATACTCTGCCATATTCTGCTCTCCCCTTAAAAGCCTGTCAAGTGTAAAGTCCTTGTCTAGTTACTTACCCGGTTGTCTCTCTGGCTTGGATATAAAGTCTGAGGTATTGTAAACATGTTTGTAAAACCAGTGGCCTCAGTTGGATAAAGTGCCATTTTTCTAGCATCTAATCAATCAGAAATGTCACTCACGCATCTATTTCATCTTCAGGAGACACTGACTTCTTTTGGCCAATCATAGAATCATAGAATCAACCAGGTTGGAAGAGACCTCCAAGATCATCCAGTCCAACCTAGCACCCAGCCCTAGCCAATCAACTAGACCATGGCACTAAGTGCCTCATCCAGGCTTTTCTTGAACACCTCCAGGGACGGTGCCTCCACCACCTCCCTGGGCAGCCCATTCCAGTGGCAAACCACTCTGTGAAGAACTTCCTCCTAACATCCAGCCTATACTTCCCCTGGCACAACTTCAGACTGTGTCCCCTTGTTCTATTGCTGGTTGCCTGGGAGAAGAGGCCACCCCCCACCTGGCTACAGTGTCCCTTCAGGTAGTTGTAGACAGCAATGAGGTCCCCCCTGAGCCTCCTCTTCTCCAGGCTAAACAACCCCAGCTCCCTCAGCCTCTCCTCATAGGGTTTGTGTTCCAGGCCCCTCACCAGCTTTGTTGCCCTTCTCTGGACACATTCCAGCACCTCAACATCTCTCTTGAATTGAGGGTCCCAGAACTGGACACAGGACTCAAGGTGTGGCCTGACCAGTGCTGAGTACAGGGGAAGAATAACCTCCCTTGTCCTACTGGCCACACTGTTCCTGATGCAGGCCAGGATGCCATTGGCTCTCTTGGCCACCTGGGCACACTGCTGGCTCATCTTCAGCCTACTATCTATCAGTACCCCCAGGTCCCTTTCCTCTCGGCTGCTTTCCAGCCACTCTGTCCCCAGCCTGTAGTGCTGCTTGGGGTTGTTGTGGCCAAAGTGCAGACTTGGGCCTTTTCAGCCTGGAGAAGAGAAGGCTTTGAGGAGACCTTGTAGTTGCCTTCCAGTATCTGAAGGGGCCCTACAGGAAGGCTGGGGAGGGACTATTTACAAGGTCTTGTAATGATAGGACAAGGAGTAATGGGTTTAAACTGGCAGAGGGGAGATGTAAACTAGATGTTAGGAAGAAGTTCTTTCCAGTGAGGGTGGTGAAACACTGGAACAGGTTGCCCAGGGACCTGTTCTAGTGGGAGGTGTCCCTGCCTATGGCGGGGGGGTTGGAACTAGATGATCTTTGAGGTCACTCCCAACCTAAATCATTCTATGATTCTACAATAGAAAAATTGGATGGATAAATGGACGAAGAGAAATTCAATAATGAAAAAGGGAAGTAAGATGAAACAGTGAGAGGGATGAGAAAAGAAAATATTTGTACAAAGAAATTTCTTGAAACGGGCTGTGCAGAGGTGTAGTTAATGCCCCATCCCTGGAGACATTGAGGATTAAACTTGATTGTGGCCCTGGTCAGATTGTTATAGTTGGAGGTGTCACTGCTGACTGCAGGGGAGCCAGGCAGGATGACCTTTGAGGGTCCCTTCCAACCCAGTGCAATCTCTGAATCTGTCTTCTCAAGAAGGAATACTTAGAGATGTGAATTTTCTTTCTGCTTTGGAGAACAGAAGTTCTCAGGTTCAAGAAGTGAATCGGAATCAATAATGCTGAAGGCTTTTCTGCTCTGTGTAGTTTAATGGAGAAAATGGAGTGATGATTAGCAAGTCCAGAGGAGGGCCACAAAGATGATCAGAGGGCTGGAGCACCTCTCCTATGAGAGTTGGATCTCTTCAGCCTGGAGAGGAGAAGTCTTCGAGGAGACCTTGTAGTAGCCTTCCAGTATATAAGAGGCCCTACAGGAGGGATGGGGAGGGACTATTGACAAGGTCTTGCAGTGACGGGATGAGGAGTGTTGGTTTAAATCTCCCCTCTGCCAATTTAAACTAGATGTTAGGAAGAAGTTCTTTACAGTAAGAGTAGTGAAACCTTGGAACAGGTTGACATGGGAGGTGGTGGATGCCCTCTCCCTGGAGGTGTTCAAAGCCAGGTTGGACGAGGCCTTGAGTGACCTGTTCTAGTGGGAGGTGTCCCTGCCTATGGCAAGAGGTTGGAACTAGGTGATCTTTGAAGTGCCTTCCAACCTAAACCATTCTATGATTCTATGATTATGTTATTTTTACTGGTAATTTTCTAACAGTATCCTTTGCTTGTGCTCCTCTCCTAGGGAGTTGGCGTCTCAATCCATGGACGTTTCCGAGTGGCTACAGAAAACACACTTTTTGCAATGCCAGAAGCAGCAATAGGCAAGTATTGTGGCAGGTGATCACACCTTAACCTGATTAAACCTTCACTGTCTCTGTGCTCAGGATGAAATGGCTTTAACTGAAAGCAGTGGCACTAATGAAAGAACTGCAAAAAGGAATTGGAAATGAGCTTATGCAGAAAGTGATTTGCATTCAATTAACAGAAACTTGGCCACACCTGGGAGGTTGCTTATTGAGGTTCTGATCCTCGGGGTTGCTGTCTAGACTGCCACAACAACCGTGTCACAGGATGCATTTTTTTGTTTAATGGAAGTAGATCTGAGGAGCTAAGTGTTTGCTACAGATGTAGGCAGATAGTCTGAAGATGCCAATGCAGGTGTGGCAGCTTGATGTCTGGAACTCACTGCGAGTCAAACTGGCTGTTCCGCAAGCTGCTCTGCAGTGTTAATGAGACAGGTTTTGGAATTCCAGCTTTCTTGGTAGATTAGTAATCTAGACCCATTACAGTTGTTTACAGACTGTGTGCATGTGACATCAGTGTTGTCAGTTTTTTTGTTTTCAATAACAACATAGAATCATGGAATTATTTTGGTTGGAGAAGATCTCTAACGTAATTGAGTCCAGCCATCAACCTAAGACCATCATAGCCTTTAAATCATGTCCCCATGTGCTGTGTTCACACATTTCTTGAACGCCTCCAGGGATGGTGACACCACTGCCTCCCTTGGCAGCTTGTTCCAATGCCTGACCATTCTTTTCCATAAAGACATTTTCCCAATACCCAACTTAAACCTCCCCTGGCACAGTTTCAGGCCATTTTCTCTTGTTCTGTCACCTAATAGTAGGGAGAAGAAACCGACCTGCATCTTGTACCAGCCTGCTTTCAGGGATTGTAAAGAGCAATGAGATCTCTCCTCAGCCTCCTCCAGGCTGAACACCTCAACTGCTCCTCATCAGACCTGTTCTCTATACCCTCCCCCAGGCCCTGTTGCCCTTCTCTGGACACGCTGCAGCAACACTATGAGTACCTTGTGCATTCTTACTCGTGACCCTACAGCTTCTTTGTTAACTCTGAGTTGCACAAAAGAAATGTTGTGCCTCAGAGCTATATGAAGGTGTTGGTATGACTCCAAAACAGTCAGGTCAAAAACACCCCTCCTATGAAATAATTTCTGTTTCCCTGCAGCACAGTCCTGGCACCAAGAGGGTATTCACACTGAACCTATTACTGTCTTGTGTATAGACCCCATTAATGCTCTTATCAATGTCCAAATCCCTTCTCCATGGGTATATGTATGGAGAGTGCTGAAAACCTGTGACTTACCCTGCGTTTCTCCTACAGAATTTCTAGTTTCTATGTATTTCCAAGACAAGGCAGCTGAAGGGTGACTGCAATTGTTCTTACTTTCATAGAATCACAGAATTGTAGAACTGTTTTGGTTGGAAAAGACCTTGGAGATCATTTGGTCCAGCCATTATCTAACTGCCTGTATTGGAAATTAATAATCAGTTACAAATTAAGAATATTAATTTCTGTATGAACATTATTTTTTATTATTAATATTTGTGATGGTTTGGGCTCTTACCCGCCCCCCCACACTTTTGGAATTGCCCCAGCTAACTCAGAAGGCCTCTGGGAATATAAATGAAGCTATTTATTTTACAGCAGCAAATATACAAGCAGCTATTTACAATATATACAGTTATATACAGAAATATACAAAGGATAAACAATACAAAAGCACAACTCCCCTCCCAGAAACCTGAGTCCCCAGGAGGGGCTCTCAAACCACCCCAACACCTTCCCCGGCCCCTCTCAACCTTACCCCAGTTCCCAGGAAGAATAGAGGTGCAGCCAAGAGGTTAGGGAGCAAGGTTAGTGGGATCAAGGTTAATGAGATGTGACTAGGTCTAAAGGCAAAGGCGGAATGAAAGACAAAATGGAGAATGTTTTACTTCTTCTTCCCAGAGTTCTCAGCGTGACTGTGAGCGAAGAGACACAATTGTTTTCATTTCACTGCCCGTTATCTAGTTCTTTTACCAAAACATTCCAGCTTGCTTCTAACTAGCACAATATTTTAAAATTTCCTGAGATTCTTTGGATTTTCAGTCAACATGAAGTAGTTGCATGAAGTGTGGTCACACCAGAGCTGAGTACAGGGGAACGATCACTTTCCTGGTCCTGCTGGCCACACCATTTTTGATCCAGGCCAGAATGCTGTTGGCCTGCTTGGTGTCTTACCAACTGAAGCAGGACAATGAGGCCAGTCTGTAATATATGGCCCTGTTGAACATATTGATTCAGAACAGAAAATATTATTTGGTGGTTAAGCAGCTTGAATGGCACCAGACACAACACTACTAGGTTCGGTCTTGGTTTCACCTCCCAGAATTAGTTGTAAGCAGTAGTGACCATTATTTTCTTCAAAGAGTTTCCAAACACTTATTAATGTTAAATACTGTAAATAATCAATCAGGATTCAGGTCTGAAAAGACAGTTACTAGAAGACATTCTGCTTTGGTTGAAAATATTTCCAAGTACAATAATCTCATGGGATGGGTTGGGTTGGAAGCGACCTTAAAGATCATCTAGTTCCAACCCCCCTGCCACAGGAAAGGACACCTTCCACTAGACCAGGTTGCTCAAAGCCTCATCCAGCCTGGCCTTACAACTAAAGTTGAAATGCACACTTGCCTAGTGCCTCCCATTAGGAAAACTTAAAAGATCTGACAGTTTTCATGTTTTTAAAGAGTGTCTTACACATACTATCTGTTGTTTGGTGCTACCCAGCCAGCATCAAAGATTTCAGAAGACTGATTCTGAAATCCTTAGAGTATGAAATTGAGATGTGTCAGGTCAAATAAAACAGAATAAATCCTTCAGATATCAGCAAGCTCATTCTGATTTTAACTCAAGAAAAAAAAATACAGCAGTTCCTGCTAGCTGGTGTCATCTAATTCTTCTGAATAAAGAAGTCTGAGGTGAGGAAAAAAAATTAGCAGCCTGACAGCCTTCCAAATTTTTTTCCTGCTTAGGAAAAACTTAAGCTGAACTTTCAACCTGGGTGTTAATACAACATGAACTTGCCAAAGTCCTCAAGTTCTTAATCAGTTGTGCAAGAAATCCATTTGGAGGAAGCAGTTGGTTGTTTGTTTTTTAACTAAACAAAAGTGGTTCTTTGGTGTATAATATTCATAGAATTGCAGCACGCTAGGAGTTGGTAGGGAACCTCCAGAGATCATTGAATCCAGACTCCCTGCAAAGCAGGGCCACTTAGGACAGGCCACACAGGAAATACTTCCAAGTGGGTTTGGAATCTCTCCAGAGGAGGAGACTCCACAACCTCTCTGGGCAGCCCACACCAGGGCTCCTTCACCCTCACAGAAAAGACATTTTTGCTCATGCTGAGATGGAGTTTCCTATGATTGAGATTATGTGCATTTCCTCTCATCCTGTCACTGGGCATCACTGAAAAGAGGCTGGCTCCACCCTCCTGACAGCCACCCTTCAGGTATTTGTATACAGTGATAATGTCCCCTCTCAGCCTCTTCTCCTCCCTTCTCTCCTCCTCCCCATTCCAATAATAAAAATACTTTCTTTGGTTCCTTCTTCAAAAGTAAAGATATGAGTGGCTTTATATTAGCAAAAGTTGTACATTTCTCGGGTTGACAAAGACTTATTTAAACAAACAGACTGAAGACATGTAAAGGAGAAGCTTAGAACTTGCTTAGAAACCAAAGCAATTAAAACCCTTTTAGAGTCAGGGGTAAATCCACTGAAATCTGTTTGGCATTAAGGCTTCAGCTGTTTTGGTCTCTGTGGTGTACATTTAAAATGTCTGTCTAGATATTGTATGAAAGGAGTTTTTTCCTCTGTTCACTTACTTTAGCAGGTGTTACACCTTTTCTGTGCAATGAAAACAAAGCTATCATTCAGCTGCATTGCTCTGCATTTACATTTCTCCATGCATAAGAGGATATTGAGAGAGATGCCACTTTGCAAACAGAAATGAAAGGCAGTTCTAGAATGTGGGAGTTTGAAACTGAGATAGGTAAGATAAAGCACTGGAAAGGGGCTTAAATATGGGAGGGCATGGGGAAAACACTGTTGGGAAGAACAGAAGATAAAATTATATTGTCAGAGGTGGGCTTTAAGATGATGTTACATTAACAATGGACACTTTCTTGTCCATTTGACATTTGAGTGACCTGCAAGGCAAGAGGTGATTCTACCACTGCTCTGGTGAGATCTCACCTGGGGTACTGTGTCCAGCTCTGGGCCCCCAACACAAGAGAGATATGGACCTGCTGGGAGAGGTCCAGGAGAGGGGCACAAAGTGCACCTCTCAGGTGAAGACAGGCTGAAAGAATTGTGGCTGTTCAGACTGGAGAAGAGAAGTTTTCAGGGAGAACTTAGAGCTGCATTTCAATATCTGAAGGGGACCTGCAGGAATGCTGGGAGGGAGCTGTTTAGAAGGGCTTGCAGTGATAGGACAAGGAGCAATGGTTTGAAACTGGGGCAGGGCAGATTTAGGTTGGACATAGGAAAAAAGTTGTTTACAATGAGCGTGGTGAAGTGTAACAGGTTGTGCACAATTAATAATCTGTGTTAATTTTGATATGCAGGCAATGATTGTTAATAACTATGAAAACTGTTTATTAACATTAAACTTGCCAGAAAACTTATTCACAGGTTCAAAAAACGCACAGCTTGGAAATTTATACACACAGGAACAGGCAAAACCGGAGCACTTACTTCCTAAAGTGGCAAATGCAAATATACTGGAAGAGGCTTTTAAGTGTTTACTCACAAGGTATAAATTAGACAGTACCCAAAGCACATGGAACTCTGTCTTGTTGGCTGCTGAGACTTGATTCTTCCCAGACTTCTGGGGAAAGGAGGCAGACAATCTCTGACCTTGTCTCCTGGCTCCTTTGGATGATCTGTGTATCTCCAGGGCTTCTAGTCTTAGCAGGAGACTTTCAGGTGCAGGCAGTCTCAGCACAATGTCTGGCTGGCTATGCAGGCCGATTGTGTGCAGGCATTTAGAGCCCATTTCTGGTAAGCTCTCCAGGCAAATTCAGGTGGAAAATGAGATGGCAGCATCCCTGTGCTACCCTTTTATCAATATCCAGCCGGAGACTAATGGGGCATTGGACATAGATTAGCCAATCGGAATGGCACTTTGCCAGGCCTCACCATATTAGGTGAGTTCAAGGCTTTTGCCCTCCCCAACACAGAAATAGGAGGAGCAAGGGAACATGTCTGGGTAAGCCAACATGGATAAGCCCATGTTTGTCCCATCAAGCCTACCACCACATAAAGTATTGGAACAGGTTGCCCAGGGATGTGAGGCCCCATCCTTGGAGACATTCAAGATAGACGATGCAGCCTTGGGCAGCCTGCTTGAGTTGGAGGTGTTGACTGCAGGGGCTTTGAAGGTCCCTTCCAACCTAATGCAATCTGTGAATCACTTTAAAATCCTCCAGTTCTTTTCTATATTCACTTACCTCACCCCCATGAGGTAATTACCCCCACAGGGTAATTTCACTGCTGCTTAAGCAGTGTGATCCCTTCAAACTCAATGCAGTCTGTGAATCTGTGAGCTTTTAGCTTTCTAGAAGTCATTTACTCATAAATCTGCAAGCACATCTGCAAGATAAGGTAGGCCTGGAATAGCACTGTCTTTATCTTTTGCTTGGCAACTGCAAAGAGTTTCACAGTTGGGGTTGCAGTGAAGCATGCTGCATCTGTCGCAGAGCACAGACTGCAAGTCAGCAGTACTGGCTTAGGCTTTTAGCCTAGTCAGCCCAGCACGCATTCAGCTTTTCTCTTATTTAAGATTTGAGAAATAGTTGGACAATGCTATAAAAACAAAATCATGACCAAAATCGTCCGTCCCATCCCCCCACCCGCCTCATATTGGTACATAGAATAAATTAAGAGGAACCCAGTAGCAAGAAGGAACATGAGGAAACATTGAGAGAGTTAAAAGGAATAGAACAGGGGCAAGATAAGTAAAATGATGAGAAGGAAGGAAGGAAGACTGTGTTCAGTTTTGGGCCACTGACTACAAGGAAGACACTGAGGTGCTGGAGTGTGTTCAGAGAAGGGCAAGGAAGCTGGGGAAAGGTGTAGACAAAAGTCTTAGGAGAAACAGGTGAAGGAACTGGAGTTGTTCAGCCTGGAGAAGAGGAGACTGAAGGGAGACTCCCATTGATGGGAGTTGGTCTCTTCTCCCTACTATCAGGTGATAGAATGAGAGAAAATTGTGCCTGAAATTGTGCCAGGGGAGGTTCAGGTTGGATGTTAGGAAAAATGTCTTTATGGAAAGGAGTGGTCAGACATTGCAACAAGCTGCCTGGGGCAGTGGTGGAGTCACCATCCCTGGAGGTGGTCAGGACATGCATGGACATGGCACTTGGAGACATGATTTAATGGCCATGGTGGTTTTAGACTGACAGTTGGGCTCGATGAAAGAAGTCTTTTCCAGGTGAAATAATTCTATGATTCCAAGACAAGGATACAGCAGAAGTTACAGCAGACTCTGTTTATGTGGCCAAGTCAGTTTAAAGTGTATTAGTTACACCTTCACTAATTCTGTTTGTAAATGCCTTCATAATTAAAGAAACTTCCATTCAGTTTACTTACCTCTAAAGGAACTTGAGTTGTTCAACTTCACGTTTTATGTAGAATTAATTTTCCTGTGTGTGGCTGTGTGGAAAGGTCCTCTCAGTTCCAGCAGAAAAACAGCTTTTCCTCTAGAAACACTGGAGCAGAGGTAGAGGAATATGTCAAGCAGCTATAGGGAGGGTTTTCTCCCCCTCTACAGTGCCCTGCGAGCAATGAAGTCTCCCCTGAACATTCTCTTCTCCAGTCTGAACACCCCCAGCTCCCTCAGCCTCTCCTCACAGGGCTGTGCTCCAGCCCCCCTCACCAGCCTTGGTGCCCTCCTCTGGACATGTTCAAGCACCTCAACATCTCTCTGAAATTGAGAGGCTCAGAACTGGACACAGTACTCAAGGTGTGGCCTCACCAGCACTTAGTACAGGGGCAGAAGGACTTCCATAGTCCTGCTGGCCATGCGATTCCTCATACAGGCCAGGATGTCATTTGGCCTTCTTGGCCACCTGGGCACACAGCTGGCTCATGTTCACTTGGCTGTTGACCAGCAGCTCTCTGCCTGGCTGAGACTCTGGGCAGCCTGTTCCAGGACTCTGCCACCCTCACAGGGAAAAGTGTTACCTTATCTTCATGGGGATTCTCTTCTGCTCCAGCTTGCTCTCATTGCCCCTTGTCCTATCATTGGACATCACTGAGCAGAGCCTGGCTCTGTCCTCTTGGCACTGCATATCCGTATAAACATGAATGATGTCACCTCTCAGTCTCCTCTGCTCCAGGCTAAAGAGCCCCAGCTCCCTCAGCCTTTCCTCATAAGCGAGATGTTCCACACCCTTCAGCATCTTTGTGGCTCTGCACTGGACTCGTTCAAGCAGTTCTCTGACGTCTTTCTTGAACCAAGGGGCCCAGAACTGGACACAACATTCCTGATGTGGCCTCAAGAGGACAGAGTAGACAGGGAGGAGAACCTCTCTGAGCTTACTAACCAAAGCCCGTCTAATCCACCTCAGAGGTTTAAACTTCAATAAAGGCATGTTACTTACCAGTTTCAACTTCCAAGTATTTTAAACTGTGTTAACAGCTTTGAAGTTTTAAAAATCCTCCTGTTATTTATATTTTAAAAAATCCCACAAAATTTAACAGAGTCAATAAACTGGAAAGTCAACATCTCATGCCTCCACCATCAGGAAGACCCTGACAATATTGTTGCTCTGTTAATGAATTCTCAGCCCCTTAAATGGTTCAGTCTTTGCTATGGAAGAGGCACTTGATTGTTGTGTGATATTTTTATCATAATAATAGATTTCCAAGAAAAACAAGCATCCAGTTTGACTTTGCACAAATTCCTTCACTGTTCCTAGTGTCCCTTCTGATTTTTGCTGAGAGCATGGTTGACTCTTGGTGCATCTAAAAATGTCTCAAGTTGTTGGCAGATAAAATGAACTCCATTGTCTGGTCTACATTTGTAAATTATGTGCCAAGGGAAATGATACAGCTTGAAAGGGATTCAAGAATTTGCTTTAAGAAGGATTTTGGTGACAGAGAAAAGTCAAACCAACTCAAGGAGAAACCTGGGCAAGAAAGCTGTGTCTGAGACAGGGAGATCAAAGCAATAAAAGAAGAAATAGCTGCTAAGCTCTGTGCACAATTAGAACAAGTTCTTCTCCCTTCATGGTTGTGCTTTTGTTTTGTTTATTCCAGGCCTTTTTCCTGATGTAGGGGGTGGCTATTTCTTGCCAAGATTACCGGGAAGGATTGGCTATTACCTTGCCCTAACTGGATGTAGGCTGAAAGGAAGAGATGTACTAAAAGCTGGCATCGCTACGCATTTTGTAGCTTCTGAAAAGGTAAGGGGCTCATCAGTGCTAGCAAAGACACAGCCTGCAGCCAGCATGACAGCTTGGAGTTGTGTAGCACACCAGTATGCTTCTACTGACTTCAGTGCTGCAGAGGCACAGTTACAGCAGCTGGCCATGCACTGCGGGTGGGGGTCATAGAATCATAGAATTGTCAGGGCTGGAAGGGGCCATGTAGCTTGCCGCGGGCAGGAACAATTCACACTAGATCAGGTTGCTCAGAGCCACATCCAGCCTGGCCTTCAAAACTTCTAGGGATGAGGTGTCCCCCACTTCCTGTTCCAGTCATGAGATGCTTACAAGAGTTGGGGCTCTTCAGCCTACAGAAGAGAAGGCTTTGAGGAGACTTGTTGTAGCCTTCCAGTATCTGAAGGTGGCCTACAGGAAGGCTGGGAAGGAACTATTTTCAAGGTCTTGTAATGACAGAACAAGGGGTAATGGGTTTAAACTGGCAGAGGGGAGATTTAAACCAGATGTGAGGAAGAAGCTCTTTCCAGTGAGGGTGGTGAAACACTGGCACAGGTTGCCTGGGGAGGTTGTGGCTGCTCCCTCCCTGAAGGTGTTCAAGGCTAGGCTGGATGAGGCCTTGAGCGACCTGTTCTAGTGGGAGGTGTCCTTGCCTATGGGGGGGGGGGGGGGGTTGGGACTAGATGATCTTTGAAGTCCCTTCCAACCTAAATCATTCTGTTCTATGATTCTATGTTGCCAAACTGTCATTATAACACTTGCCAGCTACTGACAGGTTTGCTTGGAAGAAGGAGTAAACCTTGCTGTCTTCGTGATATTACAGCTGGAGGTCATGATTTACTGAGCATAACTGAAGTTGCTTCAAAAATTGTACAATTTAAACAACAGTGTCTGAAATGAAATATTATTTATACAGCTGCAATGTTTTTAATCAAGGTAGTACAGAATCCCAGCATGATGGGGATTAGAAGAGACCTCTGGAGATCATCTAGTCCAGCCTTCCTGTTATAACAGGGTAACCTATGGCAGTTTGCCCAGGTTCACAATCAACAGGGAGGTTTGGAATCTCTCCAGAGAAGAAGTTTTTCCTCCTGTGTAGGGGGAACTTCCTGTGCTCCACTTTGTGCCCATTGCCCCTTGTCCTGTTGCTGTGCACTAAAAAAAAAGAGTCTGGCCCCATCATCTTGCACCTCACCCTGTAGCTATTGATCAGCATTGAGAAGATTCCCTCTCAAGCTGCTCTTCTCCAGGCTAACCCTCCCCAGGTCTCTCAGCCTGTCTGGTCAGAGAGATGCTCCAGGCCCCTCAGCATCTTTGTAGCCTCCATTGAACTGCCTCAAGTAGTTCCTCATCTCTCTCAAACTGGGAGTCCAGAACTGGATCCAGTACTCCAGTTATGGCCTCACTAAGGCAGAGTAGAAAGGAAAGAAAACCTCTGTTGACCTGCTGGCCACCTTCTTCATGCACTCCAAGATGCCATTGCCCTGCCTCATGTGTATTCTTTGTCAGTCTCTCTAACAGATCCCCAGCTTGTTTCTTACAGTGGCTGTGACAAGGTGTGAAAATTCATATATGTCCTAAGAATCATTGTGCTCCAGTAACTTGCCTGAACCTAAGTGAAGGAGAAACAATGACTTGCTTTCCTTCTCTCTCTAAAGACCCATGACTGTCATCATGGAACTGGCTGGATACTATTTTGAGCACTGCATGGTTGCCAGACTCTTCTTTTCTCTTAGACTGTTGTAGGCTGGCTTTACCTGCTGCAGTTGTAGTCCCACACTGGGGGACTGGTTGGGAAGCAGAATTCTTTATTGATCACTGCAGACACAATGAAATCCAAGCAGTTCAACACTAAGTGAACTCTGGCTGCTTAGATTGTTTTCTTTGTACCTCTTTAAGATCTGCCTGAAATGTAGGAAGTATACTCTATAGTACCATTGCCATAGCAGTAGTAATCCAAGAAGTACATTTTGATCTACTTACACTTAATTAAATCTTGTTTTTAATAGATACCTGCCTTAGAGAAGGACCTGATAGCCCTGAAATCTCCTTCAACAGAAAACGTTGCAGACTTACTGAACTCTTACCATGCAAAGGTAATCTGATCAGTTACTGAAATCATGCAAAACTGTAAAGCAGTTTTAACCCCAAATTGTTTTATCTGAGCTACTGATCATTTGATTTATGGTTAAAGAACTAAGGAGTTTCTAAACTTCTGGTAGTCTTTGAAGAATCTGTAGCCCTAATACCTACAGTGGTCAAAATTAAAAGTCTTTCTTAACTTCTCTTCACTTTGGATACTCCTCAATTTCCTATCGTGACCAGCTCGCCCTCTTTCCAAGTGTGGATGCAGATCTCCAGCCATGATAATGCAGAATGTATTTTGCTGCTTAATTCCCCACCCTGTTATTCCTGGATTTCTAGCATGCTTTTCAAAAGGCAAAACAGACAGGCACCAGCAGGCTGGCAGCTGTATGTGATGGCAGTTGCAGTGGCAGGGGTGGGATTTGACCTGAATTTCAGGGCTTCTGACAAACAGAAACAGCAAGGGTAGGACTGCGAGGCTAGTCCAGAGGCTGCAGAAGTTGCAGTGCCAGTTATTAGATGCTGTGCTGCTCACTGCTTTATTTCCATCCCTTTATCAGCCTGAAGAAATATTTTGCTAGCTCAGTGCATTGAATGTAAATTTTAGCATTACTTTGATGCATACCATCTGCACTCCAGATGTGAAGCCTGAATTTAAAGGCTTAAGTTGTTGCTTTAATTCCTCACTTATTTTGTATGTTTGTAACCTTGAGAGAATTGAAAGACTGGATAGGCACAGCAGTTCTCAGTAGGGTAGGTATCAGCAGAGTGCAGATATGCTGTAGGGAAAGCATTTGAGGTCTTTAAGCAATATTTTCACAAACTCACAGAATGTTAAGAGTTTGAAGGGATCTCTGGAAATCATCTAGGCCAGTCCCCCATTCCAGAGCAAGATCACCCAGGGCAGACCATGTAGGAAAGCTTCCAGGCCTGTTTTGAAGGTCTCCAGAGGAGACTCAACAACCTCTCTGGGTTCAGGGGCAGAAAGGTGCTGCTTTCCCAGTGGACAACCCCAAAGTTCTCTCTTGTTATTTTGGAGATGAATGTAACTGTATTGATAAAATACAATTTATATTATCTCCATGGGCATAAAAAGAAAAGGTTTGGGCTCTACAGTCAGTTTATCCAGTGGCCATTTTAGCTGCTTAGATGCACATTGTCATTACATTTCAAAGGAAATGAAACTTCTGGAGCCAAATTCACCATTTTCAGCCAATCCCTTTATTACTTCACAGTTCTTTGGCTTTAAAATCAGCAGTGCCTACTCTTGTTATTTCTGTTTTGGATTGATTAAGATCACATATAAAGAATTAATTAGAAAACTAAATGGGATAAGCTAATTTACATAGTAGTACTGATTATTTGGACAAAATAGAAAACTACAAAATGAGAGTGATTATATGTTGCAGTGTGCTGCATAAGAAGTTGACACTAAATGGAAGAGGAAGCTGTGTATTTTTAGTTACCAGAGCTGAAATGACAGAGAACCTCTCTCAGCTTCAGCTGCTTTTACTGAAACATCTGCTAACATCCTAAACCCACAAGATAGGAGATGGTCAACAGATCTTTCACACCCTTTAGCTGTCTAAATAAAATACTGTAAAATGACAGGGAATAGACAGGAAAGAGAAATGTGGGGTTTGTTGTGGTAGGTTTGTTCACAGAATCATAGAATCAGTCAGAGTTGGAAGGGACCACAAGGATTGTCTAGTTCCAACCCCTCTGCCATGGGCAGGGACACCTCACACTAGATCAGGCTGTCTAGTGCCTCATCCAGCCTGGCCCTAAACACCTCCAGGAATAGGGCTTCCACTACTTCCCTGGGCAACCCGTTCGAAGGTCTCACCACCCTCATGCTGAAGAGTTTCTCCCTAACATCCAGTCTGAATCTAGCCATTTCTAGCTTTGTTCCATTCCCCCCAGTCCTATCACTACCTGACATCCTAAGAAGTCCCTCCCCAGCCTTCTTGTAGGCTCCCTTAAGATACTAAAAGGTCACAATAAGGTCACCTTGGAGCCTTTTCCTCTCCAGACTGAATAGCCCCAAGTCCCTCAGTCTCTCCTCATAGGAGAGATGCTCCAGCCCTCTGCTCATCCTTGTGGCCCTTCTCTGGACACCTTCCTGCATATCCATATCACTCTTGCAACAGGGGCTCCAGAACTGGATCAGTACTTCAGGTGGTGGGCTTGTGTTTTGCTTTGTAAATAAAATACACCTACCTGGCTAATTAAGGAAATCAAAGCTGCTTTTCTGAAATATTTCCAGGTTTTTAAATAGATTTATCTTCACATTTGGATAGAAATGCACTGACAGAATAATCATGATTACTTGTGTACAAGACAACACCGAGCCAAACAGGCATACATATTAGCTGAAAGCAAGCAGTGCATTGTGAGGTGACATTTTCAACAGTCACAAGATAAAGTGACAAGTTCAAGTCATTTATACACACTGGAAAATTGGCATTCATTACAAATGTCAGTGGCTTATGAATATTCGCAGATGGCATTGGCTTGAAGGGACCCTCAAAAGTCATCTTACCCAACTGCCCTGCAGTCAGCAGGGGCACCTCTAACTAGAGCTGGCTGCCCAGGGCCACAGAGAGTCTGATCTTGAGTGTAGCCAAGATCACAGCCTCAACCACAACCCCAGGTAACCTGTTCCAGTATTTCACCACTCTCACTGTAGAGAACTCCTCTTGAGGTCCAACCTAAATCTGCCCTGCTCCAGTTTCAAACTGTTGCCACTCGTCACCACAATCCCTTTTAAACAGTCCTTCCCCAGCCTTCCTGTCAGTCCCCTTCAGATATTGATAATCTATTTCTGTACAAAAGTCATTCAATTTTTCAATTCTGACAAGCTTTCCAGTCTAAACTAATCAAGTAAAATACTTGTTTGCTTTCTAAACAGAGCAAAGCTGATCAAGACAAGCCATTTGTACTTGATGAACATATGGAGAAGATTAACAGGTATTCAGCAATCTCACTTCTTTTGTGTTCCTTTGGGTAGAGAACATGAAGTATTAGTAGGAGTGTTCCACAGAGAAGGTGATTGAAATTAAATTCAGGTTAGTCATTTAAACTTTTTTTTGTCTCTAGGGTGCTTTATCTGAAGGTCATTAAATATTCCCCTCATCAGTATATTAAATACTGGAGCATATTTGCCTGATTTATACACCATTGTACTAAGCAGCTACCCCGTGTCATGTTAAAATGAACATTTTCTGTAGAGATTGGTGGGAGTAATTACTCAGTTGGACAGGAGATGTTACACAGCATGTTTATACTCATTGGTATAAAGCCATTTCTCAGATGGTTGGAACTTCTCTGTATCAGAAACGAAAGGAGAAATAAATGAGAATGATAAGCAGCAGCTAAAATTCCCAAAGAAGAGTGCCAGTAACTGAGTTTAGATGCAAAAGATGTTGGCACCAGGTTAGCAGAGTGGAGCTGACAGATGAAGATTTGATGTGTTATGAAAATACAGATTCAAACACTCATAGAACGGTTTGAGTTGGAAGGGACCTTAAAGGTCATCCAGTTCCAACTCGCCTGCCATGGACAGGGACACCTTCCACTTAGACCAGGTAACTCAAGACCTCATCCACCTTGGCTTTGAATACCTCCAGGGAGTCAGGTAAGACTGATAGTAGTAATGAAGATTTCTGGATCAATAGTAGATTTTGAAGATGAGGTTTGCAGAAATGCTAAAGAGTTGTTAAGGGGGAGGAGATTGGACTGGATGATCTTGGAGGTCTCTTCCAACCTGGTTGATTCTATGATTCTGTGATTCTATGAAATGAGTTACTTAGAAGTGTACAACAGAGCAGTACAACAGCTGCTAAGAGAAGCTGGTTCTGGTAGTTACACTCAATTTCTAATCTCTGTGTTACTCACACTTCTTGGGGAGGGAAGCTGAAGCAGTTCGTACATTTATTGTTTCATTGATTTTTTTCCCTTGTAGTCTTTTTTCAGGAAACAGCATGGAAGAAATTGTAAAAAAATTAAAGCAAGATGGTTCTGCTTTTGCCAATAAGCAGCTGGAGGTAATGTCTTTTATGTTGTTTTTATTAAGAGATCTTAAGTCTGGTTCTGTACTTCCTTAACATGAGGCAGAATTTAGTCTTACTAACATAACTCATACTATGTAACACCAGTAAAACACTGGACTGAGACCTTTGGGTTCTCACATATAGTCATAGAATTATGGAATAGTTAGGGTTGGAAGGGACCTCCCAAAAGTCATCTAGTCCAAGCCCTTCTGCAGTGAGCAGGGACATCTGCTACATCAGGTTGCTCAGATCCTTGTAGAGTCTTACCTTGAATATCTTCAGGCATGGGGCCTCAAATGTCTCCCTGGGCAATCCAGTGTTCCCTCACCCTCATGGTAAAGGACTTGTTACTAGCATCCAATCTAAGTCTGCTCTTCTCTATTGTCCCTTGTCCTGCAGGCCTTTGTAAACAGTCCTTCTGCAGCCTTCTTACAGGCCTACTTCAGGTGCTAGAAGGCTACTATTAGGTCTCCCCAGAGCCTTTGTTTCTCCACTCTGAACGACCCCAGCTCCCTCAGCCTGTCCTTGTAGCAGAGGTGCTACAGCCCAAATCATCTTCATGGCCCTCATCTGGACCGTCAGGTCCACGTCCTTCTTGTGCTGAATCCTTTGGGATTGTCAATAGTTCTACTCAGACAAGAATATTCCTCTGTAAAACCACAAAATGTGAATTCCAATCTGTTGTGTAAAACTGTGATCTTTCAAAATAGTTCAAACTTTGAACTCCCTTTTCCCCTCACCATGACCAGGGTGTTGTTGGTGACAAAGATTCCTTTTATAGCTTTTCATTTTATTGCCAAGAATTGGAGTAAACCAAGGCCAGAACAATGTTTTCTTTTTTCTCCCTTTCCATATCTCATCTGGGTAAATATGAAGTCATTTGTCATCACAAAGGGGCCTTTTTTTTCATCTTTTTAAGTTTTGGATGTGGTGATTAGTCTGAATGCACGCTTCATCCTCAGAAATAAGCAGCAGCTCATATTAATTTATAAGTAATGTGTGTTTTCTTTTTCCTTTGAAGTGTTTGTGTTTAGGTGCTTGGTAAAATTGTGAAATGTTGCTTAAAGTTGGATAGAACAGAGGCTTTTCTCTGACAACAGCTTTGATTTAACTTTAGTTAAACAAAGGGAGGAATAACTCCTGCATCGGCACAGGTTAGTGGTTGATACGCTGGAAAACAGCCCCACGCAGAAGGACCTGTGACTCCTAGTGGACAAGTTCATCATCACAATATCACAGTATCACAGTATTATCAGGGTTGGCAGAGACCTCACAGATCATCAAGTCCAACCCTTTACCACAGAGCTCAAGGCTAGACCATGGCACCAAGTGCTACGTCCAGTCCTGCCTTGAACAGCTCCAGGGACGGTGACTCCACCACCTCCCCGGGCAGCCCATTCCAGTGTCCAATGACTCTCTCAGTGAAGAACTTTCTCCTCACCTCAAGCCTAAATCTCCCCTGGCGCAGCCTGAGGCTGTGTCCTCTCGTTCTGGCACTGGTCACCTGAGAGAAGAGAGCAACCTCCTCCTGGCCACAACCACCCCTCAGGTAGTTGTAGGCAGCAATAAGGTCACCCCTGAGCCTCCTCTTCTCCAGGCTAACCAATCCCAGCTCCCTCAGCCTCTCCTCGTAGGGCTGTGCTCAAGGCCTCTCACCAGCCTCGTCGCCCTTCTCTGGACACGCTCAAGCATCTCAATGTCCCTCCTAAACTGGGGGGCCCAGAACTGAACACAATACTCAAGGTGTGGTCTAAGCAGTGCAGAGTACAGGGGCAGAATGACCTCCCTGCTCCTGCTGACCACACCATTCCTGATGCAGGCCAGGATGCCATTGGCTCTCTTGGCCACCTGGGCACACTGCTGGCTCATGTTCAGGTGGGTATCAATCAGCACCCCCAGATCCCTCTCTGTCTGGCTGCTCTCCAGCCACTCCAACCCCAGCCTGTATCTCTGCATGGGGTTGTTGTGGCCAAAGTGCAGCACCCTGCACTTGGAGCTATTGAACACCATCCCATTGGCCTCTGCCCATCTGTCCAGGCGGTCAAGGTCCCGCTGCAGAGCCCTTCTGCCCTCCAACCCAGCCACATCTGCCCCCAGTCATGAGCCAGCGATGTGCCCTCATGGACATGAAGGCAAATGGCATCCTGGGGTGCACTATGAGCATGGCCAGCAGGTTGAGGGTCTTCCCATACCTGAAGGAGGTCTACAAGAAGGCTGCAGAGGAACTGTTTACAAAGGCCTTCAGGGATAGGATGAGGGTCAATGAGAGAAGAGCAGATTTAGATTGGATGCTAAGAACAAGTTCTTTACCGTGAGGGTGGGGGAACACTGGAACAGGTTGCCCAGGAAGGTAGCTGAGGCCCCACGCCTGGAGATCTTCAAGGTGAGGCTCAACAAGGCTCTGAGGAACCTGACCTGGTGGAGGATGTCCCTGCACACTACAGAGAGGTTTAGACTAAATGACCTTTGGAGATCCCTTCCAGCCCAAACCATTCTGTGATTCTATTCTGAAGCTCTCACCAGAGCAGTAAGAGAGTGATGTATCTGTCCTTAAGCAGCTTTCCTGTGGTGCTTTGGCTAGATGCTCTTATTTTGTCAAAGCTCATTCGGAACCTTTGGTGCAGATGGTCAAACACTTTGGTACCTGGGGAAGTGGTGCATGTCCTCATCTACTGGAAGCAAAGTGATAGGCTGGACCTCTGGGAGAGTTTTTTGCTTTGTTTCTAAGGTAAAGAAAGCCTCCCTCAAGGACCCTCAGCAGCTCAGGCTGAACGCTGTAGTGATCCTGGGATACAAAAGGTGCAGCCGGTAGTGTAGCTATTATTCGTGTGAGGGACTCCATTGAGTCAGTGCCACTTAATTCAGCGGCCTTCTGATAGTGCCTTATTGGAATTCAGGTCTATTGCAACTTCAGCTTGTAGCTTTTGGGATCAAGATATTGGTGTAGATGCCAAATACTTGTATGAAGGCTTCTTTGTACTTAAGTATTCCCCACTTCAGCCTATCTTATTTTCAGGCTTGTTCCCTAGCACCAATCCCCTCTTCCTCTTTGCAAAAGAATTTATTTATAGATACACCAGTGACTCATTTTTCTGCAATTACACCTACCCAATTTCTTTCCTTGTTCCTTTTCCTTCGGCTTGATTTCTGGCAGTCCCTCCTCCACTTTCACCCTCATTGATATGCCAACATGAGGCAGCTGCTGGATGCACTAGACTAGTTAAGTGTTGCTTTCAGATCTTCCCTGTTTTGATGCTTTCTTTGACCAGAAAGAACTCGCCATTTCACCTATGGAGCCCTCTGGTTGCACTCCATGTACCATATAACCTGCTCTGAGCAAAGACTAGCAATGTCAGAATGGGAAGCTCAAAAGGAGGAAAGGTCCAGTTGAAAGGTCAAGCCAGCAAGAGCATATTACAAGAAATACAGGGTCTGGTTAAGAGTTGGTGTCCATCTGAGACTTACATAGGCTGTAATTAGAGCTAGATTCTTCATCTGCTGAAAGGCAGCTCACCTTTACCAGAGTGGAACATGTTGCCCAGGGAAGTCATGGATATCCCTTTCCTCGAGGTGTTCAAGACCAGGTTAGACGAGGTTTTGAGCATCCTGGTCTAGTGGAAGGTGTCCCTGCCCATGGCAGGGGGGCTGGAACTAGATGATCTTAAAGGTCCCTTCCAACCTAACTTATTCTATGAATCTATGAAATGTTGACAGTTTGAGGCAGTGTTAGTTTATCCTACACTGGCTTCTCTCTCAAGTGAAGTGGCCACAGAATCATAGAAACATACAGGGTGGAAAAGACTCTCAGAATCACCAAGTCCAACCATTAACCCTGCTCTGCAAGGTTCACCCTAAACCGCATCCCCAAGCACCACATCTGAATGACCCTTAAACACATGCAGGGTTGGTGACACAGCCACCTCCCTGGGCAGCCCATTCTAGTGCCTGACCACTCTTGCTGGGAAAAAAAATCTCCTGATGTCAAGTCTAAACGTGTCCTGGTGCAGCTTGAGGCCATTCCCTCTTGTTCTGTCACTAATTACCTGTGTGACGAGACCAGCACCAACCTTTCCAGCAGAATGCCAGAACCAGTGCTTTTAAGGTACAGTTGCACAGCCTCCTGCTTGTGTAGCTTGCATGTTTTCCAGCTTAACTAGGCAAAATGGGTCACTACTGTATCAGCCAGTGTCTGGAGAGGGATGAAGAATAATTGGGAGCCAGAAAAATGTATTAATGTTGATGACTGGAAACCTGCCATTTCAGCCTCTCTGTAAGGTCTCTCTCCACTCTGCAATGAACATAATGTAAAGAGGTAAATCTTACCATCTGCTGTTTTTCAGTAGTGGTACAAATGGCCTAATTAAAAGAAAATGTCTATTGTCTTATGAATAATACAGAGCTTTTAGCTGGCTTTACAGGGGAAGAAGAATCTTGTTTAAAGTAGGAAAACAGACCAGCAACAATGAGACTTAGCCTCTTACCCCCACAACCTGGAAAGCTTTAAAGCTCAGTTCTGTTTTCTTGACTAGTGTTTTGTGTCTTTCTTCCCACTTCCCCCTACTGTTTACTGGCATGCTGTTAGTTGAAGGATAGTCATGAGAGCTTGATTTACAGCATTTGTTTGTGTGCCTTAAACAGACCCTGTCAGATGCGTAACATTTACAGCCTGTAGCTCAGTTAAAGGAAGGCAAGACCTCTAGGCTTCCTGTCAGCAAAGCAGTGTAGGGCTAAATCTCCACAGTATCTGTTGATCCCAGACAAGAAGCCTGGACAAATACACTTCTGTATTTGATGGCTTCCTGTATTTTTATTGCACAATCTTCTTCATATATTGTCTAGTCTTTGCAGGTGATCATAAAGCAACTTGTTGAAGTTTGTGGCAAATCTCACAGAATGTTAGGGGTTAGAAAGGACCTCAAAAGATCGTCAAGTCCAACCCCGCCCTACCAGGGCAGGATACATCTGGAGTAGGTCACACAGAAATGCATCCAGGCAAGTTTTGAATGTCTCCAGAGAAGGAGACTCCATAACCTCTCTGGGCTCTGCCACCTTCACAGTGAAAAAGTTTTTCCTTAACTTCATGGGGAACCTCCTTTGCTCCAGCTTGCACTCACTGCCGCTTGTCCTATCGCAGTACATCAATGAGCAGAGCCTGGCTCCATCCTCCTGACACTGCCCTTCACATCTGTATAAACATGCTTGAGGTCACCTCTCAGTCTCCTCTGCTCCAAGCTGAAGAGCCCCTGCTCCCTCAGCCTTTTCCTCACAAGGGAGATGTTCCACTGCCTTCAACATCTTTGTGGCTCTGTGCTGGACTGTTTTAAACAGTTCTCTGAGGTTCTTGAACCGAGGGGCTCAGAACTGGACTCAACATTCCAGATGTGGCCTCAACAGGACAGAGTGGAGGGGGAGAAGAACCTCTCAACCTATTGACCCTGTGGTTAATCTAATCCACCCCAGGATGCCATTGGCTTCCTTGACCACAGGGACATATTGCTGGCTCATGGGCATCCTTCTGTCCAGTGGGTCCCTTTGCCCTATGCTGCTCTCCAACAGGTCAGTCCCCAGCCTATACTGGTCCCTGAGGTTGTTCTTTCCCAGATGCAAGACTCTACACTTGCCCTCTTTGGATTTTACTCAGTTTCTCCCTGCCCAACTTGCCAGCCTGTCCAGGTCTGGCTGAATGGCAGCACAGCCTTCAGGTGTGTCAGCCACTCCTCTCAGGTTTATGTCACTGGCAACCTTGCTGGCAGTGCCCTCTGTGCCCTTGTGCAGATCTTTGATGAATACACTGACTAGTACTGGTCACAGTACCGAGCCCTGAAGGACTCATCTGGATGGAGGCCTCCATCTGGACTGTGCCACTGACCGTAACTCTCCCATTGCTACTACCTCACTACTCTGATTGCAGTACCAAATAAAACCAAAATGCTGCACAGCTACAATATCAGTAGCACCCAAGAGCATTTCAGACCACCTGTAGATGACATTAAAACCAAAAAGCATTGCAATTGCTTGCAGCACTCACTGTACCACTTCAGAGGAGCTGTTTGTAAATGGCTTTCAAGCTGTATTAGATTCTCTGGCTAGTAGTAATTTGATCATAGATGATGTGACTTTAGTAGTTGTATGCTTTCCACGAGTAATGGCAGACAGCCCAGAGATCTTGCTGATAGAAGTTTATACAAGGAAGTTCACTTGGTGTGACAGCATGCTGGGAGGGAGCAGGCAGAGTAGGTATCACATCAGTGGGCTCAGGGAGGAGGCTGCCATAATTTACTTCACAAAGCTTAACAGGCTTGCAAATGTGTCTGAATTGAAGAGAATAAAAATAACTGGTAATGTCTTCCTCAGACTATTAACAAGATGTCACCTACGTCCCTAAAGCTGGCTCTCAGACAGCTCAGAGAAGGAGCTTCCATGAGCTTACAGGAGGTACTCATGATGGAATACAGACTGAGCCAAGCATGCATGGTAAGCAAGCAGCTGAGTCTTTGTCTCTTCCCAGCCATGCAGGAGTAGCCAGTTTGTTAGAGGCTAAAGCTGGCATAGATTATATCAAGGGCTCACAATTTAGAGGTTTTTATTTTCTTCTTTGTGTGTTTGTTTGGCCAAAGCTTTCTTTTTTTTCCAGTTCTATATCCTGAAGAAGACTATGTTAATGATGGTCAGATGGAAATGGTAGAGGGCTTTGGAAACAACTATGATAGTGTTACAGCATAGAAAGTTTTATATTTGGACCATAATTTCACAACTTTGGTGTTCTCAAATAAATTTCCTATTTAAATTACTTTGTCCTCAGTGCCTCAATTCCCATCAGCAGGATGGAAATGGTTTTATATGTATATGTTTGGAGCAGAGGACGAGTTTTCCAGAGGAGGGCCACTAAGATGATCAGAGGACTGGAGCACCTCTCCTCTGAAGACAGACTGAAAGAATTAGGGCTGCTCAGACTGGAGAAGATAAGGCTTAGGGAAGATCTCGTAGCTACATTTCGGTCTCTGAAGGGGACATACAGGAAGGCTGGGGAGGGACTGTTTAGAAGGGCTGGGAGGGATAGGACAAGGGGTGATGGCTTGAAACTGTAGCAGGGCAGATTTAAGCTGGACACCAAGAGGAAATTCTTTACAATGACAGTGGTGAAACACAGGCTGACCAGGGATGTGGTTGAGGAGAGTCCCTGGAGATATTCAAGATTAGACTTGATGTAGCCCTGGACAGCCTGCTGTAGTTGGAGGTGTCCCTGCTGGCTGCAGGGAGGTTGGGCAAGATCACCTTTCAGGGTCTTTTCCAACCCAATACAACCTGTGAACATGCATATCACTGCCTTTCACAAATGCTGTGAGACAATTATTAAAGAGGTTTATAAAATGGGTAGATCTATTAAAGAGAATTTATAAAGAGATCTTGATACTATTTGTAGTAAGGGATGAGCACTTTGGGTTACAAACACAGGAGGAAGTGACCCTTTCAGTAGCACAGAGTTGCTAACTGAATTATTTGAATGGATTTCTTCAAAGCTTCCTTATTAGTTTTGTTCACATTTTAAAGTAAAATTTTTATATATATGATTAAATTAATGGATGACAGTTCAAGAATATATATATCTCTAATTCTGATAACTTATAGTGCCTGGTGGGACCCTTGCGCTGTTTCTCCTGAAACAAGCCTTGCTGTTCAGTTGCAACTGAAGCATCCTTATGGATTTAAATGTTCCATTTAAATTTATCAAAAAATAACTCCATGTTTCTAGGATTGCATTTAACTGCAAAGTGTTCTGAGTAAGCAGAATATGTTTCAGCTCCTAAAGACCGGCCTTTCTCTGAAGAATTTCTAATTCTGCATGATCCTCACCATGCTAAACTCATCAGGAGAATTTATGAGACACCCAGTGCACGCCCTCTGTGTTGTGAAAGTTGACTGATAACTGCAGTTTGCCTGACTGATACAATTTTAGAGCTGTGGCTGCATTTAAGCAAGAGGCTCTACAGATCTTTAGTAAGTGAGACTAGAGGAGAACAGTACAAGTGGTATTTAAATGACTCTTGAGAACTTGAGGATCTTGAGATCCTGAGGAGTGACTTGAGAGCAGTCTCGAGAAGGCAGCCTTAGGGGTGTCAGTTGATGGAAAAACTCAAAGTGAACTGGCAATGGGTACTTGAGACCCAGAAGGCAGCCATGTGCTGGGCTGCATCCAAAGCAGTGAGAGCAGCAGGAGCAGGGAGGTGATTCTCCCTGCCGGAGGGGTTTAAAGCCAGTTTGGATGAGGCCTTAAGCAACTTGGTCTAGTGGAAGGTGTCACTGCCCATGGCAGTAGGTTTGGATCTAGATGATCCTTAAGGTCCCTTCCAACCTAAACCACAGGATTCTGTGAATCCTATGGAAGTTTGCATTTTGAGCAGAAGTGAGATAGGAAGAGATGAGAGAAATAGAAGCTGATGTGCTAATAGTTTTGGGGTTTTTATCTTTCAGAAAGGCCATGACTTCTATGAAGGGGTTCGAGCAGGTAAGCATGCACACCAGAAATGTTTCTCAATCATATGCAAACTCTCTGTTGTGTTGCTTCTCTGGAGACTAATTGAAGCCCAGGGAATACTTCCCAGTTTGCTGCAGCTTTTGCTTATTGGGCTCCTGTATGGCCAGAATTTATTATTATTTCCCAGGTCTGATAGCAATAGAATCACAAAATCATTGAGGCTGGAAAAAACCTCTGAGATCATCAAGTCCAGCCTATGACCTAGCACCACCACATCAGCTAAACCATGCCACCAAGCACCACATCCAGTCTTTTCTTAAACACCTCCAGGGATGGTGACTTCATCACCTCCCTGGGTAGCTCTTTCCAGTGCCTAATCACCTTTGCCATGAGGAGGTGCTTCCTAACATCCAGCCTAAACTTCCCCTGGCTTCAGGCCATGCCCTCTTGTCCTGTCACTTGTTGCCTGGGAGAAGAGCCTGACCCCAACCTAACAACAGCTTCCCTTCAGGTAGAGAATTATGAGGTCCCCTCTAAGTCTCTTCTCCAGGCTGAACACCCTGAGCTCCCTCAGCCTTTCCATCCAGCCCCCTCCCCAATCTTGTTGCTCTCCTCTGGACCCGCTCCAGTGCCTCAGTATCCTTCTTGAAGTGAGGGGCATGTCGTTGCTTTGTTTAAATTGTTTCCTGTCATTATTCCACATGATAACACAGCACCATCAAAAGGTTTCACCAGTTCATTGGGAAAGTTCAAAATTTGTTTCATACTGACAGTAGCAAGTAGCTATGTGTATCACTTGTGTCTCCAGAGTTAGTGTTGGCAGTTGCTGGCTCAGGATGGGTTTAAGACTCAAAAGTCCGCAGCAGCTCCTTGTGTAGAACATTGTTAAAACAGAGAGGCTGCTTTCACCACGTCAAAAATATCTCTGTGTAGAGGTATCTTATATCTTAAAAGTGTTTATGTAAATAATTCAGCATTTTAAGGCATTGGTCAAGGGTAGTGAGAGAAGTAGAGCAGCAGCTCAGCAAAGTTCATCTGAGGGACAGACTTAGATTCTGTCCTTGATTCTACTGCTGATTCACTACGCAGTTTGGTAAACCCAATGTCACATCTGTTAGAAACTGTAGTAGTTATTTACAGCCTATTCAGCACAAGATGAAGCAAAGCAGAGGCATTTTGTTTTCCAAGGAGCTTACAGTACAAGACATTTGGATGAATAACACTTTGGGACTGAAGGAACCTGGCTGTTAATTCACACACTTACATATTGGAGTACATCTTAGCACCTCCTCCTCATTTTTTTCTGTCTGTCTTTCTGAAAGTAAAATCTACTTGAGTAACAGATGTTAATTTGAGTGTTCACTTTCAGTAATCCTTTATTAAAGGTAGCCCAGGGTGAAAGATGCCAAGTTTGCATGGCATGGAAAAGATTTCACATATTAACTAAGTCATCTTTTGCACTTATTAGCAGAGACTCCTTTGAGGAATTTACCAGACATACATCGTTTTCGTGGTGTTGGGAATGAGGACAAAGATAGCTTGAAAAGAATATTCCCAGGATATATTCCAAATCACCACATAAGCTGCAGAAATGTTACTGAGGAAGTGACAAAACTCAAAGCCAGAGTCAGATGAGCACCAAAAATTCCCACTTGTAGTGACCTTGCAAGGTCATTAAACCATCTGGGGATATGGTAGAGAGCAAATGCAAAAATCATTTGTCACTGTGGCCAGTAAATGACACAAACTGCTTGTAAAGAAAACAGCTGCCAGAACAGCAGTTGGAAAGCTGCTTTTTTAATACCAGAAGATGTAGCAAAGGCTTAGCTATATCAGAAGAAGAAAAAATACAAACCCTAAAACACCAAGGTCCAACTGCACTGACAGGGTTGTGAATATTAGCGATAACAACAGTTTGCTCTTGAAACACTTTTGTTCTGCAGATGCCCTGTTCTCAGATTTGTCTCCTTAAAATTGTTTCTCTTGTAAAGAGTGGTGCAGGTTCTCACTCAAGGTCAAGATCATTTTTGTAGTTGGGTCTAATCTGACCCTTTTTAGTAGGAAATAATGTAAAATATTTCTTAGGATCAAGCAATTTTGAGTCAAAATGAAAATGATAAAAAAGTTACTTTCAGTATTAGCTTTTTCTTTACTGAAATGCTACACTTCAAGCATTTAAGCACCAGTTGCTAACCTTGCCTATCACAGGAAGACCTACCACAAAGTAGAGCTGTAATAGTCAGATTTTACTTCTTGAAGGTGAAGTTTTAAGAACAGCTTTGATTTGCTTCAAACCATCACTTTCATAGGCATGCTGGGGAAGCACTTTAAAAGGTTTTTAAAAGTACTCTGACCTGAGATCAGAATTTCATTTTTAGCTAATTTTCTTTCACTAGACTGATCATTTGCTAGCCAACAAGTTTGCCCAAAAAGCTACTAAAGAAAAGCCAAAACCCTTAAAGCATAAAAATACACAGATCACCTTTCATCAGCATTTTCCCTTGTAACAGTAAATGTGGTCTTTGAACACTTTAGGTATCCCTTTTTCACCTTGATTTATGGAATAATACATAAAATAAGAAATGTGTAGCCCTGGGTGATTTTCAGGAGCTCTGGCTTTTAATTCTCACTGCATAAGAAACGTGGTCGTTTTCTGAAGCCAGTGCTAAAAACACACCCAGGTTAACTACAACACTCTCAGCAGCCTGAAGAGACAAAAATCTGTTAAATTAGCCTCGTAACGATGTGTGCACTTCAAATGGGATTCTACATACTGCTGATCCTGCAAAGATCTTATTTCTATCTGGCTTCTGCCCTCTCCCCTGCAGTGCTGGCAGTTGGCAGATGTGAGCCTTAGCCTGGGCACACAAACCCCCCTGCAGTCAGTGAGTGGGTAGAGAGATTTCATTTCAGTTAACAATGTCAGGTGCTTAGAAATGTCAGTGATTTTGACTGTGCTGAATGCAGCTGGGCAGTAGAACACTAACTGAAGTCCAGTGAAGTCACTGCCACTGAACAGAGGGGGTTGGGGTTGTCATTATTTTTCTTAGAACTATTAACACGTCTGCATCCAGTTACTTTTATCTTAATGAAGTACCCTCAGCCAGCCTTAGAAGTCTTCAGGATTTCTGTTCTAGTGTCTGACACCTCAAGCTGGAGAAACACAAAATGCAAAGAAAGTATTGCAGAAGGGGCTGTTTGCTTGATGCTCTTAGAAAACAAGTATTTTAATTCATGGAAGATTAAAGGTTTCATAGAATCATAGAGTCAGTTGGGTTGGAAGGGATTGCAAAGGCCATCTAGTCCAGCCCCTTTTGCAGCTGGCAAGGACATCCTCCATTAGATCAGGTCACCCAGAGCCCTGTTGAGCTTCACCTTGAATATCTCCAGGGATGGGGCCTTGACTACATGTCTGGGTAACCTGTTCCAGTGCTCCACCACCCTCATGGTGCAGAACTTGTTCTTAACATCCAATCTAAATCTGCTCTTCTCTTTTTCAAGCCATTGCCCCTTGTCCTATCCCTGCAGGCTTTTGTAAACAGTCCCTCTGCAGCCTCCTTTCAGGTACTGGAAGTCTACTCTGAGGTCTCCCTGGAGTCTTCTTCTCCAGTCTGAACAACCCCAGCTCCCTCAGCCTGTCCTTGTAGGAGAGGTGTTCCAGCCCCCTGATCATTTTCATGGCTCTCCTCTGGACCCACTCCATCAGGTCCATGTGCTTCCTGCATTGAGGGCTGCAGCACTGGAGAGGACATTTCATTGGAGAGGCCACTTGGAGCATTCAGCTTATCCACCAGAATAAAACTAGTCACAGAACCAGACAGAAAGGTTAACTTGAGTACACATTAGTGCTATATCATGGAGCATGTTCAGCAATCACTGCTCTGTTTCAGAGTCAAAGCTGCAGTAGTATGCACATGGACTTTTTTTTATCTCTTCCCTAATTTAAAGCATGTCTGATCAGTGCTGGCTTTTGTGAATAACAGTCAAGATTATTTGGGCCAGATGGTGAGCTTCAACTGAAATTGAAGAAAATCCTTAAGCAAATGCTGCTTCAGTGGGAAAAAAATGGGGCAATGATGCATTTTAACTCAAACCAATCCATGGATTCAGCTCACAAAGTTTAAAATTAACCTGGATCATAACTTTTTCAATAGCTACTTCTACAGCACACTTCTTCTAAAGAACTGCTCCTGTGGGTTCTGCTCTCTGTGGAATGGCAGCTTCGATGTACATGGAATGGGCTGCCCGGGGAGGTGGTGGAGTCGCCATCCCTGGGGCTGTTCAAGGCAAAGTTGGACGTGGCACTTGGTGCCGTGGTCTAGCCTTGAGCTCTGTGGTAAAGGGTTGTACTTGATGATCTGTGAGGTCTCTTCCAACCCTGATGATACTGTGATACTGTGATAGATTCATATAATGCTCTGGGTTGGAAGGGACCCTAAAGATCATGTGCCATGGGCACGGACGCCTCCCACTAGACCAGGCTGCTGCAAGTCTCATTCAGCCTGGCCTTGAACACCTCCAGGGATGGGGCCTTCACCACCTCCCTGGGCAACCTGTTCCAGGCTAGAATGAGTTTCTGTTCAAAAATGAGTGGGTTTTTTTTCTGTATCCAAGGACTCCTCAGCCCTGTATTTTGAGGTAAATGGAAGAAAGGCTCTGGTTCTCCTTTCTCTTTAGAAAATGCCAGCTGAAGTTGTAGTTCCTGTATGTCTTCAGCTACAGAAGCATTAGTAATTGCAGGTGTCACTTCTATTTTGTAGGCACTTCCAAGGGTTGGCTATAGAGGAAAACCCTAAGTTTCCAAGTTAATTTTTTTTACCACAGGCTTCCATGAGGCTTGTCTTTTGATAAGGCACTATCTAGGTGGATGTGAACTTCAAATTCACCTCCTTTGCACATTTATCATCCTGGATGGCTCAAGTTTAGTCACCAAGTCTGTATAGAAAGACATGAGAACTTATCAGAAAAGCGACTGTTACTCTTCAAAGTAGCTATGTGCTGAGAATGTCTTCTGTCCACACACCTTTCAAACCCTCTTGTCAGAAAGAAAACCCAAACAACAGAAATCAGCAGAAGTACTTCCTGCCTGTCCTCCTTTCTATGCTGTGGGCTCTGTTGGTCAGAAAGTCTTTCAGGACACAGGTGCATCTCCAAATCTGCTGCTGATAACACACATGTGAAGAGATGGGGGTGGGGGGAGGGCTGTTGAGCAGGCAGTGCATCCAGGAGACCAACAGTTACTGCAGCTGCCCTTCTTTGAGTGATAGAAATCTGATGATCTTGAATAGCACCTTTTGTGGGTTTGTTTTTTTTTGGAGCTAGAAAGGTGCTCAAAAGCACACTCTGGAATTCCATTTGCAGTGGTCATTTTTACACAAGAATAAACTTTCTCTGGTCTTACTACAGTTTGCTAAGTGCAGCTGTCATTGCTGATATGCTTTAGACAGTCCTGTCATGCAAGGAATGAGTTTGGAGCTTTTTCTTGTTGCTCTTTGACATGGGATCCATTCACTGATGATTTTTGCCTTCAGGGACGTGTTTCACAGGGTAGCATAAGGTGTACTTGCTAATTTGATACAAACCTCCTCAGGTAGAGTGTTTACGGATAAATATTCTTGGGTTTTCCCACAAAGAGACTCTGCTTTACTCTTTGCTTGTCATTTATTTCATTATTAATGTATACAGTGTGTTTAAGTGAGCTGTAGATATTTAACCCCTAATTTGAATCATCAGGAGGTGAGTTAAAGCAGGGGTTAAATGTTCTAATTCTATAAAGAATCAGAGGGGTTTGCACAGAGATGTGAAAGCCCTTGTGCAGGAGGAGCTTTGTGCATGTTCCCAGGTTCACATGGAAAAGCAGAAGCCAGACAAGCGGAGTAGGTCCAATAGAAAGGACTAATTTCAGGTCTGTTCCTGCAAAGTTTGACCTACTTCAGAAGTGATCCACTCCTCAGGCAACTTGTAGATACATCTCTAGACAGGTCACAGCTGTCTAGGATTTTCATTAGAGTACAAATGCATGTTACAAAAACTCTTGTCTTCTGCGTAACATATTGATCTTTCTCCCCCATGTGTGCACTGTAATTGCCTATCTCGATGCAAGCCAAAGTCATCTTTGCATTTACAAGTAACTTTTGTCTTGTTCTGCTCCACCTGACAGTGCTGATTGACAAAGACCAGGCCCCCAGATGGAAGCCAGCTACTCTGGAAGAAGTCAGTGATGCATTTGTGGACAATTGTTTTAAGCCATTGGGAAACAACGACCTCAAGTTGTAAAGACCAAGCCTGTTGTCACCTTGTGCATCTGTTAATTCTATGATATCAGCATTAATGGCAGTGTTTGACAAGATGCTTTTAGCTAGCCCAAGATTCCTTTGTGCAGTCAGCAACATTCTCTTTTGTTATGCTGCCATAATGGCAAAATAATCATGTCTCTGGTTAATAAGGAGAAAAATTGCTTCAAGGCAAATTGTTATTTTTCACTGCTTTACATAATGCTTAACGTAATGTTTAACGAGGAACCACATGGGAGGGAGAGAGCATTGTTAAGACCTAACAAGCAAGAAATCAGGAGACCTTTGTGTTCTTGGCTCTGTCATTGAGCTGGTGAATTGTGCCTCAGATTTTTCTCTACATAACAAAAATAAATCATACATACAACTTTAAAGCAGCCAGAACTGCAAAGGAAAATGCAAGACATGCCAAAGCCATGGTGTTAGGAGTCTTTTAAAGAAAAGATCAGACATATTTTTAGTCTGGGAGCAAGAAGTTGTTCTCTTGATTTAATATTTTGTCAGCATTAGTCTTGCTGTGTGATGCAGACATTGTTCCAAATGTCATCACGTTGCCAGAGCCTAGAGCACACTTCTGCTTGATTGCAGAAGCATTTGTTTGTTTGTTTTTTCCCTTTCAGTGCCATTAAGTTTGATTGAACTGCATAATTAGTTTTTCAGCATTTCAGAATTTTTCCTGGTCTTACACTGGGGGAAAAGTAACTGCCTCAGACCTTCCTCTGAACGCTGACTGGCATGTTTCCTGTTGATGTTAGTGATTTTACTGGTCCTGACTTTGCAAGTGGCTGGAGTTTAGCCATACCAACTAGTCTGGGTTCTTGTTTTCTTGTGCTCATGAACATTGTGTCTGCTGGGTGGAAGAATGTGTGACAAGGGGACACTGAAGATAAAATACAGGGGAAACCATGAAGTATCTGCTGTTACCTGGATCATAAAGGTTTAGAATACAACGTATCCTAACATGTGTTTCTTGGGATCAAAGGTTAAATATGCATTAAAAGCCTCTCGCTGCACATGTACTAAAGGTTTCTGGCTTCTCAAACTAATAATATTTGAATCCCAGCCTGGTGAGAGGTGGAAGGGACCTCTTGGGATCATCCAGTCCAACCCCCTCTGCTAAAGCAGGGTCACCAACAGCAGGTTGCCCAGGATCACGATGTCCAGGCAGGTTCACTTAGTGCAAACAAGTTTATTCCTCATGTTTAGGTGGAACTTACTGTGCTCTTGTTTATGCCCAGCACCCCTCATTCTGTCAGTGGGCGTCACTGAAAAAAAGACTGGCCCCAGCCTCTTGCCCCTTGCTCTTCAGGTATTGATCAGGGCTGAGAATACGCCCTCTCAGGCTGCTCTTCCCCAGGCTAAACAGCTCCAGGGCTTTCCACCTCTCCTGCCAAGTGAGTTGCCCCTGGCTGCTCAGCATCTTTGGAGCCTCCGGTGGACTGTCCTCAGGAGTTCTCTCTCTTGAACTGGGGAGCCCAGAACTGGACCCAGTCCTCCAGATGGTGCCTTTACTAAGGCAGAGGATGAGAAGAACCTCCCTCAACCTACTGATCACACTCTTTGTAGTGCTCCCAGCTATAATGACATAAGCAGAGATTTTTGGACAGTAAAAATACTTTTCCTGTTGTGTATGCAACACATAGTTTCTAACCTTTCCTCACCAAATCAGTATTTCTTCCTACTTGATTCTGCAGTTGTAGGCAGGTCACAGATACAAATTGTGGCTTCTCTGAGGATGAACCATTGAGATTAAGGGAAGAAAACTCTTGTTCAGGTTAAGGTAGTCACTCATCAGCACTGGGGAATCAAAAGCCAGAGCTACAGCAGAACCATGACAGAGTTTTCAACACTGTCATTTTATTGCCAACTTGAATGGTCTACACTGGCTAAAGGCTCCCTCCTTCCTAGAAGCTGTTGCCTGGAAACCAAATCTAGAAAATTTAAGCATCAAGGTGAGCTACTAGAGTGACTGTCAAAGACTTGGAGGTGTGAACATGATGGAGAGAATAGCAAGAAAAAATGGCACCTTGCTTTGTCACTAGAATCTTCCAGATAAAGTGGTTAAAAGTTCAGCTGCAAGTTGATGTTAGCACATCATTTGTTACCCACTAGTAACCAGGGATTGCTTTCAAAAGTGAGAGCTTCCATGATTGCCTGTAGGGTAATTCTGAAAACAGGACTTGAATTTCTACCTCCTGCTGGCTCCATCAGAAACGTAGCCCTCCACCTCTTGTGTTAACAGAATGTTTATATGGTTTAGATTCTTCACAAAGGCTATCTTAAAATTAGTTCTTTCCATGATCCTTACACATAAGGAGCAATGCTCAGTGCCCATATTTAATGCAAACCACAGCAATTCCCAGGGAGCAGACGTGATAATGCCTTTTCTGATTAAAAAGAGCAGTGTTTCAGCAAGAGGATCCTGCTGAATCGATAAACTTTGGCTTGCCTTTCTGGCTGCTTCCAGAATTGACTTGAGCAGGAATTATTCCAAACTCCTGGTAAGGAGATCCTGTCTGGGCTTCTGTGCACTTTTTTTCTTTTAACCCAAGAAAAGTCATACAAGCAGGTGGTGAACTTTAGTTTTATTTGGTCCACAAGAAAATAGTTTCCACCAGAAAAAAATACTGTAAAAATATATCGCTGTGTGTTTTATTTTGGGAATACTGAATGTGTCTCAACTCCAGAAGGGTCCATGGTACAAAGTTGTGCTGCAGTTAAAATGTTTAGAACCATCACTAACATCTCCAATCAGTCACATCATAACCACTCAAGACTACACTTACGTTTCCTGGAAAAAACAGAAAGCAGATGTGGTTTTAACTCCTAAATAGAAGTAAATAGTTTTGCTGAGTAAGCCATAGTCCCATGCTGGAGTGTCTTTGTTACACAAAATCCAGTCAAAGAATCAGTGGCAATTTAGCTGGGAAGCCACTGTAAGACAGCTTGAAGTAACCTAATGATGAATAAAGAGATGTCATTTTCTGCAGGTATTTTAGGTGGTAAAGAACTCTTTATGTATTAGTACTGTGCCTGTTAAAAATGCAGCAGAACTCTGGGAAGAGATTTCCTTCAGTCCCTCACCAGTTTGCAGTATTGAACAGATTTCTATTTTTGTTTATTAAGGGTGAGTGCATTATTTAAGGACAGCATCTCGTAGAAGAGATGATTTTCCTGGTGAGGAGCTGTCTCCCTGTTGTTTGTAGCTTGTTTGCAAGCTCGTTTTCTTTCCATTTGCTGCATCCTTCCCTGAAGTGCCAGTGTCATAGAAAGTAGCATAAAGCAGCTGAAATTGCACTTCAGGGTCTTTTGAAGCTGCTGTAATCTTCAAGCATTCACAAGGGAGGACATGTTTTGTGGCTGCAGGTCAGCAACTGGTTGGACATAACAAGCAGCAAGCAATTCAGTCATTGGCAGGTTCTGATAGGTGGCTCTGAGTAAGCAGTGCAGCCCCCCACATGGCACATGCTCCAGAAGCAAGCTCTCTGCATGATCAGTTACACCCAAGTAACTTTCTGTGGTGTGCTGTAACTTCAGGCTGTTTTAATCGAATCATTCAGGTTGGAAAAGACACCTGAGATCATCAGGTCCAACTATTAATCCTACTCTACCAAATTCACCACTAAACTATATTGCTAAGTGCCACATCTAAACAACCTTTAAGCATATCCATGGATGGTGATTCAACCACAGAATCACAGAACATGAAGGGTTGGAAGTGACCTCAACTGATACCCAGTCTGACCACCCTGACAGAGCAGGATCACCTAGAGCAAGTCACACAGCAACACGCCCAGGCAGGTTTTGAATGTCTCCAGAGAAGGAGACTCCACAACCTCTCTGAGCAGTCTGTCCCAGGGCTCTGTCGCCCTCACATTGAAAAAGGTTTTCCTTATGTTTATGAGGAACTTCCTCTGCTCCAGCTTGCACCCATTGCCCCTTGTCCTGTCACAGGACACCACCGAGCAGAGCCTGGCTACATCCTCCCAATACCCTTCGCATCTTTATAAACACGAATGAGACAACCTCTCAGTCTCCTCCAAGGTAAAGAGCCCAGCTCCCTCAGCCTTTCCTTACAAGGGAGATGTTCCACTCCATTCAGCAGCTTTGTGGCTCTATGCTGGACTCCTTCAAGCAGTTCCCTGAGGTCTTTCTTGAGGTGAGTGGCCCAGAAGTGGACACAATATTCCAGATGTGGCCTCAGCAGGGCAAAGGACAGCAGGAGGAGAATATTTGCCAAAACAACCCCAAGCAGTGCTACAGGCTGGGGACAGAGTGGCTGGAGAGCAGCCAGGAAGAAAGGGACCTGAGGGTATTGATAGATAGTAGCTGAACATGAGCCAGCAGTGTGCCCAGGTGGCCAGGAGAGCCAATGGCATCCAGGCCTGCATCAGGAACAGCAGGACAAGGGAGGTTATTCTTCTGCTGTACTCAGCACTGGCCAGGCCACACCTTGAGTCCTGTGTCCAGTTCTGTGTTCCTCAATTCAAGAAAGATGTTGAGTTACTGGAACATGTCCAGAGAAGGGTGATGAAGCTGGTGAGAGGCCTGGAACACAGCCCTGTGAGGAAAGGCTGAGGGAGCTGGGGTTGTTTAGCCTGGAGAAGAGGAGGCTCAGGGGTGACCTCATTGCTATCTACAACTATCCGAAGAGAGGTTGTAGCCAGGTGGAGGTTGGTCTCTTCTCCCAGGCAAGCAGCAACAGAACAAGGGGACACAGTCTCAAGTTGTGCTGGGGGAGATATAGGCTGGATGTTAGGAGGAAGTTCTTCAAAGAGAGAGTGATTTGCATTGGAATGGGCTGCTCATGTAGGTGGTGGAGTCGTCATCCCTGGAGGTGTTCAAGAAAAGACTGGATGGGGCACTTAGTGCCATGGTCTGGTTGATTGGCTAGGGCTGGATGCTGGGTTGGACTGGATGATCTTGGATGTCTCTTCCCACCTGGTTGATTCTATGATCTCTGGACCTACTAACCACAGCCCTTCTAATCCACCCCAAGACACCACTGGCCTTGGCTACAAGATGTCCAGCCAAAACCTACCCTGGTGCAGCTTAAGGCTATTCCCTCTTATCCTATCACTAATTACCTGTGAGAAGAGACCAGCACCTACTTCTCTACCTTGTCCTTTCAGGCAGCTGTAGATGGCCATAAGGTCTTTCTTCAGCCTAATCTTCCTCAATGAATGCCAGTATCCTCAGTGGCTCTTCCCAAGCCTTATTCTCTGGGCCCTTGACCAGCCTAGTTGCTGCTCTTTATATCCTTTTATATCCTAATCTGAAATCATTTTATATTCTAATGCTGCCTTCTATTGGACTGTGCAGTTGCAGCCTGCCAGTGGAGAAGCTCCTTCCAAGAGCACATCAGATAATTCTACTTCCAGAAGTGTTGCATCCAAAGAAAGGATCTGAGACACCTCAAAAGCAAGCAACACCCAACCCCTCATGGCAGCCATCAATGTATTTGTAAAAAGGGCCAAGGCAGATACACCAAAGTGCACTCTTAGAGCAAATGCAGTTCTCTATCTGTCAGATAATCTCTGTGGAGCTTGGGTTATGCCTTTGGCAGTGCTAACATTCTTCAGACAAGACTAATGTTCCAGAAAGGCAGACCTTTATTTGTAATAGAGCTTTCCTTTAGCTGGGCTAAGTCTTATCTTCTAATACTCTGGTGAAGCAATATCCAATTGCTATGCGCTGATCTGATGGGTCTTTTGGGTTTGCTTTTAAATTCAGCCTGCCCCATGGCATGGAGCTTTATTAAATAGAGCAGATGTAAGTTATGATCTAATGTTCTATGGGTTTTAGAGCTTCAAGGAACAGTTATCAGTTGAATTTAAGGGGGCCAAAATGACTTAGTCCCACTTACCTATGGCTTCAAAGACTGCATTACTTCAAAGAATAAGACATGACATCATATGCAGGTTTTGTTCCCTTTTTCAGCAGAAGCCTGAGAACAGTCTCAATAGCAGGGTCTAGTCTAGTTGCTGTCCATTAACAGCAGTGTTGTGCTGTGCTGCAAAGAAGCATTTTTCACCCTTTCCTCCTGATGCAACCACTCCCTATCCAGGTGAATTTCCAAGCACTAAGTTTGTGTCACAAAGGTTGCGGAGCAGCTCAGTTCATAGACTGTCTGTGCTGGAAGGGTAATAGGCCTATTAGTTGCCCTACCCTTCTGCTGTTGGGGAAGCAAGGGTGGGAGGAAAACAAAGGCTTGGGGCATTATGTCCCCTCCCAAAGTGATAAACAGGTACCCACAGGTGTTTAGGTACTTGTTGGTGCCTTGCTCAAATAAGGGTGAGCAAGCCCTGGCTTCACCTAATATGGTCAGTTTTGCAAATGCCATTCTGATTGGAGAATCTCTGTGGCCAAAGGAGCCTTTGCACTCAGGCAAGTAATATAAATGGAGCTAAGCTGCAAGCAGTTGTGCTGCTTCTGCTCCACTGCTCTTGGACAACATATTCTACTCTGTCTCATGCTCCAGATGAGGTCAGCCCTGATGTTTTGGGCTTGCACTACCTGGAAACTTCAAGTGTCTCAAGTTTCCCAGGAGAAGACATTAAGTGCCTCATGACGTGTCAAGAAGTGCCACCGACATTGTGCCCTCTGCACATCTGCAAGAGATCCTGCCTGCACCTCTGCAAACCTCCGTGCCAAGCGGAACCAGGATCAGGTCAGAGATTGTCTGCCTTTTACCCAGCACCCTGGGAAGATCTAGCAGCCTTTCAATGGCTGAGCAGTTCCAACCCTGCCACAAAGGAGCCAGGGACTATCTTGAAATTTCTCCTCCATCGCAGGGAGTAGAACAGACTTTCCCTAGGGCTCTGGGCTGCCTTTTATTTGCAAGTGTGGCAAAGCCATTTTGTGTCCAAACCTTTTCCAGTATTTCTGATTCTCCTAAATTAATGAATTGCCCATAAGGATCCTTGTGAAGATTTTTCCTGACTGAATTAGAACCCAAATTTAACTAACTTGTATATAGTAGTGGGTGGGGCTTTCTGGAGATAAAATCAACTATTTTATAATTCCTGCCTCATTAATTGCCCCAACTAAATCACTGTCTTACAGCTGAGAAGATAAGAATATAGGCAGACCTCTCCCTGCTTAGAATCACAGAATTGTTTTGGTTGGAAAAGACAGGCTGAGGGAGCTGGGGTTGTTCAGCCTGGAGAAGAGAAGACTCGAGGGACACCTGATAGTATTCTTTCAGTACCTGAAGGGGACCTACAAGAAGGCCACAAAGGGACTGTTTACAAAGGCCTGCAGTGACAGGACAAGAGGCAGTGGTTTGAAATTAGACAAGAGCAGGTTTAGATGGGATGATAAGAACAAGTTCTGCACCATGAGGGCAGTGGAACACTGGAACAGGCTGCCCAGGAAGGTAGTTGGGGCTCCATCCCTGGAGATCTTAAACAGATGAGGCTCAGCAAGGCTCCGAGCGACCTGATCTAGTGGAGGATGTCCCTGCTGACTGCAGGGGGGTTGGACTAGATGACTTTTGGAGGTCCCTTCCAACTCAAACCATTCTATGATTTTATGAAAGACCAGAAGTATGTGTAGCTTTTCAAAGGAGTAACACTTTTGGCCAGTATGGAAAGCATTTTTCTATGAAATTAAAGCATGAAATGGAAAGCACTTGGATCTAGGCAGCAACCCCCCCTGCATCTTTTACAATGGCCAAAACAGCAAAAGGAAAAAACAGGTATTACCCCCTCCCCCCAGCTTTTAATAGGCATTTACTTGATAGAAAGCATCAGCAGAACTGTAGCTTTAAGGGGATTAATTCATCCCTTTGTGAACATTTCAGATGCTAGTTAGGAGCTTGGAGAAGTAGGGTGCAATCATATAATTATGAAACATTCCAGCTGGGAAAGATCCCCCAGGATCATTAAGTCCAACTGTTATTTCTACTCTACAAAGTTCACCCTCAAACTGCAATCCCCAGGAACCACATCCAAACGACTTTTAAACACACACAGGGTTGGTGACTCCACCACCTCCCTGGGCAGCCCATTTCAATGCTTGACCACTCTTGCTGGGAAAAAAACGTTTCCTAATGTCCAGTCTAAACCTACCCAGTCACAGCTTGAATGTAATGTAATGTGTGGCTGCAAGCTGGATAAAGTAAAGAATGGAACCCTCTAGCTTTGGGCCTAAGGCTTTTCCACTAATTCGGTACACTGCTCAGGCTGTAGGTTTCCATAGCTCGTTGGTGCATGGCTGAGCACTGTTCTACCAACCAGTAAGCAATGAGGAGGAAGGCAAACTGTCCCAAGGGGGTTAACTGCAGAGTGAAGTAGTGTGATACAGCCAGAGTTCCCATGAAACACAGTCCTAAAACACTGTTGGACCTTTGAAGGTTCATGTCACTAGTTAGCATCAGTAGTTTGTGCACACCTATCTGGGTTACAGTAGAAAAGGCAAAACATCCTTCCCTCCCCTTGCCCCCAGCTCAACAACCTAATGCTTAAAAAAAATCCAACAACAAAATCCCCAACCCAAAAAACAAACAGCTTTGGTCTGAACACAGTGGTCAGATGTCGTCAGACCACCGTACTGCAGGATTTGAGAGACCTGGCTTCACGCTTTTATGGAAACCAGAGCATCTGTCAATTCTAATGCATTGCCTCTCAATACTGTAATGGTTCTCACTGCTTCTCTTAAGACTGGAAGTGAAATTGTATCATAATCCTTGTGGTTCACTGAATACTGCTTGGCTTTATAAAATGCTTCTCATTCACCACCATCCTTTTGTGGTTTACAG
Organism: Pogoniulus pusillus; assembly: GCF_015220805.1. NCBI lineage: Eukaryota > Metazoa > Chordata > Aves > Piciformes > Lybiidae > Pogoniulus > Pogoniulus pusillus. The sequence goes on from NC_087265.1 coordinate 20,133,134, forward strand.
ATTGAGTCAGGTCAAAGAATCAAAGTAAAACCTGTGACAGCCGCCAGCCCTGCTACGTGCAGACCGTGGCTTCATTGGAGCAAAACGGAGGCAGAGTTACCAAGCACTGAGAGTTCTGCTCTTTTCACCTGCACACAGCTCTGAGTTTTTAGGCAGCACACAAACCTACTCCGCGCGTTGTCATTAAGCATCCTGGGGGCCGCCGTGGCAGTGCTCGCAGAGGTGCAGGGCAGCCAGGTTACCTCCCTTTTTAGCATTAATTTCTGCTCACATTCAACACAGACAAAGACAGGACACACTCGGTAACACATGACACTTGATTAACAGAGCCTACTGTAATCCCGTTAGTTTCTTAGCAATACAGATTAAAAGGCAATTTCTACCCCCAGCCTCTTCTTGCACACACATTCAGGTAGCGGCTTTTATACTCAGCTCGCAGCTGATTCTGCGTACCGAACGCCAGCTGCTGGGCAGACGGGACAGGGCCCGTCCCGGCTAGGCAGGGCTCAGGGCACATCGCTCTCGATGAAGGGGATGTCGCTGTATTTGCTCTCAGTCACCGCCCACTGCTTCACCGCCTGGTCGAGGATCTCCCGCGAGAGACGGTGCGCGTAGTCCAGCACGATAGTGCTGGAGGGACCTCTCTCGTCCGCCTTCGCTCCTATCAGCGAGGACTTCTCCCCAGCGCAGCCTTCGCTACCTCCCCCGATGCGCTCATCCTGGATGGCGTTTGAACCTGCGAAGGCATTCTTGGATTTGATGCATCCCATGGTACATTTGACGGTGTGGCTGCAACGCTCAGCTCAGCAGCATGGTTTTGAGGATCTGGCAGCGGTTTCCCTGTTTGATGCACAGCGGTGTTGCTTCTTGCTAGCGGGGCCAGCTGTTTTCAAAGAGGAGAACGTCTCCTGTGCTTCCTCTGTCAAATCAGTGACGCGTGTAAAGGCAATAAACAGTTTACTGTTGTCGGCGAGCTCAGAGGAAAGCTAAACTCACTGCAGACGCTTGCAGAAGCAGCTTTAATAAATCTCTGTGTGGTGCGTGTGGAACGTTTTTATCAGCAACATCCGTCTGCTACAAGTAGGCAAAGCTTGACCTCAATTCAGGCTGCCTTGGAATGCAATTCCCAGTACGTGCTGTAAGCCATCTAGGAATGTAGAGGCCTAAAAAAAAAAAAAAAAAAGAGGCAGAAATAATCTGTTTCTCTCCAAGTGCTCTTTTCTGGAGTCTGTAAACAAGTGCTGCTAAACTCCACCGACTGCTACTGCTCCTGGGCACAGCTTTAACCCTCTGGGGGGGTGACCTTGAACCTGACCCTAGGTGGTCTTGACCCCTCCCCAGGGGTGGGTCCGAACACTACCGGGTGATGGTTAGCCCACTCCCCCTGCCTGCCTAAAGATCCATATAAGCAGGAGGACTGCCTGTTCTCTGCTCTCTGTGCTCCCTGCCTGCCAGCATCACCAGCCTGTTCCTGGTTCTTACCACGTGGCCATCACCCGCAAGGCAGACAAAACCATCACCTTCAAAAATCTGGTTGTATTTACACACTTTGTAATTTGTTTTCCCTTCCCTATACCTTTGTAACTTCCCTACCTCAGATACCTTTTCAAGTTATTGTTAAACTACTTTTCCTATTAACTTCCAAATCAGAGTGAGATTATTTATTTGGGTGTGTTTACCTTTTCCTTTCTCTACATCTAATTCCTTTCTTTTGGGAAAGAAGGGGGAAGAGGGAAGGGCACCCTATAAAATTGTTATTGCTTCTCTCATATATTTAAGTCTCTGGGAATTTAAATTAGAACCGAGACAGGTAATTTGGCACCCAACATGGGGCTCAAACCCACAAGCCTGAGATTAAGAGTCTCATGCTCTACCGATTGAATTAATTGGTAAGAACCAGGAACAGGATGGTGATGCTTGTAAGCAGGGAGGCAGGGAGGCTCACCTGGTAGTGTTCAGACCCACCCCTGGGGAGGGGTCAAGACCACCTAGGGTCAGTTTCAAGGTCACTCCCCCTGGAGGGCTAACCCTGTACATGCTGCTGCTGAAGAGAAGAAAAATAAACCCCAGGGTGCACAGGACCACCACCCAACAACAGCCTTGTGCCATGGCTGTTGTACACCCCTTGGGCAGGAGTGACTAATTCTGAGTGTCACTGTGCTGTTGGAAGCTTGAGCATGTAGTCAGAAGAAGGTGTTCAGGAGTAACAGGAGCTGCTTTTTGGGTTTTCCCTCAGGAGACTGGGAAAAGCAGTGGTGGACTACTGTGCTCAAGGCAGTTCTGACACAGCTGGAGCTTTATTACTGAGATCTAGACAATCATAGAATGGTTTTGTTGGAAGGGACCTTCAAGATCATCTAGTTGCTCATGGTCCCATCCAACCTGGCTTTCAACACTTCCAGGATTGGAGCTTCCACACTTTCTCTGGGCAACCTATTCCAGTGCCTCACCACCATCCTGGGGGAGAATTTCTTCCTAATGGGCCATCTAAATTGAGCTTCTTCCAGTTTGAAGCCATTACTCCTTGTCTTGTCACTACTTACCCTCTCCTTCAAATACTGGAAAGCTGCTCTAAGATTTGTACTGGGGAGAGTGAGGAACAAAAATGCCAGGCAGGGTCCTTTTGTTAGCCTCATCAAGAATCAGAATTCAAGGGTCAGTCTTGCATTCTGGGTGAGTTTTTTTGTTTATTAGCTCACAAAGCTGTGCCTTAGGCCACTTTCTGTACACAGGCAAAGCAGAATCTCACAATATGCCCAACTGTGCTTGGCATGAGCTTACCCACTTCTCAGAGTTAATAGACTGCCAGCCAAAATAAAGACTCAGCTGCACAGAAACCAACTGTTCCCTACAGCTTCACCCGATGACGTGGTTCTAAGGTCAGCCAAAGTTAAAGATTTTTTTGTAAATAGCCTTAGAAAACATAATCATGGCAAAGATGATGAGCCTCATTTATTTGCTTTGTATGCTGGGAAACAGAGGTTCCAATCCAGTAACCTGATCACAAGCAAATAGTCGCCAAAGAGATCAGTTCCACGGGCTAACAAATAAATGGTGCTTCACAAGTAGGATAGGACTTACCCTACCTGACTCACTAGAACCAGGTGCACAGGGAAAAGCTCCTCTCCTCTTTCTCCTAGTTCACAAAATCATCACAGAGTCATGGACTGCATTGGTTTGCAAGAGACCCTCAAAGGTCATCTTGTCCAACCCTTCTGCAGTCAGCAAGGACACCTCCAAATAGAACAGACTGCCCAGGGCCACAGTGAATGTGATCTTGGGTCAGGGCCTCACCCACATCTCTGGGCAGCCTGTTCCAGTATTTTACCACTCTCACTGTAATGAACTTCCTCCTTATGTCCAATCTAAATCTGCCCTGCTCAAGTTTCAAACCACTGTCCCTTATCCTGTGACTCTAAGCCCTTCTAACAGTCCTTCCCCAACCTCTAAATAGTCCTTCCCCAACTTCAGATATAGAAATGTAGCTCTAAGGTCTTCTCAAAGCCTTCTCTTGTCCAGGCTGAGAAGAATAGGCTACCTGTTTAGACAAAACAGTTCATAGGACCAGAGTGCCAGCATTCAAAAGTTCTTCACCATGAGGGTGGTGAGACCCTGGAACGGGTTGCCCAGGAAGGTGGTGGAAGCCTCATCCCTGGAGGTGTTTAAGGCCAGGCTGGATGAGTCTCTAGAGAGCTTGTTCTATTGTGAGGTGTCCCTGCCCATGGCAGGGGCTTGGAACTACATGATCCTTGTGGTCCCTTCCAACCTTGACTGATTCTATGATTCTGTGGTCTCAGCAAGTCAGACTGATAGGGCTTCTGAAACCACCAAGTTCACACAAATGTTTCCATCCCTTCGGCTTCGTACCAGAACATTTCAGCATTTTGGAGAGATGTTTGTAAACTGCTTTAATAAAATGCAGTAAAGCCTCCTTTGTTGGTAATGACAGGCTGCAGTCCATGCTGGTGTAGTTTAGAGCAGGCAGGAAAGCTGAACAAGCCTGGAGCATCCACCCTGCTGCTCGAGTGTGTGCTGCTACCCAACAGAGAGGGGAGCTAAGCTATCACTGAGGTTTTTACTGCAACAACTTGCTATTAAATGAGTAAAAAGAAGGACTCCCTTTACTGCTCCAGAAATCACATCTATCCTTGTGGGAGTCTATAAAACACCCATGAGCTGATGAAACATTTACAGAACATGCTTACAGACCAGAGGCCAAGGGGATAAGCTGAAGGGGCTGGGGTTGTTCAGCCTGGAGAAGAGAAGACTCTAGGGGCACCTTGTAGTAGCCTTCCAATACTTGAAGGAAGTCTAAAGGAAGGCTGGAGAGGGACTTTTCATGAGGATGTCTAGCAATAGGACTAGGGAGAATGGTTTTAAGCTGGGGCAGAGTAGGGTTATACTGGATCTTAGGAAGACATTCTTCAGAACAACAGTGGTGAGACACTGGAACAGGTTACCCAGAAATGTGAATACCTCCTCTCTGGAGGTGTTCAAGGCCAAATTGGATGAGGCCTTGGACAACCAAGTCTAGTTGAGAGGTGTCCCTGTCCATAGCGTGGGGGGTGGGGTGGAGTAGATGACCTCAGAGGCCCCTTCCAAGCAAAGCCATTCTCTGATTCTATGAGATGTCTGAAGGCAACTTTCCAACAGCAGTGTCTTCTGCAGGTCTAATTTTGATATTTATCATTAATAAAACATTAATAAAAAGAATCTCCACTTGATCCTCTGGACAGCTCCAAGTATCTGCTATGGCAAAGAATCGCTAATACCACATCTGTGACCCAGCACTGCTGCAGTCTTTATCCAGGCAAACTAACACCCAGGCCTCACTGGGAGGCAACACAGGTATGTGGCCTAATCCCTTCTAACTGTGCTACTGGTAGCAAATGGAAGTTTTAGATTTGATTTTGTGTCCTCCTTAGGCTTAGCCAGAAGTGTGAGTGTTGTAGATTTACACCTCACATCCCTCAAACACCTGAAGCTCTATGCCACACCTGATAAAACAACATATTGTATCAGAGTTTCAGCTCTGACACTTTATTCAATGATGTCTCAGACTTTATTTTTCTGTTTGGAGCTGTGTTTTCTGCCCTGTCCTTTTCTTGCACTTTTTACAGGAGGTCTGTCAAGTGGTAGCCAGCTCTAGTTAGCATTTTGTCATCATTTAAAGATATTTCCCTCCCACAACTGGAGATTCCCTTTCCTCTTCTGTGAGGCAACTCCAGCAGATGAATTAGTGCCTAGCCCAAAGAGAATGTGAGTTGAGGAAGGACCGAGATCTCCTAAAGCAGCAGGTAGGGAAAAGTCCCCTAGGTCAGCATCTTCCTCTAGAGGATCGACTTCTGTTCCCACCTTCTCACCTCTGCCTTTTCATCTGGGCTAAAGCAAACGTTCTTGTGGCTGTCCTAGACAGAAGGAGGGGTGGGTTATAAAACTTCCAGATCATGGCAAGGCATGCAAGACAGCTAAATTGTTCCAGATTGATTACCAGTTGATTTGCTTAAAAGCAAAGTTATTGACCCTAGTTGAAATTCATGACCATTGCTCATTTCATTATTTATAGCCCACACTCCTTTCCAAGTCACTGCAGTAACTTTTATGGTTTGCCTGCTCTCCTCAAGGTAATAGTTGTTAGCATGTAAATGATCACAAATGAAGCTGCCTTCAGTCCTCTGCCTGCTTTCTAGCTTTTCTGACAACCATTACTTGCACAGACATGGTGAAAAATGCTCTAAATCCTATCTCACCTCCAGACTGCCAGGTTCTGACAGGGAGTTTAACATCTCTAGCTTTCCTCATAATGCTCACACCCTCAGAGGGGAAGAAAAGGCAGTTCCCTTAACTCCCAGGAACTGCACAAGGCAAAACTGTCTGATATGAATCTGTTTCTTTTAGTGTTCAAGCTCTAATCTGTTGCCAGTCGTGCCTCAGAAACCAGAGCATAAATGGTTCAGGCCAAAACCTCTGCAGATGCCATTCCTCACGTGACAGAGAAGCTGCTGTGCTTAGCTGGAGGCAGAGGTTGGGGAGCTGCAACCTGCTCTCTGCTCTTGTATACCAACAGCCAGGAGTTAAAGCAGCACTATCCAGACCCTTTACTTGTCTTCTCTTTTCAGAGGCTGACTTCATAGTAAGTGAAATGTTGATTTAATTAATTTGAAAACCAGGGGTTTTTAGTTGTGCTCGATGTCAGTGGACATATAGTCAATATGCTTTTAAATACCTCATTTAACTTCCACACAACAAACTGTGCAGTATTTTAGACAGTCCCCAAAACAACTCCTTCTCTTCCCTATTCCTGCAGCTGGGAGTTCCCAAGGACGAGTGCAGGTTTTGTTCCACCTCTTAAATTATTTACTACACCTGTGCCCCCTGGTGAGAAAATGCCAAGGGAGTTGTACCACACAAAGCTGCACTCACCTTGCAGGAGGGGGTTAAGCAGTCTCTGTGCCAGCCTGGCCAAGTGCTTCCTGCCAAGCTAAGTTCACTTCTAATCACTGAAGGAAACAAAACAGTGGTAAAAAGATGCCTGCAGCTCACTGTTACATGATATAAAACACAGGCCAAAAGAAGCATCACTAGCACAACTGCAGTTTTATTTGAGTAAATAAGATTTTTTTTTAAGGTATTAAAATCATCAATAAGAAACAATTGGAGAAAAAAAAAAAAAAGAAAGATAAATGCAGGCTTCCCAAATCCAAGAGTTGCTCCTGCCTCTTTGGAGTAGTCTTCATCTGATGAAGACAGGCATAAGAGCAAGAGTTTTGCTGTTAGGCAACATCTCTAGCTGCCATAGGCAAATAAATTCCTGCTTCTATTTAAATGTCTTCCATTCATAAGACCCGTGACGAAATCTCCTTGGAGTTCAGTGCTACACTGCAAGAAATCACTTTCCCTAAGACTTTCTGTTACAGCAGTCACCAGATTGAAAATGTCACACTTTTCAAAATAGCTCAGTGCAGCTTTGCCCAGCTGAAGACAGTGAGGAATTTCTGCTGAGGCAGAGCCAGACAGGCTGCCTGCTTTCCAAATTTTAGGTTCATTTATGCCTCCCTGTGACCCTCCTCCAGCCAGGGAGGAATTTAAGGTTTTTCACCTCAGTATACTACTTACCAAAACCCCATCTGCTTTGACCCAGCTGTCTCACTTGTCCTCAGTACAGCACAGACAGCTTCACAACTGGGATTCTGCAAAGGAACCATTAAATAAAACTGAGTGCCTGCGAAGGTGTCAAAGTTACACACCAATGCAAAGTTAGATGACTGGCCTTGCAGAAGCCCATTTGCCTGCTCACCCACGGTATTTGACTTTGACAAAGGTAAAAGAATGATACAGCACTTTGGGAATTGGACTGAAAGGCAGGCTGCAACAATTTCTGTGCAGCACCTAACCCTGGGTGCGCAGCGAGGCTGCTGCTTGGGCAAGTGGCTCCTGTGCTTTACGCAGGATGCTAACCTTCTGCAGCCAGGACTGCTTCAGCAAGGACATCAAAAAGGTAATAAGCCAGCACCTGGAGCACCCCAACTTTGGCCTAAGCTGGCTTCTCTCCTGTTTTCCCTTCTACCTCTCAGAGCTTCTGGTGAGACCTGGACCTTTGTTATCTGAGCACACGGGGAGAACAGACAGGTCCTGTTGTGGCTGCGGAGACAATAAAGACTACACTTTGTAACAGAGACCTTCACAATCACGGCAGGTGTGGTGGTTTAAGGCACATTGGAATATTCCAGTGAGAGAAATGAGATCATTGGTTGTAAAAAGAAAAATAATGATAAAGTCTATATCATTCATTACTTTGCTAAAAGGGATGAAAAGCCAAAGTACAAGCAATTCCTCCCTCTTTGCTTCTGAGCGCTGGATCCCTTCGCTTCTCCTTTGCTCCACTCTAATCTTTCCCACTAACCTTGGCTAACAGATAACAAATAAGCCTTGCTGGTTGTTTTCTGTCTGGAGAGACAGAGAGGGGCAGAGAGAGAGGGTGGCACTGGGCCCCTCCTGGGCTTCTTTTCTTTGTCTGGGAGGGCAGTTTGGATTTCTGTATTGTTTTCTAAATTGTATAGAATGTCAAATGCATGTAAATATATTATAGATCTATATCTATGCTTGTAAATTTAGCTTTGCTGTAAATATAGCTTTCTCTTACTTCCAATCTGTCTGAGCTGGTCTGGTAAATTTCAGCTGGGGGGGCAAGGGGGAGAAGGGAATGTTCCTCAACCCACCACAGGTGCCCCAGCTAACGTACCAGCAGAACAGCATTCAGCCTTCCAGACCTCTGAACTGTGCCTCATCACCTTAAATACTGAGTGTGGTGGGTTAAGGAGCTTCCCGCCCGCACACACTATTGAAATTTACCAGAGCAGCTCAGACGGCCTGGACAGTATTTACACCATGTATTTACAATTCTATACAGTTCAGAAATAATGCTGAAATGCAAACTCCCTCCCGGACAAACAAAAGCATCCCAGGAAGGGGCTCGAAGCCAGCCTCTCACTCCCAGACAGCACAGCTTGTCTGTCAGCCACGGTTAGTGGAGAGATTAGAGAGCAGTGAATAGATCCAATGCTTAGAAGCGAAGAAGGCAAAAGAGGGACAACTTGTTTGCACTTTGGCTTTTTATCCCTTTTAGCAGACCAACGAACGACACAGACTTTATCATTATTATTCTTTCACAACCAACGATCTGTTTTCTCTCAGTAGAATATTCCAGTTAGCCTGAAGCCAGCAGGCTGAGCGACGCAGAGCCCGAGCACATCCTTTGCGTGCCTTTCCTGCGGCTCCCGAGGTGGGCTGTGACCGGGCGGGCAGCTGACGCCGTGCGGCTGGAGGCCCTGCGGCTCGGAGCGGAGCAGCGGCGCGCAAATGGCAGAGGCATGAATCACTCGCCCGGCAGGCAGCACCGCCTGCCGCGCTGCCCGGCAGCCCCAGCCGGGGGCTCTCGCAGCTCCCTCACTCACACACAGAATCACAGGAAGGTCCAGATTGGAAAAGACCCTCAGGAACAACAAGTCCAGCCTAGAACCCTGCTCTATGAAACCATATCCGAAGCTCCACACCCAAACGAGCCTTAAACACATCCAGCGTCTGTGACTCCACCGCCTGCCTGGGCAGCTCATTACTGTGCCTGACCACTCCCTCCGGGAAAAACTTCTTCCTAGTGTCTAATCTAAACCTACCCAGTCTCGGCTTGAGGCCATCCCCCCTTGTTCTGTCTCCAACTACCTGTGAGAAGAGACCAGCACCAACCACACCACGATGTCCCTTCAAGGCACTTTCATTTCTCCTTAGCAGCCGTTTTGCTGCAAATCCTACAGAGGAGGCAGGGAGCCTCATGGACCGGCACAAGCTGGGGGCTCACCTGCTGGAAAGCAGCTCTGCAGGGAAGGACGCGCAGGTCCTAGTGGTCAACAGGATGATCATGAGCCCTCGTGGCCAAGAAGGACAGCGGTCTCCTGGGGTGCATTAAGAAGAGTGTGGTCATCAGGTTAAGAGTGGTTCTCCTTTCCCTTTATTCTGCCCTGGTGGGGGCTTATCTGGAGCACTGTATCCAGTTCTGGGCTCCCCAGCTCAAGAAGGGCAGGGCCAGCAAAGGGCTATGAAGATGGTTAGGTAAGTAGAGCATCTCTCTAATGATGAAAGGTGGAGAGATTTTGGGCTTTTTACTCTGGAGAAGAGAAGACTGAAGGGGGGGAACTTATCAGTGTATATAACTACTTAAAGAATGGATGTCAGGAGGATGTCAGGAGCTCTTTTCAGTGGTGCTCAATGACAGACTGAGGTAATGGGTTCAAACCCGAACATAGGAAGTTCTGTCTAAACATAAGGAGAAACTTCTTTACATTGAGGGTGATGGAGCACTGGAAAAACGCTACCCAGAGAAGTTGTGGAGTCTCCGTCTCTGGAGTAATTCAAAACCTGCCAGGGCACCATCCTGGGCAACCTGCTCCAGGGGAACCTGCTCTGGCAGGGGGGGTGAGCTGGATGATCTCTGGAAGTCCCTTCCAACCCTTAGCATTCTGTGTAACAAGCTGTAGTAACATAAAGGCTTCCAGAGAAAGGGAGTTTTAACAAGCTATTTCAAGACAGGCATTATTCCCCAGTCCATCTGCCTCAGACAACCACCCAACAATCATTCAGACAATCTCTAAAGACCTCAAAAAAACTCAAGACAGTGAAGAGGAAAACGGGGTCCTCATTCCTTGCAAGGCCACCCTCTCCCTCTCACGTTGCTTACTGCCAACAAGAGATAAGAGCTACAGACTGCAAGGGCTGGATGCAGGAGCCACAAACAACTGCTGCGCAGGATTAGTGTGTAAGTGAAAGCCTCCTGGTTATCTGTCTTGGAGCACACACTGGAATTTCAGAGGCTTGAGCTTTTCCTCCCTGTGACTAGAACTGATAAAACTTTTGGAGGCTTCTAAGCTAGCCTATAACAGAACAGGGAAAGAACACTTTCCAGCTAGACCTCTCATTTACTTGAAAAGGCTTTTCAGTAAGAGGACAGCTCATGGAGCATGCAAAGGAGTACAGCAAGACACCTTCAGGTGAGGACACCAACAGCTCAGAAAACAGCAGTGCCAGCAGGTACAGTCCTCAGCAGCCACAAGGTTAGTTTTCATCCAGGAAAAGAATAAAAATTCTTGTTAAAAGCAAAGAACATTGTGTGCTTGGGAGCTGTCTGATTGCATGAAAGTAAAACTGTCTCCAGCCAGCCTGTCCCAAAATCCTCCCTCCTCCTGTTTACCAGAATCACATGGAGCAGCCTGAAGGCAAGAGGGTGTGAGGATGTTGAAAATTTCTTACAGGTTCTGCTCTCGGTTTAACTGAGCTTAACTGCTCTCGTTTGACTGAGCTCTCAGTTTGAACTGAGGTCTAGGCAGTTCTCCTCCCCCTCTGCTCTGCCCTGGTGAGACTACACCTGCAATACTGTGTCCAGTTTTGGGCTTCCCAGATTAAGAGAGACAGAGATGTGGTGGAGACAGTCCAATGGGGAGCTACAAGGATGACTGAGGGACTTGAGCATCTCTCCTATGAAGAATAGACTGAGAAACCTGGGGCTGTTTAGTGTGGGGAAGAAAAGGCTGAAAGGGGATCTTACTGATGTCTATAAATATCTGAGAGGTGGGTGTCAAGATGAAGGTGCCAGGCTCTTTTCAGTGGTGCACAGTGATAGGACAAGGAACAACAGGGACAAGCTAGAATAGAGGAGGTTGCACTTCAACACAAGAAGACACTTCTTTCCTGTCAGGGTGCTGGAACCCTGGAATAGGCTGCCCAGACAGGTTGTGGAGTCTCCTTCCTTGGAGACTTTCAAAACCTGCCTGGAAGTTTTCCTGTGTGATATATCCTAGGTGGTCCAACTTTGGCTAGAGGGTTGGACTAGATGATCCTTGGAGGTCCCTTCATGCCCTTAATGTTCTATGATTCTGTGAGCTGCTTGTTCAAGCAGCTGCACTTACCACTCTTTTCTCCAAGTGTGGACAGGAACATGTACAACCTATTCATTCTGCTTAGTTATCAGCAGAGACTCTCTACCAGACTACAGATGAGGGAGAACATTAACCTGCCCTCATACACACAAGAGCAGGATGCCTACTGTAGGTGAAAGCCTGTTTTCTAGATAAGTAAGACTGGGCCAGTAGATTTCCTTAGAAAGTGAGGCCTCACAGCCAGGCTGTAAAAGAAAGCGTGTGGGAAAGATGCAGAACCTCTCAGAAACTCCATCTGTAGGGAGTTTAATCAACTACTACTCAGCTACAGAAATTAGAGAGGCATGTCTTGGTGATTAATGATCTCAGACATCTGAAACTCTCTAAGAAGCCAAATAACAAGTAATGCTCAAAAGTAGTAAGTGAACAGAAACAAAATGTTAGAAATAGGCATAAAGCTTTTAACATAAATGTGCAGCTGTTTCCTTCTCCTGCACCCTGGAGTCAACACATCTCTCAGCAAAGCCCAGTTCTTGTGTTATCAGCCCATCCTCCCATAGTCACTGACTGCAAATCTACACAGTCAGGAAGCAGACCCACACAAACCTTCTCTCCACAGTGAAGGTAAATGCAAGGTGGACCATCAAAGGCTGTCAGAGGCACTGGCCAAGCCCCACATGCTTTAGACTGCTCTAAAGCACGGCACTGGGTACTATGCATGAAGCAGCCTGTTGGCTTTTTACAATGCTGTGACACTGTTTTGGAAGTGCTAGGGTGGAAACTGGTATTTTTCCCTGTCTACCACAAAACTTCCACCCCAGCAAGTCACAGCCCACAGAATTACAGAATCACAGAATGTCAGCAGCTGGAAGGGACTTTGAAAGGTCATCTACTCCAACCCCTCTGCCAGAGCAGGACCATCTACACCAGAAACCACCTATACCACCTTCAGGAACACATTCAAACATCAAGCTACTTAGACTTGTGCAAGCTTAGGATCTAGCCTTGTATATAAAACTACATTAGTGTCCTCCACAGGTGCCAGCCAAAGGCAGACCAGTGCGGATGACAAATAGAGATGCACAAATCTTTACAAGAAAGCTCCTCCTGCCATTATCACTGGCTGCTGCCCAGCCTGGGGATCCTGCCAGCAAGAGTTGGTGAGCAGCAGCAGGTAAAGCAGTGGATCAGTATCTCAGACTGACAGGGTCGTGTTTTATTGTACTATCTGTCAAAAGATCTGGCTCTGAACATATGGAGCTGCAGGTCATAAGGTATGAATGAGGTAGGTGGGTTTGCTTTGGGATGCTCTTATGAAGGACTTTTTACAAGGGCTTATAATGATAGAATGAGAGGGAATGGATTGAAGCTCGAGGAGAGCAGATTTAGACTGGAGATTAGGAAGACATTATTTCCAGTGAGGGTGGTGAGACACTGGAACAGGTTGCCCAGGGAGGTGATGGATGCCCCCTCCCTGGAGGTGTTCAAGACCAAGCTGGATGAGGCCTTGAGCAAGCTGCGCTAGCGGAAGGTGTCCCTCCCCATGGCAAGGGGGTCAGAGATAGATGATCTTTAAGGTCACTTCCAACCTAAACTGTGAGTCTATGAAAGGCAGATGCTTGGATTAATGCAAAAGAAAGTCAGAAGGATGGAGACAGCCAGGATCTGCCCAAGATCAACCACAGAAGGGTACAAGGAAAGCAGCACACAACCCCCTTTCTGTCCCTGTACAGAAGCCACTTGTAAAGCTGGGAATCAGAATGAAGAATGCAACAGAAGATCTGTTTCTCCACATCTCACATAGGCAGGTTCAGGGAAACCCTGCCCCATGTTTTAAAATTACAATTCCACTGCTGAGGACAGGCAGAAACCAACTGAGGGGCAAGAGACTCAAGGAGAAGTTAATACCCAGATAGTCCAGCTGCCCAGAATTGCAATGAAGAACTGTGCCAGCCTTACAAATCACTGTCTCACGGCTCTCCCCCAGGATCTGCTTTCTTGAATGTCACCACTCCTAAGGTGCCAGCTTCTACTTCCAACAGAGCTGCTGCCTTCGCACCCCAGAAGCCAGCTGAGGCAGATGTGCCTCGTGCAGCCTGGTGGCACTGCCACCCCACCCCGGGACCCTGCTCATGGAACCACCTTGTCCCCAGAGACGAGAGCATGACACGGCTCTGCCAAGCCCTTGTGAGGCTTGCACAAACCACAGTCATTTTGAAGGGAGAATTCTCCCAGCAGAACATCATGTTCAGAAGAAAATGAATTGGAATGAACTGGAAGGTTAAAAATGCCATTTTGTGGGGACTGGAGTATAAATGCCTGTATTTTTCTTTTCTTGTCCTTTTTTTAAACTACTATATTTAGAAACCTAATTTGGACTCCTACTTCCCAAACTATGAGAAAACAGGAGATGTTTCTCAATGCTTTATATTTTTTGCCATGGCTGGTCTTAACATTTCTAAACCTGCATTTCACAACGTAAAGGTAACATCAAGGTAACCTGCACACAGCTTGGAAAAGGTACTGGGGGCAGAGGAAGAGGAGGATCCCTCCCAGCACCTCAGCCAGCAAATACAGCTGTCTCATGTCCTCCCCGCAGCAGGGCCACGGAAGCAGCCACACCATTTACTTTCCCATCAGCTCACATCCTTTTACCCTGCACTGCCTCCTCTCAGGTGATGCTGTAGGTGCCCAGCTGGACCAGCACCTTTCAAAGCCATCGAGTCCCAGCCCCCTCTGGCTAGAGCAGATTTGCCTAGAGCAGGCTGCACAGGGCAGTATCCAGGTGGTTTTTTAATGACTTCAGAGATGGAGACTCCACAGCCTCTCTGGGCATCCTGGTTCAGTGCTCTGCCATCCTCAAAGTGAAGCATTTTTTTTAGGTTTATGTGTTCCAATTTGTGTCTAAACCTCTGTTTTGAGGACTTGGTTGCTCACAACCTTGCTCTGAGATGATGGGAGGAGTAAGACTGGCTGAGCTGAAAAAACCCACATTAAAGCCCAGTTCCTCATGGTTGTGGTGGTGAAAACCAGTCCTGCCCGCAGCTTCTGCTTACCCCACGGGTCATAGAATCATAGGGGTTGGAAGAGACCCAGTCCAACGCAGGTAACTCCTCGATCAGGTTGCACAGGAACGCACCCACACCTGAGGTGGAGACAGCCCCATCCCCTCCCACAGCCCAATGCTGGGCTACCCTCATCCTTGTAGGGCCTCCAAGCAAGTAAACCTCGACCTACCAGCACGACGAGGGGGGTGGTTTAAGTGCCAAAAGCATGGTTATCCCACCAGCGCTCCTCCATCCGTCAAGTCAATCAGCTCGCTGTGGGCTTCCCTTTGCTGCTGCTTCAGGCTCTCATCCTCCAGCTTCTCGTCCCTAAAGATGCAAACCCACCGCTTTAGGGTTGCGTTTCACCTCCTCAGCGCTTCCTGGGCTCCCTCCCGGGGGGGCTACCTGTGCGAGGAGCGTGGGAACGGGCCCGTCTCCACGCTCCTCGCACAGGTAGCCCCCCGGAGAGGGAGCCCAAATCGGCTGCCACCCTCCGCCACTCACCCGGCTGCGCTCCGCTGTACTCCTCCCCTCGGTACCGCTGATGCTGTCGGGTGGAGCGGAGAAAGGGGAGGAGGTGGTGAGGGGGGAAGCTCAGCCTCACCGCTCCGCCCTCCCCCGGTGCTGAGGTGTCTCAGCAGCGGGATGGAGCTGAGATAGGAAATTAAAGAGGCGGGGAGGGGAAAGGGTGAAATTCAAGGTAAAAAACCAAAAGGGGGGTGTGGGTGTGAGTGTTTCCTTGATGAAGGATGGAGGCAGGAAATGGATCAAGCAGTGGATGGAGAATGAGGAAGTGATGGTGAATGGAAAAGTGAGGAGAAACGGTGGGAAAGGTTAAGAGTGAAGTGTGGAAGGAGTTTTTTGGGGGTATGGAGGTGTATGTTTCTCCTCTTTCATCCTGCCAGGCAGCATCAAATCATGTAGGGGGGGAAAAATAGAAACCCAGAACTGCGTTTGGTTCAAAAAGACCTTTAAGATCAGCAAGTCCAACTATTAACCCAGCATGACCAGGTCACCATTAAACCATGTCCCTCAGCCACCACACCAAGTAAATTCTACCAAAGGTTTTAAACGAGCCCTCCCCTCCCCCTCTCTTCCTGAATGAAGGAGATGAGCAAACCAACAGACAAAAAAAAAAATCACATTTTTCACTTTGTTAGAAGGAAAGCAGTGCTAAAAATGTAAAATATTTGCTGTGGAATAGAACCATAGCATCATTTTGGTTGGAAAAGACCCTTAAGATCAAGTCCCGCTGCTGAGTAGTTGGATTATGGTGGGACTCAATCATCCTAAAGAACTTTTCCAACCAAAAGGCTTCTGTGGTTCTCTAACTCTACCAAGGCTGGCACTAAACCATGTCACCCAGCACCACATCTCCGTCTCTTTTAGCTCCTCTAGGGTTGAGAATTCAACCACCTCCCTGGGGAGCCTGTTTCAGTGTTTGGGAACCCTTTCAGAGAAAAAGTTTCTTCTGATACCCAACCTAAAACTCCCCTGGTGCAACTTGAGGCTGTTTCCTCTTGTCCTATTGCTTGTTTCTAGGGATGAAAGGGCAACTCTGATGGGGCGCTACAAAGATGATGAAAGGGCTGGAGCACTGCCCTGTGAGGAGAGGCTGAGGGACCTGGGGCTTTTTGGTTCTGGTGAAGAGAACACTTAGAAGTGGTCTAATCAATGTTTATACATATCTGAGGGCTGGGGATCAAGAGGGAGGAGACAAGCTTTTCTCAGTTGTGCCCTGAGGTAGGACAAGGGGTAATGGATATAAACTACAGCACAGGAAGTTCTACCTCAACATGAGGAAGAACTTCTTTACTGTAAGGGTGACAGAGCACTGGAGCAGGCTGCCCAGAGAGGTTGTGGAATCTCCTCTGGAGACTTTCAAGCCTTGTCTCTGTGTGTTCTTGTGTGGCCTGATCTAGATTCAATGGTCCTGCTCTGGCAAGGAGGTTGGGCTGGATGATCTCTGGAGGTCCCTTTCAACTCCTAACATCCTGTGATCCCACGAACTTCCAGTGCACTACTACAACCTCCTCAGGAGAGGCTGTGAGCAAACATCTCAGGTCAAGTATGCCTGCCTTGGGGAGTCTCAGCAATGAAACTCCTGTGAGATGCACCTTGAGAGATCACCTCTCAGAGGCTGCTGCAGAGCTCATGCCTGTCTGGGGCTGAAATATAGCCCCTCAGGACTGGCAATGGTCTTCTGGTCACAGCATTGTGCTTTGGGACACACTGGGCCTCGATTTCTCCTGTAACAACAGGATGATGGAGTGCTCAGCATCATGCTTGTGCCCTTGATGGAGGTAAGGCTTGCTTTAAATGTCCATGGTGACCTCTGGCTAAGCCTCCCTGTGCATTTAGGCAGAAATTCTTTTGCCAAGCAGCTTTCTAACAAACACACTTCCAGTTAGGCAGCAGCCAGCCAAGGGATTTATTGCAATGCTCTCAAAGCCAAAGGAGACACCACACTGACAGTGATCAAAGAAAATGCTGGCCTGGCTGTAGGTGCTGGGTCATAGCTGGCCCACTGCTCTGCTGTTAGCAAGTCCTGGAGGGGCTGTGCGGGGCAGGGGCTGGATAGGCTCTGGAGAATACACACCATATCCCCCCAGTCCCTGCTGCCTTCCCTGTGACTGGCAAACCCCAGGCTCTGCTGCCTAGCCCAGAAAGCTGGAGGGCAAAGGGTGGGCAGTCGCCCCCTGCCCCTCTCCACAAATGACACCCATCAGTTCCTTCTGTGACAGGATCTCTGCCTCTGGCTGCTGTGACCACTGGACAGCAGGGCCCAACATTGCACTCATTACTTGCAGAGAGAATCCCAGAATCACACAGAATCCCGACAGGGTGGGAGTTGGAAGCAGGGCCACCTACCACAGGTTGCACAGGATCACATTCAGGTGGGTCTGGAATTTCTCTGGAGAAGGAGACTCCACAACCTCTCTGGGTAGCCTGCTCCAGGGCTCCAGCCCCCTCATAGCAAAAGTTTTTCCTTGTGTTTAGGCAGAACTTGCTGTGTTCTAGTTTGCATCCGCTGCCCCTTGTCCTATCACTGGGTACCACTGAAAAGAGTCTGGCCTGATCCTCTTGCTCCCCACTCTTTAGATATTCAAAAGCATTGAGAAGATCCCTTCTCAGACTAAACTCCTCTTCTCCCAAGCTAAACAGCCTCAGGTGTCTCAGTCTCAGGTACTAACATCTTCTCCAGGTCCTCACACCTCTGATTCTGAAGACATGAGTTCTCCAGCCAGAAGCCAGCCTATTGGGAGTGAAGCACACGTATGTAGGTGTTTGCAGCAGGAGCAGGTTTCAGGGGGTTGACTCACAGCCTCTAAAGCTGGTGGCACCATACCCTCTGATCTCAAGGAGCTTTGGCTTGGGACCTGCTGACCTGGGAAGATTTTGGTCATGTTTTACAGAACCATAGAATCATAGAAATGTTTTAGTTGGAAAAGACGTCCAAGAGCATCAAGTCCAGGGTCAACCTAAGACCACCACAGCCATTAAACCATGTCCCTATGTGCCATGTCCACACATTTCTCGAATATCTCAAGGCATGGTCCCTGGGCAGCCTGTTCCAATGCCTGATCACTCTTTCAGTTAATTAATCTTCTCTAATATCCAATTTCAACCTTCTCTGGTGCAACCTTGTTGCTGTCTACAACTACCTGAGGGGTGGTTGTGGCCAAGAGGAGGTTGCTCTCTTCTCTCAGGTGGCCAGCGTCAGAACAAGAGGACACTGCCTCAAGCTACGCCAGGGGAGATTTAGGCTTGAGGTGAGGAGAAAGTTCTTCACTGAGAGAGTCATTGGACACTGGAATGGGCTGCCCGGGGAGGTGGTGGAGTCGCCGTCCCTGGAGCTGTTCAAGGCAGGATTGGATGTGGCACTTGGTGCCATGGTCTAGCCTTGAGCTCTGTGGTAAAGGGTTGGACTTGATGATCTGTGAGGTCTCTTCCAACCTTGGTGATACTGTGATACTGTAACCTCAGGCTGTTTCTTCTTGCCCTATAGCTGGTTACTTGGGATAGAGACCAACCCCCACCTGGCTCCAACCTTTCAGGGAGCTGTAGGGAGTGAGAAGGTCTCCCTTCAGCCTCCTTTAGTCCAAGCTGAACAACCCTGGTTTCCTCAGCCACTCCTCAGAAGACCTGTGATCCAGAAGGCACTCTCTCCCTCTGGAAGAAATAATTTTGAACCTAGATTGATGTTTTTGTTGTGGTAAGATCTGGTACCTCTTCTCCAGGCTAAACGACTCCAGTTCCCTTAGCCTCTCTTCACAGGAGTTGTTCTCCGGGCCCAAGGTGAGTGGAGGAGCAGATCACATAAAATCACAGCTCTGAGAATTAAATCAAGATGGAGTTCTGCAAAGGCAGGGTTGCCTTGCATGAAGACAGTGGTACTATGACAGCAGCGAGTTTTAAATTGTATACTAAGACCTTTAAGTAAGAATTTTGTAGCTGTGTTACCCTCTCACCATTTGTGGCCACTTTGGTCTTTGTCCCTCTAGCCTGGTTTCTAACATGAGGCTCTGCTTTAACTGCAGCTTTTGAGATAATGCTGTTCCTACTGAGAGGCTCTGCAGACATTTCACTGGGTTCAAGCACATCACAGAAATCACAGAAAATGTCTGTTTGGAAGAGATCTCCAAGCTCACCCAGTCCGATCTTCAACTCAGCACTGAAGGGTCAACACTAAATTGTGTCCCTAAGTGCCAGCTCCACAGGCTCCTGGAACACCTCCAGGGATGGTGATTCCACCACCACCCTGGGCAGAACGTTCCAATGCTTGAGACCTCTTTCAGTGAAGAAATATTTCCTAGCCTCCAGCCTGAACCTGCCCTGGTGCAGCTTGAAACCATTTCCTCTGGTACTGTTGTCTGCCACCAACGAGCAGGGGCTCCCCCTCCTTGCTCCAACCTCCCTTCAGGCAGCTGTAGAGAGCAATGAGGTCCCCCCTCAGCCTCCTCTTCTCCAGACTGAACACCCTCAGCTCTCTCAGATGCTCCTCATTGGCCATGTGCTCCAGGCCCTTCTCCAGCCTCCTTGCCCTTCTCTGGACATGCTCCAGCACCTGCATGTCCTTGCTGTGGTGAGCAGCCCACAACTGAACACAACACTCAGGTGTGGCCTCACCAGCTCCAAGTACAGGGGATGATCACCTTCCTGTGCCTGCTGGCCACAGTGCTTATGACACAAGCCAAGATGTCATTGGCTTTCCTGGCCACCTGGCACACTGCTGACTATCATTTAATCGACTGCCAATCAGGACCTCGAGGTCCCTCTCCGAGTTGCAGCTTTTCATCCACACATCCCCAGGTCTGCGCTTTCCATCAGGTGACACAGATGAAGGACCTGGCACTTGGCCTTGTTAAGCTTCATACAAGTAGCCTTGGCCTATCTGTCTAACCTGTCCAGATGCTGCTGCAAAGCCTCCCCACCCTCAAGCAGAGTGACACAGCCATCCAGCTTGGTGTCACCTGCAAACTTACTGAGGGTGCACCCAATCCTCTCATCCAGAGCACTGATGAAGATATTGGCTCTATTGTCAATAGCTCCATGTCCCAGTGCAGGCCAGTGACAAGCAGAGTCCCTCAGGGATCAGTCCTGGGACCAGTCTTGTCCGACATCTTTGTCGGTGCCATGGACAGAGGCACTGAGTGCAGCCTCAGCAAGTTTGCTGACAACACCAAGCTGTGTGGTGCAGCAGACAGGCTGGGGGGAAGGGATCCATCCAGAGGGACCTGGACAGGCTGCAGAGCTGGGCCCAAACTGACCTTATGAGGTTCAACAAGACTAAGTGCAAGGTCTTGCATCTGGGTCGAGGCAATCCCAAGCACAAATCCAGGCTGGGCAGTGACTGACTGGAGAGCAGCCCTGAGGAGATGGACTTGAGGGTGCTGCTGGACAAGAAGCTCAACATGAGCCAGCAGTGTGCACTTGCAGCCTGGAAAGCCAACCAGAGCCTGGGCTGCATCAGGAGAAGTGTGTCCAGCAAGGTGAAGGAAGTGATCCTCCCTCTCTACTCCACACTGGTGAGACCTCACCTGGAGTACTGCATCCAGTTCTGGAGCCCCTGTTACAAGAGGGCTGGATCTGCTCTGCTATAAGGAGAGACTGAGGGAGCTTGGACTGTTCAGTCTGGAGAGAAGGCTCCGATGCGACCTTATTGGGACCTTTCAGTATCTGAAGGGGGCCTACAAGAAGCCTGGGGAGGGGCTTTTTAGGCTGTCAGGTAGTGGTAGAACTGGAGGGAATGGAACAAAGCTAGAAATAGATTCAAACTGGATGTTAGGGAGAAGTTTTTCATCATGAGGGTGGTGAGACCCTGGAACAGGTTGCCCAGGGAGGTGGTGGCAGCTCTATCCCTGCAGGTGTTTAAGGCCAGACTGGATAAGGCTCTAGACAGCTTGATCTAGTGTGAGTTGTCCCTGCCCATGGGAGCGGGGTTGGAACTAGGGCACTTGTGGTTCCTTCCAACCCTGACTGATTGTATGATTCTATGATATTAAAGGGGACAGGCCCCAGTACTGAACCTCAGGGGAAACTAGCACCCAGTCTGGTCACTCCCTTACATCCCCACAGCTAATGACCACACAGCCCCTGGGCACTGCTCACCTGCCCCTGCCACCACCCCACAACAAAACATTTAGCCCAAGCAAGGGCGCTTCAATGTAAAGTGGAGGGTGGGGACAGGGAGTTGAGATGGAGCTGTGTTTGATGAGAGCTTCGAGCTGGTGTTTACTGCTGGGTGCCAAAGCATGTTTAATATTTGATGAGCTGAGGAGCAGGAAGATGGCTTCCTCACGCGTGGCTTGGGAGAGGTAGTCAAACACAGAGCAGCCGTTCGGAGAGGCTACCAGGCACAGACCAGGCAGGGGATGAAATATTTAGCTTGTGAAGCATTTCACTGTGAAAGACTGGGGCCAGACATGGGTGCTGGGAGGTTGAAAACAACGATGCTCAAATTCAAGGTACCTGCCAAACACGGAGGCCTCAGATGTACAGCAGTTGCCCAAGGACCAGGTCTGTGTGGTCTTCAAGGTACTCCACTCTTTGCCAGGGCACAGGAGCCCTTGCTGTACATGGGGTGGTTTGGGAGGACACAGACACCAAAGCTTTTCCTGGCACTCAGTTTCACAACCATACTGCCTCTTGCACTCCTCTCCCTGCTGGAAGCACATTCCTATAGGGGTAAGGTATCATGGAATCACAGAATCATTTCAGCTGGAAGAGGCTGATCTATGCATTAACCCAGCACCACAAAGTCCACCACTCAACTGTGTCCCTCAGCACCACTCTACATGGCTTTTAAATTCCTCTGGGGATGGGAGCTCCACCACTGCCCTGGGCAGCCTGTTCCAGGGTTTGACAACCCTTTCAGGGAAGATTTTTTTTTCCTGATATCCAACCTAACTCTCCCCTGGCACAACTTGAAGCTGTTTTCTCTTTCTCTGTTTCTTGCTAATGGAGAAAAAAGACCAACCTCCAACTTGGCTCCTTTCCAGGGAGCTGTAGAGGTGAGGTCTCCCCATCAGCCTCCTTTTTTGCCCAGGCTGAACACTCCCAGTTCCCTCAGCCACTCCTCAGAAGAGCTGCGTTCTCGAAGGCACTTTCTCCCTCCAGAAGAAATCACTTTGAACCTCGTTTGATGTTTTTGTTGCCCTAGGAGCTGATATTTATTTATTTTATTAGCTATTTTTATTAGCTTTTTACTTTATTTACCAGAGCTTGCTGGAGCTTCTGTAAATACCAACTCTGTAAGTGCTTGGCATGTCCTGCCCTGTGTCTGTGTGCCCGCACTGGTGAGGGACAGCTGCTTGGATGTCCCCAGAGTGATACATGCACTTGCCCATAATAAGGTGCATGCAGCATAAATACATTTGCTGTGGGAGGAAAATGATGCAAACTGAACCACAGTTCCCATCCCTGTCCTTCTACCTGCTATGCACCATGGTTTCTCCACACCTGCAAACCCTTCCTCCCTCCACATCTTTCATTCCTCCTCCTGTAATTTCGTACAACTGTTTAGGTTGGAAGAGACCTTAAAGATCACTTTGTGCCAACCCCCATGCCATTGGGGGACACCTTCCACTAGCCCTGGTTGCTCAAGGCCTCCTCCACTCTGGCCTTGAACACCTCCAGGGAGGAGGCATCCTTCACCTCCCTGGTCAACCTGTGCCAGTGTCTCTCTGCTATGCTCATTTCTGTTCTACTCATATACTCTTCAGCTAGGCAGCATCTCAGTTCCCTCCCTTTTCACCTGTGCCCAATTCACAACAACCACAGCTTTCTTCTGACCTGTGCTGTGTGACTGACCAACATGCTCTGGCTTTAGCTAGATGCTGCCAGGGTCTATCAGCCCTGCACACCAACAAACACTGGGTCAGATTCTCCCTGTTTTTCAGTCACAAAGCAGAGTAAAAAAAATAGCAATTAAATTCTTTCCCCAAAGCAGTGCTTAAGTTAATTTAAGATCTCAGAATCACAGAAGGTCAGGGGCTGGAAGTGACCTCAAAAGCTCGTCCAGTCCAACTCCCCCTGCCAGAGCAGGATCACCTATACCAGATCACACAGGAACACATCCAAGTGGGTTTTGAATATCTCCAGAGAGAGAGAGAGACTCCACAACCCCCCCGGGCAGCCTGTTCCAGTCCTCTGTCACCCTCACAGGGGAGAAATTCCTCCTGTTGTTTCTATGGAATTCCCTGTGCCTCAGCCTCCACCCATTGCCCCTTGTTCTATCACTGGGCATCACCAAGCAGAGCCTGGCTCCATCCTCCTAGCACTCACCATTTATACATTTATAAACATGAATGAGGTCACCACTCAGTCTCCTTTGCTCCAAGCTAAAGACCCCCAGCTCCTTCAGGCTCTCCTTATACAGAAGATGCTCCACTGCCATAATATATTTTTTTGGCTCTATGTTGGACTCTCTCAAGCAGTTCCCTGAGGTTCTACCTGAACTGAGGGCCCCAGAACTTGACACAGTATTCCAGATGCAGCCTCACCAGGGCAGAGTAGAGAGGGAGGAAAACTTCTCTTGACCTGCTAACCCCAGCTTTTCTAGTACAACCCAGAATGGCATTGGCCTTCTTGGCCACCAGAGCACATAGCTGGCTCATGGTCATCCTTCCATCCGCCAGGACCCCCAGATCCCTCTTCCCTATGCTGCTCTCCAACAGGTCAGTCCCCAACCTGTACTGATCCCTGGGGTTGTCCTTTCCCAGGTGCAAGACTCTACACTTGCCCTGGTTGGATTTCATTTAAGTTCTCCTTGCCCAGCTCTCGCTGATGTGGGACTTGGCATTCAAAAGGGACACAAAACTCCACGGGGGAGAACTGGATCTGTCCAGCTCCACCAACCAGGTCAGTCCCTAGCTGCTGGCTGAACCACTTCACACTCGCTCTGTCTCTCAGTTTGTGCCATGCACACACCTGTACCTGGGAGGCCCTGACTGAGGCAGGTATTTGGAGCTCAGCTGAAGAGCTAAAAGAGGGAAGCTAGGACAAATATGCTGTGGCCCAGTAGCTCCTCCCCAGCATGCCCACGGTCATGTGGTGACTTCACAGAATCTATTTCTGTGTGCAGTAATCCACTAGCTGCATGGGCTGGAAAATGTTACGCAGCCAGAAAAGAATCAATGCTAGGGACTGAAGAGCTAAAAGGCACCGAAGTTTTCTCATAGACTCATAGCTCCCCAGAATCCACAACCAGAAAGCCTTAAAGTTTGCCCAACATACTCTGGCCACCTCACAGTAGGCTGCCTGGGTAGAGTTTCAGAACCAAACAGCTGCAGTTGTTTAGCTCTTTTAAATAAGAGCTCTATTTTCAAAAGCTTTATTGATGGGGAAGATGTTTTCTACCTCCACTATGGATTTTCTCTCTCTTTTTTCACAGAACCTCCATGCTGGGGGTTGGAAGGGACCTCTGGAGACCATCTGGTCCAACCTCCCTGCTAAAGCAGGGTCATCCACAGCAGCTTTCCCACGGTTGCAATGTCCAGATGAGAGGTGTGCTAAACCAGCCTTCATTCCTGTGCCATGGCAAGCTCTGGGCAGCCTGGGCCAGGGCTCCAGCACCCTCACAGGAAAGGAGTTTTTCCCTCATGTTTAGGTGGACTCTCCTGTGTTCCAGTTTGTGTCTGTTGCCCCTTGTCCTATCACTGGGCACCACTGAGAAGAGCCTGGCCCTGTTCTCTTGCTTCCTGTCCTTGAGATATATTGACCCACACTGATCAGATCCCCTCTCAAGCTGCTTTTCCCCAGGCTAAACAGCCCCAGGGCTCTTCCTCAGAGAGATGCTCCAAACCCCTCAGCATCTTCATAGCCTCCACTGGACTCTCTCCAGAAGTTCCTTATCTCTCTTAAACTGGGGAGCTCAGACCCAACCTGCATACATTGTTTATTATGCATTGCTCTCCTTGCTCTCTGTGCACAGCTGAGAACTGCCAAAGCCATTTCTCACAGCTCCTCTTTTCTTCCGACGTTTCTTTGTTGCCTGTGACCATGTGGACCAAATGGAAGGATGAGTATGGGCAGAGCATTGTGTACCTCGAGTCCTGTGAACAGTTCTGGGCTCCTCAGTTTAAGAAAGATGTTGAGGTGCTTGAATGTGTCCAATGAAGGGCACCAAGGCTGGGGAGGGGGCTGGAGCACAGCCCTGTGAGGAGAGGCTGAGGGAGCTGGGGGTGTGCAGCCTGCAGAAGAGGAGGCTCAGGTCAGACTTCATTGCTGTCTACAGCTACCTGAAAGGAGGTTGTAGCCAGGTGGGGTTAGTCTCTTCTCCCAGGAACCCAGTGACAGAACAAAAGGATACAGCTTCAAGCTGCACCAGGGCAGGTTTAGGCTGGATATTAGGAAGAAGTTCTTGACACAAAGAGTGATTGACACTGGAATGGGCTGCCTGGGAAGGTTGTGGAGTCACCACCTGAGT
The DNA here is from genome assembly GCF_015220805.1 of Pogoniulus pusillus. Taxonomy (NCBI): domain Eukaryota; kingdom Metazoa; phylum Chordata; class Aves; order Piciformes; family Lybiidae; genus Pogoniulus; species Pogoniulus pusillus. The sequence goes on from NC_087265.1 coordinate 20,158,537, forward strand.
CACCATCCCTGAAGGTGTTTAAAAGGAGACAGGATGTGGCACTTGGTGCTATGGCTTAGTTAATTAGAAGGTGTTAGGTGATGAGTTGGACTCAATGATCTTGAAGGTCTTTTCCAACCCGTTTAATTCTGATTCTGGGTATCCCCAGAGCGAAATCACTCAGTGCTCCCCAGTTTCCAACTCTGTTACAACAGAAGTAGACAGCAGTAGTGACTGCACATTTGCTATGAACCTTAGGGCACAACATTGATTTCTAGACCATGATTATTTTTGGAACATCCCACCCTCCTGCTCTCACAAAAGGATTTGACAGTTTCTAACTGCAAGTTTGGAGTATAAATGTAACCCCTGGTTCCACTTCCATGTGTGAGGATATCCTGAATATTTAATGTTTAATCCTGAATATTTAATGTTTTTATGATTTGAATGTGCATAGAATCATACAGTTGCTTCAGTTGGAAAAGCCCTCTAAGATCATCCAGTTCATCCATCAACATAGCATGGCCATTAAACCACATTCCCAAGTGCCATGCCCACAGGTGTCTTGAACACCTCCAGGGACAATGACTCCACAATTTCCCTGGGCAGCCTGTTCCAACACCTGATCACTCCTGCAGGAAGGAAATTGCTCCTCATACCCAATCTAAACCTTCCCTGGCACAATTTCAGCTCATTTCCTCTTGTTCTGTCACCTGATACTGGGGAGATCAGGCTGACCTCTACCTCACTCCAACATTTCAGGGAGTTGTAAAGAGTAATGAGGTCTGCCATCAGCCTCCTCTTCTCCAGACTAAACAACCTCAGTTCCCTCAGCTGCTCCTCACCAGACCTGTTCTCCAGACCTTTCACCACTTTTCTTGCCCTTCTCCAGACCTGTTTCAGCACCTCAATGTCTTTGCTGGGGAGAAGGGCTCAAAACTGAACTCAGTGCTAAAGGTGTGGCCACACCAGTGCTGAGTACAGGGGGACAATCATTTCCCTACTCCTGCTGGCCACACTGTTGTTGATCCAAGCCAGGATGCTGCTGGCCTTCTTGGCCACCTGAGCACACTGCTGGCTCATCTTCAGCCAGATGTCAACCAGCACCCCCAGAATCCTTTTCTAGCAGGCAGCTTTCCAGCCACTCTTCCACAAGCCTGGAGCATTCCTGGGTTTGCTGTGACTCAAGAGCAAGACCCAGAACTTGGTGTTGTTGAACCTCATAGTGCATCTCCTGCTATAGCTCAAAGGGCAATGTGAATCATCAGTCCATTTACTGAACTTTGTGCACATGACTGAATCCCCAGCACCATCTGAGACTGTTAGTCTTCATGCTCACAGGACCACAGGATGTTAGGGGTTGTAAGGGACCTCAAGAGACCATAGAATCACAGAAACATCCAGGTTACAAAAGACCCTCAGGATCACCAAGTCCAACCTACAACCCTACTCTACAAGATTCACCTTAGACCATATCCCCAAGCACCACATCCAAATGACCCTAAAATACATCCAGGGGTGATGACTCAACCACCTCCCTGGGCAGCTCATTCCAGTCCCTGACTACTCTCTCTGAGAAAAACCTTTTCCTAATGTCCAATGTAAACCTCCCCAGTCTCAGCTTGAGGCCATTCCCCCTTCTTCTGTCTTCAATTACCCGTGTGAAGAGACCAGCAGCAGCCTCTCCATGACGTCCCTTCAAGTAGTTGTAGACAGCAATGAGTTCTCCTCTCAGCCTCCTCTGGATCATCGAGCCTAACCCCTCTGCCAGAGCAGGACCATTGAATCTGGATTAGGTCACACAGGAATGCATCCAGATAGGTCTTGAAAGTCTCCAGAGAAGGAGACTCCACAACCTCCCTGGGCAGCCTGTGCCAGTGCTCTGTGACTGTTAGGGTAAAGAAGCTCTACCTCATGTTGAGGTGGAACTTCCTGTGCTGTAGTTTATACCCATTACCCCTTGTCCTATCCCAGGGCACAACTGACAAGAGTTTGTCCCTTCTTGACCCCCAGCCCTCGGAAATTTCTAAACATTGATTGGATTCCCCTCTAAGTCTTCTCTTCCCCAGACCAAAAAGCCTGGGAATGCAGCCCCAGGTTCTCAGATTGCATTTGGTTGGAAGGGACTCTCAAAGGTCATCTTGTCCTCAGCCTCTCCTCATAGGGCAGGTGCGATCATCAGGAGACATTTGGGGAAAGACCCTAGGTTTCTTTTCCCAAAAAGAAGTGACTCACTCCCTTTAACAGCAGATCTCGAAGCACAAGCTCGGTTCTACTCATGGACTTACACTTCAGTGTATTCCAGTGGGGAGAGGCTGAGTTGCAGCAAAGGATTTCATCCAGCCAACGACGCCTGTGTGAAGACCATCACGGTGCATTAAGCCACCCCACTGGCCACATTCCCTGTGAAGAAACAACCTTAGTTACTTGGAACATGTCTAGGTGCTTGTAAACATGCTCAAAAAGTTAATTAGGACAACATATAATATGTGGGTATGAGCTCTTTTCTCCCATAGAACAACTCAGCAGTGGTAAAGAAGAAGAAACCACAAGACTGGTTCTAAAATCAATTGGTAAGCAGTGGTAAAGAAGAAGAAACCAGAAGAGGGGTTCTAAAATAAGCAACACATTTCCATCAGCCCAAATTTTTAGCCAGCTGAAGGTAGAACTTGTTGGATGTCTTTGTTTTGCTATGCAGAAGCTGTTAATCCAGAAATTGATAGAAAGTTTGTTGTGAAAGCCTTTTTCTAGGGCAATCTTAGGAACTTTTACAGCAACATTGATTCCCAAAGTAGGTTCTGGTTGTTTGATACATTGGTGAAATCTCCGAGACATGATGCCACACCACATCTCACTGAAATGCTGTCCCAGGTTCACAGATTGCACTGGGTTGGAAGGAACATTCAAAGGTCATCTTGTCCAACCCCCCTGCAGTCAGCAGGGACACCTCCAACTAGATCAGGCTGCCCAGGGCCACACTGAGTCCGATCTTGAATGTCTCCAGGGACAGAACCTCAACCACATCCTTGGGCAACCTGTTCCAGTATTTTACCACTCTCACTGTAAAGAACTTGTTCCTGCTCAGTTTCAAACCATTGCCCCTCATCCTGTCACTCTCAGCTCTTCTAAACAGTTCTCCATCCTTCCTGTAGGTCTCATTCAGATATTGAAGTACAACTCTAAGGTCTCCCTGGAGCCTTTTCTTCCCCAGGCTGCACAGCCCTAATTCCCATTAAGAAAATGTGCTGTTGTTTTTTCTCCTGTAGGGCACAGAAGACCACATTTGTAAGAAAGCATTAAGACAGAGAAAGCCCAAAGAAAGTTTTTGTCCTCTGTTTTTTCGTAAGGTAAAGCCTGAAAACATTTTAATTATTTCAGCTTTTTTGGTCCAAAAAGTGTTTGTTATAAATCTTCAACTGCTCATTCTGCATTGGTCTTGCTCATCTCCCATCTTATCTTTGTTCAGCAGATTTATCAAGGAACATTATTACAAAATAATGGAAACAAAGAAACCTGGAATGGTTTGGGTTGGAAAGGTCTCCCAAAGGTCATCTTGTCCAACCCTTTCGCAGTCAGCAGGGACATCCTCTACTAGATCAGGTTCCTCAGAGCCTTGTTGAGCCTGACCTTGAATATCTCCAGGAATGGGACCTCAGGTCCCTCCCTGGGCAACCTGTTGCAGTGTTCCACCACCCTCATGGTAAAGAACTTGTTCCTAACATCCAATCTAAATCTGCTCTTCTCTCATTTCAAACCATTGCTCTCACCCTATCACTGCAGGCCTTTAGAAACAGTTTCTCTGCTGCCTTCTTGAAGGTCCCCTTCAGGTGCTGGTAGGCTGCTATTAGGTCTCCCTGGAACATCCTCTTCTCCAGGCTGAAAAGCCCCAGCTCCCTCAACCTCTCCTTACAGCAGAGGTGCTCCAGCCCCCTGATCATTTTTGTATCCCACTCCCCCCAACCTGCTCCATCAGGTCCATGTCCTTCCTGTGTTGAGGGCTGCAGAGCTGCAGCCAGCACTCCAGGTGAGATCTTACCAGAGCAAATATTAAACACTGAAGAACACAGCTGTCTGGCATAGGTTCCACCTTTTGTAGCACTGCTGCAGTGCCAAGTGACATGCTCCTCCTAGTCTATACATAAAGAGTTACAGAATTGTTTGCATTGGAAAAGAGCTCTAAGATCATTGAATTCAACCATCAGCCAGAGACCATCATGGCCATGAAACCATGTCCCATTTGAGGTAAAAGCAGGACCAGAGTCTGGCCTAAGGACATAGAGCAAAACATTTCTAGGACTGCAGGAGGACACCTTAGAGTATCGCAGAGTCATAGAATGGCTTAGATTGGGAGGGACTTCCGAGATCATCTACTTCAGCCTCTCTGCCATGGGCAGGGATGCTTCTAAGCTAGAATTGGCTGCTCAAAGCCTCATCCAGCCTGGCCTTGAAGCCCCCTAAGGAGTCTCCACCACCCTCATACTGAAGAACTTCTTCCCAAGATCCAGTCTAAACCTACTCTTCCTCAGCTTCAAACCATTGCCCCTGGTCCTGTCTCTAGACACCCTCAGGATAAGTCTCTCTGCAGCCTTCCTGTGGGCTTCCTTTAGGTATTGTAAGGCAGCTCTAAGACCCCCCTGGAATCTTCTTTTCTCCAGCCTGAACAACCCCATCTCCCTCAGCCTATCCTCATAGCAGAGGTGCTCCAGCCCTTGGATCTTCTTCAAAGAGGACTAATTGTGTAAGAGAGAGAATATGACTGACCAGCATTTGGATTATTGGTGCATCCTCCAGCCACAGTATCACAGTATCACCAAGGTTGGAAGAGACCTCATAGTCCTTCCAAAAACTGAGACATTTTTTAGTGGAAAGGCTCATTTTACATGTACCACATGCCCTAGAAGTGCAAATCAAAGATGAGAGTTTGCTGTTTGTTTGGGGTTTTTTTTTGTTTTTTTTTTATTACCCCAAGTGCAAGAAATGTGTAGGTATTTGGTGAGTAGTAGGGCTGCAGAGGTGCTGAGGGGCCTGGAGCAGCTCTGTAGCTAGACAGGATGAAAGACCTGGGTCTGTTTAGCCTGGAAAAGAGCTGACTGAGAGGGGATCTTCTCAATGCTGATCAGTACCTAGAGGGTGGGGGCAAGAGGATGGGGCCAAACTCTTTTCAGTGGTGCCCAGCAACAGGACAAGGAGCAATGGGCTCAAGCTAGAACACAGGAAATTCCACCTAAACAATGAGGAAAATTGTGAAGGTGCAGGAGCCCTGCAGCAGGCTGCCCAGAGATGTTGTAGAGACTCCCCTGGAGAGACTGCAAGCCCTCCTGGACATTGCAACCCTGGGCAACCTGCTGTGGGTGAGCGTGCTTTAGCAGGAAGATTGGATTAGGTGATCCCCAGAGGTCCCTTCCCACCCACACCAGGCTGGGATTCAAACATTATTAGTTTGAGAAGCCAGCAACCCTTAATATATCCACAGTAAGATGTTTTAATGTATATTTAAACTTTGATCCCAAGAAATACTGCTCTCCAGAGGAGACTCCACAAGCTCTCTGGGCAGCTTGCGCCAGGGCTCTAGCACCCTCACAGCAAAGGAGTTTTCCCATAAGTTCAGTGATACCTCCTGTGTTCTAGTTTGTGCTTCTTGCCCCTTGTCCTGCCACTGGGCACCTCTGAAAAGATTCTGGCCCTGTTCTCATGGCCTCCACTTCTCTAAGTATTTATATACATTGACCAGATCCCCTCTCAGACTGCTGTTCTCCAGGCTAAACAGCCCCAGGTCTCTCAGCTTCTCCTTGTCATAGAGACATCCCAGTCCCCTCAGCTTCTCTGTACCCTCCACTAGACTGTCTCTAGGAGTTCCCTTCAGACTGGAGAGCCCAGAACTGGACACAACACTCCAGATGTGGCCTTACTAGGGGCAAGTGGAGAACCTCCCTCAGCCTGATGGCCACAGTCTTAATGCACTCCAGAATCCTCTTGGCCTTCTTGGTCATGGGGGCGTGTTGCTGGGTCATGGTGAACTTGTTGTCCACCAACACTCCTAGGTCCTCTGCAGAGCTGCTTTCCAGCAGGTCAATCCCTACCCTGTACTGGGTGCACCCTCCTTACCTTGGGCACAGTCCTAGAAAACACAAAGCAGGAACACAGTAAATAGCAAATGTTTTCTTAACGAGGCAATCTAGCAGTCTGAGAACCACTCCTAATTTCTAAGCAACTCTTCTTCCATTCACTTTAAACATTTCAATCCCTATCTACCAGCAGTAAAACATAAAGCAGCGTAGGAGACACAGCCACAGCCCTGCAAACACCAGCCGGCAGCACAGCAAGGGGATTAAGCAGCCAGGAGGCATTAGAATATTGCAAAGAGGATCAAAAGAGATTTGGGACTGAAAAGCCACCCTCCAGAATTATAGTCAGCTGAGAAGCCAGGCAGGAGGAAAATGGGTAAATCTTTCACATTTAGAGCTCTCCCAGAATCAACTCCAGCTTTGGGAAGTGCTCTGCAGTATGTCACACCAGGCTTCCTGGCCACACCAGGCTGCAAGCAATGACATCTTTCTAGATGGAAAATCATCCCAGGCAAATATCATCTGTCAAAAAAAAAAGCAGAAATCACATGGAATACAGTCAGAAAAAGTTAGAGAGGCAAAAGCCCCTTTAGAACTTAGGCTGGCCATTGCTGTTAAGGAGAATAAAAGATGTTTCTACAAGTATATTAATGGCAAAAGAAGGGGCAAGGACAACCTCATTACTTATTAAATGTAGAGGGGAATATAGTAACAAAGGATGAGAAAAATGCAGAGGTACTTAACACCTTCTTTGCCTCAATCTTAGAATCATAGAACCAACCAGGTTGGAAGAGACCTCCAAGATCATCCAGTCCAACCTATCCCCCAGCCCTATCCAGTCAACTAGACCATGGCACTAAATGCCTCATCCAGGCTTTTCTGGAACACCTCCAGGGATGACAACTCCACCACCTCCCTGGGCAGCCCATTCCAATGCCAATCACTCTCTCTGGGAAGAACTTCCTCCTAACATCCAGCCTAGACCTCCCCTGGCACAACTTGAGACTGTGTCCCCTTGTTCTATTGCTGGTTGCCTGGGAATAGAGACCAACCCCACCTGGCTACAGCCTCCCCTCAGGTAGTTATAGACAACAATGAGGTCACCCCTGAGCCTCCTCTTCTCCAGGATAAACACCTCCAGCTTCTTCAGCCTCTCCTCATAGGGTTTGTGTTCCAGGCCCCTCTCCAACTTTGTCACCCTTCTCTGGACATGTTCCAGTACCTCAACATCTCTCTTGAATTGAGGGGCCCAGAACTGGACACAGGACGCAAGGTGTGGCCTGACCAGTGTTGAGTACAGGGGAAGAATAACCTGCCTTTTCCTACTGGCCACACTGTTCCTGATGCAGGCCAGGATGCCAGAACAAGGGGACACAGTCTCAAGTTGTGCCGGGGGAGGTCTAGGCTGGATGTCAGGAGGAAGTTCTTCACAGAGAGAGTGATTGGCATTGGAATGGGCTGCCCAGGGAGGTGGTGAGGTCATCGTCCCTGGAGGTGTTCACGAAAGGACTGGATGAGGCACTTAGTGCCATGGTCTAGTTGATTGGAGAGGGTTGGGTGATAGGTTGGATTGGATGATCTTGGGGGCCTCTTTCAACCTAATCGTTCTATGATTCTATGATTCTATGAAAACTAACAGCCCCTCAGCACAGCAGCACAAAAAGGGATAATAGAGAGAAATAAGAGGAATTTAAGGGCTCAGTCTTCCCAGAACAACCTCTCCTCCAAAATAAAAATCATTCTCAGAGTTCCCAATCCACAAAGATCTTAAATAGGAAATGATTTCTAAGCAGAGAAACAGGCACATTGCTGCTGACACATTCATGGACAGGGTAAGATCCTGCTCCTCCCAAGCTTGCAGCATCTGTGGACATTAATGTACTGAACATAGAGCAGGAAAGTATTTAAGTGGAATGTTGTACCAACATCTTCACCTCCAAAGTTTCCTCTTGTAGTCAACATCATCACAAGCAACAACAGGAGGAGGTCAATAAATATGGAGCAGGAGTAACAGGCTTGGTATTTGCCCTGGGTCTGGCAGGAATGGAGTTACTGTCCTCTGTTATGGCCCATGGAGTGCTGCAGGCTGCTTGTGCAGTGAGGACAGTATTGGTACCTCACAAATAGTTTGGCTGTTGCCACATAGTGCTTGCATGGCATTGAGCCCTTTCTCACTCTGCTCCCCCCAGCATGTAGATTTAGAGGGACTCACAGAATCACACAATGTCAGGGGCTGGAAGGGACCTCAAAAACTCATCCAGTCCAATCCCCTACCAGAGCAGGATCACCTATACCAGATCACACAGGAACACATCCAAATGTTTCTTGAATATCTCCAGAGAGGGAGGCTCCACGACTCCCCTGGGCAGCCTGTTCCAGTGTTCTGTCACCTGCATACAGAAAAAAAAACACCTCCTCATGTGTAAATGAAACTTCCTATGCCTCAACTTCCAGCCATTGCTCCTTGTTCTGTCGTCAGGCATCACCAAGCAGAGCAAGAGAGATGTTCCATTCCCTTAATCAGCTTTGTGTCTCTGCACTGTACTCTCTCAAGCAGTTCTATGTCCCTCTTGAACTGGGGGGCCCAGAACTGGACACAGTACTCCAGATGTGGCCTCAGCAGGGCAGAGCAGAGGGCAGGAGAACCTCTCTCAATCTTGTCACCACAGCCGTTCTAATACCCAAGCATGGCATTGTCCCTCTGATTTATTTGGGGCATCTCACCTTCCTTCTGCTTTCTTCTGCTCCGTCAGAAGAGGGCTGGTATGTGAGCAGCCAGGTGAGTGTTTGGCTGTTGTTTAGAGACAACCCACCACATTATTTCATTCCAGCTTTGCTTGGGCTAAACCCACCCTGCCTCTAAGAACTGATATGTTCCCTGAACATGCTCTTGATGTCTTTTTTTGATGGACAAGGCTAAAGACTCTTGACGGGTGTGAAACGGAGAGCTTCGCCTAGTACTTATAGTAACTCCCAGACCCAGCACTGCCTAGAAGATTGGTTTCTCCACCTGGGGAATGTAAGCCACACAGCCTTGTGGAAGGATGGACTCTTGCTGCCATGAGAGCAGCTGTAATGTCTCTTGCTATTTTAAGAGGCCCACTTCTCAGTTTTCCTTGAGGGCAGGCATGCATGCCCCCTCCTCCCCCCACCTCACTTGCAGGGCCATCTTTGATTTCATTTGTTGTTCAGTTGCCTGCCCAGCACAGGCAGCCCATCAGGAAACCACCAAAGACTCACCCTGCAGTGCAGTCTGAGCTGGTCAGTGCATTAATGAAGCGGGCAAAAAAATCCCTGTCTCCTTTTGAGCACAGAGCAAATAGATTTCCAAATAGGAAATGAGCCAGAAGATGCCTTAAAAAGAAGCTGGGGTAGAGACACTCTTGGAGGCTACTCTGGGGTGAAGACAGAGGACTGAAGGATGCAGATGCTGGGGATAAGCAGCCCCCAGGGAGATTCATGGTTGACTGAATCAGAGCTACTGCTGCTGCAGACTGCTTCACTTCCCTAAAATGCCTTCCTGACTGAGAGAAAAACTCTTTCTGCTTTCATGCACCAACATCACCTTTCACAGCACAAATGTCAAGTGATTTCCTTCATAGAGCCACTGAATTATTTCAGCTACAGCTGGAATAGGAATATATATTTGAAATTCATTTTCAGAAGAGTGTAATTTCCTGCTAAAGAGCTGTCATTGTGATTACCTCATACAACAAATATTTTGATATCTACTGGTATTATCCAGTATCCAAGTGTTGTAATTCTCTCACTTGAGCTACTATCCAGCCTTTGATAGCTTTTTCACTCTATCAAGAAGTTTTAAGCTGCATAATCCTAAAATCAGGGCTCCTGTACACAGTGGGAGTTATGACAGTAGACAAATCAAACAGCAAGGTGCAATAAAAACATTTATTGGAGGTCCTAAATAGAAATATTATCTGTAACTACATAATGGCAAAGAAAATGGATTTCATCCATGGCACACATGGACCTTGACAGCTCCAACTTTGCAGTTTGATTTCAGGAGGACACATTATCTTTTAACTTGGTATAAGTATTTTGTCTTGGGGAGAGAAAAAAAACCATTTTTGTCTTGAAGACATCATGAGCATGGCAGAACAATGCAGTTAAAACAAATGTTAGTTCTGGATGGTCTGTGTAACAGGTACTCTATCTGGAGAGACTCAAGTCCATGAGTACATGGGTAAGTAGACCTGTTTTTTAGAATCATTAAGGTTGGAAAAGACCTCTAACATCATCAAGTCCAACTACCAACCCAACACATCCATGCCTGCTAAACCATGTCCTGAAGTGCCTTGCATATATGTTTTTGGAATACCTCCAAGGATAGTCACTCTCCCACCTCCCTTTCTGTGTTCTGCTTTCAAATCCCAGTTTTCCCAATCAATAGTAAATTCTGTTATACCAATTGTCTCATTAAATATAGCTTGGAGTAGTTTAGTTGGAAGACCAAATTAGACTGCATAAGCCTAATTTTTGTCATGTATGGAGTGGTTTTTATGATTGGACTCAACATTTTTGATGTGCTAATATGGAATCAGAGAATCATGTGGGTTGGAAGGAACCTCCAAAGGTCATTTGGTCCAATTCTCCTGCAGTCATCAGGGACATCCTCAACTAGATCAGGTTGCCCAGGGCCCTGTCAAGCCTCACCCTGATTATCTCCACAGATGGGGCCTTAACTACCTCCCTGGGAAACCTGTCTAAACAACCCAATGAAGCTTACCATCAGCTACCACTAAAACAAATTAAAAGTTGAGCTGAGATGTAAATAACATTGATAAAGCATTCATAGAATCACCTCTGGAACATAAAGCCAGGTTTAAGTCCTAGGTTTCAGTGGTCAGTGTCAATGGATGTTGAGTGTTCACTGCTGATGGGTGGTGGGAACTAGCAGGGTACTGGTGTGCTAAGGGGAGCTTGAGCCAAGGGAAAGTCATATGCCAGAGCAAAAGTAAATGTCCAGAAGTACATTGACAAAGTGCACTGAGAGGTGAAATCCAGACATTTGGTTTGGACTGTGTCCAGGGTTAACCCTCCTGGGGGAGTGATCTTGAACCTGACCCCAGGTGGTCTTGACCACTCCCTAGGGGTGGGTCTGAACACTGCCAGGTGATGGTGGTTAGCCCACTCCCCCTTCCTGTCTAAGGTCCATAAAAGCAGGGGGACTTCCTGTTTGTCTTGCTCTTCCCTGCTTTCCTGCTCACCCGAAATCACTATTCCTGTTTCTTGCTGCGCTCTGTTTCACCATGTAGCCAGCACCTATGAGGCAGACAAAACCCATTGCCATCAAATCTGGCTGTGCATTTACATATATTGTATCTTGTTCCCCCTTCTCTACGCATTTGTAACTTCCCTACCTTATATACCTTTTACTTATTGCTTAACTTTTCTTCTTTTAACTTGCAAATCCAGTTCCTGGGAGTTCGATGGCAGGATGGTTGACGCCACATCCCTATGGATGTGGTGAATAAAGTGGCCGCTATGGTGGAACCCACTAACCAGAAGGAGACACAATCCTTCTTGGGGTTTGCAGGCTTTTGGAAGATGCACATTCCCGGGTACAGCCAAATTGTGAAACCCCTTTGATGTCACAAGAAAGAGAAATAACTTTGAGTGAGGACCTGAACAGCAGGTGGCATTCAACCAAATCAAATGAGAGGAGGTCCATGCCATGGCCTTGGGACCAGTTCAAATCAGCCCAGAGGTTAAGAACATTCTCTACACAGCAGCTGGTGAGAATGGTCTGTTGTGGAGGGCCTGTAGGCCTGAAAGCAGGCTTATATATGCCTTGCTCTGTCTGGACATGTCTCTCTGCTCACACCAGGGGTAAACATACTAAACAAGCACAAAGGGGCACAACAGACCTGGTGCCATAAAGTCTGGCCTGCCCAGGACACCTGTCTGTGTAAGCTCCTACATGCCCAGCTCGTGCCTGCCTAGTGCTGGGCTCACATGATTCCCATATTTGGAACGTCAAGACTTACGGCTTTTGCCTATTATGGTAAGGTTTGGCTGACTGCCAACCTGATTGATCATTTTGGTGGCCAATGGGCTATTAATTCTCGGCCCACATTTAATAAATAGGGGTACACAGGCTCATGTGCTTGCTCTCCCATGTTGCTTGTTTGCCTGCCTGCGTACATACTTGCAGAGCTCACTTATGCCTGTCTTTCTATGATTACCTGGTGTGCACCATTGCCACAAGTTGGCAGGAGCAGACCCACTTGTCTGCACTCAATCAGTCTGAGTAGCCAGAGTTACACAGTGCTGAGACAGCACAGCATCCTGCCTCTGCACCTGAGATCCTGCCTACGTATCCCTGGAGAGAGAACCCAGAAGAAATCAGCAGCACAAGGTCAGAGACTGTCATTTCCCTTGAAGCCAGAGGATTCCAGCCTCAAAGTCCACAGGCAGAGACTCTGAAGAATTGGACACTAGGCATAGGCTGTGACGTAGCCCCAGAGGGTGATTATTGATTAATCAGAAATGTGAGTAAATACTTCAATACCTCTGTAATTTCTATTATCTCTGCAATAGAGCAGAAAACAGCTTTCAGCCCACCCTTGCTGGGCAAGTAGTGTATGACCCCAAGCAGCATTAAGCCATGGGGAACACTCTCTCTGTTAATAGTTTGAATGTTTGTTAGTTGTTATAATAGTTAATGTTTGATATATTCCCATAACCGTGTAGAACAAATATTAATATTAAAGTTCAGTGGTTGGGGGTGGTGAGAGTTGAAAATATTGAAGTTAATAAATATATATTTTTATAAAATATCCTCTCACATCAATTAATTTCTTCCCTCAGCCACAATCGGTGTAGGCAGCAGAATATCCCTTTGCAACATGGTCCTAGCTGGAGCTTATGGCAGAAAGCTCCTGATGAAACACAAGGCTGCCCACTCGGGTTCTGCAGCAAGGCGTACAAAGGTTCAGAGGCCAGTTATGCCCCCACAGAGAAGGAAATCCTAGCTGCCTATGAGGGAGTTAGAGACGCTTCTGAGGTGATTGGAATGGAGTCACCACTCCTTTTAGCTCCAAGGCTTCCAGTCCTGACTTGGATATTTAAAGAGAAAGGTTTGACTCCACACCATGCCACAGATGCCACTTGGAGTAAGTGGATGGCTCTGATAACCCAGAGAGCTAGAATGGGGAGCCTCAAGCACCCAGACATTGTGGAAGTCATCACCAACTGGCCAGAGGGCACTGATTTCAGAATGCCAGCAGAAGAGAAGGCAGTGACCCGTGCTGATGAAGCCCTCCCATACAGTGACCTTCCTGAGGAGGAAAAAGCATATGCTCTCTTCACAGATGCATCCTGCCGCCTGGTAGGCAGCAAGCAGAGATGGAAGGCTGCCGTCTGGAACCCCACACGCAGGGTTGCAGAGGCAAAAGATGGAGAAGGTGAATCCAGCCAGTATGCTGAGGTGAAAGCCATCCAGCTGGCCCTGGACATTGCAGAGCGAGAACAGTGGCCAGTGCTCTACATCTACACCGACTCATGGATGGTAGCAAACACCTTATGGGGGTGGCTGAAGGAATGGAAATTAAATGAGTGGCAGAGAAAGAGGAAGCCTATTTGGGCTGCTGACCTCTGGCAAGACATTTCTGCACGCCTGGACAAGCTACAAGTTAAAATCAGACATATCAGTGCTCACATCCCCAAGAGCAGAGCCACTGAAGAACAACAGCACAACCACCAAGCTGACTTGGCTGCCCACATCTCCCAGATAGACCTGGACTGGAAACACAAAGGTGAACTGTTCTTAGCTCGGTGGGCACATGACTCTTCTGGCCACCAAGGAAGAGATGCCACATACCAATGGGGCCATGACAGGTCTGTGGACATACCCATGCATGCTATAGCTCAGGTGATCCATGACGGTGACATCTGTGCTGCCATAAAGCAAGCTAAGCACATGAAGCCTTTGTGGTATGGGGGACAGTGGTCAAAATACAAGTATGGGGAGGCCTGGCAGAGGGAAGCATTGGCTGGCTGGAAACCTACCCAGTGCCTCATGCCACTGTCCATAACACCATTCTGGGTCTGCAGAGTCACATCCTGTGGGGACATGGTACCCCAGAAAGAATAGAGTCAGACAATGGGACCCATTTCAAGAACCACCTCGTAAGCAACTGGGCAAAAGAACATGGGATCGAATGGGTTTACCACATCCCATACTATGCACAAGCTGCAGGAAAGATTGAGTGTCACAATGGCCTGCTGAAAACCACCCTGAAAGCTATGGAGAGGTGGAACTTTCAAAAACTGGGAGAAACACCTTGCAGAAGCCACTTGGCTGGTGAACAGCAGGGGATCAGTCAACAGAGCTGGTCCTGCTCAGTCTGCCCTACTGCCCATAGTTGAGGGAGATGGAGTTCCTGTGGTCTGTGAAAGGAATCTACTGGGGAAAAGGGTGTGGGTTGCTCCTGCTTCTGGGGGCAAACCTATCAAAGGAGTGGTATCTGCAGAGGATCCTGGTCACACATACTGGGTAATGCTGGAAACTGGTACTATTGAGTGTGTTCCCCAGAGGAACCTGACTTTGGCAGAAAAGGTCTAAATCTCAGAGTTGGTTCCATGTAATCTTGTATCGTGGCTGTATAATAGTTGTGTAATAGTTGTGTAATAACTGTATAATAATTATAAGTGGTTACAAGCTTCTTCTAGTTACACCACCACCACCACAGCACATCCAACAGAATCCACACCACACGAGTAGTGATCCAGAGGAATTACACCTGTTTCCCTGATGCCCTACAGTGAAAGACTGTTCCTGATGTTTTTATTCCAGAGGGAAAAGACCTTTTTCCCCTGAATATTCCCAGAAGAGAAAGAATGGTTCCTGTTTCCCTGATTATTCCTCCATATTCCTGTCCTGCTCACACCTCACTTCACCAACCTGCACTGGAGAAGCACATTGCCTTGGGATACAGCTGGGGACCAAGAAGAGCTTTAAGAACTCTTAATCCATGGACACATTTTCCTATCTTTGGAAAAGGAGACTGTCTGCAGGAAGGTGGAAATGGTCTAACCAAGGGGTGGAATATACAGGGTTAACCCTCCTGGGGGAGTGATCTTGAACCTGACCCCAGGTGGTCTTGACCCCTCCCCAGGGGTGGGTCTGAACACTGCCAGGTGATGGTGGTTAGCCCACTCCCCCTTCCTGTCTAAGGTCCATAAAAGCAGGGGGACTTCCTGTTTGTCTTGCTGTTCCCTGCCTTCCTGCTCACCAGAAATCAGTATTCCTGTTTCTTGGTGCTCTTTGTTTCACCACGAGGTGGACAAAACCCATTGCCATCAAATCTGGTTGTGTATTTACATATCTTGTTCGCCCTTCCTGTTGTGGAGGCAGGAAAATTAATGTGTGGCCGAGTCAGGGAATTTTATACAAAAATAGAGTTGTTTTATTTTCCCAAAACCCGCCCCCAAAACTATATATACAAAGATTGGTTTAGTTTAATTAGCAGACTCAGTTGCTTGAGAATATCTACAGGGGTACAATTGATAATCTGACTATTTTGGAAGTCAGAAGCTGGAAATTAATAGTGTTTTCTTACTAATAAAGTTGAGCCAAAACAACTTGTGTGGTCTGTCTCTCTCTCGTTCCCTTTCAGCAGCTGCAGGTGGACCATTAAGGGTCGTTAGGCTTACAAAGGGTGTCAATAGGTGAAGCAGTCTTTGAAGATTTCTCTGCATCCAAGGCAAGATGAGAGAGGTGGGGGAGCACGAAGGTGCAGGCAGAAACAAACTCCAAGTGGGACGAACTCCAAGGTGGGAAGCCCAAAGGCGGGAATATTTATACCCTCGCTAGACAAAGGGCAGAGTTACCACTTCCTTAGGCGTGAAAGGGCACAGCCAATCCCAGCCCAATTCCAGTGCGGGCACTGCACGGGGCACTCCTCGTGCGGGCAGGACCCCTCTGCTCACCCCCTTCACGCCTGCAGGGCAAGCGAGGCGGGGGGGGGGGAACCAAGCGGCTTTCCCTCTCCCCTGAAGTCACAGCAGGAGAGGAACCTGGGGGTATACAGGACTCCAGGACACTTCCTTACACCTTTGTAACTTCCCTACCTCGTATACCTTTTATTTATTGTTAAACTTTTCTTCTTTTAACTTCCAAATCACAGTGAGATTATTTATTTGAGTCTGCATACCTTTTCCTCTCCATCTAATTCCTTTTCTTTTGGGAAAGAAGAGGGAAGAGGGAAGGGCATCCTATGAATTGTTATTGGTTCTATCAACTAAACTTGAGTCTCTGGGAAACTTAAATTAGAACCGAGAGAGACTGGAAGGAAAACAGAATCTAATTGTGGCCGTTTGAGCTGATCCTCTAGCTCAGACATAGGGGAGAGATGAACATTCCAGGGATAGGCCACATAAATGGCAACAATAGATAAATTAATATAATTTCATTGGAGCATCAAGAACTTAATGTCTAGAAGCACAGCTTGTTCTCCCCCTTCTCCCGCTGGCTTCTGCTGCTGCAGCCTATCTTCCCCGGCTGCTGTTTTGGCTACTGCTGCTTCTGCTGCTTCGCTGCCGCTTGACCCCTCCCCCATCTCCCTTAAGGTTATTGTATTGTTGTTCTTTTTTCTCCTTCCCTCCTTCTCTAGTTATTATCTCTCTTTACATTGTTATACTTATACTATAAGAAAATACAATTTCATCTTTCCCTGACTTTCAAAAAAGAAAGGTGTTAAAACATATTCAGGAGATGGATGATAGTGATGATAGTGACGATGAGCAGAGAGCCCCAGGAGAAACACGTGGCTGACCACTTGGTTTCTGGAGTAGAGGATATAGAGGGTCAGAAGTAAACTATACAACAACAGAGAAAGAGATCCTTGCTGCTTATGAAGGTGTGAAAGCTGCTTCAGAAGTAATAGGAACAGACTCTCAGTTTCTTTTGGCTCCCAGATTACCAGTTTTGAACTGGATGTTTAAGGGAAAGGGATCATCGCCACATCACGCAACCGATGCTACCTGGTCTAAGTGGATGGCTCTCATAACACAGCGAGCATGCATGGGGAGTCTTGAACAACCTGGCATAGTGGAGATGATCACCAACTGGCCAGAAGGTACAAACTGTATAAATCCTCCAGAGGAGCGAATAAGTCGGGCTGAAGAAGCTCCTCCTTACAGTGATTTGTCTGAAGAAGAAAGAAACTATGCTCTATTTACTGATGGTTCTTGTCGCTTTGTTGGAAACAAGAGAAAATGGAGAGCTGCAGTTTGGAGCCCTATACAAGCAGTGGCTGAAACAAAAGCTGGAGAAGGTGAGTCGAGCCAGTTTGCAGAGGTAAAAGCTATCCAACTTGCTCTTGACGTGTCTGAACGTGAGAACTGGCCCATGCTTTACCTCTATACTGATTCGTGGATGGTGGCTAATGCCCTATGGGGTTGGCTAAAGGACTGGAAAAGAAATAATTGGCAATGGAAAG
Organism: Pogoniulus pusillus; assembly: GCF_015220805.1. Classification (NCBI taxonomy): domain Eukaryota; kingdom Metazoa; phylum Chordata; class Aves; order Piciformes; family Lybiidae; genus Pogoniulus; species Pogoniulus pusillus. The sequence continues at coordinate 20,176,046 of NC_087265.1, forward strand.
GAAAGCCAATTTGGGCTGCTGACTTATGGCAGGACATTGCCACTCGTCTAGAGAAAATCCCTGTAAGAGTAAGACACGTAGACGCTCACATGCCCAAAAGTAAAGCTACTGAGGAACATCAGCACAACCATCAGGCAGATTTGGCTGCCAAGGTGTTGCGGAGGGCAGGAATACATGGCCGAGTCGAGAATTTATCAAAAATAGATATTTTTTATTTTTCCCAAAAACCCGCCCCCACAACTATATATACAAAGATTAATTTAGTTTGATAAACAGATTCAGTTACATGAGAATTAATCTACAAGGATACCATCAATAATCTGACGATATTTGATGTCAGAAGTTGGAAAAGGACTCAGCTATTAATTAATAGCGGTTTCTTACTAAATTAAGCTAAGCCAAATAACTCACTCAGGCTGGCTCGTTCGGTCTATGTTCCTCTTCCTTTCCAGCGGCTGCAGGAGTCGTTAAGGGTCATTAAGGGTCGTTAGGCACACAAAGGTGTCGACAGGAAAGCGAATGCTTGGTCTCTCTGCAGTCCAGGCACAGGGGAGTGTGTGAGCTCAGGCAGACACATACGTCCAGGCACGGGCAAACTCCAAAGCGGGAACCCCAAAGGCGGGAAGACCCCCAATATTTATAACCTTCGCTAGACAAAGGGCAGAGTTACCACACCTTAGGCGCGAAAGCGCACGGCCAGTCCCAGCCTGGCTCCAGCGCGGGAACTCACGGGGCAGTTGCCCCCCCCCTTCATGGGGCAGTCCTCTCCCCCTTCACGGCTGCAGGGCAGGCGAGGGGCGGGGGGAAACCAGGCGGCTTTTCCCCTTTCCCCCTGAAGTCCGGGCAGGAGAGGAATTTAGGGGTACAGGACTCCAGGACACAAGGTGTTTCAGACCGATGTAAATTGTGATCTGGATTTAGATTGGGAACACCAAGGTGAACTGTTCTTATCCCGGTAGGCCCATGATTCCTCAGGACATCAAGGCAAAGATGCTACCTACCAATGGGCACGGGATAGAGCAATCAACATCTCCATGGACACTTCAAAAAAGGAGGGGGGTTTGTGTTGTGAATTTTCTTCCTGGGGGAGGGATCAGCCCAAACCCGGGACAGGATCTTTTTGGCACCTTAACGTGGGGCACGATCTTGGCTTGTTTTTTTTTTTCCTTTCCCCCTGTTGATTGGTAATCAGAATAAGAACATCAGGGAAAAATGAAGTTGTTTGATATATTCTGGCCTATTATTGCCTCAATTCTGACTCTGTCGGTTCAGCAGTGTTTTACAGCTATGGTGCACTACCAGGTGTGTTCATTCTTCGCTAAGATGGTCTGGGACTCGGTAAAAGCTGTGCTAAGGAAGGTTGGAGATGTTGTTAGGAATGTTTTAGGGTTTAGGAATGTCGTTGAGGGTGTGCTGTATGTTACATTGGTGTCAGAGACTAGGAGTTATTTGGAAGAGATGAGCTACCCAGTAGCATGCCTAATATGTGTGAACTTGATGGTTTTTTTTGAAAGTCAGGGAAAGATGAAATTGTATTTTCTTATAGTATAAGTATAACAATGTAAAGAGAGATAATAACTAGAGAAGGAGGGAAGGAGAAAAAAGAACAACAATACAATAACCTTAAGGGAGATGGGGGAGGGGTCAAGCGGCAGCGAAGCAGCAGAAGCAGCAGTAGCCAAAACAGCAGCCGGGGAAGATAGGCAAAGCTGCAGCAGCAGAAGCCAGCGGGAGAAGGGGGAGAACAAACTGTGCTTCTAGACATTAAGTTCTTGATGCTCCAATGAAATTATATTAATTTATCTATTGTTGCCATTTATGTGGCCTATCCCTGGAATGTTCATCTCTCCGCTATGTCTGAGCTAGAGGATCAGCTCAAACGGCCACAATAAGGCAAAATAAAGTTTATAGGGGCCTGCCAAAAAACTATTCAAAGCTTCAAAATTTGTCAATGAAAGTTTCCTGGTGGTAATTCCAATCTCTATCCATTTTGCAATTAGCTCTGGCTCACAAGAGAACACATCTCAGCTAAGGTTAAGTGATGCTTTGTTCTCTGAGGAGACGTGTGTGAGAAAAAAGTCATGGAGGAGTATACAGGAATGAAACCTCTCTGGATCAGCTTTTGTAGGGCACATCTATCAAAAAGCATCAGCCATCCGTACTGTGGCAGCTGGGGTGTAGTCCCAGGTTTCAACAAGGAAATGTGTTCACAGATCAATGTATATACACTTACAGGTTTGTGCTTTAATAACCTGCTATGATCCAATAGCTCAGAACCTAAGAGAGGTCTTCACCCTAGTTTTGGGCTGTTGTATGGTTATGTTCTGACAGAACAGTTAGTATTGGACAGTGATACTACTCTGCCCAGGTGAGACCTCACCTGGACTATTGTGTTTTGGGCTCCTGAGTTTAGGAGGAACAGTGATCTACTCCAAATAGTCCAAGAGAGGGCTACAAGGATGATGAAGGGGCTGGAGCACTGCCCTGTGAGGAGAGGCTGAGGGACCTGGGGCTTTTTGATCTGGTGAAGAGAAGACTTAGAAGTGATCTAATCAGTGTTTATAAATATCTGAGGGGTGGGGATCAAGAGGATCCCCACAACTCTTCTCAGTTGTGCCCTGTGATGGCACAAGGGGCAATGGATATAAACTACAGCACAGGTAGTTCTACCTCAACACGAGGAAGAATTTCTTTACTATAATGGTCCCAGAGCACTGGAGCAGGCTGCCCAGAGAGGTTGTGGCGTCTCCTTCTCCGGAGACTTTCAAGTCTTGTCTGGATGTGTTCCTGTGTGACCTGCACTAGATTCCACAGTCCTACTCTGGCAGGGAAGTTGTACCTGATGATCTCTGCAGGTCCCTTCCAATCCCTAACATCCTGAGATTGAATGTCTGAGGGCTAAATGGGTGACAAAGCATCCAAGAAGGCCATCCCATCCCAGGTGGTCTGCCAACAGCCCTACAGCTTCATATTGGAACTCCACTCCTACTAACAGGGATTTTTTTTTCTTATTTCTCTGCCTCTCCTTCCTTCTCCTCACCCCAAAGGCAGAAGTCTGCTGTTTGAAGCCTGAATCAAACATTGCTCATCTCACCTAGTTCAAAGTTCATGATCCTACTTGTACTCAGCTTGACCTCTTAACTAGCTGGAAAAATTAAGTCAGACACAAACTCTGTGAGAAGAAGCCAATGACTGGATGCAGTTTCCACAGCAGAACTTGTGTCACTGAACTCCAAAACAAGCCTGCATTTGATGAACTAAAGGAGGCTCAGCCAAGAGCTTGCAGCCACAGGCGGGCTGACACATTCTTTTTGGTGAGCGTCAACAGCATGGACAGACAGACAGACAGACATGCATTTCAAGCCTCACTTCTTCTGAATCAGAGAGGATGAATCAGGATGAATTGTTTCAACCAAACAGGAATATTAAATATTTTTAGCTACCTCATCTCATGCCTAGCATCACATGGCAGTGATTACAATAGTTGGACTCAGAGGTGTTAAAGGTCTTCTCCAACTAAAACAATTCTATGGCATACTGTCAGTAACTAAATAACTGCTCGATGTCTGCAACCTGCCCCACTTGCCATCTCCTGATCCAGTTGCCTGTACACTTACAGTGGTTTCACCAAGGAAGCATCCTGGAACATCATCTATTTTGTTCTTGTGGACATCCTCCGAGTGGAAAATTACCTTCACTTTTCAACAGCAGGGAAATAGGGGCTGATGAGAGGGGAAGGGTACAGGAGTCAACAGTGTGCATTTGCAGCCCTGAAGGCAAATCACATTCTGCTCAGCATCAAAACTGTGGCTAGCAGGTAGAGAAAGGTGATTCAGCCACTCTGCTCTGGTGAGACCTCACCTGGAGCACTGTGTACAGCTCTGGAGCCCTCAAAACAGAATGGCTGTGGACCTGCAGAGTAGATTGAGAAGAGGGCCACGAAGATGATCAGAGGGCTGGAGTACCTCTCCTATGAAGATGGGCTGAAAGAATTAGGGCTGTTCAGCCTGGAGAAGAGAAGGCTCTGGGGAGACGTTATAGCAGCATTTCAGTATCTGAAGGGGCCCTACAGGAGGGCTGGGAATGACTATTTAAAGGGCTTGTAGTGATAGGATGAGGGGTAATGGTTTGAAAGTGGAGAAGGGCAGATTTAGGTTGGAGATAAAGAAGCTCTTTACAACAGGAGTGGTGAAATACTGCAACAGGCAGCACAGGGACGTGGTTGAGATCCTGGCCTTGGAGACATTACAGATCAGATTCTCTCTGACTGCTCTAGCTTGAAGCATCCCTACTGACTGCAGCAGAGTTTGAGACTTTGAGGATCCCTTCCAATCCAAAGCAATCTGTGGATCTGTGCAATGTGTAGGCTTAAGGCGTGCATGCAGTGAAGGGCTGCGCAGAGAGCTGTGAGCTGACTCGCAGTGAGCTGGGGCAGAGAACAGGGCAGATGTAATCACACTGTACTCTATGGCTGTGCAGAGAGCTGTGAGCTGACTCGCAGTGAGCTGGGGCAGAGAACTGGGCAGATGTAATCACACTGTACTCTATGGCTGTGCAGAGAGCTGTGAGCTGACTCGCAGTGAGCTGGGGCAGAGAACTGGGCAGATGTAATCACACTGTACTCTATGGCTGTGCAGAGAGCTGTGAGCTGACTCGCAGTGAGCTGGGGCAGAGAACTGGGCAGATGTAATCACACTGTACTCTATGGCTGTGCAGAGAGCTGTGAGCTGACTCGCAGTGAGCTGGGGCAGAGAACTGGGCAGATGTAATCACACTGTACTCTATGGCTGTGCAGAGAGCTGTGAGCTGACTCGCAGTGAGCTGGGGCAGAGAACTGGGCAGATGTAATCACACTGTACTCTATGGCTGTGCAGAGAGCTGTGAGCTGACTCGCAGTGAGCTGGGGCAGAGAACAGGGCAGATGTAATCACACTGTACTCTATGGCTGTGCAGAGAGCTGTGAGCTGACTCGCAGTGAGCTGGGGCAGAGAACAGGGCAGATGTAATCACACTGTACTCTATGGCTGTGAGGTGCATTGGCAAGTAAGACTGTGTCAACTCATTTAAAGTTGGTTCTGGTGTCTTAATGCAGCCTTGCCTTGAGGGGGTGAGGTGGGGCAGGCATACCTAGAAACCAGGCAGGCAGATGGATACTTGTATTGACAAAAGAGTAAGGGCTTTAAATCACAGAGTCACAGAAATATCCAGGCTGGAAAAGACCCCAGGATCATCAAGTCCAACCTATAAACCTACTCTGCAAGATTTACCTTCATAGATTCTTAGTGTACCAGGTTAGAAAGGACCTCAAAGATCATCCAGTCCAACCTTTCAGGGTAAGAATATAGTTTAAATGAGCTGGCCCAGTGCCCTGTCAAGCTGGGTCTTGAAACTGTCTAATGTAGGGGAATCCACTACCTCCCCTGGGAGTTTATTTCAGTGTCTAAGAGTTCAAATGGTGAAAAAAAGCTTTTCTGGCACTCAGTCCAAATCTCCCTAGTAGCAACTTGTACCCATTACCACTTGTCTTCACTACATGACTCTTTGTGGAAGGGGTCCACTAAGCTAATTAAATTAATTATTCACAGAATCAGGGTTAGAAGGGACCACAAGGATACCTAGTTCCATCCCCCCTGCCATGGATGGGGACACCCTACCCTAGATCAGGCTGTCCAGAGTCTCAGTCACTCCTCATAAGATATCTTCTCCAGGCCCTTCCCCAGCTTCCTTGCCCTTCTCTGGAGCTGCTCCAACACCTCCACATCTTTCTTGTATTGCAGTGATTAGCAATTAGCCCTCTTATTGGTATTGGATGTGAAATGCTAAATTGATTTGTCCAAGGTTACCCAAACTATCTGGGAAATGGAGTCGGCAATTGCCCCTTCAGTTTGTTGCAGCCACTTCTTAGAGCAAGATTTGATATAACAAAGAGATTGATTCCTATCCACCCAAGCCACAGAATTACAGAATGGAATCATAGCACGGTTTAGGTTGGAAGGGACCTCAAAGATCATCCAGTGCCAACCCCCCACCAGAGGCAGGGACACCTCCCACTAGAATAGGTCTCTCAAGGCCTCATCCAACCTGGCCTTGAACACCTCCAGGGAGGGAGCAGCCACAACCTCCCTGGGCAACCTCTGCCAGTGTCTCACCACCCTCACTGGAAAGAACTTCTTCCTAAGATCCAGTTGAAATCTCCTCTCTGCCAGCTCAAACCCATTACTCCTCATCCTGTTATGACAAGACCTTGTCAATAGTCCCTCCCCAGCCCTCCTGTAGGCCCCCTTCAAGTACTGGAAGGCCACTACAAGGTCTCCTTGAAGCCTTCCTTCTCCAGGCTGAAGAGCCCCAGTTCTTGTGACCTGTCCTCATAACAGAGGTGCTCCAGCCCTCTGAGCATCTTTGTGTTTTCAGTAGAGCTAAGGCTCAACTTTGAATGTTTTGAAACCAAATAACCTTTCTTCATTGGCCAAACTGACCCTTTGAGCTTTGCTACTCGTGTAAAGCAATTTGTGATCAGAAAAGCATGCCTGGCTGCTGCTCTCTGCCCTCCAGAAATCAAGCTGGGAGCTCCTCACAGTGCTGCCATGGCCTTGGAGCTGGTGTAGATCTTCTTTAACGTGCTACACAATAATACCTTTTACTGTAGTGAAAGACGGGACAGGCGTTGGGCAGGGAGGAGTCACTGTCCCTGTTCAAGAAACATGCGGACATGGCACTTCAGAATGTGGTTTAATGGCCATGGTGTTCTTAGGCTGATGGTTGGACTCAGTGATCTTAGAGGTCTTTTCCAACAGAAACCACTCTATGATTGCCCAGGGAGGTGATAGAGTCACTGTTCCTGTTAGGTGTTCAAGAAACATGTGGACATGACGCTTTGGGACATGGTTTAATGGCCATGGTCATAGGTTAATGATCTTAGAGGTCTATTGCAATGGAAACTATTCTATGATTCCATGTTTTTCTGTGCCAAAGGATCCCAGGCCACTAGGACTTGTTTATGGCTGTAAATAACTTGCTACTTCACAGAATCACAGAACTTTAGGCATTGGAAGTGATCTCCAGAGATCACTGAATTCATCCTCCCCGGCAAGGCAGATCACCCAGGGTAGTTCACACAGGAATGTATCCAAGCAAGTTTTGTGTGCTAGTTTGAAGCAGGGTAGAATGTTTTGGTGAGAAGAAGTAGAGCACAGGCTGTGAAAGGAAAACAATGGTGATGTCTACTCCCCTCAGAGTCTTGCAAAGGAGTTTGGGAAGGAGAAATGAAAACATTAGATAAGGCTCTCACCATTTTTCACTCACTGTCTGCCTTGGGCTGCTGCCTGAGCTGCATCTCCCTAACCTCACCTTCCATTTGGCCTAACTCATCTTTGCTTCTTAACCTCTTGGCCGAACCTCTATTCTTCTTTAGGACTGAGGTAAGGTTGAGAGGGGCAGGGGGAAGGTGCAGGGGTGGGTGAGAGCCCCTCCTGGGGACTCAGGTTTCTGGGAGGGGAGTTGTGTTTCTGTATGACCTTTTACCTTGTATATGTCTGTATATAACTGTATATACTGTAAATGTCTGCTTGTATATTGTGCTAGCTGTAAATAAATAGCTTCATTCATATTCCCAGAGCTGGCTGAGTCTAGTCTGGGTATTTCTAAAGTGTGGGGGGGTGGGGAACACCCAAACCATCACATTTTGAAAGTCTCCAGAGAAGGAGACTCCGCAACCTCTCTGGGCAGCCTGTTCCAGGGCTCTGTCACCCTCCCTTTAAAAAAGTTTCTCCTTGTGTTGAGGTGAAAACTTCTGTGTCCCAGTTTGTAGCTGCTGCTCTGTTGGATATAGTAATTAAATGCAGTGATTTTATAGAATTGTTTGACTGTGGTACAGCTATTGAAATATTATACAGTGGAACATAAGCTATGGACAGGCAAGAGTGCACGAGTTCAGAAGTACTGATAGAGGGTTGGAATGACCTTAGAGAATGGTGTAACAACTATAAACAAATGTGAGGCTGGAGTCTGTGGTTTTCTCCTTTCTCTGCTTAGACACAATATACATGTTGATGAGAGAATATGAAGAATGTCTATGCTAATTAGTGTGTAATCCTAATGTAGTCCTAATGCAAGTGTATGTAACCAGTTAGAGTCTAACATGATTTGTAACCCTGTTATGTAGCCTTCTGATAGAAAGTATATAAGCCCATGCTTGGAGTGCAATAAACTGGATTTGGAATTTGCTTTTATCAAGCCTTTCTCCCTGTCTCTTATTACTCTATTACCAATGGTAACCAGCCTGTGGCATTGCTTCTTGTCTTATTGCTGCTGAGCATGGAAAAGAGATTGGTCCCCTCCACTTGACACTCACCCCACAGCAATTTGTACACATTGATCAGATCTCCTCTCAGCCTTCTCCAGACTAAACAGCCCCAGGGCATTTAGTTTCTCTTCGTGGAAGTGATGGCCAAGTCCCCCAGTCATCCTTGTGGCTCTCCACTGGACTCTTTCCAGCAGGTTCTTGCCTTTCTCAAACTGCAAAGCCCAAAACTCACCATAGTAATCCAGGTGTGGTCTCCCCAGGGCTGAGTAGAGGGAGAGAAGAACCTCCCCAGACCTGCTGGACACACTTTTCCTGATGCACCCCAGGAACCCATTTGCTCTCTTGGCCACAGGGGCACATTGCTGGCCCACGCAGAACTTGCTGCCCACCAGCACTCCAAGGTCTTTCTCCACAGAGCTGCTTTCCAGCAGGGCAGCCCCCAGCCTGTACTGGTGCCTGTTGATATTCCTCCCCAGATGCAGGACCCTGCACTTGTCCTTATTGAACTTTATGTGGTTGCCTTCAGTCCAGCACTCAGCCTGTCCAGATCTTGTTGGATGGCAGCACAGCCTGAGGGCTGTCAGCCACTCCCCAGTTTGGTATCATCAGCAAACCTGCTGAGGGTGCACTCAATACCCTCATCCAGGTCGTTGACAAAGATATTGAACAAAACTGGACCCAGCACTGATCCCTGGGGAGCAGCACTGGCCACAGGCCTCCAACTTGATTGTGTGCTACTGATGACAACTCTCTAAACTCTATTGTCAAGCAGAATTCAATCCACCTTACAGACCAGATGCCTATGCCACATCTCCTGAGCTTATCTCCTTCATTTACTATTGGCATGATTGTAATCATTACAGGAGTTTGTGAGGGGTTTTTAAAGTCTTTTGGCAGAACTGATTTAAAATCCGATAGGTGAAACCATCCTGTGAGCATAAATAATCCGAATGAAGATGGAGCTGTCGAGTTCCTTCTGAGATTCCCCCTACCACATGAACGCTCTGCTTCAAGCATTGTGACAGTGGCAGTGAGCTAATGGCCTGCCTCAGTGAAGGTAATACATTATTTCACAGCTGTCACATACATGATGCTATCATATCATCCCACCGTGCTATGTGTTTGGCGTCCACATAATCCACCTGGAGTACTGTGTGCAGCTCTGGAGCCCTCAGCACAAGAAGGACATGGGACTGTTGGAGCCAGTCCAGAGGAAGCCACCAAGATGCTCAGAGGGTTGCAGCAGCTCTGCTATGAGGACAGGCTATGAGAGTTGGAGCTCTTCAGCCTGGAGAAGGAGGGCAGAGAGCAGCAGCCAGGCATGCTTTTCTGATCACAAATTGCTTTACACGAGTAGCAAAGCTCAAAGGGTCAGTTTGGCCAATGAAGAAAGGTTATTTGGTTTCAAAACATTCAAAGTTGAGCCTTAGCTCTACTGAAAACACAAAGATGCTCAGAGGGCTGGAGCACCTCTGTTATGAGGACAGGTCACAAGAACTGGGGCTCTTCAGCCTGGAGAAGGAAGGCTTCAAGGAGACCTTGTAGTGGCCTTCCAGTACTTGAAGGGGGCCTACAGGAGGGCTGGGGAGGGACTATTGACAAGGTCTTGTCATGACAGGATGAGGAGTAATGGGTTTGAACTGGCAGAGAGGAGATTTCAACTAGATGTTAGTTTACAGTGAGGGTGGTGAGACACTGGCAGAGGTTGCCCAGGGAGGTTGTGGCTGCTCCCTCCCTGGAGGTGTTCAAAGCCAGGTTGGATGAGGCCTTGAGTGACCTATTCTAGTGGGAGGTGTCCCTGCCTCTGGTGGGGGGTTGGCACTGGATGATCTTTGAGGTCTCTTCCAACCTAAATCATGCTATGATTCTATGATCATGACACAGTCCAGAAGAGAGCATTCAGCACCTTTTTTATTAAGGTGAGGGAAGAATGAGAACCATCTCTCACCTGGAGGATGCTAGCTTGGAAATAATCTTGAAACACTAACCCTTGCAGGAGAGGCAGCAAAAATATCTCTTCTCTCATCTTACAGGAGCAGCCTGTGAGCCACGTTAATCATCTCGGGCTGAAATTTATAACAACACATGGAAGACTCCCTTCACTATTATTAGAAGTTGCAAGTTTCATCTGTGGTCTTTGACTAATTTAAGGGTCACTCCTGCTTTGAACATTACACCCCAGGCAATGAGCTCTACAACAGGTCGTTTGCAGGCAGGAAATTATTTTTGGAAGAAGATACTGCTTGATGTGAAAGGCCAAAGGCCATTGCAATTTAAATTCAGGAACTGACTTCTCTTCAGCCCTGATCCATGCAGCCTTTTGACAGAGAGAAGATCTTTTACAGATTCACTAATAGCATTGGGTTGGAAGGGACTCTAAGTCCAGAACTTCCAGTTACAAGAAGGATATGGATGTGCTGGAGTCTGTCCCAAGAAGGGTCATGAGGATGATCAGAGGGATGGAGCTGCTCTGCTATGGGGACAGGCTGAGAGAGATGGGGCTGTTCAGTCTGAAAAGGAGAAGGCTCTGAGGAGACCTTAATGTGGCCTTTCAGTATCTGAAGGGGGCTACAAGAAAGCTGGTGAGACCCTTGTTAGGCTGTCAGGTAGTGATAGGACAGGGGGAAATGGGTACAAGCTAGAGGAGGGGAGATTTAGATTAGACATTAGGAAGAAGCTCTTCATCATGAGGGTGGTGAGACACTGGAACAGGTTTCCCAGGCAGGTGGTATAAGCCTCATCCCTGGATGTTTGTAAGGCCAAGCTGGATGTGGCTCTAAACAATCTGCTCTAGTGTGAAGTGTCCCTGTCCCTGGCAGTGGGGTTGGATCTAGATGATCCTTGAGGTCCTTTCCAGCCCTGGCAATTCTATGATTCTATTATATGATTCTATGACTCTCAGAGATCATCTCATCCAGCCCTCCTGCAGTCAGCAGGGACACCTCCAACTAGAGTAGGCTGCCAATGGCCACATTGAATCTGATCTTGAAGGGCCTCAACCACATCCCTAGGCAACCTGTTCCACCACTCATTGCTCCTTGTCCTATCACCACAAGCCCTTCTAAATAGTCATTCCCCATAAGTCCCCTTCAGATATTTGAAATGTAGCTCTAAGTTCTACTGAATCCTTCTCTTCTCCAGGCTGAATAGCTCCAATTCTTTAAGCCTGTCTTCATAGGAGAGGTGTTGGGAATCACGTTCGGTGGAGCGCTATGGGAAGATGACTCTTTGTTCACCAATATGGTTAGATGGTCAAATCCACTTTATTTCCGTGATACAGTGACTTATATGCATTCTAACAAGAGGCGTGCTCAGCTTAAGATTGGTTACAGGTGATAATTGAAAGGTTACATGTAATGTGCACATAGGTTAACTTATCACAACATTCCAAGGGTCAACCCTCCAGACCACCCACTCCAGCCCCCTTGGTTATCTAGTCTCTGCCCACTGCAGCTGTGTGTGGGGTGCTCAGTTGTTTACATCTCGATTTCCTAGCCTCGCTGGGAACCAAGGACGTTCTCAGCGCCAGTTACCCATGTTTATGACTTTATGTCCTCGACTGGCGAGAAATTCTTCCACAGAGAGGTGCTGCAGCCCTGTGGTTATCACTTAATTCAGTTTCAAAGGATCTGGATAACACTGCCTTATATTTTCTCTCCAGTGATATTTTACCAGGTTTTATTAATATTTGCCCTTGGCTTCATGTCTGTGCCTGTTAGAGAGTAGAGTTGCACAGGAGATTTGGTCTCTTCTTTATTTTTTAAATCTTTATTATGCTCCAGGTGGGGGTTGGCCTCTTCTCCCAAGCAACCAGCCACAGAACAAGGGGACACAGTCTCAAGTTGTGCCAGGGCAGGTATAGGCTGGATATTAGGAAGAAGTTCTTCACAGAAAGAGTGATTTCCCATTGGAATGGGCTGCTCAGGGAGGTGGTGGAGGCACCGTCCCTGGGGGTCTTCCAGAAAAGACTGGATGAGGCACTTAGTGCCATGGTCTAGTCGATTGGATAGGGCTGGGTGCTAGGTTGGACTGGATGATCTTGGAGGTCTCTTCCAACCTGGTTGATTCTATGATTCCAAATGTAAGGACTGTTTTATTTCTTCATTGAAAGAAGAAAGTTGCTTAATGCTACAAAACCTCTCCATTTGACTCTGATAGTATTGTAGGCACAAAGAAAGAATTTTGTCCAGAAATGCTTGCCTCTCTTTGGATCCTGATACAACTTCTTTCTTCTCCCTAGCAGGAAACCTGAAGATTTTGTACTTTGCTCCCACTTGTGGATTTCATGGTGTTAGGAATGAGCATAGGCACACTGGTGAACATCCCACCTCAACAGCATTCATACCCCATCTTCATCCCCAAAATCAAGACCTCAAACACTCAGTGCTGGAGCAGTCAAGAAAAGACACTGTGGGAGATTCTCAGCTCAAAGTCATTACTGAGCTTCAACAAGGTCAAATGCCAGGTCCTGCACTTGGGCCACAACAACCCCAAGCAATGCTACAAGCTTGGAGCAGTGTGGCTGGAGACATGCCTGGCAGAAAAAGACCTGGGGGTTGGAATAGACAAACAACTCAATATGAGGCAGCAGTGTGCCCCAGGTGGCAAAGAAAGCCAATGGCATCCTGGCTGAGATTAGCATTGCTGTGTCCAGCAGGAGTAGGGAGGTGATTGTCCCCTTGCACTCAGCTCTTGTGAGGCCACACCTCGAGTATGGTGTTCAGTTTTGGGAACCTCATTATAAGAGAGATGTGGAGGTGCTGGAGCAAGTGCAGAGGAGGGTAAGGAAGCCGGGGAAGGGTCTGGAGAAGAAATCTTATGAGGAGTGACTTAGGGAGATGGGGCTGGTTAGTGTGAAAAAGAGGAAGCTAAGAGGAGACCTCATTGCTGTGTACAGCTACCCTAAAGGACCTTGTGGAGAGGCTGCTGGTCTCTTCTCGCGGGTAATTGGAGACAGAACAAGAGGGAATGGCCTCAAGCTGAACTGGGTGGATTTAGACTGGACATTAGGAAACATTTTTTCCCAGCAAGAGTGGTCAGGCATTGGAATGGGCTGCCCAGGGAGGTGGTGGAGTTACCAGCCCTGGATGTGTTTAAAGATTGTTAGGATGTGGTGCTTGGGGATACGGTTTAGGGTGAGCCTTATAGTGCAGGGATATTGGTGGACTTAGTGATCCTGGGGGTCTTTTCCAACTGGAACATTAGTGAGTGTTAGTCAAGTGAATAAAGTCTATTTAAACTTTGAAACTTGCTTTACCCACCCTCTTTTTCTTTAGCTGTACTGCTGCTCCTACCCTCAGATGGGAGGTACACTTATTCCACCTTAGCTCCTGAACACTCACCTATGCAGCAGGCAGGGTCCTAGGTGGTGGTGTGTATACTGCATGTAGACTACACCACTGACTAGCACATAGTGAAAATGGAGATAGCTTTTTCTCCTGCCTTGTGAGGAAAAGGAGGTTTAAGATCTATGAGGACAAACTGAGAGAGCTGAGGTTGTTCAGTCTGGAAAGGAGAAGGCTCTGAGACCTTACTGTGGCCTTGCAGTGTCTGAGATGGGCTACAGAAAAGCTGGGAAGGGAATTTTCAGGATGTCAGGTACTGGCAGGAGTAAGGGGAATGGAGCAAAGCTGGAGATGTGTAGATTCAGATTGGATGTTAGGAAAAAGTTCTTCACCAGGAAGGTGGTTAAACACTTGAAGAAGTTGCCCAGGGAGGTGGTGGAACCCTCATCCCTGAAGGTCTTTAAGGTCAGGCTGAATGTGGTTCTGAACAGCCTGATCTAGTGTGAGGTGTTCCTGCCCACGGCAGGGGGGTTGGAACTAGCTGATCCTTGAGGTCCCTTCCAGTCCTGACAATTCTGTGATTCCATGATTCTAGATGATCTTATACAGAAAATCAAAGTCTCTGTGATGCAAACATCCCTTTAAGAAACCTGGGTTCTTATTTACATTGGAGGCATGTCAGTAGCAAAAGGATTTAACACTGTAGTCATCACCCCAGGAAACCCAAGTGCAGTATTTAAAACATGACTTAAAAAAACATATAAATACATTGTTTAGGCAAATTTAACCTGTGCAAATTTCTCTTTAGAAACAAAATTTCTTTTTGGAAGAAAATCAATCTCTGATTTTTTTTTAGCCAGAACCACCCAAAGTGGGGGAAAAAAATGATGCTGTCTTTTAAAAGCCACAGTTCTCCTGAGGTTTCACTATAGCTGAATTGGAAGTGCTTTGCAAAGGCTTCTTTCGTTCTACCTTCCAGTCAAACAGACCTGCAGAGCAGACTGCTCAGTTGGGATTACTTACTACACCCAGAGCCAGAAGCAAGAGCTGAATCCCTTGAAAAGGTTACAGGGGTTTATGCCTATTCTGTATTAAAAACAAAACACCAAAAATGGTTATTTAAAGAGCACACAGCTGTGAGCAGCTCTTTCACAGTGTGTCAGTGTGAGCTCATAGGCTGGACTCGATGAGCTCAGAGGTCTATTCCGGTCTCAATAACTCTGTGATGTAAGTATATATCATTTTAGAATCACAGAATGCCAGAGGCTGGAAGGGACCTCAAAAACTCATACAGTCCAACCCCTCTGCCAGAGCAGGATCACCTGTACCAGAGGACACAGGAACACATCCAGGTGGGTTTTGAATATCTCCAGAGAGGGAGACTCCACAGCTCCCCTGGGCAGACTGTTCCAGTGTTCTGTCACCCTCACAGGGAAAAAAATTCCTATCCCTCAGCTTCCGGCCATTGTCCCTTGTCCTGTCATCAGGCATCACCCAGCAGAGCCTGGCTCCATCCTCCTGGCACTCACCCTTTACATATTTATAAGCATGAATGAGGTCATCTCTCCGTTTCCTCCTTTCAAAGCAGCACAGCTCCAGCTCCCTCAGGCTCTCCTAGTAAGAGAGATGTTCCATTCCCTTAATCAGCTTTGTGGCTCTGTGCTGGAATCTCTCAAGCAGTTCTATGTCCCTCTTGAATTGGGGTCCCCAGAACTGGACACAGAACTCCAGATTCAGCCTCACCAGGGCAGAGTAGAGGGGCAGGAGAACCTCTCTTGACCTACTAACCACAGCCCTTCTAATACATCCCAGAATGGCATTACCCCTACTGGCCACAAGAGCACATTGCTGGCTCATGTTCAGCTCTCATCCACTAGGACCCTCAAGTCCTTTTCCCCTTTGCTGCCTTCCAACATGTCAGTCCCCACCCTATACTGATCCCTGGGATTGTTCTTTCCCAGGTGTAAGACTCTACACTTGCCCTTGAATTTCATTCCATTTCTCCCTGCCCATTCCTCCAGCCTGTCCAAGTCTCTGAATGGCAGCACAGCCTTCTGGTGTGGCAGCCACTCCACCCAGTTTAGTGCCATCAGCAAACTTGCTCACAGTGCAGGTTGTTGATGAATACATTGACAAGAACTGGTCCCAGTACCGACCCCTGTGGGACCTCACTAGTCACAGGCCTCCAGCTAGACTCCATCCCATTGACCACAACTCTCTGGCTTCTTTCCTTCAACCAGTTGCCAACTCACCTCACTGCCTGATCATCCAGACCACACTGCTGCAGTTTAGCCAGAAGGATGCTGTGGGTATGTACAGACAAGTATATGTGTGAGTAAATATAAGGGAACTATAGTTTCTCTACAGCTGTGTAATCAATATGTCACCTTACCTGAAACATTGCAGGCTTTTGCAGAAACTTGTTGATTCCTCCATCTTAAGAGAAAGAAAGTCCTCACTGAATGATCCTAGAGAAGAGAAGCAAACAAACAAAATTATAGACACCTCAAAGACTAATATTGAACAAGCAGAGAAAAGAAAGAACACAATGAATTATCTAAAGCCATGCATGGAACAGAGTGGGCAGGTAAATTGTTTGCTTTCTGTTTCTCACAGAAAAAAAGTACAATAAACTATGGAACAGAAAGGAAGGAAATTCCATAGTGATACAAGGAGAAGTCTCATTACCTAATCCATCATCAGCCCACAGGAGATGCTGCCATTAAATTGGATTCAGAATACTTGGAATTGCTGCAATATGCACCTTAAAAGGATTGGTAAGGATTTCTGATCCCCCTATCCTGGGCTGCAGCACAGTGTGACTAACAGGATGAGAGAGCTGATTGTGTCCCTCTACTCTGCTCTGGTGGGACCTCACCTGCAGTAGTACACCCAGGTTTGGGCCCCCCAGCATAAGAAGGGTGTCAAACTGCTAGAACAGGTCCAGAAGACGACCACAAAGATGATCAGAGGGCCAGAGAACCTCCCCAATGGGGACAAGATGAGACAGTTCGGGCTTGTTAGCCTGCAAAAGAGAAGGCTCAGGGAAGACTTTACAGCAGCCTCCCAATATTGGAAGAGGGGTTAAAAGAAAGGTGGGAAGGGACTTTTTAAAATGGTTTGTGTGATAAAACTAAGGGGTGTGGACTGAAGCTTGAGGATGGCAGATTTAGACTGGAGATGAGGAAGAAATTCTGTTCAGTGAGAGTACTGAGAACTTGGAACAGGTTGTCCAGGAAGGTTGTGGATGCCCCTTCCCTAGAAGTGTTCAAGGCCAGGCTGGATGAGAGCTTGAGCAACCAGTGCTAGTGGAAAGTGTTCCTGCCCTTGGGGTTGGAGATGGATGATATTTAAGGCCCCTTCCAAGTTAAACCATTGTATGGATCTGTGAATCTCAAGGTTCACCCCTGCAGCCAGTTCTTAGCAGAGCCCAAAGTGGAGAGTTCTGAGATTAATCTGCAGGCTTGCTGGGATTTCTTGAGGATTATACAATTTCCCCAGGACCATGATTTTGGTCAAGAGAAAAGGTTTTGCACAGCAGACTCAAAGGACTTGGGTGGGTATTAAATACCTCTGATTTCACAGCCTCCACCAAAACTGGTGGATTACTAAATAGAGAAAACAGAAACCCACAGATGTCATAGAATGTGCAGCTTGACAACAGCTTCACTGGAAAACAAAAGAAATTAGTGAAATTCAGAAAAGAGAAAGTCAAGGAGGAGAACAGAAATTCAGGCAGGGCAGTTTGCATTCCCTGTAGCCATGCATCTCTCCAATTCTGGGTCATAGCCATGGGAATGTGATGAAAAGGTGTCCTCTGATACTTGAGGAACTAGCTCTTAGTAAGTGCAGAAACACAAATTAACTGCATGTAAATGCTGAGGATGCTGCATTAGATTCAGCAACATAACCCCAGGAGTCAACAACGAGAGACTGTAAAGATATCTGCATTATGTCTTTACAGAAGCAGAGAAATCTTAGGAGGTTTGTCCAAGCTAGAATCAAAATAGGCCACGTTTCTTGGATCCTCACTGATGCTGCCCCAGAATCCTGGAATGGTTTGGGTTGGAAGGGAGCTTAAATATCATCTAGTTACAACTCTCCTGTCAGGGGCAGGGACATCTCCCACTAGAGCAGGTTGCGCAAGGACTCATCCAACCTGCTCTTCAACACCTCCAGGCAGGGTGTACCTACCACCTCCCCAAGCAGCCTGTTCCAGTGTCTCACCACCCTCACTGGAAATAATCTCTTCCTAATCTCCAGTCTAAATCTGCCCTCCTCAAGTGTCAATCCACCACTCCTTGTCCTATCACTACAAGCTCTTGTAAAAAGTCCCTTTCTGGCTTTCTTGTAGCCCACTTCAGATACTGGAAGGCTGCTTTAAGGTCTCCCCAGAGCCTTCTCTTCTGCAGGCCAAACAGTCCTAACTATCCCAGCCTGTCCCCACAGGGGAGGCTCTCCAGCCCTCTGATCATTTTCTGGACTGGTTCTAGGAGTTTGATGTCCTTCTCATGCTGGGGAGCCCAGAACTGGATGCAGTGTTCCAGGTATGGTCTCAGGAGAGCAGAGCAGAGTGGCAGAATCCCCTCACTGTCCTTCCTGCTGCTCTCACTGCTTTTGATGCAGCCCAGCACACAGCTGCCTTCTGGGCTGCAAGACCACTGCTGGCTCATGGGAGAAGAGCTGCCATTCCCATGCTCAGGAGCTACTGCTTTGGAAACCAGGGACCTGCAGGCTGCCTGTCAATCTCTCCTCACCCTCCACACATTCCTGTGGTTTGGAATGCTTGTTTTGCATGTTCTTGTGATGTCTACTTTTACATTGAATGAAAAACTCCACAGTGGCCACATTGTGAGGAAGATGGAATGACCAAGAACACCACTCCTGTACCATTGGTTGATATTTCCTTTTCTGTGTGGACAGAGGAAGTTTGTCCAGGGCAAAAGGACAGTAAAGGAGTTGGTTCTTTTTTGTATTAGGAGATCTTTCAGCATCTTTCTAGTAAGGTTCTATTGTCCTTCCTCCCAGGACAAGTGGCCACCTAGTCATACTTTGGTATCAGTGACCTTGAAGTTCCCATCCTAGGTCCCAGTGAATAATGTCTTCAAGTTACCTTCCTTGGTCCCAGTGACCAATGCCTTGAAGTCACTTTCTTTGGTCTCAGTGACCAATGCCTTTTTTTATTACGAATGGAAGGGACCTCAGAGATCACCTACTCCGAGGCCCCTGACATAGAAGTCACTTTGTTTGGTCCCAGCAACAACGCCTTGAAGTTACCTTCCTAAGTCCCAGTGACCAATGCCTTGAAGCTACTTTCTTAACAGAGAAGGTTCATGGGAAGGGTTTAAGTGTGCTTTATACCCTGTGCATGGCAGATATGCTCCTTTGAGGTTTATAATGCATGACACATGTCTTGTATATTAATACTGATTCTCAATGAGCAACTCTGCCCCATCAACTGGCTTTAGGCAGTAACACCTTGCCTTTAGACAGATGTTTCTCAGGAAGCAAGGCTCTCCTCTGTAAATGCTACTAAGTCTCAGGATATTTTAGGACTATTCTATGTAATCTAAGTGAAAAGAAGGCACATTGTGCCCAGCTGTGTAGAGAAATGATTGACAGTGGTGATCTCTTCACCACCTACAAGCCACAGGTGACTGTTGCAGAGGGGGTTTCCTCAGCACCTACACCTAAATGGCGGAGGGGAGAAATTAATTGGGGTGACATCATTTTATATAAAAATACGTATCTAATAATCTCAATATTCTGAACTCTCGCCACCCCCAACCACTGTATATTAATATTAAAATTCGATACATGGTTATGAAAACACTCTAGGATAAAATATGTACAGGGAATTTGTTAATCAACTAGCAAACATTCAAACTATAAACAGAGAGAGGACTTTCCCCCACGGCTTAATGCCGCTTGGGGTCATATACTATTTGCCCAGCAGAGCAGGCTGAAACTCTTTCTGCTCTATGGCAGAGGCAACAGACATTTGCAGAGGTATTGAAGCTTTTACTCACAACTCTTATTAATTATTAATCACCCTCCGGGGCTCTGTCACAGCCTGTGTCTAATGTCCAATTCTCCAGGGTCTCTGCCTGTGGACTCTGAGGCTGTAATCCTCCCAGCTTGAGGGGAGAGGATGAATCTTCCCAGCTTCTGGGGAAATAGGTTTCTCTAACCTTTGTTCTCCTGGTGAAGAGGCGATCTCTGCCTTTGGTGCTGCTGGCTCCTTCTGGATGCTGTGTCCAGGACTTCTCAGCTGGCAGGATCTCATGTACAGCAGAAGGAGAATATCGTGCTGTCTCTGGCACGGTTGTTCACGGCTAGCAGGCCATGTGTGTGTGCAGACAATCCAGAATCTGCTTCCTGGTTATCTCAGCAGCAATGACGCTTACCAGGCAATGATAGGCAGTGGGCATGCAAAGTGTGCACGGCTGCTGGGAGTCTGAGCTCTGTAGGTAAAGGCAATACAGGATCTGGTCCTGATAGTACAGTAGTGTGCAGATGTGCACAGCTGGCTTAGGAGACTATAGGCTCCTCATATATATATTACAGGCAGGCTTAAATGAGCTCTGCATCTAAGGTACGCAGGCAGGTGAGCTGCGAATGAGTCAGAGCATGAGGCCTGGGCCTCTGAGCATCTGAGTGGCTGAGCTATGCAGGGTCTGTGCCTGAGGGTCTGAGCTGAGCAGGTGAGTCAGAGCTGTGTCTGAGCTGAGCACTTTGTTTCCCTGTGCACCCCTATTTATTGACTGTGGGCCAAGATTAATGGCCTCTTTGGCCTCTCGAATGACCAATCAGGTTGGCAGCCAAACATTACCATCATAGGCAGAAGCTCTTGCCTGGGCTTTCCCCAGATACGGGGATCACATGGATTTGGCCCAGGGAGACACGAGCTGGGTGTGTGGGGGCTTACACACCCTGTTTACAACCAGGGGTCCCGGCAGAAAAACATGTCCAGGCAAGGCAGGGCATAAATAAGCCTCTTTTGGGGCCTCCAGGCCCTCCAGGACAGTGACACCGCCATGCTGAAAAACACTTTTTGGTTGGATTCTCTCTGGAAAAGAAGAAATAGCTTCCATGCTATGCAGTGGTAGTTGCTGGTATTACAGAGAGTTCCCAGAAGTGTGTTCTTGCTGCATTGTCTTGTGTCAGTCTGGCCTAACACAGCTTGAGGCCATTTCAAAGAGCTTCTTGAGACACAGCAATGCATGAGACAAAACTATCACCCTGTGCTTTCTGGCTGCTCAGTCTTACTTGCAGTAGAGGTTACAAACTTGTCTTTCCTCTGACTGTTACACTTTAGTAGGGCTGAGTGGCTGAAAGAGAAAATCAGATTTAACCCTAGACAGCAATGCTCAGGTAATGAGCTGTTAGTTTATGATGAAGAGAGTGGATGGTTTGTTTCTAGCATGACTAGCTGACATCAAATCTTAGCTCAACATGCAAAATGTTGTTCCTGTCAGCAGGTAAGCAGCTGTTCTAAGCACAACATTCCTGCTACACAAACAGCAAACAGACATTCATACAAGCACAGGCTGAAATCAGCAATTCATAGAATCATAGAATGTCAGAGCCTGGAAGGGACCTCGGAAGATCATCCAGTCCAACCCCCCTGCCAGAGCAGGATCACCTCCACCAGATCACACAGGAATGCATCCAGATGTTTCTTGAATATCTCCAGAGAGGGAGACTCCACAACCTCCCTGGGCAGCCTGTTCCAGTGCTCTGTCACCCTCACAGGGAAAAATTCTTCCTCAGGTTCACATGGAACCTCCTGTGCCTCAACTTCCACCCATTGCCCCTTGTCATGTCACTGGACATCACCCAACAGAGCCTGGCTGAATCCTCCTAGCACTCACCCCTTACATATTTCTAAACACGAATCAAGTCACCCCTTAGCCTCCTCCTCTCCAAGCTAACAAGCCCCAGCTCCCTCGGGTTCTCCTCATACGGAAGATGCTCAACTTCCTTAACAATTTTTGTGGCTCTGCACTGGACTCTCTCAGGCAGCTCCCTGTCCTTCTTGAGCTGGGGAATTCCTTCTTAATAATCTGATTGACCGAATTTCTTCCAAGCAATGTGTAGCATTCGTCATGTAGCACAACACTGGAAAGTGTTCAGTGACTTCAAGGTCCTCCTGGATAATTCCTGATTGATGGGCCTGAGGGAAGAGCTAGAGAGAAAGGCAACCTCCCTTACTAAGCCAACCAGTGCAGGAAGTAGCAATAACCAAGTTTTTGACCTGAGAATTTGCTCTCTTGGTTGAATCTTTGTCAGCGATGTGGACAGTGGGATTGAGGCACCCTAAGCAAGTTTGAGGATGACATGAAGCTGTGTGGCCTGGTTGGCAAGCTGGAAGGAAGGGATGGCATTCAAAGAGACTTGGGCAGGCTTGAAAGGTGGGCACAAGCCAAACTCATGAAGGTCGACAAGGCCAAGTGCAAGGTCCTGCACCTGTGTTGGGGCAGTCGTAGCACAAATACAGGCTGGGTGAGAGCAGTCTCGAGGAGAAGGACTTAGAGGTGTTGGTGGATGAAGGCTCAGCATGAGCCATGAGCCAGCAGTGGTCTTGCAGCCCAGAAGGCAGCTGTGTGCTGGGCTGCATCAAAAGCAGTGAGAGCAGCAGGAAGGACAGTGAGGGGATTCTGCCACTCTGCTCTGCTCTCCTGAGACCATACCTGGAGCACTGCATCCAGTTCTGGGCTCCCCAGCATGAGAAGGACATCAAACTCCTAGAACCAGTCCAGAAAATG
This sequence comes from Pogoniulus pusillus, assembly GCF_015220805.1. NCBI lineage: Eukaryota > Metazoa > Chordata > Aves > Piciformes > Lybiidae > Pogoniulus > Pogoniulus pusillus. The sequence continues at coordinate 20,198,401 of NC_087265.1, forward strand.
ATCAGAGGGCTGGAGAGCCCCCCCTGTGGGGACAGGCTGGGATAGTTGGGACTGTTCAGCGTGCAGAAGAGAAGGCTCTGGGGAGACCTTAAAGCAGCCTTCCAGTATCTGAAGTGGGCTACAAGAAAGCCAGAAAGGGACTTTTTCAAGAGCTTGTAGTGATAGGACAAGGAGTGGTGGATTGACACTTGAGGAGGGCAGATTTAGACTGGAGATTAGGAAGAGATTATTTCCAGTGAGGGTGGTGAGACACTGGAACAGGCTGCTTGGGGAGGTGGTAGGTACACCCTGCCTGGAGGTGTTGAAGAGCAGGTTGGGTGAGTCCTTGCGCAACCTGCTCTAGTGGGAGATGTCCCTGCCCCTGACAGGGGAGTTGTAACTAGATGATATTTAAGCTCCCTTCCAACCCAAACCATTCCAGGATTCTGTGAAATACTTTATATACACACATACATTACACATACAGACAAACACAGTATTTTTGTCAGAGTTTAGGATGTAGTGAAGCAATTTCTCTCTACTGAGTTACTTCTAGGGTATAAAAAATTACCATATTTCTTTCTTGGAGTCACTGACATCAATCATTAGATGGCTCAATCAATATTGGGATTAGCAAAGCAGCTATTTCTATTCTGCACAGTTCAATAGCTACCCATTCATTTCCCTTTGTTCTGGAGGCTTTGGGCAACATGACAGAATTCTTCAGTTTCTTCATACTTATCTACTGTTGATAATTTGTAGGAAAAAAACTCAAAACCAACAGAAGTAATGATAAAAATATAAGAAAGCCATTTGATACAGTCGGTTTTATTTCCACTCTGTATCGCACTCCTAATTGTACCCATCCACCTCTTTAAATCAATGTGCAATAAAAAGCCTTATAAGTTTGGTCAAGCTGCCATTAATCATGAGCTTGGCTTTTGGACCCTTCCCCCCCTCTCTGTTTAATGTTCAGTCACAACCATGAAGTACTGCTTGAATATCCTTGGATTTTCCTACTCAAAATACCTTGCTACAAAGCTCACTTGCCACAAAACAAGCTCTGAGCAGTTATCACCAAGTGAGTAGCACGTAAATAACTCTCTATCTATTAATCTGGGTGTCCTAGGAACATTTCTTATCCTATTAACTCATCCAGATCTACTTATTAAAAGCCATTCTCCATTTTTTTATTATTAGGAGCATGCCTATTCCACCCATGGCCTAAAATGAAACTCTGAAGCAACATCTACTGTGATACTTCAGATCTATTGCACAAATTTTTGTAAGTATCTCTTCAATGATTTGCATGGCCAATTAAAGTACATTAAATCTTTATGTAATTTCCACGAGGATAGGGAATATATCCCTTGGTATAGTGACAGTCAGGCTCTTTGCCACAAGACTATGAAGAGTTAACTCTCTGGAGGTATTTGAAATACCTGGTGCTGAGGTACATGGTTTAGCAGCTGGTTTGGTAGTGTTGAGTTAGTGGTTGGACTCCATCTTAAAGGTCTTTTCCAGCCTGAACAACTCTATGTATCTACAGAATGATAAAGGGGTTTTAAAAGTCTGTTGCTGAAGGTTAAATAAAAAGGAAAGAAAAGCTTGCAAGTCCTGAGAAAACCAAACCGCACCACAAACCAAACCACAAACCAAAACCAACCACAAACCAAACCACAAACCAAAACCAACCACAAACCAAACCACAAACCAAACCACAAACCAAAACCAACCACAAACCAAACCACAACCCAAAACCAACCACAAAGCAAACCACAAACCAAAACCAACCACAAACCAACCACAAACCAAACCACAAACCAAACCAACCGCAAGCCAAACCACAAACCAAAACCAAGCACAAACCAAACCACAAACCAAACCAACCACAAACCAAACCACAAACCAAAACCAACCACAAACCAAACCACAAACCAAAACCAACCACAAACCAAACCACAAACCAAAACCAACCACAAACCAACCACAAACCAAACCACAAACCAAACCAACCGCAAGCCAAACCACAAACCAAAACCAAGGACAAACCAAACCACAAACCAAACCAAACCACAAACCAAACCACAAACCAAAACCAACCACAAACCAACCACAAACCAAACCACAAACCAACCACAAACCAAAACCAACCACAAACCAAACCACAAACCAAAACCAACCACAAACCAAACCACAAACCAAACCAACCACAAACCAAACCACAAATCAAACCAAACTCACAAACCAAACCCACAAACCAAACTAAAGCACAAACCAAACCACACACCAAACCACAACATAAACCAAACCAAAACATAACTCAAAACAAACCACAAACTTAACCTGCAAATTTTTAAGGCATCAGCTTCTGAATTGTGAGGGAGTGGAAACATCTGCTAAAAGAACCAGAGACAATTCCCCAAGAGGCAGCAAATCTTCAGCCTGCAGAGGAGGAGCACTCCTTCAGCTGATGCTCTTAGGCTCATAATGGAGCTCATAAATGCAAATCTACTACATCAACAAGGAGTAAACAACAAGCAAGAAAATATGTCAGAAAGGAGAAGGACTAAAATGACATTTCTAGGTTTTGGTTATTAAATGCCTTTGAAAGCTTTGATATATTTAATCATCAAAATAAAAGAGCTGGTTTGGCTTTTGCAATTTACATCACCAGTGTTTTTAGCATCAGGGTTAAAATGCTGCTGGCTTAGCTCTGAGCTGTCACTTAGATGGCACTGCTGAACATGCCAGACTCAAAGGCTTTCTTGGGTGACACTGGAGCTAAGTGTGAGCATTACCATCACTTTCCATTCCATCACAGAGGCTCTCATCTCAAATCAAGCTGTCTGAAATCATGTTAACTAACTTCAGATAGAAGAAATCCCAGTCCATTAGCTTCTCTCTCCACACTTTGAATCTCTGGAATACACAACGGTTCCCAGCATTAACAGATGTTGGAAGTACCAATGGGCTTGTTTTTAAACTTCTTCTTCTTCCGTGACTGAAAATCTAACATCTTGCAGCATTTTCTGTCAGAGATTGGCTCGCGGCAGAAAGGAAAGGAGAAACTGCACCACCGCTCCACCTTGTTCTTTCTGCCTCCTTGCAGTTACAACAGGACCCATGTGCACACCTTTGGGCAAGAACTGCAAGCCCTGTGTGCCTGAATCAGCTCTGTAAGCGGGGTGTGTGTGTGTAAATCATTACCTCTTCCATCAATCCTGCATTGCTGTAAGGTATGAGCTAGCACCTTGTGAAGGGAAAAGGGCATTTTACTGCTCATTGCTGCACTGCCATTGCTGAATGGAGTTTCATGGGCAAAATCACCTTGATCCACTGTTCACTGCCTCTCCTTCTCCTGGCAGTCACTTGAATCAGTCTGCTCTTCTCAGCCTAAACACAATCTTCCCTTTTTTTGTGTCAAAAGATCTGAAAAATGTCAATGCAACTTAACAGAACTAAAATGCCTTAGATGCAGGAGTCAACTATTTCACATTATGTAGGTAATTGTGTCTACAACTGCTTGTGAGTAGGTAATTGTGTCTTACACCTGCTGGAGCTGTTCCGGCTTTTCTGACTGAAACATCTAAACAGCAGATGTGAAAAGCAAAGACTGACACCTTTGTGGTGCCTGTTTAAAACTCAGCTCACAGCCTGAGTAGAGCAGACTGATGCTGGTTTGTCAGCAACCAGGAGAGGACGTTGCTGCATGCTTTGATGACCTGTTCCATGCTGCAATCATTTCATCAGAAGAATGTCACTGTGACTATGTCCCAGCCTAAAAGGAGTTCAGTGAATGTCTTGCCTCTGCTGGAATACCATCCCAAGCATGTGATGATCCCAGAAAATCAGTTTTCTTTTAACCATTAGAACTCAATGTATTTATAAGTTTGCTGTCCCAAATGGTAAGAGTATTAGAAGCCCCTAGTTCAAAGCCAACTCCTCTGGCTTTGAAAAAATCAGAAAGGAAAACAAAAGCTGTACCCTTTAATATCAGTCTTTTCCTCTGGTTTTACTTACTGCTTACAAGCAGATCCCAGGTGTTAGAGGTGGTTCCCATTCAGACTGGCTCTATATTCAGTAGGAGCAAACCCAGAAAGTGGCACATGGGCCATAGGGAAGGCAGCAAAAGGACAGTTTGAGATGAGGAGTCAAATCTTTCCTACACCTCTCTCCTGATCAAAAGAGTGAATTAGTCCATAACTAGGTCCGTTATGGCACAGGGCACAATTACAGATCCACAGATTGCTTTGGGTTGGGAAGGACCTTCAAAGGTCATCTTGTCTAACTCCTCTGCAGTTAGCAGGGACATCTCCTGAGCAGGCTGCCCAGGGCCACAGCAAATCTGATCTCAGTTCATGGCTTGGGCAGATTCACTCTGTGCTGGGTCAAGAATGGGCTGGATGGCCAAGCCCAGAGAGTGGTGGTGAATGGTGCCACATCCAGTTGGCAGCTGTCACTAGTGGTGTGCCCCAGGGATCAGTGCTGGGCCCAGTCCTGTTCAACATCTTTATTGATGATCTGGATGAGGGGATTGAGTCCAGCATCAGTAAGTTTGCAGATGACATCAAGCTAGGAGCAGGTGTTGATCTGTTGGAGGGTAGGAGAGCCCTGCAGAGGGACCTGGACAGGCTGGGTGGGTGGGCAGAGGGCAATGGGATGAGATTTAACAAGGCCAAGTGCAGGGTTCTACACTTTGGCCACAACAACCCCAAGCAGCGCTACAGGCTGGGGACTGAGTGGCTGGAGAGCAGCCAGGAGGAAAGGGACCGGAGGGTACTGATAGATAGTAAGCTGAAGATGAGCCAGCAGTGTGCCCAGGTGGCCAAGAGAGCCAATGGCATCCTGGCCTGCATCAGGAACAGTGTGGCCAGTAGGACAAGGGAGGTTATTCTTCCCCTGTACTCAGCACTGGTCAGGCCCCACCTTGAGTGCTGTGTTCAGTTCTGGGCCCCTCGATTCAAGAAGGATGTTGAGGTGCTGGAACATGTCCAGAGAAGGGCAACGAAGCTGGTGAGGGGCCTGGAGCACAAATCCTATGAGGAGAGGTTGAGGGAGCTGGGATTGTTTAGCCTGGAGAAGAGGAGGCTCAGAGGTGATCTTATTACTGTCTACAACTACCTGAAGGGAGGTTGTAGCCAGGTGGGGGTGGCCTCTTCTCCCAGGCAGCCACCAATAGAACAAGGGGACACAGTCTCAAGTTGTGCCAGGGTAGGTATAGGCTGGATGTTAGGAGGAAGTTGTTGCCAGAGGAGTGATTGGCATTGGAATGGGCTGCCCAGGGAGGTGGTGGAGGCACCGTCCCTGGTGGTCTCCAAGCAAAGCCTGGATGAGGCACTTAGTGCCATGGTCTGGTTGATTGGATAGGGCTGGGTGCTAGGTTGGACTGGATGATCTTGGAGGTCTCTTCCAACCTGGTTGGTTCTATGATTCTATGATCTTGAGTGTCTCTAGGGACAGGGTCTCAACCACATCCCTGGGCAGCCTGTTCCAGTATTTCACCACTCTTGCTGTAAAGAGCTTTCTCCTTATGTCCAACCTAAATCTGCCTTGCTCTAGTTTCAAAACACTGCTCCTTGTTCTAGCACTCCAAGTCCTTCTGAACAGTCTTTCCCCAGCCTGCCTGCAAGTGCCCTTCCGATACCGAAATGCAGCTGTAAGGGAGAGGAAAAGGAAGGAAAAGGGGGAAGAAAATGAAGGGAAAGGGGGAGGAAAAGAAGGGGAAACGGGGAAAGGGGGAGGAAAAAGCTTCCCCTGAGCTGTGGCTCATTTTCCGGTGGCTGCGGTTCCCAAACACCCCAGCAGAGGCCAGGCCAGCCACAGCAAATCACTGACCTCCAGGGCTGAAAAGCCCCTTCAGAGAGCAGCGCCTTAAAGAAAACACAAAGATCCTTGTAGCTCGAAATACCAAGGTGAAATACTTTACTATTTGGAACGCTTGGATTATGCATACGCAGAGGCCAAACCCCTCTGAGTGCTGTAAGCTCCTGGGAGGAAACCAAGGCTTCCCATCGGGGATGCAGTGGCTGGTGCAGCTACTTCAAAAGACACTGAAGATGAAAGTCAGGATGAATGTCAAGAATTGGTGGTCAAAGCATAAAAGCCACAACTCTAAAGAAAAGGTAGCATCTCTCAACAAAGGTAGAGCTCTCAGAATGAAGCAGGGCTATTTAATAAGATTTAGTATAAGATATATAGACACCACAGCAAAGGCTGCAGAAGAAAACCTTGAACACAAAAGAACCCAGAACAACTGGAAGTATTCTCTACATTTGCCTCCTTCCTTAAACGTTTGGTTTTTAATGAGCTTAACAGGAATATATTTCCCTATCAGTTTCTAAAGTTCCATCCTCCCAGGTAACCAGCAATAGAACAAGGGGACACAGTCTCAAGTTGTGCCAGGGTAGGTATAGGCTGGATATTAGGAAGAAGTTCTTCACAGAGAGAGTGATTTCCCTTTGGAATGGGCTGCCCAGGGAGGTGGTGGAGGCACTGTCCCTGGGAGTCTTCAAGAAAAGCTTGGATGAGGCACTTAGTGCCATGGTCTAGTTGACTGGATAGGTCTGGGTGATAGGTTGGACTGGATGATCTTGGAGGTCTCTTCCAACCTGGTTGATTCTATGATTCTATGATTCTATGATTATTGTACCTGGTTGGCTCTGCAGCAACATCTACTAGAATATGTAGGAGAGAGAAAGGCATGGGGATGTTTTTAGCCTGTGCCACATGTATGGATATGCACAGCAACACAAAAGCTGCTGCCAGAAAGGAGGTGCCCAGAAGAGCAAGAGTAAGCTTGAAGCTGCAGGGAACCTTGCATGGCAACATCTTCTGGGCAATCTAGGAAGTGCATCATAGGCCAAAACGACCACAGCAGCCTGTTTCCCCCATTCTATCCATGGCATGCTTGCAAACCATGGCTTGTGAGAAACTCCCTCCCACAACTCCTGAGTCAAGGAGGTCATCTGCCAGAGTGACTGCAAACACAGGTCCTCTTGGAGGCAATGGCTACACATCCCTCACACCATGGCTTTCCTGAAAGCAAAGGCTGAGGAGTTGTGGTGTAGCCCACTCAGATGCCAGTGTATCAGGGCATCTGTGCCCTGCACCATGCATGCTCTTCTCATGCTCTCTGATACCTGGAACTCCAAAACTGGTCAAAACAATATTTCCTTCCTTCCTTCCTTCCTTCCTTCCTTCCTTCCTTCCTTCCTTCCTTCCTTCCTTCCTTCCTTCCTTCCTTCCTTCCTTCCTTCCTTCCTTCCTTCCTTCCTTCCTCCCTCCCTCCCTCCCTCCCTCCCTCCCTCCCTCTCTCGCTTTCTCTCGCTTTCTTTCTCTCTCTCTAAGTCAAAGGAGTTCAATGTCCATACCATCAAAGTAGAGAGAAATGACTTGCAGTAGCTGATACAGCTCAATGTTTAGAAGGTTAGGTATGACCAATTTTGAAGGAGAAGAAAAAAAAAAAACAACCCAAGAGTATAGCAGAGGACAAACAGCTTCAGGGCATTTGTTACAGAGGAAGAATTCATACCAGTTCCAGGTTTCGTATTTTAGTTCATGGTAATAAGTTTAATTTCAAGCATGGTTCCTTTTGCCTTATAGTAGCTGCAGCTACGTAATGGGATTGGGATGATGTTTTCACAGGCATTTTGTTGTTGCAAGATATCTTTCTGGGTGCTTTATAGGCATAAATCTCTTATGTCTGCTTTGGGGTTCAAAATAATGCATTTGTCTTGTCATTCCTCTTGCTCAGAGCAAGCTCCTGGAGAGTCCAGACAGCTGGCCTCACAGTTAAACACTTAAACCAACTTCACTCCATTTGATTTAATCATATTGCTGATTTTTCCCCCCCCTATTAAAATTCAACTGTCCTGACCAAAATGACTTCACAAACACCATTCCAAGCTTATTGTGAGAGGTCTCAAAACATTAAAAAAAGGAATTTTCTATCTATTTCAATATGCTGGTCTGGAAATTAGGCTTTATACTGAGAAAAGATGACTCAATATCTTCCTCAGTTGTTCATCAGGAATGTTGTATCTTCCTTGTAAGACAAAGCATGGAGAGAAGCCAGCTGGGTTCAGAGATAGGACTTGACATCAATGGAAAGAGCAGTCACAGATTTACAGTGCATTTCCTACCTTCTGATTTTTGGTTGCTTTGTCTTGTTTCATTTCCCTCCCCCCCCCCCAAGTTCTACCTTCTGAGTTGAATCAATTATGGAAACTATTTCATTTCACTTAAACACCAGGAAAAAGAGCAGTGAATTTCTGGTTTTGCAGGTTGTTAAAGGAAGCATTTGGAAATCTAGCCCAGACAACAGGATGAAGCTGTCCTGTTTCTGGCACGGCTACAACCCCTGTCCCTCTCCTTCCCTGCCACGAGAACAGCTCCTTCATACCCTTGTAACTCTCCCTTTTCTCAGAAATGTCCCTGTTCCCTTCCAGGTCCAACTGGTCCACCTCCAAAACACGCTCAAATCCCATCCTGCTCCCTATCCTTTCTGGGTTGCTGGCCTGGCAAGGGATGCGAGCTGGCTAAGGACAGAGCAGCACAAGCTGATTGGGTAACTCGAGGCTGCCAAAAGGGATGGGTAATGGTTGGGCTCTGTTTGCCTTCTCCTCGGGGAGGGCATTACTAATCTCCTTTCCCCTTACACAGTCACTGTTTTCCCATAAATCTCACAGTAACAGAGTATCTTTGAAACCTCCATATCAGTCAGATTTGTTGGGGATGCCTTTGGGACTTTTTTCCTTCCTTTTTGTGGTTTGTTTTGTTTGTTTGCTTGTTTTGTTTGGTTTGTTTCTCAGGTTTTCTATCAAATTCAAAGGCTCCTGGTAGAACGGGTCAAGGAGAGAAGTTGACAGGTAGACAGATGTGTGCCTTTTTTCCTTTAGACAAGAGCACATTCTTCCATTTCTTGGTTTTTGGGGGCCTGAGCCATGATCTTTGAATAGTTAGGGTTGGGAATACTATTCGCTATTGGCAGGCATGGTGGATAGAATGACACAAATCCCGAAGGTAATATTAAAAAGCCATAAAGTTCAGTAAGATGTGCAGTTCATTTTTAACTCTTCTCTAGTTTTGCTGGTGGTAACGTGCTGGGGTTTGGGAGTTTTGAGAGTGCTTTGTTTGTTGGTTTTTGTTTGGTTGGTTGTTTTTTCCCAAACAAATTTTTGGAACTCCATTTACCTGCTCACTTTATCACTTAGTTTTCTCCTCTCTGCCACCTACTTCTGCTGTCACCACGTTCCAAAAGTCAGAAAGAGAAACAATTTGCATGCTGTATTCTTATTAAAACAATTAGAACTCCTGATCCAGTGCAACTGCTTACGTTGTCTTCCAATTTTTTTTTTTTCTGCAAGCTCACTGCAAACAGGCAGATGGCAATGAGAGAAGGTGAAGAGAAAGGGAATTTACCACCAGTCTAGAGTTATTCAAAGTACATGGATCTGAAATGCATTTCATGAGGGCAACAATAGAAAAAGTACTGCTCTTGGTTATGCAGCTGCTGGTGAACTCTGGGGCACTTTAGCCATCCTTGGCTGGTAGTCCCTCTGCCACCACTTCAGCTGCTGTTTGCTGCCTCATGAGGAGAGGCATAGTGCTCAGTAGTGCCTTTTGCCACCAAGGATCACTGTGGTGGCCGAGAGCAAGCTCAACTCTTGCTCAGAGCTCACTGGACATTCAGGGACACAAGAGGGCATTTTGTCCCTGCGGTCATACAGAAATGCATAAGGGGCCCTTTTTTTGCAGGTCAGTGGAATCATTGCAGAAGATTGGAAAGAAGAAACTGAAGCTCTGCATGCTTGCAGCAAGCCACAGTCAGAAAGAGGAGACCCTGAAGGAGAAGGAGCAGGCCAAGTACCAGCGTGGCCACTGAGCAAGCTGCTGCAGAGCACAGTTGAAGAGAAGCCACAGTGCTGGAGGCATTGCTTTGCTGAGCACTTCTCTTGTCCCCACTCTACACACTTATAGCCACAATCCACCAGAACGTTTATTTAGTCCAATGTTAATGACTGCATCATTACTGCTAACTGATGGATCTTTAAAACTGTTCTTAGTGTGAAACGTGCTAGTTTCACTTCAGGGTAGATTCTTTTTTATACTCAACTGATTGTATCATTCTGGTTTAAAACAACAAAGAATAAAATCAGGTTTTCTTATGATGTTTACTGTCATAACAGTAAGCAAACAAACAAAGCAACCTACCCCTCCTCAAAAGCTCATTACAGGGTCAATGCTTCTCAAAAAGATTCTTGCAGCGAATCATGCCATGCACCTTCCACAGAACAACATTTCCAGCACTTGAAATGCACAAAGAATCTGTTTAAAATACATTACAGGCATGTCAGGCAGTCTCCATGCAAACCCAGATCTGACCTGACTTCTGGTTCCAATGAATCATGAGCCCATTTCTGCTACCACGTATTGAGAGTGGCAGCACTGGAATCTTGTGTAAAAAGCAAAAGCTATGAATTCAAATTGCTTGCTTTAAACATGGATTTGGGCTGAAATCAGAATATCAGGGTCTGACACTACAGCCACAGGCACGGAATGTACTAGCATGGTACATCCATCTCTTGCATCAACTTTACACCAGGGTAGGACAATCAATTTGGACTGAATACTCATGATTTGTGTCACTGGTCAGGAGCTGAATATTAGGTTCTGTTCTGTACTGTGTGATGAATTTACATGCTCTGGAGAGCTGTGAGAATGGCCAGGCAGAAAACAGCTCTTTGAAAGATCTGTCCCACATCTTTCTATATATCAACTTCCCTCCCCCTCTTCCCCCCCCATGAACACATTAAACAAATTAACAAAAAACCTCCAAACAAACAAACCCCAAAACAACCACCACCAACGACAAAAATAAACCCAGAAAAATAAAACCACAACATAAAAGACAAAACATTTGCCACTTCTCTTTTTGAGTGTACTCAGAGTGGAAAAGGAAGAGAAACTGAGTGAGAAACTGACAATTCAGTCCTATGTGAGACAGGAAAACTTTGGTACATTGCACAAATCTCTGCCTGCTGCAACACAGAGGTTCCAAACGTACACAACATGCACAAATTCCAGAATTTCTGCTAGCTGTAATACACAGACAATGCTGAGCAGCAGTTCCCCAGCCAAGCCTGAATTCTCTAATTCTTGCTAACAAGCACCTCCAATCTCACACTGCTGTAAGGTTTTGATAAGCAAGTCTAGAGATGTAAACGTTTTAAGTCTTTTAGTACTTTCACCACTAGTAAGAAAAGCAAGCCTTTATTTCTGAATAACCTCAGAGTGAGTAGCTGGAGGTTTTCCTTTAAAAATACCTTTGTAAAGGTATTAGTAGATATTAGTAAATACCTTTGAGATTTCTCAACATTTGATTTACTGCCCAGGAATCTGCTGACCTAGCATTAGCGTGAAGAGGCGACAGACTCATTTTTCATAGCTGCCTACTGATTCAGGCAAAGGATTTGTTCCGTTGGCTTTTGATACACACTAAAGGGACTAACAGATAAGAGACACATTTACAGAGAGCCCTATACACACCAAGTCTTTATTCCAGCTTCGGCTTGCACCTAGGAGGAAAACCCATTAGAGTTTGCTGAAATATGAACTGCCTGATACGTTTGAGCTGTTGAACAACATAACTTACCACTGCTTACAATGCATTTCTAAAGGGTTTTCCCCCTGCCTGCTAACAGGAATCCCCTGGGATTTTCTTTTAAATGGTATAAACTTTAGAGCAGAAAGAAAAATAAAGTAAGCAACCCTCCCCCCCCCAAACCAAACAACACTTCCAGCCTGAACAAACAAACAAAAAATACCCAACCAAAATAACAAACAAAAAACCTACAAACAAATAAAAACCCAAACAAAAAACACCTGGCATAAGCCTAAGGCAAGTTTAGAGAGAGAAGTCTGCCCAGGTTCAGGGTGCAAGCACAGGGTTGGTGTACATTTAAGAATGACAGTGCTGTCTTTCAGTACTGCTGCCCACAATAGTTGGAAATATATCCTTTCAGCATGAGAAGACATATCCTCTGCGAAGCACACAGATAAATCAGCTCACCCTTGGCTGTAACTAAATGCTGTCTAGTGACTTGTGATCGACAGGGCTTTACCCTCTGACAGCCAGATTCATTGTTGGGACAGCAACCAATCGTCGGGTTTGACGACATGAGCCTAATCAAAGTTGGGAGTATAAAAAGCCCCCTTGGAATATATAAGGTGCACCAGCGTGGCAAAGCTGTCTCTCAGATTGCATTTGCTTTCACGGATCTGTTCAGGACTGAAAGGGAAAGGGGGAGGGAAATAAAAGAGGGGGGGACAAAAAGGCAAGGCAAAGCACTGAGCTGCATGTGAGACCATGCAAAAGCTAGCAATCTATGTTTATATTTACCTGCTCATGCTGATTTCGGTTGATCCGGTGGCTCTTGATGACGGCAATCAGCCCACGGAGAATGCTGAGAAAGATGGACTGTGCAACGCTTGTATGTGGAGACAGAATACAAAATCTTCCAGAATAGAAGCCATAAAAATTCAGATCCTCAGCAAACTGCGCCTGGAACAAGCTCCTAACATTAGCAGGGATGTTATTAAACAACTTCTGCCCAAAGCTCCTCCGCTGCAGGAACTGATTGATCAGTATGATGTCCAGAGGGACGACAGTAGCGATGGCTCTTTGGAAGATGATGACTATCATGCCACTACCGAAACGATTATCACAATGCCTACAGAGTGTAAGTAACCCTGCTGCTTTCACCTCTCACTGCTCCTCAGAGAGACTTGTCTCCCTGCTGTAGAGCCATGCAACTCCTCCTTAGGCTCTCCCAACAGGCTGCTGGCTGAAGTCTGATAGAGGGAGGGAGGAGAGTGTTATTCCTAAAGATTTCAAGCTAGGTTCAGATGACTGTGTTGTGATCCTTTGTTTTTACTGTTTGGTTTTCGGCTCCTTGTAACGTGTGTGCCCTGTAGCACCTGGGATTTGCCTGCTGTCTTAGAAGGCAAAAGCAGACCCGCAATTTAGTTGGCTTCGTTAGCTGCATTTTCCTGTCGCAGCCAGAAAGTCCAAGTGTGGATAACGAGGTGACTGGGTTTTCCCCAGGGAGCTATTTGCTAGCCAGCGTTTTTGAGGAGTGACAGAAAGCAGCAGAAATACAGCTCGGAGCACCAGACCTACCTAACTGAAAGCAGAGAGTTAAATTCTTGCTCCTTTGCTTGATTCCACGAAGCAGCACCGCCCACCTCCCAGTTAAAACTATAATATTTAAAGCAAATATGTGTGTAACGGATTAAAGTGTTGCATGTCCCCTCTACAGCCATCAGCTCTGGTAGGTTGTGCCAAGGAAGAATGAAGGCATTTACTGAATGAGCAGATTCTGAGTTATCTTCTCAGTGCTAAACATCTGCTAAGGCTCCTATCAAGTATCTTTTGCCTGACTAATACTGTAGTATCTTGTGTTCTTCATCAGCTCAAGTATTTGGCTAGGGCAGCTGGTTTTACTAAATAACACTTACCAACACGATGTCAAAAGGGAAAAAGATGACAGGACACATTAGGCATGTTAGCAGTTACAAGGCTCAGGCTTAGAACAATATCAGCTGCCCCCCGACAGCCAGCTAAAAATGTACACATCACTGAGAAACTTGTTTGATCTCTTAGTTTTCCAACTTATTAATGTGTGCTTAACAGCAAGGTGCTTAGCTGCAACCTTATCACAAAGCTGAGCTCTGGCAGCAGCTTGATTCCAGCCTGCTATGTCCCAGGCTCTGTGACTATTTTTAATTAAACTCTTACGTAATTAGCAAGGCTGAAGATAAAGTCATTGTGCTTTGCTGATCCCAGTTTCATCTTCTACATTTGGCTTTAAAAAAAAAAAAAAAAAAAAAGGCACTCCTTTGACTATTTTAAATGCACTGAAGAGACAGATCTCTTAAATGGTGAGATTTATGAATGTCAAAGCCCTGCACCATTTAAGATTAGCGTTACCCATTTTATCCTGGCATGGAGAGATACTGCTGTGACTAGGTAGGACAGCTGCATTGTAGGCTACAGGAAGGAGGAACGCAGCCCCGCATGTGACTTCCCTATAATATTGCTTAAATGAAAAGAAAACAAAATGATCCTTAGACTAGTACTTTCTTAATTACCTTTCCCCTTCCTCTGTCCCACCCCCCTGCCCTGAGTAAAGTCTTCATGTAGTTTGGCCATGACTATCTCTGTACGATGTGTAACAGTCAAAGGCTACTCAGGAAATCAGTTAGATCTCTCCCCCCCCCATACACACACGAATTGAATCAGCTTAGGCAAAGCTGTTAGTCTGCAGGCTTTGTGGAGATCTAGCAGAAATGAGTAGGTAGTAGTCACTGAAGTGGAATAGGCTATACCCTCTCCCCAGGGAAAGAGTCATTTTGCAGCTGTACTTGTCAGCCTGCAGCACTGCTGCTGCTGGTCAGAGCCTTAAGCATGCTGAGGACCACAAAGATCCTCTGCAGTGTTCATCTTCTTGTGACAGCTCAGCGCTGCTGAGTTTCAGCCTTTGCCCTGCTTAGTCGATGGAGCGCAAGGCACCAGCTAGATGGATATAGCAATTGATTACCCAAACCTCACTTTAGCCTATTTAGAAACCAATTATCTGCTCCTTGTCACGTGAAGCTGCTTTCAGGTGATAGCATCGTGCTTTTGTTGACACCCCCCACCCCGGGAAATCTGGCATAGAAACTAAACCTCAGAAAATGAATGAAGTGAAATCCGCCTTGTTAGTGGGGGATGTTCATAATGTGTTTTAAGAGCTCTTACGCAGTCTGGAGGGGAAAAAAGAAAGAGTAATTTGGTTTATATATGCATATTTCTTTTTGTTCCCTGTTCAGTAATCTGTTCTTTCCATTCATTTATAGCTGATTTTCTTGTACAAATGGAGGGAAAACCAAAATGTTGCTTCTTTAAGTTTAGCTCTAAAATACAATATAACAAAGTAGTAAAGGCACAATTGTGGATATACTTGAGGCAAGTCCAAAAACCTACAACGGTGTTTGTGCAGATCCTGAGACTGATTAAACCCATGAAAGACGGTACAAGATATACCGGAATTCGATCTTTGAAACTCGACATGAACCCAGGCACTGGTATTTGGCAGAGCATTGATGTGAAGACAGTGTTGCAAAATTGGCTCAAACAGCCTGAATCCAATTTAGGCATCGAAATAAAAGCTTTTGATGAGAATGGACGAGACCTTGCTGTAACTTTCCCAGGACCAGGTGAAGATGGATTGGTAAGTTTGCTTAGAAATACACCATTTAAATATCCTGGAAAGGCTTTAAGCTGTGGGGTTTTAGGATGAATCGGATGCATTGTTTAGGGAAAGGAAAAGTCTGTGCTTTGCTCTCTGGACACCTCGAAGCATTGCTCTGTCTTCATTTCCCTATCTGAAAGACTGAGACAAATTGCAGCATTTCAGAGGGATGCTGAGAAGCGTCAGCTAGGAAATGTTTTGCTAATTACTGATGGATGGTACTGTCAAAGTCATATTGCTTTCAAACTTGAGAGCAAATACTGCTTACTAAGACATTATTTTACCTCCAGCTAAAAGAACAGTCATTGCATTCTCTCACTGGTAGGGAAGTTGTCTCTGATGCTGCTCAGAGAGGGAGGCTCTCCCTACTCTATATGTTTATATTTTCTATTAAGGACAGCAAGAATTGTCTGTGTGTATGAAGGCAAAGACAGATCTGCTTCATAATGCATATCTGCACCTTTCGGTCTGTGATAGTCCATTGCTCCATGTTTGAATAGTGGAATTCTGCTTGATAGAACAAATGAGTACAATGATCAGAAAGAGCATAAAATAACTGTTTTGGTTTGCAAATATGGAGCAATTAAACCTGACGTGGACTAGTCAAGCTAATTAAGCTCTGGTGCCCTCAACGCAAGAGAGACACGGACCTGCTGGAGCAGGTCCAGACTAGGACCACCAAGATGATCAGAGGGCTGAAGCACCTCTTCTATGATGACAGACTGAAAGAACTGGGACTGTTCAGCCTGGAGAAGAGAAGGCTCCAGGGAAACTTTACAGCTGCATTTCAATATCTGAAGGGCACCTACGGGAAGGCTGGGGAAGGACTGTTTAGAAGGGCTGGGAGTGATAGGGTGAGGGGCAATGGTTTGAAACTACAGCAGGGCAGATTTAGGTTGGACATCAGGAAGAAGTTCTTTACCGTGAGAGTGGTGAAACACTGGAACAGCCTGCCCAGGGATGTGGTTGAGGCCCTACCCCTGGACACATTAAAAATTAGACTTGATGTGGCCCTGGGCAGCCTTCTCTAGTTGGAGGCGTCCCTGCTGACTGCAGGAGGATTGGACAAGATGACCTTTGAGGGTCCCTTCCAACCTACTGCAATCTATGAATCTGCGAACTACAGCATTCTCCTTGTTACTTGTTTCTGTAAATCACTAATTGTTAGCAACCTCTAAAAACTTCTGAACCTATCGCAGCCAAAAGCACAACCAAAGAGTCTCTTTGGGAATAAGATATAATGAGCATTACTCCATTTCTGCTACTCTGTAGTGGACCAATCTGTTTAACATAAAATCATCTATGTTGAAAAACACCTTTAAGATCACTGAGTCCAACTCTATTTCTGTGCCTATGTAACAGCTAATTTCATAGCAGTATAATACTCTTGAAAGAACTTAAAGGAACTCCATACTGGGTTCTTAATTCTTGATCCAAGATGTGCATTTCCTAGACTTAGCATCACAGAATCATAAAATCAAGCAGGTTGGAAGAGACCTCCAAGATCATCCAATCCAACCTATCACCCAACCCTATCCAATCAACTAGACCTTGGCACTGAGTGCCTCATACAGTCTTTTCTTGAACACCTCCAGGGCCAGCAACTCCACCACCTCCCTGGGCAGCCCATTCCAATAGCAAATCACTCTCTCTGTGAAGAACTTCTTCCTAATATACCTGCCCTGTCACAACTTGAGACTGTGTCCCCTCATTCTGTTGCTGGTTGCCTGGGAGAAGAGACTTGAAAGAGGCCAGCTAGAAATCGCGATAAGGAATGTCCTCACCACTACCACACATTAAAATACCCAAGCCTGTGCTTTCACACGTGTAGCTCCATGGTTATCATCATCAAGAAAAACAAACCAAGTCAGCAGCAGGGCAGGGTTAGATCATTGGCTCTTCCCTCTGGCTCCTCTCCACAGCTCCCCATACAGGAATGCTCCTCTCGCCAAGCCCCTTCCATATCATTTACCTTTGGGAGGAGTATCTCTAGCAGCTGGAAAACTTGCAGCCATAAAGACAAGAATCTTGGAAAGGACAAAACTGTGTGACAAAGTTAGCTGGGCTGTTATATTCTCCCAAGGAACGGTCTTCCTTCACGGGACAGTCTGGGCAGCACCAAACCAACAAATGGGGCCAAAATCAGTGCACAGAAGGGAGGAAACTTCAGGGCTTTTTTCACAGGAGCACAGAACTTTAGAGGTTGGAAGAGAATTCCAGAGATCATCCAGTCCAACCTTCCTGCCAGAGCAGGATCATAATCTAGTGCAGGTCACACAGAAACTCATCTAGACAGGGATTGAAAGTGTCCGAAGAAGGAGACTCCACAACCTCTCTGGGCAGCCAGTTCCAGTGCTCTGTGACCCTTAAGGTAAAGTTCTTCCTCATGTTGAGGTGGAACTTCCTATGCTGTAGTTTACATCCATTGCCCCTTTCCAAAATGCTGATTGCAAGTTCTTTCTCACGTGGTGACTGTGGGAACGCACCTTCGGAAGGAGGCACATGCCTCAGAGGTCTGGCAAAAGTCCAATCCTGGCCACAGGGCTTGTTCAGGAGCCAAAATATCAGCTGCCCCTCCAAATTCAGGGCAGTGAGTTGAGTGCTTTGGCAGAAGGGAAAGCTGGGAAGACCCAGTAATGTGCATGAGCTGGGAAGGCACTCATTCCTACAGCTCTTACAGCTGTTCAAGCATGACAGCAAGTATGGAGCATATTTTGTTCCCCATGGTCACAAAGACTCACAAAAGGGAGACTGGTTGGTCTTGCCCAGAAACTCCCCAGAAGTTTTTGGAGTTCTTGGTTTTCTATTGGGAGTTCTTCTACAGGAATACATAATTAGTATTAAAAAACCCCAACCACCACCAACAACCCATTTCCGGTTACAGAGCTTAAAACAAACAAACCCTGCACGAAAAGTGAAAAGCTGGCACCCTCCAGGGTTCTGAAACATTCAGGTAGCAGTTAGCACAAATGATGCTAGGACCAAGATAATGCTGATTTTAGGAGCAGATACTCGAGATAAAGGTGTTTATAGAGAAAGAATGGGAAAATGCTTATTCTCAGCTTGAAAAAAAGAAATAATCACAGAATGGCTTTGATTGGATGGGAGCCTAGAGAGTGTTTCCTCCAGCCTCCCTGCCATGGGCAGGGCTCCCTCTCAACTAGCCTTGATTGCTCAAATCCTCATCCAATCTGGCCTTGAACACCTCCAGGGAGAGGGCAACCACAGTCTCTCCAGGCAACCTATTCCAGAGTTTCACCATGGTCATAGTGAAGAACGTCTTCCTAAGATCCAGTCTAAACCTACTCTCCCTCGGCTTCAAACCATTCCCCTTTGCCCTATTGCTAGATGCCCTCATGAAAAGTCCCTCTCCAGCCCATAGGCTCCCTTCAGGTATTGCAAGGCAGCTTTAAGGCTCCCCTGGAGGACCTTACCCTCGAGAAGTGATCAACTGTAGGTGGAGGACAACAAAGCTTCATTTGCAAACATGATTCGAAAAGGTTGATTTGATACAGCTCTGCCTAAAATCTTCTTTACTGGCACATTTTGACTGAGCTTAGGCTTACCATAGTAATGCTCCTGCTTCCTTCTCTCCCCTCAGAACCCCTTTTTAGAGGTCAGAGTTACAGACACGCCAAAACGGTCCCGCAGAGATTTTGGCCTGGACTGCGATGAGCACTCGACAGAATCGCGATGCTGCCGCTACCCACTGACGGTGGATTTCGAAGCGTTTGGCTGGGACTGGATTATTGCACCTAAGAGATACAAAGCCAATTACTGCTCCGGAGAGTGCGAGTTTGTCTTTTTACAGAAGTACCCCCACACTCACCTCGTCCACCAAGCCAACCCCAGAGGCTCAGCAGGCCCCTGCTGCACGCCCACCAAGATGTCCCCCATAAACATGCTCTACTTCAATGGTAAAGAACAAATCATCTATGGCAAGATCCCAGCCATGGTTGTAGATCGCTGCGGGTGCTCATGAGATCATTGTGAGACCTATTGCTTCGTAAATTGTGAAAGCTACACCCCCCAAAAAAAAATTATCAATATTAATTATAATTATTATTATTATAACATTATACCCCCTCACCAGTCTTTGAAACTGTGAAGTTACGTACACTAGGCATTGCTGACATCCTACATGCTGTATGATAGGCTATCGTACAGATTTTAGCGCAGCACCAGCTCCAGAACCTGAACTCAAAGGAGGCGATAGCTACCCACCGGGCGGTTGGGGTTTTTTGAGCCAGGGAAAGAGAAAAGCTCCAATCA
Organism: Pogoniulus pusillus; assembly: GCF_015220805.1. Lineage (NCBI taxonomy): Eukaryota > Metazoa > Chordata > Aves > Piciformes > Lybiidae > Pogoniulus > Pogoniulus pusillus. The sequence goes on from NC_087265.1 coordinate 20,217,948, forward strand.
AAACCCACCAGATCTAAACACACCAAGGTCTTACATTGTGAGGGAATCAACGGTCAAGCACTCAGACGCAGGTTTGAGTCTGCGTCGGTAGCCAACATGGTAAGCAAAAGCAGGCTCCTTCTCATCCGAGGATGGAAGGAGCAGGCTTTTAAAGTCCATTTCTTCACAGCTTCACTCACTATTGTATTTACAGGAAAATATTTACTGGTAAACATTATACACCACACTACACAATGCCACCGAGAATCATCCTTAAACACTTGAATATATATATATAGAGAGAGAGTACAGAGTCGTGAAATGGATTGGATGGAAATTCCACATAAATGGATAAACCTTGAAATTAGGGATGGCGTAGAGTATTTAGCATGTCTCCATTCCTTTTTCTTGTTAGATAGGCTAGGAATCACTGGCAATGGTGCTACGTAAGCAGGCTGAGTAAATAGCTAGTTATGGAAGATGCAGAATTTTAGACTAACAAGGAATTTGCCCTATCCTCAGGTACACTACTCAAAGTGTTTTGTAAAAGAAATGGATGTAGGCATTTTGTAGAAGAGAGGGAATGGTTTTCCAGCCCATTAGAAACCAAAAGGCAGCCGAGAAAGTCCAGCCTTCAGACCCCCCCCGACCCCTCCATGCTAGAACCTGCCTTTGCAACAGTACCGTTTGCACTATGATAAACCAATGCAAATAGTTGGTTGCTACAGATAACTGTTTTAGAGAAACCACTTTGATACCAACCGACTTGTGTCATATGTATGCATCAATATTTTGTAAATAAATGTTTATTTTTTAATCACTGTTGGGATATGTTCATCGCAGACAATGCAACGACTTCAACCTGTACCTTAGCTTAATAAACGCCAACCAATATTCTCTTCGGCACAGAATTCCCTGGATTTTTGAACACCAATACTGTGTAGGAACAATGCAACAAAGTAAACCATATGTTGAGAATTGTGCTACATTTTATATGGGGTTTTTTTTTGTTTGTTTGGGTTTTTTTTGGGGGGGTTTTGGTTTTTTTTTTTTACATTGGTATATGATCCATCTGTGATAAATGATAGGTGTTGACATGTTGATAAGGTTCTTTGGGTTACTGTTTTTACGGTCGTTATTTTGATCCACAATTGAATTTCCATGCTTTGAATGTTATGTCCATAGAGAATGATGATGCCACCAAAAAAAAAAAAAAAAAAAAAAAAAAAAGGGAAAAAAAGGGGAAAAATTGCTATTAAATGCATTTTATTATATTTAAAAGTTTGCAGCAAAGTATTATCTTTATTTTGAGTAAACCTGGCATGTGGATTTCCACACAAATTTGGTATATTTTCCATATGGTTAAAAAAACCCCAAACTAATCCCAAACCTGTTAATTGAAATTAAAAGCAGCTATTTACTACCGAGCCCCTTTCATCTCCCACGTGAAATATGACTGGTAAACCAGGTGCTTGTTAAGGCAAGATGACTGCTGGCAAAATATCTTCATATTAGAATGAGATGTGTTGTTGTTTAATTCTAGAATTGACTTTGGAATTTTCCTTTGTGTAAAAAAAACCCTATAACTGCAAAAACAGTTGATTTCCCTTCCTTCTTGAATGCATTTTCTGCCTTGGTGGTAATTATTTTATATTGAGCTTTCTACCTTTTGGGTTTTTTTTTTTTTTTTTTTTTTTTTTTTTTTTTTTTTTTGTTGATGTTATTCCTATTTGTATGTAAGGACACAAAAATTTAAAGTGTGAGCGACAAGGTTTGAGACTTCAGAGCAAAGAGATTGTCTACCATTTCTCTTGCATGACTCTGAGCTCTGCTAAAGCTGCACCAGAGCATCAAGCAGATGTTCAGCTTCTCCTGATGCAGTTCATCCAGAGCATGTCCCTGGGGCCCTTAAATACACTTTCAATTTAGTTTCCCACAAAACACAATCAGAGCAAGCAGAAGACAGAGTACAGAGCCTTGGTGAAGCCACAAGAAGTAAAAGTCTAACACGATTCCTCCCCCCCTCTCAAACCCAATATTACAGAATTAAGGGAGAAGTCTGAGGTCTGACAGAGTTCATCCACTGGCTTTAAGGCAGATCAAGGTTTTGCCCTTTGCCTTTTAACTCGTGACATTCAGGCATAAAATAGTCCCTGTCCTGCTCATGTGACCTATCAGTAGTATCTCTCTGCATACTAAAAACCTCTTCAAACAGTCAGATTAACCTCCCTTGTATCCTGTGCAGCGAGACCTTCACTTGCTTTAATTGGGTCAGTTCATATAGCAACAGCTGCAGAGACGTGGCCGCATGGATTTTGGAGCTGACAGCAAACAAAATATTACCCCCGGTCTGCACCAAAGTCCTATTATGACATTTGCATGATTATTTTCACTTGTGATAGCTCAACTCAAGCTTAATGGAAACTCAGTTACCCCCATCCAAGTAATGTAGTTGGCTGTCCAATAATAAATGTATCGTGTGAAAATGTGGTGCATGAGAGCTGCAGGTTTTTGTGTATATCAGAGAAAACAAAAATGCATCAAACAAAAAAAAAATAATACATCTGAACAATGCACATGAATTCCCCAAAGCATCTCTTCCAAGCAGCATTCCATCCTGACAGTGAGATAAATTCTATTCCTTGGAGATTTTATGAAGTATGTGTCCTTAAGTTTTTGTAGTGCAGTCCCAGCTCCCAGGGTTGTTGTGGTTTTGGTTGTTTTTTAAATGTTGATGTCATACACAAATGGTTACTCAAGGAACACAGAATCATTAAGGTTGGAAAAGGCACTTAAGATCATCAAGCCCAACCATCAACCTGACACTATCATGCCCCAAAGTTCTGTGCCCACAGGATTTAGAGTGTTTGCTGGGCTGATTTATGTGCTGAGTCATATTTGTTTATTGACAAATAATTTGGTATGTCATTGAGTTATTCACTTCTTGTGCTACTACATTCTTGAATTTCCAAGGTTCAGGCTCCAGAGACCTTGGCAGCATCCCTCATACTCCTGTGTACCCAGAAAGACAAAAAAATGGGCAACAAGGGATAACTTCTGAGAAAGAAACAGCATCATTTCCCTGCCTGGCATATTAAGAAACCCATAGGAACGACACAGGGAGAATCCATCTTTCCAAGGCAGCACCCAAGTGCCTGGAGATGCATGTGCACACCTGCAAGCAGGGCAGTTCCTCGTCAAGACATTGCTTCGGCTCTTCCTTCTGCTTTTGCCACGCACCTCCTCCCCTCTCAGTATGAAACAGACCTTTGCCAGAGGTATTCCACCCCTGCGCAGTTCCAGTTACGCTGTGGTTCAAGCAGTGCTTCCACTCCCGTACAACATCTGCCACCCCAGCACATGTTGCCCCCAGCTCCCAGCACACTCACTCCCCCCTCTGCCCCACAACCCCACTGCAGCGTTGCCCTCTTGCCTGTTAGCCAGATCCAACCCATTCTGCTTCTGCTGAATGCTGTGGTTTGGGGGGGAAACCTTCCAATATGCTGCAAATGAAGCCTTGGGGGAATTTAACAGCTGACACAGAAGTCAGCAGCACTAAGCATATGTGAACAGCAATTCCTCACAGATGTACTGCTTTGCTACGTATCAGCAGATTTCAGAAGAACAAGTCAAGGTCAACTCCATGCACAGCTTTAGGTAGCTTCTGCTCAGTTCTGTAGAACCTAGGTATGGGGTTTATGGTTACTCCTTGGCGTTTGGGTTTTTTTTTGTTGTCATTTTTTGGAGGGGTTTCTTTTTTAATAAGTGAGATTATTGAATTGACTCATTCTTGGATGAGACTGAGCTCCTCTGGCAAAATGTCTTAAAAAGAAATCAGCTTGAGACCAGGCTTGGACAGCTCAGACCAGGCAGTTGCATTTTGTTAAAGTTACAGCAAGAATAAGCAGGGTATTTTACAGTAGTTCTAAATCAACTGATAATAAACCCAGGCAATAGGAGGTTATGGAAGGCACTAACTAGAAGCTTGTTGTAGGTTTATTTGGAAACAACACTGTACCTATGTAACAGAGCAACAATGCCATGAAGAACCTCGATTATCTGGGTTAGCTGGAGTACTCTAAGGTCCTCAACACAAACAGAGACCTACTGGAATGGCTCCAGAGGAGGGCCACCAAGATGACAAAGAGTCTGGAGCACCTCTCCTATGAAGACAGGCTGAAAGAATTGGGGCTGTTCAGCCTGGAGAAGAGAAGGCTCCAGGGAGACTTTACAGCTGCATTTCAATACCTGAAGTGGACCTGCAGAAGGCTGGGGAGGAATTGTATAGAAGATAAGGGATAGGATGAGGAGTAATGGTTTGAAACTGCAGCAGGGCAGATTTAGGTTGGACATCAGGGGGAAGTTCTTTACCATGAAAGTTGGTGAAATACAGGGACAGGCTGCCCAGAGATTTGGTTGAGGCCCCATGCCTTGGGACATTCAATGTCAGACTCACTGAGGCCCTGGGCAGTCTGATCTAGTTGGAGGTGTCCCTGCTGACTGCAGGAGGGGACAAGATGACCTTTGAGGGTCTCTTCCAACCCAATGCAATCTGTGAACTGACCCAAATCAGCTGCGTGCTTGCACTTCAGCTTCTTCCCAATGTTACCTACAGCAAGAAGATGTCTGTGCATTACTTTAATACTAAGACACATGGCAAAGAAGCACTCAGTAAATTACTAATGTGACTGCATCTGTGCCATCTTCCCCTGCAAGCACTGAGACTGTAACTCTGCCTTGAAATGAATGTGTAAACAAGTTTGAGCCCATCAAAAGGAAAAAGCTTTTTCACTTCGAGGGTGACAAAACACTGAAACAGGCTGCCCTGAGGGGTCGTGGAATCTCTTCCTCTGGAGACATTCAAAACTCATCTGGATGCATTCCTGTGTGACCTGCTCTAAGTGATCCTGCCCTGGCAGTGGGGTTGGACAGGATGATCTTTCGAGGTCCCCTCCAACCTCTAATGTTCTGCAATTCTGTGCAAATAAGATGTTAACAAGCTCTGGAAACAGTAAAGCACTAATTGTCCCCTGAGCAGTTCACAAAAGCCCTGATGAGGTCCAAAGGAAGAAGTGAGGGCTACAGGCCAACTTCTGAATCTCTCATACAGCTCTGTTTGCTCTTGGCTATTCCTAAATAATCACAAAATAAGTGAGGGTGCCAGCATCTGTGCTGAAGTAATCTTGGGGTAAAAAAGCAATGGAGAAGTGGAAACATACTGACCATTCAACAGCAAACCTCGCTATTAATTACCAGGCGCACTGATAAACTATGCAGAATCACTCTGCTTCATCAATCAATCATCTGAGATGAGATCAGTAGCTAAAGGATGAGGGCCAAGAGGATGGGGCCAGACTCTTTGCAGTGGTGTCCAGCAACAGGACAAGGGGCAAGAGGCACAAATTAGAGCACAGGAAGTTTTGCTATGAGGGTGACTGAGCTCTGGAGTAGGCTACCAGGAGAGGCTGTGGAGTCTTCTTTGGAGAGATTCCAAGCCTGCCTCGACATTGCCATCCTGGGCAACCTGCTGTTGGTGGTCCTGTTTTAGCAGGGAGGTTGGACTGGATGATTCCAGTCCAACCCCAACCATTCTGTGGTTCATTTTGTGAACTTGAGGTATGGGGAATGACTACTGTGGGCACTCTGTTTTTCACTACTCCACAAATAGAGGTGACAACAAGTCTCAAACCATCCTGTAGATGACACAATCAGGAATGATTGGGTGCAAATCTGGCTGACATACACCAGCCTTGACTGCTAAGACTTTCTGAGGCTACAGGAAAGGCTCTTATGAAGAAGTAGACATCATTCATACTACACATGCTTCCAGAATAGTAGTTTCCAGAGAAAATAAAACAGCTTAAGGTCCAGGAGTCAACCTGTGATGCATCAGTTCTTGACCTAGAGGCTCTACGCACTCTAAATCCAACTATGCATCTAACTACCAGTGACCCTAAAAGCTGCTGCTTTTGTCCCTACAGATATGTCTTTCACTTGCAAGCCAACGACTCAGCTTCATGTAACACCTGTTTGCTTTTCCATTATATTTATCGTACTACTTTGAAGCTAAGTAAAGCAAATCCCACCTCAGGAGCTGAAAGGATTCAGCTTGAATGAGCTCTGCAGAGGGATAAGCTCAACTCTTTTCTGTTGCTGCTAGTAAATGCTGCATGACCTTTGGGTGAGATCTGGAAAACAAATTACTGCTTGGTTTGACAGGAAGTCAGGAAATCACACAATTGCTTCAGTTGGAAAAGACCTCCAAATAATTGAGTCCAACCATCAACCTAACACCACAATGGGCATTAAAACACCTCCCCAAGTGTCACATCCACACATTTCTTGAACACCTCCAGGGATGGTGACTCCATCACCTCCCTGGGCAGACTGTTCTAATGCCTGATCACTCTTACAGTACAGAATTTGTTGCTAATCTCCAACCTTAACCTCCCCTGGAACATTTTCAGGCCATTTCCTCTTGTTTTATCACCTGATAATATGGAGAAGAGGCCAGCCCTGAACTCACTCCAACTTCCTTTCAGATGGACACAGAGAGTAATGAGGTTTCCCCTCAGCTTCCTCTTCTCCAGATTAAACAACCCCAGTTCCCTCAGCTGCTCCTCCCCAGACCTGTTCTCCAAACCCTTCCCCAGCTTTGTTGTTCTTCCCTGGGCACACTCAGGGCCAAACAGCCTCAGGGCTCTCAGCCTCTCCTCCTCACAGAGATGCTTCAGGCCCCTCAGCATCTTTGTACCCTCTGCTGATTCTCTCCAGTAGTTCTCTGTCCTGAACCAGAGATCCCTGAACTGGACACAGCACTCCAGATGTGGCCTCACTGGGGCAGAGTAGAGAGGCAGGAGAATCTCCTTCGACCTTCATAACATGCCCCAGAATGCCATTGAGAGCATTAGGGAGGCAGAACTGCAGATTCCATGCCATAAAGTGCTTCAAAGTCATGCTCCTTCCTAAGCATCATACACAACAGCAGAGCAAAGACTTTCTTTGTGCTTTAGCATCTGCACATTTGAATTAGAGGTTTATACTTAGTTTATCTCTTATTAAAATCCTCTGAAGGAATTAATTCATTTATTTGTAGTTAAACTCAGCAATCTTAGGAAAACTCAAAAAGGATTTTACAGAGGTACTTTTCAAGCAGTGATCTGCTCTCCTCAGTTTTTTGTCAGCATCTTTCACATTGTAATTCATCAGGCTTGCTAAGGCTGACATCTGAAAGGGCAGTGCTGAACACCTGGCTGTCACACACTATAGCAGGTGGTCAGAAGAGCAGCAGAGATGTCAAGCACATGCCTTTAGCCTGAGCTCAGCTCCCTGCCCAACGCTACTGTCATGTGGGGAAGCACAATCTAGGTGCTAGTTCAGGAGTCCATCAAGAAAAGCCTGGGGTGCATCAAGAAAAGTGTGGCAAGCAGGGCTAGAGAGGTTCTTTGTCCCCTGGTGAGACCTCACCTGGAATACTGTGTCCAATTTTGGGCTTCCCAGTTCAGGGAAGTCAGTTCAGTCCCCCTGTCTGGGGGACTTGACCATCCGCCCTATGGAGAGAGACTGAGAGTCCTGAGACTGTTTAGACTGGAGAAGAGAAGGCTGAGAGGAGATCTGATCAATGTGTACAAACATCTGAGGGGTGGGTGTCAAGCGGATGGGGCCAATCTCTTTTTGCTGGTCAGCAGCAATAAGACAAGGAGCAACAGCTACAAACTGGAACACAGAAGGTTTCACCTCAATGTGAAGAGAAACTTCTTTACAATGAGGGTGAAGAGAGGCTGTGGAATCTCCGGAGACTTTCAAAACTTGCCTGGATGCATTCCTGTGTGAACTGCCCTAGATGATCCTGCCTTGGCTGGGGAGTTGGACTTGGTGATCTCTGGAGGTCCCTTCCAACATCTGAGGCTCTGTGATTCTGTGAAAAAACAGCTTGCTGCTCCTGGCTGTAGGTGACACCTACCACAGTGTGGTCCAGCTGGACCTGGCTGCTTGGGCAGAGGTTTCTCTTCAGTTATGTTGCTCTCCCCTGACAGAGTGGAATAACAAATCCTGTAGGGTTCCTGTTACCATCAGCATATGCATAGAGGTACTGAAGAGCAGGGGTTACACTGATTACCAGCACGGCACATTTCCAGCACAGGCATTATTCCAATGGTGGGCTGTGACCATAGAATAGGCTGGCTTGGAAGGGACCTCCAAAGGCCATCCAGTCCAATCCCCTCTGCAGTCAGCAGGGGCATCCTCCACTAGATCAGGTTGCTCACAGCCCTGTAAAGCCTCACCTGGAAGATCTCCACAGATGGAGCCTCAGCCACTTCCCCGAGCAACCTCTTGCAGTGTTCCACTACCCTGACGGGAAAGAACTTGTTCCTAACATCCAAGCTGCACTGGAACATCTGTCTGCAGACAAAAGGCTGACAGACCTGGAGAAGACTGATCTGAGTTACAAATATCTGAAGGGTGGGGGTCAAGGAGGGGCCAGTCTCTTTTCAGTGGTGCTCTCTGATAGGAGGAAGGGCAGCAGACACAAACTGGAACACACAAAGTCCCACCTCAACATCAGGAAAAACACTTTTCCTGTGAGGCTGACCAAGCCTCAGGCCAGGCTGCCCCAAGAGGCTGGGGAGGCTCCTTCTCTAAAGACTGAACACCCACCTGCACAAGTTCCTGTGTGGCCTGCCCTAGGTGATGCTGCTTTGACAGGGGCTTGGACTAGACGATCTCCAGAGGTGCCTTCTAACCCCCACCATTCGCTGGGCACATTCAAAGTGAGCTTTTCTCCAATGCAGGTGCAGTCCTCTAGAGTCAACAGCACAACATGCAGCCACAGCATCACAACTTTATACCCTGATCTGCAGTCAGACCTCGCAGATCTGAGTCCTCACAGCACCTCAACTAGATTAGGTCACCCAGAGCCCTGTGGTGCCTCACCTTGAATATCTGGGGTTGGACTTGATGATCTATGGAGGTCCTTTCTAACCCCTAATATCCTGTGATGCTGTGATCTCCAGGGTTGGGGCCTCAGCTACCTCCCTGGTCAACCTGTTGCAGTGTGCCACTATGCTCAGGACTTCAACACAGTTTTGGGGCAATGCTTACCTTTCCCTCAAGACAGCCTTAGTCTGGTTTACACTGAGCTCCGCTCTGCTGCATTTAGCTTTTCTTTGTATAATACCTACCATGCTTGCTCTGGGAGAGACACAATGCAGGGAACCTCTCTGCTTTGGGCAGAGTTAGGAACCTGAGTGACTCCTACAGCTTCCCTTATGAGGCCACTGTGACTATGGCACTTGCCAAGCTTCAGGGACTGGATAGGCAAAGAAGTTATTTAAATCTTGTCAAAGCAGAAGCTATCTGCATGGGTTTACCACCACACTTCATACACTTTTTGCAAGCACAATTCTCACAGAAATATAATTTTGCCTCATCTTGCCAAAAGGTGGGTGAAAAGGGATGCAGGAAGCAGAGTGTGGAAGGATCTTGCAGGCATCCATGTGTTGCTCTGAATCCTGTTCCCATAATGGGAAGCCTTGCTAGTGAAAGGAGACACCTGCTTCTCTGCAGCACACAGCTCCTCTCTGGACCGTGAATAATCTGATACACTTCAGCAGGGGTTTTCATCCTTCTGAATCCAGTAGTAATCCCAGTTAAGATACAGAATGAATTTTCCAAGGTAATAAATTATATCTATTATTAACATGAGCTATCTGGGCAAGTTTGTCCTTACAAAATAAACTGGAGTTTTCTCGGTACCTGGCTTGTTGATCAGTACTATTTTGGCATCCTGCTTTCTTGGGCTTGCCATTAGACTATTCAAGCTGAAAAACAAGGGAACACGTACAGAATTGGAAAGGCTATGTCTGTATTTGATGTGTTCACATTGTTAGATGGTTAACCAAACATCTAGGAAGGGCTGGGGAAGTAAAAACATCGACAGGAAGCTAAATCGCTTTTATCTATCTAATATTTGCACTTTAATATGCTTCCTACGTCCAAAAGTGAAAGGCTAGAAGGAATATTTATTATCACAAACCTCTCTGCTGAGGGTTTTAGATCAGTTGGCTGTCTTCAGATTTCTGCATGGTATACTGGGTTAAAAATAATCACAGACTAACAGCGTGGTGGGTGTTGGAAGGGACCTCTGGGGATCATCTAGTCCAACCCCCACTGCTAAAGCAGAGTCACTCAGAGCAGGTTGTCCAGGATCACAATGTCCAGGCAGGTTTGGAATCTTTCCAGAGAAGGAGACTCCACAAACTCTCTGGGCAGCCTGCTCCAGGGCTCTGACACCTTCACAGGAAAGGAGTTTTACATGCAGATGAAACTTCTTAGGTTCCAGTTTGTGCCTATTGCTCTTTGTCCTGTCACTGAGCACCACTGAAAAAAGTCCAGCCCTGCCTTCCTGACCCCTGCCCTTTAGCTATAGATCAGCACTGACAAGATTCCCCTCTCAAGCTGCTCTTCTTGCAGCTAAACAGCTCCAGGTCCCTCAGCCTTTCCTCCTCACAGAGATGCTGCTCCAGGTCCCTTAGCAGCTTTGTAGCCTCCATGGGGCTCTCTCCAATTGTTCCTCCAGAAAAGGAGGCTCAGGGCAGACCTTACTGCTCTCTACAAATACCTGAAGGGAGGTTGTAGCCAGATGGGGCGGTCAGTCCCTTCTTCCAGGCAGCCAGTGACAGAATGAGAGGACACAGCCTCAAGCTGCACCAGGTCAGTTCCCTGGGCTGGTGCCGTGGACTTTTGACCCCACGACTGATGGACCTTGGGCCACAATTCTGTCCAAATGAAGGCTTTGCAACCCTTCACCACAGTTAGGAAGACATTCTTCATGGAAAGAGTGATTGGCATCGGAATGGGCTGTCTGGGGAGGTGGTGGAGTCACCATCCCTGGAGGTGTTTAAAAGGAGGCTGGATGAGACACTTAGTGCTGTGGTTTAGTTGATTAGAAGGTGTTAAGTTTTCCTCAACCTGGTTAATTCTGTGTGTGATCTCCTGTCTCTAGAACTGGAGAGCTCAGACATTTGCACAATACTCTTATATTTCTCTTGTAATATTATAATAATGCTCTGACAATTCTTGGCATAGCTAGGGATGGTTTTGTTTTCTTGCTCTTCTTCTAGCCTCAGGAATGTCACAGTGCTTGCTCTGCAGGATTTTTAAAGGCATCTGGATGTTAGATGCATAAAAAATGATGCTTTGAATAGAAGGCAGTGACAGCAAGAACCTAATCCAATGTTATGATCACATCAAAATTGAACCCAGACACTTCTAGCATAAACCTAGAGAAGGCAAGAAATGCAGTTTGAAAACAAATTGCTGCTAATTTGCTGATTAGCAAATTAGACAAGTGCTAATTAGCACTTGTCTACCAACTAGCACTAATCGTACTGAATTGGAGATTGCAGTTGTGCTTCAGCATCAGACAGCTTCTACAACAGAGCCTAGTGCTGGGACAGTAAAGAGTGGAAAATAATCACAAGCTGTTGTGATGCTGTCCCAGTGAGTGATCCACTTTCAAAGCCCACTTGCCCCATCAAATAGCAGCAGTAGTGCCAAGTTTAGGGGTTTCTACTGTAGCTCAGGACTTTAAAGAGATACAGGTTGAGAAATATTGCCTGAAAACTCAGGTATCAGCAGCCCAGAGCTCTTCTGAAAGAATGAACACTCATTTCCCATCACAAAATGTACACTCATTTATCATTAAAAAAACCCAAACCAACAAAACAAAACCAACCCCAAAACACCCAAAAAACCCCCCCAATAAATATATGAATGATTGCAAAGTTTATTTGCTGGGTTGACTTGAGTGCTATTTTCCATCTTACATACTTTGTTTGTGCATCTCAGCAGCACAGAGCAGATAATGGAAATCCTTCACTAGCGTTGCCTTTCAGGATGCAGTTCTAGCTGAAATGTTTATTTATTTATATCTATCACATCAGTTCTAGCTGAAATGTTTATTTATTTATATCTATCACATCAGTTCTAGCTGAAATGTTTATTTATTTATATCTATCATACAGCAGTGGCAGGGGAAAAAATTAAAGGTGTTTTGCACCTGTTTACAAATGTATTTAGTCACTGTTCATTCTTACCTTTGCGTTACATCTGATTCAATACATCTTCACTTTCTAAATGACAGGGAACCCCCCAAAGGCTCTCTGGCCACTTCATTGGGCTGCATCAGTGTGATGGGTTGGCCTCAGCTGGAGGCCAGCTACCCACCAAAGCTGCTCTATCACTCCCCTCCTCAGCTGGACAAGAGGAAGAAAACCTAATGAAAGGCTCATGGGTCAAGATTATGACAGGGAGCGATCACTCACCAATTACTGTCATGGGCTAAAGGGACCCCACCTGGGAAAATTAGTTTAATTTATTACCAGTCAAGACAGAGTAAAAGAATGAGAAATAAGAACTCAATCTTATAATCGCTTCCTCTCTCCTCTTTCTTTCTTCTTAGGCTTTACCTGAGTCCCTCTTTTCTCCCCCTCTGCACCCTCAGCAATACAGGGGAATGGGGTTGTGGGCAGTTCATCACGCTTTGAATTTACTGTTTCTTACTCCTTGGGGAGAGGACTCCTCACACTCTTCCTCTGCTACATCCTGGGGTCCTGCCACGGGAGGCAGCCCTCCGTGAACTTCTGCAATAGATGTCGTTTCCATGGGCTGCAGCTCTTCAGCAGCTGCTTGAGTGTGGGTCTACTCCACAAGGTAGAGTCCTTCAAGAACCTACTGTTAGAGCACAGGTCCTGCATGAGGTCCTGCTAGCAAACCTGCTCCAGCCTAGGCTTCTCTTTCACCATCCTGCCAGGAGCCTGTTCCAAGTATGGGCTTACTGCAGGGAGGGCCACAGTCTACTTTGGACATCCATCTGCTCTAGCATGGGGCCCTCCATAGGCTGCAGAAGACATCTGCTCCCCCACCAACCTCCGTAAAGCTGTGGGGGACATCTGTTCCACCATCAACCTCCATAGGCTGCAGAAGACATCTGCTCCCCCACCAACCTCCGTAAAGCTGTGGGGGACATCTGTTCCACCATCAACCTCCATGGGCTGCAGAAGACATCTGCTTCCCCACCAACCTCTGTAAAGCTGTGGGGGACATCTGTTCCACCATCAACCTCCATGGGCTGCAGGAAGACATCTGCTCCCCCACCAACCCCCGTAAGGCTGCAGGTGGACATCAGTTCCACTATCAACCTCCATGGACTGCAGGTAAACATCTGCTCCACCATCCACCTCCATAAGGCTGTGGCAGATATCTGCTTCACCATCAACCTCCTCAGCTACCATAACCACACAACGTCCATCTGTGATTTAAAGAAAGCCTTCTATGTGTTCATGCAGCATTTCCTCAGAGATCTTTGAAGGCACCTGCCTGGCAAGCTATGTCAAGCACACACACAATCTCCGAGGATCCTAATTTCCTACTGATCTTCCTTCTCAGCTTCAGCACCTTCCACCAGCATCCTTCCAAGCACAGGCACAGAGGCAAAGGGCACTTTTATTCCCACAACCAAGGGACCAGTTCCCCTTCCCATTTTTCAGTGTTCCAGCTGCTGTAGGAGTTTGAATCAGGCTTGAATGATTTTGAAAGAGTTATGCAACATGGGAATGGAAATGAAAAGCACAAACCAAATATGATGACAACATTTAGTTATTTTGGAGCCATAATATGATCTAAGGAACTACTGGGAAAATTCAAAATGAGCACTGTTCCTTTGCTGAGCTTTGTTCAAGATGCTGACATCACTGCTAACATAAACATAAAAAACATAGGAGGTTATTTGAGGAGCAAACAGGACCACAAGAAAAATGTCTGAATTGCACCACACCAAGACTCTGATTAATTTGTGTCACGTTTTGCCAGTAATGATCTATGTGTTTTCTCTCAGTTTGTCAGACTCTCTCCTGTCCTTAAGGCTCAATTATACTTAGAGAGAAATGGATCTTGGAAAGGTTTTGCTCATACAGGTCTGCATAAGCTGCATATCTGCCCGAAATCAGGAATGAGTGTTCCTTCAAATGTGCCTTTGCTTGCCTTTACTGTTTGGGTGGGGTTTATTTTGTCCTTCACAGAGAATTGTGATTGTCTAGTTCCAGCCCCCTTGCCATGGTCAAGGACATCCTCCCACTAGAACAGGTTACTCAAGGCCTCTTTCAACCTGGCTTTAAACACCTCCAGGGAGTGGGCAGCCACAACCTCCCAGGGGCAACCTGTTCCAGTGTCTCACCACTCTCGCTGCAAAGAAATTCTTCCTTTTCTCCAGTCTTAATCTACCTTCCTCAAGTTTCAATCCATTCCCTCTCATCCTATCACTGCAAGCCCTTGTAAAAAGTCCCTTTCCAGCTTTCTTGTAGCCCCTTTCAGGTACTGGAAGGCTGTACTAAGAGTCCAGAGTTTTGCATCTATTCCTTCAGCTCATTGTGATGTCAAGGGAGTGTGAATGTCAGAAGAAGGATTCCCCCAATGGGACATGAATTTGCTTTGAAGGTATATATGTATTTCAACATAAATCAGATTTATTCCCCAAGCAATTGCTCACACAGACTCTCATCTGTGAGATTCAAAGGCATTCTATGCTGAGCTTCAAGGTGTTCAAGTTCTGTTTGAACAGTGAGGAGAGCAGACCACCAATCCTCTGCATCACCAGCTAATAAAAAGCAACAATTAATCCCTGAATCTAACTTTAAGCAGCAATACCTGAAAGAACCAAGAAGCTGCTATAGTTCCCAGGGAAGCATCAGGGACTGTTGAAGCCTCAGAGGAAGAGGGCTTTAATATGCTCCTTGTGATTTGATATCTAGTCTTAATATAGTTAAAAAAGGTCTCAAGAAGATGAAGCTGGCTTCATCAAGACAGGGTGGATAAAAGCTAGCACTTTCGTGAAGCAGGCACAAAGACATGGAATGTGTGGAAAAGGTCTAGGAAACAGTGAGAACAATTCATTTTTCTCTACATTGAGCCACAAAATCCTTTTCACATAGCATGAAATTTAACATGGTCCAGAACAAAACTTAGGCCTTCAGAAGGAAAACAGAGGATAAACCATTTGGTTACATCAGAAGTGCAAAGAGACCCTTTAAAGAAACTTGAGGGCATACCTAAATCTTCTGGCAACACAGGGATATGACAGATTTTCCACAAGATCTTTTCCGTGTCATCTCTTCCAGCTGAGCAACAGCCACACAGAAAGCTGCTTTAGCTTAAAATTCCCAGTATTAGGTAGGTGGCTTCTTAGTGTCATGGACATGGGAGGCTCCTTACAAGTTCCTAACCTTCTGGTGGGGCTGTGGCTTCCCAGATGGAAGCCAGTGGGAGGGCAGGATGGTGTGCTGTCAATGTGCCTGGAAGGGATATGGACATCAGGGATTCTGCTCTACACCTACAATGAAGAAGCATAAAACTCCCCAGGCTAAGTGGGAGATGAGAACCTGTTCAGGGAATATTTCCTTTAGATAATGTGTCTAGAAAGGATATGGACATCAGGGATCCTGCTCTACACCTACACTGAAGAAGCACAAAAAAACCCAGGCTTAGTGGAAGATGAGAACCTGTTCAGGGATCGTTTCCTCTAGACAGCCTGTGGGGCAGAGCCAAGAGAGGTAGTAGTGCTAAAAAGGAATCTGGTACAAGAACAGCCCATGAAGGCAAGAACAAGACTATCAAGTTGATGATCAGGCTTGAGGGCAGGGCAGCCTATAGTATTCTTTCTAATCCATAGCATGAAATACTGCAAAGGTGTGCTGGAGAAGAAGGTGATGTGGCTGAAGACATTTATCTTTAGCTCTTCAGATATAAAGGCAGAGAGGGCACCCATATGGCATCCTTGCTTGAAACAATCAAAGCCTACCTCTGCAGGACTCACACCATTGGCACACCATGGACACTGCCACAGGAAGCACCATCTCTCCAGCATGAAGTCTGCAGTGCTGTGTGTGTCCAGATACAATTCTCTGCATCTTTGTTCTGTTTCAGACACCAAACAGCATACGTGAGAACATTGCAGTAACCAAGTGATATCTCTCCACCCAAGATGAGGCAAAACAGACACTTGAAGCATCTGAAAGAAGCAAGCAGAGGATAAATTCCAGTTTACCAATGCCTTTAGAAAACTATAATGAACAATTAAGGCTAGATTTAGATCATTGGGTCATCAGTTGAAAAAGAAAGATACTGCAAAAGAGATAAAGTTCAAAAACAACATTTGAACAAGATGATGGAACCGTAAGCAAACTTTACTTGATATCACACAGCAGTGGAGGCTGGCAGCGACCTCTGGAGATCTTCTAGTCCAACCTCCCTGCAAAAGCAGGGTCACTCAGAGCAGATCCCAATGTCCAGATGGGTTTGGAATCTCTGCAGAGAAGGAGACTTCAGAAACTCTCTGGTCAGCCTGCTCCAGGGCTCTGGCACCATCACAGGAAAGGAGTTTTTCCATATGGAATTTCCTGTGCTCCAGTTTGCAGCCATTGCCCCATATTCTAGCACTGGGCACCACTGAAAAGAGTCTGAGCCCATCCTCTTGACCTCTGCTCTTTAGATATTGGTCAGCACTGAGAAGATCCTCTCTCAGTCTGCTCTTGTCATAGAATCAATCAGGTTGGAAGAGACCTCCAAGATCATCCAGTCCAACCTATCACCCAGCCCTATCCAATCTACTAGACCTGGCGAAACAGCCCCAAGGCTCTCAGTCACTAAGTTTCTAATAAGTTTTGTAGTTGATGGCTTCCCTCCAAGACAAAGCAAAGCAAAGCATCAAGTCTCTAAGAGAACCAACAGAAGTCACTGAGATGGGAGAAAAATTGAGGAAGCTCATAATCTTTATAAATTATTAAAGGAAAGGGGGGGGGGGGGGAGGGGGAGGGGAAGGAAATAGAAGCCAAATCTGACAGGACCTCATAGTGTGAGAGATTAATATGGGAACAGCAGGTAATCCTCACTGGCAACTTCTCCCCTGTTTGAGAGAGACAGGGGTCTGCTGGAGAGAGCCCAACGGAGAGCTACAACTTGAACATGTCTCCTGTGAAGAAAGACTGAGAGAGCTGGGGCTGTTTAGTCTGGAGAAGAGAAGGCTGAGAGGGGATCTTGATGTCTATCACTACCTGAGGGATGAGGCGTAAGGATGAAGGTGTCAGGCTCTTTTTGGTGGTGCCTAGTGATAGGACACGGAACAGTGGGTACAAGCTAGAACAGAGGAGGTTCCACCTCAACATGAGGAGACACTTCTTTCCTGTGAGAGTGCTGAAGCCCTGCAACCAGCTGTCCAGAGAGGTTGTGGAGTCTCTTTCTCTGGAGACTTTTGGAATCTGCCTGGAGGTGTTCCTGAGAGGCCTGCCCTAGGTGATCCTGTTTTGCCAGGGGGGTGGGACCTTCCAAGCCCTACCATTCTATGATCACCTCCCCATCAGCAATGCTCTTCAGGTGATTTTCTTGGCCCGGTAACTCTGCCAAGGCAAACAGGGAATACAGAACAACATTAAACCAGTCCTCCATACCTAGCCTTACTCCTGGGCACATGCAAGCCATATGGCTGCAGCTGAGACCCCTTCATCAGTCATATGCTTCGTTTGATGTCACAGACTGGCTCCAAGCTGGTAAAGACAGGAAAAAACCCTTCCCAAACTCAAGCTTTGCCATGCATCAATCAGCACAAGATCCAGAAGGGTCTCAGCGAGGAGAGGCAGGCTGTGGACTTTGCCCTGTGAGATGCCCTGGCTGAGCTGCTGCTCCCATTTCTGCCACGGAAGGCTGGGCCTGTGGCCACTGCTTGTCCTCAGCAGGAAGAGAACAATGACACAGAGTGGGAAGAAACAGGAAAATTTTGCATTACGCTGTTATTTGCGGTGCCAGCAATGGCCAAACCAGATTAGTCAGTGTCCAAATTCACGAGCCCCTGCCTCAGAGCCAGCATCCCAGTTGTTCACCATTTATCTACCCTCATCTCCTCCTCAGGCAGCCTTTAACTGCTTCAAAACTCGAGTAACTCACCCTCAAATTATTCACCTGCATTACAGTTGGAAGAAGAGTTCCTTGTATGGATGGTTTGCCCAAGAGCACAAGGAGGTTGTGTGTCAACACAGCACACCACACCACACCTGTCTCCACAGCCAACTTAACTGAAGAGCTGCAAATGGAGAAAGGCAAAAAAGAGAGAAGAGGGAAAAAAAAAAAAAAGGAAAGGGAGGGGGCAAAGCAGGGAGAAGGGAGAAGAGGGGGGTGAAGCAGGGAGAAGGGAGAAGAGGGGGGTGAAGCAGGGAGAAGGGAGAAGAGGGGGGTGAAGCAGGGAGAAGGGAGAACAGGGGGGCAAAACAGGGAGAAGGGAGAAGAGGGGGGCAAAGCAGGGAGGAGGGAGAAGAAGGGGGCAAAGCAGGGAGAAGGGAGAAGAGGGGGGCAAAGCAGGGAGGAGGGAGAAGAGGGGGGCAAAGCAGGGAGGAGGGAGAAGAGGGGGGTGAAGCAGGGAGAAGGGAGAAGGGGGGGCAAAGCAGTGAGAAGGGATAAGGGGGGGTAAAGCAGGGAGAAGGGAGAAGGGAGAAGGGGGGGCTAAGCAGGAAGAAAGGTTGGGGGCGGAGAAGGGAGAAGGGAGAAGGGGAGGGGGGAGAAGGGATGACGTTGAATTTTGGAGTGCATGCAGCTACTACTACAGTTTCACTGCAATGAATGGCAATAACAATCTGCTCCTCTGAGTAGACAACACAATTATGAGACTGTTTGAGTTCTGAGGAAAAAAAAGCTTTAATGCTTTAGTTTGCAGTTCTGAACTGGTGTTTCCCTCATGGACCATGACACTAGTCCTGAAAATTATTTTCCCCCTGAAAGTTTAATACAAATCCACTGAGCTGAATTTTGCTTTTAGCTCAGAATATTTAATTATCAGACTGTGTCTTTAACGGCATGCAACCACAGAAGGGAATTTTGGAGCGTGCAGTGCTCAATAGGCAGGTTGAGAGAGAAGAAAAATGGAATCAATGAGAAGGGAGAAGTAAAAATATGTAGGAAACTCTGATGAACAGAACTAAAAAATCCTTTTTCTTTCAACCTCAGGATAGGAAAGCTTCTGAGTCCTGTAAAACTGAATTTCTATTGCAACTAAGAAGGCATTTCTGATTGCAGTCATTCACGAGAGCAGTGGGAAAGGCATTAGAGGCATCGCAGGATGTTAGGGGTTGGAAGGGACCTTCGATGATCTTTGAGTCCAACCCCCCCTGCCAGAGCAGGACCACAGCACAGGTCGCACAGGAACATATCCAGACAGGGCTTGAAAATCTCCAGAGGAGACTCCACAACCTCTCTGTTCCATGCTCTGGGAAGCTTACAGTAAAGAAGTTCTTCCTCATGTTGAGGTGGAGCTTCCTGTGCTGTAGTTTCCATCCATTGCCCCTTGTGTTGTCCCAGGACACAAGTGAGCAGAAGCTGTGTCTGTCCTTTCTTTTCTGACCCAGGCCTCAGATATTTATATACCTTCATTAGATCCCCTCTCAGACCTGTCTTGCCCTAGAGGTCTCTCAGCCCTTCCCTACAAGGCATGCACTCCAGTCCCTTACTTAATCATCCCCTCAGCCCTCTCCCCATGGAGCGCTTAAAAAAACCCATACAGCTGTGGCTACCGTGAAAGAGAAAGTCATGCACGAGTAAGAAAGCAGGGCACCTCCCTCCTTTCATAGAATCATAGAATCATAGAATCAACCAGGTTGGAAGAGACCTCCAAGATCATCCAGTCCAACCTAGCACCCAGCCCTATCTAGTCAACTAGACCATGGCACTAAGTGCCTCATCCAGGCTTTTCTTGAAGACCCCCAGGGACGGTGCCTGGGTACCTCCCTGGGCAGCCCATTCCAATGGGAAACCACTCTCTCTGGCAACAACTTCATCCTAACATCCAGCCTAGACCTCCCCTGGCACAACTTGAGACTGTGTCCCCTTGTTCGGTTGCTGGTTACCTGGGAGAAGAGGCCACCCCCTACCTGGCTACAATGTCCCTTCAGGTAGTTGTAGACAGTAATAAGATCACCCCTGAGCCTCCTCTTCTCCAGGCTAAACACCCCCAGCTCCCTCAGCCTCTCCTCATAGGATTTGTGCTCCAGGCCCCTCACCAGCTTTGTTGCCCCTCTCTGGACACATTCCAGCACCTCAACATCTTTCTTGAATTGAGGGGGCCAGAACTGGACACAGGACTCAAGGTGTGGCCTGACCAGTGCTGAGTACAGGGGAAGAATAACCTCCCTTGTCCTACTGGCCACACTGTTCCTGATGCAGGCCAGGATGCCATTGGCTCTCTTGGCCACCTGGGCACACTGCTGGCTCATCTTCAGCCTACTATCTATCAGTACCCCCAGGTCCCTTTCCTCCTGGCTGCTTTCCAGCCACTCTGTCCCCAGCCTGTAGCGCTGCTTGGGGTTGTTGTGGCCAAAGTGCAGAACCCTGCACTTGGCCTTGTTAAATCTCATCCCATTGGCCTCTGCCCACCTATCCAGCCTGTCCAGGTCCCTCTGCAGGGCTCTCCTACCTTCCAACAGATCAACACCTGCTCCTAGCTTGGTGTCATCTGAAAACTTACTGATGCTGGACTCAATGCCCTCGTCCAGGTCATCAATAAAGATATTGAACAGGACTGGGCCCAGCACTGATCCTTGGGGAACACCTAGCTCATGCAACCTGTCCCTGCAGGGGAGGTGCTCCAGCCCTCTGATCATCTTTGTGGTCAAATACATTATTTTTGTCTGCATCAAAATTTCCAACTATGTCCCATTGACAGAGGTAGAGGCTGCAAAAAGCAGCAAAACAAAACAAAATTTCAAAGGAGACAACTTGCTGTAGAAGAATAAAATCTGACAGTTAGGGTGGGGGTAAAAGCACAAGCACCAGAGATGATTTTGTGGAAGAAGTGAAATATCAGAATTAAAGAGTTCCAAATCTAATTTAAATACACTGTTCTTTGATATTTATTGCTGACAACATTTGTTTGATAATCACATTGAAGGAAGGCAGATGGTTTGGAAGCTACCCCAGTGCCAGGTAATAAAAAGATAGAAAGAAGAGCTAGAGAAAGATCAGAGATGCAACAACATTCTGGGGTATAATCACAGTATCACAAAAACATTGAGGTTGGTAAAGCCACTCGGGATCACCAAGTTCAACTCAGAACCCTGCTCTATGTGATTCACCCTAAACCATATCCCCAAGCACCACATCCAAACGACTTCTAAACACATCCAGAGTTGGTGACTCAACCACCTTCCTGGGCAGCTCATTCCAATGCCCAAACTATCTGGCTGCAACTCATCTCCCATTTAAAGAAACCCTTTGCTGCTTTATTTCTTTCAGATTACCTTGACCTAAAAATATTCCATAAAAGACATTAATTTATAGAATGGTTTGGGTCAGAAGGGTCCTTGAAGGTCACCCAATTCCAATCCCCTTACCATGGGTAGGGACATCTCCCTCTAGAACAGGTTGCTCAAGGCCTCATCTGACCTAGCCTTGAACACCTCTAGGAAGGGGAAATCCACAGCCTCCCTGGGCAGCCTGTTTCGCTGTCTCACCACCCTCACTGCAAACACTTTTCTCCTAATCTTCAGTCTAAATCTGCCCTGCTCGAGCTTCAATCCATTTCCTCTCATCCTATCACTGCAAGCCCTTGTAAAAAGTCCCTTCCCAGCTTTCTTGTAGCTTCATTCAGGTATTGGAAGGCTGCTCTAAGGTCTCCTCAGAGCCTCCTCTTCAAGAAAAGGCTGAACAGCCCTAGCTCGTGCAACCTGTCCCTGCAGTGGAGGTGCTCCAGCCCTCTGATCATCTTTGTGGTTCAAATACATTATTTTTGTCTGCATCAAAGTTTCCAACTATGTCCCATTGTGGAAGGAGAAATTAGCACAAGATGTAAACCTATGTTGATCTGCCAAGGCTTAAACAAATAAAATCATATGAGCACCTTTGGATGCTTTGAAGACACAAGTGGAGGTGGGAGTTGATGGCAAGAGAGAGCACTTTGCTCTTGTGCCTTTTAGGAGACCATCAGTACAAATAAAGCCATTTAGATGTACTTGCAAAGTAATTAACACAGCACAGCTGTAACTGAATTACAGCCTAAATGTGTTTTTAGACTGTGTTAACGACCACAACAGAAAAAACTTTGTTAGCAAAGGCAAACATTTACTATTATTAAGCAAACCAGCACCATTCTTAAAGGTTGTAGCACTAAAACTATACAAATGGCTCATTTTGTTGGAGCTCCACCTGGGGAAGGATGATGAGCTGCTTGAGAGTGTATGGGTTAAAATTAAAGGGAAGACAGAGGAGGGTGATGTTACTGTAGAGGTCTGCTATAGGCCACCTGACCAGGAGAACCAAGCAGATGAGGCCCTTCACAGGCAAATAGAAGTGGCTTCCAGGTCACAAGCCCTGGTCCTCATGGAGGATTTCAACCACCCTGACATCTGCTGGAGGGACAACATAGCAAGGCATCAGCAATCCAGGATGTTCCTGGGTTGCATAGATGACAGCTTCCTGCTCCAAATGGTAGAGGAACCAACAAGGAGAGCTGCTATGCTGGACCTTGTTCTAACCAACAGGGAAGGGCTGGTGACCAATGTGAGGCTTAGGGACAGCCTTGGCTGCAGAGACCATGAAGCAGTTGAATTTAAGATCCTCAGGGCAACCAGGAGTAGATATTCTAAGCTTACAACCTTAGACTTCAGGCATGCAGACTTTAATCAAGTCAAGGATCTGCTGGCCAAAGTATCATGGGACAAAGCTCTAGAGGGAAGAGTGGCCCAGGACAGCTGGTCAGTATTCAAGGATCACCTTCTGTGTGTCCAGGAGCAATGCATGCCAACAAAGAGAAAAGCAGGGAAGAAAGGAGGCCTGGCTGACTGAGCAAGGAGCTCCTGAACACACTGTCACACACTAAAAAAACACTCTACAAGGAGTGGAAGAAAGGACAGCTGGAATGGGAGGTATATAAGGAAGCTGCCTGAGCAGCCAGAGATCTGCTTAGGAAAGCCAAGGCAGATTTGGAATTGAATCTAGCCAGGGAGGTCAAAGGAAACACCAACAATTTCTACAGGTGTATTAATGGTAAAAAGAAGCCTAGGGAAGGTGTGGGAAGACTCAGAAAGGAAACAGGTGAAATGGTCACAAGTGACATGGAAAAGGCTGAGGTTCTCAATGACTTCTCTACCTCAGTCTTCACTGCAAAGGCCTCCAGCCACTCTCCTGGAGCCATGGAAGATAATGGCAGGGACTGGAAGGAAGAGCTGCCCATCTTAAGTGAAGATCAGGTTTGTGATCACCTGAAGAACCTGAAAGTGTTCAGGTCCATGGGACCCAACAGGATACACCCACAGGTGCTGAGGGAACTGGCAGATGAGGTTGCTAAACCCCTCTCTATTCTATTCCAAAAGTCATGGCAGTCTGGTGCAGTCCTCACTGACTGGAAGAGGGGAAACACAACTCCCATTTTCAAACAGGGTAGGAAGGAGGAGCCAGGGAACTCCAGGCCAGTCAGTCTCACCTCTGTGCCTGGTAAGATCATGGAGCAGATCCTCCTGGAGGCACTGCTGAGACAGAAGAATAGTGCAGAGGTGATTTGGTACAATCAGCATGGCTTCACCAAGGGCAAATCCTGCCTGACAAACCTGGTGGCCTTCTATGAACAGGTCACAACATGAATAGATGAGGGATGAGCAACTGATGTCATTTACCTGGACCTGAGCAAAGCTTTTGACACTGTCAAGAACTGGCTTGATGGCAGCACCCAAGAGTGGCTGTCAATAGCTCCATGTCCAGGTGGAGATCAGTGACAAGCAGAGTCCCTCAGGGATCAGTCCTGGTGTGCTAGTTTGAAGCAAGCTAGAATGTTTTGGTAACAGAACTAGATAACGGGCAGTGAAATGAAAAACAATTGTGTCTACTTCTCTCACAGTCACGCTGAGAACTCTGGGAAGAAGAAGAAAACATTCTCCATTTTGTTTCTCACTCTTGCTTTTGCCTTGGACCTGGTCACATCTCATTAACCCTGCTCCTACTAACCTTGCTCCCTAACCTCTTGGCTGCACCTTTTTTTCTTCCTGAGAACTGGGGTAAGGTTGAGAGGGCCGGGGGGAGGTGTTGGGGTGGTTTGAGAGCCCCTCCTGGGGACTCAGGTTTCTGGGAGGGGAGTTGTGCTTTCATATTGTTTATCCTTTGTATATTTCTGTATATAATTGTATATAACTGTATATATTGTAAATAGCTGCTTGTAAATTCTGCTAGCTGTAAATAAATTGCTTCATCTATATTCCCAGGGTCCGTCTGAGTTAGCTGGGGCAAATACAAAAGTGTGGGGGGGCGGGGTAACCCCCAAACCATCACACCTGGGACCAGTCTTGTTCAACATTTCTCTTGGTGCCATGGACAGAGTGCAGCCTCAGCAAGTTTGCTGATGACACCAAGCTGTGTGGTGCAGCAGACAGGCTGGTGGGAAGGGATCTATCTAGAGGGACCTGGACAGCCTGGAGAGGTGAGCACAAGCCAACCTCATGAAGTTCAACAAGGCCAAGTGCAGGGTCCTGCATCCGGGTAGAGAAAATCCCAAGCACAGATACAAGCTGGGCAGTGACTGGCTGGAGAGCAGCCCTGAGGTGAGGGACTTGGGGGTGCTGGTGGATGAGAAGCTCAACATGAGCCAGTAGTGTGCACTTGCAGCCCAGAAAGTCAACCAGCATCAGATATTTAGCTAAATTTATTTCAGCTTCTGTGACAGATGAACGAGAAAGATGTCCTATGTTCCCAGCAGTGCAGTTCTTCACTGAAACACGAGTAAAAGACTTTGCAAGGACATGTTACAGCTTTGGGCTTTCAAATTTATTTTTATCATAGTATTTTTTTTTCTTTCAACCTAAAGAAAAGTCATTTCAGTTTGTCAGTTGGATGCTTTTGGTTTTGAACCCTTCTTCAGAAGCACCAGAGAGTGGCTGGCAGATGTAGGAGTCAAGGTATGTGGGGATCCGCATAGTATCACAAAGAATCCCCTTGGGAGCTCATATTCACTTTGTATGTAGAGGGATATATATGAGGGATGGGTGCAGATCCCTGTCAGGGGTAGTAAGGGAAATCCTCCCCGGCCCTCTCCTTCTCCTCCTCTGCCCTTGCGCAACAAGTATGAGGCCCTGCATGCAGAGGGTACAGAGGGTGAGAGCAATGAGGAGCATCCAACTGAGACATTGCCTAGGGTGGAGCAGTCCCCACCAACTGTGGTGAGTAGCTCCCCAAAAAACAAGAAAAAGAGAAGAGTTGTAGTTGTTGGGGACTCCATCTTGAGGGGGACAGAGGGACCCATTTGTCGTCCCGACCCGTCTCACAGGGAGGTCTGCTGCCTTCCTGGTGCCAGGGTTAGGGACATCACCAGGAGACTCCCAAACCTAATCCAGCCCTCTGATTATTACACCTTGTTGGTAATACAGGCTGGCAGCGACGAAATTGAAAAGAAGGGGACCAGGGCAATTAAAAAGGAATTTAAGGCTCTGAGGAAATTGATCGATGGGGCGGGAGCGCAGGTGGTGTTCTGCTCAGTTCCCTCTGTGGCAAGGGAGTTCACAGAGAGGAATAGCAGAACCTATGACATCAACAAATGGCTGAAGGGATGGTGCGAGCGGCGGCGTTTTGGGTTCTTTGACCATGGGGGAACTTTTACTGCGCCGGACCTGCTGGCTTGTGATGGGGTGCAGTTGTCTAGGAAGGGCAGGAGAGTCCTGGCAATGGAGTTGGCAGGGCTCATTAGGCGGGCTTTAAACTAGGTCTGAAGGGGGTGGGTGAGGCAATTACTCTCTCTGAGAAGGAGAGAGATGGAAGGAAACTAAGGACAATTGAATCGAGAGCCCAGCTGAAGTGTATCTACACCAATGCACGCAGCTTGGGTAACAAGCAGGAGGAATTGGAAGTCCTGGTCCACCAGGGGGACAACGATGTAGTTGCCATTTCAGAAACTTGGTGGGACGACAGGCATGACTGGGCTGCTATACTGGGGGGATATAACCTCTTCAGGAGAGATAGGCAAGGGAGAAGAGGAGGAGGGGTGGCCCTGTATATTAGGGAGTCACACCTTGCCGCTGAGCTTGAGGTGAGGGACGAAGGGGTTGAGACCTTGTGGATTAAAATCAGAGGGAGGACTAACAAATGTGACATCCTGGTTGGAGTCTGTTACAGACCACCCAACCAGGATGAGGAAACAGATGAGATATTTTACAAACAGTTGGAGGCTGCCTCAAGATCTTCAGATCTTGTCCTTGTGGGTGACTTTAACCTGCCAAATATCTGCTGGGAACTTAATTCAGCAGAGAGGAGGCAGTCCAGGAGATTTCTGGAGTGCATGGAGGACAGCTTCATGACCCAACTGTTAAGCGAGCCTACTAGGGGTCAAGCTCAGCTTGACCTGCTGCTCTCCAACAGAGAAGGGCTGGTGGGAGATGTGACAGTGGGAGGCTGCCTGGGGTGTAGTGATCACGAGTTAGTGGAGTTTTCAATATACAGGGAGGTAGGGAGGCACTACAACAAAACCTACACCTTGGACTTTCGGAGGGCAAACTTCAATTTGCTCAAGGAACTTATTTCCAAAGTCCCCTGGGCAGCAGTCCTTGAGAACAAAGGGGTCCAGGATGGTTGGACCTACTTTAAACAGGAGCTCTTGAAGGCACAGGAACTGGCAGTTCCCACATGCCGAAAGATGAGCCGGCGGGGAAGGCGACCAGCCTGGATGAGCAAACAGCTCCTGAAGGAAGTGGGGGAGAAAAAGAGGGTGTATCACCTTTGGAAGGAGGGGAAGGCTTCTCCTGATGTGTTTAAGGAGGTAGCCAGACTATGTAGGAGAAAAATTAGAGAGGCTAAGGCCCAGCTAGAACTTAGGCTGGCCACTTCCGTGAAAGTTAACAAAAAATACTTTTAAAAATTTATCAATGCTAAAAAGAAGGGCAAGAAGAGCCTCCACTCTTTACTGGCCCAGGAGGGGAACACTATAACTGATGATGAAGCAAAGGCAGAGGTCCTGAATGCCTTCTTCGACTCAGTTTTCAACAGTAAGGAGGGAGGAGTTCAGGGCAAGTGGCCTCTTGAACTGGGGGATGGGGTCAGGGAGCGGTGTGTTCCCCTGGAAATTCATGAAGAACTAGTTCAGGACCTGCTGAGCCATCTGGACACCCACAAGTCCATGGGACCAGACGGGATCCATCCCAGGGTGCTGAGAGAGCTGGCAGCTGAGCTGGCCAAGCCCCTCTCCATCATTTTCCATCAGTCCTGGCTCACCGGAGAGGTCCCAGGAGACTGGAAAGTGGCCAACGTGGTCCCCATCCACAAGAAGGGTCAGATGGAGGAACCTGGGAACTACAGACCTGTCAGCCTGACCTCAGTGCCAGGGAAACTGATGGAGCAGGTTCTCTTGGGGCCAATAACTGCGCACCTGAGGGATGGCAAAGAGCTCAGGTCCAGCCAGCATGGGTTTAGGAAGGGCAGATCCTGCATTTCTAACCTGATCTCCTTCTATGATCAGGTGACCCGCTTGGTGGATGTGGGGAGGCCTGTGGATGTGGTCTATCTGGACTTCAGCAAGGCCTTTGACACTGTCCCCCACAGCACACTGCTGGCTAAGCTGTCAGCCCATGGCTTGGATGGCAACACTCTGTGCTGGGTTAGGAACTGGCTGGAGGGCCAGACCCAGAGAGTGGTGGCGAATGGTGCCACATCCAGCTGGCGGCCAGTCACTAGTGGTGTCCCTCAGGGATCTGTGCTGGGCCCCATCCTCTTTAACATCTTCATAGATGATCTGGATGAGGGCATGGAGTCAGTCATCAGCAAGTTTGCAGATGACACCAAGCTGGGGGCAGATGTGACTGAGTTGGAGGGCAGAAGGGCTCTGCAGCGGGACCTTGACCGCCTGGACAGATGGGCAGAGTCCAATGGGATGGGGTTCAATAGCTCCAAGTGCAGGGTGCTGCACTTTGGCCACAACAACCCCATGCAGAGATACAGGCTGGGGTCGGAGTGGCTGAGAGCAGCCAAACAGAGAGGGATCTGGGGGTGCTGATTGATACCCACCTGAACATGAGCCAGCAGTGTGCCCAGGTGGCCAAGAGAGCCAGTGGCATCCTGGCCTGCATCAGGAATGGTGTGGTCAGCAGGAGCAGGGAGGTCATTCTGCCCCTGTACTCTGCACTGGTTAGACCACACCTCGAGTACTGTGTTCAGTTCTGGGCCCCCCAGTTTAGGAAGGACATTGAGATGCTTGAGCGTGTCCAGAGAAGGGCGACGAGGCTGGTGAGAGGCCTCAAGCACAGCCCTACGAGGAGAGGCTGAGGGAGCTGGGATTGTTTAGCCTGGAGAAGAGGAGGCTCAGGGGTGACCTTATTGCTGCCTACAACTACCTGAGGGGTGGTTGTGGCCAGGAGGAGGTTGCTCTCTTCTCTCAGGTGACCACTGCCAGAACGAGAGGACACAGCCTCAGGCTGCGCCAGGGGAGATTTCGGCTCGAGGTGAGGAGAAAGTTCTTCACTGAGAGAGTCATTGGGCACTGGAATGGGCTGCCTGGGGAGGTGGTGGAGTCGTCGTCCCTGGGGCAGTTCAAGGCAAGGTTGGACGTGGCACTTGGTGCCATGGTCTAGCCTTGGGCACTGTGGTAAAGGGTTGGACTTGATGATCTGTGAGGTCTCTTCCAACCTTGGTGATACTGTGATACTGTGATACTGTGATATCATCATCACAAGAACACTGAGGCTGGAAAAGACCTCTGAGTCATATGTAGATCTTTGCCATCTCAGGCTCTAAACAGATTTCTTGTGCTACCATACAAGTCACCTGCAAAATCTTTCGCTGGAGTGGTTCACCTGCCTAGATCACCTCAAGAGCTCTTCCTGAAGTAGTGAGGGTGTGATGGCACAGATCTACCTGCAGCCTGTGTGCTGACATTCTAGGGCAGAAATATTCAACCTAACCCAAGTATTTAGGCTTGAAACCAATACCAAATGAAATTCAATGGCCTGTTGGGACACGACAGACCAGACTAAGTGACCAGACTTTGTGTCCAGAGAAGTGCAAAAAGGCTGGAGCACAGCCTTTTAGGAGAGGCTGAGGGAGCTGGGGTTGTTCAGCCTGGAGGAGGCTCAGGGGAGACCTTATTGCTCTCTACAACTACATGAAGGGAGGTTGTAGCCAGTTGGGGGTTGGTCTCTTCTCTCAGGCAACCAGTGACTGAACAAGAGGACACAGACTCAAGCTGCACCAAGAGAGGTTTAGGCTGGATGTTAGGAAGAAGTTCTTTGCAGAAAGAGTGATTGGCATTGGGATGGGCTGCCCAGGGAGGAAGTGGAGTCCGCATCTCTGAAGGTGTTTAAAAGGATGAGGCACTTAGTGCCGTGGTTTAGTTAATTAGAAGGTGTTAGGTGTTAGGTTGGACTCAATGATCTCGAAGGTCTTTTCCAACCTGGTTAATTCTGTGATTCTGTGAAGTGAGCTTATGAAATAAAAGTTTAGGTGGTTCAACTTAGTGTCTGTACAAAGATTTCTTTGGAGTGAAGAGAGAAACTAACGTGAAACTACACTCAGTGATGTCCCCCAGCAGGATCCTATTTGTATTGCAGATGTAGGGCAAGCAAATCCTATAGCTAGAGAACACAGTATCTGGAAGTCTCTGCATATTTGGCACATGCACTTCTTTTACTAGGTGTCTTGCTAAACATTCAGAACTTCCTGTGTTTGCTTACAGGCAGCACAAGAGAAGACTCCAGGGGGACCTTAGAGGTACCTTCCAATATCCACAGAGAAGGCTGCAGAGGGACTTCTCATCAGAGAGCCTAGCAACAGGACGAGGAAGAATAGTTTTAAGTTGAGGGAGAGCAGGTTTAGACTGGATCTTAGGAAGAAATTCTTCAGTACAACGGGAGACACTGGAATAGGTTCCCCAGAGAGGCTGTGGACATCCTCTCCCTGAAGGTGTTTAAGGCCAGGGTGGATGAAGTCTTGGGCAACCAAGTCAAGTTGAGAGGCACCCCTGCCCATGGCAGGGGGGTGTTGCAGAAGATGATCTGAGGTGTCTTCCAACCTAAGCTATTCTATGATTGCATGCCTTAAATTCATATACAGTGTCCTTCCAATCAGTGCAATGTCTGTTACAAAACTTCTAGTGGTGTTTTTTCTATATAACAAAAGGTCTTTCTAGTGTCCTGTGTGGTAGAAGAAGACATTTCTACAAAATGAGTGCTTAGATGTTGCTCTTAAGCTTGTAACAGAATCCCTAAGCAGATGAAACACTATATATACACACACATATATATATACATACACATAGAGCCCTCAATATATACTTCAGTTGAGGCAAAAATTTCATCAGCCTCACTACATAGTTCAAATTCTTCCTATTTTGTGACCAATCCTTTAAGAAACCCTTCCTGACTTTTTGGTTTGATCTGTTCTTCCTCCTACCTAAAACAACTGCTGGGGAAGAAGTTCAACAAGGAACGAGAACAGTTTCTGATCCTGCCTCAGTTCCAGGTTTGCTGCACAAAGTTCACAGGGCTCAGATTAAACTGAGTCTGTTTTATAACCAGCAGATAATTAAAACCAAATTAAGCATTGTAAATTACATTTCAACACCCCACACCCCCCCGAAAAAAAAAAAAAGGCTCTATAAAATGCTTAACAGACTCGAGGCACAGATCACTCCATCAGTCACTGGAAAGCAAGCACCTCTGGGATGAAATGCAACAACTGTTCCACGGGGCACGGCAGAGGAGAGGAAGTGAGGAATACCAGCACATCGAATTGCAATTGCAGGGGGAATTTAGGTAGGAAGAATGTAATTACCCTATTTGGAGCCTGGCCAGGCCATGGGGGTTAACATCTTGTAAAGAGCCCTATGAGAATGTTAACAACCCCTCGTGCTCAGGGCCTTTAACTTATGTTAGCCCTAAGGAGCAAGGCGAACAGCTCTGCTCAGCTGGTTCTGTATGCTCCTATAGGAGAAAAATTGCAGCTTGGGGTTGTTCCCCTGTGGTTTCCTCCTGGTTACTATAAGCAGGTTGGTGCTGCTTGATCTGCAGTAGCTGATGAACACACAGTGGAAGGCAACAGGACTGAAAGCTGCATCAAATCTCAGCAATGGTTTTAAACTGGAGTAGGTTGGATGTAAGGAGAAAGTTCTTTACAGTGAGAGTGGATAAATACTGGAACAGGCTGCCCAGGAATGTGGTTGAGACCCCATCTCTGGAGATGTTCAAGATCAGACTTGCAGTGGCCCTGAGAAGCCTTGATCTAGCTAGAGGTGTCTCTGCTGAATGCAGGGAGATTGGAACAAGGTGACCTTTGAAGGTCCCTTCCAACTCAATGCAATCTATGAATTCTGACTGATCTTTCAAAGGCTACACAGGGAGAAAGTGTTTCCTACTCCTGTAAGCCTTAAGTCCTCAGAGAGCAAGTATTCAAACTCATCTCAGCAGGTCTAACAAGAAGCAAATACACAGAGAGGTAGCATTAGAAATACCCACATGATCTCCAAGAGCAAACTGTGAGAAAGAACAGGGATCTAAAGCATGTGGATGTTAAGAACAAGTTCTTTACCATGAGAACACTGCAACAGGTTGCCCAGCTGAGGCCCCATCCCTGAAGATATTTGAGATGAGGCTTGATAGGGCTCTGGGCAACCTGATCCAGTTAAGGATGTCCCTGCTGACTGCAGAGGGAGTTGGATCAGATGACCTTTGGAGGTCCCTTCCAACTAGATGGTCTTTAGAGGTCCCTTCCAACCCAGGTCATTCTATGATTCTACATGAAGTTCTTTTGCATATGAGGTGAGCAGCTGCCACCAGTTCCACTCATTAATCATAGAATCAACCAGGTTGGAAGAGACCTCCAAGATCATCCAGTCCAACCTATCCTCCAGCCCTATCCAGTCAACTAGACCATGACACTAAGTGTCTCATCCAGTCTTTTCTTGAACACCTCCAAGGATGGCAGCTCCACCACCTCCCTAATGTTAGTGGATATGCATCAAGCTTTCTTTTCTTTTGCTTCAGTAAGACCGAAAGTTAAATGCAACAGTGAAAGGAAGGAAGATGAGCAGATATGAAGAAATATAAGCATGCAGCTCATACTTTGCCCCCACCCTCCCACTGTCACCTTTAAGCAATATTTAATAATAATTAGAAACCAAGGCACACTTGCTTCCAAGGTTTTTCCTCTTTCCAAAATAAAATATCAAGTGTGGCTATAATGGACCATAGCTTTTCACTCCCATTGAACCTAAACCATTTGGAGCAAATTCCAAGGGGCTGCTAATTGCTCTGTGGAATTATGTTCTGTATCCATACCCTGCAGAAGGATCTTATTTCCTCAGCTAGGTCACATGCCACTTGGAGCCATTTAACCTCTTCTCCATAGTCCAATGGTGAAGCCATTTTAAAACTGCTTCATATAATGCTGATCAGTGCAGTAAATTTCCCATTCTTTTAGTAGTGAGCAATTTAATAATTAGGAATGAGAGCAACCTCCCCAGGCAGTCTGCTGATGATACCAAACTGGGAGGACTGGCTGACACCTTGCCAAGCTGTGCTGCCAGTCAGTGAATCCTGGACAGGCTGCAGAGTTGGACCAGGACAAATCTGATTCAACAAGGGCAAGTGTAGAGTTCTGCACTTAGGGAAGACCAAACCCATGGATCACTCCAGGCTGGGGGCTGATCTGTTGGAGAGCAGCTGTGGGAAAAAGAACTGCTCGAGAGAGTCCAGCACAGAGCTACAAAGATGATTAAGGGAATGGAACATCTCTCTTACAAGGAGAGCCTGAGGGAGCTGGGGCTGTGCTGCTTGGAGAAGAGGGGACTGAGAGGTGACCTCACCAATGTTGATAAATATGTAAAGGGTGAGTGCCAGGAGGATGGAGCCAGGCTCTGCTGGGTGGTGCCCTATGACAGGACAAGGGGCAACGGGTGGAGGTTGAGGCACAGGAAGTTCCATGTAAACACGAGGAGGAATTTTTTTCCCTGTGAGGGTGACAAAAGGCTGGAACAGGCTGCCCAGAGGGGTTGTGGAGTCTCCCTCTCTGGAGATATTCAAAACCAACCTGGATGCAGTCCTGTGTGATCTGGTATAAGTGATCATGCTCTGGCAGGGTGGGTGGACTGGATGAGCTTTTGAGATCCCTTCCAGTCCTTGACATTCTATGATTCTGTGACCTGGGAGTCCTGGTGGACAACAGCAGGCTGCCCATGAGTCAGTCATGTGCCCAAGAAGGTCAATGGCTTCCTGGAGTGCATAAAGAGGAGTGCAGCCAGCAGATCAAGGGAAGTGCTCCTCTCCTCCTACTCTGCCCTGGCAAGGCCACATCTGGAGTACCGTGTCCAGTTCTGGGCTTCTCTATTCAGGAAGGACAGGGACTTGCTAGAGAGGGAACAGCAAAGGGCTAGAAAGATGCTTAGGCAATTAGAACATCTCTCTTATGAGGAAAGGCTGAGAAAATTGGGTTGTCTTTGTCTGGAAAAGAGAAGACTGAGGGGAGATCACATAAATGCTGATCAATACTTAAAGGGCAGGTGTCAGGAAGGTGAGAACAGGCTTTTTTCAGGGGCACACAGTGACAGGACAAGGGTTAACAGTCACAGGACAAGGGTTAACAGTTACAAACTGGAACTAAGAAATTCCTTCTAAACATGAGGAGGAACTTCTTTGATTGAAGGGTGCTGGAACACTGGAGCAGGTTGCCCAGAGAGGTAGTGGAGCTTCCATCTGTGAAGGCACTCAAAACGCACCTGGAGAAGTTCCTGTGTGACCTTTTCCAGGTGAACCTGCCTCAATGATCTCCAGAGTTCACTTCCAGCCCTTACCATTCTGTAATTCTGTAATGAACCACAGAGGTTTTAATTATGTTGTTTTTGAGTGTCCACAGGGATGCAGTTTGTTCGTCTTTGGCTGATAAATTCTGTTCACATCAGACAATCATAGTAAAAATATCCTGGAATTCTAAATTATTTTCTCTTAAAGACTCAGTCTTAGTCCATCTTACAACCAGAATCCCTTGATAGGGTGCAAGGAACCATGAAAGAAGAAATAATGAAAGGCTTCTCCACCTCCAAGCAGAGCATTTTGGGTTGTAAATATTTCTCGGCCCCAGCAGAGCCACCGTATATCACAGGGGCAAGGCTACTGCTGCAGAAGCTTTGTGATTTACACTAATGAGAAAAGCCACCTTGACTAACAGAAAACAAAGGACAGAATAGCTGAGTGCTGGTGCAGATTTGGAACATTAGGTTTAAGTTTCACAGGAAATACCGAGGAGCAGTGGCTGCAGGAATCCCACCCTGCCGGTATGCATCGCTGCAGAGATGTCAGTCAGGGGCACAGATCACCACTGGCTTCCACCACCCAGTTTTACCCCAGCCCTTGTCAGTTCCCCCAGGGAAGAGTAGACAGTCCCTGCTTTTTGTTTTTTTTTTCTTTTGAAGAGGCTTCACAGAGCAGTACTTTAACTACAAACCCACTCTTGAAAGCACATCACGCAGCGGTCTGTGCAAGGCCACCATGCCAGAATGCTCCACAGCATCACAGCTAGAAGTGACAACTTGGCTTACTACTACCCCATGTCTAAGCAGGTCTCAGCACTCTATTGGTGTCATCCTTCCCCAGGGAGTTCTGACATATTTTTCAAGGGCTAAGCAAGAGTTTGGAAGCCAAATTTTTTGCTTTCAAGATCTAACAACCTTTTCCAAGTGCCCAAGAGCTAGATTTTGAAAAGCATTTAAGCACATGCAAGGTTTTTCCCTTCTTGACTTCTGAACGTTTAAAGCAAACCCCAGCATTGGTTTAGAACCTTACTACACCCAAAGATCACCAAAACCAACAGTGCAAGCTCTCTGACAGGCCCCCAAAAGCAGATTTTCATGCTTCATCAACTCAGAACTCAACACAAAAGGCGCAGAGCTACTCTGCTGGATGGTCTGAGGTCATTCCATGACAAGTGATCAGGGTAGGTAAGTTAGTTCCAGGAATAATGTGTGTCTTTTTGACATATCAAGAAGTCTAAGTCACAAATGCATTTCTTGTCCATATTTGCTACAGTGAGATCAGGTCAGCTTGTTGGCACATGGAGGCCAACAGTGGTGACTTCAGAAGTGGATCTACTCCTTTCTAACAATCACGCCAGGAAGCTGTCACATCCGAGTTCACCTCAGCCTTTTACTTTTTCACTTGAGGATGTCACAGGCCATGGAACAAATTTTGTCCTTGTGATGACTCAAAGTGCTCTCTCCTCCTCCAAAGCCTGTAAGGAGAAGCCCTGTGCTCATAGGTATTGTTTTTAATCTATTTGTGCCTCTCTTTGAATACAGAAAATCACCAAATGGCTTAGTTTGGAAGGGACTTCAGAAATCATCTACTCTAATCTCCTGGCCCTGGGCAAGGACACCTCTCAATTAGACTCAGTTGCCCAAGGCCTCTTCCAGTCTGGCCTTAAACACCTGCAGGGAAGGGGCTTCCACAATCTCCCTGGGCAACTTATTATTCCAGTTTCACCACCCTCCTACTGAAAAACTTCTTCCTAAGACACAGTCTAAACTTACTCTCCCTGTGCCTAAAAACACTCCCCCTTGTCCTGTCACTAGACACCCTTATTAAAAGTCCTTCTACAGCCTTCCCATAGGCTCCCTTCAGGTACTGGAAGTAGCTCTAAGATCCCCAAGGAGACTTCTCTTCTTCAGGCTGAACAACCTCTGCTTGCTCAGCCTGTTCTCATACCAGAGGTGCTCAAGCCCTTGGGTCATCCCTGTGGGCCTCCTCTGGACTTGCTCCAACAGCTCTGTGTCCTTCTTATGATGGGGAAACTAGAACTGGATGCAGTATTTGAGTTTCACAAGGGCAGAGAAAAGGGGCAGAATGCCCCCTCTTGCTCTGCTGGTCACACTTCTCTTGATGCAGCCCAGGACACTGCTACCTTCTGGGTTGCATGAGGGCGCTGCCAACTCCTGTTGAGCTTCTCATCAATGAACACCCCCAAGTCTTTTTCTTCAGGGAAATGCTACTCAGATGAAGTAGCAGACAATTCCAGGTAGAGTTTGGGAGGAGCGTCAATTAGACTACCATGCAGAAGACAGCTAGAAAGTGTTCCAGTGGGCATGAAACAGACCATTGAAATAACCAATTAGTAGGTGTAGCCAAACTCATCCTGGCTGAAGAGCTTAAATGGCAGAATCACAGAATGAACCAAGTTGGAAAAGACCTTTGAGATCATCGAATCCAACCTATCACCTAACACCTTCTAATTAACTGAACCATGGCACTAAGTGCCTGTGCTAGTTTGAGGCTATTTGGAATATTTTAGTGAGGAGAAAAAAAATAGATGATAGGCTGTGAAAAGGAAGCAGTGGTGACACCTACTTCACTGACAGGCTTGCTGAGATGTATAAAAAGAACACCACAAATACAAGGCAGAGTGTGTGTGTGTGTTGATGTCTGTGCTTTTCTCCCTGGGCTTCTTCTGTGTAACTAATCCTTCTGCTTCTAACCCCCCTTGCCAATCCTCCAAACTCACCTCGCATGTAAGGCAAAGTCTAGGATAAGGCAGAAAGCTGGAAAGAAGGTGGAAGGGTGGCTGGGAGCCCCTTCTGGGGACTGTGATTTCTGGAAGGGGTGCTGTGTTTCTGTATTACTATTAACTTGTATATTTCTGTATATAGCTGTTTGTATTTGTGATAGATTGTAAATATCTGCTTGTATATTGTGCTAAGCTGTGAATATAAAGATTCATTCCTTAATTTCTAGATGGCTGAGTCTAGTCTGGGTGCTTTCATAAGAGAGGGGGGGTGGGTAACTCCCAAACCATCACATCCTTTTTAAACACCTCCAGGGATGGGGACTCCACCACCTCCCTGGGCAGCCCATCCCAATGCCAATCACTCTTTCTGCAAAGAACTTCTTCCTAACATCCAGCCTAAACCTCTCTTGGTGCAGCTTGAGACTGTGTCTTCCTGTTCTGTCACTGGTTGCCTGAGAGACCAACTCCCACCTGCCTACAACCTCCCTTCATGTAGCTGTAGAGAGCAATAAGGTCTCCCCTGAGCTTCCTCTTCTCCGGGCTGAACAACCCCAGCTCCCTCAGCTGCCCCTCACAGGGCCGTGCTCCAGCCTCCTCACCTACGCCACTAAAACACAACCAAAGCCTTTTCCAGACAACCTTGAAGAGATGAGTTGTGTGATTTGTGGGGTCAGCACTGTTAATTTCTAGCAGGAGCACGGCAGGCCGAGGACCCTATTTTGTCTTTCTCTGAACACGTAAGTGTCACATAGATGGCAGAGCCCCGGGTCACATCCACCGGAGAATTAAACAACGTTGGACAGCTTCACCTAGCTGTTTGCTTTGAGACACTTAAAAAAATAATAAACCCCAGCAGTTTGTAAGGTTTCATACAAGGCAGGGAAGGGAAAAAAAGAAAAACACAACACAAGGGGTGTATTTTGTCCCATTGGTTAAGGCAAACAAAAGTGGCCATGTATCTTAACACCTGGGAAAAGTCAGGGCATGCACAGCTGGCCGCGAGCTGGTCACACATTCCTGAGGTTACAATTACGAGCAGTGTTCTCAAACCAGGCTCATTGACAAGCAGTTGCAGATGGCCAAAACGCTTATGTATGGAAAGAGCTTTACTCAGCAAAATCTTAGAAAAATAAGGTATCAATAGGGGCACTTGTACATGTAGATATGGCCCTTTCTGGGTGAGGTTTGCTTCAGCTAGCCCCACAGGTCATGTCCTACCAACTGCAAACAGGAAATCTTTTGTGTTGCACATCATATATATCACTCGGTACGAGCAGATCATTTTCCCCTCAACCAGGAGACCTTCCAATGCAGTTAAAGTGGGGGAAACACTATAGGCATGTTAGGTTCTGCTTCCCAGACCTGCCAACAGCCAGCAAACTGGCCAGCACCAGTGTAACCAGGAGGCAAAGGGGCACCACCAGATTCTCAGTTTCATACACAGCTTCACCTTTCTGCCACTTGGATTAACAGCAACACACATGGCAAAGTATCATTTTATAGCTTCTCTAAGTAACAGGAGAGGAGAGGAAAAAGATAATAAGTGTGTGCGTGGTTTCTTTATTCAGTAATGACATGAAAACTACTCTGATTTGGACTGAAGCAATCAAAATTCAAACATGGTAACCCCTGAGCAGCGTCCTGCTTGGAGGTGAGGATATGGCTTAGCTCTTTGCAAAGGAATGGTAACCACTGAGCAGCGTCCTGCTTGGAGGCAAGGCTGTAGCTTAGTTCTCTGCAAAGGAATCCCTTCAAGCTAATTCTTTAATGACACAGGAGTGGGTGTTTTTTTTTAATCTTGATGCTAAAAGCACAGACACTTCACGTGGAAGAAAGGACAACAGTTGCTGTTGTGTTAAACTACAGGAGGAAAACAGTATTCAAGAGTAGCATATAGTGTACTTTTGGCTAATGGTTTTTCAGCTCCTCAGCGTTTGGCAGAATCTTTCCCAGAAATGGCAGAGTCAAAACTGTCAGACCTCACAGCAGCACGGTCACAGCCAGCAGTCAGGGCAGAAATAGCAACTCCAATGTGAAGTAGGGCACTGCTGGCTATCTGCATCACTAAGTGAACCCCTCTTTCACGAGAACAGAGCTGTTATCTTTTCCATAATTGCATCAAGGTGTGCTTGTAAACCTTAATTGCAATGTTTTATCAGTGACAGCCAGAGCAAGAGCGTGCCCCTGAGCAAGACCCTGTTCCTGCCATTAGCACAGAGGGACAGATGAACACCTTTGTGCACGCTTAGCAAGAGCAAAAGGTCACTGTGGTTTTAATTTACTGTTTGCTCTAAAACTCCTGTCTTAAACTTCTCCTGCTTGTTTCAGCTATCGTGCATACCTCCAGCTCAACACGTCACAGCTTAGGTGACAGATTGCTCAGTGTAAATTCCTATTCATATTTTTGACCTGCCAGGGCAGGTGTCAAGAGAATGGGGCTGGGCTCTTTTCAGCGGTGCCCAGCGACAGGACAAGGGGCAGCGGGCACAAACTGGAACACTGGGGGTTCCACCAAAACAGAAGCTAAGACTTCTTCACTGTGAGGGTGCTGAACTAGAGAGGGCTGCCCAGAGAGGCTGTAGAGTCTCCTTCTCTGCAGACTCCAAATTTGCCTGGACGTTACAGTCCAGGCAACCTGCTGTGGGTGACCCTGCACTAGCAAGGGAGTCAGACTAGTCCCTTCTAACCCCCACCAGGCTAGCATTCGGTGAACCAGACCAAAGTAGAAAAGACCTCTGCAGAGCTTCCAGCTGTCCATTCTGTTGGCCTTACACCACTCTCCTTGAAACAGACAAATCTTCCCTTATGAAGATCAGGGAATTTTGCTAGGGCTCAAGTACAGAAGCAGATCTTTCACACAGCAGTAACCATAAACATCTCAAAACTACTCATGTTTGCATGCAACCTTTCCACTCATCGTTAAAAAGGTTTGCAAGTCAAATAAGAAATGTGACTCTCAGTGTTATAGATCACAATTGTGAACCTGCCCAAGTCTCTTGAAAGAATTACTTGCAAGGTAAATGGGAACCCACATATTCCCTTCTGTATATTGAGCTTTTCACAGACTATTTGATTCAGCTTCCAACTAGCAGCACAAATGCTGATTCTAAATATATCTGCTGAACTCTAAATGACTTCCGTTTATAGAAATAGGACATAACGAGCTATTAAATCTTCCTTACAACAAACTCTGCTATGCCAAAAGACTTGCTCCAGATTTTTTGAGCTACAGTTAAAAGGCTTCAGACTGGCAATCAGAAAAAGAAGTTGCAGCAAGACAGTTATTAGTGCCATGTATTTTACTACTTAAGCCTTCCCTTGGATGGGCTTGGCTTTAGTCTTATTAATTCAGCACTGCACAGGTTTTTAAAAACCCAGAAACTAAAAGAAAAGAATTAAAAATAAAGGAAATGTGCTAGTGTTTGAAGGCTTAATTGCTCAACATGATAGAAGAATCCAGCACAACCTTTTGTTGCTAGATAGCACCCAAACAAATTCAGAAGAAAGAGGACACAATGATAATGAAAAACTGCACAAGTTTTAATGGCTCGCAGTAGTACAGACTCAGAGCTAACACATACAGTCCTCAGAACTCCACAAGGAGCTCAAAATGGGGCAAGAAGTTACTGAACCAGCAGGTTCATGCTGACCATAGTGAAAATGCAACAGTGTTAAGCTGAACTGCGGAGTTTGGGCTTTTCCCTGCCCTGTGAATTCTGCATCCAGCCCAAGGCTGACTAAGCTGCTGCTTCCATTCCCATAATCAACAGGCACTTGATGCCCTATTAAGTGTTCTCAGGTCCCACAGTGAAGCTCACTACTAGAATAAAATCCTACTCTTCTAAAAGTCCAGGAGTGATATTCTGGCAAATTTCCTTATTTGCAGACTTAGACCAAACCTGGGATTTCAAATCCATGCTTCCTGCAGCAGTTGGCAGCACATTCAGTTGCTCAAAGGTCATCATAAATAAAGCACGACAGGTATAGCTCTCCTAAATGGCAGTGGGATCTCAGGCAAACAGCTTTGAAATGGGAGATTTGGAAGCTGAATGTTGAAGATTGAAGCCCACCAACGAAAGGAATGCTCTGTAACAGAGGAGGCTGCCTTGTGGAGACAGCAATTGTGTGAATTCCTCTGAGGGGGGAACTCATTTCTAGAACCACACATCTACAGCTTCACATGTTTTAGTGGCTATTAATGGGTTCTGAACTGCACGCACCTGAGCTATCAGAAAACATCAGGACTGGCTAAATGATTGACCAAGTAGTCATCCAGCTGTGCCTGTTTAAGTGAAGAGGGTGAGAAATCCAATGGCACATCGCTTTGAAATAATCTCTCTACCAGTAGCCACTTTTGACCAAGCCTGACAAGAATCATACTTAGATTAGCTCCTTACAGCTGAAACTATTTACCTTTCAAAAACTTCTTTACAAGAAATAAACTCAGGTTATTTTCTTTCCATTCTCTTGAGGTGAGGTGATAGGACTCTGTGAAAGCTACTTAATGAACATAAGAGGCCTTCTCCCTCCTTTTTGTAATTCATAGACTCAGTATGGTTTGGAATGAAGCTTAAGGATCATCCAGTTTCAACCTCCATGCCATGGACAAGGACACCTTACACCAGACCAGGTTGCTCAAGGCTTCATGCAACCTGACCTTGAACACCTCCAGGGAGAGAGCATCCACAACTTCCCTGGGCAACCTGTTCCAGTGTCTCAGCACCCTCACTGTCAAGAATCTCTTCCTAATCTCCAATCTGTATGTGCCCTCCTTAAGCTTCAATCCATTTCCTGTCATCTTATCATTCCAAGCCCTTGTAAAAAGTCCCTTCCCAGCTTTCTTGTAGCCTACTTTAGATACTGGAGGGCTGCTCTAAGGTCTCCATGGAGCCTTCTCTTCTCCAGGCTGAGCAGCCCCAACTCTTGCATCCTGACCATTCTCTTGCCTTTCAAGTTTGCCTAACACAAAGCCTACCCAGAATGAGGAAACTGAGAACCTCTTTATTATTTTACATCAACTTAGATCATTTTATTTGACCAAGCATCTTAAAAATTCTGTTAAACCAAGCTGTCCTAACATTGTAAACAAGGTAGGACCTCAGTTCTAAACTCCCAAGCAATGCTACAGCCTTGAGGCAGTGTGGCTGGAAAGCTGCCTGGCAGAAAAGGACCTGGGGGTTGGAATAGGCAAACAGCTCAACATGAGCAAGCAGGTGGCAAAGAAAGCAAATGGCATCCTGGCTGGGATTAGAAGTGCTGTGTCCAGCAGGAGTAGGGAGGTGATTGTCCCCTTGCACTTGGCTCTGGTGAGGCCACACCTCGAGTATGGTGTTCAGTTTTGGGTACCGCATTACAAGAAGGATGTGGAGGTGCTGGAGTGAGTGCAGAGGAGGGCAAGGAAGCTGAGA
Source organism: Pogoniulus pusillus (assembly GCF_015220805.1). Classification (NCBI taxonomy): domain Eukaryota; kingdom Metazoa; phylum Chordata; class Aves; order Piciformes; family Lybiidae; genus Pogoniulus; species Pogoniulus pusillus. Next base: position 20,259,875 of record NC_087265.1, read on the forward strand.
AAGGGCTTGGAGAAGAAATCTTATGAAGAGTGACTGAGGGAGCTGGGGCTGGTTAGTGTCAAACAGAGGAGGCTGAGGGAGACCTCATTGCTGTCTACAGCTACCCAAAAGGCCATTGTGGAGAGGCTGCTGGTCTCTTCTCACAGGTAATTGGAACAGAACAAGAGGGAATGGCCTCAAGCAGCGACTGGGTAGGTTTAGACTGGACATTAGGAAACATTTTTTCCCAGCAGGAGTGGTCAGGCATTGGAAAGGGCTGCCCAGGGAGGTGGTGGAGTCACTGACCCTGGGTGTGTTTAAAAGTCATTTGGCTGTGGTGCTTGGGGATACGGTTTTAGGGTGAGCCTTGTAGAGTTATTGGTTGGACTTGGTGATCCTGGGGGTCTTTTCCAACCTGAATGTTTCTGTGATTCAGTTCTGCTAATACAGTTTCATCACTGCAATGACCTGACTCACACAGGAATGCCTCATATAGCATTCCCCTGTCAAAGCCCTTGCTCCTTGTGAATACTGCAATTTAAACAGGCATTTTAAGTGCTGAAGCAAAAAATATCAGGGATCTGAAACATCTGAGAAATGTAATGATTCAATTAATGCTGAGTTACTCCATGCATGAATGAACAATTTGACCTGGGCTCGAATACAGGATTTTAATAACGCAGCTGCCACCTTCATTGGTCTCTGCATTTCCTGAAAACTAATCTGCCAAACAAGTTTGACAGCATTAATGCTCTGTGCTTCCGTTCTTGGAGTGCTGAGTTAGTAATGCTTCACAATTGTACCTTAAGGTGTTGAAATGCTCCATTTCTCTGAACAACTCCAGACGCTACAACTCCAAACCTAACACTGATATTCCAGCTGAAGAATTACCACTGCTATCTTTTAGCATCTGAGTGATAGGTACCAGTTTCTAGGAAACTTCAGGCTAGCTTGGGCACTAATTCTTCAGTATTTTGAAATGTGGTCAAGTTTTTTTTTGGTAGATGTAGAATTGCATCTGCATTTTTGAGGCATTTTTTTTCTCAGAGGCTGTCAGAACCATTGCTGCTCTGTATTTCAGAGCCTCAGCAGCACAATACACTTATGAGGAAAAAAACACAAGAAAATACTTAACGTTAGAATTATTGTCACATAATGCAAAAAATGCTAAATGAGATCCTCTCCTGTAACACCCAACTGATACCAGCCCAGTACACAGTGCTGGGCCCAGCTGGGCAAAAGCTTCGCCCAGAACACCAAACAACTTTACGTGGAGTTGAGAGCAATAGCTCTGGCAAAGCTTCACCTAAAACACCAAACAACTTCACACAGAGCTCAGAGCAAAAGCTCTGGCAAAGCTTCACCTAAAACACCAAACAACTTCACACAGAGCTCAGAGCAAAAGCTCTGGCAAAGCTTCACCTAAAACACCAAACAACTTCACACAGAGCTCAGACCAAAAGCTCTGGCAAAGCTTCACCTAAAACACCAAACAACTTCACACAGAGCTCAGAGCAAAAGCTCTGGCAAAGCTTCACCTAAAACACCAAACAACTTCATGTGGAGTTGAGAGCAAAAGCTCTGGCAAAGCTTCACCTAAAATACCAAACAACTTCACACAGAGCTCAGAGCAAAAGCTCTGGCAAAGCTTCACCTAAAACACCAAACAACTTCACACAGAGCTCAGAGCAAAAGCTCTGGCAAAGCTTCACCTAAAACACCAAACAACTTCACATGGAGCTCATACTAAACAAAGCCTGTATCTTCAAGAAAAATTCCCTCCCCACCCCCCATACTTATAACTTGTTTCACTTCAAGGTGAAATGAAAAAAAACCCACAAAGCAGAAATAAACTTCGAGCAAAACCAAATCAAGGTCACTTTGATCAAGTAATTCTGCCTGGTGAAGTCATCAATAAAATTACTGATGTGGAAAAAAAAATACTTATGATGGGGTTGTAGAAAACACCACAATAACTTTGGGTCGACGTTTACAGCTCCAGCTGCAAAGCTGATTTTAAAAGGGGTAAGAATAAAAAGATAGGGTTAAGAATAAATCTGTAACTGCAGATGACAGCAGCGTTACAGTTAATATTTAATCATGACATTGTGAGAATGTTCAGTAGTGGAAGCCAGGATTAACATCTTGCTTTAAAACATTCCATTACTTTCTGCATCTGTTTACTGATAATAAAAGAAACAGCTGCTCTAAATGTAACATTAACAGGTGTAAACCATTCATTTGAGATTTTAAAACAATAAATTCTCCTCCGTTTCCTCCTCCTCAGCTAGTTCCAAACGACATTCTGAACATCCTCCTCCTATTAGCTTACACAATTAACTCCTAATTGTTTAACCTCTCTGCGTGTCCACAAAAATGTATACATGTGGAGTTAGCTTCCTTCTGGTCCTGTGCAGTAGGCTTTGCTCTTCTGCAGCGCACGTCCTGAACGAATGCGCCAGATGTGCCCCATAAAGCGGTCGGTCACACTGCTCAGCAGCTTTCCTTTAGCAACTGTTCTACGTCAAGTTTACTGTGAAAAAAGCATTGCCATTATGAAGTGACGCTGTATCAAATTCACAGGCCCAGTGCCTCGCTCTGCTGGGTTCAGCTATGAATGATAATTGAGCTTGAAATTGTATATTTACTTTAAATAAGTCCTCCAAATCATCTGCAACAATGTGTGCTTAATTCGAAGCCATTAACAAAAGATTTAACATTTCCACATTCATACTTCATACTCTCCATAATTTCAGATGGGACACTTAGAGACTGGGGGTGGGGAGGAAGAAAAGCTACTTTTTGGTAGCTTTCCATTCGCAGAGTTCAGTTTCTTACAATTGTTAAGCCAGTCTCTTAAAATGTGGGTACAAAGGAAACAAAGCCTTCAAGAAGCCTTCAGAATTTCTATCAGAGACAAAAAAAAAAAAAAAAAAAAAAAAAAAAGCAAGTTGAGAATTGAGTTGAACTGAACCAACCCCATGCTACCAAACCACACTCAGATCTGCTTTACAGAAAACAAACTGTGGCCTCTGGAGACCAAGTGTGACAACCCTTTCCAACAGCAAATAACGTTGCTTTTTCATGCTGGCTTCATGTATGCAGGGGTCAGGGGGAAGAGCACTAGAAAGAATGAACCCACTTGCATAAATTGAGAGTGAGCAATGGGGTGCCTCAGCATTCTTTGGGAGGATGGATTCTATTAGTAGGTACTGAAATATTCCATCTTAGAATGTGAAAATAGAAAAGAATCAACCACTGTAACAAACCATGAATGGCATCATGCAGGTTTTACCTTCACTAGCGACTTCAGTTCAGGAGAGACAAAGATCTGCTGGAGAAAGTCCAACAGAGAGCTGGAAGGATGATTAGGAGACTTGAACATCTCTACTGTGAAGAAAGGCTGAGAGACCTGGAGCTGTTTAGTCCAGAGAAGAGAAGGCTGAGAGGGCATCTTAGCAACATCTCCAAATATCTGAGGGGTGGGTGTCAAAGAGGAAGGTGCCAATCTCTTTTCAGTGGCAGCTGGTAATACCACACGGAACAATGGGTCTAAGATAGAACACAGGGAGTTCCACCTCAACACAAGGAGAAACATCTTTACTGTGAAGGTGACAGCATACTGGAACAAGCTGTGGAGTCTCCTTTCAAAGCCAATCCGGACACGTTCCTGTGTGGCCTGCCCTAGGTCTAGAAGAAGCCTAGGGAAGGTGTGGGACCACTCAGAAAAGAAACAGGTGAAATGGTCACAAGTGACATGGAAAAGGCTGAGGTTCTCAATGACTTCTCTACCTCAGTCTTCACTGCAAAGGCCTCCAGCCACACTCCTGGAGCCATGGAAGATAATGGCAGGGACTGGAAGGAAGAGCTGCCCATCTTAAGTGAAGATCAGGTTTGTGATCACCTGAAGAACCTGAAAGTGTTCAAGTCCATGGGATCCAACAGGATACACCCACAGGTGCTGAGGGAACTGGCAGATGAGGTTGCTAAACCCCTCTCTATTCTATTCCAAAAGTCATGGCAGTCTGGTGCAGTCCCCACTGGCTGAAAGAGGGGAAACAACTCCCATTTTCAAACAGGGTAGGAAGGGGGAGCCAGGGAACTCCAGGCCAGTCAGTCTCACCTTCATGCCTGGTAAGATCATGGAGCAGATCCTCCTGGAGACACTGCTGAGACAGGAGAAGAGTGAAGAAGTGTTTGGGTACAATCAGCATGGCTTCACCAAGGGCAAATCCTGCCTGACAAACCTGGTGGCCTTCTATGAACAGGTCACAACAGGAATAGATGAGGGGTGAGCAACTGATGTCATTTACCTGGACCTGAGCAAGGCCTTTGACAATGTCCCACACCCTATCCTGGCCTCCCAGCTGGTGACACATGGGTTTGATGGGTGGACCACGAGATGAATAAAGAACTGGCTCTATGGCTGCACCCAAAGAGTGGCTGTCAATAGCTCCATGTCCAGGTGGAGATCAGTGACAAGCAGAGTCCCTCAGGGATCAGCCCTGGGACCAGTCTTGTTCAACATTTCTCTTGGTGCCATGGACAGAGGCACTGAGTGCAGCCTCAGCAAGTTTGCTGACAACACCAAGCTGTGTGGTGCAGCAGACAGGCTGGAGGGAAGGGATCCATCCAGAGGCACCTGGACAGGCTGGAGAGGTGAGCACAAGTCAAGTGCATCTGGGTCGAGGCAATCCTAAGCACAAATCCAGGCTGGCCACTGACTGGCTGGAGAGCAGCCCTGAGGAGAGAGACTTGGGGGTGCTGGTGGATGAGAAGCTCAACATGAGCCAGCAGTGTGCACTTGCAGCCCAGAAAGTCAACCAGAACCTGGGTTGCATCAGGCAAAGTGTGGTCAGCAGGACAAAGGAAGTAATTCTCCCCCTCTGCTCTGGTGAGACCCCACCTGGAGTACTGCATCCAGTTCTGGAGCTCCCATTACAAGAGGAATGTGCAGATGCTGGAGCGTGCCTAGAAAAGGACCACGAGGATGATCAGAGGGCTGAAGCACTTCTGCTATGAGGACAGGCTGAGGGAGTTGGGGCTGTTCTGTCTGGAGAAGAGAAGGCTCTGAGGTGACCTTCTTGTGGCCTTCCTGTATCTGAAGGGGGCCTACAAAAAAGCTGGGGAGGGACTTTTCAGGCTCTCAGGGAGTGACAGGACTGGGGGGAATGGAGCAAAGCTGGAGATGGGTAGGTTCAGACTGGACATGAGGAGGAAGTTCTTCACCATGAGAGTGGTGAGAGCCTGGAATGGGTTGCCCAGGGAGGTGGTTGAGGCCCTGTCCCTGGAGGTGTTCAAGGCCAGGCTGGATGAGGCTGTGGCCAGCCTGATCTAGGGTACAGTGTCCCTGCTCATGGCAGGGGAGTTGGAACTAGATAATCCTTGTAGTCCCTTCCAGTTCTGACTGATGAATGATTCTAGGTGATCCTTTTTGCCAGGGCAGTTGGACCTGATGGTCTCTGGAAGTCCCTTCCAACCCCTAACATTTTGTGTCTCTTAAGTGTCCTGAAATAAGTCAGCAATACCCAGGACTACTCCAGACCCCTTCCCTACACAGTTCTTCACCCAAACACAAACTTTGTCATTAAAATCCCCAACACATTCACAAATCAAACACAGAAAAGGTGCTACATCCATATCAGGTTTCTACCCTCATTTATGTGACCCACAGGTGGCAACTGAAAGCGAGAACCAAGTGATGCTGGTTCATGGTCAGCCTCAGATCTGCCTACCCAGTATTTTAAGGGGTCCAAAACATACAACAATAAAATGCCAGCAGAGGGCAGAGAAAATACTGGAACTGCCCTAAAATGTGAGACTCACTAAGGTCAGAAAAGACCTTTAAGATCGTCGAGCCTGACCTTAACTCAACTAACACGACCACTGAACTCTATCCCTAGAGTGCCATATCTACGTGTTTCTCAAACACCTGCAGGGATGGTGACTCCACCACCTCCCTGGACAGCCTGTTCCCATCTCTGACCACTCTTTCAGGAAAGAAGTTTTTCCTAATATCCAACCTAAGCCTCCCCTGGCACAATTTCAGGCCATTTTCTGTCCTCCTATCAGTTGATAGTAAGGCAGAAGAGTGACTCCCACCTCACTCCAACCTCCTGGCTATAGAGAGCAGTAAGATGTCCTCGTGGCCTTCTCCAGACTAAACAACCCCAGCTGTCTCAGTCTCTCCTCGTATGCCATGCCCTCCAAACCCCTCACCAGCCCTGTTGGTCTTCTCTGGATGCACTCATAGAATAAAATCACAGAATGGTTTAGGTTGGAAGTGACCTCAAAGGTCATCCAGTTCCAACCCCCTGCCAAAGGCAGGGACACCTTCCACCAGAACAGGTTGCTTAAGGCCTCATCCAGCCTGGCCTTGAACACCTCCAGCCAAGGGAGCAGCCACAACCTCCCTGGGCAACCTGTGACAGTTTTTCATCACCCTCACTGAAAAGAACTTCTTCCTAACATCTAGTTTAAATCTCCTCTCTGTCAGTCCAAACCCCTTACTCCTCATCCTCTCATTATAAGACCTTGTAAATAGTCCCTCCTCAGCCTTTCTGTAGGCCCCCATCAGATACTGGAAGGCAACTGCAAGGTCTTCCCAAAACCTTCTCTTCTCCAGGTTGGAGAGCCTCAACTCTCATAGCTTGACACTGCAGGACCTTAAGGTCTTCTTCTACTCTAGCACCCAGGACCGAACGAATTGGCTAAGCTGTGGCCTCCTCAGGGAAAGCACAGGGACACAATCACTTCCCTACTCCTGCTGGACACACTCTCCTTGATACAGACCAGGATGCTGTTGTTGTCCTTGGCCACCTGGCTGCTTGTGGTGGAAACGGCTGAGGTTTCCATGGCATGGGGTATAATAACAGGGCAGCCTTGTCTGCTCGCTGCTGGGGCATGTGCCTGCCATGTCCCGCCCTGCTGCTTCTTCTTCTAAGGAAAGAGGCCAAGCACAGCAATAACCAGATCTACTCTTCACACCATATTTCAGGTTTTCTGCTCTCTCTCAGACAGACCATACAGCTGGGGACTGGCCAAGCACACAGACAGGCAGACTTTGCACGCTCTCCAAAGAGCCTGCTGGGATTCATCATTCAATGATACCCAAGTGGCACAAGATGAAGTGAGCCTTGCTTGTTGAGAAGCGTTACATCAGGGGCACCATTTGACTTTTTCACCTTCTCAGACTAGAAGTGGGGCACTTCCATTGTTTAAATAAGGACCGCAAAGCGGATGCACTAAGAGCACCTATAAAACAAGAAAGACCATCTCTAGAAACAGAAAACAGCATTTCCTTCTGCCCACGCTGGATAAAGGGAGACTCACCCTGTCTAAGGCCATCTCCCAATAGCACAGCATCAAAGCAACTCAGTTTCACCTTGCACCCCCTACCACAAGTAGCAGGATGGGGAGACACCAGGGCTTACTGCTCTAAAGTCACGCTACAGCCCTTGCCACTGCCACTCAGTCACACCACACTCTTCAGTGCTCCATGGAGACAGAAAGCAAACTCGTGGACCTAGAGAAAAAACTCTCTGAGCTAGAGGACAGGAAACCTAACCAACAGAAAAGGAAGGAACGCCCAGCTCCCAAATGCTTCACAGGGCACACCTGCACCCATGGCAATGCCTGGTGATAATTTGCTCCCCTAGCAACCAAACCCACCCTGGCACCTGTGAGCACCAATTTACCAAAAAGATTTTACCATCAGCCTAGGGCTGGAACACCAATTAAAGGCCTTCTCCTCCCCAGTGGTACTATTATCTAAAAGCAGGTGATGTTGCCTCTAGCCTTACTGAAGGCACTAGCATAATTAGGCAGGGGTACAATCAGGGTACAGCTATTTTGCCTTTTGGAGAAGAGATAGCAATTATTAATCTCATTAAATACTACACATTATATTCCCACCTGACTCCAGCTGGTGCACACATTCATTGCAACAAACTTGTTTGGAGAGAAATTTCTAGTCTCCAGCTTACTTTTGGCTTTTCTCACTGCAATGGCTACTCTCTAAACTCTCACAGTTTGCATTCAAACGAGAGTAAAAATAAACAAACTATAACCTTCTGCATCCACCACAAGGCTGGGATCCTGTTTCCCCCTCGGAGCCAAAAGTCACGCCTCCTTTCTGTGTCTCCATCCACCTTCTCACTTCCATTCTAAAAATTCACATCTTCTGCACTGAGTGACATTTACAGGCAACAAGTGTCCAGTTTTGCAGTGACATTCTCACCTTATGCCTTGCTCACTGGTCAAGCTTGGAAAAATATCCTGCTTGTGCCATCTGATCATCCCTGCTCTTTATGAGCAGGATAAACTTACTTTAATGACATAAGACAACCATAGAATCACAGAATGGTTTGAGTTGTACACTTCCAGGGTTTGTTTTTTTATCTCATCAATATAATTTTCTGTAGCCTCTATATCTGTTAATGGACCCCTGCCAACTAGAGAGAAACATAAGGTCCTTTATTTGATCTTTATCATAGAATCACAGAATAGTTTAGGTTGGAAGGGATCTCCAAAGGTCATCTAGTCCAACCCCCTGCAGTGAACATGGACATCCTCCACTAGATCAGGTTGCTCAGAACCTTGTTGAGCCTGACCTTGAATATCTCCAAGGGTAGGGGCCTCAATTCCCTCCCTGGGCAACCTGTTCCCCTACCCTCATGGTAAAGAGCTTGTTCCTAACACCCAATCTGAATCTGTTCTTCTGTAATTTCAAACCATTGCCCCTCTTCCTATCACTGCAGGCCTTTGCAAACAATTCCTTTCCAGCCTTCTTATAGGCTCTCTCAGCCTGTCTTTGTAGCAGACGTGCTCCAGCACCCTGATCATCTTTGTGGCCCTCTTCAGGACCTGCTCCATGAGGTCCATGTCCTTCCTGTGTTGAGGGCGCCAGAGCTGGATGCAGTATTCTAGAGCAGAGTGGCAGAATCACCTCTCTCAACCTGCTGATGCAACCCAGGATGCCATTGGCCTTCTGGGCCGCAAGTGCCCACTGCTGCCTCATGTCCAGCTTCTCATCCACCAGCACTCCCATTTTTTTTTCTGCAGGGCTGCTCTCAATCTCCTCATCCCTGAGCCTGTGTTGCTAAGAAGGACTGTTCCAGCCTAGGTGCAGGACTCTGCACTTGGGTCTTGTTGAAAGTGATGAGTTTCACGTAGGCCAAACTCTCCATCTTGTTCAGGTTCTTCTGGATGCCATCCCAGCCCTCTAGCATACTGACAGCACCACTCAGCTTGGTGTAATTATAACTGCATAGGGCCAAGACCAACCTTCAGTAACTAAAGCTATCTGCCCTTCCTTTGACAATTAACATATCAGATCCTCAGTAATCTCTCTACAAGAGTAAACTTCTGCTGAAAGCACCTCTCACCTAACAGATGTTGACATACTGGCATTTTCTAAACCTACAGCTGTAAGAAAAGCATCAAACCAGTTGAGAAGATTTCTTTAATGAACCCTTTAAGAAAAAAACCCACAGGGAGTAGTTGTTCCTCTACAGTATTTATTGCCAGTTTTCAAGTAGCATTTGAATTTAAATTAAAAAGTCTCTAGGTGGTAAGGAAAATCTCTAGGATAAGTTTTTATACAAAAACATACTGAAATTACAGAGTAGTAATCAAAATTAAGCAAGAGAAATATGATCCCAAACAAAGTGTTTCATTTATTGACTAATTTCCATGGAGTTGTGCTTGTAAACTTCTGGAATATCTGCTAAATGATGAAAAAAAGGACGACCATGGACACAGCCTTCATTTTCCTTTCCAAGCTGTTGCTTCATCCTGTGAATGGTGTTTTGTACATCTTCTTTTGATAAGTGCAAGGGCAGCTGCCGAGCTAAACGCACTGCTTCTCCCTGTGACAAGGAACAACAGAAACAAAACCCTGAGAGTTTTAAAGTACCACTTTTGAACACGCCAACCTGGGGCTACCAGCAAACAGCAATGAAACACACCCTGGTTAAAGGTCACTCTTCTCTTTTCTGCTCATCAATGCTCTGAATCCCAGAAACCCAACTGTCTCTAAAGGTATCTTAGTGCTAATTTCACAGCACTTCTATCACAGAGGTGCACACAGAGTCAGTCTCCTGGTCCTGCCTGCATTCTTCTGCTTTTAGAGTCCATTTCTGCAAGCTGCTTTGGTTTCTGAATATCTTACTTGTGCTGGCATCAGTAAGGGACTTTCACAAGAGCTTGTAGAGATAGAACAAGGGGGAATGGATTGAAGCTTGAGGAGAGCAGATTTAGACTGGAGATGAGGAAGAAATTCTTTATACAGTGAAGGTGGTGAAATACTGGAACAGATTGCCCAGGGAGGTTGTGGATGCCCCCTCCCTGGAGGTGTTCAAGGCCAGGCTGACTGAGGCCTTGAGAAGGGTGTCCCTGCCCATCTCCCTGCCAGGGGGTTTCAAACTAGATGATCTTTAAGGTCCCTTCCAATCCAATCCATTCTATGAACCTATGAAGCTGTTTACCATTTCACAACACATATTCTACACCACAAACTTTGTAACTAACAGACATGAGGCCAAACATACAGTTAAGAACATTTTCAAAATAGCATAGGGAGAGTTTAACTTTCTGTTCTACTAACTCTTTTCTGCTGCATTTACTCGTCTCATAAGGCTAGAAGCAGAACTGACTGCTAAACACCATTACTGAGGCACTTACCCTCAGAGAACAAGGCAACTTCAAAAAGTTGTCTATTTTTCTTGCTTCCTATCCATTCCTGCCATTGCCTTCTCTTCTGTACTTCAGTAATGCTGCCTAGACAGAAACAGTTGCAGAACACAATCTCCCTCCACATTGGACAAACCTAAAGAAGCCTTTGCAATATTTGAATATCAATCTTCAAATCTTTGGGTTTTTTGTTTGGGATTTTCTCCAACTCTTTCAAGTGGAAAAAAAAAGATCACTGTGATCTGTTCTCTACCTAGGAAAGCATCTTCTTTAACCATCACGTTATTGTTTCTTCTGAGTCTACCAAAAGACAGCAAAAAATGCTGCTCCAACATGAAACTTAGAAAAAAAGTTGCAATTCTGAACAACATTTCCAGCATTGACTCCCAAAAATGATCAAAGACTCCTCAGTGCTTAATTTTGTAGTTCTGGGCTTTTTTATTACAGCAATCCACATACTTCATAGATTCATAGAATGATCTGGGTTGGAAGGGGCCTTAAAGATCACTTAGTTCCAACCACCCTGCCCTGGGCAGGGACATCTTCCACTATTTCCGAGTTAATGTCTAATTTTCTGTCAGTGTTACTGATGTACATCCATCTTTTAAAGTTCCTCACAGGATCAACATTGCTCTTTAGAAGCCTTCCATAATCTCTGGGTGTGTATAACTCTCTCCGTATATAAACCAACTCCATCCCACTCAGTCCCGAGGCATTTTTAAGTAGAGAAAATAAAGCTTTTGAGAGGGCAGATTTAGACTGGAGGTTAGGAAGAAATGTTTTACAGTTATGGTGGTGAGAAACTGGAACAGATTGCTCAGGAAGGCTGTGGATGGTCCCTGCTTGAAAGTGTTCAAGTCCAGGCTGGATGGGGCTTTGAGAGACCTGGTCTAGTGGAAGGTCCCTGGCCATAGCAGGGGAGTTAGAACCAGTTGATCTTTAAGGTCCCTTCCAATTTAAGCCATTCCGTGATTCTGTGAGTATGAACCCATGAAAACTAAGTGTTGAGTTAGGAATGTCTTGCAGATTATCATGTCTGCTTTAAGCTTCTTTTGTGAGTGCATGAGAATGGTTCACTTGCTCCAAAGGCAGGCATAAACTCACTGTCCCCAAAGAGACAAGGAAAGATTTGTGTCATAAATGATTGAAAGCTAAAGGACATATTCTAAGTGCCCATGGTCCCATTCTGAGGTACCCAGATTCAGGAAAGCACCTTAAGAAATAACTGAAGTAAGAAGAGATTTAACACACATTTTGGTGATGGTTTTAAACAGAGATTTTTAGGGTTAGGATTAAAGACAGAATCAGTGAAATATCTAGACAAGTGAAACTATTATTGGTTGTTACTCCAGCTTTAATTCTTACTACATCTATTAGATGGGTTTGAAATTTCAGTGACAATGGTGTTTCTGGGTGATTTTATCTATTAACATGTCAAATATTAACATGAGTCATCCCAGTTCCAACTGCTGCATGATAACTTCTGTAAGAAAAGAGATGAAAGACTCTTTTGCTCAAGCACTGTGTTTCTGGCAAATAACAATGCTGGCTGCCTGTGAAGACCACATGGCTGCTTCTCTGTCAGAGCACTGCAGAGCTCAGTCACTACTGCACTGAATGAAGTGGACTTACAAGACACTGTTGGCTACCTTTGTGCTTGCTTTAGCTGTTAATTAAATACAGGTGATTGCAGAGGCATGTGGGGTTCACTGTGTTCACACTTCAACTCTATACTTCAATGTCTTAATTGCAGTGCTTTTCTGGCAAAAGAAATTAAAAACCAAATTCCATTAGTCTAGTTCTGCTCTTTCTCTGAATGAATCACAGGAATTTTTCTCTCTTCAGTGGAACTGGTGCACTGATGTTCATGATGTAGAACTCACTGAGCTTTAGTTACCCCTTACTTTTCATAAACTACTTCCTTAAAGCATTCTCTAAGTTCCTGACAGATGGCTCAGGTTGGAAGGGACTCCAAAACCCCCTGCTATGTCCGGGGACCCCTCTTCCAATCTGGGCTTAAACACCTCCAAGGAGAAGACATCCACAACCAGTCTGGACAACCTATTCCAGAGTGTCACCACTCTCATACTGAAGAATGTCTTCCTAAGATCCAATCTAAACCTACTCTCCCTCAGCTCCAAATCATTTCCCCTTGTCCTGAGACTAGACACCCACAGGAAAAGTCCCTCTCCAGCCTTCCTGACAGCTGTAAGGTCTCCTGAGTCTTCTCTTCTCCAGGCAGAAGAACCCCAGCTCCCTCAGCCTATCCTCATAGCAGAGGTGCTCCAGCCCTTGGATCATCTTTGTGGCCTACTCTGGACTTGCCCCAACAACTCTGTATCCTTCGTATGATGGGGACACCAGATCTGGATGCAGTACTCGAGGTAGGATCTCACCAGAGCAGAGCAAAGGAGGCTGCCCTGCTGGCCACACTCCTCTTAATGTAGCCCAGGACATGGCTGCCTTCTGGGCTGCATGAGCACAGTGCTGGCTCCTGTTGAACAAACAACATCCTCAGGAGTTAAATTTTGATAATTGCTCTGGACTCAGCTGCCTTCTCCATTTGGTAAAGTAACTTTCTGTCAGTTCTATACTGTAACATAGAGAAGTGCCTTTCTAGTCTGAGAACTGCCTACACAGAAACTCAAACAGCAGCTCTCACCAGGTATTATATCACACTGAGGACTGGCTTTGGATGTGTCTGATGGATGTATTTTGGCAAGCAATGCAGAGCTCATGTGCCTCACAGAGAACATGACATTCTCCTTTTCAAATGTGACTGCTGCTGGAATAGAACTACTTTAGCATAGATATCAATACAGGCTGGGGGATGATGAAATTGAGAGTAGCCTTGCAGGAAAGGGCTTGAGGGTACTGGAGGATGAGAAGCTGGACATGAGTTAACAGTGTGCACTTACAGCACAGGATGAATATTGTATCCTGGGCTGCATCAAAAGAAGCATGGCCAGCAGGTTGAGAGAGGTGATTCTGCCACTCTGCTCTGGTGAGACCTCACCTAGAGTGCTGTGGCCAGCTCTGGAGTCCTCAACACAGGTAGGACATGGACCTGATGGAGGAGAGCCATGAAAATGATCAGAGGGCTGGAATGGCTCTGCAATGAGGATAGGCTGAGGGATCTCGAGCTGTTCAGCCTGGAGAAGGCTCCAGAGACACCTAATAGCAGCCTTCCAGTAACTGAAGGGGACCTGCAGGAAGGCTGAAGAGGGACTGTTTACAAAGGCCTCAATTAGTAGGACTAGGGACAATGGTTTGACATTAGAGAAGAGCAGATTTATACTGGATGTTAGGAATAAGTTCTTTACTAGGAGGGTGGTGGAAAACTGCAACAGGTTGCTAGGGAGGCAGTTGAGGCCCCATCTCTGGAGATAGTCAAGGTCAGGCTTGACAAGGCTCTGAGCAACCTGATGCATTTGAGGATGTCCCTGCTGACTGCAGGGATGTTGGCCTAGAGGACCTTTAGAGGTCCCTTCCAATCCAAACCATTCTAGGATTCTGTTATTCTATAATTAAAACAGAAAGCTAAAGCAAAAAAAAAAAAATCAAGCTATTTAAGGAATTATTATAAGCTTATGGAAGCCAAAACATGAAAGTAAACTTCTGTCTTACCTCCAAGTAGTTTATCACTTTGAGTGGTCTACATTCATAAACCTCCTTTGCATTTCCATTAACTACTGCATGCAGAATTTCTCTCAAATCAGAAATGCCATAATATGGCAGACAGTTTGCCAGCCCTTTTATTTCCAGATGACTTTCTGTAGCTGAGGCACCTGAAAAGACAAATCCCACACAGTAATGCACACATTGCTTTCATTTCTATTCCAAAGTAATTCAGAGAAAATTAAACTGATGTAAAAGCACTTAGTAAATTAGTCTCTCAGTAAATTCAATACAATTAGGAAAGCTTATTTTGCTCCTCCCTTGCAGTGAAAAGCATTTATTTGTCCACTGTTTCACAATGGTGCTGTGTGCCTATTCACATCACAACTGTCTCAGCTGATTTTAATTCAAATCCTAACTGGCTCTGTTTAAATGCTTGAAATATTCTGCAGCATTCCCAGTCCTCACTTTAATTAAAGCTTCTAGGACTTTAATTTCATCTATGTTTAATTAAAGTAAAAGGTGGTAATAAAATACAATTTAATTGGGGAAAAAAACACATACAAAAACTGTTGGCACCTTTTCCTACGTAATTGTTTAAAACATCTGTAGAGTTGAAATGTTATCATAACAAATTCAGCTTCTACTGAAATAGAAAGCAGGTTTTTTCCTTCCTACCACAGCAGAGGAGAAGCTAAACCCCATGGAACTAAAGGCTCTGTGACACACTTCATAGTGTCACTCATATGGTATCACTGCTGTAGCAGGGACTACTCTGAATATAAATGATGAATAAAGCTTTCAAAGAACTTTCCCACCAGAATCTCTCTCTACTCTTCGAGCAGTAAGAGATTTTGCTTCTTATTCATATTACTCACAAAAAGTCTTAATGAAGCTGCTGCTGTACAGCTAAATTTTCTTCCACTCCCAGTCAGAAGCAGGGCTCAGGCTCACGTATGTTCATGCTCTTTCACAGCTTCTCCTCTCATTCATTTCAAGTGTACAGAAATCCCAATCCAACCTACCTGGCTACCTTCTCTTTTACTCAGCTACAGGTCCAAAAAATGAAGAGCTTCAGAAGGAGAGAACACAATTCATAATTGCAATAAGCTCACTCTTGTGTAGTGGCCCAGGTAGGATAAATTGTAGTCTGCCTGAGTCACCAGTGATTTTTGCAAAGTCAGAGAAGTTGGAGATTGCTATACAGTGGATTAAACTAACAACCTGTGACAAGGGATCATTCTTCTTCCTAACCCAACGTGAAAGGTTTCAGAAGTGAGAGGAAATCCATGTGTATAATGGAAGTCACTGCAGTGTGCTTTCATTAGCTAGCAGAAAGAGGCTGCTATTCATGACAAGGAACTGCTTGCTTAACAGCCATTAAGCAAGACACAGATGACTGATAAGACTGTAGGACAAGATTCCACTCAGGACCTAGATAGGCTGGAGAGGTGGGCTGAGGAGAATCTCACAAGGTTCAGTAAGGCGAAGCGCAAAGCCTTGCACCTAGTCGGGGCAATCCTTGATATCAATACAGGCTAGAGGATGAGGAGATTGAGAGCAGCCCTGCAGAAAAGGGCTTGGAGGTGCTGGTGGACATGAGCTAGCAATGGGCACTTGCAGCCCAGAAGGCCATCCTGGGCTGCATCAAAAGCAGCGTGGCCAACAGGCTGAGAGAGGTGATTCTGCCACTCTGCTCTGGTGAGACCTCACCTGGAGTGCTATGGGGCCCTCAGCACAAGAAGGACATTGACCTGATGGAGAATGGCCATAACAATGATCAGAGGACTGTAACAGCTCTGCTATGAGGACAGGCTGAGAGAGCTGGGGTTGTTCAGCCTGGAGAAGGGGCCTGCAAGAAGGCTGCAGAAGGACTATTTACAAAAACCTGTAGCAATAGGACAAGGGGAAATTATTTGAAATTAGAGAAGAGTAGACTTAAGATTGCATGTTAGGAACAAGTTCTTTACCATGAGGGTGGTGGAACACTAAGCAAGCTGTCCAGGGAGTAGTGGAGGCCCCATGGCTAGATGTATTCAAGGTCAGGCCTGATGAGGCTGTGGGCAATTTGCTCAAGCGGAGGATGTCCCTGCTGACTGCAGAGCGGTTGTACTAGACCTTCAGAGCTCCCTTCTACAGCAGACTCTTACTGTGCTGCTTTATCTCTAAAATGAGAACTCAATCTGTGTGACAGCATTTCAATAATTAACCTCCTCTATATATTTGAATCACAGAACACTTCAGCCCAACCTCCCCAACAGTGAACACAGACATGGTCACAGGTTGCTCAGAGTCCCAGACAATCTGACCTGGAATGGCTCCAGGGATGGCCCTATCTGTCCCCAACTCTCTAGGCAGCCTGTGATAGTGCCTCACCACTAAAAAGATTCCTCCTTGAATCTGGTCTAAACCTTGCTTTTATGGACATCACCCTTTGCCCTGCCACACCAGGGCCCTGCTAAAAAGTCTGTCCTCAGCTTTCTGACAGGCCCCTTTAAGTACCAAAAGGCCACAGTAAGCCTCTTCCTGGAGTCTTCTCATCTCTGGGCTGAAAAACCCCAACTCTTTTGGCCTGTTCTCACAGGAGAGGTGTTCTGGTCCTCACATAATTATTATGGCCTATCCTGGACCTGTTTCCACAGGTCTCTTTTCTTCCTGTACTGAGGGCTCCAGAGTTAGCAAAGACAGAACACAAAATGCTTTTAGATTTTCAGCTTTAAAACTCTTACATCACCAGATCACAGGATCACACAGGATGTCAGGGGTTGGAAGGGACCCAAAGAGATCATTGAGTCCAACGCCCCTGCCAGAGCAGGACCATACAATCTAGCTCAGGTCACAGAGAAATGCATCCAGACAGGCCTTGGAAGTCTCCAGAGAAGGAGACTCCACAACCTCTCTGGGGAGCCTGTTCCAGTGCTTTGCGATCCTTACAGTAAAGAAGTTCCCCCTTCTTTTGAGGTGGAACTGTTACTTGTCCTATCCCAGGGAGCAAGTGAGCAGAGCCTGTCCCCCCACCCAGCCCTCTGAGGTTTAAAAACATTTATTAAATCCCCTCTCAGTCTTCTCTTCGCCACACTAAGCAGACCCAAGTCTCTCAGCTTCTTCTCTTCAGGCAGTGCCTTCCAGTCCCCTAATCATCCTTGTTGCTCTCTGCTGGACCTCCTCCAGCAGATCCCTGTCCCTCTTAAACTGGGGAGCCCAAATCAGAACACACTACTCAAGATGAGTTCTCACCAGGGCAGAGTAGAGGGGAAGGAGAACCTCCCTTGATCTGCTGGACACACTCTTCTTAATACAATCCAAGATTCCACTGGCCTTCTTGGCCACAAGGGCACACCTACGTTATCCACCAGCACTCCCAGGTCCCTCTCCACAGGGCTGCTCTCCAGCAGATCACCTCTCAGCCTGTACTGGTGCACTTTATCATTCCTCCCCACATGCAGGACTCTGCACTTGTCCTTCTTGAACCTCATTTGGTTCCTCTGTGCCCAGCTCTCCAACCTGTCCAGGTCTCACTGGATGGCCACACAGCCTTCAGCTGTATCAGCCAAGCCTCCAGTTTGGTGTCATCAGTAAACTTGCTGAGCAGACTCTGTCTGTCTGTCTGTCCCCTCATCAATGTCATTGATGAAGATGTCGAACAGGACTGGACCCAGCACTGATCATTGGGAGACTTTACTGGTTACAGCTCTCCAGATGACCTGGCAGCATTGATCACCACTCTTTGAACTCTGTCTTGTAACCAGTTCCTAGTCCATCTGTCTGCTCTTCCATCCCACACTTCCTGAGCTTGGCTCACTAGGATGTCATGGGAGACAGTGTCAAAGGCCTTGCTAAGGTCAAGGTAGACTACATCCACTGGTCTCCATGAATCCACCCATTCAGTTATGTCATCACAGAATGCTATCAGGTTCAGCAAGCATGACATCCCTTTGGTAAATCCATGCTGACTGCTCCTCATAACCTTCTCCTCTTCCAAGTGCCTTGTGATGCCCTCCAGCAGGAGCCACTCCATCATTTTTCCAGAGATGGAGGTGAGGCTGACTGGTCTCTAGTTCCCTGGAACCTCTTTCTTGCCCTTTTTGAAGACTGGAGTGACATTGGCTCTCCTCCAGTCCTCAGGCATCTCGTCTGTCTGCCACGGTTTGGCAAAGATGATGGAGAGTGGCAGAGCAATAACCTCAGCCAGTTCTCTCAGCACCCTTGGGTGCATCCCATCAGGGCCCATGGACTTGTGAATGTTCAATTTGTGTAACTGATCCCTAACCCAGTCTGCACTGACCAGTGGGGAGCATTCCCTCCTCCAGGCTTCCTCTCCTTCATCCAGGGTCTGGAGTACATAGGGGAGTTCAGCCTTAGGTGTGAAGACTGAAGCAAAGAAGGCATTCAGCAACTCTGCCTTCTCTGCACCCTCAGTTCTCAGGGCTGCCTCCTCGTTCAGCAGTGGCCCCACACCTTCCCTGTGCTGCCTTTTCCTACTGATAGATTTGAAGAAGCCTTTCATGTTCTCTTTTACTTCCTTTGCCAGCTTCAGTTCCAAAAGGGCTTTGGCCTTACTTGTTCCTTTCCCACAAGCCCTGACAACTTCTCGACAGTCCTCTCAAGTGACCAATCCCTTCTTCCATGAACTGTAAGATTCCTTCTTCCCTGAGATTTCCTTCAGCAGCTCCTTGCTCAGCCATGCAGGTCTCCTAGCACAACTACCTGGTTGTTTACTCAGGGGAACACCTAGCTTGGGCTTGGAGGAAGTGGTCTTTAAAAATTAACCAATTTTCTTGGGCTCCTTTCCCCTCCAGAGCCTTATCCCATGGGATTTCTGCAAGCATGTCCCTGAAGAGCACAAAGTTAGCTCTGCAGAAGTCCAGGGCTGCAATTCTACTTGTTGCTCTGATTCTGCCCTGTAGAATACTAAACTCCACCACATCATGATCACTATCCCCAAGGCTGTTCCCCACCTTAATGTCCTCAACCAGTCCCTCTTTACTAGTTAATGCAGGTTCCAGCAGTGTACCTCTCCTTACTGGCTCCTCCACTACCTGCATCAACAAATTATCATTGATGCACTGTAAGAGCCTCCTGGTCTGGCTGTGCCTGGCTGTGTGATCTTCCCAGCAAACATGAGGGTGATTGAAGTCACTCATGAGTACCAAGGAATTAGCTCTACAGGCTACCTCCAGTTGTCTGTAGAAGGCCTCATCAACATCTTCCTCCTGGTTTGGTGGTCTATAGTAGATGCCCACAACAATTTAATCTCCTTCCCCACATCCCTTAATTCTTACCCACAGCTTTCAACCTGTTCTGCCTCCCCTCTTGGATAGAGCAACTCCCCCACCTCGTCTTGCTGGTCTATCCTTCCTGAACAGTACACAGCCATCCATGACAGCATTCCAGTGGTGGGAGCCATCCCACCATGTCTCAGTGATGGCAATTACATCATGGTTATTCAGCCTAATGCAGATCTCCAGCTCCTCCTGCTTATTCCCCATGCTCTGTGCATTGGTATATAAGCACTTCAGGGAGGGAGTTAATCTATTGGCTTTCACTCTTGCAGTCTGCTCATTCCCAGCCCCTTCCATGGCCACCAATCTAGCAGTAAGCTCTGCTTGTGCTGATTCCTCATCACTTGATTCCCATGGTCCATCTCTGTAAGACATAAAGAGTTCTTGTGTGTCCCCATCATACTGCAAGGTAACAGGCTGAAGGCTCTTGTTAGCCTCCCACCCTGATGTGCCATCTCTTGCATTCTCTCCAGCACACAACTCATTGTTGTCTACCTCCCCTGAGATAGCAATGGAGCTGACACATTGCCCCACAACTATCTCAGGCTTGCTTATATTAAGCCTGCCTTTCATCCCCCCCTCCTTCCAACCTAGTTTAAAACAGGATTAATGAGCCCAGCTAACTCCTGTGATATAAATCTTCTTCCAATTGGAGAGAGGTGCACCCCAGCTGCTGCCAGCATACCTGATGTCATGTAGGGGAGCCTGTGGTCAAAAAAGCCAAAATCCTGCTGGAGGCACCAGTCTCAAAGCCAAGAGTTGAGCAGGGGAGTCCTCATTCTTTCTGGGTTAGTGTCTTCAATTAGGAGGATAGAAAAGAGACCTGTGTGCCGACTCCCTTGACCAGTTGACCCAAGGCCCTGAAGCCTCTCTTCGTAGCCTTTAATTTTCTTCCTCCAAGGTCATCATAGCCTATGTGGAAGGTTAACAATGGGTAGTAATCTATGGGCTGTACTAGGGAAGGAAGCCTTTTTATCACATCCTTTACCTGGGCCCCCGTTAGACAGCAGACCTCCCTTTGGAGTGGGTCAGGTCTGCATGCTGGGCCTTCTGTTCCCTTCAAAAGGGAGTCTCCTATAATAACGACTCTTCTTTTTGATGTAAGATGTTTGTCTGGTGGGCTTAGGCTTCCTTAATTTTGGGAATTCCTCTAAGCCAGATGATTCACCTTCCTCACTGGCCAGCTGTAGCTGCAGGACATCAAACCTGTTATGCAAGGACACCTGGGGGGCACTGTTAATAATTGAAGCAACATTCCCACCATGTTGGGTAGAAACATGTTGCCACAGTGGGAGGTGGACAAGGCAGGAGTTTGTTTACTGCCTTGACCATGGACTTCCCTCCACTTTCTCTTTTCCTTTAAGTTACTGGCCTCAATCTGACAGGGGGTGGATACAGGGGATACTTGTCCCTCAGTGTCTTTTAATGGGTAATCCTGTCTCTCTATCAGGGCTGCCAGGGCCTGGCACCACCTGTCTATCTCACCTTCTGCTTCTCTGATTCTTCTAAGCCTCTGAACTTCATCCTTTAATCTTTCAACCTCATCTTCTAGCTGTGCTGCCCTTTTGAGTAGACAATCTACCTGCTCACAGCACACACAATTACTTCCATTGTTACCTTCAAATTTCATGACAGTGAGGTTTCATAGGTTTCACAGAATGGTTTAGGTTGTAATGGATCTTGAAGATCATCTAGTTCCAAGCCCCTTGCCATGGACAAGGACATCTTCCCCTAGAGGAGGTTGCTCAAGAACCCATCCAACCTGACCTGAACACCTCCAGAGAGGGGAATCCACCACCTCGCTGGGCAACCTTTTCCAATGTCTCACCACCCTCACTGGAAAGAGCTCCTTCCTCATCTCCAGTCTAAATCTGCCCTCCTCAAGCTTCCTTCCACTCCCCTCACCCTATCACTAGAAGCCTTTGTGAAAAGTCCCTTCCAAGCTTTCTTATAGGGCCCCTTCAAGTACTGGAAGACCTCTAGAAGTCTGTCTGTCAAATCCAGCAAACCAACCATACCTGTTTGCTAATTGGACGAATGCTCAGTATTTGTCAGATTCAGCAACAGCAGCTGTCCTGTTCACAACTTTTGACAGCCAGACTTGACTGTTTTGAGAGGACAAGAGGCAATGGTTTGAAAGCAACAGACTACATACAAAGAAGACATTTTTTACGCTGAAGGTGCTGATACACTAGCCTAGCTTGCCCAAAGAGGTAGTAGATGCCCCATCCCTGGAATCATTCCAGTTTAGGTTCTCTGAGCCTCTGAGCAACCTGAAGATGTTCCTGCTGACTTTAGGGTTTTGGACTAGAAGACCTGTAACAGTCCCCTCCAAATTAAAACTATCAACACTTCCGTGACTTCACCATACACAGCTCTGGTGAGGCCACACTTTGAGTACTGTATTCAGTTTTGGGCAAGAAGGACGTGGAGGTGCTGGAGTACAGAGGAGGGCAACGAAGCTTGGGAAAGGCCTGGAGAATAAATCTTATGAAGATTGACTGAAGAATCTGGGGCTGGTTAGTGTAAAAAATAGGAAGCTGAAGGAGACCTCAACCTTGTCTACAGCTACCTGAAAGGACACTGTAGAGAGGTTGGTGTTGGTCTCACAGGTAATTAGTGACAGAACAAGAGGGAATGGCCTCAAGCTGCAACTGGGCAGGTTTAGATGGTACATTAGGAAACATTTTTTCCCAGCAAGAGTGGTCAGGCTTTGGAAAGGGCTGCCCAGGGAGGTGGTGGAGTCACCAGTCTTGGATGTGCTTAAAAGTTGTTAGGATATGGTGCCTGGGACATGGTTTAGGATGAACCTTGTGCAGTAGGGATATCAGTTAGACTCAGTAATCCTGAGGGCCCTTTCCAGCCTGAATGTTTCTGTGATTCTGTGATTAATATGAATGCCAAAAGAAGGCTTCCAAGAGTCTAGCAGAAAAAGAAATCATACAAAATCCTGGCTAAGAGAGGTTTTCCTCTTTGTCATTTGTTTGTGTGTCATTCTCTTTTCCTGCTAACCTTCTTCCCACCTCAAAGCAGCTCACTGCATGCTGATTAACATCTACTTCTCTGCAAGTCTTTGCAGGAATTCCTCTCTTGGCAGCATTTGATGACAGAAGCAGATGTCCATGCCTCAGTGTTCTTGTAAATTTTTGACAAAATACACCTTAAGGTTTTTGAGTATTCAACTAGCAGGCTTCAAGCACTTTCTATGGTAGCTTCTATGAACTGATTTGCAACTTCCAAGGAAAATATTCCCGTGCACAAATAAATTATCTATCAATTGACTCAAAATGTGGATTTCTCATTATTACAAATTTCCCCTTTCTCCTTCCAATCATCTTTGGATAATTCCTTCTTGATGGCCAAGAAAAACTGCTCTCTTCCAGCTGTCACCTAGATTAGGTAACATTGTAAGACTATGGATCTTCCCAGTCTATGGTCAAAATCAATCTGAAACCAAGCAGCAGCATAAGTTTCTATCAGTAAAACATTTATAAGAGTTGAGGCAACTGACATGACCAAAGAAGATGGGTTATCTACCTACTACTGCCCTTGGAGGCTCTGTGAGCACATTCTTTCAATCTGTCCACATTTGATACACACATTCTGCCAGGCAGATGATTCTACCCTAAAAGTCTGCCTTGGAGCATAGTCCATAGTCCACCATTTTTACAAACCCAGGTTAAGATGTGTTTTCTTGCTCTCAGTTCACATTGCTCTGGGTCTTTCCCAAAGGCATGTAGACAGATGTGCAGTGAAGGTACACAAAAGAAAGACATCTCAAGAAGAGCCAGGAGGAAAGCAATCAATCTTACTTCTCAAAATGCTTTTCTGCATGTAGGGATCACTGCAAGCTATACCCAGCAAGCAAATGCCTGGCAGCTGATCCCAGAAAACTGAGTTAAGTAAAAGCAAACAGACTGCATCACTTGAAGTCTCAGCAAGGCCAGAGCATGAGGGGGCGGGAGGGCAGTGGAAGACAGAGTGGAGCTCAGCGCCACAGCTTTGCAGATCACAATAACTGGCATGTTCCACAAAGAAACCATTGATTTTCTCTGACACACTTAGAGCAAGAGGCCTTTTCTGAGCTATTTCACAACATGTTTTTCACTGTCAGCTATCCAGAGAAAGATCTAGCTGAAAGCTCCTCAGACTGCTGTGCAATCGATATAAAGAGAAACAACCAATATAAAGAGAAACAGCAGATCCTAGCCTGTAGAAGTCCCTAGAATCACAGACTGGTCTGGGTAGGAATGGACCTCCAAAGGTCATCCAGTCCAACCCACACTGTAGTAAGCAGGGGCATCCTTAACTAGATCAGGCTGCCCAGAGCCCTGTCAAGCCTCACCATGAGTATTTCCAGGGATGGGGCCTCAACTACCTCCCTGGCAGCCTGTTGCAGTGTTCCACTACATTTATGGTAAAGAACGTCTTCCTAACATCCAATCTGAATCTACTCTTCTCTATTTGAAGCTATTGCCTCTCACACAGAGCACATCCAAGATCTAAGGTACTTGGAACAACTTTGGCAGTAGTTATATCAAGCCTTTGAACAATATTGAGATGCTGCTGTCTTGCGACAAGAGAACGTTCCTTCAGTGAACGACAGGCAAGTGAGGCCTGGAACTCCTGCACTCTGGTAAAAAGAACAATCCAAGGGCTGCATTTCTGAAACAGGGAATCCTCCTAAGAAGCTCAGTTTTCCCACTAAAACGAAAGACCAGGAACAAAACTTGTTCATTGTTAGGAGGAGAAGGTCTAATTATACCTTTACAACCCTAGCAGGAGGGGGTACATGTAAGGTGACATGGTACCATGGGGTTCAGAATGAGGCATGTGAGCTATGCCTTTGAGAAAGACTGCAGGTAGTCAGAGTAACTAAAACTCAGAATCATCTCATGAGCAAAAAAGTCTTGGCCATTAAAGGACATAGCTGTGTTTCAGGCTCTGCTCAGTGATGTGCAATGATAGGACAACGAGCAATGGGTCCAGACTGAAGCACAGGAGCTTCCCCCATGAACATAAGAGAAACGTTTTCACTGTGAGGGCAGGCTGTCCAGAGAGGTTGTGGAGTCTCCTCTGGGTGTCAAGAGGGAGGGGACAAGATCACAGGAGGTTAGTGGTTGGAAGGGACCCAAAGAGATCTTTGAGTCCAACGCCCCTGCCAGAGCAGGACCATACAATCTAGCTCATGTCACAGAGAAATGCATCCAGACAGGCCTTGGAAGTCTCCAGAGAAGGAGACTCCACAACCTCTCTGGGGAGCCTGTTCCAGTGCTTTGTGACCCTTACAGTAAAGAAGTTCCCCCTTCTTTTGAGGTGGAACTGTTACTTGTCCTATCCCAGGGAGCAAGTGAGCAGAGCCTGTCCCCCCACCCAGCCCTCTGATGTTTAATAACATTTATTAAATCCCCTCTCAGTCTTCTCTTCGCCACACTAAGCAGACCCAAGTCTCTCAGCTTCTTCTCTTCAGGCAGTGCCTTCCAGTCCCCTAATCATCCTTGTAGCTCTCTGCTGGACCCCCTCCAGCAGATCCCTGTCCCTCTTAAACTGGGGAGCCCAAATCAGAACACACTACTCAAGATGAGGTCTCACCAGGGCAGAGTAGAGGGGAAGGAGAACCTCCCTTGATTTGCTGGACACACTCTTCTTAATACAATCCAAGATTCCACTGGCCTTCTTGGCCACAAGGGCACACCTACGTTATCCACCAGCACTCCCAGGTCCCTCTCCACAGGGCTGCTCTCCAGCAGATCACCTCTCAGCCTGTACTGGTGCACTTTATCATTCCTCCCCACATGCAGGACTCTGCACTTGTCCTTCTTGAACCTCATTTGGTTCCTCTGTGCCCAGCTCTCCAACCTGTCCAGGTCTCACTGGATGGCCACACAGCCTTCAGCTGTATCAGCCAAGCCTCCCAGTTTGGTGTCATCAGTAAACTTGCTGAGCAGACTCTGTCTGTCTGTCTGTCCCCTCATTAATGTCATTGATGAAGATGTTGAACAGGACTGGACCCAGCACTGATCATTGGGAGACTTTACTGGTTACAGCTCTCCAGATGACCTGGCATCATTTATCACCACTCTGTGATCTGTGTTAGATAGTATGGTCCTGCACTGGCAAGGGGGTTGGACTCAATGATCTCCTTGGGTCCCTTCCAACCCCTGACATCCTGTGATCTTTGAACTCTACTGTGTAACCAGTTTCTAATCCAACTCATTGTCTGCTCTTCCATCCCACACTTCCTGAGCTTGGTCACTAGGATGTCATGGGAGACAGCGTCAAAGGCCTTGCTAAGGTCGAGGTAGACTACATCCACTGGTCTCCCTGAATCTACCTGTTCAGTTATGTCATCACAGAATGCTTATTACGTTAGTTAAGTGTGACTTCCCCTTGGTAAATCCATACTGACTACTCCTGATAACCTTCTCTGCCAAGTGCCTTGAGAAGGAACCTCTCCATCATTTCTCCAAGGATAAATGTGAGGCTGACTGACAGGCTCTTTCCACTTGCTGCCTGGTATAGGACAAGGAGCAATGGATGGAAGCTGCAGCACAGGAGATTTCACTTCAACACAACGGGGAACTTCTTTACTGTAAGGTCCCAGAGCACTGGAACAGGCTACCCAGAGAGGTTGTGGAGTCTCCTTCCTCTGTGACCTGAGCTAGACTGTATGGTCCTGCTCTGGCAGGGGGGTTGGACTCAATGATCTCTTTGGGTCCCTTCCAGCCCCTGACACCCTGTGATCCTTCTCTGGAGACACTGAAAACCCCCCTGGATGCGTTCCTGTGTGGCCTGCCCTAGGTGATTCTGCTCTGACAGAGGGTTTGGCCTAGATAATGTTTTGATGTCCCTTCCAAACTCTAACATTTTGTGATTCTACAAACTCCAAGCACTGTGAGGGAGCTGGATTCAATTGCCTATTATTAATCCAAAAACCTTATAAATTTAATGCAAGATTAATTATTTTTTTTTAATCATTTTTTTTTTTATCTTATGAGAGAAATTGCTCCTTACAGACAAGTTATCCACATAAAGAAAACCCAATACTAAGTGGTGGAGTTTTAAGCAGGAAACTATCAGAATCAGGTATTAAAGGTTTCTCTGTGATATACAGCACCAAAAGGTACAAAAAGTAAGAAGATACTGTGAAGAAACATGTTTGACAGAGACCAAAGGGAATGCAAGCTTAAAGCATCAAAGGAATTAATTACTTAAGTCACCTTCCCAATTAAGCCTGTTTAGACTTTTTTGTTATTAAATAACATCCGTCCTGTAAAACACAATCCACCCCAAGAGGAAGTAAAGAGTGAATCTCTGGTCCTACCTAGGTGCACATCATGTAGGAAACAGTCCTAGCGGGACGCTCAACACCAAGGCAAGAGGTCTTGCATTCCAAATTACTATCTGAGAATTATGAGTAGCATAAATTTATATTAATGGACAGCAATACTTAGGGTCCTTCTCATCTCCTCTGGCAGAGTATTTGTGGAGATTTAAACAAATAATCAATGCAACCTACAAGACTGACAGTCCTCTTCAGAGAACATCAAAAGTCTAGGAAAGCCTCTTCTGCTGCTGACAAAACTGACAAGTATCCAATACTACCAGCTAAGTTTCCTTAGTTTCCTTCATTCTTGCTATGGAAACTATCTTAGAGCTACCAATGTCACCACAGAGTTCTCCAAAAGGATCAGCAGAAAGGTTTGTTATTCATCAAGAAGGAATTCCCAGAAATACCATTTTCACATTCAAACTCAAAAGCTAAAGAAGTGGAACCTTAAAGAGTATATTTCTGACAGGAAGTGGGCAATTTCTATTACAGAAAATAAAACTCTTAGCCCAGGGTGAAAAAGGAAGCTGTGTACAAGTGGCTACAAATAAGGAGTCAACTAGCAGTCAGAAAAAGACATTTAATGTGGCCACATCAGCTTTGAAGACCCAAAAGAAAATAGAGATCTTCAAATACACTACATCAGACTTTGACATCAAGAAAGCATTAATGAAGTTCAGTGGAGAAACAGCAAATGCTAGGACT
The DNA here is from genome assembly GCF_015220805.1 of Pogoniulus pusillus. Classification (NCBI taxonomy): domain Eukaryota; kingdom Metazoa; phylum Chordata; class Aves; order Piciformes; family Lybiidae; genus Pogoniulus; species Pogoniulus pusillus. The sequence goes on from NC_087265.1 coordinate 20,287,481, forward strand.
GACTCAATTCACCCTGAAAAGTTGAGCAAAAGTCAGTTATAAAGGTGAGTGCACAGAGAATGGGGTTCAGGTGTGCTCCTATGGATACTGCTAAGGTGACACTCTCCAGCTACCATGGGTTAAGTGCACATTTGCATTCTGGAGACTTCTGCAGTGCAAGCTGTGACTTTATCACCCACTATGCAAAGTCCTAATCCCTCTCTCCAACAAATTAACAGTATATCCTGAAGAAACAACTTTTCTGAGGCAGCTTTCAGTTCAGTAACATCTGAGCATCCCTCTTTTAGGCTGTGTCTGAGTTTAAAAACCCCACAAAAGCAGACACTGAATTCAGACAAGAAAAGAACCCCCAAAAAACCAAGCTTCTATAGGATAGAGAGGAACGTTTTATCGGACAAACTTGTTCTCTCCAGCTTGAGAAATCCTACAGAACACTCATGTTTAAGTGGGGCACATCACTTCTGGTCTGCAGGTAACTTTCTGTGAGTACTGTATCACAAGAATCTATGAATTAAAGAATCTTGAACTGCACAGTGAAATTCCCATAGAAGGACACATGTGGAGTGTTAATAATTAACACCTGTGTTCCTAAAAAGCAGTTTTAACAAGCTACTTGTAGAACACAAAGGCATGTTTGTAGAAGACAGCATATGTTGAGGATGAGTTTAAGAAAAAGGAGGGATTGATGAAGTATTAAGTAAAAATTCTGGGGTCAGTTGGGAAATAAGCTGGGAGAAATTCCATTTGTTTGCTGGTATCTCTACCTTCACCTGCTTTTGTAACAGTGCTGGCTGTAGCTGCTACAATGGCATCAGCAGAAGCTTAAAAACACAACTGACAAGCCTCAGGTGTTATTAACTTTTCCTTCACGTAGTTAGATAAGACTGGTGACAAATTGCTGAAGTAGATTCCCATTCTTCAGGTGGGCTGGTAGTGATTGAGCTCAGGACTACAGCTCATCAATGTGTATAATGCACAGACAGCACTCCTCCTTTAAACCAAATGAGAACAATTTCCTCACAAGATTTCACCTCTGTACATACTTAGGAACATCAATGAAAGTGTAACCACTGGGATGAGGGAGGTGATTCTCCCACTCTGCTCTGGTCAGACCCCACCCACAGTACTGCATCCAGTTCTGGTGCCTGCAGCATAAGAGAGATTTAATTGCTGGAGCGGGTCCAGAGGAGGCTACAAGGATGTTCAGGAGGCTGCAGAATCTCTCCTATGGGGACAGGCTGAGAGAGCTGGGACTGTTCAGCCTGCAGGAGAGAAGGCTCTGAGAAGACCTTAGAACAAGCTTCCAATACCTGAAAGGGGGCCTTTAAGAAAGCCAGGGAGGGACATTTTACAAAGGCTTGTAGTGATAGGATGCGAGAGAATGGATTGAAGTTGAGGAGGGGAGATTTAGACTGGAGATTAGGAAGAAATTCTTTACAGTGAAGGTGCTGAGACACTGGAACAGGTTGCCCAGGGAGGTGGTAGATGCCCCCTCCCTGGAGGTGTTTAAGGCCAGGGTGAATGAGGCCTTGAGCAACCTGGTCTAGTGAAAGGTGTTCCTGCCCATGGCATAAGAGTTCTAACTAGAGGATCTTTTAGCTCCCTTTTGACCCAAACCATTCTACGAATCTATGAAGACAGGATTGGAATATAGCTACTATGTCCCAGCTACTGTTCTGCTGTACGACCCTGCTCTTAAGATAAGCCATCTTACAACTAGTTTCTCATCTCTAGTACCACAAGATTGGTCAACAACTCCCTTCCATTGCTACCTAGAAACTATTCAAATTTTCACATTCCATTTTTTCATTCATTAGATTCTGAGCAAACTTACAATATCAGGTGAAACAGACAAAAAAAGTATGTGAGCAAAAAGGCTGGAGACGTATCGGAGACCTCCTCAGCTTCTTACGTGCTGGACTGATTTGCTGCTAAACCTTGTAAGAGCTGCCTCTGACAATATGCTCTTTCTTCCCCTAATCATTCAGTCTAAGATTGTGATCATCAATATCCCTTCTACACTTTTTTTTTTTGCTCTTTATGGAGGGATTTAGCAAGTCAGAAAGATGCTTCCTTGGTGTTGCTGTGAGTGATTCAGTAAAGAAAACAGCTTTAGGCTCCATTCTTCCCAAAACCAGCCTCTGAGTTACTCTACATCCCTTTTTTTGTATCCACCCTTAAAAGATCCCATATGTTCTAGTAGATCTGTCATCACTGTCCATATGTGGGAATCTGTAACACATGAAGCTATAGCATTTCTAACAGCTCCTATAGTGAATCTTGTCTCTGAGCTGTCAACTAGGTACTACCCCCAAAGATGTTTGCTTGCCTTGGAACCCTGCTAGAGAAATTCTGATCTGCAGAACCAACCCTGGGTGGGCTGCCTCTGGGTTTTAGCAGCACCCCTATGAATTGTGCTTCGGAAAAACACAAGCATTTGATCTCTCTGGCTAAGGGAAAAGGATCTCACGCAAAACATTTGTTTTGTGATCAACCTAAGGGCACTGAAAAGAACTCTATCAAAAGGTGTGATGGTGATTCTGTCACCCTCCTTTACTGGACCCTTTGCAACTCTGATACAAGTCAGTCAAGAATCAGATTTAGCATCTTACTGGACCTCCTCAGATGTTCAACAGCAGAGAAGTCATCCTCTAAAGCACGTACTTCAATTATCTGCAAATATTGCTCTCAGAAGAAGCCATCAGGACTAAGATATCTGCACCAGTTTAAATTCTGTCAGGATGGCAGTTAAGGACACTGACACCCAGCATTTTGAGAAAAGAAATAGAAGAAAACTGAGGAAAACAGAGATTTCAGAGCATTCGTTGAAATCCTATTAAAGTTTTCCATGCAGTTACCAGTTGCCAACAGTCCATGTTCCATGTCAAAGGTGACATTCACTGCCAAGCAATAAAATCTCATCATTAAGAAAAGCAGGATGTTAGAACAACACAACCCACATAAAAACACACAATAAAGCAAAAGAAACAAGCCTTAGCTGGAGTAAGAGACTAAAGATTTTAAAACCATCATACCTTCTATCATTATGATCTGGAATCCATTTGCAACAAGCCTTGGATCTGACAACTGACTTGATCCATTGAAACTCTGGTAACCCTTCTGCATTTTATAAAGAGCAGCCATATACTGAGCTCCACCAATAAGACTGGGGAAAAAAAACACAAACAAAACCAAACCATGTATCACCGAAGTGTTAAAACCCCAAATGTGAAAATTCAAACTGTGAGAAAAAGACTGGAAAAAAAAAGTAGCAAGTGATGAGGAGAGATCAAGATCTTTAAATATATTCTGAAAATGCAATTTGTTTGAAGAAACAAAATTACAACTATCTTAAAGAGTGACCACATTTCAGCATATAATGATAGTAATTACATCAGCCATTGCCTAACCTATAGTGCGAAAATTTAGCTGGAATGGTGAAACTGTGGAGCATTTAAATTTTCCTCTGGTGGAAGAAATTTACCTCTGCTCTACTACCAGTGAAGCTGGTCAAAATTCATACTTAGTGCAAGTAGAGCATGAGCAGGCCTGCTCATTACTAAAAAGTAAAAGTCTACAAAACATCAAAAAACCATCTTCTTACAGATATATATACAAATAATCCTGGAATTAGCAAACAAGGTCTTAGGAGAGTTTACTGTAAATCTTTATGGAAGATCACAGACATTTTTGTTCAGTTGTACTATACCTGTCTGTTAACACAATTGGTTTGTCCAGTTTCTCTACTGGAAGCTTATGATTCATCAGCAATCTCTTACATAACAGGGCTTCTTCCAATCTGTATGGGTTCAGCAACATTAGCTTTTTGCCAGTAGCAAATATCCAGACATCAGGAAAACTCTGATTACGGATAAGGAAAAGCTCCTCTTCATCTGAATCCTTTCCTTGGCATCTCTGAAGGTGACGCCTACAGGAACTCAGAGAAAAAGGCACTGTGACAATTTTTGTAGGCTCTTCAGGTTTCCTCTTCCTTTCAGTCTGAGCATGAAATATCTTGTCGAGCTTCTGCTGGTCAGCTGGGGAAGCCTTCAGCCTGAGTTTCTGTTTCTCACTCTCCTTCGTTGGTCGGTGCCCTCTGTGTCCCATAGCTTTCTTGACCTCTCTGTTGTACCGTTCCAGGTCTTTAGCAGCTTTCATTTCATAACTTGAAAGAGAAAAGAGACCAGCAATGCAATCAGATAAAACCCCTCCAACCTCAACTCCTAATGTACTGACACAAAATGCACTGTAGCCATTTCAGCAGCTCTCCCATGGCTCTTTCCAGCAGCCACATCAATTTGCTTTCCACTAGGATGGAGGTGGAAGGACATTGGGCACCGTACCCGTATTACGTTACCCTTTGAAGAGGATGAGTTGGACATTTTCCTGCATCATGACAGCCAGCAGAATCTGAATCACTGAAGGGGGAGGAGTAGGCTGCACCATACAAAGAGCTGCAGCAAGCTGCTTTGGATGTAGTCCCAAGGACTGCATTTAACCCTACAATCAGACAGTTTTGGAAGGAGTTTTGTTGCAGGCACTTCCAGCTCAATTCACAAAGTCACTTAAGCTTCTAGAGCTCTACAGACTTCAAGGGGAGTCCATGTGGTTGGGTAAGAGTTTGGAGCCCAAATAACTTTGTAAGCCTCAGGCTTCACTTAATAAAAAGAAGTCAATTTGATTTCAAATGGCCTAAAATTAGCAGCATAAAGGCACAAGAACACAGAATAGATACAATTACCCTAGATTTCTGTAACTAATAAACTTCCAGAATTCTCAAAAGTACTCAGTAATGAACACTACTCCTCAGTGGTTCAAACACCCCTACACACTAAATCACAACCTGAATGATCCTTACTAAGTTTACAAGTGTCAGGAAGACAGCTAAACTTTGACAGATGCCAGGTTTATGCTTGCCTACTGCATACGAACCTAATTTTTTTGGAGGTCAAATGAGTGATTTGTTAAACTCCCTCTTTTTTGCCCTTATTTGACGTCCTAGATTCCAGCAGGTAATGCAAAACAGTCCAACCTTCAAGCAAATAAATTACAAATAAAAGTAGTACTATCATATGTAAGTATTGGCAATCAGTATTTCAGCTGGTCATATTTATTTCTTGCCACTTGCTGGAACAGTTTGATTCAATTATGTGCATGCATGCTGGAAAATTAAGGTCAACAAAAGGGTCACCATTTGCAATTAATTATGATGTGCTAGCCTTCACATATGGTACCAATATTTAGTTAACTAAAAATGTCAGCTTAAATAGTTTCTTGCAATAAATCATGTCCTAGAAAATATGGAGTAAACATTAAGATAAAAAACATCTGCTCCTTTTAAAATGAATGGATGAAATCGCTTGAACAGAACTTTTTTTATCTCAAATGCACTTATAGCTTTGACCAGATCAATAAATACTTTGTTTTGAATAGGCTCAGTTGTAGTGGAGGAGAGTATTTAATTGAACTGAGCTTTCAGTGGTATGCTGATGGTCCAGAACAAAAACATTTCCAAAGTCCAACCTGCCTGTCATTCAGCATCAGAAAAATTCCAGTCTTACAAGCATGGATTCTGAGGGGTTTGCAAATTGACACAAGTCACTGACAGTGCTTTGCTCAGAATCAGAGAAAGCAGCAGGCTTACAAACTATGAGGGAACACCTTTGCCTGTTCTAAAAGCCTTCCACAGAGGCAACCATAGCCAGCAACTGCTGCAAGAGCAGTTTCTTCTCTGTGAATGAAGACTGTAAATTCAAGATCCTTTCCTGAAGCTACCAAACCTTAAGGCAAGGAAATTTGCAAGACTGGGTCCAAGGAGGGAGTGGAAGACTAGAACGAAGTCTAGTTTCAAAGGCAGTTTGGGTTTAACTAGAAAAATGGGTTTATTATTTTCTCCTTGCAACTTATACCCAAAGGAAGTATTTAGCATGTTACAAAACCCTTTTAATAGAAGGCCTCTTCTCAGATCTGAATTTGAATATCTGAAGTAAACTCTGACTGGAAATGGCCACTTGAGTACATTCATGCGTGTCCAGAATACAGAGGCATCCCTTCCTGAATGCAACACATCTCAGCAGAAGCCTCTTCCCATAATGAAACCAAATCAGCTCCAATTATCACCATAAGCATTATGTCCTGCTCCTGCATTTCCTTGCTTTGTGAAGAAGGAAATGAAAATACAAGCTTTTACCTGCCCATATCAGCTTTTTAGTCTACTTCTGAAATGCACAGGTTTCAGCACTGGTTCCTAGGAGTGGACACCACAGACCTACTACAATGCCTGAACAGATGCTGGGGACAAGCAACAGTATGAGAGGAGTCATGCCAGTTATTAATATTCAAGATTAATATCTGGCCAGTATATAAATAGAGCTGGCTAGAGATATGATGGATGGCCAATGAACAGATGGTATGACTAAATGTCCTCCATTCAAAGGAAACATTCCTGTCAACTAAAAGGTTAAAATACAGTAAAAAGTTTTTCCTTATGCTCATGTGGAACCTCCTCTGCTCCAGCTTGCACTCACTGCCTCTCGCCCTATCACTAGACACCACTGAGCAGAGCCTGGCTCTGTCCTCCTGACACTGCCCTTCACATCTTTATAAACATGAATGAAATCACTCTCCAGTCTCCTCTTCTCCAAGCCAAAGAGACCCAGCCCCTTCAGCCTTTCCTCACAAGGGAGATGTTCCACTTCCTTTGGGATCTTTGTGGCTCTATGCTGCACTCTGTCAAGGAGTTCGCTGAGGTTGTTCTTGAAGTGAGTGGCCCAGAAATGGGTATGATATTCCACTCCTATTTGTGCTTGATATGCAAGAAATAGTGAGTCTAGAAACACACACAACCTGTACGAAGTAAGAGAAGAGCAAGTGCAAGAAATTAAATCCTGGCTTTGCAAAGCAGGGAGATCCAAGATACTGCCAACATGGACACACACAGAAGCTTTCCTCTGCTATTATAACCTAAAGACCACAACATTTTACATTCTGGTTGAGTAATAAATGCTGGATTGTTTTGAAAGGGCTATCCTATGCCACTGCAAGACATCTGTTGGTTGTACTGCTCCCCAAAGGCATTTAAATTCGTTCAGACCTGGCTGAAGGAGCCACAGAGAGAAACACAGATGCCAAAGCTGAGCACACCCATTGTAAGGTAAAGGCATGGCTTTGTCACAGCAGGTTGGAGGAGCAGAGCCCAGGAAAGGTGATAGGGAGTTGGAGGTATAGTGTGCTCAGCAGAGCTGCGGCACTTGGACTGTCCTGCTGTATATACATTTGTTGTTACCTCTAGGTGGCCCAATTTATCCAGAGTATCTGGTAGGCAAGACTTAAGTTCTCTGCCAGCCGTACATCAGCTCCTCTGGATTGTTGCCTTGGAGGAGATGATGTCCAAGTGTCTCTTCCTATTGTTATGTTCTGAGGCAAGTTTGTCATCCTTGTGGCCCTTCTCTGGACATATTCCAACTCATCTCGCTGCTTGCTTGGTGAGCTTTAGATGAGCTCAAGCAGAAGCTGGATAAGAAGGTTTAACTGCAGTGTGACAGAGCTCTTACTGAAAATAGTGCAGATGTCTACAAATCAAAATAGTCAAGGGAAAAACAGGAACTCCAAGAGCAGCAGTTCAATGGCTACAGCTTCTCTTTCTCACCATTTCCCTAATCAAATCTCTTAGTGTTAAAATGACTCTGCCTTGGCTCAAATCATCTTATTTTCAATGGTCATTCTGAATTCCCTCTCCTGGTTTCCAGACCATGAAACAAACACATTTTCACAAGTCTTCACTGACTTCACTCTTCGGAACCAAAACTCCATGTCCCAAGCTTTCTGCTAGAAATCACACAGACAGACAGATCACATTGGGTTGGAAAGGATCCTCAGTGGCCAGCAGGGACACCTCCAACTAGAGCAGGCTGCCCAGGGCCATATAAATTCTCATCTTTAATGTCTCCAGGGATGGGGCGTCAACCATATTCCCATATGCCTGGACAGCCTGTTCCAGTATTTCACCATTCTCACTGTAAAGAACTTCCTCTTGATGTCCAGCCTAAATCTGCCCTGCTCCAGATTCAAACCACTGCCCCTTGTCCTTCCCCAGCCTTCCTGTGGATTACCTTCAAATACTGAAATGAAGCTCTAAGGTCTCCCCAAAACTTTCTCTTCTCCAGGCTGAACAGCCTCAGTTCTTTCAGCCTGTCTTCACAGGAGAGGTGCTTCAGTCCTCTGTCATCCTCATCTGAAGTCACATCAGCAGGTCCATGTATCTTTTGTGTTGGGGGCCCCAGAGCTGGACACAGGAATCCAGATGAAGTCTCACCAGAGCAGAGTAGCATCTGCTGGTCACACTTCTTTTAATGCAGCCCTGGATGGGATTTGCCTTCCAGGCTGCAAGTGCTCATTGCTGGCTCATGTGCAGCTTCTCAGCCATCAGCACCCCCAAGTCCTTTTCTGCAGGGCTGCTCTTGATTTCATCATCCCCCCACAGCCTGCACTGATATCGAGGATTGCCCCGACTCAGGTGCAGGACCTTGCATTTTGCCTTCTTGAATCTCATGAGATTCTCCTCAGTCCACCTGAGGACATGCTCCATGTCTCCAAGTGCCATGGCCACAGGTTTTTTTAACACCTCCAGGGACGGTGACTCAACCACCTCCCTGACCCACCTGTTCCAGTGGGGACCACTCTTGAAGGAAAGACACTACTCCCCACAGCCAATCTAAGCCTCCCCTGGCACAATTTCAGGTCATTTCCTCTCGTTCTATCATCTGATACTAGGGAGAAGAGCCCAACCCCCATCTCACTCCAACCTTCTTTCAGGGAGTTGTAGAGAGCAATAAGATCTCCTCTCAACCTACTCTTCTCCAGACTTAAAAGACCCCAGGTCCCTCAGGCTGTTCCTGACCTGATCCTTCGCCATCTTTGCTGCCCTTCTTTGGACCCATTCCAGCCCCTGAACCTCCTACTTGGAGTGAGGGACCCAAAATTGGACCCAGTACTCAAGGTGTGGCCTTGCCAGTGCTGAATCAAACAGCTGGAAGATGAGCTTTAAGGTAGCTTCCAAATGAAACAATTGATCCTACGATCATTTACAAGGAGTAATTCTGCAACTCAAGAGTAATTAGTTGGAACTAATCCAACTCCTGCCTCAAACTAAGCTAAAATAGTTCTCTCCCTCCAAAAACCCATTTGAGTAAAATATGGAAATTAGCTGTTCAGACTGTAAGCTACAAAGAAATGTAGTTGTGACTGAAACAGATAAAAATTCAAACTGCATTATACTCCCTGAATAAGCACTGGAATAGCTGTTTAGGTGGAAAAGAAATTCCTCCATTTGATTGGGCTTTATAAATACAATTCTGATTCAATCTGGGCTGAGACATGTACTAAATGTAGAGGAAAGGAGTTTACCAAATGTTTGAGTCCTAAAGATACTGAAAAGGAATTCTCACTTTGAAGCAATAAAAAAAGAACTGCTCATTGGAAAAGCTCTGGAGGAGCTATACAGGGCTTCATCCACTACCCATGCAGGCTTCCACCAACAGTCCATCAGGAGTGATAACATAGAGGCAGGCCTCAGAAATGTGAAGTTGGCAGGATTCAAACAGTACTTTTTCTTGCACTGTATCTCTAAACAATCCAGCAAAACTGTCGCTACCCAACTGCTGCATGGCACAGTGGCAAAACGACAGACTCAAATCAGCACCGTGCGTCTGCAAAGGATGACAAATCACCACACTGACTGTGAATTAAAGGTTGGACCAGTTGATCCAGAAGTGTGACCAGCGTGATGAGAGAGGTGATTCTCCTGCTCTGATCTGGTCAGACTACACCTGCAGTACTACGTCCAGTTCTGGTGCCTGCAGCATAAGAAGGACAAGGAAATGCGTCAGCAGTTCCAGAGGAGGCAACAGGTCATCAGAGTGCTGGAAAATCTCTCCTATGAGGACAGGCTGAGAGAGTTGGGGCTTTCAGCCTGGAGAAGAAAAGGCTCTAGGGAGACCTTAGAGCAGCCTTCAGTACCTGAAAGCTGGCCTACGAGAAAGCTGGGAAGAGATTTTCTACAAAGGCTTGGAGCAATAGGATGGGAGGGAGTGGACTGAGGCTAGAACAGGGCAGATTTAGACTGGAGATTAGGAAGAAATTCTTTATAGTGAAAGTGGTGTCCAAGATTCTATGGAATTCTGTCATTCTATGGTGAGACACTGGAATAGGCTGCCCAGGGAGGCCATGGATGCCCCCTCCCTGGAGGTGTTGAAGGCCAGACTTGATGAGGCCTTGAGCAGCCCACTCTAGTGGAAGGTGTCCCTGCCCATGGCAGGGAGGTTAGAACTAGATGATCTCCAAGGTCTCCTCCAATCTGAACCATTGTGTAAATTTATGAATCCTTGAGGTCCCTTCCAACATATATTCTGAGACTAAAAATTCAAAAATAATTTTCTGGTTTATTTTTTGTTAACTAGCTGGGAAGCTGCAATTGTTCTAATTCACCACGTGTGGCTGACTGGCAACTATCAGACTGAAAACTTACTTCTTTTTTCCCTCTTCGTTCAAATTCTTCCACTTGTCTTCAATTAGGAGAAGGATGTCGTCCATGCTGGTCTTTGGATTATCAGCCATCACTTCTGGGCGATGCTCTTGAGTGAAAAATCCAATTGCAGACTTTGGTTTCTTTATTATTCTGCTGCTAATTAAATCATAACCTGTCACGTGGCCAAATTTATCACTTATCACATTTCTTTTCTTTGTGCTTGGATTGGAGCTCTGTGGGTGATTGCTCTGCTCACCAGGATGCTCATTCTGCTCATTCACTGTTCCCTCCTCTTCAGGAATCAAAATTTTAACAGGTTCCACGTTGTCTCCTAGATGATTTTTAAATGCACTTCCCCTACTCCAATGATCAGCAGAGATCTCAAGGGGGGCTCTAGGGACTAAGGATTCCTCATTGTTTTCTATTTTATCAATACTGTCACAACTCAAATGATGCTCATCAACTTTTTTAGGCTTGGGGTCCACAAGAACCCCGTTACTTGCAATATCAATCAGATTCTGCCCATTCTGCTCCCACTCACACAATAAATTTAAGGAGCTCTCTGGAAAGGCATCGCTCTTCAAAACCTCTCTTTCGTCCAGGCCACTACGTACATTATCACTACAAAATGTCTGATGATTTAAGCAGATCTCTGTGTTTTTTCCTGCTTGACAGTTCTGCACATCGCTGCTGAGTGAAAGGAATGAAGTATGAGCATGTGGCTCATCGTTTCCAGATGGTCCCATTTCATTAACCACCACATCTGTTTGTTCTGTTCTAGGAGCAAACATGTCTTCAGAGGTAACAGCTGTTTTATTACTTTCACCAGGGACTGCAGCAGGTAGTGGCCCATACAGCGATTTCAACACGTTTTCAACAGCAAGGAAGACAGATTCCTGCAGAAAGAAAACCAGCAGCATAAAAACCACACACACAAGCACACCTTATAACGCAACCCACAGATACCAAGGATACAGAATAACAAGCCAAGTTATCTCATATGGAATATTTACAGGCATATCAGGGCAGATTACCTGAAGATAATCTCCAGTATCTGAAGGGGGCCTACAGGAGGGCTGAGGAAGGACTTTTTACAAGGTCTTGTAATGACAGGATGAGAGGTAATTCTGTGATTGTTGTGTTCCAGTTGTTCACTTGTGCTCAAAAGAACCCTCTGAACTGGACACCTTTAGTCTCAAATATTTTATGATTGATACTCTGCTTCACTGGTTATCACAAAACTAGTTAACAGCTTGCCTGATAAAAGGGTACTGATTGCTTTTATCAATAGCAGGCAAAGCTATGCCCACCTAATACAGAGTAGGAAGCTTATAGTCACAGCAAACAGAATCACAGAATGGTTCAAATTGGAAGGGACCTCAAAGATCATCTAGTTCCAGCCCCTCACCATAGGCAGGGACACCTCAGAACAGGACTCATATCTTCCTTTCATTAACCCAATTATAAATTCCTATCATAGAATGATCTATGTTAGAAGGGACCTCAAAGATGTATAGATAATGAATTCCAGCTAGCCAAATTACAGCCTCTACTTCGCCTATCCACTGTACTGGCTGCTTTTGGAAGGGTGAATTGCTATGTGGTTGCATTGGGCTTAAGCACAAAAGACATGAATCATAGAACGGTTTAGGTTGGAAGGGACCCCAAAGATCATCCAGTTCCAACCCCCCTGGCATAGGCAGGGACAACTCCCACTAGAACAGGTCACTCAAGGCCTCATCCAATCTAGCCTTGAACAGCTCTTTTCTAACCTCAGTGGGTCCCACGATGTTGTGTAAGCCTGCTGGCCTGGGTGCTTTTATTGTGCCTGCTTTCCCGGTCAGCTTTGAACCAAACGATGGAAATTAAAAAGAAAAAAATAGGAAACAAACAAAAAAAATTCCCAAACCAAACCAAATAAACAAAAGGATAAATCAGTCACCTTTCTTAATGCCAACTATATCATATGTGTGAATGCTGTGTTAGTTCTCATGCAAGTGACACTTAACAGGCAATGCATTCACAGGATTAACACAGACAAATACAAAAACTTTTCTACATACTTTCGCTCTGAAGAACCACCTCACCTCTGGAGCCTTCTTAATTTGCATGACCCTGGTTTTCTCACTAGGTGCTACTAAATGGAAACGACTTTATGGAAATCCATCTCTACACACCCTCTGAAGCACAGGTATATGTGGTCTAAATGTCAGGACTTGACAGTACAAACAGGATATCGTGACACTTGATGGGTGCCAACACAGATAATGGCAAAACAGTGTTTTGACCAGAAATCACAGAATATTAGAGGTTGGAAAGGACCTTGAAAGATCATCAATCCAACCCCACTGCCAGAGCAGGGTCACCTAGAGTAGGTCACACAGGAAGACATCCAAGCTGGTTTTGAATGTTTCCAGAGAAGAAGATTCCGCAGCCTTTCTAGGCAGCCTGTTCCAGGGCTCTGGTACCCTCACAAGGAAAGTTTGTTCCTTATGTTCATGTGGAACCTCTGCTCCAGCTTGCATGCACTGCCCCTTGTCCTGTCATTGGACATCACTGAGCAGAGCCTGGCTCTGTCCTCCTGACACTGCCTTGCACATCTTTATAAACATGAATGAGGTCACTCCTCAGTCTCTTCTTCTCCAAGCTAAAGAGCTCCAGCTCCCTCAGCCTTTCCTCACAAGGGAAATGTTCTTCTCCCTCCATCATCTTTGTGGCTCTGTGGACTCTCTCAAGCAGCTCCCTGAGGTCATTCCTGAACCGAGTGGCCCAGAACTGGACAAAATATTCGAGGTATCTCCTCATCAGGGCAGAGTAGACAGGGAAAAGAACCTCTCTCTATCTACTAACCACAGCCCTTCTAATCCACCCCAGGATGGCAGTGGCCTTCTTGGCCACAAGGGCACATTGCCGGCTCATGGTCATCCTCCTGTCCACCAAACCAATTCCCCCTCCACTTCCACCTTAAGGTATGTGGTGTTTAAAAACTGGTTAGCATAATGATGAAGGTAAGAGTCAGACATATGGAAGGACACCCATCATAAGTCCATGTAGCTCCTCTCACCCTAATTCACCAGGGAAGTCACTGTACTCCTGTAGTCAGCACTGGCGAAGTCACACCTTGAGAACTGGATTCAGGTTTGGGGCTCTTCACTCCAAGAAAGACACTGAGGTGCTGGATTGGGTCCAGAAAAGGGCAATGAAGCTGGTAAAGGGTCTGGAGAAGAGATCTTATGAGGAACGACTGAGGGAACTGGGGATGTTTGGCCTGGAGAAAAAGAGGGTGAGGGGAGACCTCATTGCTCCCTATAGCTACCTGAAAGGAGGTCAGAGTGATTAAGGTGTTTATCTCTTCTCCCTGGTAAAGAGTGATAGGACATGAGAAAATGGGCTCAAGTTGTGCCAAGAGAGGTTTAGGTTCAATACTGGAAGACATTTCTCCCCTGAGCAGGTTCTCAAACACTGGACTAAGCTGCCCAGGAAGATGGTTGAATCCCTGTCCCCAGGGGTGTTTAAAACAGGCAGAGATGTGGTGTTAAGGACACAGTTTAGCACCAGACTTGGCAGAAGTAGATCATGGTTGGACTCAATCTTACAGGAGTTTTCCAACTGAAAAGATTCCATAAATCTAAAGTTATTTGAAAATGAAGTGATACACATGTTTCTCTGGCAGCACAAACATGTTTTTTTTAAATTAACTTGGAGTTAGAACATACTGCCAGAGAGCCTGGGCAACACTCTGCAAACAAAGCAGCCCTGTGAGAGAGCGTGCTATCTGGTGCCCCCAGTGTAAGAAGGACATGGAACTGATGAAGCAGGTTGAGAGGAGGCCACAAAGATGATCAAAGGTCTCAAGAACCTCCCTTATAAGGACAGACTCATAGAATCTGGGCTGTTCAGCCTGGTCTCTGGGGTCACTTTACAGCAGCCTTCCAGTACCTGAAGGGGGCCTACACGAAAGCTGGAAAGGGACTTTCTACAAGGGCTTGTAGAGATAGGATGAGAGAGAATAGATTGAAGCTTGAGAAGGGCAAATTTAGACTGGAGATCAGGAAGAAATTCTTTGCAGTGAGAGTGGTGAGACACTGGAACAGGTGATGGATGCCCCCTTCATGGAGGTGTTCAAGGCCAGGTTGGCTGAGGCCTTCATTGACCTGGTCTAGTGGAAGGTGTCCCTGCCTATGAAAGAGGGGTTTGGAACTAGATAGTCTTTAAGGTCCCTTCCAACCTAAACCATTGTAGCAATCTGTGAAATGAAACCCACCAGTGTCACTGTTTACTTTCCAATGCTTCAGCAGCCCCAGAACCCACTCTCATTCTTACATAAGCAAAAAGATTGACAGCTCAAAACCAGATGAAAAACTGACTTACTTTATAATGCAGCAAGACTTGAGTTTTATCAGGTGTTACATTCACATCCACAGCAGAGGCAGGCACTTTAATGTTCAGGAAGAAGACAGGATACAATCGAGTACAATCCTTGTGCAGCACCTGGCTGCAGTACTGTCGAATCAGCTACAGATTGATTTAACGAGAAGTCAATAAAGACAATAAAATAAGCACAAAAGGTGCAGAAATAAAAGCCTCACATTCTAAAAGCATAACTGGTTTGCTGAGGTAGTTTGTTTGGAGTGCTAAAAAGCTCCTCACAGGTACTCGTGTATGGTGGAACCATCACCAAAAGAGTAGTTAGCAGTGGTGGTCTCTCTGTCTTCACAGCTAAACTATAAAGAACCGTTTCCAGAACATTAGTGGTGGCTACTTTGATCTTCTGAATGCATGTACTGCTCATACCTGGAAGAAAAGATGTGATACCCAAATTGGACTGCAACTCCAATGCTTACTGCCTCGATCAACACAAATACTGTTGCTTGGGTGTTAAAATTCACTGCTATAACGTACAACTACACTGCTCCTATGTCAGCCAAACTACCTTTGTTTGAGAAAGCACTACCTGCACCACAGCCTTGCCCTCTTCTCAGAACAGGAATCATCTTTCATTAACCCAATTATAAATTCCTATCATAGAATGATCTAGGTTAGAAGAGACCTCAAAGATATATGGATAATGAATTCCAGCTAGCCAAGTTACAACCTCTACTTGGCCTATCCACTGTACTGGCTGCTTTTTGGAAGGGTGAATTGCTATGTGGTTGCATTGGGCTTAAGCACGAAAGTCATGAATCATAGAATGGTTTAGGTTGGAAGGGACCTCAAAAATCACCCAGTTCCAACCCCCTGACATAGGCAGGGACAACTCCCACTAGAACAGGTCGCTCAAGGCCTCATCTAACCTGGCCTTGAACACCTCCAGGGAGAGAGCATCCATAACCTCCCTGAGCAACCTGTGCCAGTGTTTCACCACTTTCACTGGAAAGAACTTCTTCCTAACATCTAGTTTGAATCTCCCCTCTGTCAGTTCAAACACATTACTCCTCATTCTGTCCTTGCAAGACCCCCCCAGTCCTCCTGTAGGCGCCCTTCAGACACTGGAAGGGCACTACAAAGTCTCCTTGAAGCCTTCTCTTCTCTAGGCTGAAGAGCCCCAACTCTCATAGCCTGTCCTCATAGTAATGCTGCTCCAGCCCTCTGAGCATCTTTGTGGCCTCCTTTGGACTTGCTCCAACAGTTCCATGTCCTTCTTGTGTTGGGGGCTCCAGAACTGTACACAGTACTCCAGGTGGGGTCTCATGAGACCTGTTCTCAAACTCTGCTTGCCCTTACTCTTCTCTCTATACTCTTAAAAAAAAACTACTCCAGAAGTCTACAAAATTATTTTGTGTCAGAATTCTGGCCTCACTTACTAGTAGGAATCTTGGTGGATGAGAAGCTGGACATGAGCCAACAAGGTGCACTTGCATCTGAAAAGGCTAATCCAATCCCAGGCTGCATCAAAAGCAGCGAGGCCAGCAGACTAAGAGAGTGCATTCTGCCACTCAACTATGGTGAGAGAGCTCACCTGGAGTACTGCATCCAGCTCTGCAGCTCTCAACACAGGAAGGACATTGGCCTGATGGAGCAGGTCCAGAAGAGGGCCACAAAGATGGTCAGGGGGCTGGAGCAGCACTGCTACGAGGACAGCCTTAGGGAGCTGGGATTGTTCTGCCTGGAGAAGAGAAGGCTCTGAGGACACCTAATAGCAGCCTTCCAGTACCTGAATGGGGCCTACAAGAAGGCTGAAGAGAGGCTGCTTACAAAGGCTTATATGGATAGGGTAAGAGGTGATGGTCTGAAATTAGAGAAGAGCAAATTTAGATTGGATGTTAGGAACAAGTTCTGTACCAGGAGGGTGGTGGAACACTGCAACAGGTTGCCCAGGGAGGGAGTTGAGGCTCCATCCCTGGAGATATTCAAGGTCAGGCTCAACAGGCTCTGAGCAACCTGATCTAGTGGAGGATGTCTCTGCCAACTGTAGAGGGAGTTGGACTAATGACCTTTGGACATCCCTTCCAACCCAAACCATTCTATGACAAAGGTCAAATAAAGAACCTTACAATTTCCCTGTAGTTGCCAGGGATCCTTTGACACCAATACTAGAGAAAATGGTGATACAAAAGCATCCTTGGAAGTGTAAAAAAATCACAAGCTGCTGTAGATAATTTTTGAAACAAATTTCTAATTCTAAAATACTGTTTAAATAACATTTAACTCATTTAAGTATTTCTCAGTTATTTTAATATTCCCACAGACTATCCTTGGCTGGTACTGAATTGTAGTGATAAGATGTCCAGCAGCACTTAGAATCATAGAATGATAGGATCAACCAGGTTGGAAGAGACCTTCAAGATCATCCAGTCCAACCCATCCCCCAGCCCTATCCAGTCAACTAGACCATGGCACTAAGTGCCCCATCCAGTCTTTTCTTGAACACCTCCAGGGACGGTGCCTCCACCACCTCCCTGGGCAGTACATACCAAGGAGATTTAAGTGACCTACAACTTGCTTTCCTAAATGTGGTCTCACAGCTGTATTGTTAATGCTTACTTGGTCAGAAATAAGCAACGCAAAAACTGAATTAAAAAATAAAAAGGAAAAGAAGGCAGCTTACCATTGTAGAAGAGCAGCCTTAAATGCAGGCCAGTGTGTTGAACCCACCCTGAACCCAGGCCTCTGTGCCTTGGTTAAAAAGCTGTCCCTGTCATGGGATGCAAGCTGAGCTTTTAAGTCCCAGGAGAACCAGGCACATCAAATACTACGTGGAGACATATTAGCCGCATTTGGCACTTAACACACCAAGACAAGTTCAGGGTTCACATCTACAAAGCTTGGTTTGTTAACTGAAAGCAACTTTCTTGCCTCCACTTTAAACTCCACAGATATATTTGGGCAAGACCTTGATTTTCTTCTCTGGGGAGGGACAGCAAGGCTGCTCCAAGCTAGGTGCTGCAAGCTTCAGTAGTGTGAGAAACCCAGGAGTATCAAATTCTGCCTACAAAATGCCTAGCTGTAGCCAGTGCTGCTGCACTATCACTTTCATTTTTATCCAATGCACACACAAACTTAAAGGGAAAGTCTGCCCATGTGCTTGAGAAGCCCACAGCAAGTGGACACAAATCCAAACTTCATTTCCAGAAGACTTCTCTCACAAGAAACTACATCAGGTTCCCACATGGAAAACTGCACACTGTATTTCTGCAAGCTACCACAGAGAAAGAATTGACCATTCCGGCTCTTTGCAGAGCTTCACTGAAAGGAGATGATTTTAAACAGCTACGAAGATAACCTCCAGCTCTGTGCTCTGAAGTGACCGCAGCAAATGAAACAGAACAGAGGCACCAGGAGCATCAAAACCGTGGAATTCTGTTGTAAATTCTTCTGTAACACTCCAGCTATTTTATGTGGGAAAAAAGGTTATAGACTGCAGAGGAAAGTGTCCTCAAAGAATTTTGTTTACATTTCTTGAATAAAAAGGTAGAGGCTGTTACCTTCAGGATTTCCTTCTGCTGAACTGGACGATTATTCACAAAAATGAAACTCCTTTCTGAACTTGAGAGGATTGTCAAGGAACTGTCTGACTCAGCTTTTGGGAGAAATCCAGAAAGGTTTATCTGCAATGATAAAACAAACACAGTGCACAAGGTTGGCTTTTTTTAAAGAGAACCTCAAGAAGGTGTCAGGTGAGAGATTAAAATGAAATTGTCCAGGACACTGTGTCATTCAGGGGCATGGCTTCCTGAAAGTTATGAAACAAAAATAGAAAAGCACTTAAAAAAACCAAAAAGCAGAGGTTAAGGAGGATGAGTTTGTATCTGTTTTCCTTCATTATTTTATGGAGAACCTTCCCCTCCAGCTTGCCAGTTGCACCAGGTCACCATCTGCAGCTGAGAACTCCAGCGAAGAACAGCAGCCAGCTTTAGGTTTGCTGGTCGCAGGGCTGCCAACTTAACCCCTGCACAAGCTCGAGTCACACACAGCTGCCCAACCTGGTGAAGGCAGCAGTGAATCACCCCTATGAGGAAAGCCCAAAACACACAATCCCTCCCTTCCTACACACAGGGCACCTTACATGGCCTGTCAGAGGTCACCTAAATTTACCTACGCCACCTGTATCCACATCATCTGACTCTCAAGTGCTAAGCATACACAGTCGGGACTGCAGCAGACTCTCTG
The DNA here is from genome assembly GCF_015220805.1 of Pogoniulus pusillus. Lineage (NCBI taxonomy): Eukaryota > Metazoa > Chordata > Aves > Piciformes > Lybiidae > Pogoniulus > Pogoniulus pusillus. The sequence goes on from NC_087265.1 coordinate 20,306,616, forward strand.
AGCACAAAGCACTGCCAAGGAGGCTCAGAAAAATCAAGCATTCAAGCATTTAACTCCCAGTTTAAAGATTTCATTGTTAAGTATTGTCAGCTTAGGGGTGGGTTTGGTTTTTTTTGGTAAAAGTGAGGCCAATGATTTGTGCTGCCTGCCCCATTACCTTTCTTTCTCCCCCACCAAGCAACTTTGAAACTGTGGGTTCGATTTCGGTTCAATCTGGTGAAGAACCAGAAATGCCAAAGATGATATTGTATTTCCACAATTTCTGTGCTAACTGACAGCTGCTTGGAGAGGAGAGCCTCGAGATCCTGACCTTACTGAGGAAAAGGCAACTGTTGCTTCTCAAAAGCCAGAAGCCGTCAGCATGAGATGTCAGCTAGCCCACATACTGCCCCGCTGCTACCTGCCCAAATAAGAGGTGAAGGAGGGTGAAGGCATTGTGGAGATTTTAGAGACAGGGGAAAGTCTGGAGAATGTTCTTGTAGCAAGGTGGATGGCTGAAGGCAGAATCAGCCCTGGTTAGATTTGCTTTTGGCAGAGCCACTTGTATTCACTAAAATCCAAATTATTCTGCATCTGAGATGGAACTTAAAATCCCTGGGATTTGGCCTGTCCTTCCCATTCATCTACGTCATGCCAGCTATCTGCTCATGTGCTCCCTTATTCCCTCTTGACCTTGCAACGAGCATTCTGTGCTAAAGCTGGAGCGTTCCGGTCAGCAACGTTGCACATAACCAAACACCACTGGTCAAGTTAAAGAGGTGTCAAGTATCTGCTGGATGATTATCAGAAAACAACATGCAGCACTTTTGAGATTTTATTCTGCAGCTTTAGCACATCCTCCCTGAACGTTTCTCCCCTGTGCTCCAAGCTCCTTTTGCAATTCCAAATACGTGGCCGATGAGTCTTTCACTTCAAACAGTATTTTTATGTGCAGACAACATTAAAGCAAAACTGAAAGTCTCAAAATAATTAATTTAAGAAGGTGCCAGATTTAGACATGGCTGACTGCTGTTACTATTTAAGGCCACACAGAATATCACAGGAGGCTCATTACAAGTTAGCAACAATTTCTAGAATTAGCCTTAATTATTAGAATTTTCATCTAGGAAAGCAATTGAAGTATAAAGGTAAAATCAGAGAGACTGGGAAAGATGACAGAATTTTTGCTTTTAAGTTAGATCAACTGCTTTCAAAATTAATACTTTCATAAATAAAACAAACTACTATATATCTATTAAAATACATATTGGTTAATGGACAAAATGCCTTTCTTAAGTACTTTTCTCTTTCCCAGTGGCTGCTGGGAAGAAGAGGTTAGGACAATGTCCTGTGTGAGAGCTTTCAGCCCAGATACATCCATGTACATGACTGAGGATGTGAAAAGCAGAGATGCTGCTTTTGTGTTAATTTTTCATTTTCTTAGTTTCATTTTTATTTTACCAGTAGCTTCTGAGTTTGCATGCTTTGGAGTCAGCTTGAAGTGTATTCTTGATTCATTCAGTGCTCATCATTCAGATGTTTTGAAGAAGGCCAGTCTTTGAATCCCCTGGATCACCTGCTAGAGAGGTTTTAACTCTGCAGTTACTAAGGTGAAGTTGTTTACAGTTCTGTTTTCAGAGCAGACCTTGCAGCAAAGGAGTACAAGGCTATACAGTGCAAAGTAGGAAAGAAAAAAAAATACAGAGCTGTGCTCTGTTCTGTGTATTGAATGAGGCACAGACCCAATAGGAAAGAAAAAAGCAGCATATGCCTTGTCATCCTGACACCTGCACACTTTGAAGAAAGAAAGGGTTACTCAGGCAACCTTAATTCTATCATTTTGTGGTGCTTGGCTGATCCATCTAGAAATATCTGTGATTTTTGAACCCAGCTTTGGGGGTGACCAGTCTGCAGGGATACACCTATGAATGATGCACGTGGTATTTTACACACTATTTAGAGACAGAGAGAGATATGGAATGTTCTCCAACTTCTATTCCAAGGAATACGGATGCCTCAAGATATAGCAGAGAGGTAATGTGAGAACCTGAGTGCCTCCTTCAATCCAGTCCCTTCTAAATCCCCCCATGTCTTCCTTTTGGAGCCCCTTGCTCTCTCCCTGTGAGGCACATCCAACCTGCCTTCAGGTAAGAATAACTCTGAATGTTCTCTTCAGGCATAAGCAACTACAACTCTGCAAACTTCAAGAAGCAGCTTTGCCTTTCCCAGCATATGCATACCACAGCATTCTGACAAACTCAAGATTTAAGTCTGAATAATGCTATTAAACTTTATTCAGATAGGAAAGTCTGACTAATGCTATTAAATCAAACTTAGCAAGCTGAGTGCAGCATGGTAAGCTGTGTTTCAGCAGCCACTGTGACTTTGCAGGTAGTGATTCATTTCATCTATGTGACTTGTCAAGATTAATTACTAGAAGACACAGGAAAATGTAACTTTTCGAGTCAGCAGTAGGAAGTCTTCCCTTCATAAGAATGTCTCCAACATAAATGGAAGCAGAGGAAAAAAATCTGTTGAAAATACCAGACAAAGGAGTTCTCCCAGTTTCAACAGTGGCAAAGAGAGCCAAGTGTATTGAATTTTTTTGACAAGTAACTGGTATGTCTTTAAAACAGGTATTTACTGGAAATTTTGTACAGCTTGCTTTCTAATTATCTGTTGCTTTTACTGCTTAGGTGCCCCTGACTGAAACTGAGGGGATATTCTTTAGCGTATAAGGCCAAGAGGCCACGAAGATGAGAACCTTCTAAATACTCAGATATTAATCAGGGTACAACCTGCCTGTGGGCCAGGAATCCCAAGTTAGACAGCTCTGAGCAATCAGCAATTCTGCATTTGTCATCACAACTGTTTTTACTGCCATTTGATCAGTGCCACATGAGTCCTGACTAGATGATTCTTGGAGTGGATTTTCAATCACCAAACCAATTAATTTTACAGAGAGGACAGTAATAGAATCAGATGCATTAATCAGACGTCAGCCTGGAGATGAGTGTTCTCTTTATCCAAGCTTCTCTCTTTTTGACTATGGATTTAGCTTCTCTTCACAGATAGGCTTTAAACTTAAAGCAGCTTTGGGAGAAGGAAGTTTAAGCTCACCTCTGGATCTTGGGAGCAGTGCTGAAAAGGTACCATACTGCCCATAACGGCTGTTCCCAGAACTGACATACAGGCCATTTTGTGATCTGACACCTTGGTCTTCTGCCAAATAACTGCCTGAAACAAATGGCACCCAGTCAAATTTTTGACATTATATTTGTTGAACTCAAGTCATGTCTACGAACATGCAATATGCAACTGCACACATACTGTATATGTAACATTCTGTACTCTGACCCCCTTACATTCACAACTTTCAGTGTTAACACACACACACATAATGTGATCCTTTCGGGCATGTCTGCTCCTATTGTGTCACTGAGGTCAGCTTCTAGCAAATGGAAAATTAAGAAGGGTTTGTATTTGTGGCTCTTACCTGGCTGATCTGGACATCTGCACCTGAAACAATTGTTAAAAACAAATCAATACAAACACCACTCCTCCTCTTACAGATATCCAGCAGGAGGTTTTGTGTTTTCACCAGGTGTATAAACTGAGGGTTTACAACATGTTTCTGGCACAGTGGTCAACATCTGAAGGTGGACACTGCAATGCTTGTGGTACTTGAGAGAGGCCATTTTGGTAGGAATCAGGCTATTAGATGTTCATTCACAACTCTCATCTGGATAATCTAGGTCTAAGACAAGCCTGCAGAAAGGATCTCAGCTCCTGAGGTAGTACTTACAAGAAAAGCAATCATCTAATGAAAGCTTTGTAAAAGTCAGAAGGATAAAGGGGTAGCAGCCCTATTAGCCAAGTATCTTGCAATACTACTGCAAAGCTCTAACACAGACAACAAACCAGAATGAACTGCAACCTGCCTCAGGAGTTACCTGTCAAGTCCACTTATATATACGGAAAGTATTAGCTACTTTGGGGGGCAAAAATTAGCCTCTCGCTAATGAGAAGTCTAAACAGCTACAAACTTGACTCTGAATCTGCTGACTTTTATTGCTATGTAACAACAACAAACAAATTCTGCTTAGCTGGCTTTCTGCTCCTAGGCAATTGACACTGCTAGATTCAGATCCACTTTATATCTATTTCTGTCACTGCTAGCTGACAGGAGTGTATTTCAACACGGAACATTCAAACACAAAAGGGGGAAGAAATAAAAAGATGCAGCAAAGTTGCAGTTAAATCTGGGGTTACAGTGTTTGAAATAGGTGCTATGTGTCCAGTCAATTCAAAATGAGCCTGCAGTACTCTGGCTATTTTGTGAAAGCCTGGTAAGCAAGCGAAAAATATACAGGCACCCATCTCAAGAAATGCAATACATAGCCTTAAAATTCCACCTGTCCAGTGGGATATTTGCTGGCCCTGAGGGATGAATTCCATGGAAGAACACGGTACTCCTGTAAAATGATACTCCCTTCTTACAGGACAAATGGAATTGTAAAGCTTTGTGAGGGTTGAGCCTGAAACTGTTCCTCAAATCTTTGCATCTCTGTTTCCATGCACACCCTGCAGGATTTGAGAAGTGGAGCTTTCAGTCCTGCCTGAATCTAACTCCATGCTGTGACTGGGGAGGTTTAGACTAGACATTAGGAAAAACGTCTTCCCAGCATTGGAATGGGCTGCCCAAGGAGGGGGTAGTCACCAACCCTGGATGTGTTTAAAAGTCATTTGGATGTGATGCTTGGGGATATGGTTTAGGGGGAACCTTGTAGAGTAGGGTTCTGGGTTGGACTTGGCAATCCTGAGGGTCTTTTCCAACTGGAAGGTTTCTGTGATTCTGTGATTCACCTCCCAGGCACCAGCCCCTTGCATCCTCAGCCATCCTACAGCGAGCATGAACCCCTCAGACATCACTTATGTCAGGGAGGGAAGTGAACACAAAAAGCAGAGAAGGAGAAAGGAGCAAGCAGAGCCAGGGCCAGGTGTCCACAGCTCTGGCAGAGGGAGTCCTCCATCGTGCTTCGTCAGCAGCAGGCAGTGGCAAAGGACAGCCTGGGGCTGCCCAAAGCATGCTGCCTCTCGGCCTCTCTCCTCTACACCTGCTGTAAATCTCCTCAAAGACATTTCAGAGTGATGAAAGAATTTGTCCTCTTCTTTGGAGCTCCTCTTATAAAACATATCCTGTACTGCTTCTATTTTAAACTCGATTACTTAAAATGGAAACACGAAGTGCCAAGCCTTTTTTTTTAATCTCTCTCTTTACTGGATATATTTTAAAGTTAAATGCATGTGACCAAACTGAGAAAGACATTGGTTACATGACTAACACAAACACCATGCTGTTTATTTAGGTTAGCCTCGTGTGATGCCACAGGTACAGATATAAATCTTAGCTGCTGATTAATGCAAGGTTATTGAGCTGCTTGACCTGCTGAATGGCTGATATACAGAACTGGGAAAAAAGATCACTTTGCTAAGGGTGTTTTAAGAGAGCTGTGGAGAATGACAACCTATTAAATGCAAACTTGCCAGAAGTAGAAGCTGTTAGTAAGTTCAGGGGCTGTATTTTAAGTAGTTGTACATTTATCAGATATTAATATTCAGAAGTTAGTTTCCACTGTAGGTTAAATGAAAGCCTACATATTGATGTGGCCAGGGAATGCCTCAATTTCTATACTGTATCAACAATATAGTTAATATCATCAGGGCAATCTCCCCCAGTAGGCTGGGGGAGGAGTGGTATGAGAGCAGTCTTGAGGAGAAGGACCTGGGATTGTCAAGTTGATGAAAAACCTCAATGTGAGCCGGCAATGGTCACTGGCAGCCCAGAAGGCAGCTGTGCGCTGGGCTGCATCCAAAACAGTGTGACTGGCGGGAAAAGGGAGGTGAATTCTGTCCCTCTGTTCTGCCATTGTGAGACTCCCCCTGGAGCACTGCATCCAGTTCTGGTGCCACCATGGTAAGAAGGACATGGAGTGGGTCCAGAGGAAACCACAAAGATGATCAGTGCTAGAGAACCTCCACTATGGGAACGGGCTGAGAGCTGTGGTTGTTCAGCCTGAAGAAGAGAAGGTTCCAGGGAGACCTTAGAGCAGCCTTCCAGTACCTGAAGGTGCCTACAAGAAAGCTGGAAAGGGATTTTTACAAGAGCTTGTAGTGATAGGACAAAAGGGAATAGATCAGAGCTCGAGGAGGGCAGATTTAGATTGGACATCAAGAGGAAATTCTGCACAGTGAAGGTGGCAAGCCACTGGAATAGGCTGTCCACAGAGGTTGTGGATTTCCCCTCCCCTGGAGGGGTTCAAGGCCAGGCTGGATGAGGCCTTCAGCAAGCTGCTCTAGTGGGAGGTGTCCCTGCCCATGGCAGGAGGGCTGTAACTAGATGATCTTTAAGGTTCATTCCAACCCAAACCATTCTATGAACGTAGAATAGAGTGGGTACTAATTTCTAGCCCTGATTGCAGTTATGAAGCAACAGCACAAGAGGAGCTGGTAACCTAAAGAAAACTATTTTCTTGGACTCTCTGGATACATTAACAAGTATTAAAAAGCCCAACAAAAAATAATGCCTGCTCCATTTATTTTAGCAAGTGCTTGTTTCCAGGAGGTTTCTGTAATACCCTATTTTTTCAACCTTGCTTATACCCTTTAGTTTAGCTAAAAATACATCCCCATACACACCCCCCATATTTTTTTTCTAGGTCATATAAAGCGGGTGTCCAGGATGAGCCAAGGAAGAACCTGACTCTAGTCAGTATGATGACACTGCAGAAACAGCCTACTCAAAGATATATTGTTACACATGGCCCATCTTAGCTTTTGCTAAAGCTACCCAAATATATCCCACCTCCTTTCCTACTTCATTGAAGGGGGCTGCAGGAACTGGACCTTACAAAATGCAAAATGTACACAAAAACCATTGGACAGATACTTACTTTTGTGGACAGTGACACTGTCCCTAGAGGGGTACCAAAACCATGCAGATATGGCATTTTGGGACATGGTTTCATGGCCATGGCGTTGCTGGATTGATAGTTGGACATGATGACCTTAGAGGTCTTTTCCAACCTATGATTCTACATACACACATGGAGCAGGCATCACTGTTACTTCAGGATGCACACACATAGTCCAGAAGGATTCCTTCAAAAACAAGGGAAGAGTGCAGAAAGAGCTATCAGCCTCTTCCCACTGAGGTCCCTGGTTTCTGGCACTAAAGAGAGTAAAAGCTGTTCATTATTTATCTCCTCAAAGACACCAAGGAAGGACAGAGAAATAATGAAGCCATTTCTCATCCCTGTCGATCCTTCATATTTTAGAACTTCTATCAGCAGCAAGAGATTTGCAATCACAGACAAAATAAAAGTCTTAATTAGAACTGGGTCCTGGATGCTGTTACTGACTGTGGCTACTTCACTGAAGTTACAATGCTATGAATTACAGATTCTTTTTTTTTTATCTTCTTACTACATGAGGACAACAACCTGCCAAAGTCAACTTTTACTACCTGAAAATCATCGATTTTCTTTATTTCTTTCTGGTAATTGTTGTGGGGTTTATCCTGTAATAAAAGTCAGACAGTAGTAGAGCAAGCACCGTAGATGATCTGTAGACTGCTAACATACTGTGAGTTAGCTCTGTGAAAGAGAAATGCATTTCACAGTCTCTGAGTTGGTTCTTTTCCACATCTCAAAAAATCCTGGCACCTGAGGTCTCACTGCAGACAGTTAAATCTTGGGGCTGGTATGTTCCTTAGCTTTCCTGGCTTAAAACCTTGGATTTTATCAGGCTCCAACACAACTGAAAACATGGCTGCCTATCAGATAAACAAACAGAAAAAAGGGGGAACAAAGCCAGGCAGCAACATCCAAAGCTTGGATTGAGCCCAGGGGAATAAAAAAACCCTCGCCTTGTACGTGCATAACCTCTTCTGCTTAGGATGCACAGACACCTGCACATTCTCTGCAGAAGAAAGTCCATCAGCTGCGATCATGAAGAGATCAAGTTGACGTCTTAACTGCTTTAAAATCCTAGCCTCCAAACATGTTGATATCCTTCATCAGCTCCACCCTTGCTTTGTTCTACAACCAATGCTATTACCTTACTAAAAGAGAGCCCTCAAGTAATGTTCCCTTGAAAACATGAAATCACAGCAGGTTTTTCAAGTCAGCTTAAAGAAAAATAAAATACCTCTGTAAAACCATAATTATTTTCCTCATATATTCTATACATGTCCCTAAGGAATGAGTTGTCCTGCCCGTTTTGTAAGTGACGGTGGGACAACTACCACTTCAGCTATGCAAAGGAGAAACTCAAGGCGCTGATTTTCCCCCTCCTCAGAGGCAGTTGACATACCTGTCCATCCCATGGGTATCACACATTACAGCCAGCAAGGGGATTTGTTGAAAGACAGTAATGTTCCACTGTCCATCCTACAAATTCCAACATATTTCCTGCTCAGATTTCCCTCCTGTCAGACAAGAGCAGCGTCTTAAAAAAAGGTTTCCTTGAGCAGTGGAGAAATGCTTGGATTTGGGAGCTGGAAGGTAAGCTAGGAGAGGAGCTAACAGACATTACAAAGAGCCAAGGACCTTCGTGTAGTCATGTATCACTTCAGAGATTTTCAAGAATTACAAAGACTGCATAGAATTGTAAGATTTTGGCTGCTTAACCACATGTGTTCAGCTGAGGTAGTTGAGAGAAATTCCACGTCCACCACAGAAGGGAATAAAACCCCCAAATCAGATCTCCAAAACAACTAAATTACTGTCAAAATCACCAGCTTCTAATTCTGAACTGTCATTCAGAGGTTGGAAACCACCACAGTGAACTCCATTTAAATAAAGGGAGGTTTAAGTGCTTTTTGTAAAAGGTTTTGGAGTTATTTTTGCTGTGGTTAACAAAAATAACACACCTAACCGTGATAACGCACATTGGGAAAAGAAGAGGGAGAACTTCCAAGCATCTTTGGAAACATCTTTTTTCTGCTTAACCATTTTTAAGTGCACAGAGTGAGCGTGAAAGCCTTTCAAGGTACATCTCGGTCTCTGCACCACACGCTGCCTATGTGAAACAGTAATTGTTTTGAGATTTCAGGCATATACTCTGCTGTCATTTGAAATAAGTGATGGATGAGAAACTGGAAACCTCAAGGAATTAGTAATAGGATATAAAGCATTTCACCTCTAGGTCACCAGTTCAAATTCGACCAGGTTGGGAGTGACCAAAAGTAGTTACCATCTGGCAGCTGTTCTCTGGCTGATGTAAATTGAGTTGAGGGTCTCAGCGCATTTCCTAGTGGACAGGTGTCCTCAGCACAAAAAACACCATAATTAACTCTCTGTTTGGCTTTCTCAGCAAAGCCACTGAACAACTCGTGGAAGTAAAGACTGAGCTATATTCCAGGTCAACAGGAAAGCATGTTGGCTGCAGAGCACTTCAGATTCTTAATCAGAATTCCTCTTTATATTTTAAGACACACAGATTAGGGAGGGACTTCATTTATCATCATTACATTAAATGGAGTGGCCTTTCAAACTGAAGAAAGAGCTTATGTGCTGCTGCCTCTGCTCAGGGTATGCTGTTTTTCAACATGCAGTTACAGCAGAGTTTGGGAGCACAATAAGATGAATGCAAAGCATAAGCCTAGTATTAAAATCTGTAAATTTGCCCTAGCGTACTTACTCCATCTCAAAACCCCACACCCATTACACAAGACTCAAACACAGAAAACAAACTGTTTTGAGGCTACTGGATGCAAACTGTAGGTATTCTACTTTGACTTAAAAATAAAAAGAAAGAAAAAGATGGCATCTTTTAGGTCAACACCAGCCACAAACGGGGTCTGGGAAAGATCATCTGTAGTTAGAATAGCAGCTTTACAATACACCTCTTGCATCCAGAAGTTTTAATCCAGGACTCTCTGGAGAAACAAACAAGAAGTTATTCCAGGCTGAACAGCGTGACCAAGGCTTCAAAATATTATGCATGAAAACCAATGGCGGGGGGGGGGGGAGGGAACATATCTCTATATATACATATAGAGACATATACACACCCTTATGCAGAATTGTCCTCAGCTGAAACTGCAAAAATGTATTGGTCTACATAGGGCCCTCCAAGGCATGAGACCAGCTGTGTATGGTATGACTTGCTGGTAGGCACCACCTAAACCTCTCTTCAGCCTTGTGGGTGTGGTTATTGGTGTCCTCCTCCATTTTAGCAGTTGTGGAAGAAAGACAGCCATAACCCAATCCAAGTACTGCTGTTCATCTGCCTTTCCACACAAAAAGGAATTTCTTGAACATCAGTGGCTTGCAAGACTGACTTGAAGGCTACTGGTGCTAAACAGTTCAGAGTGTGAAAGCTGTTGTTCCAGAGAACAGCATACACCACCTCAGGTAAAACACGGCCAGAGCTTGTGGGTGGCTAGAATGTGGTGTTTTGGGCTGAAGAGTTTGACGTGGTTTAAGCAGTAGCTGACTTTGGAATGTTCTTAGCACGCCCTCAGATAATGTTAACTTTAAATAAACTTGATGAATACTCATGTAAATTATTTCCATTTGGCTGTCTCATTATTCAATATGCTTTCAAGGAACACGGTGATGAAAGAAGAAAAATACCTCTTTCTAACATAACCATACTGGCAAGAGGATCAACATTATCAGTATTCAAAGTATGTCTTGGCAGGATAAACCTTCATAAAAAGAAGGAGCACTAGCTAATCCAAGTTGTCAAAATAGCCATAGTACTTCAAGGCTTGATCTGCAAAGTGATTATTTATTGCTCGTGCAAACAAAACATTCTGAGCAGAAAAAGCAGTCGGGTGTTTCCTGTCTCAGAAACGCACAGACACAGAGCACACAACAAATAAACGCGAAGATGATGGATAAAAAGACACATAGTAAGGATATTTTCTTAATCAGTAAAAAACAACCCAAAGGCAGGACAAGCACTGTGGTTCTTCACAGAAATCAGAGACAAGTTGGGAATAATTTCTGAGCTACCACAGATATGAAATGTGGCAGGAGAAGAAAAAAAAACCTCCAGGAATTTCATTGGGACCTTTAAAAATAACCACAGTGGAAATAAAACACTTGGCATATTGTGCATCCCAAAAGCACTGATACATTCAACAGCTCGATTCAAGGAAGTTTCTGCTTGGATCAATCAGGCAGCTGATTCCAGATGCCCAACCTCAGACACTTCCAGCTAGCCTCATCTTTCTTGCTTGGCAAAGTGACAGTTGTGTCCATTCTCCCTTCATTTCTTATAAAATAGAGGACTTTGATTATATATATATATATGTATATATATATGTATATATATATATATATATATATATATATATGTATATATATACAATCTTTATAGAATCAACCAAGTTGGAAAAGACCTCCAAGATCATGTAGTCCAACCTATCACCCAGCCCTATGCAATCAACTGAACCATGACACTAAGTGCCTCATCCACTCTTTTCGTGAACACCTCCAGTATGTAATGTATATATACATTTTGATTTATTCTGAAACACATTTACACTTTTGTGATGGTTTGGGGGTTACCCCGCCCCCCCACACTTTTGTATTTGCCCCAGCTAACTCAGACGGACCCTGGGAATATAGATGAAGCAATTTATTTACAGCTAGCAGAATTTACAAGCAGCTATTTACAATATATACAGTTATATACAATTATATACAGTTATATACAAAGGATAAACAATACAAAAGCACAACTCCCCTCCCAGAAACCTGAGTCCCCAGGAGGGGCTCTCAAACCACCCCAACACCTCCCCCCGGCCCTCTCAACCTTACCCCAGTTCTCAGGAAGAAGAGAGGTGCAGCCAAGAGGTTAGGGAGCAAGGTTAGTAGGAGCAGGGTTAATGAGATGTGTCTCGGTCTAAGGCCAAAGCAAGAGTGAGAAACAAAATGGAGAATGTTTTCTTCTTCTTCCCAGAGTTCTCAGCGAGACTGTGAGAGAAGTTGACATCAATTGTTTTTCATTTCACTGCCCGTTATCTAGTTCTGTTACCAAAACATTCCAGCTTGCTTCAAACTAGCACAATCCACCCCTTGTCTACTTCGCTCAAAGTATCGCTGAGAATTATCCAATCTAATCTAAACCAATATTTACACTAAGACAATATATACAAGTTCAGTTCACACTTCAATCAGATGTAGGTGATTCAAAAGCTCAGAACAGGGACTCCCAGGTGATGTTGGGTTCGTGCTCACGTACTGTAGATTCTATTGTAGATTCTCTCAGTGTTGGGCGCCGATGTTACCTAGAACAGAAAACTCCTAACAGCTTGGATTTAAACTCTCTCAGCTAAGGTTAGATTTCTCTGTGGAATACACTGGATTTCACCATTCTCCTGCATTACCCAGTATGTATGACCAGGACCTTCAGCAGATACCACCCCTCGGACAGGTTTCCCTTCACCCGAAGGAGAAAACACCCAAACAGTTTTCCCTAACAGATTCTTCTCACGTACAACAGGAACTTTATCACCGTCTACTGTTTGGACCAAATCTGATTGTGCAGGTCCTGCTCTGTTTACTGAACCTCTACTATTTACCAACCAAGTAGCTTGTGCTAAATGTTTGTCCCAGTTTTTTAGAGTTCCACCCCCCATGGCTTTTAGGGTGGTTTTCAGCAAACCATTGTAGCGTTCAATCTTCCCTGAAGCTGGTGCATAGTAGGGTATGTGATAGATCCATTCAATACCATGCTCTTTGGCCCAATTTTTCACAAGATTGTTCTTGAAATGAGTACCATTGTCTGACTCGATTCTTTCTGGAGTTCCATGTCTCCACAAGATCTGTCTCTCCAAACCAACAATGGTGTTACGTGCAGTTGCATGTGGAACTGGATAGGTTTCCAACCATCCAGTGCTGGCTTCTACCATCGTCAACACATACTGCTTGCCAGAACGAGATCGAGGTAAAGTGATGTAGTCAATCTGCCAGGCTTCACCATACTTGTACTTTGACCATCTCTCACCATACCATAAGGGCTTGATTCGCTTAGCCTGCTTAATAGCAGCACAAATGTCGCAGTCATAGATGACTTGGGTGATAGCGTCCATGGACAAGTCAATTGACCTATCGCGAGCCCATCGGTATGTTCCATCTCTGCCTTGATGTCCAGATGAGTCATGGGCCCACCGAGCTAAGAACAGCTCACCTCGGTGTTTCCAGTCAAGGTCAATGTCAAGTTCAGAGTTGGTATCAACTTGAGCAATCTTAGCAGCTTGGTCTGCCTTCTGGTTATGTTGATGTTCCTCAGTGGCTCTACTCTTAGGCATGTGTGCATCTACGTGCCGCACCTTCACTGGAATTTTCTCCAGCCGTGCATCAATGTCCTGCCATAGATCAGCACACCAAATAGGCTTTCCTTTCCTCTGCCAACCATTCTTCTTCCAGTCCTTCAGCCAACCCCATAGAGCATTGGCTACCATCCACGAGTCGGTGTAGAGGTAAAGGATAGGCCAATTCTCACGTTCAGCCACATCAAGAGCAAGTTGAACAGCTTTTACCTCAGCGAACTGACTGGATTCTCCTTCGCCATCTTTCGTTTCGGTAACTCTCCTGGTTGGACTCCAAACCGCTGACTTCCATCTTCGCTTGTTCCCAACAAGACGACAGGAACCATCTGTGAACAAAGCATAGTTCTTTTCCTGATCAGAGAGATCACCATAGGGAGGAGCTTCCTCAGCACGAGTTATTTTCTCCTCTGGAGGTTTGGGACAGTCTGTGCCTTCCGGCCAGTTGGTGATCACCTCCACCAGACCAGGTCGGTCAAGATTACCCATTCGTGCTCGTTGGGTTATCAAAGCCATCCATTTAGACCAGGTTGCATCTGTGGCATGATGTGGTGATGAACCTTTGCCCTTGAACATCCAGTTAAGTACTGGCAGTCTAGGAGCTAAAAGCAATTGTGACTCAGTTCCAATCACTTCAGAAGCTGCTTTCACTCCCTCATAGGCTGCTAGAATCTCTTTCTCAGTTGCAGTGTAATTTGTCTCTGAACCTCTGTAACAACGTCCCCAGAAACCAAGTGGACGACCACGTGTCTCATTTGGAGCTCTCTGCCAGAGACTCCAAGTTGGACCATTGTCACTGGCAGCCGTGTACAGAATGTTTTTAATGTCTGGACCAGATCTCACAGGTCCCAAGCCCACTGCATGGACTACTTCTCGTTTGATTTGATCAAAGGCTGCTTGTTGTTCAGGTCCCCACTCGAAATTGTTTCTCTTACGAGTCACATCATGCAGAGGTTTGACAATCTGACTGAAACCAGGAATGTGTAGTCTCCAAAATCCCACCACACCAAGAAAAGAAAGTGTGTCCTTCTTACTGGTGGGAACTGCCATGGTAGAGACTTTGTTAATCACATCCTGAGGAATGTAACGGCGACCATCCTGCCATCGCACTCCCAGAAACTGAATTTCTCTGGCAGGTCCTTTGACCTTGTCTCTCTTAATGGCAAAACCTGCTTGCAGCAGAATGTCAATGATTTTGTTACCTTTCTCGAAGACTTCCTCAGCAGTTTGGCCCCACACAATGATGTCGTCGATGTACTGGATGTGCTCTGGAGCTTTACCTTTCTCCAGTGCATTGTGGATGACTGAGTGACAGATGGTTGAGCTGTGTTTCCACCCCTGAGGCAAACGGTTGAACTGGTACTGGATTCCTCTCCAGGTGAATGCAAACTGAGGCCTGCACTCCTTTGCTATGGGAATAGAGAAGAAAGCATTAGCAATGTCTATGGTTGCATACCATTTAGCCTCCTTCGATTCCAGCTCGTACTGGAGTTCCAGCATGTCCGGCACAGCTGCACTCATGGGTGGCGTCACCTCGTTGAGGGCACGAAAGTCAACTGTCAGTCTCCAGTCGCCCGTAGGTTTGCGCACAGGCCAGATGGGACTGTTGAAAGGTGAATGAGCTTTCTCGATGACAGCCTGACTCTCCAATTGACGAATCAGCTGATGAATGGGCAACAAAGAGTCACGGTTAGTTCTGTACTGCCTATGATGAACAGTTTGAGTTGCAATTGGCACTTCCAGGTCCTCTATGTCATGATGTCCCACAACTGCAGATTCATCAGAAAGTTCAGGCCTAACAGACAACTTCAATTTATCATCCTCAATCTCTACAGATGCTATTCCAAAAGCCCATTTATGACCCTTAGGATCTTTGAAACAACCTTGTCTCAAAAAGTCAATTCCCAAAATGCAAGGCGCATCAGGACCAGTTACAATAGTATGTGTCTTCCACTCTTTACCAGTTAAACTGATCTCAGCCTTTACCTTAGTTAACTCTTGAGATCCACCAGTGATTCCAAAGATAGAAATGGACTCTGTCCCTTTACAATTAGATGGCAATAAAGTACACTGAGCACCTGTGTCAACTAAAGCCCTGTATTTCCGAACTCTTGAACTGCCAGGCCACCTAATGAATACATTCCAATAGATTCGGTTCTCTCCACTATCCCTTTCCTCCTCCTGGCTGGAGGCAGGGCACCCCTAATGCTGAACATGGCATGTAGGGTGTACACAGTGATTGGTGTTGTTGTGAGAGGAATTGCAACTGTTGGAACAATTGCAGTTGCTCTCGGGAGCTGAAGAAGTGACAGCTACTTTTCGGGCATTGCTGCCTCTGTTTCTGCCACTCTGCAGATCCCTGACCCTCTTTGAAAGAGCTGAAGTAGGTTTACCATCCCATTTGTTCATGTTCTCCCCGTATGTGTCACGCAGAAGTATCCACAGTGACGCACGTGATTGCTGCTGTCTGGGTGGAACTTGTCTCCTCCTGGGCTGGAATTGCCTTGCAGGAGGTGGGCGTCTGTTCCTGACGGCAGAAACATGCACCCATTCAGATGATGCAGGAATGGTATCCTTTACCAGATTTTTGAGATCCTCCTTCAGTTCTTTCATAGTATCTTTAATCTCTGTAGTCATAGTTTTTATGGCACAGATTATACCAGAATGTGACAAACTGTCCTCAATCTGCCTGAGCTGATCAGTGAATTCACCAACAGTGAAAGATCTTCCATTATCACTCCTTGATAGAAACTTACTGGCCAAGATGTTAGCATAAGATGAAGGAGCAAGCTTAATCAGCTTCTTCATGAGACCTGTTCCCAAAGGAATATCGTCAGGCTCATGAGTGCCATGATCTCCATAAAGCACTTCCTTCACAGCGAACTCCTTCAGAAGCTTAATTCCCTGCTCAACGGTGTTCCACTTCTTGGCAGCCCATGGCAAATCATCTCGGGAAGGATATCTCATAGCCACAGCCAACAGAAGGCGTGTCCACAAGCTAACCCTACCAAGAGGACTTGCCAGGTGTTTGTCCACTCCACTCTCCTTAGTGAGTGGTCCCAGCTGCTTGGCAGACTTGTCTCCTACCTGCAGAGCATTAGCACCAATGCCACGGCATCTCACTAACCAGCTTAGGATTGGCTCACCTGATTCCCTTGTGTATTCCTTCCTAACTTCCCTGACCTCTCTGAGTGGATCCTTGGAGCCTTGGATGTCATCTTCCTCCTCTTCTTCCTGTTGATCTGGTGGTGCCTGGCCTAACACAATCTTCCTCATAGCATTCCTAAACTCATGGGAACCATCCTCTCTCTTGGCAGCTAACCTCACAGCGCTCCTCTCACTTGAGTATTGTTGTCTCAGCACATCTACAAGGTCTCGCAGACTAACTGCCTCCTCTTCCTCTTCTTGCTGCTGATCACCAGAGGTCCCCTGTCTTACATCCTCCTGCGAACCACTCTTTGTCTTAGCTTTTGCCTTAGCAGGTGCCAGAAGGGCCTGAGCAGCAACAGACTTGGATGTGTCTGCTGGAGGATTTGAATCTTTAGGAGTCTGACTCAAAGGGTTTGAATCCTTAGGGGTCTGACTTGGAGCTTGTGAGTTCAAATCTGCCTTGCTTTTAACAGGAGGATTTTGGTTCTGGTCTGCTGGCTGGGGGTTCGAATTGGCTGAGCTGGTGTCATTAGGATTTGGACTGACTGGGCTAGCGTTACTAGCACTAGCAGTGTTATTATTTGCCTGTCCTCCTGGGATGCCTGCCAACCCTGACGTGTTTTGATTGTTGCTAGGAACATTCTGATTTTGGGTACTTGCCTGTGTTCCTGAGGCCCCTGCTAAACTCTGTGGCTTGTTTTGGTTATCCTTATCATTGTTTACGTTAGTGGCGGGAACGCTGGCTGTGTTCCCAGAACCTACAGAGGAGGGTGGAGAGGCTGGCAAGGGGGAAGCCGATAACTGTGTTCCCTTGTTTTGCTGTGAAAGAGACTGCTTCTGAGACACAGAAATTTTCCTAGCTCTTACAGAAGCTGGTTTTGAATTTTTCACACATAATGCCAAAATTAATATGAATATCAAAATCATGAGGCAAATATTAAAAACTGTGAGAAGAAAAACAGTTTTACACGAGCATGTGCCTATACAAACAGTTGGAATTCCTGTCTTAGGCTGAATAACTCTCATTAGAGCCATATTTAAAGCAGAATTTCCATTGATTGTCACATTATTGACCAGAGCTCCTGTAATGTCCTTGGTAATATTCTCAGAGATATTAAAACCAGCATAACCAAGAATAAAATCACCCCAGCTCCAGAACATATCTGAAACCTTAGCTTTAGCCTTATTATAAGCCAGATCAATGAAATAAGCAACAATTTGACCTTTTAACCAACTAAATACCAAGAAAACAAAACCAGACCAGAGCAATGCACCAACCAAATACAATAGCTGCTTGATTAGCTTCATCTTAATTCCCAGAGCTAATTTCCACTCACTCCAAAATATCTAGCCCCACGTTGGGAAAGCCAATTAAAAAATGTGATGGTTTGGGGGTTACCCCGCCCCCCCACACTTTTGTATTTGCCCCAGCTAACTCAGACGGACCCTGGGAATATAGATGAAGCAATTTATTTACAGCTAGCAGAATTTACAAGCAGCTATTTACAATATATACAGTTATATACAATTATATACAGTTATATACAAAGGATAAACAATACAAAAGCACAACTCCCCTCCCAGAAACCTGAGTCCCCAGGAGGGGCTCTCAAACCACCCCAACACCTCCCCCCGGCCCTCTCAACCTTACCCCAGTTCTCAGGAAGAAGAGAGGTGCAGCCAAGAGGTTAGGGAGCAAGGTTAGTAGGAGCAGGGTTAATGAGATGTGTCTCGGTCTAAGGCCAAAGCAAGAGTGAGAAACAAAATGGAGAATGTTTTCTTCTTCTTCCCAGAGTTCTCAGCGAGACTGTGAGAGAAGTTGACATCAATTGTTTTTCATTTCACTGCCCGTTATCTAGTTCTGTTACCAAAACATTCCAGCTTGCTTCAAACTAGCACAACTTTTTTCTCTTCCTAGCCTCTCTATTCCTTCAACCCATCTTTTCTTGCTCCTTCTGCAATACCTCATCTCTGCTGCTTTCTCGCTCTTATAAACCTCGGAACCTGATCTTACTCCCTGACGTGGATCTTCCATTGCAACAGAAAGTATTGGATCAGCCTCAAGAATTTGGGATTCTAGGAACTCCTTGGAATAACTGTACATATAAAATATTTTGAACAAATAGGTAATCAATGAGCTACATGAAAAATAAAGCCAAGCTAAGAAGTCAGTTACTTCTCCTAGGACATTTCAAACAGAAATCCAAACAGCCACCACAAAACCAAACCCCCAAATCCCAGCAGAGCATTATTCTAGCACAGCCATACTAACAACTACTAAAAACTTCTCATCTGAATTAATCATTTTAATGATATTAATAGTCAGCACTTGAAGAAAAAAACCAACACAACCACTAATGAATATTCATGTTCTTTGGTATTATGGCTAAAGGGGTGTACCTAAACCTGCTCAAAATTGTTCTGCATTGGAATTTCAGGGTGTACCTATACCTGCTCAAAATTGTTCTGCACTGGAATTTCAGGGATTCAAAGTGTTTAAAAGGTAGGATGCAAAAGGTGTTGTTTGTTTTTTTTTTTAATTTTGCAAGTAATAACATCAGAGGAAGAAACAGAGAAATCTGTAGTCCAAGTTTAGCATTTTCAGATTATTTTAAAGCATTCACAGGCACACAGACTCCACTTTCTGTAGGATTCAATTCTCTTCGCTCAGCAATAGCTACTGAGCGACCTCTTGTGTTGAAATGTTTCAGCAGCCTCCTACTTGCCCTTTTTTTTTAATCCTCAAAAAATGAACGAAAAGCCAGCAGTGAAAAAACAAACAAACAAACAAAAAAATCACACCCAGCACCCTCTCTGACGCTATAATGAAAATCTCTGCCAGCAGTCAGCATGTGCATTGATTTATCTATCTCTTCAAACTGTATGTAATTCGCCTCTGAAGCTAAGAGCATAGGTAGTCAAAACCAATGTGCAATGGCTGCTATCACAGAACTATGGATTAGGATTAGGCTTAGGCAAAGACCTTTAA
Source organism: Pogoniulus pusillus (assembly GCF_015220805.1). Taxonomy (NCBI): domain Eukaryota; kingdom Metazoa; phylum Chordata; class Aves; order Piciformes; family Lybiidae; genus Pogoniulus; species Pogoniulus pusillus. The sequence continues at coordinate 20,326,079 of NC_087265.1, forward strand.
GGTCATAAAGTCCAACCATTAAGCCAGCATTACCACATCCACTGACCCTCGCCACCAAAATTCTGCATCATTTAGATTCCTCCAGAGAGGATGATTCAAACAGCTTCCTGGAAAGCCTGTTTCAGGGCTTGACAACCTCTTTCTGTAAAGAAATCTTCCGGATGTCCATCCTACACCTCCCCTGACATAACTTGAGACTCTTTCCTCCTGTCACTTGCTGCTTGGAACAGACCAACACCCACCTGGCTAAAAGCTCCTTTCAGTCCCAATGAAGTCAGGCTGAAAGTAGCTGTGCTTTGAAATACCAATTCTGCAACCAAAAAGCTGGCTTTTGTTTTCCACACATCTATATTTTGGTATCTAGAAACACAAACATAAATATAGTCACAGCATGCAACAGAGCTCCAGGAAAATATCATAGAATGGTTTAGGTTGGAAGGCATGTCAAAGATCATCTAGTCCCAAGCCTATGGGACACCTCCCACCAGAACAGGTTGCTCAAGGCCTCATCCAACCTGACCCTGAACACCTCCAGGGAGGGAGCAGCCACAGCCTCCCTGGGCCACCTGTTCCAGTGTTTCACCACCCTCATTGTAAAGAATTTCCTCCTAACATCTAGTTTAAATCTCCCCTCACCCAGTTTAAACTCATTACTCCTCATCCTGTCATTACAAGACCTTGTAAATAGTCCTTTCCCAGTATGGGCAAGCTGTTGCCATTTCAAGAAAGCCAAGTGTCATTCATCATTCCTGCTGAAAAGGAACACATGCATGAATGTTTGGTTGATAGAGTCAGTGATGAAAACTGCTCAATGAACAGGCCAAAGAACAAGATCATTGAACGAAACTGTTTTAAAACGGATGAAGAGTTGCTGAGGAATCTGGCCACGAGATGTCACTCTCTGCTTTGAGGCAAGTTGGAAATTCCTTCCCACAGCTTTCCTCTCAGGTGTCCGAAGCAGGAGTACAATCAATAGGAGGAGTGATGTTAAATTTGGGTCAGGTAAAGGAGAACTGCTATAGCTCTGTAATTGCTGTAGCTGTGCTGGACAAATACTGTTCAGTGTGCTGTGAAGTCAAAGGAACCTCCAAGCAGTCTCCGAATCAGTTCCCTCAAGTCTAACCAAAGTAGCTCTACTAAAGCCTGTTACAATGTACATTAGTCTTCTCTACACCAATGCAGCCAATTGTTTTGAGTGAGTATTTGTGAGCCTTTTTAAATAAAACCATCAGTATGAATAACATCATTATAGAGACTGGAGACAAGCAGTGTCTCTCAGGGGCCCACACGAAGACCAGCACTGTTCAGTATTTTTATCAATAATAGCAGTGGGATTGAGTGCATCATCAGCAAGTTTGCTGATGACACCAAGCTCAGTGCTGCTGTAGATATGCCAGAAGGATGGGAGGTCATCCAGAGTGACCTGGACAAGCTGGAGAGGTGGGTCCAGATGAATCTTTTAAGTATCAACATATACCAAATGCAGGGTCCTGCACCTAGGTCTGAACAATCCTCATTATCAACACAGGGTGGGGAACGAGGTGGTAGAAAGCAGCCCTGAGAAAAGGACTTGGAGTTCTGATGGATGAGAAGCTGGATATGAGCCAACAAGGTGCACTTGCAGCCCAGAAGACCAACAACATCCTGAGTTGCATCAAAACCAGCATGGTCAGCAGGTTGAGAGAGGTGATTCTGCCACTCTGCTCTGCTGAGACCTCACCTGGAGTACTGTGTTCAGGTCTGGATCCCTCTACACAGTAAAGACATGGACCAGACAGAACAGGTCTAGAGGCGGGCCACAAAGATGGCCAGGGGTCTGGAGCACCTCTGCTACAAGGACAGGCTGAAGGAGCTAAGGCTATTCAGCATGGCAAAGAGAAGGGTCTGGGAGCACTTAATAGCAGCTTGCCAGTACCTGAAGGGTGCCTAGAAGAAAGCTGCAGAGGGAATGTTTACAAAGGCCTGCAGTGATAGGATGAGTGTCAGTGGTTTAAAATTAGAGAAGGGGAGATTTAAATTGGATGCTAGGAACAAGTTCTTTATCACAACAGTGGTAGAACAGGTGGCCCAGGGAGATAGCTGTGGCCCCATTCCTGGAGACATTCAAGGAAAAGCTCAATAGGACTCTGAGCAACCTGATTTAGTGGCAGATGTCCCTGCTGACTGCAGGGTGCCTGGACCAGGTGACCTCTGAAGGTTCTGTGATTCTGTACTGAGCTCTTACCATATCACAAGCTACCTGTATGTGCCATAGTTTCTATTCAGAGAGAGGGCCTAACCAAGTAAGATTTGAGAGCTTTTTTACTTGGCTTAGCTTAACATCAGATCAGGCCCCGGTGCCTCATGAGGTCTCACTTTGTTCTGCAGAACACTGCTACCACCACCACCACCATTTCTACTAATCATTAGCATGTAAAGTCATTCTTACACCACTGGCATGTAACAGAATTTGTATACTTCATATACCCAACCAGATCCAAGTCTTGAGTTTTACAAGTTTAGGATCATAGCCTCAAACTGTTGTAAATATACATCTCAAAAGTGAGAGAATATGTCAAAGTTCAGCACAAACCTAGGAAAATTCTTAGGAAAGAAAGATTTTGTGGATTGGATGAGTCACCCAAGTTCATCAGAAGCTTATCCTTAGGATAGCTGATAGAGAAAAAATCATAGTTACCTTATTATGTGTTAAGGTTATCCTCAGCTCTGGTTTTATGACAGCATATGCTGTCAGGAGATCTTGGACTTTTTTCAGCTCTTCCTTACATTTTCTAGTTGTTGAGTAAAATTGCTTCCTCACAGGAAGATTTTTGAATAACTTTAGGACTGTTACTGTAGTACCTGCAAGCAGATGACAGAAGTAAGCGAAGTGACACTGAAAGCATACTGGATATTTTTACTTGAAGAGACTTGTCTGGATGCTGCTGTACATAAAATAAACCCTAGGAACAATAAATTACATATTAATATCAGAAGAAATACACGAAATTAGTAGTCATCCACCCCCAAAAAGTACCTGTAGACATCAAGAGCTCTAATCAACTTCCTTTAGTTAGTATTGACTGCAGGACTAAGCTTCTGTACAAAATGACAATTGTGAGAACTAGCACTAAATAAAGCTGAAGACTCTTTCACTGCATATTAAGGTAACATTCATTAGTTAAATGATAGACTAGAATCTAATCAGACATATCTGGAGGCAAAGGAATATTGTGTTTTATTAAGGTCCTTCATGAGCATTTAATTTAAGGTAGTACCTAAAGAGCCAGATACCTCCATCCAAAGCAAAGCACATTATCAGAGGAGGAACATTCATCTAGCAACACTAGCACATAAATTCCCAGCCCATAAGAATAGGAGGTTATTCTTCCCCTGTACTGAACAGTGGTCAGGCCACACCTTGAGTACTGTGTCCAGTTCTGGACCCCTCAAATCAAGAGAGACGTTGAGGTGCTGGAACATGTCCAGAGGAGGGCAACAAAGTTGGTGAAGGGCCTGGAACACAAACCCTATGAGGAGAGGCCGAGAGAGCTGGGGTTGTTTAGCCTGGAGAAGGGGAGGCTCAGGGGTGACCTCATTGCTGTCTACAACTACCTGAAGGGACATTGTAGGCAGGTGGGGGTTGGCCTCTTCTCCCAGGCAACCAGCAACAGAACAAGGGGACACAGTCTCAAGTTGTGCCAGGGGAAGTATAGGCTGGATGTTAGGAGGAAGTTCTTCACAGAGAGAGTGATTGGCATTGGAATGGGCTGCCCAGGGAGGTGGTGGAGGCACCATCCCTGGAGGTGTTGAAGAGAAGACTGGATGAGGCACTTAGTGCCATGGTCTAGTTGACTGGATAGGGCTGGGGGATAGGTTGGACTGGACGATCTTGGAGGTCTCTTCCAACCTGGTTGATTCTATGATTCTATGATAGTGCAAAGTATTAAATGCATCACAGCATTCTGTAAGTCATTCAACAATTTTGACAAAAGCAAATGCAATCTACAACCACTCTGGGCAACCTCTTCCAGTCTCACCGCTCTTGTACTGAAGAACTTCTTCCTATGATCCAGTCTAAACCTGCTCTCCCTCAGCTTAAAACCATCCCCCTAGTCCTCTCTCCAGACACTTTAATGAGAAGTCCCTCTCTACTGGGGATAATCATGGTAGCCAGCTGAGAAACAGCTTGTGGGCCGAGTACACTGACAATACTGGGCCCAGAATGGAGAAGCAGCTGCTGCAGCTCTGCTGGGAAAAAGCTGCTAGTTACAGAACAGCTCTACTTTGTACTCTGCTCTGTGAAGTCTGTTCAAGCCACAAGCCACTCCATACCTGTGCCAGGTCTGAACCACCAAGGCCACCTCTGAGGTGAGGGCAACCTTTCACCCCTCACACAAACACACAGAAGGACTTCTAGTGACACACCCTTTCTGCAGGTTAAAAAGAACTGTGCCTTTTCCTGGTCCTGTGGCCACGCTGCTTCCAGTGATTCCTTCACATAGCAGCAGAGCAACTCCTCCTTCTCCAAGAAAGGATTTTTCTATGCTACTTTGATCCTGGACAAATCTTTCATATACGTATATAAGCCTGCCTGGACCTGGGTCACTGAATTTTCAGAGCATTCATTTCTGCTGTCAACTTGAAGAAGTGAGTCAGAGAAGGAGAAACTAGTTTGTAATTGCTATCTAAAGCATCTTCCAAGACAAACTGTTTCTACTATAACAACACATTCTCACCTAACAGACATTAAGCAAGAAATGTCCACAGCTGCAAAGATTCCATACTCGGCTTTCAAGTGCAGAGCAGGTAGAACCAAGTAGAACCTCAGAAACACAAAATGCTTGTGCCACAGCACACCAGCACAATGGTGGTACCCTACCTTGCCCAAGATGGGAAGGCTTTTTCGAAGTTACATGCCCAGTGCTATCCAAAGCATACTGAGTGCTGAACTCATCAGTAGCTGTCTTGGTTGTGACCAAAACCTGGAAAGAGTGATTTAAAAACCAATTATGTTAAACAAGGATTTACAAAATTCAGAATGAGATAAGATAACCTTTGCCTGCTGCTCTGACCACTGCTGTATTTTCATTATCATAATTACATTTAATTAGTTTACAGAGTTTTTCTTTTACAGGTGTTTCTTGCAGTCATGGAAACATTTTACATTGCTACAACTGCACCAGGACAGGTTAGGGATTGACTTGTTGGAAAGCAGCTCCATGAAGAAGGACCTGGGAGTTCTAGAGAACAAGTTTACTATAAGCAAGCAATGCGCTCCTGTGGCTGAGGCCGGTGGGGTGCATGAAGAAAAGTATGACCAGCAGACTGAAGGAGATTCTTTTCCTTCTCTACTCTGCCCTAGTGAGGCCACACCTGAGCTCCCTACTTCAAGAGAGACAGAAAACTACTGCAGAAAATCCAGTGGAGGTTGAGGGAATTGGAGCATCTTTCTGACAAGGAAATGCCAAGACACCTGGGGCTGTTCAGCCTGTAGAAGACTTACATATATTATATTATCAATGCTTAAAAATACTGAAAGGGCATGGAGCATAAGGATGGGATCAGACTCTCTTCAGTGGTGCCCACTGATAGGACAAGGGACCCAAACTAGAACTCCGAAGGCTCCACCTAAACATGAGGAAAAACTCCTTTGTTGTGAGAGTGCCAGAGCCCTGGAGCAGGCTGCTCAGAGAAGCTGTGGAGTCTCATTTGAAGGCTTTTGAACCTCACCTCGACATTGTGATACTGTGCAACCTGATATGAGGGACCCTGCTTCAGCAGGAGGGTTGGACTAGACAATCTTCAGAGGTCACTTCTAACTCCCTCATCATTCTGTGATTACTCTTTTTTTTTTCACCCACTTAATTGAAAGCCACCCGTTCCTATCACACTACTACACAGCACACAGCAATCTCTACAACCTACAACACAGACTGATGTCCTCTTCCCTAACATGGGTTAAATAAACAATGAAATCAGTTGATAACTTTGCATTTTCACCTTTTGTGACAGAAGGCACTCCATGACAACTTCTGAAATGCATGCATGGTTCCACAACATAATGACTACTATCAAACAAACAATGCATTATCTTCCCACACCCAAGCCTATCTAGCAATCAATACCAGCATGTTTTGTAAGCTATTAAAGGTAGTGCACAGATTGGCTGTAGCCAAGACCAGACATGAACCAGACATTCCACAAAACTGTAGGTCCCTGAGATCAGGTTATCAACATTTTGAACAACAGAACCACCTAAGAGACATGAAGGTTATCATGCAGATGGAGGTTCATGGTGTCTGTTATTTTAGCATCTCACAGGAACCATTCAGAGTTCACCAATGCCTCCAGAGGGAAAAACCTGTCATTAATTAATTGGAAACTACAATATTACAGACTTACCAGAGGGCCAATAGTAAAGTACCTTTGAACTGGAACTTCAGGGAGCAGTTTGGGTAGGCTGAATGCAATTAATGTCCAGAGTGTTTAATTAACCTAATTACTGATCGAAAGACTAAAGTAACACCTACTAAAGTACTAAATACACTCAGGCCACCTCCCATCTCTTATGAAACCCACCACAGAGCTGATTAAAAGCTCACAACAGATGGCATCCTGCTCTGACAACTCATTAGAAGGAATCAATGACAGAAGTCTGTTATTACCTATCAAAATACCAATACTTTGGAAAACATCTTTGGAAATCTCCATCCAAACACACACACCACTACTGCTTAGTGCAACGTGCACATAGCCCAAAGTAGCAAGGAGTCAAGCTCTAACATCTCTCTTGACTTCAACAGTTGATGGTTCCAACCAGCCATAGAGAACAGTACCTTCTTGCAGAATCTAGTCCTTGACAGGCTTAGAAAGGAGAATCCAAACTTTGGCCTTAGCACAGCATGAATACAGAAAGGCAGAACACAAGAGAACAGGCAGATGTTGTGCTTTTCACAGCCAACAGTCTGAACGCTTTTCAGATGGGTTTTGAACTTACTTTTAGTCAACAAGTTAAATTCTAACACAACACATGGCCAGACACAGGCCAGGAAGCAGGTTGTTGTTTACTCATCAGGACAACAAAGTTTGTGCAATTGCAGTCATATGTCAAAGAGCAATGTGGAGCTCAGCAAGATCCCATGACTTGGAATCACCTGGATAACATCAAGGCAGAAGTCACTGCTGGAATGGTAGGTATGTGAGCCCTCAGTTCTCTGAAAGAATTTCTCCTGGCCACCACCTGCTGTTCTTCACTTTGCAAATCAAAATGAGAAACAACAGGTGGTGGCCAGGAGAAATCCAATTCAAGTAGTCCTAATTCAAGTAGCAAACTCTGTCATAATATCAAAAAGTATATCTGCTTATAGCACTAAAGAGAACAAACCAGTGTTCTAAGGACCCATGTATCTACACAAGTATGCATCTCTAAGTATCTATATGTTAATATAGATACTAATCATCTGGACAAGGGGATTAAGGGCACCCTAAGTTTGCAGTTGACACCAAGTTAGGCATGAGGGTTGACCTGTGAGTGTAGGAGGCTCAACAGAGGGTTCTGGGTAGACTGGATTGATGGGCTGAGGCCAACTGTGTGAAGATTTAACAAAGCCAAGTGCTGGGTCCTGCACTTGGGTCACCACAAGCCTGTGAATGCTTCAGGCTTGGGGCAGAGCAGCTGGAAAGCTGCCTGGTGGAAAAGGATTTGGGGGTGCCAGCTGACCGTCAGCTGAACACAACCCAGCAGTGTGCTCAGGTGGCCAAAAGGCCACCAGCATCCTGGCATGGATTAGCAATAGTGTGGTCAGCAGGACCAGGGAAATGATCATGCTCCTGTACGTGGCACTGGTGAGGCCACACCTTGAATAGGTTCAGTTTTGGGTCCCTCACTACAAGAAGGACATTGAGGGGCTGGAGCAAGTCCAGAGAAGGGCAAGTAAGCTGGTGAAGGGTACAGGGAACAGGTCTTGAGGGAACTGGAGTTGTTTAGTCTGGAGAAAAGGAGGCTGAGGGGAGACCTTCTCACTCTTTACAACTCCCTGAGAGGAGGTTTGAGGAAGGAACAGACTGAGACAAAATGCTTGAAATTGCACCAGAGGAGGTTTAGGTTGGATATTACAAAAAATTTCTTCACTGAAAGGGTTGTCAAGTCCTAGAACAGGCTTCCCAGGGAAATGGTTGAACACTCATTCCTAGAGGGATTTAAAAGATGCAAAGATGTGCTGCTAACACACATGGACATGGTAGTGTTTGGTTAGTGGTTGGATTCAATGACCTTAAAGGTCTTTTATGGCCTAAACAACTTAGATTCTATGTACCAGGAATCCTGCATCTATGCCCTGATACAAAAGCAAAGGATACAGTAAGCAATCTGCCCCTGACCCATCTTGCCTGAGGAAAATAAACAGAGCAATGCTGTGACCAGTATGACAGAGAGGCAGGACTGACACTAACAATAAATGCACACTTCTTCCTAATCATATGCCACGACTTCTGGCGAGGGAGAAAACGCAGGATGGACAAGCCCAACTTCAGAACACACATCCCTGGCAGGCTGCAGGAACAATGTAAAGTCTCTGCACTCTTATCTTAGCAAAACTTGCACAAACACAAACAAAAGCACAGCAAAAAAAGACCAGACACATTTACAGTAACTGCTTACCTCTGAAATAGAGCAAACTGATCCCAATGCTTCCCCACGAAAACCGTATGTTGTCAACCTGTCCAGGTCCTCAGAAGAGCTAATTTTTGAGGTGTAGTGTTTAACTGCCATAACTGGGACATCAGCAGCCTTGATTCCATTGCCATTGTCTCTTACTTCTATTCTGTTAAACCCATAATTCTCCTGCAGAAGAACAAAGGAGCACTGAAACAATCCAAAGAATAAAGACACAAGTTTGAAGTAGCCAAGTTTACAGCTTCCAATCATCCACAGAAGTGGGGGTTTTGTTTACTTGGAGAAACTGAGCAGCTGGAAAATGGTAAAACAATGATAAGTGCTGCAAGTCTCAGGCACAACCCAGCAAGCTGTGAAATAAAATGTCTGAGTTTCCATTCTCTAATATAAAATGTCTGGGTTTCCATTCTCTAATATAAAATGTCTGAGTTTCCATTCTCTAATACTGTTTTCAAGTAATCCAAAATTTATCATAAAATCAAACAATGGCTTAGGTTAGAAAAGACCTCAGAGACCATCTACTCCAGTACCCCTGCCACAGCCAGGGACATCTCTCAACTAAACTTGGCTGGTCAAGGCCTCACCTAATTTTGCCTTTAAAACATCCAGAGAGGGGCATCCATCACCCTTGTACTGAAGAACTTCTTCCTAAGATCCAGTCTAACCCTACTCTCCCTCAGTTTAAAACCATTCCCCCTCGTCCTGTTGCTAGACACCCTTATGAAGTCCCTCTCCAGCTTTCCCATAAAATCCCTTCAAGTACTGGAAAGCCCCCAGCACCTTGTCTTTTCTAGGCTGACGAACCCCAGTTCCCTCAGCCTATCTTCATACAGGAGGTGTTCCAGCCCTTGGATCATACTTGTGGCCCTCCCCTGTATTTGCTCCAACAGTTCCACATCCTTCTTATAACTGAGACACCAGAACTGGACGCAGTACTCGAGATAAATGCAGTCATTGAGCTGCATTATGGTATCAACCTTATTTAGACTTCCTTCAGTCAAAATAATCTTTTGATACAAAAATAGTCATATCACAAAAAATCCCAGGAAAAAAAAATCTAAATGTTCTACATCACTGCTGTGATGGTTTGGGAGTTACCCATGCCCCCACACAATGAATTCACCCAGACTAGACTCAGCCAGATGGAGGTTAAGGAATGAAGCACATATTTACCAATGTATTACAAATATTTACATCTATATACAGAAATATGCAAGCTAATACTGAAACACAATACCCCTCCCAGAAATCAGAGTCCCCAGGAGGGGTTCCCAACCGCCCTTCCACCTTCTTTCCACTCTCTACCTTACCCCAGAGTCTGCCTTATGTGCAAGGTGAGTTGTAAGGATTGGCAAGGGGAGTTAGAAGCAGAATGATTAGTTGGGTTACACGGATCCAAGAAAAACCTCAGGAAGAAAACACAGACATCAAACTCCAACAGACAGAACTGTCTTATCTGTGTTTATGTCCTTGCTTTTATACATCACAGCAAACCTGTGAGTGAAGTAGACATCATCACTGTTTTCTTTTCACAGCCTGTAATATTTCTCCTCATTAAAATACTCCAATTAGCCTCAAACCAGCACAATCTACTCCTGTCTATTTCACTCAGAGTATTGCTGAGAACTGTCTAATCTAAAACAATATTTACAAAAATGAATATTACAAGCTAAGATTGCACTTCGTTCCGGCTACCTCAGATGTAGGTGATTCAAAAGCTCAGCAAACAGTTTGTCTCCTCACAGACGAGACGAGAACAGGGACTGCCAGGTGACATTGGGTTAGGGCTCACGTACTGTAAATCCTCTCGCAGGTTCTATCTTTGGACGCCAGGTAAAACCTAGAACAGAAAACTCCTAACAGCTTGTATTATACACTCTGAATTTAAACTCTCTCAGCTAAGGTCAGATTTCTCTGTGGAATACACTAGATTTCACCATTCTCCTGCATTACCCAGTAGGTGTGACCAGGACCTTCAGCAGACACCACCCCTATGATCAGTCACCCTTCACCTGAAGGAGAAAATACCCAGTTTTTCCTAACAGATTCTCTTCATGTACAACAGGAACTTTATCACCATCCACTGTTTGCACCAAATCTGATTGTGCAGGTCCTGATCTGTTTACTGAACCTCTACAATTTATCAACCAGGTTGCTTGTGCTAAATGCTTGTCCCAATTTTTCAAAGTTCCACCCCTCCTTGCTTTTGAGGTCGTTTTTTGCAAGCTACTGTAGCACTCGATCTTCCCTGAAGCTGGAGCATAATAGGGTATGTGATAGATCCACTCAAGGCCATGCTCTTCGGCCCAGTTTTTCCACAAGATTGTTCTTGAAATGAGTGCCATTGTCTGACTCGATTCTCTCTGGAGTTCCATGTCTCCACATGATTTGTCTCTCCAAACCAACAATGGTGTTACGTGCAGTAGCATGTGGAACTGGATAGGTTTCCAGCCATCCAGTGCTGGCTTCCACCATCGTCAGCACATACTGCTTGCCAGAACGAGACCAAGGTAAAGTGATGTAGTCAATCTGCCAGGCTTCACCATACTTGCACTTTGACCATCTATCACCATACCATAAGGGCTTGCTTCACTTAGCCTGCTTAATAGCAGCACAAATGTCACAGTCATGGATGACTTGGGTGATAGTGTCCATGGATAAGTCAACTGAGCTCTCACGTGCCCATTGGTAGGATGCATCTCTGCCTTGATCTGCCTGCTGGTTGTGTTGGTGTTCCTCAGTGGCTCTGCTCTTGGGCACGCGTGCATCTGTGTGCTGCAGCTTCACTGGCATTCTCTCCAGCCATGCATCAATGTCCTGCCATAGATCAGCACACCAAATAGGCTTTCCTTTCCTCTGCCAACCATGCTTTTTCCAGTCCTTTAGCCAACCCCATAGAGCACTGGCTAGCATCCATGAGCTGGTGTAGAGGTAAAGGATAGGCCAATTCTCATGTTCAGCCACATCAAGAGCAAGTTGGACAGCTTTTACCTCAGCAAATTGACTGGATTCACCTTCTCCATCTCTTGCTTCAGTAACTCTCCTGGTAGGACTCCAGACTGCTGATTTCCATCTTTGCTTGTTCCCAACAAGACGACAGGAACCATCTGTGAACAAAGCATAGTGCTCTTCCTGATCAGAGAGATCACCATAACAAGGAGCTTCCTCAGCTTCAGAGTTACTCTCTCCTCTGGAGCTTTTGTACAGTCTGTGCCTTCCAGCCAATTGGTGATCACCTCCACCAGACCAGGTCGGTCAAGATTACCCATTTGTACTCGTTGGGTTATCAAAGCCATCCATTTAGACCAGGTTGCATCTGTGGCATGATGTGGTGCTGAACCTTTGACTTTGAACATCCAGTTTAGAATTGGCAATCTAGGAGCTAAAAGCAATTGTGACTCAGTTCCAATCACTTCAGAAGCTGCTTTCACTCCTTCATAGGCTGCTAGTATCTCTTTCTCTGTTGCAGTATAATTTGTCTCTGAACCTCCGTAGCTATGACCCCAGAAACCACATGGACAACCACGTGTCTCGTTTGGAGCTCTCTGCCAAAGGCTCCAAGTTGGACCATTGTCACTGGCAGCCGTGTACAGAATGTTCTTAATGCCCAAACCAGTTTGAACAGGTCCCAAGCCCATTGCATGGACTACTTCTTGCTTGATCTGATCAAAGGCTGCTTGTTGCTCAGGTCCCCACTTGAAATTGTTTCTCTTACAAGTCACATCATGCAGACGTTTGACAATTTGACTGAAACCAGGAATGTGTAGTCTCCAAAATCCCACTGCACATAAGAAAGATTGAGTCTCCTTCTTATTGGTGGGAACTGCCATGGTGGAGACTTTGTTGATCACATCCTGTGGAATGTGACGGCGACCATCCTGCCACCACACTCCCAGAAACTGAATTTCTCTGGCAGGTCCTTTGACCTTGTCTCTCTTAATGGCAAAACCTGCTTGCAACAGAATGTCAATGATTTTGTTACCTTTCTCAAAGACTTCCTCAAAAGTTTGGCCCCACACAATGATGTCATCAATGAACTGTATGGGCTCTGGAGCTTTACCTTTCTCCACTGCATTGTGGATGACTGAATGACAGATTGTTGAGCTGTGCTTCCACCCGAGGCAAACAGTTGAACTGGTACTGGATTCCTCTCCAGGTGAATGCAAACTGAGGCCTGCACTCCTTTACTGTGGGAATAGAAAAGAAAGCATTAGCAATGTCTATGGTAGCATACCATTTAGCCTCCTTCGATTCCAGCTCGTACTGGAGTTCCAGCATGTCTGGCACAGCTGCGCTCATGGGTGGAGTCACCTCGTTGAGGGCACGAAAATCAACTGTGAGTCTCCAGTCGCCCGTAGGTTTATGCACAGGCCAGATGGGACTGTTGAAAGGGGAATGAGCTTTCACGATGACAGCCTGACTCTCCAGTTGATGAATCAGCTGATGAATGGGCAACAAAGAGTCACGGTTAGTTCTGTACTGCCTGTGGTGCACAGTCTGAGTAGCAATTGGCAGCTCCAGATCCTCTATGCCATGATGTCCCACAACTGCAGATTCATCTGAAAGTTCAGGTCAGATGGACAATTTCAATTTACCATCCTCAGTCTCTACAGATGCTATTCCAAAAGCCCATTTGTGACCTTTAGGATCTTTGAACCTACCTTGTCTCAAAAAGTCAATTCCCAGAATGCAAGGCGCATCAGGACCAGTTACAATAGTATGTTTCTTCCACTCTTTACCAGTTAAACTGATCTCAGCCTGTAACTTAGTTAACTCTTGAGATCCACCAGTGATTCCAGAAATAGTGATAGACTCTGTCCCTTTGCAGTTTGACGGCAATAAAGTACACTGAGCACCTGTGTCAACTAAAGCCCTGCATTTCCCAACTTTTGAACTGCCAGGCCACCTAATGAATACATTCCAATAGATTTGGTTCTCTCCACTATCCCTTTCCTCCTCCTGGCTGGAGGCAGGGTACTTGGAATAATTGCAATTATTGGAATAATTGCAGTTGCTCTGGGGAGCTGAAGAAGTGACAGCTATCTTTCTGGCATTGTTGCCTCTGTTTCTGCCACTCTGCAGTTCCCTGACTCTTTTCAAAAGAACTGAAGTAGGTTGACCATCCCACTTGTTTATGTTCTCACCAAAATGGTCACAAAGGATTACCCAGTGACCCACGTGATTGCTGATGTCTAGACGGAATTTGTCTCCTCCTGGGCTGTAACTGCCTTGCAGGAAGTGGGTGTCTGTTCCCGACAGCAGAAACATGCACTCGTTCAGACGATGAAGGGATGGGATCCTCTGCCAGACTGGATATGGAGGTTTTAAGTTCCTCCTTCAGTTCTTTCATGCTATCTTTAATGCCATCTTTTATCTCTGTACCCAGAGTTTTTATGTCAGAGACTAGGGCAGAATGTGACAAGCTGTTCTCTATCTGTCTCAGCTGGTCAGTGAATTCACTTCCTTCACAGCAAACTCCTTCTGAAGCTTAATTCCCTGCTCAATTGTGTTCCACTTCTTAGCTGCCCATGGCAAATCATCTTGGGAAGGATATCTCATAGCCACAGCCAACAGGAGGCATGTCCACAAGCTAACTTTACCAAGAGGACTTGTTAAGTAATTGTCCATTCCACTCTCCTTTGTGAGTGGCCCTAGCTGCTTTGCAGACTTGTCTCCTACCTGTAAGGCATTTGCAACAATAGCACATCATCTCACCAGTCAGTTTAGGACTGGCTCTCTTGATTCCCTTGCATATTCTTTCCAACTTCCCTGATCAAATTGAGGGGATCACTGGAATCCCAGATGTCATCCTTCTCCTCTTCCTCTGGTTGTCCTTGGCCCAGAAACAGAACTTTCTTAAGAGCACTCTTAAACTCCTCAGAGCCATCCTCCTTCTTGGCAGTCAATCTCCCATAGCTCTTTTCATCGCTGTATTGCAATTCAAGTGTATTGGCCAAATCTCTAAGGCTGTATTTCTCCTCTTCTTCCTGATGTACCAGAGGTCCCCTTCCATAAACCCTCTCTTGAATTACTCTTTGTCAAATGCTTGATCTCGGCTTGTGCTTTTGTGAGAGCAGGAAAGGTGGTAGATGTTCCTTCTAGTGGGCCTGAACTGCTGTCTGTGAATTTGAATTTGGTTTAGGGTTAGAAATTGCTGTCTGTGGATTTGAACAAAGTGAGGAAACGGAGACTTGAACAGCTGGACTTGGTCTTTGACCTCCTACCACACCATTGTCAGCAACTGAGACTTTGGCAGTTGTCCTAGAACCTGTGCGAGGAGGTGTAGCAGCAGACATGGCAGCCCCTCCAAGCTCTCCCCTTGAACAGAAATTGTTTTGAGAAAGTTGCTCGCTATCTCCTGTGGGATTCTGGCCAAGCACTCCTAACTCCGTTTCCCCAACTTGCAAACTCTTCGAACACTCCCTCCTGCCTTTCCCCAGCTGTTTTTCTACGGAGGCGACAGCCAAATTCTTGACACATAATACAGCAATTAGACATAAACCCATGATTATTAGATCTAAGATCACACATGATCAGTATACCACTGTATTACATGTGTAGAACTTGCTACAGGGATGTGGAATTTCAGTTTTGGGCAGAATTACTCTAATCAGGGATGCTGAATAAGTTGCAGCAGTTGTAATATTTCCTGACTTACTAAAAACAGAGTGGGTAACAGTTTCAGGAATATTAAAGCCAACCCAACCAAGACAATAATCTCCAAAATCCAAGAACGTTCCTTGAATCTTTCTCCACATTAAATCAAACAGAAGAGACCCAAGCTTGGCAACAATCCAGGTATCATAGTCCTAATGGATAAAAAATTGTCCAGACCAACCAGATAAGCTTCATTTTTTAAATTCCAAGCCTAAGTAGCAATCAATGAAGTTGAATTAGCCCCATGTTGATGTGACAGAAAAATAAGATGCGACGGTTTGGGAGTTACCTGTGGAAGCATTTCTTGCTGACAGAGGACATGATTTGATAAACATGAGCAACCTGTGCTGAGAAGAGCGTCCTTGAGCTCATCTTGGAGGCAGGAATTAAGGTGATGAAACAATCCCCACATCCAGCTGCAAGGGGGTAAGATCTGCTGGCCACAGGAGGCTGGCCCTACAATTGTTTTCTTTAAGCCTTAACCTATCTGTACCTTAGACATAGCCTTAAACCTTCCACATGTACCAATCTTAAAGTAAGTTAGCTGTGCACACCACTTCCAAGTTAGCGTATAAGACGCTGTATACCCACAATAAAATGGAGAATGATCTAACTATACTGATATCCGCCATTACTCTGGCTGCCTTTCCACCGACAGTTACCCACCCTCACACACAATGTATTCATCCAGACTAGACTCAGCTGGCTGGAGGTTAGGGAATGAAGCTTTATATTCAGAGCTTAGCACAATATACAAGCACATATTTACAATATATTACAAATATTTATAGCTATATAAAGAAACACAATACCCCTCCCAGAAATCAGAGTCCCCAGGAGGGGCTCCCAACCACTCTTCCACCCTCTACCTTATTCCAGAGTCTGTCTTACATGCAAGGTGAGTTGCAAGGATTGGCAAGGGGAGTTAGAAGCAGAACAATTAGTTGGGTTACACGGATCCAAGCAGAACAGCAAAACCCCAGGGAGAAAACAGAGACATCAAACTTCAACAGACAGAACTGTCTTATCTATGTTTGTGTCCTTGCTTTTATACATCTCAGCAAACCTATGAGTGAAGCAGACATCACCACTCTTTTCACAGCCTAAAATCTAATCTTTTTCATTAAAATATTCCAATTAGCCTCAAACCAGCACAACTGCTGTGCACAGTTGTGCAAAGGGCAAGTTTTCTCTTCTCCACTAGTACCTACAGCAGAAAAAGCATCAAATCTCATTTACTCTCTGACAACCTGGTAAAGACAGGTTGGTTTGGTTTAGAAATACAGGAATTTGGACTGCATTGAACTAACAACAGAAATCCAGGCGACTCATGCACTGGAAATGGCTGAAGATGGTCTTTTCAATTGTTTTGATACCTCTCACTATAGAAACATTTAGTTATCACCCCGTGAAATTTCAGCACAATAGGGGTTGGAAGTGACCTCTGGAGATCATTAAGTTCAACTCCCCTGCTGAAGCAGAGTCACTCAAAGCAGATTTCCCAGGACTGAAATGTTCAATTTGGTTTGGAATCTCTCAAGAAGATGACTCCACCACCTCTCCAGGCATCCTGCTCCAGTGTTCTGGCACCTTCACAGGGAAGAAGTTTTACCTTAAGTGCAAGTGAAACCTCTGTTTCAGTTTGTGCCCATAATCCCTTGTCCCATCAGTAGCCACCACTGAAAAGAGCTCAATCTCATCCTCGTGACCTTCACCTTTTGGATACTGATCAGAACTGATAAGATCCACTCCCAGTCTGCTCCTCTCCAGGCTAAACAGCCCTGGGTCTCTCAACCTTTCCTCATCATAGCCATGCTCCAGTTCTCATCACCTCTGCTACCTCCCCTAGAATCTCTCCAGTAGTTCCCTCTTTCCCTTGAAGTGAGAAGCCTAGACCTGGACACAGTACCTCAGATGTGGCCATACCGGTGCAGAGTAAAGGGCAAGGAAACTCTCCCTTGAGCTGCTGGCCACACTCTTTATGAACCTCAGGATCCCACAACCTTGGGCACAAGAGCATGCCAAAGGGCTTTCTTCTCCATCTATCTGCATGGCTCTGCATTGGAACTCCAGTAAGAGACAAGATTTGTTTAATCATTTTTGAAGGCTCTAAAACTTTCTGTTGACTTCTTGCAGTTTTTGATTGGCACACAGGATCCAATTCTGCCCCCAAATGCAGATGCACTGCTCACTTTGGAGTTACTCATGAAACAAGATACTATGCAGTCTAAATATTGAGAGGACAGAGGTCATCACAAACCATAGTGATGACAGTTATCTTCAGCTCACTTGAGACAAGTAAGTATGTTTCTTGGCATCTGCAAGAAATCAAACTCCAATGGAAAACACTTGTGGCTCATTCAGAAAAGACAGCTGTGGCATGGACAAGGAAACAAGCTGAAATTCAAGTTCCCTCCTAACTGAGAGCATCCATCTAACACTTGATTCCAGAGCAGGTTATGCACTGTTATTTGCAGACTGGCAATTGGATGCATCTTATAAAATCAGTAGCTAGAGCTCAGTATGTGATAGTTTATACTACACAAGTATCTAGCACAGCCATCAAACTTTTCCACTGTTTTAATTTTCACCTTCATGGCCCTATTTTGTACTGAGCATTAAATATGCCAGCAAGTCCAACCCTGAATCAGTACAATTCACAGAATGTTTTAGGGTGGAAGGAACCTTTAAAGGTCACCTAGTCCAACTCTCCCATAGCGAGCAGGGACATCTTCAACTACAGCAGGTCCCTCAGAGCTCCAGTCTGACCGGGAATGGTTTCAGGGATCAGGCATCTACAACATCTCTGAGCAACCTGGGCCAGTTTCTCACCACCTTCACAATAAAAATTCTTCCTTGTATCTACTGTATATCTCTCTCTTTCAGCTTCAAACCATCACTTCTTGTCCTGTCACAACAGGTCCTGCTAAAAAGCCTGTCCCATTTAAGTACTGAAAGGCCACAAGAAGGTCCTCCTGGAGTTTTCTCTTCTCCAGGCTGATCAACCCTCACTCTCTCAGCTTGTCCTCACAGCAGAGGTGCTCCAGACCCCAGATCATTTTTGCAGCCTCCTGTGCACCTGCTCCAATAGGCCCACACCCTTTTCTGTGTTGAAGGTCATAGTTTAAAACAAGCAGTTAGAAAAACCTATTTGGAAGTAGGAAAAGTATTAAAAGGTGACTTTTTTCCCCAAGATATATTTGTGCTCCTGAGTGTGTCTCACTGTTGCAGTGGGGGCTCAAAAATGTTAAAGGAAACTGATTTGGGACCATTTTTATTTGAGATTAAAACACACTGTCAATACATCCTCACTCCCCAAACCACAACAGCCTACAAAACAAATACACAGGACAAAAACTCTCCTTGCATCTTATTTTCCATCCAACTCTGCAAGAGAAGGAAAGAGGACTCACCAGTTTAATATCGATATTTGTAGCATCTGCATCCAAGGAATTTTCTATCAGCTCCTTCACCACATTGACAACTGATGTGATCACCTGAGAGCTTGAAAGCAGACGAATCGTCTCTGCTGACAGCTGTTTCATAGTGGAATAAGACTCAGAGAAGCTGCGCAGAAAGATAACAGAGGAAGAATGTCAAACCATGCATTACATACACACTTTCCTAAGTGATGGTTTCATGGCAAGTTTTAAGTGTAGGCAGAACACAACGTTGTGGATGAAGAGCCAAATCTTCAAGACACAGCAAGGCTCAGATTCCACTGTGCTATATGTAGGATTTTAAATATCATTGAAGAAATATAACCTGAAGGCAAATGTTTTGGAATTGGGAAAGAAGCAAGGAAGAGGCACAGTAGCGCAAGTCATATGGAACAGCAGTATGATCTACTGGCAACAATGAAAACCAAACCAAACCCAGAAAACCGGTGTGCCCTGTCCTGGCTTGAGCTAGAACAGATCTAATCCTGCTCAGCAATTTGACTTCTCTGCTTGGTGCTGGCACTTTGTGCAGTTCAGGGCATGCTTGCACAGAAAGTGCCTGCAGTGAGAATGCACATGGGGAGAGGTACTGACAAGGAGTGGGGTCCAGAAAGGCTCTTGCTTAGACTTGCTCCTGTGCAGACCAAGGGCACTGCTAAATCTTGTGTGCTACATTGAGGGTGTAAAATAAAAGGGCTGCACCTGCAGGGAGAAGGGGATAGGACAGGTGACCCTAAACCGATCAGTAAGAGATTCCATCCCATGAACATTGTATTCACCAGGGATCACCAGGGTCAGGCCTCTTCTAAGGTCAGCATCCCAGGAGGACTTCTGTCTATTCTCTCTGGAATTGCAATCCACAAGTTCCTGAATCCAGTTCTTGTCTGCCACGGGGTCCAGTTTGGGACTTCCCAAGTGCCTGCCCACAGCATCAGTGGTGACACTGACTAACTGTCATCAGAGGTCGGGTTCAATATTTGCTTTGTACCTGTTTCATTTTATTGTGATTATTTCCATTAGCGCTGGTTCTCTTTCCCAACCCATCAGTCTCTCTCCCCTATTCCTTCACTCTGAGAGGGAAGAGGGGTTAACAGAATGTATCTCTCACTCATTTAGTGGCCAGCCCAGCCCTAACCCTTGACATGCCCTCAGCTGGGTCAGTTTATTTCTCTTTATCTTCCACTTGAAAATGGAGATGCCTCATGTTATAAAGCTAGAGGAGATTTTTAAAACTTATTTCTATCACTGGAAACACTTAAAAATGGCTAGAGAATTTCAGCTGCACTACAGAGGCACTCTACTATGAATATATTCTAAGTGTATCTGCACATTTTTTGCATACGTTTTTGTTTGATTACCCAAATGGGCAATATTAACCAAGCTCCAAGAAAATTTTTTTTCAATCCTTGTAGCCTGACACACTCAAGTCCAGTTTTTCATGCATATGAGAATGGGTGGAGAAAGAGGATTGCCTGACAGCTCTTTGCATCTTAAGAGTGGTTCAGGTTCTTTGCTAGGTCACATTACATAATTTTATTTACATCAAAAGGCAAACAATCCTGCCAACTCATTCCAAGCCCAGACTGCACACTCAGCACCTGTCCCAGGGATATGAGCACACGTGGAGGAATGGAGTAGACCCAGATCTCCTCCTGATGCGGCCAAGACACAGTGAAGGGCTGCGGCCAACACCCCAGAGCACCACTACCCTACAGGATATATGCAGCTGATACCACCATTGCAGGACACTTCTAACATAAACACAAAAGACAAAGCTAAACCGAGGTTAACTGGGACGGGGAGTACAAGGGTTTGGAGAAAGCAGCATCAGAACTTTTTAAGAGGTTTTGCTTTATACTTGTTATTTAGACTCCAAAGGTGGTAAACAGATCTAACTATTCAGTTTTCCACCAACGAAATTGGGAAAGGCACAAAGGAAGGCAGACCAACTACTGATCTACTAATGACAGGTGCCAGATCACAGCAGAATGCCTCCACCACAACATGCTGACAAAACCAAGGGAGGATCTTAGACGAGAAACGCTGCAGATCCCAAAGATAAGTTTTCCATGAGGCATAACTCTTACAGGTTTCTGGGGACAGAGAAACCAGCTTCTGGTGTGCCCCCTTTTTCTGCAGCCAAGCGACCCTGTGCAGGGCTGGTGGGTTTGAGCTCCGCCACTAATGCAATCCTTTTACCCCTCTAAACGAAGTTTGACACCTCAGCAACAGGCCAGTATCGCAGGTCCTCGGGTAAAACCGCCAACAAAAACTCCTTCGGCTTCACAGACGCCTGAAGCAGCACCCACAGCCCACTCCAACAACCGCCTTTTGCACGTACTCGGATAACTCCTCAGCTGATGAACGAAAAAAGGGAGGCACTATGCAGACGGTCACTTTCGAGTTTATGTACAACACAACGAGTGCTCTGAAAACACAGGGTAAGGGAGAGGCGTGGATGGCCATGAGCAAGGCCTGGCTGCCGCCCCGGCCTCCGGGCCTCACTCCCCGACAGGGCCCGGCACTGCTTCGGAGGCGACTGCCGCACCGCGGCCCACCAGACCGAGGCCGAGGCCTAGGCCCGTCCCTTTCTGCCCTGGGCGGCAGCCGTTCCCGCCGCGGTGCCGCCGGTGGGGAAAGACCTCCCCTCCCCGGCTAGGCCCTGGTGGAAGGCGGCGGTTTCCCGCGCGGCGGGCAGGCAGCTGCCCTGCCCTGCCCTACCCTCTCCCGCACCGCCCCTCCGCTCTTCCCGGGAGCCCGCGTCCCGCACGGCGCCAAATCTGCGCTACCTGCCCGTTTGCGGCTCTCACACCGCCGCCGCTGCTGCTGCCGCCGTGGGCGGTGCGGGCGGCCCGGCCTCTCCCCGCCCCTCGCTGACAGCCCTGCCCACGAGGTCGCCGGCGGGCGCAGCCTGCGGCTGGCGAGTCGTGGGCCGCGCTCTGCTCCGCTTCTCGGCGCCCGGCGGCTCTGCGGAAAGGTGGGGTTGCGCTCGGAGGGCGAGCAGGCGGGCTCAGCTGGGCTGTCGCTGCTGTTCGCGCCGCGGTGCTTGCGAGCAGGCCGCAGAGCGTTCGGCGGCGGCTGCTGAGAGGCCCAGCTCTGAGGCGAGCGGCGGCGGCCGGTGGGGCGGGAGGAGATCTGCCTGGGAGCCCGCACGGTGCGTGGCCGGGAAGGGAGGCGGCTCTCGGAGAGAGCCCAACTCTTGCGGGCACAGCGCCCCGCTGCTTTTGTGCGGACAAGGGCCTGGCCGTGAGAGCTGAGAGAAGGTGCCCATCTAGTGAAACATGTAGAATCATGAGGGAAAGCTAGGAGGAGATCATAGATGTCAGGGGTTGGAAGGGACCTAAAGACATCATCGAGTCCAACCGCCCTGCCAGAGCAGGACCGTACAATCTAGCTTAGGTCACACTGGAACACATCCAGACAGGCCTTGAAAGTCTCCAGAGAAGGAGACTCCACAACCACTCTGGGGAGCCTGTCCCAGTGTTCTGTCACCCTTACAGTAAAGTTCCCCTTGTGTTGAGGTGGAACCTCCTGTGCTGCAGCTTACATCCATTGCTGCTTGTCCTATCCCGTGGAGCAAGTGAGCAGAGCCTGTCCCCCCCACTCCTGGCCCCCAGCCCTCAGATATTTATAAGCGTTTATTAAATCCCCTCAGTCTTCTCCAGACTAAACAGCCCCAGGTCCCTCAGGCTCTCTTCATCAGGCAGTGCTCCAGTCCCCTAATCATCCTTATAGTCCTCTGCTGTACTTCTGCAGCAGATCCCTGTCC
The DNA here is from genome assembly GCF_015220805.1 of Pogoniulus pusillus. Taxonomy (NCBI): domain Eukaryota; kingdom Metazoa; phylum Chordata; class Aves; order Piciformes; family Lybiidae; genus Pogoniulus; species Pogoniulus pusillus. The sequence goes on from NC_087265.1 coordinate 20,348,601, forward strand.
CTCTTAAACGGGGGAGCCCAAAACTGAATACAGTACTCGAGACGGGGTCTCACCAAGGCAGAATGGTGATGGTAGATGATGTCCCACTGTTGTCTAGGTACTCACTCACCAGTAGTGCTGCACCCCAGGGAGACAGGAACAATCTTGTTTCCTGCATCTCAGGTAATGTGTTCCCATTTTGAAATCCTTTGTAACTGTTGATTAAAATCAGCTGTGTCCTGTTCAGTGTAGGGTTCATCTATTTTTATTCTACAGCTCGTTGTTAGTATTTCAAAATACTCAAGTGTTACAGGGCTCTGAAACACTAAGAGAGCACAAGAGAAATACTACCATCAAAGGGAAGCTGGATTTGGTGTTTGAACAGTGCTTTCATAGAGTGGTATGGAAGGCAGGTAAAAGATCTCCATCGCAGGCCCATAAATTAATAAAAGTAGTCTCACAGCTGACATGAATATGAAGTACAGCATGATTTTTTTCCCTTTTTAAGTTTTCATTACAAACATTAGTGCAGGAGGAGGACAAGAGTGTCAAGTCCACCAAGCTCTGTCTGTCTCCTGAAGAAATTAGCATTGTGAAATTGTTTTGTGTATCTCTGCCTGTCTATCAGTCAGAAAACTTCTGAACCCATTGGCTAATTCTGACTGGATTTGAAGGATGGAAATATCTGTCTGGAAACTAACAGATGGGGATAGGGGCAGGGGGGAAATCTGCACTCTGCTGCAGAAAAAGCAGGCAGGAATTGGTCTGTGTGGATTCTTCCTAGCAGTTGGTATATGCAGAATTAGTCACTACTCATTACATGAACAAGAAACAGGAGGAAAATTGCCTGATAAGGGTAGAGGAAAGGATTGCAGATGTTGAGGTTGAAGAAGAGAGGACAAAAGTTACAAAACCTGATGTCTTGCAGGTTTGCAATTTCAGCATACTATTTTTTTTAATGTCACTTCTGTAGATGGCTTGTGGATTTTATTTGTTTGCTTGCTTTTAACCAAACAGTTCCCTGTTTGTACTGACTTCTCCACGAACCACACTTGGAAGATTTCAAGACACCCCTTGCTTTAGGCTCTATGCTCCTCCCAGACCTGCTCATTTATGCCAGGCTTTCCCCACACTCTCAACCTGAGTACGCCAAGTATTCCTCTGTCACAGTCATCTCAATCCTCAAACAGATGTGTTTTGTAGAGTCAAAATGAATGTAGGAGTCGCCCACAGTGAGGTTAATCCAAACACGCGGGTGATGAACAGCCGTGGAATGTGGCTGACATACGCTCTGGGAGTCGGCATGCTGCACATTGTCTTGCTCAGCATTCCTTTCTTCAGTGTCCCTGTTGCCTGGACCTTAACAAACGTGATTCACAACCTGGTAAGTACTCCTCTTGTATCAAAATTGGAAAAGCTATTTATTTGTAATAGCAGGAGAAGAGAAAAATGGTCAGCCGTATGGATAATGAATTCCAGCTAGCCAAAATGCAACCTCTACTTGGCTTATCCACTGTGTTGGCCATTTTTGGGGGGGTGGATTGCTATGTAATTGCTTTGGGCTTAAGCATAGAATGGTTTAGGTTGGAAGGGACCTCAAAAATCCTCTAGTTCCATCCCCTGCCATAGGTCTCGAACACCTCCAGAGAGAGAGCATTCACAACCTCCCAGGGCAACCTGTTCCAGTGTTTCACCGCCCTCACTGGAAAGAACTTCTTCCTAACATCTGGTTTAAATCTCCCCTCTGCCAGTTTAAACCCATTGCTCCTCATCCTGTCATTACAAGACCGTGTAAATAGTCCCTCCTCAGCCTTCCTGTAGGCCCCCTTCAGATATTGGAAGGCTACTACAAGGTCTCCTTGAAGCCTCTCCAAGCTGAAGAGCCCCAACTCTCATAGCCTGTCCTTATAGCAGAGCTGCTGTAGCCCTCTGGTCATCTTTATGGCCTCCTCTGAACTCCCTCCAACAGTTCCATGTCCTTCTTGTGTTGGGGGCTCCAGAACTGTACACAGTACTCCATGTGGGGTCTGACGAGAGTAAAGAGGCAGAATACCTTCCCTTGCCCTTATGTATGTGTATATATATATATATATATATATATGTATGTGTATAGCTTATGTATGCTTTTAAAAGGCATTTAAGGTAGAATCTTGCAGACATAAACTTATCATGCCAACTGACTTCCACAGTGGTTTGTATATTACTATGCTGTTAATAAATGTATATCATTATTATTCAGAAGTGCATGCCATATTATTATAATAGTGTAGTGTTTATTATTGTATTTATTAATCATTACTTACTATTATATTATTTGTGTATTCTATTACTCAGCTGTACTGTATCCATAAAATACATTGCAATTTTAGTTCTTGGATATTATCTACTAATGTTTCTACATAAACGTGTTATTATCCCAAAATGTTTTATGTCAGCACTTTACCCATTTCCTTGGACAGAAACATTTGTGGTTTTTTTCTCTTTGCTTTAATTTCTGGTCAAGCTAGGTAAATTTTAGCTCACAATGACTTCAACATACAGCTTTTTCACTCTGCGTAAAGTCATAGAAGGCTGTAGGTTGTAAGGGATCTTTAAAAGTTGTCTAGTCCAACCCTCCTGCAGTCATCAGGGACATCCTCAACTAGAGCAGGTTGCTCAGAGCCGCAAACAACCTGACCTGCTGTGGTTTCAGGGGTGGCACATCTGCCACCTCTCTGGGCAACCTGGACTGGTGTCTCACCACTGTCAGTGTAAAAAATATTCTTCCTTATATCTAGTCTAAATCTCCCTCTTTTGGTTTCAAACCATCACTCCTTGTCCTGTCACAAAAGACCCTGCCAAAAAATCTGTTTCCAGCTTTCTGCTAGGTCCCCTAAAGCACTGAAAGGCCACAAGAAAGTCTCCCTAGAGCTTTCTCTTATTCAGGCTGATCAACCACAACTCTCTAAGCTTGTCCTCAGAGCAGAGGTGTTCCAGCCCTTGAATCATTTTTGTGGCCCTCCTCTGGACCTGCTCCAACAGGTCCACATTGTTTATGTGCTGACAGCTCCAGAGCTGGATGCAGTACTCTAAGTGAAGTCTCACCAGAGAGGAGCAGAGCAGCGCAATGTAAGAATAATCTTACTTGAAAGTAGTAGGAAAAACTGGACCACCTTGACCCAAGCTCCCAAACCATTTATTACTCAGTGGGTTATGATTTGCATGTTGACTTTGTGTGCAAAATCATTTGGAAGCTTAAGACATTAGGAATCTTTCTGCCTCCTCTGCCCTGGTTGCTGTAATTTTGTTGTAATCATTCAAGTACTGCAAGCCTGAGAAAAGAGGGCCATAATCCAGCAGTTTATGTCATCCTCAAGCTTTGCTAACTCAGCTTTCTATGAGGAACAGCAAAGAAATCTTGACCAAAATAGAGCTTTTTCCTTATTTAGAAAAACTATAGTTTGTTTTCAAGACTGAGGTTGGATAATATCCACCTGAATCCTTTAAAAAAAACCCATTATTTTTAATTCTATTTGATTTTTTTTCATGTTTGTAGGTGAGTTTAAAACTAGTAGTGAGATTGTAAGCCTCGTTAGAGCATTTTGTACTTTGTCATGCCTGACTTTGGAAGACATGGGCAGAGACTAGAATGACTTAAGTGTTTCTTAAACACCTTAGCAAATCATTGCAAGGAGCTGTAATGACAACAGGGATGTGAGGATTCACTGGCAAGGAGTTTTCTAGTGGAATTCTAGAAGATGAGTGTAACACTAGCAAATGAATATAAGCTGCACCTTTGGATATTTCAGCATATTTGGTACTTTTTCTTTTTGGAAGTAGATCCTTGAATGGTTCGACAAAGCAAGAAGTCTTGGATTTTCACTAAGGGAAAATTTAGCTGACCTTGAAAGTGGTTTTGGTGGTCTTCCTACAAGTACTAATGTGAAACAAGGCATACAGTAAGCATTTGCATCTGTCCTGATAGTGCTTTTTTGGTTAAGCTATTAAAACAGGTGCTGCAAGCATCATAAATCAATGATTTAATTCAGCAAATTAATTCTCTGGCAAAGGGGGCTGCTAGAAAAAAAAGTGGAAGAAACTATGAGGTGACTTGCTCAAATTTCACCTCCTTTGTAGGAATTCAGAAGAAATATATTGTTTGTGTTTGATTTTGTTCTTTCTTTATAAATCTTTCTGTAACAATTTATGTGCATGAGAAAGAACCCAAGAGAAAGAAAAGGAAATCTTTGTTATTTCCTGGCCAAAACTCATGCTTGGAGTTGGTGTACTCTCTGTAAGAGAACACAAGTGGCTGTGGAAACTGGAGGAGGGCAGACTGCCGTGTGTGAAATCGGCGGGTTCAAAGTGATCTTTAACAGGGCAGTCTCGGCAGGCTCCCATCAAATAGGTACAAAGTCCAATGTGGTGAAGACGATGAGAGGGCTGGAGCACCACCCCTATGGGGACAGGCTAACAGAGTGGAGGCTGCGCAGCCTGGAAAAGAGAAGGCTCTAGGGGGACCTTATAGCAGCCTTCCAGTACCTGATGGGAGCTACAAGAAAGGTGGAAAGGGAATTTTTATGAGGGCTTGTAGTGATAGGACAAAAAGGAATGGACTGAAGCTTGAGGAGGGCAGAGTTAGACTGGATATTAGGAAAAGAATCTTTGCTGTGAGGGTGGTGAGACACGGGAACAGGTTGCCCAGGGAGGTGGTGGATGCCCCCTCCCTGGAGGCGTTCAAGGTCAGGTTGGATGAGGCCTTGAGCAAGCTGCACTAATGGCTAGTGAACCTGCCCATGACAAAGGAGTTGAAACTAAATGATTTTCAAGGTCCCTTCTGACCTAAACTGTTCTATGAATCTATGCAGGAAAAGCAGCCAAGACTGGACAGATGGTATTGCACTAGTAGTTGGTGTTCCAGCTTCTGAGGGTTTTATGTTGGTGGGGGGCTGAGCAAGCTTTCAACAATCCTTATAATATTGCCAGTATTTGTAGATTGAATGTTGCTTTGTGCAGCCTGAACCACATAACTCTGTTAGCACTGTTAGGGAAGTGTTATATGTAAATATACATCATCAGCCCTAAAATGGTTAAAAAGCTGTTGATTTCACACCACTTTTACCATCTGATATAGAAGACAAAGCACTGGATTGGATGTCACATAGGGCTAGACTTTGACTTTAGCACTGTCTACACAACCTCAAATCACTTCTTGTCTCTTCCTCTTTAACGGTTTGTCTTCACAACCCTGCAGCTCTTCTGGGTGGGAATTAATTTTCTCTCTCTTTTTTTCACAACACCTTGACCAATATAACAGTTACAAAAATCTGCAGCTCAAAGTTCTCCTTTTTCTCTTCCTCCAGGGAATGTATGTGTTTTTACATGCAGTAAAGGGAACTCCTTTTGAAACACCTGATCAGGGGAAAGCTAGGCTCCTGACACACTGGGAACAGCTGGATTATGGAGTGCAGTTTACATCTTCAAGGAAATTCTTCACAATCTCTCCTATCATTCTGTGAGTTACAATCTGTTATTGTGGAATAATTGAATCATCAAGCCAGGGTTTCAAAAGCTGCAGCAAAATGGGTTGTGAGTCAGATTCTAAAAGCATTTTCTCTCTTTCTGTGGCTCATTTGTCTGTTTCCACGTCACAGATGTAGGAATAGGTATTTACAGGCCATACCATCAACAATTTTTCTTCCTGTAGCACTTGACACTCCACATACTGAGGTCAAGGTTTGTAAACAGTTATTAATGGGGCACATTTGAAAGACCATAAACACTGGGAAAACTTACTGTTAACTCTTGAATTTCTTTTAAGACTGTGACATTATGAAGATTGAAAGTCTTTAGCACACAGAAGCATTTATTAACATTTTGGAACTTGTGAGTCAGGAGGAGCTCTCTTTTGATGGGGTCCAGGCCTTTGCATGTTGCCTTTGCCTCCTAAAGGTTGTCTTCTGTGTACATAAGTTACTTAAGAAATGCTATACCTCCTGTCTCTGTTGACACAAGTCTGATTGTGTAACAGAGAAATCAAGTAAGTATTTCACATTTGAGAAGTCTCTCTGTTTTTCACTGAAGGAAGTTGTCCACTTATACAGTGGAGGGGGAAAATGCTGCATAGTGTTTAGAAAGTTGGGTTACAAGTGATACAAACTGAAAAAAATCTGTAGTGAACCCCTCAAAAAATCCTCTTTCCTCAGATACAGCTTTTCCTACTTCCTATCAGTAAAATGAAAATATTGGCTGAAAGCCTGAAGGAGTTGGTAGTCAATTGGGTTTTCTTGCATCTGAGTGGGTCATGATCTAGCTTTACTAGATGTTTTCTGGAAACATCTATTGGGTGGAAGGCATTTTAAAATCACAGCAGTCACAGATGTGCTCAGCAAAAATTATTTTTGCACTGAAAAATGTTGAATGCTTTGTCACTGAGCTTGCCAGGATAGCAGATTTGTGTGATCTGGTATAGGTGATCCTGCTCTGGCAGAGGGGTTGGACTACATTATCTTTTGAGGTGCCTTCCAGCCTCTGACATTCTGTGATTCTGTGAACTGCAAGTATTTTGGTAACAGGTTTGGCACAATTGAAAACCTGGCCATAAATATGTGGCTGCAGACATCAGAGACTCCAGCTTGAGGGGTGGGTAGAATTGCTCAAGGAAAATGCTAACAGAGAGTTGCTTTTTAGCACCTTGGTAAGTATGAGGAGGAAGAGACATACTTCATAATCTTGCCCTATATATGCTAGAACCTCTGAATCACAGGATGGTGGATGTCAAAAGTGACCTCTGGGGCTCATCTGATCCAACTCCCCTCCTAAAGCAGAATCACCCAGAGCAGGTTGCCTAGGATCAAAATATCCATGTGGGTTTGGAGTCTCTCCAGAAAAGGAGACTCTGCAACCTTTCTTGTCAGCCTGGTCAAGTGTTCTAGCTGTCTCACAGGAGAGTTCTTCCTCATGCTTAGGTGGAACTTGCTGCATTCCAGTTTGTGCTCACTGCCCCTTGTGCTATCACTGGGCACCAGTGAAGAGAGCCCAGCCCCATCCTCTTGCCCCCTGCCCTTTAACTATTGATCAGCATTGAGAAGATACCCTCTCTGGCTGCTCTTCTTCAGCAAAACAGCCCTAAGTCTCTCAGCCTCTCCTCATCAGAGAGATGCCTCAGTCCTCTCATCATCTGTGTAGTCTGTAGTAGTTCCTTGTCCTTCCTGAACTGGGGAGCCCAGACCTGGAGCCAGTGCTGCAGATGTGGAGCAGTCAGTTGTTAGCTAGTGAAATCACCCCAATTGCTGAAGCACTTTTGTCAGACGTGCTTTATTTGGTTTTCAGACAAGGCTGTCACCAGCTAAGCTTGCTCCCTCTTCTCCCACAGATATTTCCTAGCAAGTTTCTACACCAAGTATGATCCAACACACTTTATCCTCAACACAGCCTCCCTCCTGACTGTGCTTATTCCCAAGCTGCCCCAGCTGCACGGTGTTCGAGTCTTTGGCATCAATAAGTATTGAGCAGCAGAAGGTTTGATGCTGACTGCCCCTGACATGGCTCCTGCTGTTCCTGAGGTGAAGGAAATGAGTCGCCTGCTGTGCTGTGGATCTAATCTTATTCAGTGAGAAACGCTTTTACACCTGAGACACAAATCCTACTTCCTGCAGCATTGTTTGAGATGAAAATTGAGTTTATAAGAACCAAAATGAATCACAAACCTCCAGAAGAAAGATTCCCATGAAGAACTGGGCAGATCCAGCTCTAAAGCGTGATCCCTACTAAGACTTCATTATGCCTGCCTGATGCAAGTGACTTGCAAGGAAGATGTGAGCAACAGCTGCAATGGGGAGCAGCATTTCACCTGAAATGGAGAGCAATGTTTCTCAAATAGTCAGTCAACCATAATGCAGATGGTAAAGTTAGGTGTAAATCCAGGATCCTTGATGCCAAGAACTGGTGAGGCCACACTCTGGGAGTGAAAGTAACTTGTATCTGCTGTATGGGCTGTGGGTGGTTGTGCTTGTTACTGTGTAGTAAAGGTCTGTCTCGCAGTAAATGATGTGACAGCTGCCATAAACTGATGGTGTAATTCACGCCTTATCTGCTCTTGTGATTATTTTGTCACAAAGAAGAAAGTCCTTCAGGGTCAGCTCAGAGAATTTCAACGTCTGCTTGATGGCTCAGTCCATGGACACTGACACGTCACTGCTGTTGGGTCGATTTTGTTTTGCTTGCCAGGAGACTGACTTTTCTGTCTGTAAATGGGACAGCCTAGAAATACGACATTTAAAGTGTGGATTTTTGACTGTTTTCTCTGGTACTTGACTGATAGCTTATTTTTCAGTGAGAGGCCTACAGTGGTGGAAGAAAGTGTTGCTGCTGTGTAGAAGCATTACTGTCAGAAGACATAGAGAAGCTATGTGTAGACTATAAGGTAGGATAGAAGCCAAGGTGAGCAGGCAAATCACAGGGTCTAACTTTATGCTTTTTCAGACAAAGGTGTAGATAATTTGCATGTCTTGGAAATGTGGAGGAATACTGTGGTTTCAGGGGTACTGTGTAGTACAGAGTAACCTTGCAGATAATCAGCTCTGGAACTAGACTGACAGAGGTACGTCTAGAGCTCTGAGCACTTAATGATCTGTCGTGAAGAAAGGATTAATTTTGAAGCCTCTGCTGTATATCTGCCAGCCAAAACCAGCCTGAATTTAACAGGAGACTCCATTTAAGACTTCATCTACATTTTTGATTCAGTGGCAGCCAGTGAGCTGGAGAGAAAAAACAGAATAAAGAAAAGGCCCAGTGGTGTATTTCTTGTATTGTTAAGATAATTTTTTGGCTGTTTACCTTCTTGATAGAGACATTGTTTAAAAATAAAGCTATGAGTTATGATTTTATGATTTTTTTTAAACTGGAAGTAATTTTTTGTGTTACTTGTACCGAAAGTGACAACTGGCGCTTTTAAGTAGTGGCCATCAAGGCCACTCTCTCTGTCTCAACAAATGACAAGGATCAGGGTGAGATGGGGGTGGTCCTCTTCTCCCTAGCAGCGAGTGAAAGGACAAGAGGAAGTGGGCTCGAGTTGAACCAGGGAAGGTTTAGGTTGGGTATCAGAAGAAACTTCTCCACTGAAAGGGTTCTCCAGCACTGGAACAGGCTTCCCAGGGAGGTGGTTAAATCCCCACATCTGGAGGTGTTTAGAAAAGGCAGATATGTGGTGTTAAGGACATGGTTTAGCACCAGACTTGGTAGAGAGTTGGAGAATTAATGGACTCGATGACCTTAAAGATCTTTTCCAATTGAAATAATCCTATGATTCTGCTCTGTGGTTTTAAGGACCCAGACCGAATTTACCGACACAAACCTGCGGTGATATACATTAGGCAGGGACGGCCTGGGGAGGGCTGTACGAAGCCAACTTGCGGGGCTGAAATGAGTCGTCTGCTCGCAAGGAGGCAGGAGCGGAACGTCCTTCCCAGACGGCCCACTCCGCGCCGGCGCCGCAGGAGCCGGTGGGCGGGAGCGCGTCCCGGTGCCCGGCGGCTGTGTCTGGTGCTTGCGCCCGTGGGTCACGGGCCAGGCCGGGCAGTGCGGGCCCGGGCTGCCAGGCCCTGGCAGACGCTGGTCGCTACGCTGCTGGGAAGAGAAGGGCGAGAGGCGGGAGTTGGCGGTGAATCGCGATGCCAAGGTACGCTGCGGGGGCGCGGAGAAGCGGGAGTCGCTGATTTGGCACGGCAGGGGCTCGGAGGCCCCTTCCCGTCTTCGCCCGAGGGCCCTGGCTGCGGCCTGGGGCGGCTCTGAAGGCTCGCGGAGCGTGGCTTTGAGCCATGGAGGGTGAAACAGCGAAGAGAGAGCGCAGAGACGGCGCTGCTGACAGCGGGGAATGGGACTGTGCGCAGGGGTCACACGGGGCGGGCGCGTCCCGAGGTGCCGCGGATCCGGGGCTCCCGGCGTGGTTCGTGTCTCTGCCTTAGGGCCGCAGAAAGTGCAGCAAGGATGGGTGAAGAGCTCTTGAAGCGCGTTACGGTAAAGACATCAGTTCCCAACTCTAAAGTTGTTTTGGATTTCTTAGGGTCTTAAGTATGGTGCGTGTGCCTTGGTTGTTATAAAAAGAATTGCTCTTCCCAGAAAATCCGAGCACAAGGGTGAAAACCCTCCAGTCACAGTCCGCTGCACAGCTCTGTTCTAGATGCAGCTGCCGGATAGACGGTGAACGATGAGCAGCATTGCCAGAAGCCTTTTGAAATCGGTCAGACACGGGCGGGCCGTGTGTCTGAGGAGCAGAAGCTCTGCTGGCCGTGGAGAACAGCACCTTCGGCAGCTGGTGCTGGGAATCGAGACGAGCTGCGATGACACCGGCGCTGCCGTGGTGGACGGCGCTGGCAATGTGCTGGGAGAGGCCCTGCACTGCCAAAAGGAAGTCCATTTACAGTAAGAATAAACTTCTCTCGGGCACTTTCCTTTACCAGTGGTGTTACTGTTACTCGTAGGATTGTCCTGTCTGCTCCATAAAACTCAGTGAGAAGTGGATGGCTGTAACAACCTATCTCTAGGGTCACAACACATCCTACTTGAAATACTACTAAGGGTGAGGAAAGAAATGCTCAGTGTTTAACTAAAGTTTCATCCAGTATTTTTTTTCCAAAAGAGATGGATTACTTAGCTTGAGCTAAAGATTAAAGCATTATTACTGTTAAAACCATTAAATGTCTCTACTTTCTTTTAAAGGAAAGTTCATAGAATGATAGAATCATGGAATGCCTCAGGTTGGAAGGGACCTCAGACGTCGTCTACTCCAACCCCCTGCCATGGGCAAGGGATGCGTCTCAAAAGTTACTCAGTTATAGGTGTTGGTGGCTAAGTACATGACCTGACAAGTGAGGTTTGTGAATGTTAAAGTGCCGGCACTGTTTTGGAACAGTGTTAAGGTACATTCAAGAGGGGTATCCGTACCAAAAAAGGGCAAATTCCATCCTTTCTGACCTCACCATAGTAATTTTGCTCTCTTCAGTGTAAGGCTGTCTAGCAGAAAGGGACGTGGAGGTTCTAATCTACAAGCAGCTGATTGTGAGCAAGCAGTGTGCCCAGGTGGCAAAGAAAGCCAATGCCATCCTGGCTGGGATTAGAAATGCTGTGTCCAGCAGTAGTAGGGAGGTGATTGTCCCCTCAGTCTTGGCTCTCTTGGCTCTGGTGAGGCCACATCTGGAGTATTGTTCAGTTTTGGGCACCTCATTACAAGAGGGATGTGGAGGTGCTGGAGTGAGTGCAGAGTGTTTCAGAGGGGTATTCTCAGTACCTACTCCTATTTGGCGGAGGAGAGAAATTAATTGGGGCCATATAAAATTTTACATAAAAATACAGATTTATTAAATTCAATATTTTGAACTCTCGCCACCCCCAACCACTGTATATTAATATTAAGGGTCATACACGATTCTGAAAACAATTTAGGATAAAATATGCACAGGGAATTTGTTATTTAACTAGCAAACATTCAAACTATAAACAGAGAGAGGAGTTTTCCCTGTGGCTTAATGCCGCTTGGGATCTTTATGCTATTTGCCCAGCAGGGCAGGCTGAAACTCTTTCTGCTCTATGGCAGAGGTAACTTATGTTACAGAGGTATCAAAGCTTTTACTCACAACTCTTTATCAATCATTAATCACCCTCCAGGGCTGTGTCACAGCCTGTGTCTAATGTCCAGACTTCAGGGGATCTCTACTCGCAGACTTGGAGGCTGGCATCTTCCCAGCTTGAGGGGAGAAGGTAAATCTTCCCAGTCTCTGGGGTCTTAGGTTTTCTCTAACCTTTCTCCTGGTGAGGGACGATCTCTGCCTTTGGTGCTTCTGGCTTCTTCTGGATGCTGTGTCCAGGGATATCAGCTGGCAGGACTTCAGGAGCAGGAGAAGAATAGTTGTTCACGGCTTCAGGCCACGTGTGCAGACAATCTGGAGTCTGCTTCCTGGTTGTCTCAGCGGCAATGGCTTTTACCAGGCAATGGTAGGCAGCAGGCATGCAAAGTGTGCGCGGCTGCTGGGAGTCTGAGCTCCGTAGGTAAATGCAATGCAGGATCTGGTCCTGGTAGCAATGTAGCGTGCAGATGTGCACAGCTGGCTTAGGAGGCTATAGGCTCCTTATATATATATATATATATGTGTGCAGGCTTAAATGAGCTCTGCATCTAAGGTACGCAGGCAGGTAAGCCGTGAATAAGTCAAAGCATGAGGTCTGAGCCTCTGAGCGCTGCAGGTGCTCAGAGGGTCAGAGGTGTGTCTGAGCTGTGCAGGGTCTGTGCCATGCAGGTGAGTCAGAGCAGCAGGGCGCTGCAATGGGGTCCAAGCTGAGCTGTGGATAGGGTCAGAGCACGTTGTTTACCTGTGCACCCCTATTTATTGATTGTGGGATGAAATTAATGGCCTCTTTGGCCACTAGAATGACCAGTCAGTCAGCCAAACCTTACCATAGTAGGCAGAAGCTACTTGCCTGGACTTTCCCAAATATGGGGATCACATGGGCTTACCCCAGGGAGACACGAGCTGGGTGTGTGGGGGCTTACACAACCTGTTTACAACCAGGGGTCCTGGCAGAAAAACATGTCCAGGCAAGGCATAAATAAGACTCTTTGCGGGCCTACAGGCCCTCCACAACACAGAGGAGGGCAACAAAGCTGAGGAAGGGCATGGAAAATAAATCTTATGAAGAGCAACTGAAGGAGCTGGGGCTGGTCAGTGTGAAAAAGAGGAGGCTGAGGGGACACCTCATTGCTGTCTACAGCTACCTGAAAAGATGTTGTAGAGGGCTGACGCTGGTCTCTTCATTACAGGTAAATAGTGGTAGAATGAGAGGGAATGGCCTCAATCTGTGACTAGGTAGGTCATTAGGAAATAATTTTTCATGGAAAGATTGGTCAGGCATTGGAATGGGCTGCTCAGGTAGTTGGTGGTGGAGTCACCAATTCTGAATGTGTTTAAAAGTCACTTGGATGTGGTGCTTGGAGATATGGTTTAGGGTGAACCTTGTGGAGTAGGGTTCTGGGTTGGACTTGGTGATCCTGAGGGTCTTCTCCAACCTGAATGTTTCTGTGTTCTGTGAGATGGCCTTTACACAGTGTTTGAGAACAGGCAGGATATGGCAAGGTTAAGAGGAGTCTGAAATCTATATGACAATTTATGTGTTAAGACATAACAAATACAATTCTTCATTTTCACTAGAACAGGTGGAATAATTCCTGTGGTGGCACAGCAGCTTCACAGAGAAAACATTGAGCAAGTGGTACAAGATGCTCTTAGTGCCAGTGGAGTTTCTGTAGCTGAGCTGGCAGCCGTTGCCACTACAGTGAAACCAGGCCTGGCTCTCAGCCTTGAAGTGGGGCTGCGGTACAGCCTGGATCTGGTGAACAGGTACCGGAAGCCATTCATACCCATCCATCACATGGAGGCTCATGCTCTGACCGTCAGACTGACTCATCACGTGGAGTTTCCCTTCTTGGTTCTTCTGCTCTCTGGAGGTCACTGCCTTTTGGCAGTAGCACAAGGGGTGTCAGATTTCCTTCTGCTTGGACAGTCCATTGATATAGCACCGGGTGACATGCTGGATAAGGTAATAATGGCCTTACAGGTGGGAATCTTGCTGGGTCTTCTTTTAATTGCAGTTATACGGCGTCACTGTACTAGCAGCAGCCGCCTGAGGACAGTCATACAGCCATCTTCTGTCTCTGTCTGTAATACTGTGGTTTTAAGACAAAAGAGACTGTTAAAAATGTGTGCATGAGATCAGCTGTGAAGGAATTACAGTGTTAGCAAACAGGCATTGTGACGGCTTAGGGCTGGGCTGGCTGCTAAATGAGTGACAGATGCTCTCTGTTAACCTCTCTGTTTTCCCAAGTGGAAGAGACGGGGAACAAGGAAGAGAGACTGATGAGTTGGGAAAGAAACTGTGCTAGCTTTAATGAAAGTAATCACAATAAAATGAAATAGATACAAACAGACATGAACCAATATTGAACCTGATGTTATTGCTGACGCTGTGCGCAGGCACCGGGGAAGTCCCAGACTGGGCTTGGCAGCAGATGGCAACCAAATCCAGGAGTTGGATTCTGGAACTGGATTCAGAAACTCATGGATTGGTATTGAAGGCAGAACGGACAGTCCTCCTGTGGCACAGGCCATTGAAGTGGAGGCATGATCCTGCTTTGGCAGGGGGGTTGGACTTGATATCTGGAGGTCCTTTCCAACCTCTACTATTCTGTGACCCTCATGATCCCTTGTCAGTCAGTTCAGGGTCACCTGTCCTATCCCCTTCTCCCTACAGGTGCAGCTTTTTACTTTCTGCATCCCACTTTGGGGCACAAGATTCAGCAGTGCCCTTGGCCTGCAGCCTAGCCCTTGGCAGTAGTTCTCCCCATCAGCGTTCTTGCTGCCAGCAACAGCCCCTGGCTATGCAGACGTGCTCTGAACTGCAGAAAGTTGCCAGCACTGAGCAGAAGCTGAGCTGAGAAATCAAATCCCTGAACAGAATTGGTTCTATTCTAGCTCAAACCAGGACAGCAAAACTGGCGTGGGAAGTTTCATTGACAGCCCTGATACAAAGAGGTTGTATGAACTAGAGAAGATGGACAATGATGTTTTAAAGGGTACTGTCAGGTCTAAACAACACATACTAAATTATTTCTTACAAGGCTTTTTGTACAGTTTGAAAATCCTGCTTTGGCTTTCAGAATCACAGAATTGTAAAATCACAGGATGCTCTGGGCTGGAAGAGCCCTCCAAAGGTCATCTAGTCCAGTCCTCTTATGTTATCCAACCCTCAGTTCTGGGTTGCTGAGTGCAAGCTGTAAAACTTGTACTCAGAGTTTTGTCCACAAAGACAAGCACAGAGATTTTAACCAGCATTTGTGTCTATTAATGAAAAAAGTGGGAGAGTGAAGGATCAGAAAGAGGATTGTTGAAACAAACTTTATTTCTTTGGTAATAGACTATGGCAGTCAGTGTGTGTTTCCTATACCATAAAAACTGAGTCATTTAGTGTTTTCTTCAAAGTACGTTTGTCCAAACTGTTCTAGAATTGCACTTCAAATTACTCCTGAGAAAGAGCATCCAGATGATGTATGACTTGACCTTATTGTGGCCTGCTCATAATTTCACCTTATCAAGGTCCGGAGGAGCAGAGATTAACAGTATCTCTGTCCACAGGAGCTAGACCAGTTCTTATGGATTCCGTGTTGTGAAATTAAGGTGCAAACGGGACCATATATCACCATGAAACTTTATTAAAGGATAAGGTTGGGCAAAACAGAGTGAGAGACGGGAGAAGGGGGAGAGAGAAAGGTCAGAACAGAGGGAGAGAGGGGAGAAGGGGGAGAGAGAAAGATAAAGAGAACGATGGAGAAGAGAAGAGGGAGCAGGGAAGGGAAAAAGGCTGTGATCGTATTACCCTCAGCCGCAGATGGAGGGGAGAGAGAGAGAGATGGGTGCGTGGCTCAGGGATGATCTTCTGTGGAGTTTGTCAGAGGTTCTCCAGGTAGTGTGCAGGTCTGGTGGTCTGGTGATGGTCTGCCCTCGGTGGTCCAGTGGAGAAGTCACTGGTGGTCCGATGGAGGTGGCACTGGTGGTCTGGTGGGAATGCCACTGGTGGTCTGATGGAAATGCCACACTTGGCAGGCATTTCTCCTGCCTTTTTATACACTTTTCTGCTCAGTGTCCGGCTGCAGCCCCCCAGGGCATCTTCCTGTGCATTCTCAGGCATTCACAGGGGTCCGGCGTCGCCGGGGGGAGGGCCTCCACCCTCTCTCGGCTACACCTGTCCACACCCTGCATACACAACCCTTGGGGGTAGCTGAGATAAGATGTAGGCTTCCTGGGCAGTCCAGCCAGGGTGAGGTCTAGGAGTTTCAAAGGTATTGTCTGTTGATTTGCATCCCTGAGCTTTGGGCTAAGCACCGAGTCTTGAGTCCCAGGAGTAACAAGATTAAGGAGAGATGATGCAATCTTTGTTGATTAAGGAGGGACGATGCAATCTTTGTTGATTAACAAGAGAGAGAATCAGACTCACACACCTTGAGCTGGATTTTATGGCATCTTAATTCTACTCTGTGGACTACAAAGCAGTGATGCAGCTGCAGAAGGAGTTAATTGAGCTCTTTGTAATGAGTGGTTGTGGGTTTGAGTTTAGAGAAGAGCAGATTTAGATTGGATGTTAGGAAAAAGTTCTTTACAATGAGGGTAGTCAAACATTGGAACAGGTTGCCCAGAGAGGTTGTGGATAACCTCTCCCTGGAGGTGTTCAAGGCCTGGTTGGATGAGGCCCCATCCCTGGACATATTCAAGGTGAGGCTTGACAACGCTCTGGGCAAGTTGATCCAGTGAAGGATGTCCCTGCTTACTGCAGGGAGTTTGGACAGGATGACCTTTAGAGGTCCCTTCCAACCCAGGTGATTCTATGACTGATTTATTGTCTCCATAGGTAGCAAGAAGACTGTCTTTGAGAAAGCACCCAGAGTGCCACGGCATGGCTGGAGGGAAGGCAATAGAGCATTTGGCTCAGAGTGGAAACAGGCATCAGCATACATTTAGGCTTCCCATGCAACAGTACCGGAACTGTGACTTCTCTTTCTCTGGCCTTCAGAACCTTGTCAATAAAGCCATCACAGAAAAAGAAAAAGAAGAAGGTACTTTGAAACGAAGTTGGATATAAACCATGGGTTTGATGACCTTCATGCAGGGAAAACCCTTTGATGGTGTATTTTTACAGGTATTGAAGAGGGTGAGATCCTCTCCTGTGTGCAGGATATTGCTGCTGCTGTACAGCATGTGGTGGCCGTTCACATTTTCCAGCGGACGTATCGGGCCATGCTGTTCTGCATGAAAAACAGCATACTGTCAGCGAAAAATGCAGCTTTGGTAGGTAAACTTTGGGTTTTTTTCCTCCGTTTTATATTCATCTGAAAAACAGGTGCCTTGCTGAACTTTCCCTAGACAGGCAAGGAAGATGTCAGTATATAGGACGCTTTAAATAGCAGGATTGAGGTAATAGCTATATAAATATTTACAATGAAGTCTTTCAGTGTTTGGTTTGAAACTAGAAATTAGAAATATTTGTTCTTCCCATTTATTCTGATCTTCCATAACATTTAAGGCCATATAATTTGATATAGTACTCCCCAATACTTGCAGCACTTCTAGTTACGACTGTCTGATCCACTGAGTCTGATGATTGGACTGAATGATTCTTAGAGGTGTTCTCCAACCAAAATGATTCTAAGATTCTGTGCTTTATTCAAAAATGTGTTCTAGTGTACTAAGTTCAAGTGGCACAACTCTGTTATGTTTTCATCTTCAAAGATATTAGTATTTTAATAAATGCATATTCATTGCTGTCATCCAACAACCTTTTCTTGGAAGGCTCCAGGGAGACCTTATAGCAGCCTTCCAGTACCTGATGGGCGGCCTACAAGAAAGGCAGGAAAGGACTTTTTACAAGGCCTTGGAGTGATAGGATGAGTGGGAATGGATTGAAGCTTGAGGAGGACAGATTTAGACTGGAGATTAGGAAGAAATACTTTCCAGTGAGGATGGTGAGACACTGGAACAGGTTGCCCAGGGACCTTCATGGATGCCCTCTCCCTGGAAGTATTCAAGGCCAGGTTGGATGAGGCCTTGCAAAAGCTGGTCTAGTGGAAGGTGTCCCTGCCTGTGGCAGTGGGGTTGGAACTGGATGATCATTAAGGTCTGTTCCATCCCAAACCATCCTGTTATTTTATGAAATACGATGTAAATTGAGTGTGACCCATCAGTAGTTCTGAATTGATGCCTTTTTTTTCTTCTGAAAACTGCCCTCAGGTTGTATCAGGAGGAGTTGCAAGCAATCATTACATCCGAAAAGGTCTGCAGGCTCTAGCAGATGCAAGTGATTTTGCTTTTCTGTGCCCTCCTCCGAGACTGTGCACCGATAACGGCGTTATGATCGCGTGGTGAGAGCTGCTTCTCTTTGCCTGTGTTTCTCTAATGCTCTGTGAAGGCTGACAGTAGAGTGAAGAGTGTCTGTCAGTAGTGACTGAACCACATACATTCAAGTAGCTGGGATGTAGTTTTTATATCCTTTCTTTCTTGCTTAGGAATGGCATTGAAAGGTTACGTGCAGGCCTTGGTGTTCTACACAGTACTGACAGCATCCGCTATGAACCCAGGTAAGTGACTCACTTCATTTGCTGTTACTTCATGTATGCACCATGGTGTGATGGTTTGGGCGTTACCTGCCCCCCCCCCCCCACGTTGGAAAATCACCCAGACTAGACTCAGCAGCTCTGGAAATTGAATGAAGCTTTATATTTACAGCTTAGCACAATATACAAGCAGGTATTTACAATATATACAGCTATATACAGAAATAGACAACTTAAAAGGTATTACAGAAACACAACATCCCTCCCAGAAACCTGAGTCCCCAGGAGTGCCTCTCAACCACCCTTCCACCTTCTTCCCACCCCTCTACCTTATCTTAGATCTTTGCCTTACGCCCAAGGTAGATTGGAGGGTCAGACAGGGGGTTAGGAAGCAGATGGATTAGTCACGCAGACGGCAGGTTAGGTTAGAGAGAGATGTGCAGCCCACGAAGCCCAGAGAGCAACTCTGTTATCTATATTTATGTTCTTGTTCTTATACATCTCAGCAAGCCTATGAGTGAAGTAGGCATCACCATTGCTTTCTTTTCACAGCCTGTAATCTAGTTCACAGTATCATCAGGGTTGGAAGAGACCTCACAGATCATCAAGTCCAACCCTTTACCACAGAGCTCAAGGCTAGATCATGGCACCAAATGCCACGTCCAACCTTGCCTTGAGCTGCCCCAGGGACGGCGACTCCACCACCTCCCCGGGCAGCCCATTCCAGTGTCCAATGACTCTCTCAGTGAAGAACTTTCTCCTCACCTCAAGCCTAAGGTTCTTCTCACCCAAACATTCTAACTAGGCTCAAACTAGCACATATGGTCAATGAGAGGGGAAGGAGGTGTAGATGAAAAAGTATAGCTGAACCTGATAAGGAGTTGTCTTCACAGTGCACAGAATCACAGAATGTTAGGAGTTGGAAGGGACCTCAAAAGATCATCCAGTCTATCTCCCCTGCCAGAGCAGGATCACCTACAGTAGATCACACAGGGATACATCCAGAAAGGTTTTGAATGTCTCCAGACTCCGCAACCTCTCGGGGCAGCCAGTTCCAGGCCTCTTATCCTCACAAAACTTTTCCTTATGTTCACATGAAACCTCTTCTGCTCCTGCTTGCACGCATTGACCCTTGTCCTATCACTGGACATCACTGAGCAGAACTTGGCTCTGTCCTCCTGACACTGCCTTTCACACCTTCATAAACATGAATGAGGTCACCTCTCAGTCTCCTCTTCTCCAAGCTAAAGAGCTCCAGCTCCCTCAGCCTTTCCTCACAAGGGAAATGTTCTTCTCCCTCCATCATCTTTGTGGCTCTGTGCTGGACTCTTCCAAGCAGTTTCCTGAGGCCCTTCATGAACAGAGAGGCCCAGAACTGGACACAGTATTCCAGATGTGGCCTCAGGAGGGCAGAGCTCTAGAAGTTGCTAGCACTTCCTTTTCAGTGTAGTTAGGAAGTGGAAATGATGTGCTTCGCCTCAGGGCCTCCAATCACCAGACACCATAAAGTTATGTGCATATTCCTGTTGGAAACATTGGAGCAAATTCTGCCATAGTCCACTCCCCTTGGCTCCTCATCAGCATCAGTCAAAATGCTCCAAGCCTCAAACTGTGCATTCATAACAAGTAGTCAGTTTTGAAAAAGAATTTGACATAGATCATCTGATAATACTGCTTCTTAATGATAATACTGATCTTGCTAATGACTTGTTAGGTTAGACTTGATCTATGGGTTTAAATAGATCCTTGGCTTAAGGCCAAACAAAATTCTAGTATTTCAAAAGTACCATCTAGGCTTAAACTTGGAATTTTGTTCAGGTCTTTCTCCTTGCCAAGTTAGGAGACTTGGAAGGTCTCAGAACAACAACAACAAAAAGTCATGTAATTGTCACTTGAAAAAGAATAAATTACTCCTCTTCAAAACTCATTTGCTGTATTGATCTAGTGGAGGCTGTCCCTGCTCACTGCAGGGGGTTGGACTAGATGACCTTTGGAAGTTCCTTCCAATCCAAACCATTATATGATTCTGTGTACCTCAGTGAATAAAACACTAAGTTTTGTTTGCTATAAACTATTATCATGGAAGGAGATATTTTTGGATCTCTATAGAGTGTCTTGCATTCATTAGTGAGATGTAACATTAGTAATCAATCAGAATCTAAATAAAATAACATTCCCAAAAGCTGTTTTTGATATCCCAGCTATATTTCCTTGTGGGAATGCAGAATGCAGAAGAGTTGTGGGGTGCAGGTGCAGGAGAACTGTGGGAACGGAGTGAAGAGAAGTGACAATAGACAGTTCCTTGTAATTACACACCTTGGGTCTCACATGCAGCTGGCCACCTTATCTCAGAAGGGGTAGATAATGGACCTTCGCTAACGAGAATAACAAGACGTGTACTTATGCAGATGTGATGGGTTGTCCCTGACTAATTATGCTAATGTGTAGGCCTGTGCTCTGCTGGCTGAGTGTATATATGTTTGGGCTGTACATAATAAAATTGGCTTCTGCATAATTCACATTGAATCATCTGGAGACCCTCGTGGCTGGCCCACACCACACTGGTCTATGGGCTTTTTTACCGTGGTCCCACAGCAAGCAGAGGTAGCAGGCAGCGTGGCCTGCAACACTTTCTGAGTTAGGAATGGCCATAAATGCAATAATTTCCTCAGTGTAAAGAGTTTTGAGGTAGGCTTCAGATGGACTATTGTAATGGTTACAGAGTCTTGCAGTGCAGGGAACATGCAGAACTCCTGCAGTTCCACTATAAACCAGGTCTATGAACCTGCACATCTGTGTGATATGGAATAATGTCATTTATTTCTAACAAATGCATGATTTTGGTTATTTTTTAGAGCTCCCCTCGGGGTCGATATTTCAAAGAGAGTTGAAGAAGATTCCATCAAGATGCCAAAACTCAAAAAGAAGATAAGGTGGTTGGCATCATAAAGAGCAACATAGTCAAATAAAAGCAATTATAAACTGTTAATATTTTTTTTTTAATCTGTGTTGTTACATTTCCTGACATATTTGCTTTGCAAGTGTTGAAAATCACTTGCCAGAGAAATAAGTGCTGTGTGGCATTGCTACAACACTTCCAGTTCCACAAATGTCCAAGTTTTCTAGATGCTAATAATTCAAAGTGCAATTACTAATAAACATGTACAGTGTAAACAGTGGAGATGCTTTCACTTGTCTCTTAGTGTAAGTTTTGGATATTTGTATTACATGTTAGAAAATTCCTACATGCTGTGGGAATGCAATGTGAGGAGGATAATAACAAGTAAACCTCCACCTTGGTTCCCACAGCTACAGGCTACTTATCTATCCTTTCCCAGATAAGTGGACATCTTGTTAATGAGAAAAACAAGGTGTGGTGTATGTAAAAGACTGGGTTGTTCTTGCTTAGTTACGCTAATGTGTAGGTGTGTGCTCTGTGCTCAAGACTATATAATGAGAGCCAGAGCAATCAGTAAAGGTCTCCAGTATAATTCACATTGAATTGTGTGGAGTCCCTGTGGCATCGCTCTGATCACACTGATCTGTGTAAGCTTTGACCACATTGTCCTGCAGCAGCAACAGGTAGCTGCTACAACACACCGTGATGAAGAAGTTCTAGAACATGAAGATGAGAAAGCACAGATTTCAAAATCTCCAGGTGTTTGCTGTGCCGCTACAACGGAATTTCAGCAGTACTCCATTTGCTGCTGTCATTACTGCTAGAGTACTGGAATGTTGGTGTATAGGTCTAGTGCCTTTCATCTTACACAAATTACAGGATGTCAGGGGCTGGAAGGGACACAAAGAGATCATTGATTCCAACCCCCCTGCCAGATCAGGACCATACAGTCTAGCTCAGGTCACACAGGAACACATCCAGACATGCCTTGAAAGTCTCCAGAGAAAAGAGACTCCACAGCCTGTCTGGGGAGCCTGTTCCAGTGCTCTGGGAACCTTACAGTAAGGAAGTTCCCCCTTGTTTTGAGGTGGAACCTCCTGTGCTGCATCTTCCATCCATTGCTCCTTGTCCTATCCCAGGGAGCAAGTGAGCAGAGCCTGTCCCCCCACTCCTGACCCTCAGCCCTCATAGTTACAAACACTTAGTACATCCCCTCTCAGTCTTCTCCAGAATAAAAAGTCCCAGAGTCCATGAGCCTCTCCTCATCAGGCAGTGCTCCAGTCCCCTAATCATCCCCATAGCCCTCTGCTGGACCTTCTCCATTAGATCCAAACTGAATGCAGTCCTCAAGATGAGGTCTCACCAAGGCAGAGTAGAGGGGAAGGAGAACCTCCCTTGATTTGCTGGACATGATCTTCTTAATATACCCTCCAGGATCCCACTGGTTTTCTTGGCCAAAAAGGCACATTACTGTCCCATTAGCTATCCACCAGCACTCTCAGGTCCCTCTCCACAGGGCTGCTCTCCAGCAGACCACCTCCCAGCCTGTACTGGTGCACTTTATCATTCCTCCCCAGGGGCAGAACTCTGCACTTGTCCTTCTTGAACCTCATTTGGTTCCTCTGTGCCCAGCTCTCCAACCTGTCCAGGTCTCACTGGATGGCCACACAGCCTTCAGCTGTATCAGCCAAGCCTCCCAGTTTGGTGTCATCAGTAAACTTGCTGAGCAGACTCTTGTCTGTCTGTCCCCTCATTAATGTCACTGATGAAGATGTTGAACAACACCAGATCCAGCACTGATTCCCTTGGGGACTCCACTAGTCACAGCTCTCAGGCTGGACCTGGCACCATTGATCACCGCTCTTTGAACTCTGTCTTGTAACCAGTTCCTAATCCACCTCATGGCTCAGTAAAACTCATCAGTAGCAGTGAGCTGCTGAGCTGCAAGTTCTCAGTTTTGATGTAAATAATGGATTATTTAACTTTGTCTTTTGATAATCAGGATAATATATTTCATGTGTAAAGCCTTATTATCTGCAGTACTGTGTCCAGCTCTGAAGCCCTCAGCACAGCAAGGACATGGACCTGATAGAGAGGGTGTAGAGGAGGGCTGGAGCACCTCTGCTATGAGGGCAAGAGGAGGGAGCTGGGGTTGTTCAACCTGGAGAAGGCTCCAGGGAGACCTAATAGCAGCCTGCCAGTACCTGAGGGGGGCCTACAAGAAGGCTGCAGAGACATTGTTTACAAAGGCCCAAAGGTGATAGGATGAGGAGCAACGGTTTGAAATTAGAGAAGAGTAGATTTAGGTTGGATGTTAGGAGCAAGTTCTGCACAATAAAGGTGGTGGAACATTAGAACAGGTTGCCCAGGAAGGTGGTTGAGGCCACATCTTTGGAGATATTCAAGGTCAGGTTCAACAAGGCTCTGAGCAGCCTGCTCTGGTGGAGGACATCCCTGCTGACTGCAGGGAGGTTGGACAACATGACTGTTGGAGGTCTCTTCCAACTCAAACCATTCTATGACTCAATGATTATTTATTTGTAGTGGTATTTACTGGAATAAATATTTGATGCATTGAACACCTCTTCAGTATATCCCCTGAAAGCAAGATGAGCAGTTTTCTTACATCAAATGCAAGCACTGCCTCCTGTAGGCAATTGTGAACTCCTACAGTGCTCAAATAAGGGAAGAAAAGGCCTCAGCAACCCTGGTCTCTGCTCATTTCCAACTTAAACCTTGGTTTTACAGTGCTTTTGCAAGGGAATTTTTACATGCTTGAATTTAAAGCACTGAAAAAAATCAAGTTCTTATCTTTATGATCAAGGAGGGTTTTTTTCAGCTCTTTTGTTTATTTAATTCCAGAAAGTACCTGTCTTATACAGGAGAAGTAGTTGCACAACACTTATCCAGAGGCAACAGGTACAAGCTATAACACAGCAAGTTCCATCTAAACCTAAAGAAAAACTTCTTTCCTGTGAGCGTGCCACAGCCCTGGAGCAGGTGCCCAGAGAGATGAAGTCTGCTTGGGAGGGATTCCAAACTCACCTGGACATTGTGCTCTTGGGCAAACTGTTTTGGGTCACCCCACTTTAGACGGTCTCCAGGGGCAGGGCACCTTCCACCAGACTACATTGCTCAAGGCCTCATCCAACCTGGTCTTAAACATCTCCAGGAAGGAGGCATCCATGACCTCCCTGAGCAACCTGTTCCAGTGTCTCACCACCCTCACTGTTAAGAATTTTTTTCCTAATCTCCAGTCTACATCTGCCCTCCTGAACCTTCAATTTGTTCCCTTTCATCCTAACACTACAAGCCCTTGTAAAACGTCCCTTCCTACCTCTCTTGAAGGCCTCCTTCAGGGAGTGAAAGGCTCCCTGGACCCTTCTCTTCAGGATAAACAGTCTCAACTCTCACAGCTTGTACTCAAAGGGAGGTGCTCAAGCTCTCGGTTCATCTTTGTGGCCTCTTCTGGATCTGCTTTAGCAGTCCCACGTTCTTCTTACACTGAGGGCCCCAGAAATGTTTTGTAAATGCCAATCTGAAATCAGAAAGGACTTAGTAATTTTAACAACTATACTAACTCATCTGTTGCTGTGCACATTCCTTACCTCTTGCCATCAAATCCCATCACTGGAACGCAGTAATGTTCTCTACCTGGCATATCCAGGACAACGACTGAGCCTTATGCACAATGCATGACATGCAGCCTAGGAGAAAACAGACTCTCAGCCAGCTGTTAGGATTGGCTTCCATCAAAACCCAACTGCCTTTTGTTTTTTGAGTGCAACACTGTCTTTATGATCAAGGCAACTTGTGCCAGCTTGCCCAGTTCAGTACTGGCAGCAAATGGAGCATATTCAGTTGAAAAGCGAGTACTGAACTCTTTACTAGCCTGGGCTGTAAGAATCACTTGGAGATAACCAAGCCACAGCATAATCTGGACCAATTCATTGACTCCCGGAGCATGTTTTCTCTTTATCCCTACTGTTAATTTTAACCAAGCACAACATTCTCTCATCTTTTAATAGCTGTAAAGACACACACATGCATATGTTACAAGAGACCGCAAACTGGAACCCAGATCTTTAACAAAATGCCCTTTACTGACAGAGTACCAACATCAAAACCACACAAAAATTCTCACTGCACACATTGAAAAGGTTGCTATTTGGAATTTCGTCCAAAAAAAAGCCTCAAACACAAGGCAGTGGCAGTCATCTTTCAGTTTTAACTCCACAAAATATTGGAAAAGGATGTTTGTATTTGGTTTTGTTTGGGTTTTTTGGTGTTTCGGTGGTTTTTTTTTTCCCAGAAGCAGCAATATGCCAACAGCTTAAACCACTGAAGTTAATTCAGTATTTAATATAGAAAAGCCATAAACATGTAACAAGTCTACAAGTTGTGGTATCTAGAAGATATAGCAAATTTGAATTTAAAAAAAATAGAAAAGTTACATTATTCTTACTAGAATGTGGCTGAAGGCATCTACTTACATTTAGGCTTTCCACCTTCTTTTCAAACCCCAGTAAAAATGGAATCCAAGCTCATTAACTTCGGGTACTCCGTATTTCTGCGGATAGCTCTGAGCTTCAGCTGTTTCTTCAGAAGCTTTTGCTGACAGCCTAAGCTCTGCTGCAGTCTGGTATGGTTTTCAAAGGCTTCTGTGCAGATCTTACCACACTAGTGAACCTATCAAGTGTCAAACCTAAATGCATTTTCAAGTAGTTCGAGTGCCAATTTAAACAGTGTATGCCCAGCATATTGCATGAATGACACAGTGCAGCTGTGCTATTTGCAATACACCAGCTCTCTGCTACACAAAGGAAAAGCCATTGGGCTTAATTCAGTGTGGGCAACAGATTGGATGCATTCAATATGCTTTTTGTGATACTGACATCAATGGGGAAAGGGGTAGGGAAGCCAATATCTGGTGGACAATAAACTGGACATGAGCCAGCAATGTGCATTTGCAGCCCAGAAGGCAAATTGCATCCTGAGCTGCATCAGAAGAAGCATGGCCACCAGGTTGAGAGAGGTGATTCTGCCACTCTGCTCTGCTATGGTGAGACCTCACCTGGATGACTGTGTCCGGCTACGGGCGCCTAACACAAGAGACACATGGATCTGCTGGAGTGGCTCTAGAGGAGGGTCACCAAGATGACCAGAGGGCTGGAGCACCTCTCCCAGAGAAACAGACTGAAAGAATTAGGGGCTGTTCAGCCTGGAGAATAGGAGGTTCTGGGGAGAACTTACAGCAGCATTTCAGAATGTGAAGGCCATCTAAAGGCTGGGGAGGAACTGTTTAGAAGGACTTGGACTGATAGGATGAGGGACAATGGTTTGAAACTGAAGCAGAGCAGATTTAGGTTGGACATCAGGAGGAAATTCCTTACAATTGAGTGAATGAGTTAGAGTGGTGAATACTGGAACAAGTTGCCCAGAGATATGGTGGAGGCCCCATCCCTGGAGGCATTCAAGGTCATACTTGATGGGGCCCTGCTGTAGTTGTAGGTGCCCCTGCTAACTGCAAGGGGGCTGGACAAGATGGCCTTTGAGGGTCCTTCCAACCCGATGTATTTTGTGATTTAATCCTCTCTTCCTCATAGATTCCTTTCTCCCTGCCAGAAGATACATTCCTAGCAAGTCTCTTGGGCTATAGACTTTGATCTTGGATGTAATACTTTGATAATTAACAATGTCCAAGTCTGTAAAAAATACCAGACCAAAGATTCTAAGAAAACTAAAGATTTACTGAATTCACATATAAAGTAAATGCAGCATCTCAAGATGTGGTCTTCATAATTCTTCTACTGACAATAACTTCAGTCTGCTACAGATGTCAGCTGCTTTTTCTCTGCTGCTCTCCAGTTTTGCAATTCGAGATCCGAACTGTACAGCCCTCTTGGGCAGAATGGTGGATGCTGCAAGGCCAAGCTCCTTGGCTGCAAGGCGCAGAATCAGCTTCTCACCGACTCCTCGAGGTAAAGTCAAGTCAGCTTTTTCTGAGATGGGCAGAGAACTGAGGAATGAAACCACATCTTCATCAAGAAAAGGAAATCTGGAAGAAAAAAAAATATATATGAAGAAAGTCTCTTTAAAACCCACATACCAATACTCTTGGGTTTCCCCTTTACCACGTGGAAATACTTCAAAGTCCAAGTCAGTTCCTAACTACAGATGTACCTTACATGTTAGTGTCGCAGTACTGAGGGGCAAGTCTCCAAAGCAGTTATACTGTCTTGGAGAAAGAAAACATAAAGCATAAAAAAAATATACCTGGAAGAAGCCTGATTTAGATTAGACATTAGGAATAAATTAATTCCTTTGATGAAGATGGTGAGGCCCTGAAAAAGGCTGCACAGTGAAGTTGTGGAAGCTCCAAGCCTGGAAGTGTTCAAAGCAAGGTTGGATGGGGCCTTCACCAACCAGGTCTAGTAGGTATCCATGCCCATGCCAAGGGATCAGAATGAGATGATCTTTAAGGTCTCTTCCAACACAAAGCATTGTGTGATTCTGTGATAATACATGATGTTTAATCTTAGAAGCACACAAGTTTTCAAAAGTCAACCAACAAGAGAGTAAGGACAAGCACTAGAAATGTTGAGCTTGTACAAAACAAAAATTATGAAGAAAATCTGAAAATAAGAGCAAGACAAATTTTAAAGGAACACTTCTCAAGATAACTTCTAAGTATTTAAAAATACTCTCTGGAGCTACGCTGCCACTTTGAATCCAAAATACACCCACAATAACCTCTGAGAACATTTCAAATTCCAGGTGTTCCTTCTATCTGATCATAAGCATGATTACCAGCATTGCAATTGTTTTTCTGCTGAACTGAAAATGTGCAATCAAGGAGAGATTTGGAAATATACTGGCACAAATATTGCACGAAAAGACCTTTCATGCACCTGAGAGGCCTCTGCTACTGGGCAATACCTAAGGAATTCTATGCAAGTTGGTGGTTGCATGGTGGAAATAAACACAAACCAAATGATTCTTTAACTACTTGATTCAACAACTCAGAACTGCAGCGTGTATTAATCATGTCTTTTCTACCTGGCTTCTACGTTACACTGCAATTCTCCAAAGTCACTCCCCAAATGACCACACCAGAACGCTTCAAAGTTGTGCAGAAGACCTTAAAATACTAAAACCAACTTGATTTTGTCAATTTCATGGAATCACGGAATTATTCTGGCTGGAAGAAACCTTTAAGATCATGGAGTCCATGTGTTAATCCAGCACTGTCAGGTCACCACTAAACCACCGAATCATAGAACTTCAGTATCTCTTGCTTCTTCTTAAAACTTTACATGGACACCTGATGTTTCAGTTGCTGAATTTCCTTAAGTATATCTTCCTCAGAACTACAGGCCACTTTTTAGAAACCTGTGCTGGTTTGAGGCTAGTGGAATATTTTAATGAGAGAAATCAGATCATTCATTTGTCTGCTGAGAGGGATAAAAAACCAAAATGTCAACAATTTGTCCCACTTGGTCTGTGATGCTGGATCTATTCACTTCCTCTTCACTCTAATTCTTTCCACTAATACTGGCTAACAGAAAACAACATAAGCTTTGCTGGTTGTTTTTGTTTGTCTGTCTGGGAAAATAGAGTGAGAAAGAGTAGCTTTGAGCCCTTATGGGCAGCTTTATTTATCCAGGAGAGAGTCTGGATTTCTGTATTATTTCTAATTTGTATAGAATTGTAAATACTTGTAAATATATTGTCTATACATGCTTGTAAATTTAGCTTTGCTGTAAATATACCTTCATCTTACTTCCAAGCTGTCTGAGCTAGTCTGGTAAATCTCAATAGTAGGGGAGGGGAAAGTTCCTAATCCATCACAGAATCACGAACCCACACACCACAGTACATATTAACAAAATTGCAACAGACCTTACAGACAGTAAAAATTTCAGTGAAGCTTGAGTGGAATGTCAAAAGCAAAATCTCACTGGCACAACCAGTCTGCTTCATGTTAAAACAAGAATACCTGGCTTCTTTTCCATGATCAGCAATAATCCTGTCATCTCTGCCAAGATTTCTGGAAGAAATGCGACCCAACTCAATTTCAAGTTCTTTATTCAGGCCCTCTAAGCCATACTTTTTGAAGCAAACACGATGTCGAGAGTAACCAGCAAGCTGTTCATCTGCTCCAATTCCTGAAAGCACAACCTAGGAAAACAGAATAAAAGAAACCTTTCTTGGCACCTATACAAGCTGATCATTTGTGTATCACACCTTGCAGTCAAGAAGGCTAACAGAATCCCAGGGGTCATTAAGAACAGCGTGACCAACAAGTCAAAGGATATTTCTTCCCCTATACTCTGCCCTAGTGAGGTCAGACCTGGAGTACTGAGTTCATTTCTGGGCTCCTCAGTTCAAGGGAAACTACTGGAGAGTCCAGTGGAAACTACAATGATGCTAAGAGGCCTGGAGCATCTCTATAAGGAGGAGAGGCTGAGGGACCCAGGGCTGTTTAGCCTGGAGAAGAGCAGACTGAGAGAGGATCTTCTCAATTCTGATCAATAGCTAAAGGGTGGGGATCAAGACAATGAGGCCATTCTTTTCAGTGGTGTCCAGTGGCAGGACAAGGGGCAATGGGCACAAAATGGAACTGAAAAAGTTCCACCTAAACATGAGGAAAGAAGTATTATCTGTGAGGGTGCTGGAGCCCTGGAGCAGGCTGCCCAGAATGGTTGTGGAGTCTCCTTCTCTGAAGAGATTCCAAACCCACCTGGACATTCTGATCCTAAGCAACTTACCCTTGGTATGCCCTTAGCACAATGGTTGGTCTAGATGATCCCCAGATGTCCCTTTCAGCCCTCACCACCTGGAATTCTGTGATCTTCAACATCTAACTACATCTTAAGGAAAACAGCTCCAATACATATCTAAACACATTACCTATCATGATGGGATGTCCTTGCATGTTTATAGAGACTGAAACAGTTTCCAATTAAAACCCTGTAATTTTTTTTTCCTAGGCACACTGTTACTTACTCAAGCTCACACACAGCACAGGGCAGAATTGAATGCAGCTTTTAACCCCATAACTGCAAAAGGATTTTAATTACAGAATGATTCCACATTCTGCCACCGAATTTCAGAAGATGCATCAATACTGGAGGACCTCTACTGATTTCAGAAACAGAACTGGTTTTACAGTGACAGGTCAAGCAGAAGGCAGAAAGCAACAAAACTCAGTACCTTTGCAGGACTTTTGTACGGCTTCAGCTGTCCTTGGTTACTAATAAAACCCTCCCCTCTGGAAGCAAACCAAATTGCACAGCCAATGCTGTCATCTAATACTGTATCCAGTGGATAAATCAAGTGATGAATGCATTCTTGTCTCATTTTTTTTAGTTCCTCCAGTGTAACATTGATTTCCACAAAGTTCCAGGTTCTTGAAGGGTTAATGGCTTCCAATTCTTTCAGTCCAGCCCTACCAGTGATCCTGTCAGGAACATCGAAGCAAGACAAGGGAACAGCACTTTTAGCATCAAGATCTTGACACCCTTCTCGATGACAAACCAAATCCAGCTGTACTTGCAGGCTGGCACAGATTTTAGTGGGGCTTTTTTGCTTAGCCTGTTCTTTGGCCATAAAAGCTACATTAAGAAGATCAATTGGCTCCCCTGAAGGCACATGTTTATCAGCAAGGGCCGCAATCACCATGGAATCAATGCCGCCAGAAAACAGCACTCCAACGTATGCCTTCCTGCTAGATGTGCTTGGAAGCTCTCTTGTGTTTTCATCTTTCCCTCTAACAAGAGACAAAACCCGTCTCTTCACTGCTTCATTAAGCACATCAGTAAACTCATGGACTAATTTTCTCCGGTGCTCCTCTGCAAGAAATCCTTGAAGGGTTTCTACAGAAACCACGTGGGTAATATTGCTACTATCAGTGTCTGGACATTCACCTGAAGCTCCGGAAATTGTTTTATTCAACGGGATAACGGGTGCTGTGAGAAACAGTTCTGATTCATTCATCACGAGACGTATGTGGTTTGGTAAGTCTTTTGAAACTTGGTCCAGAACATTAATGAATCCTTCCACTGCTGCTTTCTCTGTACAGCTGTACTTCCATGGAAACAGTGTCAAAGACAAAGATTTAGTTGCTGCACAAGCTTTGAGATCAATTTTGAAAATCCCCGATGCTGGGACTTCTTGCCACTGGTTACCTGATTCAGACTGAACACTCACAGATGCGAGACAGAGAGTACTGTCAGCCTCATCACTGAAGCGCCAAAGCAAACTACGACGACCAAAATAATCTCTGCCAAACCATAAAGTGTGTCTAGATGCTTGGTAATAAACAAAAGACCAGGGACCCCGAAGCGATGAGAAGAGTGACAAAATGTCTGCTTCACTACTGCATAACGCAAGATGACGAAACATCACCTCAGTGTCATTCTCTAGATTTCCCACGTGCACTCCACCGAAAATCTCTCCATTCCAAAGAAAAACGTTGCTATTGGCATCTTCCACAGGCTGAGGAGTCACCGGTCCCCTCAAGTGAAGAACGTGGCCATAAAACAGACATTTGTAAGAGAGGTCAGACACAGTTTTTATCAATTGTTTGCTGCTGTCTGGTCCTCTTCTTCTAAGACAGCAGAGCAGATCTTCATTAAGGAAGTGATGAATGACATGTTTGCTACACAACGTGACAACACAACAAATACCACACATTCTGACTTTGAAGTCAGTTGGACTAATTCTTGATTTTAGTCTTTTCTGAATTTTCCATCTCCTGATGTGTCTTCTTTAAGTCATCTAATATGTCTGTGTAAGAACAAAAACACACAACTATCGGTTCCATAAACTGGTACAGTTTATGAGTAGGTAATTTAAGAGCGTACTTAAGAAATTAATAACTCCGGCACCTTAACCATCAGAGAATCACAGAGTTGTTTCAGTTGGAAAAGACTTTTAAGATCACTAAGCCAAACCATTACCTAACTACCCAGTCTTTTGCTAAACCAAGTCCCTCAGCACCACATCTCTGTGTCTTTTAAACATCTCTAGGGATGGGGATTCAGATACCTTCCGGGGAAGCCTGTTCTAGTGGTTGCGATCTTGCTCAGTTAAAAAAAAACACCATAAAATACTAAGTTACAAAAGTGCTGCAGTACCAATGTGACACCAACATAGCTCACAGTGGCTTACTTCTCTTTAACTGTACAAAGATTATGTTTCAGTTTTTGTTTTTCACCTTTGAAAGAAAAGCACACTAAATGTATAAGGCCCCAATACAAGGGGACATGGACAGTGGTGGCCATGACAGAGCAAGAGGCAATAAAAAAACTGGAATACATAAAGTTCCACTTAAATATAATGAAAAACTTCTTTATTGTGAGGTTGCTGGAGCCCTGGAGCAGGCTGCTCAAAGAGATTGTGGAGTCCCCTTCTCTGGAGAGATCCCAAACCCACCTGGACATTGCAATCTCAGGCAACCTGCTGTGGGTGACCCTGCTTTAGCATGAAGGTTGGACTAAATGATCCCCAGAGGTCCCTTCCAACCCTCAGCATGCTGGGATTCTCTGATTCTATAAGAATTACAGGAATGATCAATTATTGCCTATATAATCATTATGACTCAAGACATTTGTAAGAATAAGTGAACTGTCAATTAAAATGTCCATACTATTAAATCAAAGAAAATGAAAGCAGTAGTTGTTCATTCCAGAGATAAATTTATACTTCTAATTTCATGGACCTAACATTTTTCAATCATCAACTTTATCATCAATTCTCTTAACTTTATAGTCCCACAGATCCATTCTTTCAACTACCTGGAGATTTACAGCTTAGGCTCCAGCTTTACTTGCCATTATTTTCCTCCTACTCATCCCATGCAACTTTTAGACTGTTGTAGTTCTTGTTGTTGTTACTGTAATTTTTTAAGGGCCAAAACACTTTATGGCTTCCCAAAGGGCACTGAGAATAACAGCTCCTCCGTGGGGCAGACGTTGCTGCTCTTCCTACATCTTCAGCACTCAGTCTTTTATGACATCCCTGTATCATGTGGAAATGCTTATCCAGTCCCAAGTAACAAGCATGTGTTTTAGGTTTTACTTTGCTTTTGATATACAGATGCCAGTCTTTCATTTTAATATACCTTTGAAATCATGAAGAGCTCTGAAATACTTAACTATTTGATCAACTTTTACACTGCAAACTTACTTTTGCACTGAGACAGCGTTTCTGTTCGGTCTACAAGGAAGAATATGTTGCTATTGGGTTGCTGCTTATAAACTTTCTGTAAAACAAAAACAAAGCTGCATGAAGTCAAAGCCAAAAACTCTGGCAACCACACTGCAGAAAGCTGATGCAGGACCATTGTGATACTTTCATTTTCAAATCAGAAGACTAAGTTCTGCCCTAACAACACCGGCACTCCAATGACAACATCAAAAACATTTAATGGGCGAGCCATGACTATTCTGCATTTCTCTTTTCCTCATATGTGAGGGATCACATTCCAGTTTAAAACACAAGAAAAGTAAGACCATTTCTCAAAGCCTTCTGATCAACTCAAGCATTTTAATGAAGTTACTCAGACAAAATATAACACGGCAAAAAAGCCCAGCAATGCATCGTGTTACACTGCACCAGTGTATGTAATCAAATTATTTGGAGGGTGAATTATTCTAACAGCGGACCACAGCTGTATTAAAATCAATTAAAGACAGCGTTTCCCCTCTTGAGTCTGTGCTCATTTCTGTGATGCTAAAATGAAAGTATCAAACCCAAGTTTTTAAATATTTACCCGGTTCTTCTTCAAATTAGAAAGCTCATCAACTACAACCTTCTGCTCTTTAATCTGAAAGGCAAAAGAGGCACTTCAATTCAATTATGAAAAATAAACCTGAGTTATGATCCTGGTGGTGAGCACACTCACTGGTATTTTAAGGTAAGTATGTGCATGTATTGCCACTGTTCTTGGAATGGAACATTGAACACAGAGTGGAAGTAGAGATAAAAATTACGTATTTAATAGATATAGAAACAAATTATTTGGCTTGGTATGCCACTCTCCTACCATCAAAAGCAATCACCACTGGGAAGCCAGAGTATATCCAACTACTTATGATCAGAGCAGAAGAAAAGAAAACATGCACACAATTAATAAAACATCGAATAACATTAGAAAGCAAAACTTAGCATAGTATCTACATTTTATAATCACAGATATCCTCTAGATTTAAATTAGTAACACACACATCCCAACACCCCAACTGTATTAAAAACCACAGAAGCCTTTTTGTTGCTCTGGGGTTCTCCTTAGAGGGATTTACCACTCTCTTCCACTGCACTGGCAGACGTGGTAAGTAGTCTCATTTTATCTACCATGACAGCTGTGACCGCTAAAGAACAATCAGAAGGACAGCAATAAAATCCAGAAAATAAAACAAAAATACGGTCAGCAGGCTCTAAACAATTTTTCTTAAAACTCATATGGTTTTCTTAGTTCCTCCTTTGTGTATAGTGGAATTGCCCTAACAGTAGAAAGCTGACACAGTGGTAGGCTAGCCAAACTGAAAGTGGCACACAGAAAAGACTGTTCCAGCAGCTATATCAGTGTTCTATATCTACAGCTCCAACCGGTGAAAGAGCAGCATAATCCACTTCTGCTTAGCAGAAATTACAACCTGCAATACTGTTACATGCTAGATGTACAGCTCCCCAGGCAATTAAAACCATCAGTGACTTTAAACAGTAGGGTCATACGGAAAAGGAGGCCATGGAACTCCACAGATGTCACACTAAACAGAGCTCCTGGCATCATGGAGCGTAGAACAGAGCTATGAGGAGAGCCAGCCTCTTTATTAAATCCCTGGAGACTTTCTGAGCAGCTAGGACTGGAATAGACGCTCAGGAGAAAACTTCGCCGCGAGTCACATGACGTTTCAGGCTCGGCTTGGAGCAGTGAGAAGCAATCTGGCAGCGAGAAACAATCTGACAGAGAAGAGAGCTAACCGTGACGCCGAGGGCAACCCACTACCAGATCCCTCGCACTATAGCGGTAGCCCTCCCCATCCCGGACAGGCCATTTCTTCACGCTGATCACTCCCGAGGCGTCACGGGGCCGCCTCCTGCCGCCACTACGGCCCTGGACATGACTCAGCCTGCCACAGAAATCCAAGAGCACCGCGGTGAGGGAACACACACAGAGACAGGGCCGCGGCCAGTCCCTTCCGCACGGCTGCAGGCCGCCTCATCTCACCTTCCGGCTCAGCTCCTCCTTGTGGCGCAGCCTCACGATCTCGCTCTCGCCCTCCTTCTCCTCTTCCTCTTCCTGAGCCGAGCGGGCCGACATCCCCCCGCGCAGCACGTCCCGCCGGGCACCACGGCCCCACACACACCCGCAGCGGCCGGAACGGTGACAGCGCCCACACGGACGCGCGCGCGCAGCGCGCATGCGCACAGCAGGGCCGCGCGGAGCGGTGAGGCGCGAGCGGGCGAGGTGGGCTCCGTTCCCGCCGCGGCTGCCCCTGGCGGTGACAGACAAAGCTCTGCGCCGCGGCCGGGACCTTCCACCGATCGAACACTCGCCTTAACCTGTCACCCTGTGAGGTGGTTTGGGTGTTATCCGCCCCCCCACACTTTCAGAAATACCCAGTTAGACTCAGCCGGACTCTGGGAATATGAATGAAGCTATTTATTTACAGCTAGCACAATGTACAAGCAGCTATTTACAGTATATACAGTTATAGACAGAAATAGACAAGGTAAAAGGTAATACAGAAACACAACTCCCCTCCCAGAAACCTGAGTCCCCAGGAGGGGCTCTCAACCACCCCTGCACCTCCCTCCTGCCCCTCTCAACCTTACCCCAGTCCTAAGGAAGAATGGAGGTTCAGCCAAGAGGTTAAGAAGCAAGGTTAGTGGCAGATGAGGTTAAGGAGATGCAGCTCAGCCAGAGCCCAGCCCAAAAGTGAAGCCAAAATGGCAAAAGTGTTATCTAGTGTTTACATTCTTCTTCAGCGAGACTCTGAGGGAAGGAGACATCACCATTGTTTTCCTTTCACAGCCTATCATCTAGTTTTTTTCGCACCAAAACATTCTACCCTGCTTCAAACTAGCACACCCTGTCCGTGAGACCTGGCGTAGGCTGGAGCGATGGGCCGAGGACAGTGCGATGAGGTTTAACGAGGCCTTGTGCTTGGCTCTCAAGAGCCCCACAGATGCTCCCGGGTTTGGGGTTGCATGACTGGAAGCTGCCTGACGAAGAGGGGCCTGGGTGTGCTGGTCGACAGGCGGTTGCCACCTGAACCGGTATGTGCCCAGGTGGCCAAGGTAGCTGACAGCATCCTGGCCTGCATCAGCAATAGTGTGGCCAGGGAGAAAGGACAGGGATCATCAAAATGACTCTTGTATTCAGCTCTGGTGAGGTTGTACCTTGAATAATAGGCTCAGTTTTAGGCTCTTTACTGCTAGAAGGACACTGAGGTGCTGGAACAGGCCCAGAGAAGGGCAGCAAAGCTGATGAAGGGTCTGAAGAACAGATCTGCTGAGGACTGGCTGGGGGAACTGGGGTTGTTTAGAGAAAAGGAGGCTGAGAGCACTCCCGAGTAACAAGTGAAAGGACAAGAAGAAATGGTTTCAAGTGGTACTAGAGGAGGTCTAGGTTGTCTATTAGAGGAGACTCCTTCACTGAAAGGGCTCTCAAAGACTGGAACAGGCTCCCCAGTGAGGTGATTGAATTACCATCCTTGGAGGTGTTTAAAAGACAGACATGTGGTGATGAAGGACATGGGTTAGCACCAGACTTCAGTAGAGTTAGGTATTGGTTGGACTTGACGTTCTTGAAGTATTTTCTAATCAAAATAATTCTACAAATCTCTGTGAGGGCATTGGCAAGGTGGAGGGCTGGGAATGGGTCTTAGGGAGTTAAAAAAAAAAAAGAAGAAATCCCAAGAGACAACAAAAAGGAAGTGTTTGGAACTGTGAGGTGTGATGGTGACCCTGGACCAGCCTCAGGCAGCTTGCTCTAAAGCAGTTTGCTTAAAGGTATTCTAGAGAAGCTCTAAGTATTACACCTTGTATTGGTGGTATCTGTGGACTTGGTTGGAATGTCTGTGCTGCTGATTGGACTTTTTCACAGTGACATAGGAAGAATAAGTTATGGCTTTGTTACGGAGGAATAATTAATTGATTGCAAGATGGTATTTTCAAAATATTGTTTATTAATTTTGGTATTCATAACTCTTGCCACCCCTGACCACTGTTTTTTAATAGTAATTAGGTTATTCTGCACTGGTTATGGAAACATACAGAGGAATAATACAGGATCTAGAACAAATAACTAGCAAAAATATAATATTAATTGAACTTGAAGGTTCCTATGGTCAGTACACTACTTGCCTGCTAGATGGACTCGGGAAGCTCCTTTCTGCTTATGGCAAAAGGCAATTGGTGAATTACAAGAGGCTTTAAGTATTTACTCACAAAATATTAGTCTCCCAACTCCCTGCATCTTCAAACAGTCCCCCAAGCACTTGCAGAGGTTTCTGTTGGTATCTTCTTAGCCACTGAGGCTTATAATTTTTCCCAGGCTTCACAGGGTACTGGGGAAAGGAGGCAGATGATTTCTGACCTGGTCCTGATTTCTCTGGGCAATCTGTATGTCCCCTCCAGGGCTTCTCATCTTGGCAGGTGTAGGCAGGATACCTTGCAATGTGCAGTTTTGGCATGGTGTCGCACTGGCTATGCAGGCTGATAGCGTGGAGGCATTTAGAGCCTATTCCTGATAAACTCAAGGCCGGCAGTTTCCAGGCAGTTCAGCAGGGCCAACTTCAGCTTAGCAAGGCATAATGCTGCAGAAGGCAATGGTAGAATCACTGCCAGGGATAGAGAGCAATAGCAGCAGGCAACTACAGGCATGAATACAATAGCAGAGCACGTTGCGTTACCTGCTCATCTCTTTTTATCAATATAGCCCAAGACTAATGGGTCCTTGGACACAGAATAGCCAATCAGAATGGCAGGTATCCAAGCTTGACCATATTAGCTGAAACCATAGGCTTGCTTTTACCCTTTTAGGGCAGAACATAGGCCTTGCACAAGGCAGGCACAAGCCAAGTGTGTGTACCTTGTTTACCACAGGATGTAAACAAGAGCAAAATAAGTCTGGGCAGGCCAAAGTCCTTAGACTCAATGGCTCCAGGCTCTTTGTCCTCTTTCCCATGGTTGTTTTTCCCCATGGCAGAATGAGGGAGAGAAGAAAAAAATGCCTGGGCAAGCCAGGACATGTATAAGCCTATTTTGGCCTAGTCAAGCCTACCATGACAAGCTTCTAGAAGGAACATTTAAAAACATCAATTTGTTTATAAAGAATATTTAACAATATAGTAACTTGCATAGAGTTTGCTCGCCTTTAACAGAAAGAAACACTGAGGATACAGGTTCATGAAAGGTGAGGTTTGCTCTTCTCTCCACCTTCAACTGCACATTCCAGCCTCCACCCTTGCATCAACATGGCCGCTGGTGGGACTGGATTGTGTGGTGACACTTGCAGTGTCCCAGTGCAACTTGATGCTGTCAGTCCCAAAGCAGGCTAATGAAAGCTGTTGGAGAGATATCTGGGGTTTGGAGAGGTTCTGGAGCTTGTCCTTCAAGCTGAAGAAGAAAAACACATATCTGAGTCTCACACAACAGCTTTGGTGTGCTTTGTAGGTTGCAGGTTGCCACTTTTGTTCTGTGGAGTAGTTTATCTCCCAACCCTCTATTGCCTGAGAGTTTTGCTGTTGATATGTTTACAAAGGTTAATAATTGAGTAAGCCAGTAGTCAAAGTATAATTTCTGTACTGATGGTCCCTTTCATGTTTAGCAATAAACATAGTTAATGTTTATTAATCAAAAATCCAGCACTCTGTTCCTGAGGCTACTGTCACATAGGAGTGATAGTAATGATCTTGAGGCATAATAGTGAATGTGGAATGTTTCCAGCTTCTGGTCTTACCACACATTGCTGATTCTTGTGCTGATAGAGAATGTGCTTTTGATAAGTTCTCTTTGAAATGAATGGATGGATTGATCCTGAAATTAGCCACATTCAACACACACAATAAAAGCAGCCATGTTTAAAATTCAGCAAAGGAAGAGGCTGGCACCTTTTATCTCCCTGCACAGAGCTACGAGATCTTAATCCAACCTTACTTCAGGGCTGCTCTAGTTGTAGTGCTTGTGGTGTGCTTGCCTTGCTCTGCATGAAAGGTGGTGAGGAGCCTCAGGAGCTGATCAGGCTGACAGCTGAGTGGGTGAAGTAGTTTAGTGATAAATCTCTGGTCAAGCTGCTTGTGCCTTTGCACTTCTTTTGTGTCAGCCCTGCTGTTCTGAGTTATTTAGAATGCAAAACTGGTTTTGAGAGGATAGTAATGTCTGTTAATAATAAAGTATCAAGGAATATTTTTAAAGCCTTCACCTTTCCAGCATCTGGGAATCTTTAAAAAGCTATTTAAGACAACACAAGTTAGCCAACAAGCAATGTAAACAGTTGAGAAGCAGTAGTCAGTGATGCCAGGAAATATTTGAGGTTGCCATCATGTGTTAGCAAGTACATGACCAAACAGCTCAGGCTCTGACAGATGGTTGTCAGAAGCACACTGAAAATGTTAGGCTGTCCTTCTGAAAACTGATGTCAGTCCTGACTTCTTTTCAAGGTGTTGGCAAGACCTTTGTCAGATGATTTTACAGATGAGAGACAAAAGGCAGCATTGATAATGCTTTGAGGCTTAGCATTGCCAAGCTGCTATGCTTTGCCATGGGCTAAAATCGTCATGCGCTCAGTTCTCTGTCTAAACTGATGGTTGGTAACATGTTAAGCCATAGTAACTTGACTGTGGGCTCAAATCTGAGTAATTTACTAGGTTCAGCTGTAATCTGAAGAAACTTGTTATGCTTTAGAAGAACCACTCTTGAAGGTCCTTGGAACTGGACAGCACCAAGACAATTGTAGCTCTAATGTTGGCCACAAGAGTGCAAGCTGAAACTATGTTGGCTACTCTGTGAATCCAGAGACAGTCAAAGCAAGAGTGGATCCTGGGATATGAGACAATTAGATGAGGTCTCTAGAAGGGGGAGAGCAGGGTCAGAGAGTATTTGTCTTCTCTGGAGACTTTCAAAACCCACCTGGATGCATTCCCCCTGCAGACTACCCTAGGTGATCCTGCCTTTAGCAGGGGCATTGGACTTGATCTCTGGAGGTCCCTTCCAACCTCTCACTTTCTGTGATTTGTATTTTTTGTCTTTGGAACATTTTCAAATTTGATCCCTGGTTATTTTGTGCTCAGACATTGTAATGTCAGAATCCATGTGAGTAAACTGTGAGATGTAACATTGGTCTAGGTGAACCTCTGTCCTAAAAACCTACTCATGTACACCAGTCTAAGAAAACCCAGATTGTTGAAATTAGTTGGGTTTGCTTTATAATAATCCTTCTGCTAATTCAATTGTAGCATTAGGATTTGGAGAGAATCGGTTTAGCTTACACAGCCAGGGATCTGGCTCTATGTACTGGAATCAATGTAAAGTTGTGGTTTATTTCCTTAGGTTAAGTATCTAGATTATCAGTTGCATATAGAACCCTGCAAACCCTGTAGTTATTCTACTTTAAAAGTCCTGTTACTGCAGACAAAACAATAAAACTGAGCACTTTTAAGAGCTGGAAGTAGGCAGCTTTATCAGTATT
Source organism: Pogoniulus pusillus (assembly GCF_015220805.1). Lineage (NCBI taxonomy): Eukaryota > Metazoa > Chordata > Aves > Piciformes > Lybiidae > Pogoniulus > Pogoniulus pusillus. The sequence goes on from NC_087265.1 coordinate 20,389,311, forward strand.
TACTTCTGAGACACCATTAAAGCTATCTCAGAAGTCCTTTGTGCAAAACATCTCCATAGGTCAGAGGCATAAAATTGTTAGTTTTATAATTAAAACCAGAATGTCATAATTTTCACAGGAAGGATTTTAAGGCTGTTGTGAAAAGAGCTGAGAACTTGTGTAGCATCAGTCTATTACTGACTGCTTTCCTATAAGCTTCTGCAAATGCTGGACCAAACAGCTTGTTTGTAAAATATTCCCAGCAGACCCAATTATCTGATGGGTTAAATAAGAGTGTAAAAAAATACTTTTCCAAGTCCACTCAGTGTAGAGCAGAAATAACTCTAATGACTTTAGTAGGGTTCCACTTACTATGTTGCTTTAGCTGAACACAGTTTGACCTCTAATTCTCATAACCTACCAGAACACTTTGTTGTGCACTTTGCCTGGAGTTTAGAATCATAGAATTTTCAGATCTGGAATGGAACCCAAGGATTATCTAGCTCCAGCCCTCCTGCCATGGAGGTAGGGACACCTCACACTAACTAGATCAGGTTGGTCAGAGCCCCATCCAGCCTGGCCTTAAAGACCTCCAGGGATGTGGCTTCTACCAGTCAGTTCCAGTGTCTTACTGCCCTCATGGTAAAAAACCTCTTCCTAACATCCAATCAACCCACTTCCAGTTTTGCTCCATCCCAGTTTAGAAGACCTGAGAAGCTGATGTGGTGATTTGACTTGGAAGGGTAGAACTAAAAGATTTGGTTTTGTCTCTTGTTCATGAACTCTTTTGTTAAGGCGTTCATAACCTGGCACAGCAGACCTCTGTGTGATTTGAATAACCAGCACAGGTTTGCTATAGGAACAGTCTGGTTTGAATAGGAGATCAGATTTCCAGACACACATGTTGAGCAGTGTTTGTTCAGGGATTTTAAAAATAACAAAATAACCAAGTGCTCTGTTACAACAATACTATTTTGTTTGTAGATTGAAGCTGGAAGCCTGTTGACTGAAAATGGGAAGCCCTTGCTGCGAAGGAGCAGGGGTATGAGTGGCTCATGGGCACCTGATGGACTTGTGCCTTGTTTGTGTTACCTCTCAATGCAAAGTCAGATCAGTTTTAACATTTCTGACCAATGAGAAGCCAAAAGAGAGCTACACCAAATACACTCCTGGGCAGGAGTCAGCCTGCCTGCAAGTCTGCTTTTTGCAAGTTTTTCCTTAGTGAGGAAACCTGGAGAAGAATAGAGGGATAATTATGTGCCTGCTTCTACTTCCTGTTGGGAGTGCCACCCTGACAGTAAGTACCGTGTTTAATACTGTGTACAATTCATATTTTCTTAAAGATAACACACAGATTAGAATGCCATGAAGGAGCGGGCAGCCCTGAGCAGGATGGGCCAGACATACGGAAGCAGCAGCCTGCTTGGGTTACTCTGATAGGAGTCTCCTAGAATCAGGCACTTGGTCATTTCATCTGATGTAGGTCACCATCCCATGAAGCACATACCCTTGAACACAAAATGGACCTGCCTAAGCTCGTGCTTAGACCACAGCACGGTTGAGTAGGCTGCAGAAAGGGGAAAATGCTTAATATCTTTGAAAGGCTCTCTGAGGCAAAACTAAAGGTAAGGCTGTTTGTTCTAAGGTGCCCTGATGGATTAGGATCTTACCCAGACCGACTTATTGCAACACTTACTGTGTTGCTTTCAAGGGCATTTTGTACATTTGTTCTCCCTGCCACAGACATTTGGACTGAGTGCTTTCTAGTGAGCAAACAGACACTTGGTCACCAAGGAGAGAAAACGTATTTTTTTCCATGTTGCAGAGGGCAGTTACTTGAAAGAGAACTTTTTGTTTTCAAATTCTAATGTGCCAGAGGCCATGTTATCAGATAGTTTGGCTTCACTTATTTTTATACTTCATTCTTTGTGTCCTAGGCTGTTTTCTATTGACCTACTGGCTTTTTTTCCCCTGTGTACCTTCTCTAGTTTTTTCATCTGCCTGAAGCTGTGGTACAAGTCAGCTTGCACACATGGCAAAACAGCCTGGGATCCAAATAAGTGAAATCTTATGAAAGCTTTTAGTCTTGAGGATTATACTCATTCACCATCGTTTTATGATGAATATGATTTCTTTAATCTATTTTAATTGGATCATGTTTATTTTATCGATTGTTTTCATCATGCTTGTTTGGCAGCCTAGGCACTTAATCTCAGTAGCTAGGAGGAGACTAGTCTAAATTCTTATGGGGTAGCAGGTAGCTGGTGATGTCTGACAGAAAACCTCACAGAAGAGGTCTCATGAGACATTTATTTTGGCAGGGGAGTTTGACTCAGTCTCCGGATGTCCTTTCCAACTCCTAATATTCTGTGATTCACAGAACATATCTGATTAGGAGAGATCTCCAAGATCATCCAGTCCAACCTTTGATTCAGCACTGAAGGGTCAATGCTAAAACATGTCCTGAAGTGCCAGGTCCACACACTGACTGAGCACCCGCTAAGGATGATGACTCTACCAATATTTGATGACCTTTTAAGTGAAGAAATATTTCTTAACACCCAGCTTAAACCTCCCCTGGTGCAGCTTGAAACCATTTCCTATAGTCCTCTCATCTGCCACCGAGGAGAAGAGGATGCCCCCTCCTTGTCCCAGCCTCCCTTCAGGCAGCTGTGGAAGAGATGAGGTCTTCCCTAAGCCTTCTCTTCTCCAGACTGAAAAACCCCAACTCCCTCAGATGCACCTCATAGGCTGTGTAATCCAGGATCTTTGAGACCCAGTCACAATTTGCTGTGTTCTGTGTTTTACTCTGATTGTCACATTTTTAGTCTGAACGTCACTGAGGTGTAACTTCTCCCCAGATTCCTCCTATTGAAACACCATTATTGACCCTGTATTCTTCCCCACTTTTACACAGTTTTGGGGGTATTAGAGCTGTACACTAAAGGACGTACAGTAGTACAAAAGGGCTGTAACTACTGTGAGGTGTTAGAACTTCAGCTTTTATGTAATAGCCTTCAAAAAGGTTTAACACTTCTGAAATTAAGACAGCGAGGCAGCTGTCTAGAAAAAAGCCCAATCCAAACCTGCCATTGGATACTTTACAGTTAAAATCTCAGCATGCACACATTGTTAATGCTGGTAAAGCAAGCGTTCAAAATCTTGTAAATGAGAGTATCAGTGTAAGCTGACAGAAGTGCTCAGAAATTATGTCCTTGGTTAGCAGTGGAAATCAGAAATAGGAACACTGAACTGAGAATAAACAACCTTTTGAATTTTGCTTTGAAATGTTGAACAATGATTATAAGAGGGAGAACAAATTTCAGCCCTTGATATGAAACCTTTGAAAATGGGTACTTGAGGAATCTAGTAGGTTTTTCTAGTGTGGACTGTGCATTATATGGATATCGCTCTTCCTTGCAATGCACCAAATAGAATCCATTCTGTTATCTCAGTCATAAAACAATGTCAGTGTAATTGTATCTGAATTACAGCACCAATTGGTATCATGAAAATCCTGCAATGTCTGATACATAGCACTCTGGAGGGCAAAAAAGGTAGGTTAACACATAAAATAACACACCAGTGGCTGCACAGAATGAGATCAAAGGCCCATCTAGCTCTGTTCCCATCTGTGTTTGAATAAATGAAGCCTTGGAAAGAATGAGCAAAGAAGTATAAAAGAGGAAAGAAACAATTTGTTTCCAGTGCCAGTTGCTCTGAAAACGATGATCTATGTGGCAGAATTCTCCTGGTTTTCAACTCAGTGCCTTTAACAAGACAGAGAAATTGAGCACAGCCTCAGTAAGTTTGCAAATGACACCAAGCTGTGTGGCAGTCAACTTACTAGAGGGCAGGGATCCATCCAGAGGGACCCGGACAGGCTGGAGAAGTGGTTCAGGCCAACCTCATGAAATGCAACATCACCAAATGTAAGGTCTGGGTTGGCACAATCATAGTATCATAGTATCACAGTATCATCAGGGTTGGAAGAGACCTCACAGATCATCAAGTCCAACCCTTCACCACAGAGCTCAAGGCTAGACCATGGCACCAAGTGCCACGTCCAACCTTGCCTTAAAGTGCCCCAGGGACGGCGACTCCACCACCTCCCCGGGCAGCCCATTCCAGTGTCCAATGACTCTCTCAGTGAAGAACTTCCTCCTCACCTCAAGCCTAAATCTCCCCTGGCGTAGCCTAAGGCTGTGTCCTCTTGTTCTGGTGCTGGCCACCTGAGAGAAGAGAGCAACCTCCTCCTGGCCACAACCACCCCTCAGGTAGTTGTAGACAACAATAAGGTCACCCCTGAGCCTCCTCTTCTCTAGGCTACACAGTCCCAGCTCCCTCAGCCTCTCCTCATAGGGCTTGTGCTCAAGGCCTCTCACCAGCCTCGTCGCCCTTCTCTGGACACGCTCAAGCATCTCAACGTCCCTTTTAAACTGGGGAGCCCAGAACTGAACACAATACTCAAGGTGTGGTCTAAGCAGTGCAGAGTACAGGGGCAGAATGACCTCCCTGCTCCTGCTGACCACACCATTCCTGATGCAGGCCAGGATGCCACTGGCTCTCTTGGCCACCTGGGCACACTGCTGGCTCATGTTCAGGCGGGTATCAATCAGCACCCCCAGATCCCTTTCTGTCTGGCTGCTCTCCAGCCACTCCGACCCTAGCCTGTATCTCTGCATGGGGTTGTTGTAGCCAAAGTGCAGCACCCTGCACTTGGAGCTAATGAACCCCATCCCATTGGACTCTGCCCATCTGTCCAGGCGGTCAAGGTCCCGCTGCAGAGCCCTTCTGCCCTCCACCCCAGCCACATCTGCCCCCAGCTTAGTGTCATCTGCAAACTTGCTGATGACTGACTTGATGCCCTCATCCAGATCATCTATGAAGATGTTAAAGAGGATGGGGCCCAGCACAGATCCCTGAGGGACACCACTAGTGACAGCCGCCAGCTGGATGTGGCACCATTCACCACCACTCTCTGGGTCCGGCCCTCCAGCCAGTTCCTAACCCAGCACAGAGTGTTGCCATCCAAGCCATGGGCTGATAGCTTAGCCAGCAGTTTGCTGTGGGGGACAGTGTCAAAGGCCTTGCTGAAGTCCAGACAGACCACATCCACAGGCCTCCCCACATCCACCAAGCGGGTCACCTGATCGTAGAAGGAGATCAGGTTAGAAAGGCAGGATCTGCCCTTCCTAAACCCATGCTGGCTGGACCTGAGCCCTTTGCCATCTCTTAGGTGCTCTCTTATCACCCCCAAGATAACCTGCTCCATCAGTTTCCCTGGCACTGAGGTCAGGCTGACAGGTCTGTAGTTCCCAGGTTCCTCCATCCGACCCTTCTTGTGGATGGGGACCACGTTGGCCATTTTCCAGTCTCCTGGGACCTCTCCGGTGAGCCAAGACTGCTGGAAAATGATGGAGAGCAGCTTGGCCAGCTCAGCTGCCAGCTCTCTCAGCACCCTGGGATGGATCCCATCTGGTCCCATGGACTTGTGGGTGTCCAGATGGCTCAGCAGGTCCTGAACTAGCTCTTCATGAATTTCCAGGGGAACACACCGCTCCCTGACCCCATCCCCCAGTTCAAGAGGCCATTCTTCTCCTCCTCCCTCCTTACTGTTGAAAATTGAGGCGAAGAAGGCATTCAGGACCTCAGCCTTTTCTACATCATCAGTTATAGTGTTCCCCTCCTGGTCCAGTAAGCAGTGGAGGCTCTTCTTGCCCTTCCTTTTAGCATTGATAAATTTATAAAAGTGTTTTTTGTTATCCTTCACGGAAGTGGCCAGCCTAAGTTCTAGCTGGGCCTTAGCCTCTCTAATTTTTCTCCTGCATAATCTGGCTACCTCCTTAAACACGTCAGGAGAAGCCTTCCCCTCCTTCCAGAGGTGATACACCCTCTTTTTCTCCCCCAATTCCTTCAGGAGCTGTTTACTCATCCAGGCTGGTCGCCTTCCCCGCCGGCTCATCTTTCGGCACATGGGAACTGCCAGGTCCTGTGCCTTCAAGAGCTCCTGTTTAAAGTAGGTCCAACTATCCTGGACCCCTTTGTTCTCAAGGACTGCTGCCCAGGGGACTTCGGAAATAAGTTTCCTAAGCAAATTGAAGTTTGCCCTCCGGAAGTCCAAGGTGTAGGTTTTGTTGCAGTGCCTCCCTACCTCCCTGTATATTGAAAACTCCACTATCTCGTGATCACTACACCCCAGGCAGCCTCCCACTGCCACATCTCCTACCAGCCCTTCTCTGTTGGAGAGCAGCAGGTCAAGCTGAGCTTGACCCCTAGTAGGCTCACTTAACAGCTGGGACATGAAGCTGTCCTCCATGCACTCTAGAAATCTCCTGGACTGCCTCCTCTCTGCTGAATTTAGTTCCCAGCAGATATCTGGCAGGTTAAAGTCGCCCACCAGGACAAGATCTGATCTTGAGACAGCCTCCAGCCGTTTGTAAAATATCTCGTCTGTTTCCTCATCCTGGTTGGGTGGTCTATAACAGACTCCAACCAGGATGTCAGATTTATTAGTCCTCCAAGCACAAATCCAGGCAGGGTGGAAAATGGCTGAGATCAGCTCTGAGGAAAAGGATCTGGGGTTCTGGGTTGATGAAAACCTCAACATCAGCCATCAGTGTGCAGGTGCAGCCCAGACAGCAACAGCTGGACTGCAGCAAGAGCAGAGTGGCCAGCAGGGCGGGGGAGGGGAGGGAAGGGAGGGGGGATTCTCCCCCTTTACTCTGCTTTCCTGAGACCACACCTGGGGTACTGTGTATAGTTCTGGAGCCCCCAACACAAGAAGGACACGGAACTGTTGGAGCGAGTCTAGCGAGGCCACAAAGATGCTCAGAGGGCTGGAGTAGCTCTGGTATGAGGACAGGCTACAAGAGTTGGGGCTCGGCAGCCTGGAGAAGAAAAGGCTTTGAGGAGACCTTGGAGTGGTCTACAAGAGGGCTGGGGAGGGGCTATTTACAAGGTCTTGTAGTGACAGAACAAGGAGTACTGGGTTTAAACTTGCAGAGGGGAGATTTAAACCAGATGTTAGAAAGAAGTTCTTCCCAGTGAGGGTAGTGAAACACTGGAACAGGTTGCCCAGGGAGGCTGTGGCTGCTCTGTCCCTGGAGGTGTTCAAGGCCAGGTTGGATGAGGTCTTGAGCAGCCTGTTCTAGTGGGAGGTGTCCAACTAGAGAGTTGGAACTGGATGATCTTTGAGGTCCCTTCCAACCTAAACCATTCTATGATTTGTATCCTATTTGCTGATCAGGGAGGAGCTGGTGTGTACTGTTTCAAGTAGAGAAGGGAAGAGCAGTGCATGACAAAATCTTTTGAGAACTGTTTTCTCAGCTGTTGTAGGTGGGCAGCAAGGCATTTGGGAGGGAATTTTAAGGAATAAATGTTTCTTCTTGCCCTATTAGACTAGGAGAACAATAGTTTTACAGCAAACATATGTGATAAAAAGGAAAAACAAGGCTTGTTTTCAGCAACAATCTGTAAAAGAAGCTCCATTGCAGTAAGAATGTGTGTTTATAGTATGCAGAAATAGTAAGTATGAAGCAATTCCAAAATGGCTGTTGGAGAGCATTTTAATTTGTGCATAACTTAGGTTAAATAGGGGACTGTGGTAAATTGATGTTCAGGGTTATAATTTAGTCCCTGGCTGCCACATAGAACATGCAGGACTGTGCCACTTTCTCAAGATGTGTTCAGGCCTCACCTTCTGTAGCCTGTACGTATGGCCAAAGTGAGAAATGTCCACAATTCCAAAGGCAATCCTTAGGCATAAAGAGTATGGCTAAGGTGCTGACCATGGGACTGCCAGGGGTCTTGAATTACCAGTCCTGACCCCTTAAGCAGCAATGTCACAGGCTGTCTAACCTACTGGGCAGAGCTCAAGTGATAAGTTTGTGACAACTGTCAAGATTTTACACTTTTCATCATGATGAAAACACAGCAGTGTTGCCAAATACCCACCGAAGGGGCCTCGTAGTCAGCATTTGCAACTGTTGGGTTGACTCTCTTAAAGAGCTGCTGCAGAAATTTCATTAAGATGTCTGATTAGAAGTTCTATAAACTAGGAAGTCATGGTCTTTTAAAAAATCAGAGGCAGGTGATTATCACTCTTTATTTGCCTTTTACTTCTTATCTGAAGGATTTAATTGACTTTTAGTACTTTCTTAAATGAAGTCCACAAAATGCAATCTTGTGTGGAGTGTCAGTGTTGTTGAACTGAGTGCAACAGCTCCTTAACAGTACATAGAAACCATTTAAAATATTTTGGGGTAAGAAATAAGGGCTCTAGGATTTGGTTTCTGTGCATGCAACTTACACTTAGTTGTTTACTGTGTCTTTACACAGTGTTGCCAGGAGACTTTGCGATGCTTTTCAGTCATGCTCTGGAACAGACTCCTGCGGGCTGAAGGCTTCCTCCTTTACTGTTATACACTTTATTGTTTTTTAATAAAAGAGAGAACACCTTGGAGAAATAAAAAGCTGAACAGTTGACAAGTTTTGTTAATATCTAGTGTTGGGAAGTAAAAGCATTTCTTGTTCTGAAGAATAATTGTAAAATAGATTTCTTTTTAGTTTGCAATAATATTTTGTATTTGTAATGGTCATAAACCCCAATATCTCATTATATAATAATTGGAAATTTGAGCTGCATCTTCTTTAAATGAATAACAGTCCACAAAGCCAAATTCTGCTGCCTTCCTCTTGTAGGTAATTTGAATCAAGTTGATTAAAAAGACAAGATGAGCAAGATTTAGCTAATAAAAGAACTATTTAGGTGACTGCATTCTTTCTGTAGGAAATCTAAGCAACACAGTCTTGACAGTATTGCAAATGGAGGATTTCCATTAGCTTTAGTGAAACTTAATGTCTCATGGGTATATATTTGAGTGTGTGCAAATTTGTGAGTATAAAATACAAGTTCATTTACATGTCTCTAAGCATATTGTATTGGATAACAATAACTCTAAATATTCTGCTTATTGTTAGTAGCATTTCTTTTATGTTGTAGAATTTCGTGGTTTGTGTGTCAAATAAGGAGTTTGTGGTTAAACTCTAAATAAAATAATTTCCAAGTTAGTGTCATTTCTAGGAAGTACTGAAAATAGAGGTAGAAATAAAATACTGGAAGTGTAGACAGAAAAGCTTAAGAATTTTGGTACTAAAAATCAAGAATAATGATGGAAAAATGACAAAGGCTGAATTATCTTCAAGAAAAGAGTTTGGAAGTTGAGAACTGTTGTGGTGAATAGTCCTAAAGGACATAAAATGGGCTTAAGCATGTCCTGTCTTATTTACCTGCCTGTCTGCATTGCAGGCAGAGGCGGGAAAACAGGACAAAAGGCACCCAGGCAGCTTAGTCTCTTTGCCTGAGAGGGGTTTCATGGGGACCGCGCCCCTGGCCCCTGGCAGGCGAATGCGCCCCCATGTTATGGAGGACAACCGCCTGTGGGTTCTGCCATTTCTGTGTCTACTTGGGTGACTGCCAGAGGTGATTGGGTGATTGTGTGGTCAATGAGACCATTAGCCTCGGCCATTACCCTATAAATGGGGGTGAACAGGGGAAAAGGGGCTGGCGCGTTCATTCATTCCTCGCTGATCTGCCATTCGTCCGCCCCTCGCCTCAGCCGCAGCCTCAAGCCACCTCAGCCAGCAGCGGATTTTCACTTTGCAGCCCACGTGGAATTTGCCACGGGACTAAGAGTGATTTCCCATTGGAATGGGCTGCCCAGGGAGCTGGTGGAGGCACCGTCCCTGGAGGTGTTCAAGAAAAGCCTGGATGAGGCACTCGGTGCCATGGTCTAGTTGACTGGATAGGGCTGGGTGCTAGGTTGGACTGGATGATCTTGGAGGTCTCTTCCAACCTGGTTGCTTCTATGATTCTATGGCTTCTGTTGAATATTTTCCTGCCTGTGTTTTGAGCCACGGACATTAGGACTAGTGAGTATTCTCCATTCTTTGTTCAAGTTTTAAGGATTTTAATCAACCTCACAAGTGCCGAATTAAGCCACCAGACTCTCTATCAAAGACATTTTCTGATATCTTTCAGAATTCCATTGTGCATAGACATTCTGTAAAATAGTTCTGCTAACCGCATCCAAGAACTTGTGTGGAGAGTTGTAAATAAGTTTGGGGGAATTATTTTGGGTATATTAATAAATATTTCATAACTTTTAAATCTGCCTCATTGCATTTTACCCCAAACTCAGATTTCAACTAGTCCCATTTACAACTGTGTATTAAAATTTTACCCTAAGAGACTGGGAGACTCTTTTGATAGCAGAGAAGGGATGATGATGCAATATTGGTACTGCTTTGGTTTGTGAAGCAGCTTCCCACTTTCAGTAGTTCTGGATTTTTGTGAAGTTTTAGTTAGGTCCAGATATGAAGCACTAGAAGTTTGTAGGAAAGTGCCTACAGGTTTCAGCAAGCTTTTGTCTTGAAACCTATACTAGCTTCAATATTAAGTTTAGACTTGATCAGAAGCTGTTGTTAGTACTTCATATAAAAAGCAAACTGCTTGGAAAATGTTATTTGGGTAGGGTAATATATGGAAACTTTGAGCGCTCTGCATAGGTGACAAAGTCAGGCTTATCCTAGAGTACAAATTCACTTCAGGATGTGACAACAATAGCTTTTTCCAGGATGAAAAATCTAGAAGTTATTTATGAGAAGAATCCAGATTTTTAGTGGACCAACACCATTTGAAATATTTAACAATTAACTAGAAATAAAGAAAGGTTAGGTGATGCTAAACACTTACAACCTCTCCCACCACCGCCTCCCAGACAACCAAAACCACTTAAGGAGAACAACTGCAAACATTTTTCTGCCTTACAGATCCTTTTCTTACTTAGATCCTTTTCTTCACTTCTGATTTGCCTTGCCTACCAATAAAAACTTTCTCTAAGGCTTGATGTCTTCTGATGATGCCACACTGCTTTGAAAAGAATTTTTAAATCACTGATTGTCGAGTTGGCCTCTCTTCTAGGCCGTGTGGGAGAAGGAGAGACACTGGACTTACACTGGTCAATCCGCTTATTAAAGCTAAGTGTGATACCTCTATAGTGGAGTTTGGTACAGGGGTGTGCACTTTTGATAGGCTTACATAGGAGAAATGGGCTGTCCACATGCACAAAGGCAGACCTGACCAACTACCCCCCCTTTGCAGCAACTTAGCCATAACACTGCTTGTTCCCAGGGCTGACTAGTGTGCCTCCTCACACAGCTCAGCTAAGATAGCAGCTTCTCTGCCAGCCTCCCAAGGCCACCACTCTACAGCTGTGCCTTCTTGTCAGTGTGACCTAAGTTACTCTGCCTGTTCTTTTCACTTCAGTTCTGCTTAAACCCCAACAATGGATAATTCGGTTTCTTTCCTACTTTACAAAAGTTATTAAAACCTAAATTCAGGTGAATTAAAACAGTAGTGGCAATGGAAACAGCAAAGGGGGCAGTGTCCACAGCAGCATCTGACATGTAATAGGCATCTGAGATCACTGCAGTTCGCAATTTTCTTTCAGGCACTACTTCATTCCAAAACTCTGCAGAATGCCATGGTGTTTATCTTGATAAATGTATTCAGTAATTGGTATATACCTCAATATATCATGTCGAGTTCAGTCTTATTCAAGCTGCTTTTAGATTCTGAAAGGTGTAGGTATTTTTGTTTGACAAGGTGGGACACATAGCTACATCATGCAAGCAGCTGATAAAGAAAAGCTGAAGATCTGTATTTATTACTGAACAGCTCGGTTTCTAGCCATTGCAAAATGTGTGAGTGAGTCTCATCCTGATGCTGAAGATATTGATGGTAAAGATTTTCTATTCTGTGTAGATGGGGAAGTAATTCTGGGGAGTGGGAGAAGAGAAGGTTTGTAGTCTTCAGGCTCTTCACAGTAGAGTTTCCAACAACAGATTGCACCATCTCTTCTGCCTACATATCTGTCCCTGCACTAAAAACCGAAGAGATTCTTGTTAGATGATTGGCAAGGTGATTGCTAGAAGTGTTGACATTAATTACCCTTCTCATCTAACATTCACTGGTACTGTATGGTTGTCATGTGGGAGTTTATTTACAAGTAACTGGAAAGAGGTTGAATGCATTGTTCCTTCCTTTTAAATTTAATTTTATAGAGAAGGAGCACTGGGAGGTGAGGTTTAAAGCTGAAAATACGTATGTTGCACATAGCCAGTGGGTGAAATGTAATGCCAAAAGAATTCCTAGTTTAAAATTAATTTATTGTTTATAATTTATTATTTTTGATGGACTAATTTTATGAGCACTGACTTTTCCTGTCATATCATACAGTAGAACAAGGAGAACCAAACCTATGTTTCAGTGTATAAGCAGGTGTCAAAAAGAAACTGAATCAATCCCTTAAGCCTCCCTCTGCACAAGAGCATGCAAATGCCCACAGTAAACTGCACATCTACCAGAAGCTGCTCTGTAGCACTGGGTGTTGGTCAGACATTTGGATGAATGCAGTAGAGCTTCTGCTCCAGCATCAAATGTTCTTTTTAAGAAGGCAACAACAGCAACAAAATGACACAAGATCTTATGCTATACCCAACTACTGCTAGCTGCTAAGTAGTAACATACCCTACATGCTAGGGTAGTCTGAGACAACTTCTGGTATAGGGCGATAGGCAGTTGGCAATGGTAGCCTCTGGTCATCATCTTCAGTTTTGAGTGTTTTATGGATGGTTTGGGGGTTACACATGCCCCACACACAATGAAATCACCCAGACTAGACTCAGATGCCTGAAAGTTATGGAATTAAGCTATATTTAAGTTTAGCACAACTTACAAGCACATATATATACACAAATATTTATAGTTATATACAAATTAAAAGTAATACAGAAACACAAAATCCCTCCCAAAATAATTAGACTGTCAGGAGGCTTCTGACCCAAACCTCTTCCTCACTCCCTGCTCTTTCCCTCCCATCAGAAATAACCAGATCAATCCTTGTATATCTCACATGATAAATCTGGAGAGATCTGAAGTGAGATTTCAAAAAGATGACAAGGAAGTTAGAGGGAAAAGGGTTAGGTCGGGTTAAAGAGTTAAGGCAGAGGCAAACACACAGACCTCCAGAAAGAGAAGAACTGAGAGCTAAGAAGTGTGTGAGCAGTGAGTGACTTATCTATATTTTGACTAGTTGCATTTCTCAGCAGAAGAACGAGTGATATAGGGTACTGGTGTCTTTTTTTTTTTTTTCTCCTCACAGCTAAGGTTTTAATTTCTCTCAGTAAAATATTCCAATTAGCCTCAAACCAGCAGATATGTGATTAGCATGATTAATTACAAATAACTGGATTCACATAAGTTATTTGGATTTTAGTATTACAATTTTTTTTTAGATTATGGTTTGGGTTTTTTTCCCTGCTGAAGCATTTGCTACAGCTTCTACTGAAAGACAGAACAAAAGGGAATTCTGCTTACATTAATATGATTAATTTGAAGTTATTTTCTAACTAGTTCATCTTTAAAAGCAAGGCTTCATAATATATCTGTAGATAGTATAGAGACCTTTTTACTAGGGTTCGTGATATGTCTTTCAGTTTCTGATTAGCAGGGTAGACAGTAATTCTTTTCATATTGTACTGACCTCATGCACAGAAAAATGATTTAGCAGTGCTCCATTACTCTTAAGTTTTGTTTCATATCAGAGTGTAGTGCATGCGTAGAGCAGATGTTCCTTGCTGCTTCTGTATGATCACAGAATCACAGAATGGTTTGGGTCAGAAAGGAACTTCAAGATCATCTAGTTCCAACCCTCTTGCCATGGGCAGGAACACCACCTGCTAGACCACATTGCTCAAGGCCCCATCCAACCTGGCATTCAACATCTCCAGGGTTTGAGCCTCTGCAACTTCTCTGGGCAACCTGTTCCCAGTGCCTCACCTCCCTTGTGGGGAAGAATTTCCTCCTGATGGTTGAACTAAATTGAGCTCCTTCCAGTTTGAATCCATTACCTGTCATCCTGTCACTCCATGTCTTTGTACCTCTCCATCTCTCCTATAGCCCCCTTCAGATCAAATACTGGAAGGCCACTGTAACACCTCCCTGGAGCCTTCTGTTCTCCAGGCAGAACAAACCCGGCTTTCTCAGCCTGCCCTCATAGCAGAAGTGCTCCAGCCCTAGGATCATCTTCGTGGCTTCCTCTGGATCTGCTGCAAGTATTCCATGTCATTCTTTTGCTGAGTGCTCGAGAGCTGGACACAGCACCCCTGGTGAGGTCTCAAGAGTGAAGGCTTGCGGATCCCCTCCCTGATGAGGGGCTATGCATTTTTTGATGCAGCCCATGATGCAGCTGGCTTCTAGACTGTGAGTCCACATGGCCAGGTCATATTGAGCTTCTCACTATCAGCACTCCCAAGTCCTTCCAATAGCAGGCCAAATGGTTTTTTTTATAAGCTCAGCAGTGGTGGTGAACAGACTGCTCCATGTTGCTGTCATTTTATATCGGACTGTGCTTTTGGTTCTTCATATCTGAATGTTAAGCAGACTTCCTGCTTGACTTTGGTCTCATTGCTTCATGTATTTACTTGCAGTTTTACTGTGAAATAAAGCTTTACCTCTGAGAATTTTTAAAGCTCATCACCAGCTCTGCATTAGTATGAAGTAATCTCTGCTTCCTGGCCTAAATTATTGCATAGTACTTCTCAGCACATCTGTGAAGCAGCTGCAACATCCTGACTGGAAATGCTGCCTTTTCTCTAAAGAGAGAATGTGGTGCAGTTGGGCCAAGATTCTGTCCTTGATCACACTGCAGTTTCTGCAGGTTTCTCCAAATAAAGCTGTCTTCAAACTTGCAGGATTATGAACTGAGGGAAGCTCGCTGGGTAACCCAGCCAGGTTTAGCATGTGTGTTCTGAAAGACCTTTCCTGTGTTGTCGTTATCTAGCAAGCTGTTTTCCTGCAAAGAGAGATTTGACGAAAGAGCAGGGTGCCACGCCTCTGTGCCTGGGTGTGGGAAAAGCAGTTATCACTGCTTTGCAACACAAAAGGTGTTGCTGACTTCATTCTCTTAGGTGATGAGCATCTTGGCCCCTCTCTAGAAAGCACATACGAATGCCTCGGAATGAATAAAAATCTGTGTTGTGGAGGATCCTGCTGTCTTTTACTTCCCCAATTCTTCTTCCACGTTTCTCTCCCTTTGACTCCCTGTGGTTCTCAGAGTACAAAATACACACTCCAGTTGCTGTTAGATACTGTTTTGTTGGTTATTTCGACAGGAATCTTTGCACTTCTTTCATAAAACGCCTCTGGGGACTGAAATCCTTGTCCTGATGACAGTGAGAATGTTTTCTGTTTGTCCTGAAGTCAGGTGGGAGCTCCTAAAATTGTTGCACTAGAGCTTTTTAACCTACAGAATTTGAATATACCAACTGTGAGACTGTCCACAACCAGACAATGCCATCTGCTAGTGAACAAAGGTGGAGTTGTTCAAGTTTATAGTGCGGCATCATCTCCCTTGTATTTTATTCTCAGCTCACTCTGGAAAAAAAAATCCAGTTATGCCTCTTTAGCAGAATAAAAGCAATTCCAGGGTGCGAGTATCAATGAAGATGAAGCAGGAAGAGATATAAGAGATACTTGGCAATTGGAAGCATCAATTAATTTCACAGATGAGATATAAGGTGTAGATTAAGACAATGAAGCAGTGGAACAGGTTATCCAGGCAGGTTTTGCTGTTTCCAACCTTGCAGGTTTTCAAGACCAGACAGGATAAAGCTTGGAGTAACCTGATCTCACAATTGACCTTGCTTGGAGCAGTCAAGAAACCCTTTGAGATAATTTCCAACCTGAATTTTCCTATTGTTCAAATCTTTGAGATTAAGAAATGCTTGAAGGTAGTTAGCACTTCCCAAGGGTCATAAAACCTGCCACAGTCCAGCCTGATGTTTACCTGCAACATCCTCCTATAATTAATTCTTTCCAGTGAGTCTGCTCACATCTGCTGCTGTTAGATGATCAGCACCTGTGTGGAATGCTACCTAAAACCCGTGTCCCATCTCCATTGATTTTTCAAACCAAACCAAAGATTGCACTGATCAGTTGTCTCCAAGACTGCAATGGAACTTGTGTAACTTGGATGAAGTTATACTGGAGAGAGGAAAGGGTAAGGACAGTGTGCACCATGTTCATTACATTTGCAGGAGGTTTTGTTTTCTTTTGTGTGCTAGACTACTGAAGTTAATTTAATTTCTGTACCTCCTCTGTTCTGATAGTAGTGCTGTATGTGATCTGTTAACCTTTTTTCTTGCTTTTATCATGCTGTAATAGAGTAAATTTCTTGACCTGGCCTCTCCAGCCATTTTCATCCTTTTACTCCAGGTGTTCTTTAATTCCCACGTTTTTTTCCCAAGGTCTGAAATCAATTGCATCTTGCATCTATATTTTTCTTCTAATTCTGCTTCCTTTCTTGTCTCTTCTGTTCAGCAGATAAACATTCTTGGCTCCTGAAACTATATGCTTTGTTGTCCAGTTGCCCAACCACTGCTGTAATGGTTTACTTTATCCCACAGGTCTTGTGGAGATAGTTCACCAAAAAGCTGGTCTGCATCAGAAAGCATATGATAGACACAATGGAATGGCAAGCAGCAGTTGGAGGGCTCTGAAGACCTTGAAGGAAGGTGATTTCTCCGTGAACTTCAGCACATCTTCAAAGGCTACATTCAGGTCCACTTTCCTTTGGCAAGGTTAACCACACTGAGTGTTAGCTGGGAGATGATTCTCCCCTTTAGTGCTTTGGTAAGACCTTACCTGGAGTACTATGTCTAGCTCTGGGGCACTCAGCATAAGAAGGACTTGGAACTGCTGGAGTGGGTCCATAGGAGAACCATGAAGATGACTGGGGGGCTGGACCACCTCTGCTGTGAAGGCAGGGTGAGAGAGTTGGGGTTGTTCGGCCTGGAGAAGAGAAGGCTCCAGGGAAATATTGCAGTGGACTTCCAGTATTTGATCTGAAGGGGGCTACAGGAGACCTGGAAAGGTATAAAGACATGGAGTGACAGGATGACAGGTAATGGATTCAAACTGGAAGGAGCTCAATTTAGATTATTTATTAGGAGGAAATTCTTCCCTATGAGGGTGGTGAGGCACTGGGAAGAGGCTGCCCAGAGAAGTTGTAGAGGCTCGAGCCCTGGAGGTGTTGAAAGCCAGGTTGGATGGGGCCTTGAGCAACATGGTCTAGCAGGTGCTACACCTGGCAAGAGGGACCTGGCAAGAGGCCCATGGCAAGAGGGTTGGAATTAGATGATCTTTGTAAGGTGCCTTCCAACCCAAACCACTCTGTGATTCTATATATAATGGGAGTAGAATTACCCAAACATGGAATACGTAATGATCATATGGGTGAGGGAAATACAGTGGTATGTAGATACTTCATGCTGTCCAGCTACTTTGTTCCCTGAGGAGCACCTAGTGCTGTGGCCAGTGTGTAAATGTATGATTTAGGTATTATCACTATGACTTTTCTTCCCAAAGAACAAATCATGACATGGATCCTGCAAACTGCACACTTTCCACGAGGATCTTTACAAGTGCTCAGCATCCTGCCACAAAGGAACATGAGTGATTCCAGCTTCTCCAGTGAGGGAGGATTTCAGCTGAGTTTTAACCCTTTTGAATGTCTCATTTCTTATCACAGTACATCTGTAAAGTGAGCTACGCAATTTTTTTCACTATGAAAACAATTCTCAGCAAATAACCACCCACAATTATCCCAGAGAACTGACCTCATTTTTATCATCTCTCTGATTTATAATGTCACATCTAATAGAGTGCTGGGTGCTAAACCTCAGCCCTTGTTCTGTTCAGTCCATAAAGTATCATAGGTTTAATGGTCATTGTTCTGATATCACTGTGGACACAATAATATCCTTGTTCCTGCTCCCTGGCCTCTCTTGCCTCAGAGGGGTATTCTGCCACCTACGCCAGTTGTGGCAGAGGGGAGAAATTAATTGATGTGAGAGGATATTTATAAAAATGTGTATATTTGTTAACTTCAATAATTTCAACTCTCGCTACCCCCACCACTGAACTTTAGTACTAATATTTGTTCTACACAGTTATGAAGACATTATGGGAATATATCAAACATTAACAATTATAATAACTAGCAAACATTCAAACAATTAACAGAGAGAGTTTTCCCCGTGGCTTAATGCCGCTTGGGGTCTGTATACTATTTACCCAGCAGAGTGGGCTGAAAACTGTCAGGAGGTGATAGAAATTACAGAGGCATTAATTTACTCACAATTCTGATCAATCAAGCATCACCCTCCAGGACTACGTCACAGCCTATGCCTAGTGTCCAATTTGTCAGGGTCTCTGCCTGTGGACTTTGAGGCTGGAATCCTCTGGTTTCAGGGGAAATAACAGTCTCTGACCTTGTGCTGCTGATTTCCTCTGGGTGCTCTCTCAAGGGATACGCAGGCAGGATCTCAGGTGCAGAGGCATGCCAGGTAGTCTCAGCACTATGTAAAGCTGGCTACTCAGGCCGATCATGTGCAGACAAGTGGGTCTGCTCCTGGCAACTTGTGGCAATGGCGCACACCAGGTAATCATATAAAGGCAGGCATAGGTGAGCTCTGCAAGTATATACAAAGGCAGGCAAGCAAGCAATGTGGGGGAGTGTCCTGGAAGTCCTGTGTTCCCCTAAATTCCTCTCTCTCTGTGGCTTGAATGGGAGGAGGAAAGCCGCCTGGTTCCCCCCCCCCCCACACCTGCCCCGCAGGCATGAAGGGGGTGAGCAAAGGAGTCCTGCCCCCACGAGGAGTGCCCCGTGCAGTGCTGGCACTGGAATCAGGCTGGGATTGGCTGTGCCCTGTCGCGCCTAAGGTGTGGTAACTCTGCCCTTTGTCTAGCAAGGGTATATAAATTGGGGGGCTCCCCACCTTTGGGGGTTCCCGCCTTGGATTTTGTCCATGTCTAGACATTCGTGCTTGCCTGAGACTTTTCCCCCTGCCTAGCTCCCCTAAGCTGAATACAGAAAGCTTCAAAGAATGGCTTCCCCATTGGCACCTTTGTAAGAGCTTAATGACTCTTAATGATCCACCTGCGACTGCTGAAAAGGGAACGACAGAGGCAGACCGCGAGCAAGGAAGCCTGACCGTGAGTTATTTTGGCTCAACTTTATTAGTAAGAAAAATGCTATAATTTAATAGCTAAAGCCTTTTCCAACTTCTGACTTCCACAATAGTCAGATTATTGATGGTATCCCTGTAGATAATTCTCATGCGACTGAATCTGCTAATTAAACTAAATTAATCTTTGTATATATAGTTTTGGGGGCGGGTTTTTGGGAAAATAAATTACCTATTTTTGTATAAAATTCCCAACTCAGCCACACATTAATTCCTGCCTCCACAACAGGGAGCAAGCAAATAAGCCTGTGTACCCCTATTTATTAAATGTGGGCCGAGAATTAATAGCTCATTGGCCACTGGAATGACCAATCAGGTTGGCAGTCAGCCAAACCTTACCATACAAGGCAAAAGCCACAGGCCTGGACTCCAAATACAGGAGTCACATGGGCCTAGCACCAGGCAGGCACGAGCTGGGCATGTGGGGGCTTACACAATCAGGTGTCCTGGGCAGCTGACTTTATGGCACCAGGTCTGCTGTGCCCCTTTGTGCTTGTTTAATATGTTTACCTCTGGTGCAGGCAGAGAGACATGTCCAGGCAGGGTAAGGCATAAATAAGCCTGCTTTTGGGCCTACAGGCCCTCCACAACATCTCTGTGTAGTTAAAATGTATGTGATATGCATGTGGTGAAACTAACAATAATATTCTTTGAATGCTGCCTTCCTTTCAGAATATGTGACTGACATCAATTAATTTAACTTCTTAGTGGCCCAGTAATTGTAATACACAAAATAATCCTTATTCCCTGGATGAGGAAGTTGGAGGATATAAAAGTAGACATGACTGCATGTGACAGCACTGAATTTACTGTGCAGGACACCATTCATCCACAAATCTTTAAAAAAATCTTTATAGCACAGAGACTAAGATTTTTTCAGGAATAAAATGAAAGACCCACAATAGAACTAAAAAATAGATCCTAATTGTCACTTTTCATCTATCAAGGTGCTGATAAAGCATAAAGGAAAATGTGAAGCACTCTTGATATGTTTTCCCTGGAGTTAGTAGCATGCCCAGTGTTAGTATCAGCACCAGCAGGTAAGCAACATGGACCTTGACACAGGTAACAGAGGACATATCCCCTTTTCTGCACAGACTTCTGCTCAACTTGGTGCTGCCAGAACTAGCCTGGTATTAGAGACTGCAGTGTGCTGCACCCTGTATCACCAACAAAGCCCAAGACAGGGTGAATCCAAGATTACTGACTGGCAAGTTGTTCTATCATTCTAGTTTGGTATCAGAAGGGAGAAAATAAGCAACAAGTTATCAGTGCTTTCATGTGATTTAGTTTTTAAGGCCAGGATGGATGAGGCTCTGAGCTACCTGATCTAGTGTGAGATGTCCCTGCCCATGGCAGGGGGGTTGGAGCTAGGTGATCTTTGAGGTCCCTTCCAGCCCTGACAATTCTAAGATTCTATGATTTTCAGTTCAGCCATTCAATCCACAAAAATGTAGTTGTTTTTCCTCTCATCTTCAGATGTGAAAATCTGTGTGTAATGGCACTTTTTACAGCTTCTCAATTCATGTTCTATGTGGTGTTCTTGAAAACTAGCATTTGTGTGCTATGGTTTGGAGATAGAGCCTTCTCTGGTTTTAAACTGTCTGTTGCTTTGTTTGCTGAATAATTACAACTTCATGGTTTTTTTTTCACCAAACTTGTGTGTTTGGTTGTGTTCCCAGTTAAGAATGGATTGGACAAGGTAGTGTTTATTTATTTTTATCTGGCAGTAGGACAAGGGAGGTTATTCTTCCCCTGTACTCAGCACTGGTCAGGCCACACCTTGAGTACTGTGTCCAGTTCTGGCCCCCTCAATTCAAGAGAGATGTTGAAGTGCTGGAGCATGTCCAGAGAAGGGCAACAAAGCTGGTGAAGGGCCTGGAACACAAACCCTATGAGGAGAGGCTGAGTGAGCTGGGGTTGTTTAGCCTGGAGAAGAGGAGGCTCAGGGGTGACCTCATTGCTGTCTACAACTACCCGAAGGGACATTGTAGCCAGGTGGGGGTTGGCCTCTTCTCCCAGGCAACCAGCAACAGAACAAGGGGACACAGTCTCAAGTTGTGCCGGGGTAGGTATAGGCTGGATGTTAGGAGGAAGTTCTTCCCAGAGAGAGTGATTGGCATTGGAATGGGCTGCCCAGGGAGGTGGTGGAGGCACTGTCCCTTGAGGTCTTCAAGAAAAGACTGGATGAGGCACTCAGTGCCATGGTCTAGTTGAGTGGATAGGGCTGGGAGATAGGTTGGACTGGATGATCTAGGAGGTCTCTTCCAACCTGGTTGATTCTATGATTCTATGAAAAGACATACCTCTGCAAGGTAGGAAGCAGAGCTATGTCAATTTTCTTTCACTGGGTTGCCCAAAACTAGAAATGTATTTGGTCATAAAAGCAAATTATATCTCAACATTTAATAATATTTTGATTATTCAGGAGGTTTTCTTCTCAGTCTGAAGAAGGTAATTACTCAGCAATAAGGTGTAGGAGAAGCAGAAATGGAGTCATCACTTGGTTAGTGTGGCATGTCAGTTTCTTCGGGTGCTCATTTACACTGAATAGCTGAATCACAGAACCTTAGAGATTGGAAAAGACCTCAAGAGATCATTGAGTCCAACTCTCTGCCAAAGCAGGATCACCTAGGAATGCATGAATGTCCTCACAGGAATGTATCCAGTCAGGTTTTGAAAGTCTCCAGAGAAGGAGGCTCCACAACCTCTCTGGGCAACCTGTTCCAGGGCTCTGTCATCCTCACTGTAAAGAAGTTTCTCCTCATGTTGAGATGAAACCTTCTATGTTCAAGTTTGTATCCATTGTTCCTTGTCTTAATACTGTGCACCATGGAAAAGAGAGTGGCCTCTTCCACTTGATACTCACCCCTCACATATTTATACATCTTGATATGATCCCCTCTCAGCCTTCTCCAGACTTAGCAGCCCCAAGTCTCTCAGGCCCTCTTTGTAAGGGAGATGCTCAAGTCCCCCAGTCATCCATGTGGCTCTTCATTGGACTCTCTCCAGCAGGTCTCTGGAACTGGGGAGCCCAAAACTGGGCACAGTATTCCAGGTGTGGTCTCATCAGGGCAGAGTAGAGGGAGAGAAAGACCCTGACTCAAACACAGCAAATCTTAATTGGCAAGAAACAAAATACATAGTTCAACAATATTGATGAAATAATTTGTTTGAATAGTTAATAAGCAAACAGTTTAGGGTTGGTTTAGTGACCTTTTTCACCTGAGCTTTTTTGTATTATTCAACATTACCAAATCAGGTCCTGTCACTGTGATTCAATTGTTGCCTGTACAGAGCCTGATGAAATAATGAATATATTACAGACTTTGTAGTAGTTTTTAGAAAATGCTTTAATAATAGAAAATTCTAATGAACATCTACCATCAATAGTGTACTTTGTTACTAAGGCACAAAAATGGTTCCAACTTCAGAGAGCTAAAGATATTAATCACTTCTTTAATAACTCACCAGCTATTATCATTTGTATTTGAGGAAGTGTTTGTCAGCTCTTTCTGGAGATAGAGGATAAAAGACAGCTCTCTACACACCATTTAATCTTTGGAATCTAATCTGACAGTCAGCTGGGCACATGCTTAGCTGACCTGGTAAATAGTTGTATGTGTATGATTTGCTTGAATCAAACATTAGGTAGATACGGAGTGTAATCACAGATGCAAATAGGTAGAGGGTAGGCAGCAGTAACAAATCTACCTGGGCATTTTTTAGCATACCTTCTCTAAGTATAGACTCCTTTTGCTGAAAAGAAATGAGCAGGTCAGTTCAGTGCTCTCCTGGCCTTGTGTAAATTTGTCTTTTCATCTTCAAAGTACTTTCCAAACATTTATTAATTATTGTGACAACATTGCTTGAGACTAGTAGATAAATATCACCCTGCTTATGAGAAACTGAAACAGGAAGGTGGAGCAAATTGTCCAAGGCCACATGATGATTCAGCAGTGAATCAAAGATCAGAACTCAGAAGTGCCTGGCACACAGCCTGTCAGTCAGTAGGTGGCTTTAGTATTTTCCAGTTCTCTCATCTCGGGTGCCAGGGCCTCCTTTATTTCCCTTACTTTCTTCCCATTTGCCTTCTACTTCCTGCACGTCTCACTGGAGGTCAGATCATGTCTATGCTGGCATGTAGAGTCTTGAATTTTCTTTCTTCCTCCAACCTTTCCTACTCAAGGAAATGTCCAACCTTCCTGTTCTCTTAGGTCACATCTTTGGCCTGTGCATTTTAGAGCAAGCAATAAACTTGAATTGAATGTATCTGGCAATTTTAAATTTTACATATCAAATTAAATGGCTGTACATAACAGAACTGAATCACAGGAATGAGCCTCATGTCATACTTCTTTTCCTCATGTCATACTTCTTTTGATGGCTTCCTTTAAATCTCCAAGTCTAGGCCACTATGCAAAATGTTAAGGAACTGACCCATTTTATTCCAGACCATGATTCCCACAGCCAACTTCCTGACCTTAATTATCTAAGTAATAATTATGAAGACTGGCATGTACCTCTGGACAATGTGGAAGGACTCTTTGACTTCAAACTGGAAGAAGTTTGATTTAGGTTAGACATTGGGAAGAAATTCTTCCCCATGAGGGCAGTGAGGCACTGGAACAGGCTGCCTGGAGAAGTTGTGGAGGCTCCAAGCCTGGAAATGTTGAAAGCCAGG
Organism: Pogoniulus pusillus; assembly: GCF_015220805.1. Taxonomy (NCBI): domain Eukaryota; kingdom Metazoa; phylum Chordata; class Aves; order Piciformes; family Lybiidae; genus Pogoniulus; species Pogoniulus pusillus. The sequence goes on from NC_087265.1 coordinate 20,413,126, forward strand.
TTGGATGGGGCATTGAGCAACTTGGTCTAGTAGGAGGTGTCCCTGCCCATGTCAGGGAAGTTGGCACTGGATCATTTTGAAGGTGACTTCCAACCCAAACCATTTTGTGATTCTTTATGATTCTTACCTTCCTAATGAGTAGCTCCTTCAGTTATTTCTACAACCTGCTACTCACTACAACAGCACAAGCTTTTGGAGTAGATGATCTCTAAGGTCCTTTTCCACCCATGTTATTCTAAGCTTGTGCATTGTAGAGCCCTGATTTTCTCCTTTAACACTGCCTTTAAAAAATAAGTCAGGACATACTCCCCATTGAGACTCCATCCAAGGGTTCTGATTGCTCCAAGCATTTATCCTGGAGGAAGTAAGGCTAAATACTCTGGCCATCTGTATTGCAGCTAAGCACTACTGTTTTGAGCGGTTGGCTGTAGGCTTTGTAGGCTTTTCCAGTGAAAAATCCTGGACACAAAGACTGGATGGGAAATTGGAAAAACTGCACGTGACTCTCCCTGAACCCCAGTTCTTCCTCCCTGAACCCCAGTTCTTCCACGCTGTAGCTGTAATACTTAGTACAGGAGTGCTGCTAAGTCTCAACATAGGAATGCTGCCGAAGTACACACAACTCAAAATCTTACCGTGATGTTAAACACATGCTGGCCTAAAAAATCATCTCACCCTCAGAAGGGTTTTAGAGAGAATTTGATCTGTTTTTCTAAATGTAGGTCTAGTACCACCTGAGGTGACAGAAGTCTCTCAAACGAGATGCCTGTCTTTAGACAGACTTAACCGTGTGTAGCCTGTAGTCACTGGGAAGTTTATCAGCTGCATTAATCTCCATTTTGAAACTTGTTATGCAGAAGAGTGTAAACCTTGTTTTGCAACAAGAGGTAGGAAATCGATTGCTGTCAGTAAGAATGTGGTCAAAAGAAAAGGACTACAGAAGAAAGGAATTCGCAAATGAAAAAGCTGCGCTCCTCAGGATGTATGTGAATGTTGTGTAAATAGGCATTAGTTAGAGGTTTCATTGTGTCAGTGTTTTCTTTGATAATTATACGTTGCAACAACTCTTCTGTTTGTTGGCAGTGTCAAATACATCACAACAATGCTTCTGACCGTGTCTGACATCCAGTATTGCACCTTCACTGAAGAAACATCCTCTGCCTGTTTATCCTGTGTAATTTCCCAACCACTTTGGAGCCCTGCACTTAACTGACTTTGGCATGGACTCTCATCCCCAAAGCACTTAGGAGCACGTGCATAATAAATACTTCACTATTTCTACTAAATACAGGAATGGGCAATTATGTGATTTTGCAGGAGTGAAGGCATAATTAGTGAGCAACCAACCCACAGATTTAAGACTACTTGACATTTACCTTGAAAAGCAACCTAAGGTGATCCTTGTCACAATGAAGCAGAACCCTGCCTCAGCCCCTATTCAGGTCAGAATAAAAATAATCAACATACTGGCCTGCATCAGGAACAGTGTGGCCAGTAGGACAAGGGAGGTTATTCTTCCCCTGCACTCAGCACTGCTCAGGCCACACCTTGAGTACTGTGTCCAGTTCTGGGCCCCTCAATTCAAGAAAGATGTTGAGGTGCTGGAATGTGTCCAGAGAAGGGCAACAAGGCTGGTGAGGAGCCTGGAACACAAATCCTATGAGGAGAGGTTGAGGGAGCTGGGGTTATTTAGCCTGGAGAAGAGGAGGCTCAGGGGTGATCTTATTACTGTCTACAACTACCTGAAGGGACATTGTAGCCAGGTGGGGGGTGGCCTCTTCTCCCAGGCAACCAGCAATAGAACAAGGGGACACAGTCTCAAGTTGTGCCAGGGTAGGTATAGGCTGGATGTTAGGAAGAAGTTCTTCACAGAGAGAGTGATTTCCCATTGGAATGGGCTGCCTAGGGAGGTGGTGGAGGCACCGTCCCTGGAGGTCTTCAAGAAAAGACTGGATGAGGCACTTAGTGCCATGGTCTAGTTGATTGGCTAGGGCAGGGTGATAGGTTGGACTGGATGATCTTGGAGGTCTCTTCCAACCTGGTTGATTCTATGATTCTATGATTCTATTGGGAGACATTTGAAATCTCTTTATCTTGCTGTTGTTTCACTTTTTCCACATGTGAACCCATGCAGTGTCATGTAAGAATATAGCTCATATACAGCTGGTCTTTGCAGTACCAGCAAAGTACAGCCTGTTGGTTAGATTATTTTTCTTCTGATAGTTGTTTGAAGTTGTTTGAAATTATTTGCCCATTTTCCTGACACTGATATTGTGGGAAGCAATTCTGCCTAATTCATATCCACCTCTGCTATTAAGGCAGGCTGATGGAGCTGGGTTTGTTCAGTCTGGAGAAGAGAAGGCCCCAGGAAGACCTAATTGCAGCCTTCCAGTACCTGAAGGGGGCCTACAAGAAGGCTGCAGACAGACTGTTTGCAGAAGGCTGCAGAAAGACTGTTTGCAAAGGCCTGCAGTGATAGCAGTCTTAATGATCTGATTGTATGTATTAATTTAACCTCAATTTAAGGGTAATTGACTCGTTAGCACTTATTTTTCATGATGTGTTCTTCTGGGGATATCTAATTAGATACGAGCCTTTCCCAAAGTCAGATCAATGTTGCATTTTCAAATTAATAGGATTGGTATTCAACCTTTTCTTCTTCACATGCTGTGACTCTACTTGGTGGATCTGTAATGGAGCTTAGTTACAATTCCCCTGAAAAAGAGGTCCACAGCCTGCAGTTCAAGAAACTAAGTGCTGAGGTCGATGAATTTGCTGTGATAGAATTGTTGAGATTGGAAGTGACTCTTGGTGGTCTAGTCCTACATGCTGTTCACAGTAGGTTCCAGAGCATGTTGCTCAGGGACTTTTTTGTGCTGGGCACCCTTGGAACAAGAATTCCCCAGCCTTTCTGGGCCATGTATTCCAGTATTTGACCACCTTTGTGGTAAAAAAAAATTCTTACACCTACCAGAATTTCTCATGTTCCAGCTTGTGTTTGTTGCCTCTCATCCTGTTACTGTGCATCTGAGAAGAGTCTGGCTCCATTGTCTTCATGTCAAGATGTGTTTTGAGCCTTCTCTAGTGTGAATAGGCCCAGATCCCTCAGCCTCTCTTCTTATGTGGTGTGCTTCACCCCCCTGAGTATATAGGTGCCTTTCACTGAGCTCATTCCAATCTATCAATGTTTTCTCTTGTCCAGAGGAACCACAAACTGCTCACAGTACTCCAGACACAGTTTCACAGGTGCCAAACAGAGGAAAGGAGCAGTTCCTGGGCCCACTGACTACACTTGTTAAAACAGGTCAGGGGGCAGTTAACCTTCTTTGCTGCAAAAATACCCTGCTTCATGCTCAACTGATTTATGTTCAACTTGTTGTTGAACAGGCCTCCCTCATCCATTTCCTCGAAGATGCTTCTCATACAGTTGTTCCCTAGCCTGTCCTGTCGACTAGAACTACTCCAGCCCAGTTAGAAGACTTCACATTTGCTTCTGGTGAACTTTTTGTTGAAATTTTGACCACAGTAGGCACTTATATTGGAAGTTGATTTTCCTAATTATTGAAGTGCCTCACAGTTTGGGCCACTGAGCATAATTGCTCCATGAAAAATTGTACTTTAGCCAGCTATCTAGGTTAGAGTAACAGTCATTCCATCCATTTGGGAGTGCTAGCCATAATAACAGGGTGGAAAAGCATAGAGCAAGATAACAGTGAGCTATCAGTCATATTTGTGCTTTCTTGCTAGCTTGAATTAAGGTAATGAGTAGATTAAGATACTGACAAAACAAAAAAAAAAAGGAGAAAATACCTCTGCCAATACTTCAAGCCACATTTCAGTTCCGATAGAGCAATGTTGCACAGAGCTGAAACTGAGGGCTGTGACCATCGCTATGACCAAAGCTTCTCTTTTTGAAGAACATTCTGAGGCAGAGGGGTCTGCATCTTGTTGCTGAGCACAGATCCATAAATATACTGGTACTATGTGGGATACTGAAGGGAGTCTCTCTGGCAGCATCTCTGCTACGATTTGGGCCATGGGGGTTATTAATCAGACAGGGGAGTGCTTCCCTTGGTATTACCTTAACTGTCACTTCAGATGAGTTGGAGAATTAACAGAATAATATTCACAAAATCACAGAGCCTTTAAGGTTGGAAGAGACCTCCAGAGATCATCGAGCCCATCCCCTCTGCCAAAGCAGGATCCCCTAGGGTAGTTCACACAGGAATGTATGCAGGCAGGTTTTGAAAGTATCCAGAGAAGGAGACTCCACAAACATTATGGGCAGCCTGTTGCAGTGCCTGTTCCTTCACCCTCACTGTAAAGAAGTTTCTCCTCACGTTAAGGTGAAATCTTCTGTGTTCAAGTTTGTAGCTGTTGCTCTTTGTCTTATTGCCGCTGACTACCAAAAAGAGATTGGCCCCAGCCACTTGACGCCCACCCTCACATATTTATACACCTTGATCAGATCTCCTCTCACCCTTCTCTTCTTCAGACTGGACAGCTCTAGGTCTCACTCCATAGGGGAGATGGTCAAGTCCCTCAATCATCCTCATAGCTCTCCACTGGACTCTTTTCAGCATGTCCCTGTCTCTCTTGAACTGGGGAGCCCAAAACTGGACACAGAATATTAAAATGGAGCCACTCTAAAAGAAATCTTGGAGAAAACAGGTTTTCTTTTAAATTTTTTAATTGAATATTAATACTCAGTACCTTGTAAGAGACAAGCCTGAAGATGGACAAAGCTTTCTATGGGAACAGCTTTACCTGACTGAAATAATAACTGGCTGGTATTTACTAGTGTTAGTGAAGCTATGTACCATCAGTGACCAGAAGGCATTGAGTCTGATGGGTAAATTACTCTGTGAAAGCTAAGACTAGAAGTGATGAGAATTGAAAGGCAATTGTGCAACAATGGCTAATTACTAGATGGATTGTTAAGGATAATTGATACAGTGCTAACACCAAAGGATTATATGAATTGACATTGCAAAAGGGGAAAAGATGGCTTATTAGTTCTTAGTAAGATATGGCAACTTAGTTAATCTCTATCTAGCAGCAAGCCCAGTCAGATGGCAGTAGAAGGTTTCTCTCAGCCCTATAAATGCGTGCCAGAATCACCTGTGCAGGTTTTGTTGAGGATTTACTTGGCTCAATGCCAGCCCAGCTCACATGTATGTCACCCTTTATACCAGTTAAGGGCTCCACCCATATTCAGCCACCTGCAACATTGGTGGCTACTGAGGTGGATGTTATTTCACAGAATCATAGAATAGCTTAGGTTGGAAGGGACCTCAGACATCACCTACTGCAACCCCCCACTACACATCTTATCTAGACTGGGTTGCTCAAGGCCTCATATTGGCCTTGGGCACCTCCACTGAGGGGGCATCCAACATGTGTATGTTGGATCTCAAGAGCCTTTTATGTGCTTGATTTTAAGCCTTGGCAATTTGCATTCCATCTCCCTACCTCCAGAGAGTCCTGCTTCCAGCTGCAGCTTGCCCTCTCTCTCTTCTCCCTCCATGTGGTATGTATTTGTTCTAGATTAAGCTTCCCAGAGCCCAAAAGCTTAACAGAACAATATAATAATAGGATGCCTCCCCCTTTTTGGAAAGAATTAGGTATAGGGGGTGGAAGGGTATGAAAACACCCAAAGAATGGTCTTGCTTCAATTTGGAAGTTAAAAAAACCCCAAACAACAAACAACAAAACTTTAACAGTAAATAAAAGGTATTTAAGGTAAGAGGAGTTACAAAAAGGTATAGGGAAGGGAAACAAGGTACAAAATATATATACAACCAGATTGATGGCAGTAGATGGAGTAGATTCACAAGGTGGTTGTCCAGCCGTGTGGTAGGGTGGCCACGCGGCAAAATCAGGAGCAGCAGGAACCAGAGTGCTGCTGGCAGGCAGGCAGGGCAAAGAGAAAGATAAACAATAAGTTTCTTTGTTTTTGTAGGAGGTCTAGAGAGGAAGTGAGACTGAGCTCCAGCAGCCTTAACCCTTTGCAATGGTACTTCTGGATCATGGTGGTCTTCAGCTTTTGCTTCAGCTCCATGCTCAACAGCTGGTAGTAGATTTGTGCAACTGCAGAAGTGCTCCGATTAAAGATTTTATTTACTAATACGTGTCAACACAAGAAGGACATGAACCTCATGGAGCATGTGCAGTGGAGGGACATGAAAATTATTAGGGGGCTGAAGCACCTGTCCTATGAGGACAGGTTGAGGGAGCTGGAGTTGTTTAGGATGGAGAAGAGAAGGCTCTGGGGAGACCTAGTTGCCATCTTCTAGCACCTGAAGGGGGTCTACAAGAAGGATGGAGAGGGACTGTTTATGAAGGTCTGCAGTGATAGAATGAAGGGTAACAGTTTGAAATTAGAGAAGATTTAGATTGGATGTTAGGAGAAAGCTCTTTACAATGAGGGTAGTGGAACACTGGAGAGGATTGCCCAAAGAGGTAGTTGAGCCCCCATCCCCGATATACAATGTGAGGCTCAACAGGACTCTGTGCAGGCTGATCTAGTTGAGGATGCTCCTGCTGACTGCAGAGGAGGTTGGACTGGATGACATTTGGAAGTCCCTTCCAAGCCAGGTGATTCTGTCATCATGTAATTCAGAGTGCTTCTTTTACTTTATGCTTTGCCTTCTGAAAAATGCCTTTAAATATTCAGGTGGCTAATGTGAGCAGATGTGAATGTTTGATGCCCAAAGACAAACGTGTTTTTATAAAGGTTGTTCTGGGAGACACCCAGAAACAGAAGTTGATAGTGCAACTGAAGCTCTTCTAACGGATTTCTCTCTTCCTGCTGCAGGGTCACTGATACTCCAGACTGTTCAGTTCAGACTAATGGCAGGCCAAAAGAAGCTTTTATTTCCTAGTTCTCTTCTAAAAGGTCTTTCAATATGGTCTTAAAAATAGGCATTTTTATTTGAATTTCAGTGGGAACTAAAGATGTCTGAAGTTTCAAGTGTGTTTTTAAAGTGTTTTTTGGGGGGCTTTTTTGCATGGAATCAGAATAAAATATTGCTAAAATGTGAACAGGGATGTCAAAATCTGCCTTCCTTAGAAGTCAACCATACTTCAGGAGGAGCTGTTGAAGAGAAGAACACCTCTTACTTATGACAGGGCTTCTTTTTAAGAGATAAAATAACACCTGACTTGCTTTCACATTTGATTTTATTATAAATGTCATAATTCCTGAAAGCTGAATTAAGAAATAAAGGCAAAATTCATAGGTATTAGAGGGCTGTAAAGAAAATAATGAATCCAAATGTTTCCATATTGCACACTAAAATACAGACGTGAAAGAAAATGCTCTTCACTAAGCACTGTTGTATTGTTCAGTAACAGAACAATGACACCCTGTAGGAGACAAACTGCAGTAAATTCTAATGAAGAAACCAAATAAAATGAGCTTAAATTGCAGATAGGTTGTTATCTTAACCTCCAGGCTCATTTCAGGCTCTTCCTCTGTAACACAGTGTTCCAGATCAAGTCAGTTAATTCCTACTCCTGAGAATGGATGTTCAGTATGATACAGGGAGCTTGCAGACATGCGACAGTTGACATTTAAGTGTGAAACATCCACTTGTTCCCAGCAGATGTAGTGTTTTCCTTTCTTTTAATTACTTTTTATCCTCATTTGGTACAAGATGCTTTCCTTATCTGTGCTTTGGGTACAGTGTTTTCTTGTGACTGAGAAAGATTGGGCAGCAGAAGTCTCTTACTGAAACAAGTTGTCACGTAAGACAGGACTTACAGCAAGTTGTTTTGCTACTACTTAATTGATCACTTTTCAGTTACAAGCATCTTAGTTTGGTCAGTGTGAGCACAGAGCTGGAGTATTGTATAAGCTAGCTAATTCTGGCCTCTCCAAATAAACTTCTTAACTTGGTAGAGATTCTGGATGGTTTTCCCACAAGATTTTGTCACAGAAGGCTTGCTCTGGCTGTGGAAGTGATGGTTGTTTAGGTTAAAAGGATCACAGTCAGTCATCCAGCCCTGAGAGACAGGAGCTGTCATTCTGAGAGAAATCCATTAGGAGCATCACAGCATGGATCCTGGAGAAAGTGGGAGAGAAGACATTTACTCAGTGAGAGTTAGTATGTGTAGATACTCAGATTACTTAATTGAAGTGAAATGAACAACTCTGGAGTATAAAGCCTCTCTTCTGAAAGGAAGCAGGACCCCTAAAACACCTAGGAGACTTTTATCTGCCCTATCTCTTTTGTGTTTCCCTGTGTAAGTGCATTGCAAACTGAACTCTGAGTGTCAGCTGATAGAGAGATGGGACTTCTGATAAGTGAGTGTGTGAGGTTATGAGTACAAGAGGCACAGCTTTCTGTGCTGGAGTCATAGCAGGAGGCAGTTTAGTAAAGGCTTCTGTCCTTCCTCCTTGAAAAGACACAGATTATATGTGCGTTCTTTACAGTTTTGCTTGGCTTTGTGTAAGCGAAATGAGTAAAAACCCTCTTTGCACAGGAGGGCTGCCTTAATGAAGGATGCTAACACCATGATAATTACACTTCATGAAACCTCTCAGCTGACTGTAAGATCTGAGCTTACATGAGGTCTCTCACTATTATTCACGCCACTTTGGTTAAACCATGATGACTTTTGTGGGTATTATTTCGTAAAATTGCTATTGCTCTAGATTCAGCAGCTCTATTACAAGCACAAGCTTAAAGAAGCTACCACTGATGTGGGCACTTTAAAGTCAAAACATATCCTGTCTTATTTTTCAAGGGATGATTTTCCTGGAAGTGTATCTTTGAATATTCTTGGCATCATAGTTACGCACTTAGCAATAATTAAAACATGTTCAGTTGTTTACATCTCGCAGTTAATTGTTGCCTTTGTCACCCGACAAGTTAGAGAGTGTAACTTTTTTCATCTCTGGATGCTAGAAAGCTTCTGAAAGTGAATCCAGTAGTTAACATCTCTTCACTCAATAACCAGAGAGATGGCATTAGTCATATATTTTTAAAAGGGCATAAGGAATTTGTCCACTGAAAAACTTTGGCTAAGTAGACTATAAGATATATATTTATCTCATTAATCCCTGTGCATCTCCAGTAGTGAGCTGTAGGAGTTAGGAGACTTCTATGAAGAATAAAACAGTAAATAGAAAATCTCAAAACATTTCCTTACATGAAAGAAAGAAACAAAGCAAAGATAGATTGTGCTATCTAATAATCTGGACAAGTAGTAATAAAAGAAAGGATTCCACCTTCTTCCCATAGGAAAAGCAGAGTGTAGTTAAGAATGGGAAACATCAAGTTACTCATTAGAAGGCTAGGGCTGCCCACAAACATCTGGTTGGCTTCATGTTCTGGCCAATGCTTCTGCACCTACTGATTGCTCTGGTTGTAAAGGAAGAATCCAATCCCATTCACTAATAGCTCTGAAAAATCACAAGCTGTTACTTGCAAACCTAACCACCATCTGAAAGCAGAATTTCTGAATCTAAAGACACCTCTTGGCAACCTGTGTTCAGACAAAACTATCTATTATCTCAAGAATCTCACTTTTTTTTTGTCTCTGCTTCCACTCTGCCAGTGACAATTAGTCAGAGCTGGGCTCAAAGTCACAGCTCCTATGCTGTTCCAGTGTGTAAATGATTACTGCAAGACTGATGAGTCGGGTCCATACCAGGTAGAACTGGTAACTCTTCTCATCCAGCTTCCAGCTATCAAACACCTCCTTAAATGCATCAGAAGTCTGTAAATACTGTGGTGAAAAGCCTTGGGTCAGCCAGCCAACATAAAACAAGAGCTGCAGCTTCAGAAATACCCACAAGGGCTTCACAATCAATCTAATAAAATTTGGATTTGGTGGAATATTAGTAAGAGTACTGGAGACATTTTTAGCAGTGTCCTTGTGAAAAAGTGCTCAAGCTACTGTATTAGCTTTAACATGGGTGTTGCAAAGGATATTCTGCTGTTCCCTGTTTGGCAGGGAAATAAACCTGAGTACACACTTGTTTTAATGGAGTGGGGCAAGAACACCCAGCAAAGTGTAGACAAAATATGGATTTCCTTTATCTGCCAGCTATGGCCTTGTAGCTGTATGCCTAGGATCTCTGGACATTCAGCAGGCAAGTTGTTAAAATATATGGACAGATGTAAGGAATTCTGGGTGGTACCTACTGTACCTGTAGGTCATGTCAGATGTGCAGTGACCCTGGGACGTGTACGACCTCAGCATATGAACCTCATGGTCTAGCTGTGCTGTGCAAATCATATGGGGTTGGAAAGGACCTCTGGAGATCATCCAGTCTAACCTCTCTGCTACAGCAGGGTCACCTAGAGCAGGTTGCCCAGGATCACGACGTCCAGGCAGGTTTGGAATCTCTCCAGAGAAGGAGACTCCACAACCTTTCTGGGCTGCCTGCTTCAAGGCTCCAGCACTCTCATAGGAAGTATTTTACCTCATGTTTAGGTGGAACCTCATGAGTTTTAGTTTGTGCTGGTTGCGCCCTGTTCTCCTGCTGGGTGCTACTGAGTCTGGCCCCATTCTCTTGGCCCTGACCCTTTAACACATACTGAGCATTGAAAAGTTCTCCCCTCCATCTGCTCTTGCCCAAGCTAAACAGCTACAAGTCAGCCTTCCCTTACCAACAGTTTAGTACAGACTAGGTCAGACGGCAGATCTAGCTAGTCTAGTAACCAGACTGTGACAGCAGCCAGAAGTGCTACTATGACAGGAGTGGAAAAGGTGCAGGTCAGATGTGCTGTCCTATGAGGAGCACTACAGACATAGTGCTCCCTGGGGCTGTGGTTGCCTTCCTGCCTAAGACACAGTGAGCTGGGCACCCATGAGGACCCCACTGCAGAAGAAACCCAAGTTAGTAGAGGTGCAGTCACTGACAGTTAATGGACTTAAACTCAACTAAGTACTGCTTGAAAGAATCCAGCACAGAGCCACAAAGATGCTGAAGGCAGTGGAACATCTTTGTGAGGAAAGGCTGAGGGAGCTGGGGCTGTTTAGCTTGGAGGAGACTGAGAGATGACCTCATTCATGTTTATGAAGACATGAAGAGCAGTGTCAGGAGGACAGAGCCAGGCTCTGCTCAGTGATGTCTGAAGACAGGACAAGGGGCAATGGGTGTAAGCTGGAGCAGAGGAGGTTCCACATGTCCATAAGGAAAAACTTTCTCACTCTGCGGGCTGACAGAGCCCTGGAACAGTCTGCAGAGAGAAGTTGTGGAGTCTCCTCTGGAGACACTCAAAACCCCACTTGGATGCATTCCTGTGTGACCTACTCTAGGAGATCCTGTTCAGCCAGGCAGTTTGGACTGGATGATCTTTCAAGGTCCCTTCCAAGCCCTAACATTCTTTAAGTATCAGTTGATTTTGATATACTGTAGGTTATTTGTTTAATATGGGCCAATAATATTAACAATGACAAGGTTTAGGAAAAATCTCTTTTTAGCTGTTAGTAAGAAAGAGTAGAGTTTAAGCAGTGAGACTTTATAAGATGACCCATCAAGGACATTTCCTGGTTTTGAGGCCAGTCTGTGAAAAGCTGTTGAGCATTTTCTAAGGCACATGCCATAAAAAGAAGCATTTGACTCACCTGGATGTCCAATGCCATCAAAATAGTGATTTCAGGCTTCCTATCTTTATGTGAATTCTTACTCCTGTATTATTTTTTCCCAGGGTACAGTTCCCTTAATACAGAGGATGAAGCATGAATCACACATAGAAAGTAATCTAATTAATACAGGGAAATACTTTGAACAAGATCACAGGAGTGGCCAAACCAGAGCAGCTTATTGGTGTGTTACGTCAGGCTTCTGGGATGGCCTATATACCTGGGGACAAAACCAAGCAAAGCAAACCAACAGCAGCTCTCGCACACGGGAGGGAACCAGACAGCATTGCACAGTGACAGTGTTATCTCTGCCCTGGCGGGCAAGGGCCATCAGTGCATTCTGAAACACAAAGGAGAATACTTAATTTCACAGTGTCCTGAAAAAGAGTCCATTTTACTTCTGGACTGGGGTTTGACTGCTGTTGCTGGTGGTCAACATTGAAAGTAGGTCACGTAGGGTGCAAAACAAATAGTCATGGTAGGAGTTTGATCTGAAGCAGCCAGGCTGAGCTGGCACCGAAAGAGTGCTTTCTCCACGTTTTTTCCTACAGCAGAAGGTAGTTTCAATTGAAAATAGCTTCAGTGTTGGTGCCTCGTTTACGTGTTGCAGCTGGGAGCTGGGAGCGCTGCTCTGCGATGTTTCGGCCATAGTCCCGCCACAGTTTGTGCTCACAGCCCCAGCTTCTCGGCGCATCCCACACTTGCTGAAAAAGGTAACGTAGAAGAGCCAAGCAAACGAACAGCAGCAACGACCTGCAACAAGGAAGGCTCACTGTGAAGATTTTTTAGGCGGGTCTGGTGGTCGCCTGGGTCTTACAGCTGCAGGGCGCTGGAGTTACCCAGCAGCGGTACCGCTGGAGTTACCCAGCGTCCGTACTGCAGCGGTGCCCGGCGAGGCGCTGCTCTGGGCCGCCTCGGGCAGGGGCGATGAGGGCCGGGGGCCGCCCCCGGGGCGGGCCAGGCGGGGGCGGTGCCAGCAGCCGCCTACAAAGGCGGTGCGCGGAGCCGCGCTCAGCTGCAGGCTTCCGCGGCCCCCTAGCTTCAGGCGGGCGTCGCACGGCGCTCGGTTCTCCAGGCGGCGGAGTGTCCCCGGCCGCCCGCTCCGCATAAGGCCAGGGCTTTCCGACTTCAGCTACAGTGCTAGCTAAGTCGGGGAAGGCAACACGGAGCGAAGCCGCGCGTCCACCGCCTCCTCTCGGCACCGGGCTTGTGGCAGCGGCTGAGCGGCCGGCATGGCGCGGGGAGCGGAGCCGGCGGGCGAGCGGCGGCCCTGCGGTCAGTGCGCGGCGGCAGGGGCGGCAGCGCCTCTAGTTCGGCTGCTGGGAGCGGGCGCGGCGTCTCCGCACACGGCGCTAGGCTCTTCCACCGCAGCGAGGAGTGCTTGTTGCGCGCCGGGGTGCGGTGGTTGTGCGCCAGTCTCCTTCAGCGTCTGTGTTTTCTCTCTCGTTTAGGATCTGTGGTTGCCTATTTTACCTCTGCAAAGTTTCTGCTTTATCTCGGGCATGCACTGTCCACCTGGGTAAGTAAAGGATCGGCCGGGTAGGAGGAGGTTATTAATGTAGCCGTGACTTAGCTGGGCGCTGCTGTTTCCCAAAAACAGTGCCACAACGGCATCGAAGGCCTTGTCATGGTCCTCTGCCGTTGAAAGTCGTCAGAATTTCTGTTCCAGTAGATTCAGTTTTCAGCACAGTGTAGTTTCTTGAGGACCTGCTTCTGTACTTTCTGCTTTTAAGTAACTACAGAACTGGTCATATTCCTTACAGAGTAAGTTCTAAGTGTCAGAAATAAAGTGAAGTCCATGTCAGAACGAGAGACAGTCCATTGCAACATGTATTTCAAGGATTACTCCACTTACTAATGAGGAACGCTTGGTGTTTACAGTGGACCTGTTACTGCCACTCCTTAGCAGACTTGTTGTCAGGAGATGTCTTGGGTTTCTGTTACTTGCCTTCTGAAATGTTTTCCTTTTGTGCTGAAGTAACTTGCTACACCAGTTTGTGCTCTGTTGAAGGCTACTAAAGAACCTTAAAATGTGCTCTGCAAATAAACAACCTGCTTCTGTTCCGTATGTGCCTTATAACACAATCTTACCTTCATCCAGTGGCTCAACTCCAGAAGCAGTGAAAACTTTCCTCCATAGTATTACCTGGTTTCTCCTTAGTGCTGGATTTGGTCTTCTTTAATGTGTGTCCTGTTTAGTATTGACCAAATAAATGGCTGATGCACGGTTAGGACATTGCATGCTTAACACTGGCAGCTTTTCACCTCCACTAACCTGGAAGGTCATCTGTCTGCTTCGCTTGCAGCATTTTGGCAGTTGCTAATATGACTGAAGGAGCTGAGTGCTGATGCTCTGTTTTGCTCACTGCTTTTCAGAGGCCAGGATTGTTAGCTCTCTGTCATCAGTTTGGCCATCCCTGCCCACTCCTCTCTTCAAAGCCATGCTGTTGGGGCTGCTCTCAGAGTACCTGAGTAAAGGTGACAAAACAGTTTAAAAGTAATGTAGCACGCTGTAACAGGCATTAATCTGTAGCACGTCTGTTCAGCTGTTTAGTAGTATTAATAGCATATGACTTGTCCCAGTGTGTTTTCTTTCATGCTGAAAATCTTGATTCAAGCCCCAGACGAACTTGCTGAAACAATAGAATAGAAATTCAGCCTGCTTTGACAGAAGTGGGCACAGGACTGCACTTTTTCTGTCTCCTGAGTTCCAGTGGCCAGATTGTTTTTGCTAGCAGGAGCAGTAAACAGGCAACTTGGAACTTCTGAACTTAAAGTAGTGGTTCATCTTTGTTCTGAAATGGCTGTGTCCACAATCCGAAGCCTGGTGGAAATGTGGGTGTGCTGATTTAGTTTCTGTGTCACTAAGTCTCTGTGTTACTAAGCCATTCCTAAACACACAGTGAAGCTGTAAATGATTAAACGTGTCATGTCTCCACAAATGTGCAGATTTGAACAAAGTCTAGGCTGCGTCTTAGGCTCTCGTTCAGTGAAGCATTTGAATGTGTGCTCGCCCTTGGTGATCTTACTAAGCAGGACTATACTGCTGGTCTGGAGTCTTGGCTCCTGTGCTGTTTCCTTTCTGTTTGTAACTACTTGCTATCACTCAACAGTAAAGAAAGATCAGAAGGAAACTAGATTCACCTTGGGCCAGGCACTTGGTAGAAGGTCAGTTGCAACTTCCAAGCTTTATCTGTGCCCCTCAGACCTTGGGAGGCCTATCAGTAGGTGCAGTCTGGCTACTGCTTGACTTGTTGGTTTCAGTTCTGAAATGGGATTGCATATATTGGGTCTGAGATGATTATAGGGATAATTGCTCTGAGAGAAGAGCAAGAACTATCTTTAAAAGAATGGTGAATCTGAACAGCCGTATTAGTTTTTGAAAGGTATTGAAATAGCTACATTGGGAGACATTTTAAAGTGGGGTTAAGTGTATATTATCAAGGCCTTGCCCACTTCTGAAGGCGGTATTTACTGTTTACATTTCAGTAGATCTTTTGAGATTGCCTATTTCAAACCTCTGTCCCTCACTAATACTGTTCTTCTGTGACGCTGATTTAGCTTTGCTTGCTCTTTATTTTTTTTAAATTCATGAAATAAACTCATGCTTTCAGGTTGGAATGGCTTCAGTTGTCCCCAAAATTATCTGTATGGACTAGCCAGGTAAAAATAGTCTGTGTAAATGTGTTGGAAAAGGTTGAGCAGAGTTCACAGGCTCCTTAAATTAATTGTCACAAAATCATGATCTCACTGAGGTGAGAGTAAGCTTCCTGTGAGTTTCAGGTTTTCCTCTCCTATAGCAGCAGTGGCACTGACTTCTGTATGCTTATAACTTTTACAATGCCTTTTTCAGCATGTCACAATTTAGTAGCTGAAACATCTCTGCATAAAGACAACACCCCTCAAACTTCTGTTAGTACTTTCATATTCTAATTCCCTCTTTTGGCTTATTTTTCTAGCTTAATAAACAGTTACCCAGGCTAATCAAAACCTGGATAATCCATCTGCATGTATTTTAAGTGAAATTCAGTGTTGGGTCATTTTAAGTTTAAATGAATGCTGAAGTTGGGAAATTATATCTCTGCGTTTTCATTGCTGGAATACTTTCTATATATTCCTACTAACCATGGAATAAAAGTGAGATATATTTTGCAGAAGGCTTTAGGTACTTGTGGAGAGTGAAAACTGCTTTACTCTATGCAAGAGGGTGCATCTAAGATGACTGTATTTGATTTTTTTCATTTTAGTTAGAAAAAATACAAAATACTCAGTTTTTCCCTGGAACAGGTGAAATTTACCTTCCCACATGACTGGAATGTCGTCTTTTTTTCCTACCTGCATTTAAGGGGTGTGTACATATTAGAGTGTTTGATGAAACTTCCATCAGAGCACTTCAATAACATTAAGTTAAATTCTTACTGTGTGTTTATACTGCATTTAACCAAACTTTGCAGTTGTTTTGAGCCTCCAAGTAATGTTTTTCATGTATCTCCTGATCGTTGTGTTCAGTGAGATGTTAGATTTGGCAGACTTTGCTTTGTACAAGAGCTTTATGTTACTCTTCCACACACCAGCCCTTTGGAGTTGTTCAGGTCCTTAGAAATTTGTACTATTTGCTGTATCACAGATCAGTGCTTATTTAAGATAAGGCAGCAGAATAAAACAGTTTCATGTTTGGTTTATGAAAGACAAACACTGGGGACCCTTAGGAAACAAACGGTATACTTTAGGGGTGTGAATGACTTCTAGGAATCTGCTCCATTGAGTACCCATAGCATTTTCCTTATTGCATTTCTTGCAATAGATATAAAAATGAAATGAGCTGTGCTTCCCATCATGTGACAGTGTAAAACCTCAATGTATTCCTTAGAAAGCTGGAAGTCTTGTTTGGTAGCAAATGTAAGAGATGTTTCAAATGGTGTGAAAAATTACTTCACTTGGACACATTCGACATTGTAGGCTTCTGCTTTTTACCTATGTTAAGTGCTACCAGAACATGACAACACTGTAAGCAACAGGCTAAAGAGATTGAACCAGCAGTGAGATGGCAGTAGGTTGAACAAGCTCTGATATTCTGTCTCTTAGTAATACTCTAATGTTTAACATTGTTAAAAAGAGCTTAAGTCCTCTGACTTCAGAAACTTCAGTTAACACTTAGGACCACACCTTGCTTGTTTTAAACAAGTCTGTCCTGAACTGCACTCTAACTTGCTTCAGTTGACTGTTCTAAAGCAGCATTTAAGAGTTTGTCATCTATAAGCAAGCTGCTCTTTTAAACTTATATAGTAGTGATAATTGGTAAATCTGTTGCTAGCACTTGATCCATGCTGGGTAATCTGTGTAAGCTTCCCGAGGCTTGATGGATGTGAACTTTGTCCTGTAATATAAGAAAAAATATCTGTTGTGTTTTTATGTATTCAGAGCTGTAATGTTGCACTTGATTAGGGGAGATGATCTTGGGGATGTTGGAATAAAATCAGTGGTGACAAGATATAGTAATAATCCCAAACCAACCACCTCAACAAAAAACCTTAAAAGAAACAAATTAATCCCCACACTCATTGTCCTTGCAGTGTTGCAAACTTTGCTTTAATCCAGGCTTTTGTCAGGGTATCAGTAAAACAGTTGAATGCTTTGTATGAGTAATGTTGTGTATCTCCTCTCTTTTGCTCTTAAAGGGGGATCGTATGTGGCATTTTGCCGTCTCTGTGTTCCTGGTTGAACTTTATGGAAACAGCTTACTCCTGACTGCAGTCTATGGACTGGTTGTGGCAGGATCAGTTCTTCTCCTGGGAGCCATTATTGGAGACTGGGTGGACAAGAACTCCAGGCTCAAAGGTTAGATGCCTAAGAGCAGGTTATTCACTTAAAGATGGATCAAATTAACATAAAAAGATCAAGTTGATATAGTTAGCTTCTCAAGTCAGAGTTGAGAATGGGGCTTGCTTAGTTTTCATCAAGAGCAGTGTCTCAAAGTGAGACACATTACAGAAAAATAGTCTCAAAGAGTGGAGGAAAATGGATTTAATTTATCATATGTCCACTACTCAGGCTAAACTTGTACATCTAGAGATGAGTGGAAAGCACCATGGGCCAAGTTTTTACAGTTTAATAGTAACATACACTCACACTGTATTCTGTCTGGGTACAGATGTCTTCCACCTAAGTGTAAACATGCACATATATTATAGGACGAAGTTCTTCAGTGTGAGAGTGGTGAGACTCTTAAAGGAGTGCTTGTGGGTGCCCTCTCCTTGGAGGTGTGTAAGTTTAGACTGGATGAGGTCTTGGGCAGCCAAGTTGAGAGTCATCCCTGCCCATGTCAGGGAGGTTGCAAAAGGTGATCTCTGAGGTCTCTTCTAATGTAGGTAATTCTGTGACATTGAAGATTAGAGACCTAAGTTTTATTTTTACCTCTTTAAAAATAGTATCATTTAAACATGTACAGTTTGGCTTTTGAGAAAAGACCTACTTGGACTGTAGATTGTTAAGAACTATTACTTAAGAGCCATGAAGTAACAGCAGAAATTGCTTCTCTGAGACAATAGAAGGTTTGAAATTTAAGATGAAGTTCCTCTTAGATTTTGGGAGGGGAGTAGGAAAATACTTAATTTGCATGTTGTTTTATTATAACCTCAAGTTTATAGTTAGCTCATTCTTCTGTTCATAACTATTGTTCTCTGTTTTGGTTTAAAACAGTGGCCCAGACAGCCTTGGTTGTACAGAATGCATCTGTCATCCTCTGTGGTGTTATCCTGATGATTATCTTCTTGTTTAAGACACAACTCTTGACCTTATACCATGGATGGCTTCTTGTGAGTGCTTGAATTGTTTATAAAGAATTACTGGGGAAAAAATAATTGAGACTGGAGGAAGTCTGATGTATTTCTGAGAGCTAGGACTGGTAAATGACACTGAGTTAGCTGGGTAAACCAAACCCGATTGCTTTCTGTCTGGAATTGTGGAGTTTAGACTTGTTCTTGTCTGAAGTAGACTTAGGCCTTGTTTAATCTGAAGAATAACAAGTTAAATACATAGCTGGAAATGTAAAGATGGTTGTAGAGGGTAGGAGAGGATATCTCCCTTGATGGTTTTCTGATGTTGTAACCCTTTCCCCCTGTTTCTCCAGACGGCGTGCTATATCCTGGTTATCACAATAGCAAATATTGCCAACTTGGCCAGCACTGCCACAGCGATCACAATTCAGAGGGACTGGATTGTTGTGGTTGCAGGGGAAGACAGAAGCAAACTGGCAGGTGAAATATGTTGCCTTTTTTGATACCTTAAATGTCATAATTTTCCAAGCTTGACTTTATAGACTAGAGCTTTACAGAGCTCAGTACATCTTTTAATTCCAGATATTATGAGAAAGCAGCAGGTAAAAAGGGCAGCCTTTGTTCTCCTCTTCCTTGCTCAGGACTACACTCAGTGAGATTACAAGTGACTATTGTGATTACAGTTGAGTTAGACATCCCTAATGGTGTGTTGTCCTCTTTTTTCAGTCTTACTGCAGCTTTGTCAGGAAAACTTTATTCTTGCTGAACAAATAAACATGCACCACGCTCTTAAATAGCCAGTGTTTAATAGAAAAGCTATTTAACTTCAGGCATGTAAAGCCAAGTGTTGCAATAGTTTATTTTTAGGTCCCTGGAATGAAACACAAAACTGTTGTGTAGCTGGGCTCCTTGCATAGGAATCAAAGAAAGAGGTATGTGAGAATGAAGTTCAGAACAGCAAAGTAGGTGGATCAGGAAACAGCCAGTAGGAAATGCTGTACTTGCAGATATGTCAAGTCTTGCAGTTCTCCAGCATTAGATTTCCAACTTGAAACTGGAACATGTCTCTTCAGTTGGAACTGAAAGCTCTCCATTATTTTGACATTGGATATTTTGTCTAGTAAATATTTTCATTTTTTCTCCTTTCTTGCACAGTGACATGGCATTGTTAGAAGAGACTGAATTCTCATTGAGATTCTACAGCAGCTTGATAGCCATGACACTACTTGAATGTGAGAGATTGTTTGGGCTCCTCCCCTGAGATGCATTAAACCTGACTGTCTTGCTATGGAGTGCTCCTAGCTGCAAGGCCATTTGTGCCTAGGGATATATGATTGGTCCATAGCTTTGCTGCTGCTCTGAGTCTAGTAGACAGTTTGGGAAGCTGGTATTTTCTTGTGGTGTCCTTGGCCAGGCCATATGGGCTGTAAGTCAGTGCTCAGAGGAGATTTAAGCCTTCCCAGATAGAGGAACTGATACCCAAGTCCCAAGATATTTATATCTCGCTAAAGTAACTGTGGGACTAAAGTTTTATGTCTGACACTTGTGGAGTTTAGACTCATTCTGACTTGGACAGCACTTCAGCTTCTGGGCTCTAGTTTTTCATAAAGCTGCCTAAATTGCCCATAACAATCAGTTTAGATGCTAGAGTCCATTTAGGAATTTGAATCCCTATTACAGATTTATTCTTGATACTCATCTCCAATGAAGGAAGCTAAGAGGGGACTAGTTCTTAGAGGCAAGGAAAGTGTCTTGCTTTCACTTCCCACTGTACAAATTTTCCACCATGTTCTTATATTTTGGCCTTGCAGTGCCCTTTTCCAGGTCATGTCTTTTACAGGGTTAACTCTGTGTATGAATCACAAGGAGAAAAAATAGCTCTCTGCAAAAGTTCTAATGATTCTCATTAACCTTTCTTCTTGTGTCCAATCTTATTCAGCAAATCCTCTCCCCAGTTATACTTACTACATATTTGATAAGGTACAGACCACACCTGCAGAGAACTGCTGCACAAGAAGCAGTCCTGCCTCTACTGCTGCTTCATCTTGGACACAATTGCATGACTAGTTCTGTTCTGAAAAAATCAGGCAAGAGGTTACTCTGAATTCTCATGCAATTTGAATTAAAACCAAATGCCCCACTGAACTAAGCACCTGACTTCAAAAGATCTATTCAAAGTTTCTCTTGTAGGCCAGATAGGGGTTATTAGGGTGCTTAGTCATGATGTAAGTTGGAGGCTACTGAAATTTTTTTTAAAACAAACACAGTCATTGACTTTGTAGCAAATACTGTTGCCCATCTCTGCACTGTTACCTTTCCTCAAAGGGGAGCCTTAGTTGAGTAACTTAGTAGAATGGGAAACACAGAAATGCCAAGGCAGTTTTTATTTTCAATGACTTGATTTTTGGTTTTTGTTCACACCTAGTTTTGTGTTTTCCCTCAGTTGAAAAATTAGCCTTTCTATTAAAAGAGAAGCCTGGTTCTTGGAATTTCTAAAGCCAAATATTGTGCAAGTATCTAACTTAATTCAGTTAACTATCAGTCTAATAGTTAACATGGAATTGACTTCAGACTCCAAATAGAATAACCTAAACCTTCTGTGAATGATGAGGAGATTCTACACAGTGTGGGAAGTGCAGCTTCACACACTGTTATACTGTTCCACTTGCCTACCCAAAGCTTGAGAGTTCTAAAATGGTTCCTAAAGTGACACTAAAATGGGTTTGAGGTGTACTTCTAAGCAGCCAAAGCCCTGATATGCAAAACCATTGAGCATCTAGCAGCTAGAACAGTGGCACCATGAATTGGAAACTTACAGAAACTCAGAGAGGGTATGACACTGAAGTGGGTGAGATGTATTCATGCTAAGAATGGGCTGCTTGTTTAGACTGTAGAAATGAAAGTGTGGAGCAGAAAGGGATGAGGACTTTGCTCACTAAGCTCTTACAATGTCAGTAACTGCTTTCAACCAATGTGACTCAATAAGGAAATTTTAAAGCCATTTCAAAGGTCTGCTGCTATCATGTGGGTACTGTGGTCACCAGTTATTTGGAGCAAATGGAGGAGATTAAGAAATACATGGTCTGGTGTTGGGAGATAGTAGTTGTTAAAATTATCTTTACAAGAATGAATCTATGGCATGAGATACCTGTTGATGTCTGGAGTTGTCTGCTGGGTTCAAATGCTACAGAGATAGGCTTAGGAGTCCATGGTGTCACTAGGATGGAAGGGTAATCTGACTTCATGGCTAACAATTCTACCTGCAGGAGTATGTTTCCACTCTAAACCCAGCATGCTGAACCAGGAAGATCTCACACAGGCCAGACTGGCAGGAGTAGGAATTTGGCTTACAAACACCTTGGTTGGTTGCAGTAACTTGAACAATGGAGCACTTTAAAGGTGCCTCAAACTAGCAGTTTGACTACTGTTCCTGCTGGAACCACTTCCAGTTGGAGCAAAGCTTTGTAGCTTCATGTGTATACTTGTGCAATCCTGAGTTAGGTCAGTGAATATTTCCTTGTAAGTGTTCAGCAATTGCTTCATGTCTTCAAATACTTTCTGACAGATATGAATGCCACAATAAGGAGGATTGATCAGTTGACCAATATCTTGGCCCCAATGGCAGTTGGTCAGATAATGACGTTTGGCTCCCCGATGATTGGCTGTGGATTCATTTCTGGCTGGAACCTGATGTCAATGTGTGTGGAATATCTGCTGCTCTGGAAGGTTTATCAGAAAACCCCTACTCTGGCTCTCAAATCTGCCAAACTTGAAGAATCAGAAATGAAACAGCTGAATGTAAAGAAAGGTATTGGAAACACTTAATTGCTGTTCTAATTCATGGCATATTTGCTCTACCAGTTGAAGCATTGACTTCTGTCTTCTATGGACACTACTTTGAGGTTATGTGGCTTTCTGCTCACTGTATGGAGGTTTCAGGTTTTGGATACAAATAGAAAAGACTTGAAGTAACAATACTTTGAGGAGTGGCATAAAATACAGCTAAAGAATGAGTTATCATCTCTCAATTCTTCAGAATAAGTCTACCCTGGTACTGGGGGCTGGTCATGAGAATTACTCCTGTCCATCTACAGCAGAGTTAATAAACACCAGAGTGCTGTGACAGCTTACAAGCAGAACAGCCTGTGTAGGGCTCTTTCCTTGCTAACTTATTTCTAGTTATGCACAGCACTAACAGGCTTTCCAGGAGATTGTAGAGTAGGTGGTAATATTTCTAGTCTGGCATGCTCCAGTGAGTTCCACATGCTGCAGGAATTGTTGGAGGAAAAACAACCCTATTTGACCTTTGACTCTGCTCCCTTGGCCAAGCTGAGTAACTGGGATTTTGCAGTGTAGGTGGCTATGACCTTAGATTTATCTTACTATTACTTTAGTCTTAATATCAGAAGCAGACTTCTTGTTGTGAAGTACTTAATATGTGATTCTGGAATGCAAAATGTAAGCATTTTCCTATAGTTGTAGCAATATGTGAATGTTGCTGAAAACTCATGCTGTGGGCTTCCAGCCACAGCATATTGGGATGTTTTCTTTTAAAGATTAAAGGGAAACTAGGAATTCTTTATAAAGATAACTAGCAGTCTGTTCTTGGCTCAGTATACAGTGAGATAGGAGGCTGCTGTTGAATGCTGTGAAGAGATCTGTCTGCTTGCCAACCAGAAGATCACAATGGTAATAATAGTGGTCCAGTAAACTATTGGACTAGGCAAGAGCAGCAAGTTAAAGAGCATACAAGGCTTTACAGCTTTGGAACCTTTGAATGATGGAAGAAGTATTTAGCAAATGTTGCCATGTAGGAAGCACATCTTGGCTATTGAAGGATTCTGGTTTCAGGAGAAGAGTTTCATCTTTAGAAGTTACAGAAATACTCATGTGCCTAACTTGCCTCATGTGGAGTTTATTTCAGACTTGATAGTGTAAAAACATACCTCAGGCAACCAGACATAGTTTATATCCATATTACTGATATAAATGCTGCTATGGGATTTGGGGGTTTCTGTTTGATCAGGGGAAGTACCTTTCACTCAGTGAAAATCCATTTATAGAAAAGCATGGTCTGAGCTTTCAGTGAAATCAAGCTTTGAAAGTTTTTGGCTTTGGTAGGCATCAGCAAGCATCTTTGCCATGGTTCTCTTGCAATGCCATGAGATACTAGTAGATCAGTTTATTCCCTAATTGCTGTGGTGAGTGCACTTAAACACAATGCTGTGTTAAAAATCCAACTGTCACTGGCATTCATGAAGTGAGTAATTTCCTTATGGAAATAGAGCATTCAGTCACAGGTTTATTGCAAAGAAGCGGAATATGCTTTCTCCTACCACACTTTAAGCAAGACATTAAATTGCTAGGGATGAACTTTACTTGACCTTGCAGTATGGGTGGGATTTAAGGACACTTCAAAACATTTTAAGGAATCAGTGGAAGTTGATTGTAGAGTTTAACTGATGAACTTCATAAGTGCAGTTGTCTTGCAGTCGCATGGTGCTTTCCAGGCAGAAGTGTATCTAACAGTTACATTTCTGTTTACAGAGAGTGACATGAAACCCTCTGAAGGAGTGCAGTTAATTGTTGAGAAAGATGTAAGTGGCTTTGAGCCCCAAGAGGAGAAGGAAATCGGCTGTGCTGCCCGGATTGCTGAACCTTTCATCACCTTCCGTGATGGATGGGTTGCGTACTACAACCAGCCAGTGTTCCTTGCAGGCATGGGCCTTGCATTTCTGTATATGACTGTTCTGGGCTTTGATTGTATCACTACAGGCTATGCATACACTCAGGGATTGAGTGGCTCCGTGCTCAGCCTCCTGATGGGTGCCTCGGCAGTCACTGGAATCATGGGAACAGTAGCCTTCACTTGGCTTCGTCGCAAGTGTGGCCTGATTCGCACAGGCCTAATTTCTGGAGCTGCCCAATTTGCTTGTCTGATCTTATGTGCCATCTCTGTGTTCATGCCTGGAAGTCCTATGGATTTGACTGTCTCTCCATTTGCTGACATCAGTGCCAGGCTGTTTGAAAGTGAACCATTACCTACTATAGCATCTCCAGAAGATAAGCCAGAAATGGTTTTTGCAACTGGAATGCCCACCTTGTTAAACGGGTCTACTACTCCTGCTAACAGCGACCCAGAGATGAGTCCTGAGCCTGTGCCTTTAATCTCTGTTAGTCTCCTGTTTGCAGGAGTCATTGCTGCTAGAGTTGGTAAGTATTAGGTCTCTGTCAAAATTGGAGATGCTGACTAAAATGACAGTGCCTGTCATCTAAATGCAAATGTAGTTTAGGCTTGTAGGCTGCGGTTGAAGTGTGACATGTTTCTAAGGCTAAATCACTTCACGTCACAAAATGAAATCCTCTTGCAATAGTATCACCAGGGCAGAGACCGCAGTGCTAATTTCTTGCATGTCATGTAGCACTAACAGGAGATACTACTACATTTGGGGATCAATGCCACTTATGTTTTGGCATGCTCATCTGTAAGTGGTCTTCAGTGGCCTGCAGAGAGGCTGTTTACAAAGGCATGGAGTGATAGGACAGGGGCCAGTCATTTGAAATCAGAGAAGAGCAGACTCAGGATGTTAGGAACAGGTTTTTCATCACGTGAGGGTGGTTGAGCACTGCAACAGGTTGCCCAGAGAAGTCATTGAGGCCCCATCTCTGGTGATCCTCAAGGTCAGATTCAACAAAGCTTTCAGCCATCTCTAGAAGTCACTTAGAAAAGATGGGATGTAACACTTGGTGGCACGGTTTAGCTGATGTCATGGCGTTAGATTATGGGTTGCATTTGATGATTTCAGATCTTTTCTAGCCTCAACGATGCTATAGTTAGCATGAATAAGGAACTGAGAAGCAAAACATTGATGCAATAAACCTGTTGAAGCAAGATATGTGAGGCTGTGCATATTATTTTGGGAAGCAGTAGTAAAGGGAAATTGGGTTGCTCTGGATTATCAGTGTGAAATCTCTGGAGCATCCTCTGTGGTTTTGAGTGTTTGGAAGTATGAATTGAATTGTGCCAGTAATGAAAGCCTTACCATGAGAAGCCCAGTTGTATAAATAACTTTTTTCTTTCCATAGGCCTTTGGTCCTTTGATTTGACTGTCACACAGTTGCTCCAAGAAAATGTGGTGGAATCTGAAAGAGGCATCATAAACGGTGTCCAAAACTCCATGAATTATCTTCTTGATTTGCTGCATTTCATCATGGTCATCTTGGCCCCAAATCCTGAAGCTTTTGGCGTATTGGTGCTTATTTCTGTATCTTTTGTTGCAATGGGCCACATCATGTACTTCAGATTTGCCCAAAAAACCTTAGGAAAACAACTTTTTGTTTGTCGCACTCCTGATCCCAAAGAAGTTGCTGACAGTTCACCACCTGGTAATACCTCTACTGTCTGAAAGGATTTGCTTCTACTAACTTGCTATGCAGATACCATAGTTAAAGACACGTACTGCCTTTTGTGACCCTGTCAGAGGTGTTTCTCTAGAGTTGAATGCAAAATTTAGCTATTTCAGTAGCTAAAATGCATCTTATAGTGACCTTGTAAAAATAGTCCTCTACCAAATGTGAACAACCTAGTTGGATCTTGGCAGGGGGTGTTTCAAAGGATCCCCATAGGTCACATGTCTTGTATTTGGTCGCAATACCAATGCTGGATCTCTGTTGCTGACCCCTCTGGTGGTGCTGTTGAGTGGTCATACATAGTGAGTTTGTTCATCAATCCTGATCAGTTCTTGTGCTTGTGGAGCAAAGTGAGGGGGTGCTTTGGTTACTTCAGAATTATACAATATGTAGGTTTGTGGTGGTTCTCTCTTCCCCCTCCCTCATCAGGAACCAGTTCTGTTGCATGTCTCCTCCAATTGACATAAAAATCCTTCCTGGATTCCTGAAGCAGACTGAAGTTCCCGTGTTTTCCCCAGATGCCTTTTTAGCATTCTGTCTGGTTTGGATTAACTTTACAGAAACACCTTTGCAGTTGTTTTTTGCATGTTTCCTCACATGTTAGACAAGTGCTAGGCATAAAATACTGTATTACGCTTTTGTTGCACTTGGTGAAGTAAAATGTAGGCTCATGTTATAGCAGAAGCAGCTGCTGCAGCATTCTAAAGCATGGCTTTCTGTAATTGCAAACAACAGGTCTGCTCAGGTTTGTATAGCAGAAGGCATTAAGCTTAGGAGTACTGGTACAGAACGGTAAAATCGAGGCAAAACTAAGCTAGGCCTGGGAGTTCAGACAGCTTTAGTGTTGAGTGCTATGTTTTCAGAACCTTTTAGCCTGCTGTTAGCACTCCAGGTTCAAGTGGATTACCTGCATGTATCAGCTTTACACGGGTGTGAATTTTGACTCGTTTTGTTCTAGAATACTGCCAAAGCAACAAAGTGTTGGACTGTGTGGCCCTCTAAAGCAACAGCAGAGCAGTGAAAAACAATACATCCCTTTGATTTTTTTTTTCCCAAGTACCTGCATTTTGGTGTCTTTTCCCAGCATGTGCACTAACACAGTGCTTCCACAGCCATTATCTGCATCTGCACTTCTGTGGCAACTGCACCCTTTGCTTTCTCAATAGAGCTGAACCTGGTGGTGTCCTGAGTTTCCCTGTGGCACGATAGCATGACTTGTACACTTCTATCCTTGTAAGATACTTGCAGAACAAGCAGTATGCAAAAACCATATGTCAGCAACTTGGGTAAAGTATCCTCTAACTTCCAAGGGAGGTTAATTTTAGGTACTGTCCTTCATGGCCATCTGTGTTGCCAGACTTCAATCCTGGAAAGTAAGTGTGAACTCCATTGACATTAAAGGCGTTACCCCAGGGTTGAATCTGGGCCACTCATCCTGCAAATTGAAATGATTGCATTATCTATCAAACTAAACAAGAATGTAAAAACCTGTAGTGGCTTTTGTCTCAGACAACGTTTTGTAAGGAGAGTGAAAGCAAATCAGTGGGAATCCAATGTACAACCAATGTTGCCCTCAGTATTTCAGTAACTGGATTGTAACCATGTTTTCTCCTTCAGTGGACCAAACCTGATTCTTACTGCTACATTACTGAAAGTTTCTCAGGGATGTTTTCACTAGGCTTCTAAGTGTTTATATTTTGACCAAGCTTTTGGGTTTTGTTTTGATATAATAAAGTAAATTAGATTAGTTTTCAAATTTGTGATTTAATCCTGAGTCTCACTTAAGGAAAAGGGAATTTTCCCATCAGCAGAATTTGATAGTTGAAGACAAAGAAAAGAAGCTTACCTAGATGTGTAGAATAAATATGCCCAAAGGATAGCCTGTTCAATATGTGATAAGTACACTAAGAAATAAAATATCTCTGATTTCATAGAATGGTTTAGGTTGGAAGTGATCTCAAAGATGATCTAATTCCAGCCCCACTGCCTTGTGCAGGGACACCTTCCACTAGACCAGGTTGCTCAAGGCCTCCTTTTTTATGTATCTAATCTGAATTGGGACCAGATGTTAATATTGCTGAATATAACTAAAGGTAGCCCAAATGTCAGTGAATGCCTCAGTACTGCGCTTTGAAAATCTTGAGTACCGCTTTGTATATTGGAGGCACTGACCATCAGGGAAACAAAGCTGAAAATGTAGCTGCTTCTGGGCTGGCTGAAACCTCCAGAACCCAGTGTGCCTAAAGCTCAATGCTGTAGCACTAAGCATCCCAGAGAGGGATGTGTTCCTGAAGTCTAGAGAGCTCCAAACCCACAACAAACAGAACTAGGAGCATATCCTGTTCCCAAAGAGTTGTAGTCTAATTTGAGTTGAGTAGCAATTTTAGTCACAAATAGTTCCACTAGATAGTGCAGCCTGGATCTCAAGCCAAAAAGAGTAGTGTTGGGAGGAGCTTTGTGTTTTGTACAGCTAATGTTGCTGGGATTAAGACACACAGCTGGAAGGCAAGATAATCCTTAAAGAAGTGGTTGCTAAGGAAGCTCTAAATTGGAAATCTGGCACATACTGATCTGAGTCAGATGTCAAAACTATGCTGCTTAAGCACAACCCCTCTTCATGTCAGTCTAAGATGTAGGCAGACACCTGTACTGATAGTGCTTGGAAGCAATGTGAGGCCTGGAGTCTTACTTGGCAGGACTTTGATTGAGTAAGCATTTTTGGCCTTGTATTTATTTATTTTTTTTAAGTGTCCAATTCGGATGAAAACTGCCCTTAAAATGTATGCAACCTTACCAGAACAGCATATTTTATTATACAACCTTATGCTGGACATAGTATTGATTTATGTATTACTATTGTTAAAGCTAATGAATAAATTTGCATAAAACTTTACTTGTCCTGTATTGTTCAGTTTGTGGACATCTTGCTGTATGCTGTGTTGAGCATAGAACATGTAGATCATAGAAGGGGTTTGGTTGGAAGGGACTGCCAAAAGTCATCTAGGCCAGTCCCCTGCAGTTAGCAGGGATATCCTCCACTAGATCAAGTTGCTCAGAGCCTTGTGTTGAGCCTGACCTTGAATATCTCCATGGATGGAGCCTCACCTACCTCCCTGGGCAACCTGTTGCAGTGCTCCACCACCCTCATGGTAAAGAACTTTGTTTCTAGTGTCCACTCTAAATCTGCTCTTCTTTAATTTCAAACCTTTGGCCCTCATCCTATCACTGCAGACCTTTACAAACAGTCCCTCTGCAGCCTTCTTGTAGCCCACCCCTCAGTGGAAGGCTGCTATTAAGTCATCTTGGAGCCTTCTGTTTTTCAGATTGGACAACCCCAGCTCTCAGCCTGTCCTTGTAGGACAGGTGTTCTAGTCCTCTGACCATCTTGATGGCTTTCCTCTGGACCTGTTCCATCAGGTCCATATCCTTTCTGTGTTGAGGGCTCCAGAGCTGAACACAGAACTTCAGGTGATGTCTCAGCAGAGTAGACTGGTGGAAATCACCCCTCTCAACCTGCTGGCCATACTTCTTTTGATGCAGTCCATCATTACAGAAGACCATCACCTAGGATGGGAACAGGCACAAAGGACAAGCAAACAGCATTGAGGAAGTTGGAAAAACTCAAACCATAACACAAACTTAAGCACTTGAGTAAAGGAAAACAGTGAAACCATCAAATGGTAAATTGTGAAGTGCCTTCTTCACTCAAAGTGTTCTTTATCCATGGAGTATACTGCACAATACCACCCACAAATGTTTTTCTTCAACCTATGGGGGTGGATCAGCAGAACTACATTTTCAAGTCAGTATTTTAACGGTTTTCTTAGTCTGAGTGGCAGTGGAGGTAAACATTCTGAAGAATGGCAATGGTAATGTGACTTTAGAAGGAGCTAGTAAAATGTCAGCCTTAAGAGGCACATCACTCATCCTGGTGATGCCAAATCTGACACATACCAGCAAAGCCCCTGTCATAACTCACCACATTCTAATTCCCATGGTAGAATTATGAATTCTGTTCATTACCACAGGAGAGTAATGTGCTAATAACAGAACTGAGAGCAATCCATAAAGCCATTTTTCTAGGAAAGCCTCTATTTCAGAGGGAATCAGTTCAGGGAAATCCACCTGGATTAGCACAGAATCCTGTGGTCTGGAGTATTTAATGGTTTTTATTTTCAAAGGGGTTTTCTTAAACTGTCCACTGATAATATGGGGGCTGAAAATTGACTCTTATTAAAGGGGAAAAAAGACACAGTGACCTCAGTCCCTTCAAGTTAAACTCTTCTGTTTCCTTATGGGCAAAACTGCTCTTCTAGAAATTCTAAAAGCAAGTAGGTTCCTCTCCAGCTGTTCTAAAATACTGTGGTTACTGCTGTCTCTGCTTCAGTGAGGTGTGTGGTGTTTGTCCCAGGCTAGCAGAGATAGCTCATTTCCTTCATAACTTGGCTGAATCTTCTCTCAGTGGTGACTGCCAGCGATCGCGTCTCCTCCTTTTGTGGTGTTGCATTCCTTTCCTCTTGGACAGAGGCTTCTTTCACAGCCTCATACACAACTAGTTCTGCAAAGCAGTTATTCAAACTCTTCCATCTAGAAAGGATGACAATTTGCAAGTAAAGCTTCATAAAGAATCCAGACATTAGCCAACAGAAATGAACAGATAATTCCAGACTCAAAATAACCATTTCTACTGCTTTTTAGTGTTAAACGCTAGCAGATACTGTCTGCTGAGTCAATGCCAAGTCACAGGCTCTTCCTAACTTGGAAGCAACAGACTACCAGCAAAGCTGCAGTAATTCAGAGTGAAGGTTGGTTGTTTCTTCTAGAGAAAAGCGCAGCTGATGGAATCTGCAGCTTTCCTGAATCTAGCACGCTGGAGGTGACAATGCTTTTTTTTATCTGCCTCAGGACTGACCTGTTTTCAAGTTCTCTTGCCCTCTGTGCTCCCACATTCTTTTTTCCCTGTTTGTGAAGCTTGTGAACTGTTTGGTGTAATAATCACTGTACAACTGAAAGCTTTTTATTCCTGGACTAAGACTATGCCTCTAGCTTCTGCTTTAAAGCATGTGGACTGTATTTTGCAACTCTGAAGGGCGGAAAGGGCCTGAACGAGGCTGTTTGCTTAAAGGTTTGCAGAGTGTATGGACAAAGTGCATCCTGTTGAATAATGCCTTTTCAAATACTTCAGCTTGTCCTTGTGTGGGTCTGTGTTTCTTTTTAGTTAAGCTTCATGGCATTTAGTCACGAGAGAAGCATGCAACCATATCCTTTCCACTCTTATTCCAGGTATAGAGTGATGGAGCAATCTTGTTTTCCCACATGCAGAGTTAAGAGTTCTTGATCTTTTCTAAATGCATGGGAAGTTACTTAGCTTATGTTCAGAAAATCTGATTCTTCTTCTTTGGCAGAAAAAGAATGTGCAGTAGATGCTGCTGTTAGAAGTTAGAAGGAGGTATCTAAACGTAACCCAGTGGGAACAAAAATAAAGCCCCCCCAAACAGCAAAAGACTTGATAAAGCTGTCTAGACTGATTCAGAAAGCACACCTACTTTGTTCCTGGTGAGCCATCATCCACATCAGGGAAAGAAAACGTACCTGAAAATAAGTCCTTCCTCAGGCAGCAGCACTAACAAAGTGTGTTTTTTTCTATCTGCATGTCCTTAGTTCCTGTGCACCCACAGCTGCAATAACTCTAGCTCCGACCCTTGCCTCATGGAATCCTGACTCCTTCACAAGTCCTCCTCTCTCCCGGGTTCTATCAAAGGAGCAAAGTAGAGCACATGCCCTGCCTGATCCTCTGGGGTAATGTGTGTGCAGAGGGCCCAGGAGTGCCGAGGGGCCGATAAGGCAGCAGCCAGGACAAACAGCACACACGAGGCTCGTGCTGGTGCTAACAGCTTGCACCTCAGAATCACAAGATGCTTTGGGTTGGAGAGGACCCTAAAGATGGTCTAGTTCAAATCCCCTTTCCATGGACAGGGACACCTCCTACTGGAATAAGTTGTTCAAGGCCCCATCCAACCTGGCTTTGAACACTTCCAGTGTTGAAGCCTCCACAGCTTCTCAAAGCAACCTGTTCCAGTGCCTCACCACCCTCATGGGGAAGAATTTCTTCGTAAGGTCAAATCTACATTGAGCCTCTTCTAGTCTGAAGCCATTACCCTTTGTCATTTCACGACATGTCTTAGCAAAATGTCCTTCTTTAGCTGTCCTATGGGCCTGTCTTCTAGAAAGGAAACAGTACTTTACTGTGAGGGTAGTGGAACACTGCAGCAGGTTGGCCAGGGAGGTAGTTGAGGCTCCATCCCTGGAGATGTTAAAGATGAGGCTCCACAGGGTTCTGGTCAACCTGAACTAGTTGAGGATGCCCCTGCTTTCGGCAGAGGGGGTTGGACTAGATGACCTTTGGAGGTCCCTTGCAACCCAGACCATTCTGTGATGCTAGATCAGGCTGCCCAGAGCCACATCAAGTCTGACCTTGAATGTCTCCAGGGATAGGACCTCAACCACATTTCTGGGCAACCTGTTCCAGTATTTCCACCCTCACTGTGAAGAACTTCCTCCTGATGTCCAGCCTAAATCCATCTACTCTGCTCTAACTTCAAACCATTGCCCCTCATCCTGTCACCATAGGCTCTTCTAAACAGTCCCTCCTCAGCCTTCCTGTAGGTCCCATTCAGATATTGAAACATAGCTCTAAGATCTCCCTGGAGCCTTCTCTTCTCCAGGCTGAACAGCCCCAGCTCTCCCAGCCTGTCTGTGCAGGAGAGATCCTCCAGCCCTCAGATCATCTTTGTGGCTTCTGGTCTCTCTTGTGTTGGGGTTTCATAGCTAGACGCAGCACTGCAAGAGAGGTCTCAGCAGAGCAGAGTGGCAGATTCACCTCCCTCCCTCTGGTGGCCACACTGCTTTTGATGCAGCTCAGGCTGCCATTGGCCTTCTGGGCTGCAAATGCACGTTGCTGGCTCATGTCCCGCTTTTCTTCCACCAGCAGCCCCAGGTCATCTCCTGCAGGGCTACTCTCAACCTCATCATCCCCCAGCCTGCACTGGTCCCGAGGTGTTGCTGACAGTGGCTGTGTCTGTTCTCCTTGACCAACGTCTTGGTGTTTGCTGCCTTTGGGCTGACTGTTAGAGGCCGTTTGCAGGATTGCTGAAGTGCCCAGGCACCTTTTGCAGCAACGCAAGCTTTTCCCCCAGGTCCTGCCAGAACTCCACAATGTGCCACGGTCAGATGTCATAGAGCAGGAATGCAGCAGATCTGGAGAAGGGCACTGCTGAAGACAGAGAGACCAAAAGGATCATCAGTGTGAAAATCCAATTTATGCTTGGAAAGTATAAGTAAAGCAACTTCAGCACCTTTTCACCTCAGGATCTTTTTTTAAAGCAGACACCTAAAGTTGAAGCAAATGCACATTCCTCATATCAACATTTCACTGCAGTTCAAACTATTTCAGCTATTTTACCTTGAACTAAAGGACTCATATTGATACCTCTTGAGTAATGTTTGTGTTGTTTCAGCAGAGAATCTTCTCTAACCAAATAAAACATACTGAATTATTTAGCATGGCAGTTGGGAATATTGCATTTGCACTCAAGTTATGGCTGTGAAGATGCTGAAGGGGCTGGAGCGCTGCCCTGTGAGGAGAGGCCGAGGGTCCTGGGGCTTTTTGGTCTCGTGAAGAGAAGGCTTAGGGGGGATCTAATGAATGGATATAAATATCTGAGGGCTGGGAGTTAAGAGGGAGAGCCAGTGGCATCCTGGCCTGCATCAGGAATAGTGTGGTCAGCAGGAGCAGAGAGGTCATTCTGCTCCTGTACTCTGCACTGCTTAGACCACACCTTGAGTCCTGTGTTCAGTTCTGGGCCCCCCACTTTAGGAGGGACATTGAGATGCTTGAGCGTGTCCAGAGAAGGGTGACAAGGCTGGTGAGAGGCCTTGAGCACAGCCCTACAAGGAGAGGCTGAGGGAGCTGGGACTGTTTAGCCTGGAGAAGAGGAGGCTCAGGGGAGACCTTATTGCTGTCAACAACTAACTGAGGGGATGTTGTAGCCAGGAGGAGGTTGCTCTCTTCTCTCAGGTGGCCAGCACCAGAACGAGAGGACACAGCCTCAGGCTGCGCCAGGGGAAATTTAGGCTGGAGGTGAGGAGAAAGTTCTTCACTGAGAGAGTCATTGGACACTGGAATGGGCTGCCCGGGGAGGTGGTGGAGTCGCCGTCCCTGGGGCTGTTCAAGGCAAGGTTGGATGTGGCACTTGGTACCATGGTCTAGCCTTGAGCTCTGTGGTAAAGGGTTGGACTTGATGATCTGTGAGGTCTCTTCCAACCTTGGTGATACTGTGATACAAACTCTTCTCAATTGTGTCCTGGGATAGGACAAGGGGTAATGGATATAAACTATAGCACAGAAAGTTCCGCCTCAACGTGAGGAAAAGCTTTACTGTAAGGGTGACAGAGCAGTGGCACAGGATCCCCAGAGAGATTGTGGAGTCTCCTCTGGAGGCTTTCAAGACCCATCTCGATGCATTCCTGTGTGACCTGCACTAGATTCTATGATCCTGCTCTGCCAGGGGTGGTTGGACTTGATCTCTGGAGGTCCCTTCCAACCCCTAATATCTTGTGATCCTGTGATGTTGCAATCAAGTTCTTTTGGTACAGCAGTACATATATTCCTGCCTGCATTAAAGAGACTGGCCAAGCTGTTCTCCAAAATGCTCTCATGTCATAATCTTGTGCAGAGCCTGCATTGTATGCATACACCTCCTACACATTCTGCTTCTTTGAGCTCTTTGGAGCTGTCTGTAGCCTGCTGGTTTTAGTAAGAGCTGCAGACCTAAACTTGGAGAACCTAGGCAGTGTGTTTTCAGGAGCTGCTTCTAGAAAGACACATTTTTGTTCTAAGATTGATGAAAAGGTAAATTCCTATATTTCTGGGAGCTTCATTTTCCTGACTGACCACATTAGACATAAAAACTGACAGAGAGTTATAAAAATATGTGGTCTGTCCAGCTGAGAAAGAGGGAGGTGGAGTTGTCCATGTGAGAAATATTTGCTCAGCTGCTACTAGAGTAAGGGCAGTCAAAGTTACTGTTTGCAGTGCGAAGTGTGCTGCAGTGCATTTATCTGCTAAAGATAACAAAACAAGATAAAGGATCCATTCTTTGGGACAGCTTTGACAGAAGTTGCAAAGGAATGAAAACTACTTGTTTGAAATTGTAGGAGCTTTTTATTTTCTTGTTTGCTTGACTGCAATTACTCTTCCCTGTAGTGACCTTAGCATTGTTCAGCCATTCCCCCAAAGAGCAAGCTGTGACACAGCCAGGGACCAAAAACACATTACACAGCCTGTGGGAGCTGCAGAGATTCTGTGGTGGATGTATGAGCAGAACCCTCCACAAATTTCAGTAGCATAACCTCAGGGTAACAGTGGACCAAGTGGATAGTATCAGGAGCAGACTTTTCTATGAGCAAGTTCAGAAGTGCAGCACTGAAGAGCAGACAGTGAGGTGGAGTAGGAGCTGGCTACAAGATAGAGTTCAAAGAGTGGTGATCAATGGTGCCAGGTCCAGCTGGAGAGCTGTAACCAGTGGCGTCCCCCAGGGATCAGTGCTGGGGCCAGTCCTGTTCAACATCATCAATGACATTGATGAGGGGACAGACAGACAGACATAGTCTGCTCAGCAAGCTTACTGATGACACCAAACTGGGAGGCTTGGCTGATACAGCTGAAGGCTGTGTGGCCATCCAGTGAGACCTGGACAGGTTGGAGAGCTGGGCACAGAGGAACCAAATGATGTTCAAGAAGGACAAGTGCAGAGTCCTGCAGCTGGGGAGGAATGATAAACTGCACCAGTGCAGGCTGGGAGGTGATCTGCTGGAGAGCAGCCCTGTGGAGAGGGACCTGGGAGTGCTGGTGGATAACAAGTTATCCATGGGGCAGCAATGTGCTCTTGTGGCCAAGAAGGCCAATGGGATCTTGGGGTGCATTAAGCAGAATGTGTCCAGCAGGTCAAGGGAGGTTCTCCTCCCCCTCTACTCTGCCCTGGTGAGACATCATCTTAAGTAGTGTGTTGAGTTTTGGGGTCCCCAGTTTAAGAGGGACAGGGATCTGCTGGAGAGGGTCCAGCAGAGGGCTACAAGGATGATTAGGGGACTTGAGCACTGCCTGATGAGGAGAGGCTGAGGGACCTGGGGCTGCTTAGTCTGGAGAAGAGAAGACTGAGAGGGGATTTAATAAATGTTTATAAATATCTGAGGGCTGGGGGTGAGGAGTGGGGAGACAGGCTCTGCTCACTTGCTTCCTGGGATAGGACAAGGAGCAATGGATGGAAGCTGCAGCACAGGAGGTTCCACCTCAACAGAAGGAGGAACTTCTTTACTGTAAGGGTCCCAGAGCACTGGGCCCAGATGCCCAGGGAGGTTGTGGAGTTTCCTTCTCTGGAGAGTTTCAAAATCCATCTGGGCAATCTGTTCTAGGTGAACCTGTTTTAGTAGGGCAGAGGTTAGGCTAGATGATCTCCAGAGGTCCCTTCCAACCTCCACCATTCTGTGATTTCTTTGGGTCCCTTCCAAGCCCTAACATCCTGTGATCCTGTGACCACTGTACATGGTGGTGTAGTTGGAATACAACCAGTTCCTGGTGAGAAGCACACAAAATAGCACTGAAATTGCTCGGTGCCCACGGAAAGGATGTTTAAAACAATGTTTTTCTTAGGAGAAATGTTTGGTAGAGGAAAGTCTCCTGAATATCTTCTGAAAAGTTTCTGCCCCATCTGAAACACTGAGTCATAGAATGGTGGTGGTTGGAAGGGACTTCTGGAAATCATCTTGTCTTGCCTGGTGAGACACTGGAACAGGCTGCTCAAAGAGGCTGTGGATGCCCCCTCCCTGGAGGCGTTCAAGACCAGGTTGGATGAGGCCTTGAGCCTCTATGAGGTTCCTTCCAACCTAAACCATTTTATGATTCTACTATTCTTTCTATGAAGTCCAGGTAGACTACATACACAGCATTCTCCATGTCCACCAAGCAGGTCACCTGGTCATAAAAAGATATGAGGTTGGTCAAGCAGGACCTGTCCCTGCTGAATCCATGCTGGCCAGGTCTGATCCCTTAGCCATCCTGTAGGTGCCCTGTAATTGCACTCAGGATGATCTGCTTCATTATCTTGCCTGGCACTGAGGTCAGGCTGACAGGAATGTAATTTTCTGGGTCCTCCTTCCAACCCTTCTTAGGGGTGGGCACCACAATGGCAGCTTCCAGTCTTCAGAGACCTCTCCAGTGACTGTTGATAAATCACAGTATCACAGTATCACACAGTATCACAGTATCACCAAGGTGGGAAGAGACCTCACAGATCATCAAGTCCAACCCTTCACCACAGAGCTCAAGGCTAGACCATGGCACCAAGTGCCATGTCCAGTCCTGCCTTGAACAGCCCCAGGGACGGCGACTCCACCACCTCCCCAGGCAGCCCATTCCAGTGTCCAATGACTCTCTCAGTGAAGAACTTTCTCCTCACCTCCAGCCTAAATCTCCCCTGGCACAGCCTGAGGCTGTGTCCTCTTATTCTGGTGCTGGCCACCTGAGAGAAGAGAGCAACCTCCTCCTGGCCACAACCACCCCTCAGGTAGTTGTAGACAGCAATGAGGTCACCCCTGAGCCTCCTCTTCTCCAGGCTAAACAATCCCAGCTCCCTCAGCCTCTCCTCGTAGGCCTGTGCTCAAGGCCTCTCCCCAGCCTCGTCGCCCTTCTCTGGACATGCTCAAGCATCTCAATGTCCTTCCTAAACTGGGGGGCAAAGAACTGAACACAGTACTCAAGGTGTGGTCTAACCAGTGCAGAGTACAGGGGCAGAATGACCTCCCTGCTCCTGCTGACCACACTATTCCTGATGCAGGCCAGGATGCCACTGGCTCTCTTGGCCACCTAGGCACACTGCTGGCTCATGTTCAGGCGGGTATCAATCAGCACCCCCAGATCCCTCTCTGTCTGGCTGCTCTCCAGCCACTCCGACCCCATCCTGTATCTCTGCATGGGGTTGTTGTGGCCAAAGTGCAGCACCCTGCACTTGGAGCTATTGAACCCCATCCCATTGGACTCTGCCCATCTGTCCAGGCGGTCAAGGTCCCGCTGCAGAGCCCTTCTGCCCTCCACCCCAGCCACATCTGCCCCCAGCTTGGTGTCATCTGCAAACTTGCTGATGACTGATTCGATGCCCTCATCCAGATCATCTATGAAGATGTCAAAGAGGATGGGGCCCAGCACAGATCCCTGAGGGACACCACTAGTGACAGCCACCAGCTGGATGTGGCACCATTCACCACCACTCTCTGGGTGCGGCCCTCCAGCCAGTTCCTAACCCAGCACAGAGTGTTGCCATCCAAGCCGTGGGCTGACAGCTTAGCCAGCAGTGTGCTGTGGGGGACAGTGTCAAAGGCCTTGCTGAAGTCCAGATAGACCACATCCACAGGCCTCCCCACATCCACCAAGCGGGTCACCTGATCATAGAAGGAGATCAGGTTGGAGAGGCAGGATCTGCCCTTCCTAAACCCATGCTGGCTGGACCTGAGCCCTTTGCCATCCCTCAGGTACGCTCTTATCACCCCCAAGATAACCTGCTCCATCAGTTTCCCTGGCACTGAGGTCAGGCTGATGGGTCTATAGTTCCCAGGTTCCTCCACCCAACCCTTCTTGTGGATGGGGACCACGTTGGCCATTTTCCAGTCTCCTGGGACCAATCCGGTGAGCCAGGACTGCTGGAAAATGATGGAGAGCAGCTTGGCCAGCTCAGCTGCCAGCTCTCTCAGCACCCTGGGATGGATCCCATCTGGTCCCATGGACTTGTGGGTGTCCAGATGGCTCAGCAGGTCCTGAACTAATTCCTCATGAATTTCCAGGGCAACACACAGCTCCCTGACCCCATCCCCCAGTTCAAGAGGCCACTTGCCTTGAACTCCTCCCTCCTTACTGTTGAAAACTGAGACAAAGAAGGCATTCAGAACCTCAGCCTTTTCCTCGTTGTCAGTTATAGTGTTCCCCTCCTGGTCCAGTAAGCAGTGGAGGCTCTTCTTGCCCTTCTTTTTAGCGTTGATAAATTTATAACAGTGCTTTTTATTATCCTTCACAGAAGTGGCAGCCTAAGTTCTAGCTGGGCCTTAGCCTCTCTAATTTTTCTCCTGCAATGATTGAGAGCAGCTTGGCCAACTCATCTGCCAGCTCTCAGAACCCTAGGATGGATCCCATCTGGTCCCATAGACTTGTGAGGATCCAAGAGGCTCAACAAGTCCCTAAGACTGCTTCCTCCTGGATTACAGGGAGGCTACTGTGCTCCCTGACCCCATCTACCAGCTGAGGAGGCAGCTGTCCTGAGGACAACCTGTCTTGCTATTGAAAATCGAGACAAAGGAGGCGTTAAGCACTTCTGCCTGTGCCTTTTCCTCATCTCTAGTCACTACATTCCCCTCCTTGTCCAGTAAGAGTGGAGGTTATCCTTGCCCCTCTTTTTGTCATTAATGTATTTACAGGAACACTTCTCGTTATGGTTCTCAGCAGTGGCCAGTCTAAGTTCTAACTGGGCTTTTGCCTCTCTGATTTTCTTCCTACACGACCTAGCAACATCCTTAATTTTTGCCTGAGTTTCCACTTCCTCTTTCCAAAGGTGACATGCCTTCTTTTTTCCCCTTAGTTCCTTCACAAGCCCCTCACCCCTCCAGGCTGGTTGTCTTCCCCAGCAGCTCTGCTTTCGGCACATCAGCACAGCCTGTTCCTGTGCCTTCCAGATTGCTTTCTTGAAGTAGGTCCAACCTTCCTGGACCTTTTTATTTTTAAGGGCTTTTCCCCAAGGTACCCTTTGAGTTAGTTCTTTGAATAAGCCAAAGTCTGCCCTCAGGAAGCCCACTGTGGATGTTTTGTTGATGTCCCTCCCAGCTTCACTGCATGTTGAAACTTTATTATTTCGTGGTCACTGCACCCCAGCCAGCCCCTGACCAGCACATCTCCCACCAGCCCTTCTCTATTTGTAAACAGCAGGTGAAGCAGAGCCTCACCCCTGGTAGGCTGGCACAGCAGCTGTGTCAGGAAGCTATCCTTTACACTCTCCATAGAATCATAGAATCATAGAACCAACCAGGTTGGAAGAGACCTCCAAGATCATCCAGTCCAACCTAGCACCCAGCCCTATCCAATCAACTAGACCATGGCACTAAGTGCCTCATCCAGGCTTTTCTTGAACACCTCCAGGGACGGTGACTCCACCACCTCCCTGGGCAGCCCATTCCAATGCCAATCACTCTCTCTGGGAAGAACTTCCTCCTAACATCCAGCCTATACCTACCCCAGCACAACTTGAGACTGTGTCCCCTTGTTCTATTGCTGGTTGCCTGGGAGAAGAGGCCACCCCCCACCTGGCTACAGTGCCCCTTCAGGTAGTTGTAGACAGTAATAAGATCACCCCTGAGCCTCCTCTTCTCCAGGCTAAACAGGCCCAGCTCCCTCAACCTCTCCTCATAGGATTTGTGTTCCAGGCCCTTCACCAGCCTTGTTGCCCTTCTCTGGACATGTTCCAGCACCTCAACATCTCTCTTGAATTGAGGGGCCCAGAACTGGACACAGGACTCAAGGTGTGGCCTGACCAGTGCTGAGTACAGGGGAAGAATAACCTCCCTTGTCCTACTGGCCACACTGTTCCTGATGCAGGCCAGGATGCCATTGGCTCTCTTGGCCACCTGGGCACACTGCTGCCTCATCTTCAGCCTACTATCTATCAGTACCCCCAGGTCCCTTTCCTCCGGGCTGCTTTCCAGCCACTCAGTCCCTCCAAAAACCTTCTAGACTGCCGCCTCGCTGCTGTGTTGCGTTCCCAGCGGATATCTGGCAGGTTAAAGTCGCCTACAAGAACAAGGGCTGGCTGTCTTAAAATATCTTGCACTTGTTTATAGAATAACACATCCACACATCTTTGGATTCAAAGCAAAAGCAGCCTGATTAGACAGGAACAGGTAATTTTTTTCCTTAAGATAGAATCATACAATGGCTTGGGTTGGAAGGGATACCTGGCAGTGAGCAGGGACATCCTCCACTAGATCAGGTTGCT
The DNA here is from genome assembly GCF_015220805.1 of Pogoniulus pusillus. Taxonomy (NCBI): domain Eukaryota; kingdom Metazoa; phylum Chordata; class Aves; order Piciformes; family Lybiidae; genus Pogoniulus; species Pogoniulus pusillus. The sequence goes on from NC_087265.1 coordinate 20,454,002, forward strand.
CAGAGCTTTGTTGAGCCTGACCTTGAATATCTCCAGGGATGGGGCCTCAATGCCCTCCCGGGGCAATGTCTTCCAGTGTTCCACCACCACTCTCATGGTGCAGATCTTGTCCCTAACATCCAGTCTAAATCTGCTCTTCTCTAATTTCAAACCATTGCCTCTCATCCTATTACTGCAGGTCTTTGCAAACAGTCCCTCTGCAGCCTTCTTATAGGCCCCTTCAGGTACTGGATGGTTGTTTTTAGGTCCACCTGGCACCTTCTCTTCTCCAGGCTGAACAACAATAGTTCCCTCAGCCTGTCCTTGTAGCACAGGTGCTGCAGCCTCCTGACCATCTTTGTGGCCCTCCCTTGGACCTGCTCCATCAGGTCCATGTCCTTCCTGTGCTGAGGGCTGCAGAGCTGGATGCAGTGCTCTAGGTGAGTTCTTACCAGAGGAGAGTGGCAGAATCCCCTCTCTCTGTCTGCTGGCCACACTGCTTTTGACAAATCCTTAGGTGTGGCATGCCTCCACAGATTATTCTTGCCCAGTTCTGCTCCACTGACCGAGACCATCTTTTCAGCAACAAAGTGGTAACTTTAGGCTGATTTACTTGGGCTATTAACAGAGGTTACCCACTCAAGTTCATGGCTGTAGAGGAACACAGAGTTTTTTTGTTATCTGCTTGGCTGTGGTAAAATCTAAACGTGGTCTTATCGAAATGGAACAGAGCAAACAGAAGAGACCCAAGCTGGGAGCTGAGTGTTCAGCAGAAAGCTGAACTTCAGCCTGATTTTGCACTTCTTTCCCACATTACATCTGCTGTCTAGCTGGCTCGCAGAGGACATAGGTTAGGTGAGTATCACAGCATGGAGACAGGAGTGCTCGAAGAACATATTGGTAAGCTCAGCGCTTCCTGGTAATTGTAAGGCCTCTTAAATGTGATAAAGGAACTGAAGTACAGGTCAGCATTCTCCTCACCCCTAGCCATGTACATGTCCCCACCCCAGGGCTCCCAAGCATGGACATTGCACCTGTGGGTTGAAGATAGGTGCTGATTTGTGGCTCTGTACATTTCCCATGCATCACCTATTTGCTGAAGATAATTTTGTATTTACTGACCTAGCTGACACCATTTGACACAACCCAGTCAGTGGTACTTCAGCAGGGTTATCAGTGATTTTCATGCTCTGTCAGGAGGACAGAGCCAGGCTCTTCCCAGTGATGTCTAATGGACAAGGGGCAATGGGTGCAAGCTGTAGCAGAGGGGGTTCCACATGAGCACAAGGAAAAACTTTTTCACTGTGAGGGTGACAGAGCCCTGGAACAGGCTGCCCAGAAGGATTGTGGAGTCTCCTTCTCTGGAGGCATTCAAAGTCCACCTAGATGCACTCCTGGAAAGGGTTTAGGGAGTGGTGGGGGATGAGAAACTGAACATAGCTGCCAGTGGCATTCTGGGCTACATTGTATAGGGTGGAAGTGGGGGGAGTGGGCTAACCATCACCTGGAGTGTGGCCCACCCCTGAGGAGGGGCCAAGACCCCCAGGGTCAGGTTCAGGGTCACTCCCCCAGGAGTGTTAACCCTATACATACATCAAAAGAAGGGTGGCCATCAGGTTGAGAGAGGTGATTCTGCCACTCTGCTCCAGAGACACCTTATAGCAGCATTTCAATATCTGAAGGGGACCAGCAAGAAGGCTGGAGAGGGACTGTTTAGAAGGGCTTGCAGTGATAGGACAATGGGCAAAGGTTTGAAACTGGAGAGGACAGACTTAGGTTGGACATAAGGAAAAAATTCTTTGCTGATGAGAGCGGTGAAATACTAGAACAGGCTGTCCAGAGATGTGATGGAGGCCCCATCCCTGGAGACACTGAGGTTAAACTTGATGTGGCCTGAGCATCCTGATGTGGTTGGAGGTGTCCCTTCTGACTGTTCAATATCTTTATTGATGATCTGCCTGAGGGGATTGAGTGCAGCATCAGTAAGTTTGCAGATGACACCAAGCTAGGAGCAGGTGTTGATCTGTTGGAAGGTAGGAGAGCCCTGCAGAGGGACCTGGACAGGCTGGATGGGTGGGCAGAGGCCAATGGGATGAGATTTAACAAGGCCAAGTGCAGGGTTCTGCACTTTGGCCACAACAACCCCAAGCAGCACTACAGGTTGGGGACTGAGTGGCTGTAAAGCAGCCAGGAGGAAAGGGACCTGGGGGTACTGATAGACAGTAGGCTGAAGATGAGGCAGCAGTGTGCCCAGGTGGCCAAGAGAGCCAATGGCATCCTGGCCTGCATCAGGAACAGTGTGGCCAGTAGGACAAGGGAGGTTATTCTTCCCCTGTACTCAGCACTGCTCAGGCCCCACCTTGAGTACTGTGTCCAGTTTTGGGCCCCTCAATTCAAGAGAGATGCTGAAGTGCTGGAACATGTCCAGAGAAGGGCAACAAAGTTGGTGAAGGGCCTGGAGCACAAACCCTATGAGGAGAGGCTGAGGGAGCTGGGAGAAGAGGAGGTTCAGGGGTTACCTCATTGCTGTCTACAACTACCTGAAGGGACACTGTAGCCAGGTGGGGGTTGGCCTCTTCTCCCAGGCAACCAGCAACAGAACAAGGGGACACAGTCTCAAGTTGTGCCAGGGTAGGTCTAGGATGGATGTTAGGAGGAAGTTCTTCCCAGAGAGAGTGATTGGCATTGGAATGGGCTGCCCAGGGAGGTGGTGGAGGCACCGTCCCTTGAGGTCTTCAAGAGAAGCCTGGATGAGGCACTTAGTGCCATGGTCTAGTTGAGTGGATAGGGCTGGGTGCTAGGTTGGACTTGATGATCTTGGAGGTCTCTTCCAACCTGGTTGATTCTATGATTCTATGATTCTATGACCTTCAAGGGCCCTTTACAACCTGGTGCATTCTGTGATTCAGTGATTCTAAGGTTAATTAATACAGGTCATTTGTGTCTTAGGCTTTCTGAACTCTGATAGCCTCAGCCATTTACTGTTGAAATGTGAAATTTAAAGCAGGACCAAACAGCAAAACTTCTTTGTGGATTTCAGGAAAAAGACAGGCAGAACCCAAGAGGAATTACCAAATTACAGCTCTGCTGACAAGTTCAGTGAGTTACTCATGAACTTGCAAGACATAGATAGCACAAAGGTAACTGTTCATCGTGTGTTGAGGGTTCCTTCTCCATAGGAGGGATATACAGCACACAGTCCCTGTAATCCTCTATGCATTGTGCATCTGGCAGATTCCCTAAAGCACTGATTCTTCAGCAGACCTCATCTGCCCTAACCAACACAATTGTGAGTTCTGTAAAGAAAACTCTGGAAATTTTGTTGATGGCACCAAGCTGTGTGATGTGGTTTACAGGCTGGAAGGAAGGGATGACATTCAGAGGGACTTGGGCAGGCTTGAGAGTTAGGGCCAAGTCAACCCCATGGAGTTCAACAAGGCCAATGCAAGGTGCCACATCTAGGTTGGGGCAATCCCAAGTACAAATATAGGCTGGGCAAGAAGTTGCTCAAGAGCAGTCTCAAGGAGAAGGACTTAGAAATATCAGTTTGTAAAGGGTTAAGCCTCCTGGAAGAGTGGTCTCGACCCTGATCCCAGGTCCTCCTGAGTCTTCCCTGGGGGTGGGCTTTAACCTTACTCCAGGTGTAGTGCTTAGCCCACTCCCACTCCCTGTCCAGCCCCCTATAAAAACAGAGGAACTGCCTGCTGTGCTCTCTCTCGCCCTGCCTCCCTGCCTGCCAGTACCACCCTCCCGCTCCTGCTGCTCTTTGTTTTGCCATGTGGCACGATGTGGACGAGCCCATTGCCATCAATCCAGCTGTATATATTTCTGTTTCTTGTTTTCCCTTCCTTATACCTCTTTGTAACTCCCCTACCCCAAATACCTTTTGTTTCTTGTTAAAGTTTTCTCTTTTAACTGCCAAATCGCAGTGAGACTATTTACTTGGGTCTGCTTTACCTTTCCCTCTCTACATCTAATTCCTTTTCTTTGAAAAAAAGAGGGAGGAGGGAAAGTCATCCTAGAAATTGTTATTGTTTCTATTAACTGTATTTGAGTCTCTGGGAAATTAAAACTAGAACCGAGACACAGTTGATGAAAAACTCAATGAGCCAGCAATGATCACTGCAGCCCAGAAGGCAGCTGTGTGCTGGGCTGCATCAAAAGCAGTGAGAGTGGCAGGACAGAGAGGGGATTCTGCCACTCTGCTCTGCTCTCCTGAGACCATACCTGCAATACTGCATCCAGTTCTGGGACACCCAGTGTAAGAGGGACACGGAACTGTTGGAGTGGGTCCAGAGGAGGCCATGAAGTTAATGAGAGGGCTGGAGAACCTCCTCTATGGGAACAGGCTGAAAGAGCTGGGACTGTTCACAGCCTGGAGAAGAGAAGGCTCAGGGGAGACCTAACAGCAGCCTTCCAGTGCCTGAAGGGGGCCTACAAGAAAGGTGGGAAGGGACTTTTCACAAGGCCTTTCCATGGAGACCAGCGAGCTGAGCCCATGCTCCCTGCCTAGAGATTAAGCTGCTTTTCAAAGAGGGGTTTTATTTGCCAGAAAAATGACATGGTTATGTGTATGTCACAGGCAAAACGTAAAAGCTGTAACTTCACATGGCTGCATCACAACAAATGGTTTTGTTACCCCTCCTGTAATAAACAGTGCAGGAGAACGTTTAGGATTACAGGATCACACAGGATGTCAGGGCTCAGAAGGGACCCAAAGAGATCATCCAGTCCAACCCCCCTGCCAGAGCAGGACCACACAATCTAGCTCAGGTCACACAGGAACACATCCAGACAGGCCTTGAAAGTCTTCAGAGAAGGAGACTCCACAGCCTCTCAGGAGAGCCTCTTCCAGTGCTCTGTGACCCTTACAGTAAAGAAGTTCCTCCTTCTGTTGAGCTGGAACCTCCTGTGCTGCAACTTATACCCATTGCTCCTTGTCCTATCCCAGGGAGCAGTGAGCAGAGCCTGTCCCCCCATCCTGACCCCCAGCCCTCAGATATTTATAAACATTGATTAAATCCCCTCTCAGTCTTCTCCAGACTAAGCAGCCCCAGGTCCCTCAGCCTCTCCTCATCAGGCAGTGCTCCAGTCCCCTAATCATCCTTGTAGCCCTCTGCTGGACCCACTCCATCAGATCCCTGTTCCTCTTAAACTGGGGAGCCCAAAACTGAATGCAGTACTCAAATGGGATGTCAAACTCTTGTTGATAGCCAAACTCTTGTATAAAGGTTACCGGGTAGCTGGTTAAAGGACAATACAGTTTTGGCCCTTCTAAAGAACATTAAGGTATTTTAAATAGTCAGATGTTACATGCTTGGCAATCAGCCACTGTGGAGAGCTCAAGTCAAGCAGAGGGTTGAGAAGCAACACTCCCAGACTGAGCTGAGAGAACTTGGTAGGCTTCTCCCTGCAATCTCTCAGTGCCAGTCTCCTGGCAGATGTAATGAAGGGGTTGCTGTGCATGGCCCTTGGGCACCTAACTCTCCTAAGGCAATGACAGCAGCAGCTGTGGTGCAGCAGGGCCAGAGCAAGGGGCCCTGCATGCCAGCACAGAGGCTGGAGAGAAGATGAAGCTTGGGAGAGGGGTGCCCAGCCACCTCAGGCGGACTTTGCCAAGTTCATAGCAGCAGCCTCTGCTACACCCTTTCTGTTGATAAACCCAGGACTTCAGCCTGGGGCTCCATCACAGCAGGGCAGACGGGGAAAAGGAAGAGGTAATAAGACACCCAGAGAAACTCAGAGGGCAGCTCTTGCCTATGAGATGCCAAAGGCCAGGAAACAGCCATTGCAAAGCCTATTAGAGAACAGAATTAACTCCAGCTGGAGCTTTTAAAGTCAACTCTTTCAAACCTCTCCTTTCTTGTTAAGGGTGTTAAGCAGTCACCTATTTTGGGACCTCAGAGAGAATACTTTCTTCATCTGAATTCTTTGGACCAAGAAAAGTTCTTTTCTGCCTTAGTTCTAAGAAATAACTTACAGTCCATCTGTTAAGAGCATCACGGTCTGGTCTGAGAGCACAACTGAGAGATGAGTGATAGCTCCTACCCATCAATGCTATCTTTGGTAAAAGGCAAGGGAAGTTTCTTCTAAGGTGTCTCAACTCAGCTCACAGAAAATGTTGGGGGGGGCTTTCTGTTATAAACCTTTTATTGTGAAAGGGAGAATACTGCAGCAGAAAGCACACTTGCTATTGTCAGGCAAGGAGCAGGGCAAGCCAGGAAAATGCTTCTTCATCCTTTCTGGTCATCAGCTGTTCATCAGGCTTTCCACACTAGGGACAGGCATGGCTTGTACTGCTCTGCCAAATGAAATGCTGTTCTCAGCCTGGGCCTCAGGGCATGACTCAGCAGTTTCCTGCCAGCAGCTGGCTCAGACCTCTCCCAGAGCATTTTAAGCCCTGCTCTCACGTGCTTCTGAGTAACAGTTTCCCTCTCTACTTTATCTGCCACTCTCTGGTGAATCTATTAATGTATCACTCATTAATAAGCGTGGCCACTTGCTGGGTTATGCAGCGTAGTGAGAGGACTCAGATGGATCCAGTGATCACTAACGGTGTTCCTAATGACTGTAATTGTCTCAGGCACTCTTTAATACACTTTAAATCTTGTGAGAAACTACAGTTTGAACTGAAGAAACCTAAAACCCACTGAAATATAACCAGGGTAGGGTCAACTTGTTTGTATTTGTGATGGTTTGGGTGTTCTCTGCCCCCCCCCTCCACCTTAGAAATCACCCAGACTACTCTCAGCCAGCTCTGGGAATATGAATGAAGCTTATATTTACAGCTTAGCACAATATACAAGCAGATATTTACAGTATATACAGTTATAGACAGAAATACACAAGGTAAAAGGTAATACAGAAACACAACTCCCCTCCCAGAAACCTGAGTCCCCAGGAGGGGCTCTCAACCACCCCTGCACCTTCCCCCTGCTCCTCTCAACCTTACCCCAGTCCTAAGGAAGAAAAGAGGTTCAGCCAAGAGGTTAAGAAGCAAAGGTGAGTGGAAGGTGAGGTTAGGGAGATGCAGCTCAGTCAGTGCCCAGCCAGAGAGTGAGACAAAATGGTGAGAGTGTTATCTAATGTTTTCCTTTCTTCTTCAGCAAGACTCTGAGGGGAGCAGACATCACCACTGTTTTCCTTTCACAGCCTATGGTCCAGTTCTTCTCACCAAAACATTTTACCCTGCTTCAAACTAGCACAGTATTGTAGCTTAATTCTTGCATGTAAGTTGCACACAAGTGGGAGGATTTGCAATCTTCCCCAGGCTACTAATGGAGAGGAGGCTACTTGTGTTTGCTTCCTGGGCTGGGGGTCTGGTTACAGTCACTTGGTACAGCACTGGCAACAAAAACACACAGGGAGCAGAGGTCATCTGTAAGGCTGAGAATTTGAACTGATGGTGAGCAGTGTGAGCAGGAGCATAATGAAAAAGGGAGGCATCAACAAGCCTCAAAGATGGGAGGTGTGTGTGAGGTGTTCTTGCTTAATCTGCAGTAAGGTGTGGAGGACTCATTCTGTACAGCACAAGCACAGCATCCTGAGCAGCAGGCAGCATTCTTGCTGCCTTTGCCATAAAAACCTTAATCAGAGCTGAAAAGGAAACACAACTCATGTGACAGGCACTTCAGCAGTGCATAAATCCCCTTTCTTTATGCACACACTAAGGCTTTTTTTCTCTTACTATATGTCTTCTTATGAAGTAGCAGCAGCAGCCAGTTTTGTCATGGGCCTGTAACTTTGCAGCCTTTTCTTAATGCCTTTAGTGTCCCAGGGCAGCCTTTCCAGGGATTTTCAGCTGCCGAAGAAGCAGAGTCATGCTTTGGCTCTTTCCTACTGTCTTGCTTGCTCTAATTACTGCCTGAAGCTGGCAGATGCCAACTAGCCTCAGTGCAAAACTCACATCTACAAAAGAATAAAATAGGCCTCACCACCTTTAATTCCTTCCCAGGAATCAATGTCATTAGGCTCATAGTGAGCCAAAAGAGGGGGAAGAAACTCTTCTCCCTCAGTTTGTTTCCCCCTTCTGCTTCTTTAATTTTGTGTGACTATGTGGGCAGAAGGAGGAAGAGATAATCTGAGCAGAGGAATTCAGTGAATAGAGGAATGTGATCTGAGGATGTCTAATGTTTGGATTCAAAGCAAAAGCAGCCTGATCAAACAGGCACAGATTATTTCTTTCCTTGAGATAGAATCATAGAGTCAGTCAGGGTTGGAAGGGATCACCTACTTCCAACCCCCCTGCCATGGGCAGGGACACCCTACCCTAGATCAGCCTGTCCAGAGCCTCATCCAGCCTGTCCTTAAACACCTCCAGGGATGGAGCCTCAACCACCTCCCTGGGCAACCCATTCCAAGATCTCAACACTCATGGTGAAGAACTTCTACCTCACGTTCAGTCTGTACCTACCCATCTCCAGCTCCACTCCATTCCCCCTAGTCCTGTCACTACCTGATATCCTACAAAGTCCCACAGAATGGCTTGGGTTGGAAGGGACCTTAAAGATCATCTAGTCCAAACCACCCTGGCAGTGAGCAGGTACAACCTCCATTAGATCAGGTTGCTCAGAGCCTTGTTGAACCTGACCTCTTTAACATCTTCATAGATGATCTGGATGAGGGCATGGAGTCAGTCATCAGCAAGTTTGCAGATGACACTAAGCTGGGGGCAGATGTGGCTGGGTTGGAGGGCAGAAGGGCTCTGCAGCAGGATCTTGATCGCCTGGACAGATGGGCAGAGTCCAATGGGAGTCCAATAGCTCCAAGTGCAGGGTGCTGCACTTTGGCCACAGCAACCCTATGCAGAGATACAGGCTGGGGTCGGAGTGGCTGGAGAGCAGCCAGACAGAGAGGGATCTGGGGGTGCTGATTGATACCCGCCCGAACATGAGCCAGCAGTGTGCCCAGGTGGCCAAGAGAGCCAATGGCATCCTGGCCTGCATCAGGAATGGTGTGGTCAGCAGGAGCAGGGAGGTCATTCTGCCCCTGTACTCTGCACTGGTTAGACCACACCTTGAGTACTGTGTTCAGTTCTGGGCCCCCCAGTTTAGGAGGGACATTGAGATGCTTGAGCGTGTCCAGAGAAGGGCAACGAGGCTGGTGAGAGGCCTTGAGCACAGGCCTACGAGGAGAGGCTGAGGGAGCTGGGATTGTTTAGCCTGGAGAAGAGGAGGCTCAGGGGTGACCTCATTGCTGTCTACAACTACCTGAGGGGTGGTTGTGGCCAGGAGGAGGTTGCTCTCTTCTCTCAGGTGGCCAGCGCCAGAAGGAGAGGACACAGCCTCAGGCTGCGCCAGGGGAGATTTAGGCTGGAGGTGAGGAGAAAGTTCTTCACTGAGAGAGTCATTGGACACTGGAATGGGCTGCCTGGGGAGGTGGTGAAGTCGCCGTCCCTGGGGCTGTTCAAGGCAGGATTGGATGTGGCACTTGGTGCCATGGTCTAGCCTTGAGCTCTGTGGTAAAGGGTTGGACTTGATGATCTGTGAGGTCTCTTCCAACCCTGATGATACTGTGATACTGTGATCTCCAGGGATGGGGTCTCAACACCCTCCCTAGGCAACCTGCTGCAGTGTTCCACCACCCTCATGGTGCAGAACTTGTTCCTAACATCCAATGTAAATCTGCTCTTCTCTCATTTCAAACCATCGCCCCTCATCCTATTGCTGGCCTTTGTAAACAGTCCCACTGCAGCTTTCTCATAGGCCCCTGCAGGTACTGGAAGGCTGCTATTAGCTCTTCCTGGCACCTTCTCTTCTCCAGGCTGAACAATCTCAGCTCCTTCAGCCTGTCCTCATAGGCAAACATACTCCTCTAGTGAAAATTTTCATGGTATTTCCTATGCAGGGAGGGGCAGGGAATGAGAGGTGGAAAAAATCTGACCTGATAGCACAGTGTGCACTGAGAAGGCAAATAATAATCAGTGTTCTTAGTGGAGTTCTGTGATTCTTGTTGTTCATCTGGGAACTGGGCACCTGACTGCCTTTACAGATTCAGTCCATGAGCCACAACTAAAGTTTCCATTTAGGCAGTAGGACTTGGTATCAGTTCAGTGACTGAACTGGGAATAAAGAGATTTCTTCAGAAGGAAAAACCTCATGGATGCTGCTCAGGCACAAGCACTTGAATGTTCTTGGCAAAGCCAATAACATGTCGTGAACTAAAGAGCACAGCCTCCAAAATATACTTTGGGAAGCCCCAAACACTGAGCCCTATCCAAAGCAGCACTTCAGAGGCAACATGCTCTAAAGCAAAGTAGCTCTGCTAAGTAGAACACTAAAATGTTCTGGAATGGCAAACCCCAAGCAATTTGTTTGTTTTCAGATTGAGGCTAAGAGGAAATATTCCCCCTCTGCTCTGCCCTGGTGAGGCCACATCTGGAGTACTGTGTCCAGTTCTGGGCTCCCTGGTTCAAGAACAGTGTGGCCAGTAGGACAAGGGAGGTTATTCTTCCCCTGTACTCAGCACTGCTCAGGCCACACCTTGAGTCCTGTGTCCAGTTCTGGACCCCTCAATTCAAGAGAGATGTTGAGGTGCTGGAACATGTCCAGAGAAGGGTGACAAAGCTGGAGAGGGGCCTGGAGCACAAAGCCTATGAGGAGAGGCTGAGGGAGCTGGGCCTGTTTAGCCTGGAGAAGAGGAGGTTCAGGGGTAACCTCATTGCTGTCTACAACTACCTGAAGGGACATTGTAGCCAGGTGGGGGTTGTCCTCTTCTCCCAGGCAACCAGCAATAGAACAAGGGGACACAGTCTCAAGTTGTGCCAGGGGAGGTCTAGGCTGGATATTAGGAAGAAGTTCTTCCCAGAGAGAGTGATTGGCACTGGAATGGGCTGCCCAGGGAGGTGGTGGAGTTGCCATCCCTGGAGGTGTTCAAGAAAAGCCTGGCTGAGGCACTTAGTGCCATGGTCTAGTTGACTGGTTAGGGCTGGGTGCTAGGTTGGATTGGATGATCTTGGAGGTCTCTTCCAACCTGGTTGATTCTATGATGATGATTCTAAGACGGACAGGAGAGGGAACTTGCTGGAGAGGAAACAGCAAAGGGCTACAAAGATGCTTAGGCAATTAGAACATCTCTCTTATGAGGAAAGGCTGAGATAATTGGGTCTTCTTTGTCTGAAAAGAGAAGACTGAGGGGAGATCACAGGAATGCTGATCCGTACTTAAAGGGTAGGCATCAGGAGGGTAGGAACAGGCTTTTTTCAGAGACACTCAGTGACAGGACAAGGGTTTACAGTCACAAACTGGAAAATAGCTCCTCCTCACATTTAGATGGAACTTCTTATTTATTTTAAGGTGTCTAAAGCCCTGGAACAGGTTGCCCAAAGAGGTAGTGGAGCTTTCATCTCTGGAGATACTCAAAACACACCTGAGTGTGTTCCTGTGTGACCTTTTGGTGAACCTGCTGTGGCATAGGATTTGGACTCAATCTCCAGAGGTCCCTTTCAACCCCCTGCACTTCTGTGATATGTTTATTTTGCTCAGGCTTTTCTGTGGTTTAAACCAAATTCACACCATAACTCTAACACTAAATAGCACTAAACTGCTGGTTTGTATCTTCCGGGTTACAAGATGTGTGAAACTGAAATTATAAAGATGAATGGTAGGTGACATCAAGGCACAAGAATGGCAACAAACCAAAGAATTAAGAAAATTAAACCCCTCCAAGAATGAATAATTTCTCCTTTAGCAAAGGTAACACAAGAAAATGGCTGAGCCAGGTTTGGGGGTTGCTGCGTTCACTCAGGCACTCATGGGCACGATTAACACTTTGGGAGTGAAACGTAGATGTGATGCTGTCTCACTGAGGCTGAGATTTTCTCTTGGCTATTTCTGACAAAGCAGAGCTCTATAGGACATTAAATAAATAAATCCACTCTATCAATCAATATGGGGTTGGAAAAAGGAGATTTATGAGAAGATAGGTTAAAAGAAGTCTATGGGAGCTGGGTACCATACTCTGCTTCTGTGAGACCCCATGTGGGCTACTGTGCCTGGCTCAAGGGCCCCCAGCACAAGAAGGGCATGGAACTACTGGAGCATGTTCAGAGCAGGATCACAAAGGTGGTCAGAGGGATGGAGAACCTCCCCTGTGGGGACAGGCTGAGAAAGTTGGGGCTGTTCAGCCTGGAGAAAAAAGGCTGTGGGGAGACCTAATAACAGCCTTCGAGTACCTGAAGGAGGCCTACAAGAAAGCTGGGAGGGGACTTGTTACAAGGGCTAGTAGCAAAAGAGTGAGAGGGGAATGGGCTGAAGCTTGAGGAGGGTAGATTTAGACCAGAGGTTAGGAAGGAATTCTTTACAGTGAGAGTGGTGAGACACTGGCAGAGGTTGCCCAGGGAGGTGGTAGATGCTTCCTCCCCAGAGGTGCTCAAGGCCAGGTTGGATGAAGCCTGTAGTAGAAGGTGTCCCTGCCTGTGGCAGAGGGCTTGGAACTAGATGATCTCTAAGGTATCTCCCAACCCAAAGCATTCTATGAATCTGAAAGCTGACCTGTAACTACTGGCTGACACGGTATGAATTGGTAGCTTACAATGGAAGTGTTTTACTCTCCCTCCTGGTTTCCCACAGAGTTTACATTTTTGTGAGCAAGTGAAGCCAAATGAAAATCTGAAAGCCTTGCAGGGCTCTGGGCTTGTCAGTCGCTATGTAAGGCAAAGTTCAGCTCTCTGCTCCCCATGGCTCAGATTCTTGGCAAGCATGACAAAAGCTTTCCTCCTACCACTGCTGGAGCCTTGCCACGGCTGCTTTGAATGCCTCCCTATTTTAGCCTCTGAGAAGCTGACAGAGGATGTTTGATGTTATACCTGCAGCTTAGCTTTTTTCCTTTTTTTTCTGTAAGGAAAAGCCTTAAGCTGACTCTTGGAACTACTGCATTAGGGAAACTGTTACAGTGTTCAGATTCTCTTGGGAGCTCCAAACACATGAGACAGCTGCTTCTGTTAAACAGAGATTTGTGGCAATCTGGAGCATTGCCAAAGGTGATGATTTCCCAATATTCTGCACTTAGCTTAGATTCTTTTAGCAAAGGTGCTGGTGAAATTCCCAGGTGATGACAGCATTTTCTTTCTGACTTGTTTGTTCTCCAAGTAAGGAAGTCCCTTACCAACACATGTGGTGCTTCTGGATGGGCAGGAAGGACATGGACCTGATGGAATAGGTCCAGAGGAGGGCCACAAAGATGACTGGGGGAACTGGAACACCTCTACTATGAGGATGGGCTGAGAGAGCTGAGGTTGTTCAGCCTGGAGAAAAGAAGGCTCTGGGGAGACCTAATAGTGCCCTTCTGGTACCTGAAGGGGATTTATGAGAAGGCTGCAGAGGGACTGCTTACAAAGGCCTGCAGTGATAGGACAATAGGCAATGGTTTGAAATTAGAAAAGAGCAGCCTTAGATTGCACATTAGGAACAAGTTCTGCACCATGAGGGTTGTGGAACACTGCAACAGGGAGGTAGTTGAGGCCCTGTTCCTGGAGGTATTCAAGGTCATGCTTGACACAAGTCTCTGAGCAACCTGACGTCATGGAGTATGTCCCTGTTCACTGCAGGGGGGTTGGCCTAGATGACCTTTGGAGATCCCTTCCAACTCAAGCCATTTTATGAGTCTGATATCTTGACAGAGTTATGACTTGCTATTGCCTGCTTTGGCTTTATTCTTCCATGCAAAACAAGATGTTACCCAAACTACATGCCACTGACTCTGAATGCCTGGAACACCAGAAACTATTTCAAAGCAGGCTCTGAAGTCTCTTCACTTGACTACTGCTGCTTAATGAAAAGAGAGAGGAATCTGTAGAGGCCCTTCCATCATTTAAAAGTTAAAGCAATATTGCCTTTGCTGCTCATCTTTCATTTTCCATGCTGAAAATGTTTATTGTTAGAATGTGAAGGATGTAAACATGAAGATTGGATGCCATGAATACGATAAGGAAATTATTTCAAGGCTAAACCTTTCTTTTTCAAGTAGAATTTAATTTACACACAGATCTTTTGCTTACATGGTTGTCTTTAGGAATGAGAAAGAGGACCTAAAAGCATTGCTTGTCTTTGTAGTGAAGTGTTGTCAGAGTGACAACTAGAACTGATCCCAGAATAAGATTCACAAGTTGCACTGAGTTTGAAGGGACCCTCAAAGGTCATCTTGTACAGCCTTCCTGCAGTCAGCAGGGACACCTCTAACTACAGCAAGTTGCTCAGGGCCACGTTGAGTCTGATCTTGAATGTCTCCAGGGATGGGGCCTCAACCACATCCCTAGACAGCCTCCTACAGCATTTCACCACACTCATTGTAAAGAACTTCTTCCTTATGTCCAACCTAAATCTGCCCTGCTCCAGTTTCAAACCATTGCCCCACATCCTATCACTGCAATCCCTTCTAAACAGTCTCTCCCCAGCCTTCCTGTAGGTCCCCTTCAGATATTGAAATGCATGGAAGGCCTCTGTGGAGCCTTCTCTGGTCCAGGCTGAATAGCCCCAAATTTTTCAGTCTGTCTTCATAAGAGAGGTGCTCCAGCCCCATCATCATCTTTATGGCTCTTCTCTGGGCGGGTTCCAGCAGGTCCAAGTCTTTCCTGTGTTGGGGGGCCCAGTGCTGGACACAATACTCCAGGTGAGGTCTCACCAGAGCACCTGATGGCTATACTTCTTTTGATGCAGCTCAGGATTCCATTGGCCTTCTGGGGTGGAAGTGCCTATTGCTGGCTCATGTCCAGCTTCTCATCCACCAGCACCCCCTGGTCCCTTTCTGCAGGGCTGCTTTCAATCTCATCATCTCTTGAGGATTGCCCTGACCTATATGCAGGACCTTGCACTTTGCCTTATTGAACCTCATGAGATTCTCCTCAGCTCACCTCTGTAGCCTGTTCAAGTCTCTCTGGATGACATCCTGCCCTTCAGTCTTATTAACTGCCCTTTAGTCTTATTAACTGCCCCACTCAGCTTGGTATCTTCAGCAAGCTTGCCAGTACAGATACTACTCCCAGTAACAATCTCCTGTTTGACTGTAGACTTTGATGCCTCACTGACCTGAGTGCAAGCTCTACTCACAGGCTGAGGGAATGTTGTGCACTATGACACAGGATTACTACCACTAATAGATATTTTGAATTGCCTTAAGTCACAGATTTGGATTTGCTTTTCAAGTCACAAAAAAGTTGGAAATGCAGTAACATTTCCCCTTAAGTAGGAGACAGTTTGATGCTTGAAGGTACAGTGGTAATTATCTGGTTGTTAGGATTTTAGAATCTTTTGCAAGTTCAGATTCCTCTTTTAATTTAGACTTCACAGGAATGATAGGAAGCAATCATTAGAATGAATTAAGCTTTGTGAACCAGCTCAGTTATTTCTTCCTTTGTCCCTAGCAGTGCTCATTATTTGCCTTGCTTCTTGAGTTAAACAGAAGCCAGGAGAGCTGTGCAGTTAAGATGGGAGAGCAGGTGAGCTGGTGAAAAATGCACAGAGACGTTTTCCATTGCAGCCAAGTTTCTTTGGACTGGTGGAGATGTAGAAGTGGACACAAGACAAGAATTATCTGCAATAAAAAAATCTCTAAAAGGAGCAAGTTTGGGCTGTTCAGTCTGAAGAAAAGAAGGCTCCAGGGAGACCTTGTAAAGGCCTGCCAGTATTTGCAGGAGACTACAGGAAAGCTGGGGAGAGACTTTTTACAAGGGCTTATAGTGATAGTGTGAAAGGCAATGGATTGAAGCTGGAAGAGCTTCAATATCCAGCCCAGATTTGGGATAGATATTAGGAAGAAATTCTTTACAATGAGCATGGTGAGACACTGGAAGAGGTTGCTCAGGGAGGTCATGGATGCCCCCTCCCTGGGAGCCAGGTGGGATGAGGTCTTGAGCAAGCTGGTCTAGTAGGTGTCCTTAGCCACGCCAGGAGAGTTCGATGATCCTTAAGGTGCCTTCCAGTCCAAATCATTCTATGAACCTATGAATAAACTGTCATGTTTTGAGAGCAGGTTGTTGCTCAGCACCCACTGAGAAAAGCAACAGAAGTTTGTCTGATTCTCTAACTTCTTCTGTTTAACAACTGCCAAGGTAAAAATCTCGTCTGTCCTGCTCTCAGGCAGTAAAAACAAAGGTTCTCAACCAACCTTAAAGGTTACTCTGCCATTTAGACCTGCTGATCATATTTAGCTTGAGTTTGTTCCATCTACATGGTAGCACTTTAAAGAGATGCATTAAGAAAGGGCTGGGAGAGCTCCTTCCTACACCACCATTATCTCCTCCATCCTCCCTGGAGCACTGCATCTCCAAACACAGTGTGACACAGGGCTCATGCCACAGTCATAGTGTATCTGTAACTGGAAAATTGTAAACTACTTTTTTGATGGGGAAAATCAGTATTCTTCGCTGTATTTTGTTAGGCTTCATATACTGATTTATTGACAGAATGGTGGAAATAGCATTATAGAAGCTTTGGAGTTGGAAGGGACCACAAAGATCATCTGGTTGCAACCCCCCTGTCATGGGCAGAGACACCTCCTGCTAGACCAGGTTGCCCAAGGCAACTTGACTTTCACCATGTCCAGGCTTGGAGCACTCACAGCTTCTCTGGACAACCTGTTCCTCACCACCCTCATAGGGAAGAATTTCTTCCTGATGTCTAATCTAAATGGAGCTTCTTCCAGTCTGAAGCCATTACCCTGCACATCCCCTTGCTCTGTCACTCCATGCCTTTGTAAAGAGTCCCCCTATAGCCTTCTGTAGGCCACTTCAAATACTGAAAGGCTGCTATTAGGTCTCCCTGGAGGTTTTTCTTCTCCAGGCTGAGCAATCCCAGATCTCTCAGCCCATCCTCACAGCAGATGTGCTGTAGCCCTCTGTTCATCTTCATGGCCCCCTCTGGACCCACTCTTAACAGTTCCATGTCCTTCCTGTGCTGAGGGATCCTGATCTGGACAGAGAATTGCAGGTGGGCTCTCTTGAGAGTGGAAGAGAGGTGAAGAATCCCTTGACCCAATGTTCACGCTGCTTTGTGGCCTGGGATATGGTTGGATTGTGGTCTGCGAGTGCCTATCCACAATCAGAGGGGCTTTCCATGACATTTAATGCAAGGATCTGTCAGCTTCATGTTCACATATGTCTGTCTGAACCACAAAATTCACATGACGTCCCTTACCTCAGGATCACTTGTTAGAACATCTGCTGTTCCTTCTGTACTTAAAGTCATGTTTCTCAGCACAGATATAGCAAATGTCATCATGCTGATACTTATAATCAGGGAGTTTCATTTCCTTGAAGCTCTTCTCTTTCCTCTGCCCTTGGAAAAAGAGAAATGCAATTAGGAAGTCAAATAGCTGTCTATTGGTTGTGTGGAGACTTGGCACATGCTTCACATGATGGCTGTTTTTGCCTTGAGGAGAGCTAACATGCTCTTTCACCTTGCAGATGATCTGCAGTGAACCCCTAGCTCCCTCAGGTTACTTGTGTCCCTAACACAGGCTAGGGACCTACAACAGCAGCAGCAACAGCAACAACAAATCCCCCCACAAGTTAAAAACTGAAGGTAGATATTTGATGAGCTATAAATGTGTGTTTATATATGTATATATGGTCTGCTCTAGTGAGGCCACATCTGGGGTGCTGTGTCCAGTTCTA
Source organism: Pogoniulus pusillus (assembly GCF_015220805.1). Lineage (NCBI taxonomy): Eukaryota > Metazoa > Chordata > Aves > Piciformes > Lybiidae > Pogoniulus > Pogoniulus pusillus. The sequence continues at coordinate 20,471,589 of NC_087265.1, forward strand.
GGCTCTCCAGTTCAAGAGAGGCAGGGAGGTATCTAGAAAGAGTCCAGCAGAGGCTACAAAGATGCAGAGGGGCCTGGAGCATCTCTATGAGGAGGAGAGGCTGAGAGCCCTGGGACTGGAGAAGAGCAAACTGAGAGTGGAATCTTCTCAATGCTGATGAATAGCTAAAGAGCAGGAGGGCAAAAGGATGGAGCTAGACTCTTTTCAGTGGCAGCCAGTGACAGGACAAGGAGCGATAGGAACAGAGGAAGTTCCATCTAAACTTAAGGGAAAACTCCTTTGCTGTCAGGGTGCCGAAGCTTTGGAGCAGGCTGCCCTGAGAGGTTGTGGAGTGTCCTCTGAAGAGATTCCAAACCCACCTGGACACTGCAATCCTGGGCAATTTGCTGTGGGTGACTGTCATGGAAGGTAGCAGAGCCCTTTTGCAAAAGCCTCATTTGTACACAGGGTCGTGGTTCACATGGAGGCCTTCCATGGAAAAAGCAAAACATTGCTTTCTCTCTGCCTGCATGGCGACAGCCATTGTCTCAGCAGCTGTACACCCGCTGGGAAGATCTCTCTCCCAAAGGGGCAGAAATATAAACATAGGCTATGTTTTGGAATAAGGACCTTGGTTCTCATCACCTGATGAGCACCTGTTGGAGGCTGACCCCTGGGTAGTTCTACAGGTTGTTTTTGGTAAGAATTGCCCAGTTGTAGGAATTGATTATAACTTTGTACCAATCTGTAAAGTTCACGCAAACCGCCTGAGTTGGCTGAAACACACCTCTTTTGGACACTATAAAAATGCTGCATTTGCCTTAATTGAGCAGCCTTTACACCCCCTTGATGCCCTGCTCACACACGCATTGGCACTCGCTCGGCATTCGCACCGCAGCACCGAAGTTACAGCCGGCTCGGGACGGAACAGAACTTGGCAGTGCCCGATCCTCGTCAGCCTCGGAAGCCAGCGCCCAGCTCAGACAACGCACCTTAAGTTCATAATACTCTAAGACTTCTTTGAACTGCATTTGGACAGTGAGTAACTGACAAAACCTTAATTTGAAAGGCTGAGTAATCTCTCAAGACTCCAATGAAGGCACTAAAAATCACAGACTCTCTTCACTTTAGCCATTCTGTATTTTAATTCACAACCACGAACCAAGCGCTTACGTGGGATAGCTATAAATGAGTTTGGGGAAGGGCATTTCTGGTGTTTTAGTAATAAATCATTTCAACTTTTTTTTATAAATCGGCCTCTCATGTTATTTTCCAAAATTCCCCAAAACTTCATTCCACAATAGTGACCCTGCTTTAGTAGAGAGGCTGCACTGGACAACCTCCAGGGGTTTCTTTCAACTCCCACTGTGCTGGGATTCTGTACAGGGTTAGTTTCAAGTAATTTCAGATGCTAGAATAAGGAAGAGACTCTCAAATGACATTTGAATTGAAAAGCAATTTTGTAGAGTTGGTTTTATGGGAGAAAAGTTATTTGTCACATCATGCTAGCCAAAAAAGTAGGGCTGCTGAGAGGCACAGGTTGCCCAGGGAGGTTGTGGGTGCTTTCTCCCTGGAGGTGTTCAAGGCCAGGTTGGATGAGGCCTTGAGCAACCTGATCTGGTGGGAGAGCCCTCTGGCCATGGCAGGGGGATTGGAACTAGGTGATCTTTAAGGTCCCTTCCAACATAAACCATTCTATGAATCTGTGATGAAAATGTAACTAGAACAGGATAAATTCCAGTAGGGCATGTGAGAGCAAGCAGCCTGTCTGCCTACAGAGCTGGCATCCTGGCTTGCATCAGGAATGCTGTGGCCAGCAGGACAGGGAAGTCCTTCTGCCCCAATGCTTAGGCCACATCTTGAGTCCTGTGTCCAGTTCTGGGCCCTCAATTTAAGAAAGATATTGAAGTGCTTGAATGTGTCCAGAGAAGGGCACCAAGGCTGGTGAGGGGGCTGGAGCACAGCCCTGTGAGGAGAGGCTGAGGGAGCTGGGGGTGTTCAGCCTGGAGAAGAAGAGGCTCAGGGGAGACCTCATTGCTTTCAACAACTACCTGAAATGAGGTTGTAGCCAGGTGGGGTTGATCTCTTCTCCCAGGCACCCAGTGACAGAACAAGAGGACACAGCCTCAAGTTATGCCAATGGATGTATGGGCTGGATTTTAGGAGGAAGTTCATGACAGAGAGAATGATTGGCATTGGAATGGGCTGCCCAGGGGGGTGGTGGACTCCCCATTCCTGGAGGTGTTTAAGAGAAGGCTGGATGAGACACATAGTGCCATGGTCTAGTTAATCAGAAGGTATTAGGTGATAGGTTGGACTTGATGATCTCAGAGGTCTTTTCCAACCTGATCAGTTCTGTGATGCTGTGAAAAGAGGTCAGTGTGAGGTGGGGGTCAGTGTCAATTGACAGTACACGAGGAAATGGCCTCAGATTATGCCCAAGGAGGTTTAGGTTGGATATTAAAAGAATCTTATTTGCTGAAAGGGTCCCCAAAGACTGGAAAAGGCTGCCCAGGGAAATGTAGAGGTGCTTCAGAGAGGCAGAGACATGGTACTGAGGGACATGGTTTAGCAGCAGCCTTTGCAGAGTTAGATCATGGTTGCAGTCGATGATCTTAATGGTCTTTTCCCACTGAAACTATTCTGAGAGTCTGGAATTTAGCACCAAAACTATACTATGTGCATCCATCTCATGCTCTAACTGTGCAAAAAAAAAAACAACCAAACCAAAACAACAAAAAAGGATATTTCAGGAGGGGAACTTTTTTTCAGAAGAAAACCTTGGCTGTAAATAGCCTATTTTAATAGATCAAACCCGAGCTTAGTGCATTCTGGTTCCACCAAGAAGCATGCTCTGTGATTTGCCCCTGGGAGCAATCGCATTCATTGTGCTGATGACATGTGAAAATATACAAGGAATAATACTTCAGAGGTTTCACTTCCTTTCACAAGGTAATCAGAAGATCCAGGAGTAGCTGTCTGAGCAGTGATAGGAGTACTGTGCAGTCATGTGCTTCCCATGGAAATCATTTGTGACTTCCCGCGCTTTACTGCCGCTCATCTTCAAAGCACAAAGCCAGCTTCTGTTTGGAGCAGAACAATTATTTGCTTTACATTCAACTTTGATGTAGTTCTTCATTCAAACTTGGTTTCAAAGGAGCAGAATTGGTGCAGCTCTGTACAGCTCGTGGGTAGCTTCCCCTCCTGGGACACTTTTCTGTTGATAGATCTCAGTATACTTTACCATCCTGGGCTGCATCAAAAGCAGTGTGACCAGTGGGACAAGGGAGGTGACTCTGCCCCTCTGCTTTGCTCTCCTCTCGTGTGACCCCACCTGGAGTACTGACACCCACAGCATAAGAGGAATGTGGAACAGCTGGAGCAGGTCCAGAGGAGGGTCACAAAGATAACAGGGTTGAAGAATCTCACCTACAAGGACAGGCCAAGAAAGTTGAGGCTGTTGAGCCTGGAAAAAAGAAGACTCCAGGGGGACATAATAGCAGCCTGAATGAGGCTAGAAGACAGCTGGGATGGGACTTTTTACGAGGGCTTTGAATGATAGGGGCTGGGGAATGGATTGAACCTTGAGGAGGGCAGACTTAGACTGGAGATGAAGAAGAATTCTTTCAGTGAGTGGAACAGGTTGCCCAGAGAGGTTGCAGATGCCCCCTCCTGGAGGTGTTCAAGGCTAGATTGGTTGAGGTCTTGAGCAACCCGATCTAGGGGACGGTGTCCCTGCCCATGGCAGTGGGGTTGTAACTAGATGATCATCAAGGTCCCTTTCAACCCTAAACCATTCTATGACTCTATGAACATTAATTCAGCTGCTTGCCAGAAAGGAAATGTGTTTTGCTGGATTTAGAACAAGACCTGATGCTAATTATTGCTAATTCCTGCTACTTTTGCAAAGAATTATAGTAGCAGTTGTCTCCATACCTTACCTGAGGCATGGTGATGGAGTGATTATAGGCTGATATATCTCCAAGTATTTCAGTTTGAATTTTCTGGGTGGCTTAGTTCTGTATAGTATGGTTTTGCCTCTCAGGATCATACCTGTGTTGCTGCTTGCATTGTCCCTGTGGGTATCTATCCAAAAAGCCAGGCCTGTTGTCTTATGCTGGACGGGTTAGACAGATGGGCCAAGGCTAATTGTATGAAGTTTACAAGTGCCAGGTCCTGCACCAAGATCACAGGATGTCAGGGGTTGGAAGGGACCCAAAATGATCATTGAGTCCAAGTCCCTTGCCAGAGCAGGACCATACAGCCTAGATCAGGTCACACAAGAATGCATCCAGACAGGCCTTGAAAGTCTCTAGAGAAGGAGACTCCACAGCATCTCTGGGGAGCCTGTTCCAGTGCTCCATGACCCTTAGAGTAAAGAAGTTCCCCCTTGTGTTGAGCTGGAACCTCCTGTGCTGCAGCTTCCATCCATTGCTCCTTGTCCTATCCCAGGGAGCAGTGAGCAGAGCCTGTCCCCCCACTCCTGACCCCCAGCCCTCAGATAGTTATAAACATTTATTAAATCCCCTCTCAGTCTTCTCTTCTCCAGACTAAGCAGCCCCAGGTCCCTCAGCCTCTCCGCATCAGGCAGTGCTCCAGTCCCCTAATCATCCTATAGGCCCTCTGCTGGACCCTCTCCAGCAGATCCCTGTCCCTCTTAAACTGGGGAGCCCAAAACTGAACACACTACTCAAGATGATGTCTCACCAGGGCAGAGCAGAATGGAAGGAGAACCTCCCTAGATCTGCTGGCCACACTCTTCTTAATGCACCCCAGGATCCCATTGGTTTTCTTGGCCACCAGGGCACACTGCTGTTATCCACCAGCACTCCCAGGGCTGCTCTCCAGCAGTTCACCTCCCAGCCTGTACTGGTGCAGTTTATTATTCCTCCCCAGGGGCAGGACTCTGCACTTGTCCTTGTTGAGCATGGATCACAACAAACCATGGTAAACCCGGACTTGGGGATGTGCGGTTGGAAAGCTGTGACTCAGAGAGGGACCTGGGTGTTCTGGTTGATAGTTGACTAAATGTGACTCAGCAGTGTGCCAGGTGGCCAAGAAAGCCAATGGCATCCTGGCTTGTATCACAAACAGGGTGGCCAGCAGGTACAGGGAGGTGATCATCCACTGTACTCAGCGCTGGTGAGGCCACACCTCAAATATTGTGCTCAGTTCTGGGCCCTTCATTACAACAGGGACATTGAGGTTCTGAAGCATGTCCAGAGAAGGGCAAGAAGGCTGGAGAAGGGCCTGGAGCACATGGCCAACAAGGAACATCTGAGAGAGCTGAGGGTGTTCAGTCTGGAAAAGAGGAGGCTCATTGCTCTCTACAGCTACCTGAAGGGAGGTTGGAGTGAGGAGGGGACAGCCTCTGCTCCTTGGTGGCAAACAACAGTAGCAGAAGAAATGGTTTTGAGCTGCACCAGGGGAGGTTCAGGCTGGATGTTTCTTCACAGAAATGTTTCTCAAACATTGGAATGGTCTGCCCAGGGCAGTGGTGGAGTCACCATCCCTGGAGGTGTTTAAGCAGCCTGTAGACCTGGTGCTTAGGGACATAGCTTAGTGTTGAGCCTTCAGTGCTGGGTAAAGGGTTGGACTGGATGAGCTTAGAGGTCTCTTCCAACTGGATGTTTTCTGTGATTAAACTGATATTAAACTGATATCTGAACAGGCACTCCTATGAGTCAACTAAAACACTTGGAAAAGTTAATTAAAACCAGAAAGGAGATTATTACATGCTGTAAATTCAATGTGTTCCATAGGAGTCTATCCACACAGACAACTGTTAAACCTCCCAAAAGGAGGTTGGAGTGAGCTGGGAGCTGGTCTCTTCTCCCTAGTATCAGATGATAGGATGAGAGGAAATGGCCTGAAATTGTGCCAGGGGAGATTTAGGTTGGCTATTAGGAAAGGTTTCTTTACAGAAAGAGTGGTCAGGCATTAGAACAGGCTGCCCAGGGAGGCAGTGAAATCACCATCCCTGGAGGTGTTCCAGACAATGGCACATAGGAACATGGTTTAATGGCCATGGTGGTCTTAGGTTGATAGTTGGGCTCAATGACCTTACAGGTCTTTTGCAACCAAAACAATTCTATGAGTCTATAGACCCCATTCCATGATAACCCAAAATTTTTCATCCAAATATTAGACAGCTTACTTTGAGGATGGCATAAGAGTTCAGTGCTAAGCATTAAAAACCGAGAACAGGAATATTACTGCCTTGATGCTGACTGAGTCCTGTATCAAAGCCTCCTCCGTGACTGTGTGGTGTAACTGCTTGCAGTGTTTGCCACCATGGTGATGTGACTGCCCTGTTCTGTGGGGCTCTTGCTTCACCCAGTGAAAAGTGCTGGCTCTGCAGATTGTTTGCAGAAAGCAGTTTTCAGACAGTCATAGAATGGTGGGGATTCAAAGGGACCTCTGGAGATCGAGTCCAACCCCCCCAGCCAAAGCAGGATCACCTGGGGCAGGTCACACAGGAACACATCCAGGCAGGTTTGGAATCTTTCCAGAGAAGGAGACTCCACAACCTCTCTGGGCAGCCTGCTCCAGGGCTCTGTCACCCACAGAGTAAGGAAGTTTTTCCTCTTGTTGAGGTGGAGCCTCCTGTGTTCCAGTTTGTACCTGTTGCCCTTTGTCCTGTCACAGAGTGCTGCTGCAAAGAGACTGGCCTCTTCTTCACCCCCACCCCTCAGTTATTTGTCAGCATTAACAAGGTCTCCCCTCGGTCCTCTCCAGGCTAAACAGCCTCAGGTCTCTCAGTCTTTCCTCAGAAGAGTTTTGATTTTAAAATTCACCCTCAGTCTAAAACTTGTGCAAACTGAATGTTGTTTGTGTTTCCTGGGAAAGATTTAAGCTACCATGGATGCTAAAGTATCCATCTGAGCCATTCCATCTGCACAGAGCTCAGGAAGCTCTGTGTCTAGCCTTGAGCTCTGTGGTAAAGGGTTGGACTTGATGATCTGTGAGGCCTCTTCCAATCCTAATAATACTGTGATACTGTGATACTGCTTCTATGGGGAAAGAGATGAGTGCAGCTGGCTTCCAGTGTTAGATTTACCTCTTATGAGCTCTTTACTGAAATGTTCTTTAGACTTGAAGATTTTTAAAGGAGGTTATGTCCAAAAACAAAATTAAGACACTAGTTCATGGAATCATAGAGTGGTCTGGGTTGGAAGGGACCTCCAAAGGTCATCTAGTCCAACCCCCCCTGCAGTAAGCAGGGGCATCCTCAACTAGATCAGGCTGCCCTCTTGTTCCTTGTGGTCAGGAGCTAAGGTATCAAAAGTATTTTTCATTCCTGGCTGCTGTTACACTGGTGACAGCAACAGCAGAGGCATATGCTGCTGCAGATAAATAACTTTGTTTTTCCTGACTCTGTGGCTTAAATGGGCAAAAGCTCCTCTGGGAACATGGAAACCTCACACCTTAGCTCCAGGTCTCCTTCTCAGGCAAAATCCCAGTCAGGAGTAACAACGAAGGATCTCCTCTTGGTGTCATACTGCACATTGATGTGAATTTTTTTAATTGTATATGTTTGTTTTCAAGCTGCAGGTTTTCTTTCTCTGCTGACAGACCCTCAGTTCTTCAGCAAGATGCAATTCTTTCCAGGTCAGAACAAGAATGAGTCTTGGAAAGAGAAATTAAAATGAAGTGCTCAAGGAGTACAGTTTAAACACTGTACTTTCTTCTTATCTCTTCAGCTGCCCTTAGACATCTCTGCCTGCCTTCAGACTGGCTTATTTGTTCAGACTGCCAGACTTGCTGGAGTCAAATCCAAGGGGAACAATGTGAACTCTCTTAACCCCAGTTCTCCCACACAACTAACTCCTTAGTGACTCTGAGGGACAATTTGCATTGTAAGAGTCAGAAAAACGTGGAAGTTAAAATTTTCTAGCAAGCAGAACCTGGTGGAAGTCCTCACTCCCTAGTTCTCCTTCAGCACTGGGCAGGGTTAATTTACATGCTCTGCTCTGCTTTCTTTTTCCTCCTCCACAGTGCATTTTCTGTCAGGGTGGCTGTGTGGAGTGGCTCAGGGCAGCAGAGCTGCCTCCATGCCTGGCTGTATCAAGTATATTTCATCTCATAAAGGAAGCCAGCTCTCAGGAACTAGAGGAAGGAAATAGTTTTCCTGTTTCATATTAGCCCCTAAGACTCTAAAGCTACTTTTGTGATCTTAGTGGAGTTGCAGTTTGTCAGTATGAAGAGAGGTATGTGCTGCTTATCCTTCATCTTCTCAGACATGATATAAAATCCTTGGTGTAGGTGTATTTTTAGTAGGAAAAGATGTGTGTTTTCCTTCAGTCATGTGGTTGGCTACAGATTCATAGATTCATAGAATGGTTTATGTTGGAAGGAACCTTAAAGATCATCTAGTTCCAACATCCCTGCCATGGGCAGGGACACCTTCCACTAGTGCAGATTGCTCAAGGCCTCACCCAACCTGCCCTTGAGCATCTCCAGGGAGGGAGCACCTACAGCCTCCCTGGGCAATCTGTTCCAGTGTCTCACCACCCTCACTGTAAAGAGTATTCAGCCTAAATCTGCCTTCCTCAAGATTAAAGCCCTTCCCCCCTCACCCTGTCACTACAAGCCCTTGTAAAAAGTCTCTTTCCAGCTTCAGGTACTGGAGGGCTGCTCTAAGGTCTTCTCAGAGCTTTCTCTTCTCCAGGCTGAACAGTCCCAGCTCTCTCAGCCTGTGGCACAGGAGAGGTTCGCCAGTCTTACAATCATTTTGTGGCCCTCCTCTGGACCCGCTCCCTGTCCTTATGCTGGAGACCCCAGAACTGGATGCAGTACCCTAGGTGGGGCCTCATGAAAGCAGGGCAGAGTGGCAGAATCCCCTCCCTGTCCTGCTGCTCTCACTGCCTTTGCTGCAGCCCAGCACACAGCTGCCTTCTGCGCTGCCAGCGACCACTGCTGGCTCATGTTAAGTTTATCAACTGCCTTCTCCTTGAGACTTCTCCCAGGCCTCTCCTCACCCAACTTATATTTGTGCTTGGCATTGCCCCAGCCCAGGTGTAGTATCTTGTACTTGGCCTTGTGAAATCAACAAGTGAAAAATGACTCACAAGTGGAAAAGGAAAACACTCAGTGAGAAGCATAGCTCATGCTGTCTGCATCTCAGATGCCTGGTGGTCCTATCCTAAAACCAGGAGCTGCATTTTTAGACAGATGGATGCTCCAGCAGGGTGAGGCCACACAGCACAAGGTATGCTTTGTGGGAAGTGAATTATTAGCAGCTGGGTTTGCTGCTTAGTCATTTCTGTGATGCTGAAGGTCTTTGTGGGAATATGTTCCAGTGAAACTACTAACACAGTTCCTTTATCTACTGGGTGGTTCATTCCTTGGCAGAAGACTTTAGCAGACAATGTATAAAACTTAAAGGAGAAGCTGAAATGCATGTTAAAAACTGGAGACAGTGAGAGCTCAGAGACAGGGCATTGCTCAATAGTTGTGTTGTTTTCTGTGGTTAGACCAAGTGTCCTTTTTCTGCACAGCTGCCAGGATTGCTAAGCACAAAACATCTCCTTTTGTGGCCCGTCCAAACCGCAGTGTATTTGCTGTGTCAGCTTTCTCATCAGTTTAGGTACTGGGAGCAGGAGAGAAGTGCTGTGACTCGTGTCAGGGTTACTGACCAGATGTTTCTGAAGTAAGAGTGACCCTTAAATCACATGAGTTTGATCTGGAGAAGAGATTCTTGGGATCAAGGCAAAGTTTCAGCTTCGGCTGTGATATCACTGTGATATCAGGAATGGTGTGGTCAGCAGGAGCAGGGAGGTCATTCTGCCCCTGTGCTCTGCACTGGTTAGACCACACCTTGAGTCCTGTGTTCAGTTCTGGTGCATTGAGATGCTTGTGCGTGTCCAGAGAAGGGCGACGAGGCTGGTGAGAGGCCTTGAGCACAGCCCTACGAGCCACATCTCCTTAACCTCACTGCCACTAATCTTCCTTCTTAACCTCTTGGCTGCACCTTTATTCCTTTCTCAGGATTTGGGGTAAGGTTGAGAGGGCAGGGGGAGGTGTTGGGGTGGTTTGAGAGCCCCTCCTGGGGACTCAGGTTTCTGGGAGGGGAGTTGTGCTTCTGTATTGTTTATCCTTTGTATATTTCTGTCTATAACTGTATATACTGTAAATAGCTGCTTGTATATTGTCCTGCTTGTAAATAAATAGCTTCATTTATATTCCTGGAGCCCTTCTGAGTTAGCTGGGGCAATTACAAAAGCGGGGGGGGGTGGGGGGGGGGGTGGGGGGGTGGGTGGATAAGATCCAAAGCATCACAGTGAGCAGCCCACAACCCCAAGCAGTGCTACAGTCTGGGGACAGAGTGGCTGGAGAGCAGCCAGGAAGAAAGGGACCTGAGGGTACTGGTGGATAGTAGCTGAAGATGAGCCAGCAGTGTGCCCAGGTGGCCAAGAGAGCCAATGGCATCCTGGCCTGCATCAGGAACAGTGTGGCCAGTAGGACAAGGGAGGTTATTCTTCCCCTGTACTCAGCACTGCTCAGGCCACACCTTGAGTCCTGTGTCCAGTTCTGGGCCCCTCAATTCAAGAGAGATGTTGAGGTGCTGGAATGTGTCCAGAGAAGGGCAACAAAGCTGGTGAAGGGCCTGGAGCACAGCTCTGTGAGGAGAGGCTGAGGGAGCTGGGGGTGTTTAGCTTGCAGAAGAGGAGGTTCAGGGGTGACCTCATTGCTGTCTACAACTACCTGAAGAGAGGGGTAGGTGTCCCCTCCCAGGCAACCAGCAACAGGACAAGGGGACTGTCTTGGTTCTAATTTAAGTTTCCCAGAGACTCAAATACAGTTAATAGAACCAACAACACAGCCTCCCTGGGCAACCTGTCCCAGTGTCTCACCACTCTCACTGTAAAGATTTTCTTCCTAATATCCAGTCTAAATCTGCCCTCCCCATGCTTTTAGTTACTTCTTTAGGAACTACTTCAGTAGGTAACTGCCAATGCTGTGTGATTGCTTTGAGATAGTGCAACCCAGGAACATGAGGTAATCTTTCTCTTTCCTGACTCTCAGAACTGGCCCTAGATGTTACCACACCAGGGTTATTCACTACATATAGAGACAGAGGACTGCTTCTAATGGAAAATGTGAAAGCATCTGTAGATATGCAGTGTTATTTCAAAGCTGTAAATTCTTCTGAGCTGTGCAAGCCCAGGAAATACAAAGTACAAACATAATGACATGCCTGATCACCTGGAGCTTTTGTTACACCCTGCAGGCATTAACTGAGGAAGATTGTGTCTGTGTTCATCCAGTTGAGTTCACTTCGAGTTTGTTCAACTTTTTGTGGAATCATGGAATGGTTTGGGTTGGAAGGGTCCTTAAGCATTATCTGGTTCCAACTCCCATGCCATGGACAGTGGCACCTTCTACCAGAGCAGGCTGCTCAAGGCCTCATCCAGCCTGGCCTTGGACACCTCCAGGGAGGTGACATCCACAGCCTCCTTGCACAACCTGTTCCAGTGTCTCACCACCCTCACTGGATAGAATTTCTTCCTAATCCCCAGTTTGAATCCACTCTCTTCCACCTTGAATACATTTCCTCTTCTCCTATTGCTCAAAGCCCTTGTAAAAAGTCCTTTCCCACCTCTTTTGTAGGCCCCCTTCAGGTACTGCAAGGCTGCTCTAAGGTCTCCCCAGAGCTTTCTCTTCCCTAGTCTGAACTTCCCCAAGTCTGTTAGCCTCTCCCTATAGGAGAGGTTCTCCAGCCCTCTGATCATGGTCATGGCCTCCTCTGGACCTATTCCAGTGGTTCCATGCCCTTGTTGTGTTGAAGGCACCAGAACTGGATGCAGGTAGAATCTCACAAGAGCAGAGCAGATGGACAGAATCATCTCCTTGTCCTGCTCTTGCTGCTTTTGATGTAGCACAGCACACAGCTGCCTTCAGTGCTGCCAGTGACTACTGCTGGCTCATGGTGAGTCTTTCATTAGCTGACACTCTCAAGCCCTCCTTGAGACTCTCTCTCAAGTCACTCCTCACCCAAGCTATATTTGTGCCTGGGATTGCCCCAACCCAGGATTATGACCTTGCACTTGGCCTTGTTGAATTTCATGGGGTTGGCTCAGCTCCTCCTCAAGCCTGCCCAAGTCCCTGATATGTCAAATTCCTGGTGAAATGTACTGAGTGTGTCTAAAATGTGTTCTTCCTTTCTTCTCATCTTTTCCTCTTCTCCATTTGAGTAGGACCATGTGATGGTTTGGGTGTTACTCACCCCCTCACACTTTGGGAACCCAGACTAGACTCAGCTGGCTCTGGAAATTGAATGAAGCTTATATTTACAGCTTAGCTCAATATACAGCAGATATTTACAGTATATACAGTTATATACAGAAATACACAAGGTAAAAGGTAATACAGAAACACAACTCCCCTCCCAGAGACCTGAGTCCCCACCCAGGAGGGGCTCCCAACCGCCCTTCCACCTTCTCCCACCCCTTTCAACCTTACCCCAGACGTTGCCTTGTGCCCAAGGAAGAATGGAGGATTGGCCAGGGAGGTTAGGAAGCAGGTGGATTAATCAGAAAGATGGCAGGTTAGGTTAGAGAGAGAAATGCAGCCCACAGGCTGGACAGAGAGCAGTTCCCTTATCTGTGTTTGGATTTTTGGTTTTGTACATCTCAGCAAGCCTATGAGTGAATTAGACATCATCATGGTTTCCCTCTCAGAGCCTGTAATCTAGTTCTTCTCACCAATACATTCTAGCTAGCTTCAAACTAGCACAAGCCATATTAATGTAACGGGGGTGATGTGCTTCCAGTGTCTGCATACCTTCTCTGAGTTATCAGTTAGGACTTGCCATGGTTCTCTGAATAGAATATGCTGAGAGCAGTAACATCTGCTCAAATATCTGTTGGATGTATCTGTGGATTTGCAGGAGGTGAAGTAATGGAGTGAGTCAGAAACACAGCTGTCAGGTTCTCCTCCCCCTCTACTCTGCCCTGGTGAGGTCACATCTGTAATATTGTGTCTAGTTCTGGGTTCCTCAGTTCAAGAAGGAACCTCAGGCAACTGCTTGAAAGAGTCCAGTGCAGAGCCACAAAGACACTGAAGGCAGTGGAGCATCTCCCTTGTGAGGAGAGGCTGAGGGAGCTGAGGCTCTTTAGCTTGGAGGAATGAGGTCGCCCAGTTTCATGTTTACACAGAAGTGAAGGGCAGTGTCAGGAGGACAGAGCCAGACTCTGCTCAGTGACACTGCTGTCACAAAAGATTGCATACCTAATTAAATCAGTTAAATTCTAATAGACTACAAATATTTGAAGGATGCCATAGACTTTCTAAAGTATTGTTGAGGTTACTCATTACTTCAGTCAATTAATGTTTATTTAAATGCAAACACAGCTGTTTCTTATGGTTGGTTTTTGCTCCTCTCAGGAGAGACTCACCAAGTGAGCAAACAAAACATACTAAGGTTGACAAACCTTACTTCTGCAAAGCCCATAGTCTCAAATGGCAGATATCCTTGCTGTCTAAATTCAGGGAGGGAGGAGGAGGATGGGAAATTGATTTGGGTTCTGGTTAAGGTTTTTTCTGATGTTCTTGTCTTCTGGATTCTACCTGACCCTGGAAGCCATAAACTGAATAAAACTGAGCTTCCAGAAATTGCTTTGAAGCTGGATCTTGTCTGTGTCAATGTGACAGCAGAAGGCACAGAAAGAACATTGAACTGTTGGAGAAAGTCCAGAGGAGGTCACAAAGATGCTCAGAGGGCTGCAGCAGCTCTGCTATGAGGACAGGCTATGAGAGTTGAGGCTTTTCAGCCTGGAGAAGAGAAGGCTTCGAGGAGACCTTGGAGTAGCCTTCCAGTATCTGAAGGGGGCCTACAGGAAGGCTGGAGAGGGACTACTGACAAGGTCTTGTAAGGACAGGATGAGGAGTAATGGGTTTGTACTGGCAGAGGGGAGATTTCAACTGGATGTTAGGAAGAAGTTCTTCCAGCGAGGGTGGTGAGACACTGGCACAGGTTGCCCAGGGAGGTTGTGGCTGCTCCCTCCCTGGAGGTGTTCAAGACCAGCTTGGATGAGGCCTTGAGTGACCTGTTCTAGTGGGAGGTGTCCCTGCCTATGGCAGGGGGTTGGAACTAGATGATCTTTGAGGTCCCTTCCAACCTAAGCCATTCCATGTTTAGAGGGTCTCCTTGGCACCACCTCTGGAACACATATTTGGCTTTTCAGGCCTTGATTATTAAAACTCAACATATTTGCTTTTGACTCTCCTCTCTGCTTGTGTCAGCAGCCATGCACAAATCCCCTGTGCCCCGGGTGACATTTGGGCTCTACGTAAGCAGCAGCCACCCCCTATAACACAAAGCAGGCTTCACCTTGTCAGAAGCAGCACTGGTAACCTTTTCCCTTAAAAAAAAAAAAAAAAGCTTGGATCAACATAATATTTGCCTGTCCCTTTCAACCCCTGTGATCTGCAATACACACAGTGTAGCCCAATTTTACTATTGCTTCACCAAAACCAACACCAGAAGCATCTCCTTTTCAGTCTCCTTCGGTAAGACCTTTCCACAGGGCACTGTAGCATTTCCCAGTTGTTCCAAGTTTTTCCAAAGATCTCTAATAGTCTGGGATGTGTTTCTTTAAATATCTCTTCCCTTCTTTTTGTGTTGTTGGTTTGATATTTTTTGTTTCTGAATGGGAAATGCCTAACCTGGATAGCTTCAGCAAGGAGTAAATAGGGGATTAGTGAACTCATACAATGGCTTGCTTCACATTTCTCTCTTTGCAGTGTGATCTCATTAAGGAGCAGTCAAACTGAATTGGGAAAATGAATGCTGGATTGAAAACAAAAAAAAGAAAGCTGCTTTGTGCCTCTCAGATTCTACTTAAGAAATAATTACTGTTGACTGGATCTAATAAGAAGGTAGCCTTTTCAATTCAGCCTTTCAAATGGAATGTTTACCATGAAATTCCTTATTCCTTGAGAAATAACAACACCTAAAGATCCTGAGATCATTTTTCTGGAACCCTGCTGTTTTCATTGTCACTAACTTCTGTAGATGTGAGCCTGTTTGAAATGAAACAGAAAAGAAAATGACAATGAAAGTGATTATCTCAGAAAAATGGGAAGAAAATTAACCTAATCCCTATTGTGTAGTGGACAGATTTTTTTTTTCCTGTGGAGAAATAAATGACAACAGATACAGAAAGATTAAATTTTCTGAGTAACTGTACTAAACTTTATTTAGACCAGAGTGACGTTTGCTGGACGGTGTTTCTTAGTAGCTCTTGAAGCTCCCTGTAAATGATGTCTATAACAAGCTGTGTGGTTTAGATTCCTTAATGCAAGTAGCCTGCTTCTGCAGCTCTGTTCTGCTTTCTTGTTATGAGCACTTGGCGCATTAAACAGAGCACAATGGCTCGTTCCCTTTTTATGGTGGCTATCCAGTACCCAGCAGCTGTGAATGCTTCATGGCTGGAGCATGCTGTTTGATCAGCAAGTACTTATGGATGGAAAAATTGTGCATGCCTTGAGAATGGCAAAAGCTGCCTACCCCTGCCCAGTGTTCAGCTTGTGCTGAAGCAACCTGCAGCACCATAAGCATGAGGGCCAGAGCCTGATTGCCTGTGGAAATTCAAACAGAAATAAAACAAGCAACAGCTCCCAGATGATATCTATATCACAAGACATTAGGGATTGGAAGAGATCTTGAAGGATTGAGTCCAATCCCCCTCCCAGAGCATGATTACCTAGGGTAGGTCATACAGGAATGCATCCAGGTGGGGTTTGAGTGTCTCCAGAGAGAGGGGCTCCACAAGCTCTCTGGGTAGCCTGTTCCAGGGTTCTATCAACCCTCATAGTAAGGAAGTTTTTCCTTATGTTCACGTGGAACCTACTCTGCTCCAGCTTGCACCCATTGCCCCTTGTCCTGACACTGAACATCACTGAGCAGAGCCTGGCTCCATCCTCTTGACACTGCCCTTCACATCTTTATAAATGTGAATGAGGTCACCTCTCATTCTCCTCTTCTCCAAGCTAAAGAGCCCCAGCTCGCTCGGCCTTTCCTTACCAGGGAGATCTTCCACTCTCTCATTTGTGTGGCTGTGCACTGGGCTTTTTCATGCAACTTCAATCAAATTCCCAGAATCTAGAGTCTTACATCAATGAAGTTTTCATTTAAAACACAAAGAAATTGTTGCCTATGGACAAAGCTAATCTCTTCTGCAGTGTCACTTTCATCTGCTGTGTTGCTCTTGTAAGTTCTTGCATTCTCTCAGGTTGAGCTCTGTATAATGTGAATTACTGTCCTACAATGATTACAAGGTTTCAGTAACTTTTCAGGTCCATTTGATGTGGCTGCAGGATACCTCCTTTCTGCTTTCCCTACTGATTCTTACTTGAACTATGATCTGAACTTGTTAGATTTTATTTTGTTGAATATCTTTTCAAGTCTATAGGTCAGCAGGGTCTGATTCTGGACTCTGTGCATCAGCACAAGATCATCTGACTCACTCTGCATAGCCCAGTACCAGGACTGGCCAAGTGTGTGAGTAGAGGTGAAAGGCACAGGAGCACCTCTCCAACTTGGCATGACTAGGAGAGAGTTACACAAAAGGAGAGAATTGATTTCTAGGTTGGTTCTATTAGAAAAATTAAACTTCCTGACATTTCTCTGTGTGCAGCTCCCAGACCTCCCCTCCCCTTCCAAATAACTTTTGAACCCTTTGGTCAGTTTTAAGCCTGTTGGATCAAGAGGTTAAACTACAGGAAGTTAATTGGGATAAGCAGTTGGTAAGAAGAGAAAGCTGCCATGAACGTCCTACTGAAGAGGGGTCTGTGGCTTGGCACCAGAAAATGCAGATGGAAAGGAGATGCAAATGCTCCTTTTGCCCTAGGCAGCTCGTGGCTCAAAACTAAGACATCCTGGTAGATGAGAAGTGGTTGCTGGAGATCAAGCAAAACCCAGAGGCACAAAATTATGGGAAAACTGGCAACACTGTCTCTGCATGGAACCGTTTTGGTTATCCTTTTCCTGAAGATTTAAGGCATGTTTCTCTCCTTTGTTTTGGTTTTTGTTTTGTTAAACGTTTGTGTGTGTGTTTTGGTTTGGGGGTTATCTCTTTTTTTTGGTCAGTTCCCCCTTGGTGATCCTCCTCTTGCTGGCACTACTCTTGCAACCCAAGCAGGCACCCGAGTCTCTGCAGATTCATTCTTTCTTGAGTAACAAAGAGCTAAGGATGCTTTAAAATGGATTGTATTTAGCCTGAAAAATTGCTTCAGAAGTGCTGAATATTTACTGTATTGTAAATAGGCAGCTCTCTCGTTTTTGAAATGTCTGTGTTTGAACTGGTACATGCCTTTAAGTTGAGGTCTCAAGCGTGCTACATAGAGAGAGATACACACAACAGATACCTGCAGTGTTGCTGTGGGGTCTACTGGACTGTTTTGACTCGAATCTTTAAGTGGTTTGATTTCTTACTGAGCTGAGAAGGGCAGCAGAAGACCTCCACTGTTTGTGTATTCCAGCCCACCTTTAATTGTTTTGTAAGTAGCTTTGCTTACAGTGCATCGTTCAAAGCTGAAATGCTTTGGGAATGTTCTTTGCTGGTTAACTGGAAAGTTCTTCTTTATTGCTTCCAGGTGATTTGCTCTGGTCTGCAGTCAGGGTGGTTTTCTGCCTTCATCTAAACGAGTTGGTTTAGAAGTGTGGGTGTTATTTTTCTTCTCCTTATTTTGTAAGGGATGTGAGTTTTTCTTTCCATTTAATGCTGGAGATCAGCAAATGGGCTTCACGTAGAAAAGGAAAGATAAACTGTCAGTGTAGCCCAAGTCTGCTGGCAGAAAACGCAGCCCAGAAATAACAGACTGTACTGCCCGCTGGAGCAACCGCCCTGAACATTTTCCTTTCCTACCATATGTGGCACTTCTCAGAAATCTAGATGCCATTTGCACTGTGCCAAGGGGGAAAGGGCTCTTTTCAGGATGGGATACTTCAGGGTTTAAATAGTCTCTCTGTACTGAGGGGATGTATGGTGCCTTTTATTTTGCTTAGAGGTTTAATACTTTTCTTTCTATGACTTGGAAACCACATGGGAAGTGGAGCCACCATCTGCAGCCTTTGCACACGGAAAATAAAGAGACTGAAGTGATGCCCTCTGTGACTTGCACTTCCCCGTCCTCACAGTCACAAAGTGTGCTCCTGAGCAATCAGTGTGCACACAGCAGGAGGTGACCAGCCCACTCTCCTTCTTCTTCCAGATTATCTCTTTACATTTTAAATTGCCTTCAATACTGAGAAATCCTTTTTAACATCACTTATTGTGACATTGAGCTTAGTTTTTTCAAAGCAGGAAAGTAAAAGATCTTTTTGCTCTTCCCTGTATTTCATCCTTAGACAAGCTAGGGCTGAAAGTAAGAGAGGAGCAGACACCAAAGAAGCTCAAAGCCCAGAGAGAATTTAGTCTGAACAAAACCTTTCCTTGCAGAAGCAAAAACTGCATTTTGCCTCTGAGTAACAAACTTTACAAGAGTGCCAAACTACTTTTTTTTTTCTTAATAGTTTGTAAAGCAGGTGGCTAAAAATGAAAGAGACACCACCTCAGGTAACACTGGAGAGTCATATTGTTGGTTGGCTGGTTTAACTGGTTCAAGGAAGACATGAAAACTCACTGGAGGAAATAAAACAGCTGAGGTATCTGGAGTCTGAATTCTAAAAATAAGATTCTAAACTAAGCAGCCCTGCAAACAAGCATAGGTTTAAGGTATCAATAACCAATCCTGGTAGCCAGCCCTCTGGCTGAGATGATTTAAAGTTCGTGCTGGTTTAAAAGAAAGGAATTGGCATTATGAGAGAGCCTTTTTGAATCACTGGCAGAAAATCAATCTTGCTTTTCTGGATGCTACCTTCTATTTCAAAACTAATTCTTCTTTTGCTGCTCTCATGAAGAAATGCTGGCTAAGCTGTCAGCCCATGACTTGGATGGCAACACTCTGTGCTGGGTTAGGAACTGGCTGGAGGGCCGGACCCAGAGAGTGGTGGTGAATGGTGCCACATCCAGCTGGCAGCCAGTCACTAGTGGTGTCCCTCAGGGATCAGTGCTGGGCCCCATCCTCTTTAACATCTTCATAGATGATCTGGATGAGGGCATGGAGTCAGTTATCAGCAAGTTTGCAGATGACACCAAGCTGGGGGCAGATGTGGCTGGGGTGGAGGGCAGAAGGGCTCTGCAGCGGGACCTTGACCGCCTGGACAGATGGGCAGAGTCCAAGGGGATGGCGTTCAATAGCTCCAAGTGCAGGGTGCTGCACTTTGGCCACAACAACCCCATGCAGAGATACAGGCTGGGGTCGGAGTGGCTGGAGAGCAGCCAGACAGAGAGGGATCTGGGGGTGCTGATTGATACCCGCCCGAACATGAGCCAGCAGTGTGCCCAGGTGGCCAAGAGAGCCAGTGGCATCCTGGCCTGCATCAGGAATGGTGTGGTCAGCAGGAACAGGGAGGTCATTCTGCCCCTGTACTCTGCACTGGTTAGACCACACCTTGAGTACTGTGTTCAGTTCTGGGCCCCCCGGTTTAAAAGGGACATTGAGATGCTTGAGCGTGTCCAGAGAAGGGCGACGAGGCTGGTGAGAGGCCTTGAGCACAGCCCTACGAGGAGAGGCTGAGGGAGCTGGGATTGTTTAGCCTGGAGAAGAGGAGGCTCAGGGGTGACCTCATTGCTGTCTACAACTACCTGAGGGGAGGTTGTGGCCAGGAGGAGGTTGCTCTCTTCTCTCAGGTGGCCAGCACCAGAACGAGAGGACACAGCCTCAGGCTGTGCCAGGGGAAATTTAGGCTGGAGGTGAGGAGAAAGTTCTTCACTGAGAGAGTCATTGGACACTGGAATGGGCTGCCCGGGGAGGTGGTGGAGTCGCTGTCCCTGGAGCTGTTCAAGGCAGGACTGGACGTGGCACTTGGTGCCATGGTCTAGCCTTGAGCTCTGTGGTAAAGGGTTGGACTTGATGATCTGTGAGGTCTCTTCCAACCCTGATGATACTGTGATACTGTGAAATGAGACAAGTTTCTGGATGCAGAGGCAGCTAGGCTTAATTCTTAGCAACCCAGATGTTTCTGGGAAAGTCAATAGAAGACAAACGTCATGCCTTTAATAATGATATTTCATTTCCTGATAAAAAAAAATCCTAACTCTTCCATTTTAGAATCAGAGAATCAACCAGGTTGGAAGAGACCTCCAAGATCATCCAGTCCAACCTAGCACCCAGCCCTATCCAATCAACTAGACCATGGCACTAAGTGCCTCATCCAGGCTTTTCTTGAAGACCCCCAGGGACGGTGCCTCCACCACCTCCCTGGGCAGCCCATTCCAATGCCAATCACTCTCTCTCTGAAGAACTTCCTCCTAACATCCAGCCTAGACTTCCCCTGGCACAACTTGAGACTGTATCCCCTTGTTCTGTTGCTGGTTGCCTGGGAGAAGAGGCCAACCCCCATCTGGCTACAGTGTCCCTTCGGGTAGTTGTAGACAGCAATGAGGTCACCCCTGAACCTCCTCTTCTCCAGGCTAAACAACCCCAGCTCCCTCAGACTCTCCTCATAGGGTTTGTGTTCCAGGCCCCTCACCAGCTTTGTTGCCCTTCTCTGGACACATTCCAGCACCTCAACATCTTTCTTGAATTGAGGAGCCCAGAACTGGACACAGGACTCAAGGTGTGGCCGGACCAGTGCTGAGTACAGGGGAAGAATAACCTCCCTTGTCCTACTGGCCACACTGTTCCTGATGCAGGCCAGGATGCCATTGGCTCTCTTGGCCACCTGGGCACACTGCTGGCTCATCTTCAGCCTACTATCTATCAGTACCCCCAGGTAGTCATAGAATGGTATATGTTGGAAAGAACCTTACAGATCATCTAGTTCCAACAACCAAGCCATGGGCAGGGACACTTTTCACTAGCCACCTTGCACAAGACCTCATCCAACCTGGCCTTGAACACCTTCAAGCAAGAGGCATCCACAACCTCCCTGGGCAACCTGTGCCAGTGTCTCCCCACCCTCACTGGAAAGAATTTCTTCCTAATCTCCAGTCAAAATCTGCCCTCCTCAAGCTTCAATCCATTCCCTCTCATCCTATCACTCCAGGCCCTTGTAAAAAGTCCCCTCCCAGCTCTTTTGTAGGCCCCCTTCAAGTACCAGCAGGCTCTTTTGACATCTCTCTGGAGCCTTCTCTTCTTCAGCTGAACAGCCCCAACTCCCTCAACCTGTCCCCACAGGGGAGATTCTTTAGCCTTCTGATCATTGTTGTGGCCCTCCCTTGGACCTGCTCCAGCAGTTCCATGTCCCCCTTGTGCAGGGGGCACCAGAACTGGATGCAGTGCTCCAGGAGAATCACCTCCCTTGTCCTGCTCATCACTCCTCTTTCGATGCAGCCCAGGGTATGATTTGCCTTCTGGGCTGCATTCTTCCTCGACAGTTTTTTAATGCCACACTAGAATAGACTGAGAGAGTTGGGGCTGTTCAGTCTGGAGAAGATTCTGAGGAGACATTATTGTGGCCTTCCAGTATCTGAAGAGGATTGCAGGAAAGCTGGGACTCTTTAGGGTGTTGGGTAGTGGCAGGACTAGGGAAGATGGAGCAGAACTACAAATGGGTAGATTCAGATTGGATGTTAGGAAGAAGCTCTTCCCCATGAGGGTGGTGGGATCCTGGAACAGGTTGCCCAGGGAGGTGCTAGAAGCTTCATCCCTGGAAGTTTTTCAGGCCAGGCTGGATAAGGCTCTGAGCAACCTGATGTAGTGCGAGGTGTCCCTGCCCATGGCAGGAGTGTTGGAACTGGATGATCCTTGTGGTTCCTTCTAGCCCTGACAGTTCTGTGATTCTAGGGTCACTCTGAAAGCCTCTTCTTTGAACTGCAGGGTGCTGCTTTATTTGAAATTTGTTTAGCCTATCAGTTTGGGAGAGGAGGAAGAGAGGGTAGGAGGAGAGCAGGAGCTGCCACATCAGAGCTGGGGTGTATGGGTGTGTCACGGTTCACACCAAACACCTCTCAGGAATGCTCTGTGTGTGGTTGCAGCTCTCCCTAGCACAAGGCACAGGCTGTGTGAGAACAGTGGGATTTGGGGTGTATGGTATTAAACCCTCATCTCCTGAGGATATAAAAACCTATTTTTCTCTTTTTGTCCTTCCCTGTTCTTGATGGAACTTGGCTGTAGTTATGTGAGCAACTTAAACTATTTATTTATTACTTGGTTTCCTTCTAAGCCAGATTTCCTCCCCCCGCCTCCCCAGCCTAGTTCTCCACAGCTTGTGTTGGTACAGGGGATGCGGAAACAAGTAGCAGATGTTAGCTGGAAGATGGGAAACCTTTCCATGGTGGCTGCTTATGCCTGCAAGAAACCTGCAAGGTCAGGAACTGCTGATGCAGGCATTTCCATAGCTGTGAGGTGTCTCCTCCTCACAGCCACAGTCTGGTGTTTGCCCAAAGTCTTCATGCAGTCTTATGAGCAATATTAAGAAGCTCTTTACCAGTAGCTTTGACTAAATAACCTTTCAAGCCAAACACACTACTCACCACACAGGTTACAGCAGTGTTTTAAGATGTAGTGTCCCACCTTGCTGTTGGCTCCATCTTTGTGGCCCTGGATTAAAGCCCAATGGTGCTTTGTCAACAGCTTCTGAAAAGTCAGGATTTTGTGCTGAGCTGCTTTATTCTGCCACACATTTTATTTTCAATTTCTGTCACCTAATAATTTCACAGCTGCAGATGCATTGGGTTGGAAGGGAAGAAGGCACAGATGCAGCCACATTAGTAATTTACTGAGTGCTTTTTTGCCACATGTCTTAGTAATAAAGTAATGCAGACATCTTGCTGTAGGTAACATTGGGATGAAGCTGAAGTGTAAGCACACAGCTGATTTGGGTCAGTTCACAGATTGCATTGGGCTGGAAGGGACCCTCAAAGGTCATCTTCTCCAACTCCCCTGCATCCAGCAGGGACATCTCCACCTACAGCAGGCTGCCCAGGCCCACAGGGAGTCTGACCTTAAATGTCTCCAGGGGTAGGCTCTCACCCACATGCCTGGACAGCCTGTTCCAGTATTTCACCACTCTCCTGAAGAACTTCCTTTTGATGTCCAACCTAAATCTGCCCTGCTCCAGTTTAAAACCACTGCCCCTGGTCCTGTTCTGCAAGCCCTTCTAAACTGTCCCAGCCCAGCCTTCCTGTAGATTCCCTTCAGATATTGAAATGTAGCTGTAAGGTCTCTCTTGTCCAGGCTGAACAACCCCAGTTCTTTCAGCCTGTCTTCATAGGAAAGGTGCCCCAATCTGGACCTGCTCCAGCAGGTCCAGGTCTCTCTTTTGTGTTGGGGACGCCAGAACTGGACAAAACATTCCAGGTGAGGTGTCAGCAGAGCAGAGTGTCAAAATCTCCTCTCTCAACCTGCTGGCCATGCTTCTTTTGATGCAGCCCAGGATACCATTGTCCTTCTGGGCTGCAAGTGCCCATTGCTGCCTCATATCCAGCTCCTCATTCACCAGCACCCCGAGTCCTTTTCTGCAGGGCTGCTCTCAATGTCATCATCCCCCAGCCTGTGTTGATATTAAGGATTGCCCTGAGCTAGGTGCAGGACCTTGCACTTTGCCTTATTGATCTTCATGAGATTTTTCTCAGCCCACCTCTCCAGCATGTCCAGGTCTCCCTGGATGGCATCATTCTTGCGAAGATACTCTGTGGTGCAAGTTCTCCACTTTTTGTGACAAGTTAGTGAAGTAGCTAAAATCCTGAGCTGTTCAGTTTTATTTTAGTGTCTTTTGTGACCTTAGGGGTAAGTGACCCTGCTGCTCTGGCTAAATTCCAGTTTACATAATTATGATCTACTGAAGTCCTCAAAGAAATGCTGTGCAGAAGCCCAAATGGTGCCTGCGTTGCCCAGTCTGAACTGGAGTCTCCACAGGGATCAGAGCCCTGCGGAAATTCTGCAGCTGGAGCAGCATTTGCTGTGTAATGCTGTGGTGGTAGCTGGGCTGTAAATTGCTGCCTTGGCTTCTGCCACCACATGAAAAAAGAGACTGCAGCAGATCTGAAGAGGTAACCAAGAAGGAGTACAAGCCAGGACAGGGAAAGGACAGGCTTTAGGACTATCTGGAAACATTTATCAATATTGGATGACCCTGACAATTTGCCCTTGCAATGATAGTAAATTAGAACAACATTTGACCTGCAAGCAATCAGCCCAGACAAGAATTATGGTTCTTCTGGGGGCCTAGAGGTAAGCAAAGATGAAAGGTTAAGGGACATGACAGACAGATCACAGGATGTCAGAGGTTGGAAAGGACCTGCCAGAGCAGGACCATAATCTAGTGCAGGTCACACAGGAACACATCCAGACAGGGCTTGAAAGTCCTCAGAGAAGGAGACTCCATGATATCTGGGGAGCCTGTGCCAGTGCTCTGGGACCCTTACAGTAAAGAATTTCCTCCTCATGTTGAGGTGGAACTTCCTGTGCTGTAGTTTCCATCCCTTACCCCTTGTCCTATCCCAGAGCACAAGTGAGCAGAGGCTGTCCTTGTCCCTTCCTTCCTGACCCCCAGCCCTCAGATATTTATAGACATTTTTTAGTTGCTATCTTCTCTCCAGACTGAACAGCCCCAGGGCTCTCACCCTTTCCTCATCAGGCAGTGCTCCAGTCCCTTCATTATCCTAGTAGCTCTCCATTGGATTCTCTCAAGTAGATCCCTGTCCCTCTTGAACTGGGGAGCCCAGAACTGGACACAGAGGGTTAAAAAATTATCTCTGTCAGGAGCAAGTATAACTCAATTCTCTGCTTCAGGGCAGGATGGTGGACTAGATGGGAAACTTCAACACACCTGAGTTACATTTCAAGTTGTTTGTCCTGTTTTCTCATGCCTCTAATTCCAGCTCTTTCCATGAGCTTTAAAATGCTCATTGCAGGCTGGGATGCTGCAGACTGAGATCCCTGCAAGGTTAGGCAGCCAGATGCCCCTTGGGCAGCACTACACGTGAATGACAAGGACCTAGGTGATGCTGAAACGTGCTGCGCTGATTGCAGTGCTTGTTTTCATCCTGTCCTTGGACAACTGAGGAAATACAGCTGCTGTGGTTTAGTAACCCCAGCCTTGCATGCAATTTTGCTGCTGAGCCTGCCCACCAAGGGCCAGGGCATGTTTACTAGTAACCAGTCACAGTGACTTTTTTGGTTGCTGTGGGACTAAGCTTGACTATATAGTTGGTCAACATCATCTCTTATCTGTGTTCAGAGCAGCATCTGGGCAGTGGCCCAGGGAATCACAGAATTAACCAAGTTGGAAAAGACCTCTGAGATCATCGAGTTCAACCTAAACCTTTTAATTAACTAAACCATGGCACCAAGTGCCTCATCCAGCCTCTTTTTAAACACCTCCAGGGATGGTGACTCCACCACCTCCCCAGACAGCCCACTTCAATGCCAATCACTCTTGCTGTGAATTTTTTCCTTACATCCAACCTAAACCTGCCCTGGTGCAGCTTGAGGCTGTGTCCTCTTGTTCTGTCACTGGGTGTCTGGGAGAAGAGACCAACCCCTATCTGGCTACAACCTCCTTTCAGGTAGCTATAGAGAGCAATGAGGTCTCCCCTGAGGCTCCTCTTCTCCTTGGTCACACCCCAGTGCCATGAGGTTCATGAGGCCTGGCCTATCTCTTTTTTCAATGCTTTGCATGACTGAAGAACTTTCAGGTCCTTGTGCTCATGCCCTGAGCAGATCTGGAACTAAACACTCCCCCTTTGATTGCTGCTGCACACATCACTGTCCCGTGGTGTTGTACGAGGCGTCTGTACCTAGTGAACACTGACCTCTACATGCTGCAGAGGTATTTGATTACCTGTGGTGTTTATCATGGAACTGGAATCACAAGGTTAAGCTCAGCCTTTTTCCTAACATCCAATCTAAATCTCTTCTTCCCTCAGTTCCAACCACTGTCCCTTGCCCTATCACTGCAGGCCTTTGTAAACAGTCCTTCTCCAGCCTTCTTGTAGGCTGCTTCAGGTACCCGAAGGCAGCTATTAGGTCTCTCTAGAGCCTTCCCTCTCTTCTCCAGGTTGAACAACTGCAGCTTCCTCAGGCTGTTCTCACGGCAGAGGTGTTCAAGCCCTCTCTATCATCTCTGTGGCCCTCCTATGCATGTGCTTCCACAGGTCCGTATTCTTCCCGTATTGAGAGCTCCAGAGGTGGACACAACACTCTAGGTGAGGTCTCATTATAGGAGAGAAGAGTGGCAGAATCACCTCTCTGAACCTGTTAGCCACGCTCCTTTTGCTGCAGCTCAGGATGCAGTATGCCAAGTGCACGCTGGCTTATGTCCAGCTTCTCATCCACCAGTACCCCTAAGCCCTTTTCTGCAGGATTTCCTCATCCCTCCAACCTGTATTGATACTGAGGCTTATCCTGACCAAAGTACAGGACTTTGCACTTTGCCTTATGGAACCTCATGAGATTCTTCTCAGCCCACCTCTGCAGCTTGTCCAGGTCTCTCTGGATGCTATCCTGTTCTTCAGTCTTAACAATCACACCACTCAGCAAACTTGCTGAGGGTGCACTCAGTCTCACTGTTGATGATACTGCACAGTACTGGTCGCAACACAGGCCCTTGGGGTCAGGTGACAAGTGGTGTTCCTCATCTGGACATTGAGCCACTGACCACTGCCTTTTGAATGCGATCATCCAACCAATCCTTACCTACTAGACAGTTCACCCATCAAATCCTTAGCTCCTTGGGTTAGAAGGATGTCAAAGGCCTTGCAGAAGTCCATCTAGATGACACATCTATCATAAATAGCCCAAAGAGCTATTTATGTAAGTTGTGTGGGTGAGAAGCTGCAGCAGCTCCTTGCTGCCAAGTAATTAAAGTTATCCCAGCTGCTTCAGTCTGAAACAGTAAATGATTTTTCACACCAGTATCTGATCAGAAGGTAGGAGTGTGCAGTGCACTGCCACTGGACAGCTCAAACAGATGTGAAGTGAGGCTCTTCCTGCAAAGCAGTATCTAGTGAGGTGTTTGTTTTGAAATCCAAAGCCACAGAAGAAAAAAGTGACTTTTCTGTAATAATGAATTTAAAACTGATTTTTGGCTTTGATTCAGCCAGCACTCAGACTCAGTGGCAGACTTAGTTCTAACATTTATTTTCAGTGCAGGGGCTGTTTTCAAATGACTGCTGTATTGTAGAGCACGTGGTCTTTGTCTCAGTCTGCCCTAAAGCAAGTCCCTGTCCCTACCTGAGTGTGTAGCACTGTCCCTGGCTGTCACAAGGACAAGCTGGGCAGCTCAAAACCAGCAAGCAAGGTCTGCCAAGGTGCAGGAACACCGATGCCTGCATATCGTGGCCAACTCACTGCACAGCCCCATCACACAAAGCACCTCAGAATCAATCAGCTTGAAAAAAAACCCTTTGAGATCGTCAAACCCAACCTATCACCCAACACCAACATCAAACATGGCACCATGTGCCACATACAGTCTTTTCTTAAACACTCCCAGGGATGGTGACTCCCACCTCCCCAGGCAACTTGTTACCAATGCTAATCACTCTGTGAAGAACTTCTTCCTAACATCCAGCCTAAGCCTACCCTGGCACAGCTGGAGACTGTCCTCTTGTTCTGTTACTGGTTGCCTGGGAGAAGAGACCAATCCCCACCTGGCCACAACTTCCTTTCAGGTAGTCAGTGATAATGTCCCCCCCTGAGCCTTAACAACCCCAGCTCACTCAGTCTCTCCTCATAGAGCTGTGCTCCAGCTTCCTCACCAGCCTCATTACCCTTCTCTGGACATGTTCCAGCATCTCAACCTCACTGCTAGAGAGGTGAAGTCATTGCTGTGTCACAGTCTGGGCAGTGCCATACCATTTGGCTCCAGCTTTGTCTGAATTGCTTCAGAGATGAACTGTGGTTGACTTGCCAGGATGTCAAGGATCAGCTCTGCTTACTACAAACATCTGCATTCACATTAAAATGTCAGAAGAGGACTGTTGGCAAAACCATTGAGGTGTTTGCCTTGCCTTATGGGGTTGAAACTGCAGCAGGATAGATTTAGGTTGGACAGCAGGAGGAAGCTCTTTACAGCAAGAGTGGCGATGTCTCCTCCTTGGAGGTGTTCAAGGCCAGGCTGAATGAGGCCTTAGGCAACCTGCTAGTGGCAGGGTAGTTGGAGTAGATGGTCTCTGATGTCACTTCCAACCTGGGCTATTCTATGATTTTTTGTCTTAATATCTAGAGAGGAACTTTTGAGAAGCCTTTTTACTTCCGTGTGCATTGTACTAAGAGCTCTCCTGATTTGCACTACCCAGCTTTATGTGAAGGTAGTCCTTCGGCAGCAGCAGCCCAGCCTTTCTGGGGCAGATTTTTCAGCATCTTATCTGTCACTTGCCTAGTTGATCCCTAGACAGATCATGAACTCAGTTTTGCTGTTAGCCTTTTAAACATGCTTGCAAGGGGGTGAAAAGCTCCAACCCACAGCCTGAACATTTTCTGCAGTCGGAGATTCCATAATGGAGTAGGAGCAGAATCAGCTTTTCAAAACCTGAGTCTCTCCCCCAGGTCCTTCTTACAGACTTTGTTCTGTTCCAGCTCAAACCAAGGACCTTTTTCTAAAGAGTATTTAATCCACAAAGCTTCAGCTTACAGTATAAAGCCCGCCCAAGAGGTCTGTTTAGAAAGCTGCTATCCAGCTGTAGTCCATTTTTCGTATTTTCCGTAGCTCTCTTTCCTGAGCTTTGGAGAGTTTACACGGCAGCTCCCCTAATGACTCCATGGGACTTGGATCATCTTGTTCCATCTCAGTCTCATCTCCTTCCTCATCTGAATCATCCTCTGCTTGTTCACTTTCCATTTCCACTTCATCAGCAACTTCCTTGGCACTGTAAGAAAAGGACGATTGGAAACAACCAGTGAACTTGAAGAGTACTTTTACACACTGTAGTATCTCATACTATAGGCTGGAGTCAAGTAGTTATGCAAATAACATTTTATTTAGTTGGCTTACTCTCAAGCAACTTACAAACAACTACACTTCTCTTGCTAGCTCCATTACAAATGGGAAAAGAAGCAAAAGAGTTTGGGGTTTTATTGTGGGTTTTGTTTGATTGGTTTGTTTTGATTTTGATTGTTTGGGGTTTTTTTGTTGGTTTGGTTTTGGGCTTTTTCGGCTTTGCTTTTGTTTCTTCTTAGCCCAGAAAGGTTCTTAAAATGGTTGGTCCCTTCTGACTGAAGGAATTAAATTTGTGCCAAAGTAGAAAACACACTTCCAAAAAGAGTTCTATAAAGCAGTTACCAGTAATGAATAGTCTTAATTCAAATGTATGTTGCACAGGTGTTTTGGATCTCATTAGGCATGAGCTGCACAGCAGAGCAGTAGCCTCCTAAACATTATCTGGTCTAATAGCTATCATCTGTCACTCTCTAAATGGTGAAATACATATCATGCATTAACATTGTACTGCCAAGGAGAAGCCATTTAATAAGAGAATTCATGGCTAGGAGTGACACATTCTTGTCATTCTTCAAGAGCCCTTAGATGTAACTTTAAATGTTACTCACCAGTGTCAAAGTACCAGCTCTACACCTGCAAGTATCTACCCAGGAACTCCCAACCTCCTCAGTATGAAACCCAACGCAAGTGTCTATTCCTTGTATTACATGGGTGTCAGTGTCTTGCTGAGGTGGTGTGATCCACTAACAAAACTGGCTGACACAACTGTTGTTGTGGCAGGATACACTGCACACACCTAAACTACTCCAACTGGTGTAAACCCTAGCAAATGAAAACAATCCTTTCCCTAGTCCTTGCAGATTCATGAGGACAAGTTGATTCATCTCTGGCTGTGCAGAGTTTCACTGAAACTCATTAAAGAATAGATTTGCTTCAGTGTAGTATGAGATTCAACAGGACCAAGTATGGGCTCCTACACTAACCCCATGCAGCACAAACTAGGGGATGAGTGGCTGAAGAGCAGCCTGGCTGAGAGGGAGCTAGGAGTGCTGTTTGGCAGCAGGCTGGACAGGACCCAGCTGGCATGGAAGGCTAATGGCATCTTGGCCTGTATCAGGAACAGAACGGCCAGCAGGACCAGGGATGTGATTCTGCTCCTGTACTCAGCACTGGTGGGGCCTCAGCTCAAGCACTGGTGTGCAGCTCTGGGCCCCTCACTGTAAGGATTCTGAGGTGCTGGAGTGGGTCCAGAGAAGAACAATGAGACTGGGGAGGGGGCTGGAGGGAAAGTCTGCCTGCATTCATTTTCTAGCTGCATACATCAGAGGAGCAAGTCAGAATACATTTTAAGTATCAAGCTACTCAATGCATTCAGATCAGGTTAATAATCAGAACAGCTGAGCTGTGCTCACAGTATACTCTCACTTTGTAGTTCCATTTGGAATGGGATTTGAGTTCTAAACACAAACTGTTAAGAGGAAAGCTAAGGGCTAACTTCTTGGAATGTCTAGAAACAGAAGCAAAGAATTCCAGAAAGTCATTACAATAGTAAAGTTGAGAACATGACACTTACCCAAACTATCACTTAAAAAGCCCCACACTAAATCCATAGAATAAAGTTGAATTACTAGAGAACATGTGAGTACGGAAGCAACACTTTGTGCATGAGGGCATTACACCAAACAGCAAGAGAAGAACCAACACACTAAACAACAGAGGCAGTCCCTACATCTCCCAAAAACAGAGCTGCTCTGAAAAAGTCCTGCCATAATAAACTTAGGTCAATAGGAGAAGGAAGCGTGTTGGCAATCTGCTTTTAAACAAAGATGCACATAATTCAAAGTAGCTTCAATAAAAGAGATCTTAGTTTCTTCTTACCTTTTGTTCTCTTTAGAGATGAGCAATGAATTAATAAACATGGAGCACAGGAAGGAAGCAGATGGCAAAACGTGTGCTGGAGTGTGCAAAAGCTGCAATGATAAAGCAGAAGGCTCATGAAAGCTTTTGCCTCTCCTGGCTTTTTTTGCACACTGGCTGTCATTACTGCCTACCTCTCTGACTGCAGGTGACTCTTGCTTGTGCTTATTCTGAACAACTCCGTTTCCAAGGTCTGTGTCCTCCTGGGATGGATGGCGCCTGTGCTTTCCCAGCAGCAAGCTGAATGGAGTCACAGGAAGGCTTTCTTCTACTGCCAGCTTGGGAAAAAAAAAGTGAAAGTTTTCAGTAGAATTCCAGCACCACAAACTTAAGTTCCAGCATCAACCCAGGCAACAAAACTCTGAGCTCAGATGTAAGTCAGCTGAGCCATGTGGCTCTTTGTGCTCATGCTCTGTCAGACGTCCTGAGACATTCTACACCGAGGCAGTAAAACTTCCCAAGATCTGTATTCAGGAACACCAAATTTTAGTTGCTGGATGTAGCAATTACCTTCCAAATATGGAAGTTGGTGTATGTGCTAGAGAAAGCAAGGATGGCTTTTGATTCCACTTATGACTAAAAGATCATTTGTACCTCTAGCATCATCCGCTGAGTCATTTAATTACACAAGCACATAGATTCATAGAATGGTGTGGGTTGGAAGTGACCATAAAGGAAGAGAATAATCTGTCAGAGAATGGGTTGGAGTGGAAGGGACCTCAAAGATCATCCAGTTCCAACCCCCTGACATGGACAGTGACATCATCCACTAGTCCAGGCTGCTCCTGGCCTTGAACACCTCCAGGGAGAGGATATACACGGCCTCCCTGGGCATCTTGTTCTACTGTCTCACCACCTTCACTACAGAAAAAGTCTTCCTAATTTCCAGTGTAATTCTGTCCTCCTCAAGATTAAAGCTCTTCCCCCTCATCTGTCACTACATGCCATTGTAAAAAGTCCCCTCCTGGCTTTCTTGTAGCCTTCCCCTAAGGTACTGGATGGTCTCCCCAGACCCTTCTCTTCTTCAGGTTGAAGTCCCAATTCTCTCAGCCTGTCCCACAGCAGAGGTTCTCCAGCCCTGTGATCATCTTTGTGGCCTCCTCTGGACCCACTTCAACAGTTCCATGTCCTTGTGTTGGGGGCACCAGAACTGAACGCAGTATCCCACATGCATCTCATGAGCGCAGAGTAGCCTCCCTATCCTGCTGCTCTTGCTGCTTTTGATGCAGTCCAGCACACAGCTGCCTTCTGGGCTGAAAGCAGCCACTGCTGGCTCATGGTGAGCTCTTCAGAAACTGACATCCCCAAGTCTTTCTCCTTAAGACTGCTTTATAGCCACTCCTCACCCAGCCTATATATGTGTTTGGAATTGCCCCAACCCAGGTATAGACACTTTGCACTAGGCCTTGCTGAACTTCTTGGGGATGGCTGAACTGGAAGTTCAACATAGCAACTTTCCTTCTGATGTTCTCCTACATCAATGCACCTTAATCCCAGTACCAAATTATTCCACACACCCTCCAGAGAAACTGATTGTTTCTAATCACATTCCTATTCGATTTTGAATTAGAAAGATACTGAATTCTACTTTGATCTATTTATCCAACAACCAAAATCAACCAAGTGCTACTGTTCAATCTGAAATAGTGTTACAAAACACTACTTCTATGGGAATTTCAAAGATAAAGTTTCCCAGCCTCGTTCTCCACAGAAAAATCACACTAGGATGTAACTCTGGAATTTCTTCTCACTGAGAAGTCCTAACTGACTGACATGGTTTGTCCTCCTCAGAATGTGCAGCTCAAGGTACTAAGTGTTATGGCAATCAAGAAAAGGGCAGAGCTTATTCCAACGTCAATTGGGCTTGCTTCTTTTGTGCAACCTGAACCTTTTTAGCTGAGTATCAATTTTTTGTTCAGGGACAATGAGAAAAAGGAGGCAGAGGCTTATTAATAGTTCTTGAAGGTTTTTACAAACAGCAATTCTGCCAAAAAAACCCCCAAACCACTAAGGAAACAGCTGCAGGAGCAGTAGTGTCTCAGTGCCTGTGATGCCACAGGTTTTCCTGACAGAAGGGAATTTGAGCCTGACAAACTGAACACCAACAATTTTGAGCTGCTCCATACACCTCTGTCAGAACAGCTCTGAGAGGTACCTGTTTGCTTGCTGGTGTGAGTCTTTCTTCCAGGGACTTTGTGCTAAGTGTCATCAGCTCCTGAAACACAGAACGATGTGCAGTTAAGAGTACGTGCAACTGCTTTCCATAGTGCCATACCTGCCCTAAAGATGCTGTCCCAAAAGCTTTTGTCAGCTGAGACAAATATCTCTCTTCCTCTGTTTTGTAAAGGAAACGTGTAGAGCCTCCAGGCCTTATTCTTGTTTTTTGGGGAAGACAAAAAACACCCACCCACAAATTACAGAGGAAAAACTACCTCATGAATCCATGGTTGAGTCACCAACCCTGGATATGTTTAAAAGTGATTTGGAGGTGGTGCTTGGGGATATGGTTTAGGGGGAACCTTGCAGGGTTATCAGTCGGACTCGGTGATCCTGCATGGCTTTTCCAACCTGAATGTTTCTGTTTCTGAGAAGCATCTGGATAACCAGCAATAATACAGTTGTCTAGGAGGCTGGCTAACTTAAAACAGCTCAGGTCACAATCCCAAATTATCTAGTTACTTGTATGAACGAGTTAGTAGAAACTACCAGCAGCAAACCAGCAAACAATCAGTTTTGAACTTGAGCTGAGTATTAACAGCAGAAAGCTTTTCCTATGGAGCACCACATGGCTTATGCTGCCTTGAAATCACAAGAGAAATTCTTGGACTCAACAGCAGAACTCTTAATTGGTATCAGTCCACATGCAGGAGAATACTTTTTTCCCCCAGAAGGCACCTGCTAATAAGTGTTTCTTACTTGTGTCTCTGTAAGGAAAAACAGCTGAGATCTTCTTAGCCAGAGGTATTTTTCTGAGCTGACCATTTCAGGCTCATCTCTTGGAACGAAGGCAGCGAGCTGGATCTTTTGTTGACAGAGGTTTCTCTGGATGTAGACTGGCTGTGCCTCATTTGGTTTAAACACAAACACTGCAAAACCAAGAATGACTCCTCTTGATATCACAAAGTCCTCACCTTCTAGGATAGCTGTCAATGCCCTAGCTTTAATGGTTGGACTTGATGTTGTTAAGGTCTTTGCCAGCCTGAGTGAGTCTATCACAGGCAATAAGGGTTGGACAGGATTGCCTTTAAGCACTCATCTGCAGGCATTCTAACTGCAGATGCATAGTACAAAGTTCTAACCTTACTGCTTAGTACAAAGCACCTTTCACAGCATTGCAATGCAGAGAGCATACCTGGAAATGAATGTTCCTGTAGAACAGTAGCTCTAGGAAAAGTAATCTTCTTTCATAGTCAAAGCTCTAAAATGGAGCTCCACAGTTTAGCCACAGATTTGCATTTACAAGAGAGGGTCAAGAAAGTTCACAACTCTGACTCAGAAAACATGTACAGAAATTGGACCAAAAGATGGGTAGCCAGTATGCTCCTATGACTACCTGAAAGGAGGTTGTAGTGACGTGAGTGTTGGCCTTGGCTTCCCAGTGACAAGTGACAGGACAAGAAGAAATGGCCTCAAGTTGCATCCAGGGAAGTTATTATAAGGAGGGTATTAGAAGAAACTTCTTCACTGAAAGGGTTCTCAAGCATTGCAACAGGCTACCCAGGGGGGTGGTTGTATCCCCATCCCTGGAGGTGTTTCAAAGCAGCAGAGATGTGGTGCTGAGGTTTAGCCTCAGAATTGGTAGAGTTAAATTACTGCTGGACTCCATGACCTTAAAAGCCTTTTCCAATCAATTATGTGATTCCATGATGTACCTGACTGCTGCTCTCAGATGTGGCTCAGTCTTCCAGAGGTGCAAACAGACACATGCCTGACTCACGGCTTTCATGGGGCTGAATTCTAAAAGAACCTTTTCTAGAAATGATGCTTTCAGTTTTAAATTCCACTGACTGTTAGTTGTTAAAGAAACCTTTGTACTTACAGCTGGACTCCCTTGGGAGCCATGAGACAGCAGCAATATATTCTGAAAGGGGATCAGGTTGCAGAACTGAGATGTTGAGGTGGGCACTCCATTCCACTGCAAGATAAACACAACACCAGCCAGGCTTGAAAAAGCAGCATTCAGTTCTATCCCACTGCTTCACCAAACAAAAGGTCAAATGGGAATGACACACGGGGCCTTAACTTCTGGAGGAGGGACACAGCTTCGCTTACACCCAACTGACTAAAGATACACAAATACTATCAACTTTTAGCCAATAGGAGGAAGTTCTGGCCATGACTATGCTGTCAGTCATCCAGCTTGGAATGTGCCATGCATGTGCACCCAAAACACATGCATGCTGGCCAGGAGGCACCTTGGCTGAAATATGGAAATCATTACAATTCAGCAGGACTTTTGTAATGGGTCAGTCTGGAATCAAATCAGAATTACTTGAAGGTTTCATAGTAAATTCAAGTGTTAATGTCGCCACTGTAGCATACATTGAAGGTGATCTTACATGCACAACTGAGCAGGTTCCAGCAACACAGAAAGCCATAATCAGTGGCACCAATAAGGTACTTGGAACATGTTAGTCTTCCAAAGCAGATGTTCCTAAGGAAGTAGAAAGTCAAAGCAAGTTAGTGACCTTCATCTTTGTCTCTCTATGCAGTAATGATTCACAAGGCACAAAAACATTCAGTTAAGATTTAGTTCTGATATTTAAACCAGGAGAGATTTGGTTTTCACTTTCACCTCCAGTGGCACAACATTTCACAAGCCACAACCAGACAAGTCTGGGAGACATATAAGAATGCATAAATCTACAAGGATCACATGTTCCTACAACAGGCTGATTTCAAGGAGTAATTTCAAGCTCTTAAAATTTACCAACCAGAAGTAACTGTTTGCATTGGGACTGGAAAATAAATGCCCCATGTAAAGAATTCCTACTGTTGCTGTAGGCACTAGAAAGAGAGTAGTAAAAAAGCAAAATAAGCTATTCTCACAGGCTGCACCACTTGAAGAAAGTGATTTATTTACACTGATGTTCATTTCTCACCCTCTTGTTTAAGAATGGATTTCTAAGGCTACAGAATGTTTTCAAAACACCTACTGAGGGATGGAATCTCCTTATTAAAACACAGCCCTCTGAAACTATGTAATTAACAGTCGAATAAGACTAATTATTTCCTGCTAATAAGGCAGGAGGCATAAGGAGCAGTTAGCCTTGAGAAAAACTTGCTGCCGTAGCAGGTTTTCTCTACAGACACAGAAAAGGTGGGAGGCACAGAAGCCACATGATTCTCCTGCATGCCTTTTATAATCTTGTTTCTGAATATGTAATCTTAGAGGACCAGCATAAATAAAACTGACTTGGCCACGCAAGACAAAAAGCTACAAACACACAAAACCCATGGAGGTGAAAAATCTCTCTTTCCGTGAATCGTTAGGTCAGAGACTTTAAAGCACTGTTGACCGTGCAGTGTTTTGCATGGTCATCCAGGGTAGGTGCTTCTTGGATGCAGGTAGATCATAGAATAACAGAATCAAGCAGGTTGGAAGGGACCTCCAAGATCATCCAGTTGAACCTAGCACCCAGCCCGGTCCAATCAACTAGACCATAGCAATAAGTCCCTCATCCAGTCTTTTCTTGAACACCTCTAGGGATGCTGACTCCACCACCTCCCTGGGCAGCCCATTCCAATGTCAATCACTCTCTCTCTGAAGAACTTCCTCCTAACACCCAGCCTAGACCTCCCCCCCCAGCACAACTTGAGACTGTGTTCCACCGTTCTGTTGCTGGTTGCCTGGGAGAAGAGACCAACCTCCACCTGGCTACAACGTCCCTTCAGGTAGTTGTAGGCAGCAATTAGGTCTGCTCTGAGCCTCCTCTTCTCCAGGCTAAACAACCTCAGCTCCCTCAGCCTCTCCTCATATGGTTTATGTTCCAGGCCCCTCAGCAGCTTTGTCACCCTTCTCTGGACAAGTCCAAGTACCTCAACATCTCTCTTGAATTGAGAAGCCCATAACTGGACACAGGACTCAAGGTGTGGCCTGACCAGTGCTGAGTACAGGGGCAGAATAACCTCCCTTGTCCTACCGGCCACACTGCTCCTGATACAGGCCACTGTAGCATTACTGCAGGAATGCCTGTGAGAAGCAGTCAGAAAAACCTTAGCCCTGAAAAAGAATTGCTACAAAAGGTTTGTAGCACCTTCCTGTTTCAGCTATTTAAAGTGCCTGAGGCAGTGAGCTCACCTACTGTCCTACTTTGTTCAAGAGTACCATAAGAAAAACAATACTTTACCTGGATCAGAAATTGCTGCCTATTTACACAGTCCAGGAAGCTCAATATTAAGTCCTCTTCTTTGAGTTTCCTTCATGTCTACCAAAGGCCTAAGCC
Organism: Pogoniulus pusillus; assembly: GCF_015220805.1. Classification (NCBI taxonomy): domain Eukaryota; kingdom Metazoa; phylum Chordata; class Aves; order Piciformes; family Lybiidae; genus Pogoniulus; species Pogoniulus pusillus. The sequence goes on from NC_087265.1 coordinate 20,508,867, forward strand.
ATTCCTCATTACCCTTACATAACAGAACAGTATCTAGACCTGCAGGACCTTTTATTATGAATGGCTTAGGTTGGAAAGGACCTCAGAGATCATCTACTCCAACACCCCTGCCATAGGCAGGAATGCCTCTCAACTAGACTCAGTTGCTCAAGGCCTCATCTAGTCTGGCCGTGAACACCTTCAGGGAGGGGGCATCCACAACTGGTCTGGGCAACCTGTTCCAGAGTTTCACCACTTCCTAAGATCCACTCTAAATCTGCTCTCTCTCAGCTTTAATCCATTTTCCCTTCTCCTGTCTCTGAAGACCCTTATGAAAAGTCCTTTCATGGAAGGCAGCTGAAGTCCCCCAGAGCTCTCCCTTCATGACAGCACACAATGGAGCATGCTGGGCAAATATAGATTTTAAAAAGGACCAATATCTACTTTTTCCAATACAAACAGGGCAAAATATTTGCATGCATGCCTACATGAATAAAGAACAAACTTCTTAAATTTATACTTTTTCAATATCTGGACTCATCCCAAGATTAAAGGGGAAAAGAGACACTATGATGTGCCCAGTGGCACGTATCTGAGTGGAGGTACACTAGTCAGAAGCAAGTAAAATGAAACTGCAAAGCTTGGTATTATATTTAACAGTAAGCTAAGAACCACCTAAAAGCCAGCTTGGTATTATATTTAACAGTAAGCTAAGAACCACCTAAAAGCCATTCTGAAATCTTTTTCTGTCTATGAACGTACAGGTATGAAATTCAACACTTATATGAATATATACAAGGGTTGGGATGCCTGTGAATTGTTTCATTCTGTTCTGAGAGGTCAAGATATAAAAATCATCTGAGAAACATACTTGATTTTTCCAGGTGGACGGCAAAATGTACACTTAAGATCCCAAGTAACTGAATCCCATACGGTGACAGCTTCTTCAAAGCTAACAGCAAGCAAAGAGCCATCTTCTGAGAAACAGCAGTTGGTAGCTTGGTAGTTGTGGTAGCTGCCGACAAAGTCACAGCTCCAGCTCACTCTCTGCTGTGCTGCATTGAATAAAGAAGTTAGTTAATTCCAGTCTATAAGCAAAGAAAGAAGAATTCAAGTATTAAGGCTGCAAAATAGGCTCCTTTAGTTCCAGAAGGCTTAATTTTTTTGGAGATCCTGCCCATAAAATAAATGGAAGCCAAGTGATGCACTTACCACAGAACATCCATTTCCCTGCACATATAAATTAATACAGCATACTTTTGGAAGACATGAGTAAGGTGAGGAAAGACAAACAAGTTCCCCCAATGCTTATGCTATCCCTTACATAAGGATACAAGTTGATGATTAAAAGACCTGCCTGTAAAAAACCCTAGAAATGCTTCACTGCTTTCAACTGTGTGGCACCATCTAGAGGCACAGTCTAGATCTGCTCCACATACAAACACACCGGAGTGTGTTCTGTTCAGCAGCTAATTAGCTTATTCATCTTAGAATCACAGAATTGTTTCAGTTGGAAGAGCCCTCTGAGTTCAACCATCGACCTAACACCACCATGGCCATTAAATCATGCCCTGAAGTGTCATGCCCACATGTTTGCTAGACAGTTTAAGCAATGATGATTCCACTACCTCCCTGGGTAGCCCAGTTCCCAGTTCCCACCTCAGCTGAGGTGCTGCACCACTACCCTCACTGCAGTCATCCTTTGAGCTGTTGTACAGACAAACAGTGTATTGTGCTGTCTGTCCAGACAGAAAAAGCTGTGCCTGAAGGTCACAGAATCAGTCAGGGTTGGAAGGGACCACAAAGATCTTCTAGCTTCAACTGCCCTGCGGTGAGCAGGGACACCTCAAGCTAGGTCAGGCTGTCTAGAGCCTTATCCAGCCTGGCCTTAAACACCTCCAGGGATGAGGCTTCCACCACCTCCCTGGGCAACCCATTGCAGGCTCTCATGACCCTCATGCTGAAGAACTTCCTAACATCCAGTCTGAATCTACCCATTTCTAGTTTTGTTCCATTCCCCCTAGTCCTATCACTACCTGACAGCTTAAAAAGTCTCTCAGCAGCTTTTTTGTAGGCCCCCTTAAAATACTGAAAGGTCACAAAAAGGTCACCTCAGAACCTTCTCCTCTCCAGACTGAGGTCTGTGGAGGCTTGTGAGCTCTTACAAAGGTGCAAGAGCTGTGCTGTTTTGGAGAAGGAAGTCTAACAGGCCAGAAGCTGAGAAAAAAGCAGAGTAGCCAGAAACGACCATCTAGTGATAAGGCTGCCTAATTTCTCCACTTAAAAATTTACCTACAGTGCTGAAAACAAAGCTAAATGGCTGGCAGAAAGGAAGACCACTACATCAAACTCTGTCCTCTTGTCACTAGTAATAAATACCTCATGTTGCAAACAGGTCTAAAGGTTCCTATTTGCTTTTGTCCAACTGGTATCTCTTTTTTCCCATCTTTCTTATCCTTTCTAAGGCTCTGTGTTATCCTACTTGCATGGAGTTGTATTTTCAATATGACTGTCAGCTGGCAAATACCTAAGATCTTCCCTTCACTGGTAGTTGCTAACTTATAAGTTTAAGGGGTACTAATCTTTGCTGCACAAAAGCTGCAGCACATTTAATCTTTCTACATGAGCATTCCTACCCTGCTCCCAGGATACAAATATACCATAAAAGATGAGGATGTTCAAATATCTAGCAGGAAGGAAGGATGTTCAAAATGTGAACTCTAAGGAGGTGGAGCTGCAGAATAGCAAAGTGTTATTATTTTACACTAAGCCAACTAAACCAGACAACCACATTTCTGCATCCTTCTCCCTTGAGCAGAAGTCTCAAAGAAAAGTACCTAGAAGAGTAACAAAAAAATCCATCTTCCCAGCATGGAAAAATCACTACCACACTCAATCCCTGAAGCAATCATCACAGGCTGCCTTTCCCTCCTGCAGCAGTTGTCAGCAAGGTCTCTGCTACTACAGGAACCTCTGTTATCAACCCCTAACACAGAAAACCCAGGAAAGAACTCCATCACAGAAGATGCTCAGGAGAACATAACACTCCATGCAACAGCAGAAACAGATAAATGTGTGGGACTCAAGGGCCTAGTTCTGAAAGGTTGAAGTTATGACCAGAAGTTCTGTAGCATGTTAGAAGGTGGCAGGAAGGGCAAGTTCAGTGTGGCCCATACTTACCTTCTGGGTCAGTGTCTTCAACCATGAGCCACACTTTGAACACACGGTCTTTGCCAGTTGTTACCAGTATCAGAGCGTCATCTTCCAATTCATCCATCTCACGGAAGCACATGTCTGTTATGTGGTCCTCATGGGGCGTATTTATTCTAGTATTCAGCTTAAAGCTACAAGAAAAAAAAGCAGAAGTTTGCCACTTTGTTTCATTTGCAACCTGGGCAAGATTTCAGTTGAAGATGATTCTGGAAGAGACAGGGAAAGGATGAAATCAAAGCAAGCATTGATTTAAAACCTTCAGCCTGAACTCTGGGCAGTCTCTCCAGTACTTAAAAAAAAATTATCAGTCACAGAACCACTACACATATCAGTTTATTTTAAGCAAGGAATGATTTGTAGTCAAAAGGAAGGTTGTTGGATTTTTTTTTAGTAAATAAGAAAATTAGGGGCAATGTCTGAACCAGCTGCATTAAGAAAAAATTAAAAACTCTATGAAGTCATAATCAGCGTAGCAGGAGTAATAATTAATGATGGATTAGACAGAAGTGGGGAAACTAAACAAGCTGTAGAACCATACCATCAAATCCAGGATATTTAATACCAAAGAAAGGTGACTTTAAGTCCACATTTAAAACAGCCTATCCCATTGATTTAACTAAATCAGGTTCAGAAAAAGCATATACTTCTGCTCTGTGAGTTGGTGAGATGTCTGTAGCATGCAAGGAAGGCTGCTACACACCCTAGGGTCTTCCTTAGAATTTTATTAGCTGACCTGAAAAAACTCTGCAAGATAAAGCCTGAGTGTGACACTTCAGGGGGAAGGACAGCTCTGGTATGGTTACCTTTGTGTTTTTTCATTATAGAACCACAGCTTCAGCTGTAACTCGGGGTTAGTCGCATCTTCTCTCTCTTCCACTGTTGCTAACCACTTGCCCTGTGCACCAAACGCAACTTTCACTAAGTCAGTCTGGTGTAAACCTGCTTGATGAACGTATTCTCGTTGCACGATATCCAACTGCAAAACAAGGCCAAAACCATCAAGTTCCCAAAGTCAAGTGTAGATTTAGAGCCATCACCCATAAAACCATGACAAAAAAGATGTTCCGAAAGCACTGATTAGAGCTGACTGAGCTGCAGCACACGGAACATGCAAGAGGAGTACAATGGGGGCATGCACATTCCACAATGAGGCAGAGTCCAGGAAAGAAAACGGAGATAAAAGCTGGTTTAGAGGGATCTTGCTTACAAATTGGGGACATTTAAGAAAAGCACCACATTGTGTCAAATATTTCCTCAACCAATTAACTGTGCTGAGCAAGTCAAACAAGTCTGTGACAAAGCTGAAAACATCTCAGCTTGGAATCCAGCCTTGCAGTAAGGCTGCTGGCTCTTCCCCTCTTTGCCACCACACTAAGCCTCCAAATAAACTCTCATGCACAACTTCCTGGAATAGGTTGCCCAGGGAGGTAGCTGAGGCCCCATCCCTGCAGATATTCAAGGTGAGGCTCAATAGGGCTTTGGGCACTCTGATCTAGATGAGGATGTCCCTGCTGACTGCAGAGGCGGTTGGACTAGATGACCTTTGGAGGTCCCTTCCAAACCAGACCATTCTATTACTGAACAAGTTAAAGATTTAGGACAAGCCAAACCAACTTACACTGAAGAGCTGTTGGTCAGTTTGGAGACAGTAGAATTGCAAGTGGCCAGGCTCTCCATTCAGGACCAAAGCTTTGGTTCTGGGATCAACCACTAGACCAGTCTTGATATTTGCACCTGGAAAGTCAAATCAGATGACAAATGTTCTAAGAAGGGAAGCAACACATTCATTCTGCTAAGTGGAAGATTCATTTTCTTGCACTTACTTTTGATTAGACCTTGAATACTTTTGGAGAACCTGAGGTTGCTGCTGATTATTGTAATTCCTGAAAGTAAAAAACAGATAGAAGTCTTGCAAAAGTCTTCTGCAGTGTAGCCACATTTGATGACAGGGAAGGAAGGGACCTCAAGGATCATCCAACCCCACTGCCACAGGCACAGACACCTCATACTAGATCAGGTTGCTCAGAGCCACATCCAGCCTGGCCTGAAAAACTTCCAGGGATAAGGCTTCTACCAGCAACCTGTTCGTGTCTCACCACCCTCACGATGAACAGCTTCTTCCTAACATCCCATCTGAATCTACCTGCTTCTAGTTTTGCTCCATTCCCAGATGTTCTATCATCACCTGACACCCTTAAAAAGTCCCTCACCAGCTTTCTTGTAGCCCACTTCAGATACTGGAAGGCCACGATAAGGTTTCTTTGGAGCCTTCTCTTCTCCAAACTGAACAGCTCCAACTCTTCTCAGTCTGTCCCTGTAGGAGAAGTGCTCCAGACCTCTGATCATCCTTGTGACCCTTCTCTGGACACATCCTAGCATGTCTAGATCTTGTAATAGTGGTTCCAGAACTGGATGCAGCAGTCAAGGTGGGGGTCTCACCAAGGTGGAGTAGAGAGGGAGAATTATCTCCCTTAATCTGCCCAGTATACTGTTGGCTTCACTCCATAAATCTGTCTTTTCATAACACAGGACACCCCTACATTAAAGCAGAAAGCCAGATGACAGCAGTCACCAGGCAACTTCACAGAACTCATGAAGGAAAAGCTCCTTTCAAGTATCTGTTCTTTCAGATCAGAATTACATTTTTATGTAGTACCTGGGTAACTAATCTGATAGTAGCAAACCAAAGCTCATGCAGCTTTGCATTCCACACTGCATTAAGTGGTACTTAACAAATATCTTTTGGCTTACTGTTGTCCGTATGCAAGGTGCAACACTGTGAACCATCAGCTGACATGGAGATGTGCTCAATAGGAGATCCCAGACGAGGAAGGAAATCCCTCTGGCAGTCTGATTCGCTGGGCCACACAACCAGAACGGCTTCAATTCCACCACTCAGCAAGTAGGTCCCTTTTCCAGCAATAAAAATGCAGTTAGAGGTCTTGCTTAAGAAAAATGTATTGTTTACAATGACAGAAAAGTCTCTCAATGAAACCTAGCTTAAACTATCACATCCAAAGCAATGACTCCTCAGACCTAGTCTGGGTTACACACAGCTATGTTAAGTTGCTGGAGTAACATTAAGCCACAAAAGTTTGTGCCTACTGTACAGTTTAAACAGTGCTTTGAGAATAGCAGATTGTTACTTTCTGAATCAGCCAAGTATGTGCATTAGAATCACAGAATCAAAGAAGGGCTGGAAGTGACCTCAAGATATCATCCAGTCCAACCCCATGGCTAAAGAAAGGGCACCCACAGCAGGTTGCCCATGATCAGTGTCCAGGCAGGTTTGAAGACTCTCCAGATGAGACTCCACTACCTTTCTGGGTAGCCTGCTCCAGGGCTCTAGCACCATCACAGCAAAAATTTTTTTCCTTGTGTTTAGGTGGAACCTCCTGGGTTCTAGTTTGTGCATGTTGGCCCTTATCCTATCACTGGGTACCACTGAAGAGTCTGGCCTCATCTTCTTCACCTTATAATGGCCTCATTCTCTTGGCCTTGTAAATATTTCTGAGCATTGAGAAGATCCCCTTTCAGGCTGCTCTTCTCTAGGCTAAACAGTTCTAGGTCTCTCAGCCTCTGCTCCTCACAGAGATGCTCCAAACTCCTCATCACCTTCCTAGTCTCCACTGGACTCTCTCCAGTAGTTCCCTGCCTCTTGAACTGGGGATTCCAGAACTAGACCTGGTACTCCAGATGTGGCTGGCCTTACTAGCGCAGAGTAGAAGTGGGAGGAGAACCTCCCTTGACCTGCTGGTCACACTCCTCTTCATGAATCCCAGGAGACCATGGACCTTCTTGGCCACAAGAACACACTGCTGGCTCATGGTGAACTTCTTGTCCCCCAAGGACAGGTCCTGCTCTACAGAAAGTAGCTGGATACTCTCCTATCAAGAATACTTTGTAGTAAGAAATACCCTAAGGAGAACAGCCCAGATCACACAATTCAGATGAAAGTTAACTGGATTTTTGCCACTAGGTTTGAGCTTGGGCAGGACTGACTTGTTTTATTTGAATGCAAACAAGACTCTGACCAGAGCTCACCAATGGGTAGGAGGGAAGAGGTAAGAGGAGGGGTCAGATTTTACGTTCTGCCACAGAAGTTGGATACTTGGCACCAGGAATGCCAATCAAAATGTATAAAAAAAATAACAATTCCTCCTATTTTTATTTCAGATACTTCCTGGACACATTCAAAATCCTAAGATTAATTCATTATTAATTGAAAAAAAACTTTAACTTGTACTGATTTTTCCCTCCCTGCTGCAATTTTGATATTGAGAGTGCTAATTTTTTGTTTGTTTCTCTTTGTTTTGTTTTGGTGGAGCGTTTTTTTGTTTGCTTTTTTATATTTTTGTCCTTGGTTTGTTTGAGATTTTTCTTGGCTTTGGATTGTTTGGTGTGGTTGTTTGGGTGGCAGGTTTGTTCCCTTGTTTGTTCGCTCTTTTGGGATGCTAGGGTGTTTTTTTTGTTTGCTTCTCTGTTTGCTCTTTTGGGGTATTTTTTTGCTTGCTTCTCTGTTTGCTTTTTTGGTGTGGTTTTTGTTATGTTTTTTTTTTACTCACCTTCCACAGAATAAGCTAAATCCTTGACAATATCATGATGCCAGTGCAGCGTGGAGTACGTGTAATCTTTCCTGTGGTGGAAATTCCTCCTGTGTGGGGAAGAACAGAACAGTTCCCTGAGCACAGCAGCAGAGGAAATGAAGGAAATCACTGAATCCAGGACACCATCCCTTCTGCTAACATCTGTGCTAGCTCCTTTTACGCCACAGCAACACAAGGGAAGGGGAGGGAAGGGTCCATGTCAGCAGGTTTTTGGCACCTTCCTGCTGCACACAGTGCATCTTGCACACGGTTACAGCTATCGATGGACTGCCCAGCTGACTCAAACCATGCATACCAGATTCGAATCTTCCCATCAGCATGGCCAGTTGCAATGCAGTCCTCCCTTGGATGGCAGGTTACACACGTGAAGCAATTGCTTCCACCGTTTGCCTTTGACGAGCGTAGAGAAAACCTTCAAGAGTTCAGAAAGTCACTTTAATTATGTGCCTCATTTGCCTTTTCCTCATCAAAGCTTCAAAGGGATCACCCAGTACATGTAAATGCCATTCTGACTATCTAAAATTAAACATCTACAAGTTGTTAATTTACTCTCCAAAGAACAGTGACAGATCCATTTTTCTTTTCATTTCATTAGTTCTTGACCTTTAATCAAGCAGAAAGATTTTTCTTCTCTCTCTCTCTCTCTCTCAACTCCCACTGCCCCTTGTTTTGGCACTGATCATGTTATATCCCTTGTTTCAGTCCAGCATCAGCCTAAGCATTTACCTGTAAAAATACGTGCCCGAGCTGAGAAAAATAGGCTACTGATGTCACTGCAGCATCTCACTGCATCTACATGAAACTTCTTATTGACTGCTGAAGTGAGTCCAGAGAAGGCCACAAGGACAAACAAGGGATGGAACACCTCTGCTACAAGGATAGGCTTAGGGAGCTGGGGCTGTTCAGCCTGGAGAGAAGACAACTTTGGGGAGACCTTAGAGCTGCCTTCCAATATCTGAAAGGAGCCTGCAGAAAAGTTGGAGAGGGACTTTTGATAAGGGTGTCTAGTAACAGGACAAGGGGGAATGGTTTTACGCTGAGGGACAGTGCGTTTAGATTAAATCTTAGGAAGAGATTCTTCAGAAGGAGGGCAGTGAGACTCTGGAATAGGTTGTCCAAGGAGGCTGTGGGTGTCCCCTTCCTGGAGCTGTTTTAAGGCCAGACTGGGTGAGGCCTTGGACAACCAAGCCTAGTTGAGAGGTCTCCCTGCCCGGGGCAGGGGAGTTGGAGTAGATGATCTCTGAGGTGTCTTCCAACCTGAGCCATTCTGTGACAAATACATTCCCCAAATGGTTAGTGACAAGCACAAGATGCGTGCACACATCCCCAGTAAGGACTGGGCTGAATCAATGACCAACATTTTCAGTCTTACCTTTGTGCCAGCTTCTTTTTGAAGAAGTAAACGCAGAGCTCAAACTGCTTCACTGATGCCACATATTTACCCTGCCATGGCAAAACAACAATGTATGATGTACAGGTTATGTTACTCCACATTAAAAAAAAAATAAAATCATGTTTCACTGCAAAGTATTTAAAAAGTTGGAGGTAACATACAATAGGAAAACATTTCAAGTCAGCTTAATATAGGGGAGTTTCTTCATAAAGAAAGCAGAGGTCTTCTACATGTTCATACAGCTTCAGTTTTGCTTCAGTGCTGCTGTGCTTTCACAAAAGCATAAAGAGCAGAGAGTTCACCTGAGAGGAAAACACCCAACCCACCCAACAGACGTAAGAGCCCCCAAAGGTGAGCATACTTCTCTCCCAAACGCGATGCACTTCGGGGACGCATCCACGCCACTCAAGACCACCGACAGTTCCTTGGCTTCCACATCTTGCCCTGCTGCTTTTGTCAACTTGACCGAGACCAGCTGGAATGGAGCTAACAAAAAAAAGCCCACCAAAATAAGTCAGTATCTGTTGTCCAAAGGCTTTTCTCAACAAGCTGTCCTGGTAGGCTAATAGGCCTATTAGATGTTCTGGTTGCCCCACCCTTCTGCTGATGGGGGAAGCAAGGGCAGGAGGAAAACAAAGGCTTGGGCCATTATGTCCCCTCCCAAAGTGATAAACAGGTACCCACAGGTATTTGTTGGTGTCTTGCCCAAATAAGGGTGAGCAAGCCCTGTTTTCACCTAATATGGTCAGTTTTGCAATTGCCATTTTGATTGGTGAATCTCTGTGGCCAAAGGAGCCTTTGCATTCAAATAATATGAACTGAGCTAAGTTGCAAACAATTGTGCTGCCTTTGCCTCACTGCTCTTGGACAATGTGTTCTGCTCTGCCTCATGCTTCAGACCAGCTTAGCCCTGATATTTTGGGCTTGAAATACCTGAAAACTTCAAGTGTCTCAAGTTTCCCAGGAGAAGACATTAAGTGCCTCATGACGTGTCAAGAAGTGCCACCGACATGGTGTCCTCTGCACATCTGCAAGAGATCCTGCCTGCACCTATGCAAACCTCTGTGCCAAGAGAAACCAGGATCATGTCAGACATAGTCTGCCTCTTTCCCAGCACCCTGGGAAGATCTAGCAGCCTTTCAAAGGCCGAGTAGCTCCAACACTGCCACAAAGGAGCCAGGGACAATCTTGAAATTTCTACTCCACTGCAGTGAGTAGAACAGACTTTCCCCGGGGCTCCAGGCTGCCTATTTGTAAGTGTGGCAAAGCCTTTTTGTGGCCAAACCTTTTCCAATCTTTCTGATTTTTTCTAAATGACTGTACTGCCAATAAGCATCCTTCTGAAGATTTTTCAGAACTAATTAAGAACCCTAAATTAATGAATTTGTGTATAGTTGTGGGTGAGGCTTTCCAGAAATAAAAATAACTACGTATTTTATAATTTCTGCCTCGTTAATTGCCACAACCAATTCAAAGCTTATGTAATGCCCTCTACAAAGAGGACCGACACCTCTTCTGCCTTCAAACTAAGAAGTTTAAAACTTCACACTAGAAGGCTAGCACCTTCTAATAATTTTCTAAAAATAAAGTATGTAAAAGCTTCTTAAAAAATGGATTGTTTCAGAAATTTTGAGTCAAAACTGAAGGCTACATAGTGGATACCAGTGGAATTGTAGGCAGAAACCAAGCTACGTATTTGCTCTTGCTCTGATGTGACCTCTAACAATACACTAAGAGTAAAGTCAAGCTGTATTTGCATTTATCTCAGGCAAAAGGCTAGGGAAAAGTAGCTAAGCTTGTTAACCAGGACAAGTCTAGTTCTGCAAGTAGTGCTTCAAGGGGAAGGGTAGTCTTGAGTACCCTGCATTATGGTAAGCACTGCCTGGAGGTTTATTGGATCAACCTGTTGGAGAGCAGTGTAGGAGAAAGGGACTTGGGGGGTCCTGGTGGGCAGAAGAATGAGCATGAGCCAGCAATGTGCTCTCGTGGCCATGAAGGCCAATGGCATCCTGGAGTGGATTAGAAGGGCTGTGGTTAGTAGTCAAGAGAGGTTCTCCTCCCCACTCTACCCTGGTTAGGCCACATCTGAAATACCATGCTCAGTTCTGGGCCACTCAGTTCAAGAAGGACCTCAGAGAACTGCTTGAAAAAGTTCAGCACAGAGCCACAAAGATGCTGAAGGGGGTAGAACATCTCCCTCCTGAGGAGAGGTTGAGGGAGCTGGGGCTCTGTAGATTGGAGGAGACTGAGAGGTGACCTCATTCATGTTTATAAAGATGTGAAGGGTGAGTATCAGGAGGACAGAGTCAGGTTCTGCTCGGTGATGTCTAATGATAGGACAAGGGGCAATGGGTGCAAGCTGGAGCAGAGGAGGTTCCACGTGAATATAAAGAAAAACTTTTCACTGTGAGGATGCCAGAGCCCTGGAGCAGGCTGCCCAGAGATGTTGTGGAGTCTCCTTCTCTGGAGACATTCAAAACCTGCCTGGATGCATTCCTGTGTGACCTGCTCTAGGTGATCCTCCTCTGGCAGAGAGGTTGGATAGAACGATCTTCCAAGGTCCCTTCCAACCCCTAGCACTCTGTGAGACATCAGATACATGCAGTGCTTCCAAAGTGAAGGCAGACACTCTTCTAGACAAACACTAAAAAGCCAGAGGTTTCAGGATGGAATCAGGTACAAAATGTTGCAGACAGGTGCCGTAAGATTTAAGAATTATTTTCAAAATGAATACATTAAAGGGTGTTCTTGCATGTACCCATCATTGACATGACAGCAGTTTAGACATGGAATACCATGGATGAGAAAAATTTAGCTCATTCTACTGTACCTCTGTCAGCAGACTTGGGAATCACAACAAACACCGAGTCCTCAAAATCAGGAGGTGCATAGAGTGCCAGAAGTTTGGATCCTACAGTGAAAGTCTGAAGAAAAACAGAGAAGGAGCTCAATAACTATTACACTTGTGAACATGGTTTTCGCCAGTGAAAAGTGCTGGCTTTAAAGAAACTTTGATATTTTCAGTAAGATCCTCCATTGTAAGACAACCAAAAAGACTTTATTTCTATCAAGGACTAAAATAAATGTTAAAACAGCACTGATAAAATATGAGATACTAGATTTACTGAAAAAAACCCCAAAGGTATCTTACCCTTAATGCAAAGCAGAAGGCTACAGGAAAATGTAGCAGAAAGTTTAGCAGAGAACAGAAGCAACATGGCAGTTAGCAGCCCGTATTTTCAAGCCATCACAGCAATTCCTTTTCATAGAACCATAGAATGCTTTAGGTTGGAAGCAACCTTTAAACGTCAGCTAGTCCAATCTCCCCACAGGGACATCTTCTACTAGAGCAAGTTGCTCAGAGCCCTAAACAATCTGATCTGGAATGGGTCTAGGGATGAGGCATTTATCACCTCTCTGGACAGTCTGGGCCAGTGTCTTACTACTCTCAGTGTATTAATGTCATCTTTGTATCTAGTCTACATCCTCCCTCTTTTAAACCATCACCCCTTGTCCTGTCATTACATGCCCTGATAAAAAGCCTGTCCCCAGCTTTCTATTCTGCCTTTTAAGTACTGAACAGACCCAAGGTCTCTTCTCCAGGCTGAACAACTTCAGCTCTCTCAGCCTGTCCTCACAGCACCAAGGTTCCAGCCTCTGGATCATTTTTGTGGCCTCCTTAGACCCTCTCCAGTAGCTTCATGTCTTTCATGTGCTGATAACTCCAGAACTGGACACAGTACTCCAGATCAGGTCTCATCAGAGCAGAAGGGTAGAATCCCCTCCCTCAACCTGTTGCCCACACTGCTGGGAATGCAGCCTAGAGCACGTTTGGCTTTCTGGGCATTCTTAGCTTAATGTCCAGCTTTTCACCCACCAAATGACATGTCAGTTGGCACAGTCACAAATTACAGCACACTTCCCAAGAGACTCTGAACTGAAGCAAGTAGCAAAGTTGATATGTCATTACCTACCCGATCTTTCTGCTATCCTTCCCAAATCCTGACTTTCTGCAGTCACACACACACACCAACTGCCACATTCTGTTACTGTCACAAATGGTTCTGAGGGCTGTGTTAGTGACAGAACACCACCGCCTCAGACTGATTTGTGCCCATTTGTAGCAATCCTTATTTGACTCTCAAGAATAACTCTACCATGTGCCCAACAGAACGAAATCCACATACCTTAATGGCAATCCCATCCATAAAGTCCCACAGCTTAATACTGCCATCGAGAGAAGAAGAATAGAGCTAAGAAAAAAACAAACAACACAAAATTATATATATAAGTTAAAGTAATTAATCAAAGCCAGCTTTTACACCAAATCATAGCTTAAAAGTTCAAGGACTGATCAATGGAACTGCAATTCTGAGTGGCTGAATAATCAAAACCAAGGGAGACAGACCAGGTCCATGTTGCCTTGAAAGTGCAATGGAAATACAATACTGTTAGTTTCATTTCACTGAATGTGAACAAAAGAACAGGTATCCACGTGTCATCACTTGAGACTAACAGAGGACACAGAGATTTCCATTTGTACACATTCATTACCATTTGCACCAGATTTTGCAGAGATAACATGCAGATGAAGCCCAGCTAGACAAATAATATTTATATACAGATGCCCCCCCCCCAAAACCCTCAAGCAAACAGTGCCAAAGAAGTGGCAGCAGTGATCAGGAAAGACAGTTGGCCAAATTGAAGGGATTTAGTCAAGTCTCCATCAGACCAGCACACAGAGAGGGGCAGACAATGTGGTAAACACTGGTTTCTACACGTTTTTCCCCTTTCAGACATAAAACCAGGGAAGTTTTGCCAATATATCCATTGTATTGCTATCCAATTCAATGATGTAGTCCTCATGACATTTCACATTTTCATTCGTGGAAATCAGATACAACATTTACTCTTTCAGGCAGATTTCACAGGATCATTAAGGTTGGAAACGACCTCCAAGACCACCGAGCCCAACTGTTAAACCTACATTGCCAGGTCACCTTGTCCCTCAGCACCACATCTACACTTTACTTCAGCACTTTCAGGAACGGCGATTCCACCCCTTCTCTGGGCAGCCTGTTTCAGGGCGCGATGACCCTTTTAGAGAAGAATTTTCCCCTAATCTCTAACCTAAACCTCACCTGGTGCAACTTAAGGCCGTTTCTCACATCTGGAAAATACATGCTATCTATACTAATGCTACGATCGCTCCCGCTCGTTCTCCAAAGCCAGTCAACCCTCGAACACCCGCGACAACACCCAGCCAACCCCCTCCGCTCGGCGGAGGAGAAAGCAGCACCCCTAAAACCCCCCACGGCCAACCCCTCCTCTTCCAAACCTGCATGTGGTTGTGGGGGTTGAGCTGGATGCCCGTCACCTGGTCGGCGTGCCCCCCCATTAACCGCAGCGTCTCCTCGGTGGCCACACTGTAGACCTTCACGAAATCGCCAGAGGCGCAGAGCAGGTACCTGGAGGAGGAGGACACCAGTTACCCGCCGCCTGACGGCACGGCGGGCCGGCAGGTACCGTCCGCCAGCCGCCCCCACTGCAGGGCTCAGAAACCCCTCTCCCAAAGGCAGGAAATCGGGGCCTCGGGGCCGCTTACTTGGAATCGGAGGAGAAGACGGCACTGGTACCGAGGTGGCCGCGGCCGCCGCCGCCGCACCGCACCACGCGCAGCGCTGCCGGCGCCACCATCTTGCCCGTGCGGAAGCCGCCACCCTTCACCCCCGACCTGGCCGCGCCTCCAGCCGCGCCTCCGCCGCCCCTCCGCGGTGCCCGGCAGCGCCGCCCCGCACCTTCCGCCCGCCGCCGGCGCCCATTGGCTGCTTGCTGGGACAGGCGCAAGGCAGGATGCTCGCGCGCCCTCGTGAGTTCCTCAGGGCGCTTCCCAGTGAGGGGAGGCTCGGCTCTGCTCGGCTCTGCTCGGCTCTGCTCGGCTCTGCTCGGCTCGCTATGCTCGGCTCGGCTCGGCTATGCTCGGCTCGGCTATGCTCGGCTCGGCTATGCTCGGCTCGGCTCGGCTTGGCTCGGCTGTGCTCGGCTCGGCTATGCTCGGCTCGGCTCGGCTGTGCTCTGTTCGTCTCTGCTCGGCTGTGTTGTGCTCGGCTGTGCTGTGCTCGGCTATGCTCGGCTCGGCTGTGCTCGGCTCGGCTGTGCTTGGCTCGGCTGTGCTGTGCTCGGCTGTGCTCTGCTCGGCTATGCTCGGCTCGGCTGTGCTCGGCTCGGCTGTGCTCGGCTCGGCTGTGCTCTGTTCGTCTCTGCTCGGCAATGCTCGGCTCGGCTATGCTCGGCTCGGCTCTGCTCGGCTCTGCTGGGCTCTGCTGGTGCCCAGAGGCATCCCGTCTGCCAGGTCCTGTTCGCCCATAAAAGCTTAGAGCGGCATTTCAGTATATGAAGAAGATCTTTTTAGTCTGCGGCTTTTGTAGTCTGGAGAAGAGAAGACTGAGAGGTGATCTAATAAATGTTTACAGATATCTGATGGGTGGGAGTCAGGAGAGGACGGAACAGGCTCTGCTCACTTGCTCCCTTGCAGCACAAAAGGTTCCACCTCAACGCAAGGGGGAACTTCTTTACTGTAAGGGTCACAGAGCACTGAAATAGGCTCTTCAGAGAGGCTGTGGAGTCTCCTTCTCTGGAGACTTTCAAGGCCTGTCTGGATGTGTTCCTGTGTGACCTGAGCTAGACTGTATGGTCCTGCTCTGGCAGAGGGGTTGGACTCGATGACCTCTTTGGGTCCCTTCCAACCCCGGACACCGTGTGACCCTGTGACCTGCAGGAAGGCTGGAGAGGTACTGTTTACAATCACAGAATATCTGTTTGAAAGAGACCTCAAAGATATCCAGTCCAAACCTTCAACACAGCACTGAAGGGTCAACACTAAACCATGTCCCTAAGCACCAGGCCCACAGGCTGCTTGAGCACCCCCAGGAGCAGTGACTTCTCCACTGCCGTGGGCAGATCAATGTTTGAAAGCCCTTTCACTGAAGAAATATTTCATAATACCCAGCCTAAACCTCCCTTGGTGCAGTTTGTAGCTGTTTCGTCTGGTCCTGTGACTTGACACCAGAGAAAGAAGCTGCCTTCTCTCCAAACCTCCCTTCAGGTAGCTATAGAGAGCAATGAGGTCTCCCCTCAGCCTCCTTTTCTGCAGACTGAACATCCCCAGAAGGGATTATAGTGGTAGGACAAGGGGCAGTGGTTCAAAACTGGATTTGGGTTGGCCCTAAGGGGGAAGTTCTTTACAATGAGACTGGTGAAATACTGGAACAGGTTGCCTAGGAATGTGGTTTAAGCCCTGTCCGTGGAGACATTGAAGCTCAAACTTGCTCTGTCCCTGGGCAGCCTGATCGAGTTAGAGGTGTCTGCTGACAGGTGGGGCTGAGGGAGCACTTGCACAGAATCTGTCAGCCCAGGCGGAACAGCATCACTCAGCTACAGCATCATTGATTTATGGCAGCCTCTGCTTTGCTCGAATTCACCAGGCACACAGGTCCCCCTGGGTCCCTAGCTGCAGCTGACAAGTGGCCTGATTCATAGGATCATTTTGGTTGGAAAAGACCCTTAAAATCATCAAGTCCAATTATGATCTTACTCTGCCAAGTCCCTCGGCACCACATCTCTGTGTCTTTTAAATACCTTCAGGTGTGGGGTTTCAACCATCTCCACGGGGACACTGTTTTAGCATTGGAGAACCCTTCCAGTGAAGAAGACTCTTCTTACATCCAACCTAAACCTCCCCAAATGAACCTTGGGCCTATTTCTTTATGTCCTAAACGTGTTAGAGAGAATTCCACAGGCTGCCAGATGAATGCAAGGGCAAGCCCTCTAGCTGGGACTGGAATTATGCAGGGAATCTGAGAGAAAAGGTGCGTACCTCCCATGCTTGTGGGAGCAGAAAAGACTGAGCTGAAGAAGCAGATGGCTGTGCTTCATTAAAACCCTAGTTATTCACTGTCTTCCAAACATTGTCAGTTTGTTGAGTTACTAAGCATATCATTATGGAATCGTAGAGTTGTTTTGAATGGAAAAGATCTTAGAGGTCATTGAGTCCAGATGTCAACCTAACACCTCCATGGCTATTAAACCATGTCCTGATATGCCATGTCAAGATGTTTCTTCAACATCTCCAGTGACCACCTCCCTGGGCAGCCTGTTCCAATGCCTGACCACTCTTGCCGTGAAGAAATGTTTCCTAGAATCCAATCTAAACCTCCCTTTGCACAATTTCAGGCCATTTCCTCTCACTCTAGCACCTGATACTAGAGAGAAGAGACCAACTTCCAATTTTCCATTTCACTCCAGCCTCCTTTCAGGGAGTTGGGGAGAGCAATGAGGTCTCCTCTCAAACATCTCTTCACCCTAAACATCTGCAGTTCCCTCAGTCATTCTTCATAAGTCTTGTTTTCCAGGCCCCTCACCAGCTTCATTGCCCTTCTCTGAACACACTCCAGTGCCTCAATGTCTTTCTTGTAATGAGGGGCCCAAAACTGAACACAGTATTGGAGTCGCAGCCTGATATTCTCATGCTTGAAAGAAAACTGACAGAAGCAGTCTGAATGTCTGGAACACCCCCTAATTTCTGACGGCTGGGTCTTTTGCTTCAGCTTCAGACCAATAATGACAATTCTTGCACAGCTGTGTGGTTTTGTCTGCTCTTTACTCCACGGTAACAATCTCTGGTATGCTGATGATGCAAAACTGTGGTGGATGGCTGACATCCCGTTAGGCTGTGCTGCATCCAGTGAGACCTGGGCAGGAAGGACAGCTGGGGGAAGGCAAACCTCATGATGTTCAATAAGGACATGTGCAGGACTCTGCACGTGGGGAGGAGTAACAACAGGCACCAGTACAGGTTAGGGCTTGTCCTGCTGAAAAGCAGCTCCATGAAGAAAGACACTAAAGTCCTGGTGGAGAGCAAGTTCTGCACAGGCCAGCAGGGGAGCCAATGACATCCAGGGGTGCATTAGGAAAAGTGTGGCTAGCAGGTCTAGGGAAGTTCTTCTTCCTCTCTGTTCTGCCCTGCTAGGACCACAGCTCCTCAGTTCAAGAGAGACAGGGGTCTGCTGGAGAGAGTCCAAAAGCAAGCCACGAGGATGACTGGGGAACTTGAGCATAGAATAGAACCATAGAATCAACCAGGTTGGAAGAGACCTCCAACATCATCCAGTCCAACCTATCACCCAGCCCTTGGGGCTGTTTGGTCTGGAGAAGAGATGATTGAGAGGATATCTGATCAATGCCTATAAATATCTGTGAGGGGGGTGTCAAGTGAAAGGGGCCAATCTCTTTTCGGTTGTCAGTAGCAATAAGACAAGGAGCAATGGATACAAACTGGAACGTAGAAGGTTTCACCTCAACATGAGGAGAAACTTCTTTACAGTGAGGGTCACAGAGCCCTGAAACAGGCTGTCCAGAGAGGTTGTGGAGTCTCCTTTTCTGGAGACTTTCCAAACCTGCCTGAATGCATCCCTGTGTGGACTACTCTAGGTGATCCTGCCTTGGCAGGGAGGTTGGACTCAATGATCTCTGAAGGTCCCTTCCAACCTCTAACATTCTGTGATTCTGTGATTGATTTTTCAGACAGTCCAACTTAAAGTACTGATCACAGTAACAGGTGCCTTCTGGAGGCCTTGTTGTGGTTATCCTGCTGTAGGCCAAGTTACCTGCTTTCCTGAATTGCTGACTTCATTCTAGTTTGGAGGTTAAGTGAGGATCTTGCAGGGAGAGCAACACATGCATAGGAGTCTTGTGGCTATAGGGAACTGGAAATGGGTGTGAGAGAGCATAATGCATCCAGAAACGTGGCTCCTAATCTCAACTGCTTTAACAAACTTCTTGGAGCTGAGAGCAGAAGTTCTGGCTATTACAGTTACATTGTCTCTTTCTGCTGGATGTTTTGGGAAGTGAAGGCAGATGCACTCTAAAGCTTTTCCTGCGTGGGACAGTACAACATGACCAAGTTCTGAGCCAATACCAGAGTTCTCTTGTCAGGAAAAAAGCAAGCTCTTAGGGGAAAGGAAATCCCTTTAACTACATTCATATTAACTGGGGAATGGGAAAATCTTCTGTCTTTGATTGCAGTCTGCACTAAATCAAGTCAAGCCTAGTTAAACCTGAGAAACTTGACCTGTTAAGCTTTCTGCTAAATGAAAGAGAAAGGCAAACAGCATGTGCATCTTAATGCACATGGGTTTTATTGTATTGCTATAATGCACCTTTTATTTTATCATTTTAAGAAGTCAGTCATAAGCTTTGGAGATAATATAATGTGTTGAACTCAAGATCACCCCCAAACTAGGGATGTGGAGGTACAAATATCAGGTCTACTATTATGACATAATGGAGTTTGCTGTAATGCTCTGTATTTAGCACTACTAATATCTTTGGGCAGCATAACTTAGAATAATCAGACAGTGCACCTATAGATGAATTAAATCGGTATGTCATAGCTACCAGATGGTCTTTTGCTACTGAAATCATATTAATCGTAGCTGTATTGCTGCCTTCTAAAGCTTAAGTGTGGGAAGGAAAATGGGAATTATCTTGTGCTGCTGGAAGCAGAGAAATCCAGTGCTGAAAGCAGTGAGCATGCTTGGGGAACCTCCTTTCAGGGAGTTGTAGGGACGAATCAGGTCTCCGCTCAACCTCCTCTTCTCCTAAGAAACCCAGATCCCACAGCTGCTCTTCACCAGACCTGTTCTCCAGCCCTTTCCCCAGCTTTGTTGCCTTTCTCTCGACCTGTTCCAGCACCCCAGTGACTTTCTTGTAGTGAGGGGCCCAAAACTGAACCAGACTGAACCTTTGAGTTGCAGCCAGTGCTGAGTACAGAGGGACAATCGCTTCCCTACTCTTGCTGGCCACATTAATCCCAATACAGGTCAGGATGCTGCTGGCCTTCTTGGCCACCTGAGCACACTGTTGGCTCATCTTCAGCCAGCTGTCAACCAGCACTCTGAGGTCCTTTACTACCTGGCTGCTTTCCACCCACTATGCCTCAAGCCTGTAGCATTCATGGGGTTGTTGTGACTCAAGTGCAGGACCTGGCACTTGGCTTTGTTGAACCTCATACAACTGATCTCGCCCCATTGATCCAGCCTAGCCAGATCAAGCAGATCAACACTCCCACTCAGTTTTGGGAATTCCCAAGAATGCATTTAAAGCCTGATACTTACGAAGGAAGTATCTGTGATTTGGAAGTGACTGTAATTGCTACAAGGTGTACTTTTTACAACTGACTTATTAATGTATTACAGTGAATTGAAGAAAGAGGCCAAAGATGCATTTGCCTTTAGGAGGCACTGTGTGACTCCGTGAGTAATTCTAGGTGAACTGGAGGGGGAGAATGCATTTGTACTTCTGAAGCATTCCTTTTTACTGGTGTAGATGAAAATAGAGTTACTTTTGAGTCTGTTACCAGCTTACAAGGAAATCCTTCCAGGCAAAGAGGCAAGTTCTTTGTAAATACCTGTTAGTAGTGAGGCTTCTGTACTGTAAATAAGGCAGGAAATACTACTGGTGTAAATAATAGAGTACGAGGGTGATGAGGAGAAGGCGATAACTCTGAATCCAAGGCAGGGCATGCAGTTCCTGGACTCAGGAATACAGTTTAGGCAAAAAAAGTGTTTTGAAATGCTAATTATGCTTTACATTTGATTTCCTTTTCTTTGGATTTCTTACTTTCTTGGGTCTTACTTCACCTCAGCCTTGATTCTTAATAGAATATACGGCTATATATATCCTTGTCTGTTCTGAGGCTGCTCAAGGAGAACTCATCAGCTCCCTTGCTGTACCCTGCAGACAGCTTTTACATTGACATCTCTGCTGGCTGAAATTTCATCAGGAGGGTAATTTATTTGGTATGGTTTTCACCACTGGTCTGGGTTGTCTTTTTGTTGTCATAAATCCAAATAATAAAAAGCATCACTGATAGCGATAACTCTTCCAAGCTGATTGCTTTGAGAACTCCATCATTTAGCAGGGGACTCACAGAACTGATTACTGATTTGCCCTGTGTACCCTTGCCTAAAGCAAGGGCAGTTAATGAATATGCTAATTTCACAGGTTGACAGATTACATTGGGTTGGAAGGGACCCTCAAAGGTCATCTTGTCCAACCCCGCTGCAGTCAGCAGGGACACCCCTAGCTACAGCAACCTGCCCAGGGCCACAGTGAGTCTGATCTTGAATGTCTCCAGGGACAGGGCCTCAACCATATTCCTGGGCAACCTGTTCCAGTCTTTCACCACTCTCACTCTAAAGAACTTCTTCCTTATGTCCAACCTGAATCTGCCGTGCTCCAGTTTCAAACCACTGTCCCTTGTCCTATCATCACAGGCCCTTCTAAACAGTTCCTTCCCCAGCCTTCTTGTAGGCCCCCTCCAGATATTGAAACACAGCTCTACTAAGGTCTCCCTGGAGCCGCCTTTTCTTCAGGCTGAACAGCTCCAATTCTTTCTGCCTGTCTTTAAAGGAGAGGTGCTCTAGCCCTCTTATCATCTTGGTGGCCTTCCTCTGGATTTGCTCTAAGGTCTCCCTGAAGGCTGAACAGCCCAAATTCTTTCAGCTTTTCCAGCTTGGGACATAGATTGATTTGAACGGAATTGACATTATTTTTCTTTCTGCTGTACATGAAAACTGGAATCTCATTTATTTACTGAAAGAGGTGACAGCTCAATATGTGACAGGGACATGTGCTGTAGTGGGAGGCTCTTACTGTGGAGCACATCAGTAGTTTACAGGTGGGGGAAGTAGCTCTTCCCAAAGAGGAAAACTGGTTTGTAAAGAGATGGTATCCTCATCCTAACAGTGATTTCCTGCAGCTATGGGCGCCAGAGGGTGCTAGAAGGATGACTGCAGCATTGAGACCTCGGTATTTAAAACCTAGCAGACCAGAAAAGTGGTTGGGCTGTGCTGCACAAGTCCCTTGGCCATAGTCTGGGCTCATTCAGCTTGCTGTAACACAGGAGTCTGCAGGCAGCTGCCACCTGGGACCTATGGCGATGCTTCCTGTGTGGTCATGGCTTTAAGAAAGCAGCAAGAAGTTGTCCTCTGAAAGTTGAAAGAGACCTCAATGATCATCTAGTTCCAATCCTCTGCCATAGGCAGGGACACCTCCCACTAGAACAGGTTGCTCAAGGCCTCATCCAGCCTGGCCTTGAACACCTCCAGGGAGGGAGCAGCCACAGCCTCCCTGGGCAACCTGTGCCAGTGTTTTGTCACTGGAGAAGTAAAAAATATCTTCCTAACATCCAGTTTAAATCTCCTCTCTGACAGTTTAAACCCATTACCCCTCATCCTGTCATTACAAAACCTTGTAAATAGTCCCTCCCCAGCCTTCCTGTAGGCCCCCTTCAGATACTGGAAGGCAACTACAAGATCTGGAAGCCTTCTCTTCTCCAGACTGCAGAGCCCAAACGCTCACAGCCTGTCCTCATAGCAGAGCTGCTGCAGCCCTCTGGGCATCTTCATGTCTTCTTTTGGACTGGCTCCAACAGTTCCATGTCCTTCTTGTGTTGGGGGCTCCAGAACTGTACACAGTACAGCCCTTCTGACAGCAGAAATGACCGTAGGAGTGTTTTCCTTGCAAGAAAATCCCATGGCAGGGTCTTCAAGGTGGAAGGGGAGAACCTGTTCCATGGAGAGGGTTTGCTAGAATGCTGTACCTAGCCCAAAGGCCTGTTTGGTGCTACCCCACCAGGTGTTCACATCATCTTCTCCCAGGCAATTAACAACAGAACAAGAGGGAACGGCCTCGAGCTGCAACAGGGCAGGTTTAGACTGGACATTAGGAAAATAGTTTTTGCTGAAAAAGCAGTCAAGCATTGGAATGGGTCAGGGCTTCATCTAGGGGAGAAAGTGCTTGTTAAAGTGCCAGCACTGTCTTCTAGATCATCCTGATAGAGAAAGTGGAGCCCATAGTATTTATCCAGATGCTTTTTACAGCTTGATTTTGCTATGGATGCTATGGGATGTACACTTCTGTGATAGCAACATCAGTCAAATCCCATTGTTATTCTACTTTTATGTTCTGGCATCTCTGCACTATTCTGGTAATAAAATGAAGCTCTGGAGTAAATGAGAGGAAGTTCTGCAGCTGTGACACTGAAAGACTTGGAAGTTTCAGTTTACTGATAAAGCACTGGCTTCTGCCAGACATTTTTCATAGAATCATAACATGGTTTGGGTAGGAAGGGACTTTAAACATCATTCAGTTCCAACCCCCCTTCCATGGGCAGGGGCAGCTCCTACTAGACCAAGTTGCTCAAGGCCTCATCTTGCCTGGCCTTGACCGCTTCCAGGCTTGGAGCCTTCACAGCTTCCCTGGGCAACCTGTTCCAGTGCCTCACCACCTTCATCACAGGGATGAATTTCTTCTTGATGTCTAATCTACATTGAGCTTCTTCCAGTTTGAAGCCATTATCCCTCACCCTGTCACTCCATGTCTTTGTAAAACATCCCTCTCCAGCTCTTCTGTAGCCCACTTCAAATACTAGAAGACTGCTCTAAGGTCTTCTCCACAGCCTTCTCTTCCCCAGACTGAACAACCCCAACTCTCTTAGCCTGTCTTCATAGAATCACAGGAACATTCATGTTGGAAGAGACACCCAGGATCACCTGGTGCACCCTAAACCATATCCCCAAGCACCACATCCAAACGACTCTTTACACACATCCAGGGTTGGTAACTCGCCCAACCCTGAAGAGGTGCCCCAGTCACTTTTTCCTCTCCACAAAAATAAGAAGAGAGCAGTTCATAACTTCCCAAATAGACGTTGAGTATTCCAAATACTAAAGCTGTAATGCCAGAGAATCTGCTATGAAAAGACAGGCATGCTTGCAGGGTACATTGTTCTGTGTGAAGCCGTTGCTTCAGGGTTTTGTTCTCTTTAACTAGTGGCCGTTAGTGAGCAAGGACATAGTTTGAGAGGAGTGGGGGTCATACGAGCCTTCTGAGCCTATTAATCCCTCAAGCAGCTGCTGAATCTCCAGTGTTTCCTGTTCCATAATGTCTTTGAAGATTTTCTTTTGCTTACTGCTAGCAAAGGAGGCCAAGCTTTGTCCAGCTAGGGAAGGTGAGTACTGCAGTATTTACTCAAAGATTCTGAATTAAAAGGAGAGACTCTGAGTCTTTTGGAAACCCTGTGCTTGTAGTCTAACAAATGCTCAAAGCCCTTCCTCTGATACAAGCCAGCTGTAGCTCTGTGTGTAAACAACATTCTCCTGCTCTGAGTGTTGCCAACCAGAAAGCAACAGGCTGTAAACTTTACTGTTCTCTTTTCATCTGACTTGTGTGCTTTCCCTATTTCTGATCATCACTCTGATTTTTAACTCCCATCCTGTTCCTATTGAAAGCAGCAAGAACAGGGACTGGCAGTGGATTGCGTACGTGCCCAGTGACCATGAGGAAGTAGGCCAGAGAGCCCAAGTCTTGGTGCAGCTTTTAGTGTCTGTGGAAATTCTCATTGTAAAAACTTGGAACTCATGAAGGAAAACGGTACTTTTCTTGGCAGTAGTTCATTTGGATTAGCTGTCTCCACTATGTTTTGAGAAGGGATTCAGAAAGCAAGCGTAGGGTCTTCATTTTTTCAGTATTTCATTAATGACTTTGCAAAGTATTCCTGAAGAGAGGTGCTTATTTTTAATGGGAGAGGTGATTCTGCCACTCTGCTCTGCTCAGACCTCACCTGCAGTACTGTGTCCAGCTCTGGGCCCCCAATGCAACAGGCACATGGACCTGCTGGAGCAAATCCAGAGGAAGGCCACCAAGATGATCAGAGGATTGGAGCACCTCTCCTATGAAGACAGGCTGAAGGAATTGGAGGTGTTCTGCCTGGAGAAGAGAAGTCTCCAGAGAGACCTTAGATCTGTGTTTCAATATCCAAAGGGGACCTACAGGAAGGCTGAGGAAGGGCCTATGGTGACAGGATGATGGGCAATGGTTTGAATCTAGAGCAGGGTAGATTTAGGTTGGACATAAGAAGGAAGTTCTTTACAATTAGTGGTGAAATACATGGAACAGGTTGAGGCCTCACCCCTGGAGACATTTAAGATCAGACTTGCTCTGCCCCTGGGCAGTCTGCTGCAGTTGGAGGTGTCCCTGCTGACTGCAGGAGGGTCGGACAAGATGACCTTTGAGGGTCCCTTCCAACTGAATGCAATCTATGAATCTGTAAGGCCTTAAAGGTTCACGTCTGGAATCAGCAGGAGTAATGCTTCAGGAGAATAAAAAATGTTTCTATAAGTGCATTAATGGCAAGAGAAGGGGCAAGGACAACCTCCAGTCCTTGTTAAATGGAGTGAGGAATATAGTGACAAAGGATGAGGAAAAGGCAGAGGTGCTTAACACCTACTTTGCCTCAATCTTCAATAGTGGGACAGGTTGTCTCCAGGACAGCTGGACTCCTGAAGTGGCAGATGGCATCAGCGGCCAGTGTAGTCCCCCTGAAGAAGAAGTAAGGGACCTGCTGAGCCACTTGAATCGTCACAAGTCCATGGGACCATATGGGATCCATCCTAGGGTGCTGAGAGAGCTGGCAGATGAGCTGGCCAAGCCACTCTCCATCATTTATCAACAGTCCTGGCTCATTGGAGAGGTCCCCAGAGACTGGAAGCTGCCAATGTGATTCCCATGCACAAGAAGAGTCGAAAGGAGGAACCAGAAAACTACAGACCTGTCAGCCTGACCTCAGTGCCAGGCAAGGTGATGGAACAGGTCATCTTGAGTGCCATCACACAGCACCTACAGGCCCAGCCACCATGGGTTTAGGAAGGGCAGGTCCTGCCTCACCAACCTGATCTCCTTTTATGATCAGGTTACCTGCCTGGTGAATGTGGGGCAGGCTGTGGATGTAGTCTACCTGGACTTCAGCAAAGCCTTTGACACTGTCTGCCACAAGAAGCTCCTGGCCAAGCTGGCAGCTCATGGCTTGGACAGAGTCACTTTAATATGGGTCAAGAACTGACTGGAAGGCAGAGCCCAGAGAGTGGTGGTGAATGATGCCACATCCAGTTGGCAGCCAGTCACTAGTGATGTTCCCCAAGGATCAGTGCTGGGCCCAGTCCTGTTCAACATCTTTATTGATGATCTGGATGAGGGGATTGAGTCCAGCATCAGTAAGTTTGCAGATGACACCAAGCTAGGAGCAGGTGTTGATCTGTTGGAAGGTAGGAGAGCCCTGCAGAGGGACCTAGACAGGCTGGATGGGTGGGTAGAGGCCAATGGGATGAGATTTAACAAGGCCAAGTGCAGGGTTCTGCACTTTGGCCACAACAACCCCAAGCAGCACTACAGGCTGGGATCTGAGTGGCTGGAGAGCAGCCAGGAAGAAAGGGACCTGGGGGTACTGATAGATAGTAGCTGAAGATGAGCTAGCAGTGTGCCAAATTCAAGAGAGATGTTGAGGTGCTGGAATGTGTCCAGAGAAGGGTGATGAAGCTGGTGAAAGGCCTGGAACACAGCCCTGTGAAGAGGCTGAGGGAGCTGGGGTTGTTTAGCCTAGAGAAGAGGAGGCTCAGAGGGGACCTCATTGCTGTCTACAACTACCTGAAGGGACATTGTAGCCAGGTGGGGGTTGGTCTCTTCTCTCAGGCAACCAGCAATATAACAAGGGGACACAGTCTCAAGTTGTGCCAGGGGAAATATAAGCTGGATGTTAGGAGGAAGTTCTTCACAGAGGGAGTGATTTGCCATTGGAATGGGCTGCCCAGGGAGGTGGTGGTGACACCATCCCTGGAGGTGTTCAAGAAAAGCCTGGATGAGGCATTTAGTGCCATGGTCTAGTTGACTGAATAGCACTGGGTGCTAGATTGGACTGGAAGATCTTGGAGGTCTCTTCCAACCTGGTTGATTCCATGATTCTAAGCTGTGGATACAGCAGTGCATCATGAAAACCCTTGGGCTTCGGAATGTTAGGAGCAGAGGAATCATTGGCTTGCAGTTTCTGTAGGTTAGCCAAATAAGGATCAATATTGTCTGGCAATGCTGGGGCAGGATCTACCTCCATCAGGGCGGGGGGTACTGAAAGGCTAGGTGATTGCTCGTCATCATCATCCTCAGGGAGCATATACTGAGTAGGGTCTGAGGCATAAACTTTAATCTGTAGTGGAAATGCCTTGGTTTTGTTCTCAACCTTATTCCCATCAGAGTTCATAGCTGTGGATGGACCTAGGATGCAGTTTTCTCAGCTTTCTGAAGTCACCCTGGCTTATCAAGTCCCACAGGTACTCCAGGTGGGGTCGCACCAGAGTGGAGTAGAGGGGGAGAATCATCTCCGTCAACCTGCTGGCCACACTTCTTCTGATGCAGCCCAGGCTCTGGTTGGCTTTTTGGGCTGTAAGTGCACACTGCTGGCTCATGTTGAGCTTCTCGTGCAAAAGCACCCCTAAGTCCCTTTCCTCAGGGCTGCTCTCCAGTCAATCACTGCCCAGCCTGGATTTGTGCTTGGGATTGCCCTGACCCAGATGCAGGACCTTGCACTTGGTCTTGTTGAACCTCATAAGGTTGGCTTGGGCCCACCTCTTCAGCCTGTCCAGGTCCTTCTGGATGGATCCCTTCCCTCCAGAGTGTCTGCTGTACCACACAGCTTGGTGTCGTCAGCAAACTTGCTGAAGGTGCATTCAATGCCACTGTCCATGGCACTGACAAAGATGTTGAACAAGGCTGGTCCCAGGATTGATCCCTAAGAGACTCCACTTGTCATTGGCCTCCATTTGGACATGGAGCCATTGACAGCCACTCCTTGGGTGCACCCATCCAGCCAGTTCTTTATCCATCTCACGGTCCACCCATCAAACCCATGCTTCACCAGCTTGGAGGCCAGGATGTGGTGTGGGACAGTGTCAAAGGCACTTTTCCTCTTCAATTCCTTCCAACAGGTCAGTCCCCAACCTATTCTGATACATATCCTTTCCCATAGGTTCCTAGCTCGGGGAGAAAAGGTTGTGTTTGGGTCTAGGTTCATGTTGCCTCTAGCAATTGCTGCTATCATTCACATTGCTAATGATTTTTAGGTTTTATTTGCAGTTTTAATTTTTTTTCCCTGGAGACTCCATTATCTAGGCACAGTGTGCTCCTAGGAGATCAACACAGTGTACCTGCCTGGCACTGACAGAGTAAAATGTTTGTAGTAAGTCATGCTGTTGGTCCACGTGGACCAAAACAGTGTAAAACAAACCTACTTTTTGGTGGAATCTACTAAGTGTTTGATAATGTTTATAATTTCCACACCAGGGAATGAAAAAATTGATTTGGCACACCTTGGTGTTCATGAACATTAGATCAACCTCCAGTTCTAAATTATACTTTTTGCTTTCTTCCTGTTGCACTAAAGCATCCTAGGTTTACCTAAGCACAATATGCAAGCAGATATTTACAATCTATCACAAATATATACAGCTGTACACAGGAATATACAAAGTAAAAGTAATACGGAAACGCAGTACCCCTCCCAGAAATGAGAGTCCTCAGGAGGGGCTCCTAATCACCTTTCCATCTTCTTTCCACCCCTCTATCTTATCCCAGAGTATGCCTTATGTGCAAGGTGAGTTTGGAGGATTGGCAAGGGTGGGGGGGTTAGAAGCAGAATTAGTTGGGTTACACAGCAAGGGTCCAGAGAGAAAAGCACAGGTACTGACTCCAACAGATAGAGACTTTCACACCCTGTCTTATCTATAATTGTGTTCTTGTTTTTATGTCTCAGCAAACCTGTGAGTGAAGTAGACATCACCATTGTTTCCTTTTCACAGCCTATAATCTAATTTTTCTCATTAAAATGTTCCAATTAGCCTCAAACTAGCACAGATGTGTTCTGTGTAGTTTCACTTCAAGAGCCGTAAAGAAACTTTGCAATGTCCTCAGTGGCTATTCTGCTTGTAAACTGAAGTAAAACTGTGAAGTGCTCCTGCTGCACCTCTCCTGCTCTGGACCTGGTGGAGCGAGTCCAGAGGAGGACCATGAAAATTATCAGGGGATTGAAGCACCTCTGCTATGAAGGCAGGCTGAGGGAGCTGGGGCTTTTCAGCCTGGAGAAGAGAAGCCTCTGGGGAGACTTAATAATGATCTTCCAGTACCTGAAGGAGACCTACAAGAAGGAAGGAGAGAGACTGCTTACAGAGGCCTATAGTGACAGGGCAATGGCTTCAAAGTAGAGAAGAGCAGATTTAGAGTGGGTGCTAGGAACAAGTTCTTTGCCATGAGGACACTAGAACAGGTTGCCTGGGAGGTGGTTGGGGCCCCATGCCTGGGGATATTCAAGGTGAGGCTCAACAGGGCTGTGGGCTGCCTGATCTAGTTGAGGATGCCCCTGCTCACTGCAGAAGGGGTTGGACTAGATGACCTTTGGAGGCCCCTTCCATGTGGACCCTTGTATGATTCTATGAATAGTAAACTTCCTAATTTCCAAATTATTTCCTTCCACATTTGAATTTTTTGAAGAGTTTCTAGCAGTAGAGGTGAAAACACCCACACTCCCTAGCAATTTCCTCTACAGAAAACTGTCCCAACACGTTCCCTAGATTGGTGGATGGTGTATCCTGGTTCTTTGATGTCTTGATAGGTGTCTGATGTCCTTTAATTGCAGTTAGATTCTGCTAGATGCTTAATTTTATCAGTCACACTGGCATCCTATTATGATGGATTGTGCAAAATGAATAATCTGTATTAATTTTGATATTCAGGTGAAGATTGTAATAACTATGAAAACTGTTTATTAACATTAAAGTCACCAGAAAACTTATTCACAAGGTTCAAAATGGAACAGTTTGGAAATTTATACATGCAGTGAGCAGGCAAAACTCGATCACTTATTTCTTAAAGTGCCAAATGCAAACAAGAGGACACAGCCTCAAGCTATGCCAGGGGAAATTTAGGCTGGAGGTGAGGAGAAAGTTCTTCATGGAGAGAGTCATTGGCTACTGGAATGGGCTGCCCAGGGAGGTGGTGGAGATGCCATCCCTGGGGCTGTTCAAGGCAGGATTGGACGTGGCACTTGGTGCCATGGTCTAGCCTTGAGCTCTGTGGTAAAGGGTTGGACTTGATGGTCTATGAGGTCTCTTCCAACCCTGATGATACTGTGATACTGTGATAGTGTGATTATACTGGAAGAGAAGATTCTTGTGGTTAGTTATACTGCTTATCCACTAGAGGACACAGGAAACTCCTTTCTGCTTATGGCAGAAGGCAATTAATGAATTAGAAGAGGCTTTTAAGTATTTAATCACAAAAATATCAGACAATACGCAAAGCACATGGAGGGGTTGCTGCTGGTGGCCTCAAAGCTGTTAGAGGCTTTGGAGTTTCCCAGGCTTTTTTCTCAGGAAGCTGGGAGTCCATAGCATAGTCTCTGACCTGGTTCCTCTTGATTCCTGATTCAGCAGAAGCCTTGCAGAGGGGCAGGCAGGATGCGATGCCATGTGCAGTCTTGGCGCAGTGTTGTGCTGGTTATGCAGGCCGATCGCGTGCAGGCATTTAGAGCCTGTTCCTGGCAAATTCAAGGCTGTGGAGTTGCCAGGCAATGTCAGGACGCAATGAGGCAGCAGCAGCACACTGTGCTACCTGCTCATTCCTTTTTATCCATACAGCCCAAGACTAATGGGCCTTTGGACATAGATTAACCAATCAGAACGGCACTTTTCCAAGCTTGACCATATTAGGTGAAGCCAGGGCTTTGTTTTCCTTGCCTGGTTTTGCTTCTCCCAGTTTAGAAGGAGGGGAAGCAGGGGGACACATCCGTACGAGTCAGGGCATGGATAAGCCCCTTTTTGGCCCATCAGGCCTACCACAACACCCATGCAAGTATTTCTTATTTCAGAGATGATTAAATAAGATGATATTTGACGTGTGTGGATAAATATTTTGCCTCTGCTCTTCCCTGAGACTTGCAGCTGTCGTTGTTTAGGAGAACTCATGGTTACTGGCTGTGAAAGGCCAGACAGAGCTTCTGCCAGAGCCGTGGAAACCTTCCCTTTGGTCAGCCAGCAGACTAGCTGTTGAGCAATTTGAGGCCCTCCTTTCCCCAACAGACTAGGTATCTTGTTACTGCAGTGCTCCCAGGCACTTCTGTGTATGGGAGGAAAAGGACTTGGAAATGTTTAGTCTCTTACCTGATGGTATAGGAGGAGATAAAGTACTTGGCTGCAAAGGCAGAGAGTTTGATAAGCAGTTTCTCAGGTTCTCCCCCTTTCCTCTGCCCCAGTGAGGCCACTTCAGGACTATTACATTCAAGAGAGACAAGGAACTACTGGAGAGTTCAGTGGAGGCTATGAATATGCTGAGGGGACTGGTGCAGCTCTCTGACAAAGAGAGGCTGAGAGATATGAGGTTGTTCAGCCTGGAGAAGAGCAGGCTGAAAGGGGATCTTCTCAATGCTGATCAAGAGTTAAAGGGCAAGAAAATCAGGGCAGACTCTTTTCAGTGGTGCCTAGTGACAGGACAATGAGTAATGGGCACAAACAAGAGCCCAGGAAGTTCCACCTAAATGTGAGGAAAAAAAATTCTTTGCTGTGAGGGTGGTGAAGCCCTGGAGCAGGCTACCCAGAGACTGAAATCTCTCTCTCTGTGGAGAGATTTCAAATGCTCCTAGACAGTGTGATCCTGGGCAACCTGCTGTGGGTGACCTTTCTTTAGTAGTGGGGTTGGACTTAGGTAGTCTCCAGAAGTCCCTTCCAACCCCAACCATGCTAGGATTCTGGGATTCTGCATAGGATGTATTGTTTGTTAACCACATGATGACTTCAGTGCTCCTAAATAAAACAAATAAATACCAGGTCTAAGGAGCAGGAATGAAGGTTAGTTTGCAGTATAAAATAACCTTGTCCTAGAAGATGTGTAGCTTTTGAAATACCCGAAGTAATCTAGATTGCTAAAGTAAAATAGCAAAGAACTCTGCAACTGACTTTCCTGGCTAAGGTTTCCTCCTCTGTTGAGCAATCATGTCTGTAGACAAAAAGAAAAAAAATCTGAGAGCTCCACAATCGAGTAGCAGCCAAAGACAACAAGGATTTCCTGTGCAGATCTGGAAAGGCAGGCTGCAGTCAGCCTTAGGCAGCTGCTGCAATGTGCTTACATCTGCCTGTGGTATGATTGGGTTGTGCTTCAGGTCCACGGAAGTGACCAACTGTTCATTTTGTGGAGCTCTCAGTCTAGGTCTGGAAAAAGGCAAGAGCTCTAAGAGCAAAGCAGGTGAAATGGCTGGAGTAAAATGAGGTAGGCAGGTGTCTGGTTAGTAGATCATTTCCCCTCTTGTTCATAGAATCATAGAACCACTTGAGTTGGAAAGAACCTGCAAAGGTCATCTAATCCAACCCCCTTGCAGTAAGCAGGAACATCCTCCACTAGATCAGTTCACCCAGAGCCTCATCAAACCTCACCTTCAATATCTCCAGGGATGGGGCCTCAACCGCCTCTCTGGGCAACCTGTTCCAGTGCTCCACCACCCTCATAGCAAAGAACTTGTTCCTAACATCCAATCTAAATCTGCTCTTGTCCAATTTCAAACCACTGCCTCTTGTCCTATCCCTGCAGGCATTTGTAAACAGTGCCTCTGCAGCCTTCTTGCAGACCCCCTTCAGCTACTGGAAGGTGGTGATTAGGTGTCCTTGGAGCCTTCTTTTCTCCAGGCTCAACGACCTCAGTTCCCTTGGCCTGTGCTCATAGCAGAGGTGGGTGATGTCACCAGATTTCTCACTGCTTTGGACCCTGTCTTACAGTGGTCTGTTCTGAGTGTGTGCTGGGATGGTGCTTGATTTATAGATGTGTGAAAGAAACAGAAACATAAGCCAAGATAAAATATGGAAGTTATATAGCAAACCCCTCTGTTTGACATGGACTGGAATCAACAAAAATATTTCCCTTTGAAATATCTACAGTTGCAAGCTGAGCTGTGTGCTGCCTTGGACAGCAGCAAGCTGTGTGGTACAGCTGTCATGCTGGAGGGCAGGGATGCCATCCAGAGGGACCTTGACAGGCTGGAGAGGTGGGTCCAAGCCAACCTCATGAGGTTCAACAAGACCAAGGGCAAGGTCTTGCATCTGGGTTAGGGCAATCCCAAGCATTGATATAGGCTGAGCAGTGACTGGCTTGAGATCAGCCCTGAAGAAAAGGTCTTTGGGGTGCTGGTGGATGAGAAGCTCAATATGAGCCACCAGTGTGCACTTGCAGTCCAGAAAGCCATCCAGATCCTGTGCTGCATCAAGAGAAGTGTGGCCAGCAGGGTGAGGGAGGTGATTCTGCCTCTCTACTCCACCCTGGTGAGACCTCCACTTTGAGTACTGCATCCAGTTCTGGAGCCCCTGTTACAGAAAAAAATCCAGACACACTGGAATGTGTCCAGAAAAGGGCCACAAGGGTGATCAGAGGGCTGGAGCACTTCTATGGGGACAGACTGAGAGAGTTGGAGCTGTTCAGTTTGGAGAGGAGAAGCCTCCAAGGAGACCTTATTGTGGCCTTCCAGTATCTGAAGGAGGCTACAGGAAAGCTGTGGAGGGACTTTTTAGGGTGTCAGGTAGTGACAGGGATAGGAGGAATGGAGCAAAATTAGAGGAGGGGAGGTTTAGATTAGACATTAGGAAGAAGTTCTTCACTGTGAGATTGGTGAGACACTGGAACAGGTTGCCTAGGGAGGTGGTAGAAGCCTTATCCTTGGAAGTTTTTCAGGCCAGGATGGATGTGGCTCAGAGCAACCTGATGTAGTGTGAGTTGTCCCTGTCCATGGCAGTGGGATTGGAGCTAAATGATCCTTGGGGTCCCTTCCAGCTCTGACAATTCTATGATTCTATGTCCAAAGGAAATTAGTGAGTTTGTCACACTTTGGATTACACAGGTTCCTAGTGTAGAGCCTGTTTTGCCCCAGGATGCTCAGATGACAAAAATGCTATCAGCTGAAACTGAAGTGGAACAATCACTGAAGCTTTAATTTCCTTTCTTACTTGAGGATGCATACCTAATGGAATCATATTTTTGCTTCCAAATTTCAAGCTGAGAAACAGCTTTTGTTATCTACCAAGCGTTTCCTTCAAACATATTGAATATTTTCTGCTGGATTCCTAATGTTAATGTTAGGCACAGAAGGATGAAGGAGAACCTTCTAAAGGACAAGAGGACAAATTTTGGTTGGATAAATATTTTTTTTTGTCTAGATGTGATTTTGAAAACTGGAGGAGAGGTGAGATTTTCCAGCAGCAAAAGAAGCAATATATAAAAAACCCAAGAGGGGGTCAAGACATTGAAGGAAGATAGTGTGGGGATGGAAGTATCAACGTGCTGTCTTTTCTTTTGGAGCATATAATAAGTGAGGGAACAAATGTCAGGACATGACAGCTTTCTGGCTTATTAAGCACACAAGGTCTTCTTTGAAGATTCTGAGCAGAACAGTACCAACCAATGACAAGATAACCTGTCTGCTGGATGAGGGGAAGGTTGTTGATGTTGTGTTCCTAGACTTTCAAAAAGCCTTTCATACTGTTCCCCACAAAATTCTTGTAGACAAATTGGCTGCTCATGGCTTGGCTGAGCACACTGTCTCCTAGATAAAGCACTGCCTGGACAGGAGGGCCCAGAGAGTGGTGATCATTGGAGTTAAATTCAGTTGGTGGCCAGGCACTAGTGGTGTTCCTCAGGGATCTGTGTTGGGACCACTTCTTTTTAATATCTTTATCAATGATCTCAGAATCATACATACATACAAACAATGTCAGGGGCTGGAAGGGACCTCGAAAGACCACCTAGTCCGGCCCCCCTGTCAGAGCAGGATCACCTAGAGCAGATCACACAGGAATGCATCCAGATGGTTCTTGAATATCTCCAGGGAGGGAGACTCCGCAACGTCCCTGGGCAGCCTGTTCCAGTGCTCTGTCACACTCACAGAATAAAAATTCTTCCTCAGGTTCACATGGAACCTCCTGTGCCTCAACTTCCACCCATTGCTCCTTGTCCTCTAACTGGGCATCACTGAGAAGAGCCTGGCTCCATCCTTCTGGCACTCACCCCTTACATATTAATGAGGCCACCGTGTTGCTGCTGTAGTTGTGACGGACAAAACTGTCATAAGGATATGTGACATCAAAGTAGCCAAAGACATTTATTGCTATAGCAGCACGTCCTGGAGTCCTGTGTACCCCAAAATTCCTCTCCCTCCATGGTTTCAATGGGAGAGGAAAGGCACAAAAAACCTGCCCTGCAGGAGTGAAGGGGGGGAACAAAGGGCCCTTCCGGCACCAGGGGTGCCCCGTGCAGATGCCCACACTGGGATCAGGCTGGTGATTGGCTGTGGTCTTTGCACTTAGGAAGTGGTAAATTGTCTCTTTGTCTAGGAAAGGTATAAATATTGGGGTACCTCCTGCCTTGGGGCCCCCGCCTTAGAGTTCTCCCCTGCCTGGATAGTTCCTGCAGAAACAGTCCCCTGGCGCTGCGAAGGACAAGCTGCTGAGGGACAGGAGCATCCCTGCTTTGGACAGCTTCCCACCATAAGCACCCTTTGTACAAGCTAAGAGGATGTCCTTCGAAAGAGAGCGAGCGGACAAGCATCTGGACCGCTCTTCCTCTCAGACAGCCTGACTTACCTGTGAGTAACTTTGGCTCAGCCTGATTAATAATGGGGAATGCTATGTTTAGTAGCTTAGCCTTTTCCATCTCTTGACTTTCAAAATAGTCAAATTTACCTGTGGTATCCTTGTAAGATCTTCTCAATCAAACTGAATCTGCTAATTAAAACTAAATTAATTTCTGCATATAGTTTTGGGGGCAGGTTTCAGGAAAATAAAATAATCTATTTTTATATATATTCCTGACTCGGCCACATTCATTCCCTGCCTCCACAACACTGCAGTCTTTTTATATTGCCACTCTATAGATTGTAGTAACTCTATGGAATAAAATGATTGGATAAAATATTGTTTTAAACATTCTTATTGGGTAACAGTGGGGTGTTGGCTACCTTGGCACAGATGACCTGGACCTTGGACTGGATGATATTGGAGGTCTCTTCCACCCTGGTTGATTCTCAGACTTTCAGTTCTTTGTTCTAAATTTACTATGCTTCTGTACAAATGTTACACAAGGAGAGCATACCAGTTTACTATGTTTCTGACCTTAATCTTGCTGTGCAAGGGGTACACAGGAATGTGCTCTAGCTGGCTCCCTTCTGCAGTTCCCACGTCACCCTTAGTCTCCTACTCTCCAAGCTAAAAAGCCCCAGCTCCCCCAGTCTCTCCTCATAAGGAATATGTACAAATTCCTTAATCATTTTTGTGGCTCTGTGTTGGACTCTCTCATGCAGCTCCCTGTCCTTCTTGAGCTGGGAGGCACAGAACTGGACACAGTACTCCAGATAAGAAAAAGAAGGGCATGAAGAGCCTCCACTCCTTACTGGACCAGGAGGGGAACACTATAACTGATGACAAAGAAAAGGCTGAGGTCCTGAATGCCTTCTTCGCCTCAGTTTTCAACAGCAAGGAGGGAGGAGGAGGCAAGTGGCCTCTTGAACTGGGGGATGGGGTCGGGGAGCGGTGTGTTCCCCTGGAAATTCATGAAGAATTAGTTCAGGACCTGCTGAGCCATCTGGACACCCACAAGTCCATGGGACTAGATGGGATCCATCCCAGGATGCTGAGAGAGCTGGCAGCTGAGCTGGCCAAGCCGCTCTCCATCATTTTCCAGCAGTCCTGGCTCACCGGAGAGGTCCCAGGAGACTGGAAAATGGCCAACGTGGTCCCCATCCACAAGAAGGGTCGGATGGAGGAACCTGGGAACTACAGACCCATCAGCCTGACCTCAGTGCCAGGGAAACTGATGGAGCAGGTCATCTTGGGGGTGATAAGAGTGCACCTGAGGGATGGCAAAGAGCTCAGGTCCAGACAGCATGGGTTAGGAAGAACAGATCCTGCCTCTCCAACCTGATCTCCTTCTATGATCAGGTGACCCGCTTGGTGGATGTGGGGAGGCCTGTGGATGTGGTCTGTCTGGACTACAGCAAGGCCTTTGACACTGTCCCCCACAGCAAACTGCTGGCTAAGCTGTCAGCCCATGGCTTGGATGGCAACACTCTGTGCTGGGTTAGGAACTGGCTGGAGGGACGAGCCCAGAGAGTGGTGGTGAATGGTGCCACATCCAGCTGGCAGCCAGTCACTAGTGGTGTCCCTCAAGGATCAGTGCTGGGCCCCATCCTCTTTAACATCTTCATAGATGATCTGAATGAGGGCATTGAGTCAGTCATCGGCAAGTTTGCAGATGACACCAAGCTGGGGGCAGATGTGACTGGGTTGGAGGGCAGAAGGGCTCTGCAGCAGGACCTTGATCGCCTGGACAGATG
Source organism: Pogoniulus pusillus (assembly GCF_015220805.1). NCBI lineage: Eukaryota > Metazoa > Chordata > Aves > Piciformes > Lybiidae > Pogoniulus > Pogoniulus pusillus. Next base: position 20,546,362 of record NC_087265.1, read on the forward strand.
GGCAGAGTCTAATGGGATGGGGTTCAATAGCTCGAAGTGCAGGGTGCTGCACTTTGGCCACAACAACCCCATGCAGAGATACAGGCTGGGGTTGGAGTGGCTGGAGAGCAGCCAGACAGAGAGGGATCTGGGGGTGCTGATTGATACTCGCCTGAACATGAGCCAGCAGTGTGCCCAGGTGGCCAAGAGAGCCAGTGGCATCCTGGCCTGCATCAGGAATGGTGTGGTCAGCAGGAGCAGGGAGGTCATTCTGCCCCTGTACTCTGCACTGCTTAGACCACACCTTGAGTACTGTGTTCAGTGCTGGTCCCCCCAGTTTAGGAGGGACATTGAGATGCTTAAGCATGTCCAGAGAAGGGTGACAAGGCTGGTGAGAGGCCTTGAGCACAGCCCTATGAGGAGAGGCTGAGGGAGCTGGGATTGTTTAGCCTGGAGAAGAGGAGGCTCAGGGGTGACCTCATTGCTGTCTACAACTACCTGAGGGGTGGTTGTGGCCAGGAGGAGGTTGCTCTCTTCTCTCAGGTGGCCAGCACCAGAACAAGAGGACACAGCCTCAAGCTACACCAGAGGAGATTTAGGCTGGAGGTGAGGAGAAAGTTCTTCACTGAGAGAGTCATTGGACACTGGAATGGGCTGCCCGGGGAGGTGGTGGAGTCGCCATCCCTGGGGCTGTTCAAGACAAGGTTGGACGTGGCACTTGGTGCCATGGTCTAGCCTTGAGCTCTGTGGTAAAGGGTTGGACTTGATGATCTGTGAGGTCTCTTCCAATCCTAATAATACTGTGATACTGTGATAAGGGCTCACCAGGGCCGAGTAGAGGGGAAGGAGAACCTCCCTCGACCTACTAACTGCACCCCTTCTAATACATCCCAGAATGGCATTGGCCTTCCTTGCCACAAGAGCGCACTGCTTGCTCATGACTATCCTTCCATTCACCAGGGCTCCCAAGTCCTTCTCCCCTTCACTGCTCTCCAGCAAGTCAGTCCCCAACCTATACTGATCCCTGGGATTGTTCTTTCCCAGGTGCATGACTCTACACTTGCCCCTGTTGAACTTCATTAAATTTCTCCCTGCCCAACTCTCCAGCCTAAGTCTCTCCGAGTGGCAGCACAGCTCTCTGGTGTGGCAGCCACTCCACCCAGTTTGGTGTTGTCAGCAAACTTGCTGACAGTGCACTCCATGCCCTCATCCAGGTCATTAATGAATACATTGAATACTACTGTACCCAGTACAGACCCCTGGAGAACTCCAGTAGTTACAGGCCTCCAGCTAGGCTGATCACAACACCCTGAATTCTTTCCTTTAACCAGTTCCCAGTGCACCTCACTACTCCATCACCCAGACTATACTTCCTCAGTTTAGCTACGAGGATGCTGTGAGAGACAGTGTCAAATGCTCTACTGAAATCAAGGTAAAGCACATCCACTGCTCTTCCATCATCTCTCCACCTGATTGCATCCTCATAGAAGGTTATCAGGTTGGTCAAACATGACTTCCTGTCATGGAGGCAGAGAACAAATGTGGCTAAGTCAGAAATTATAAAAATAGAATTATTTTATTTGTCTGATTACTATATACAAACTAGTGTATATATATATATATATATATATATATATATATATATATATATATATGCACACACACTGAATACTATATACAAAACTAGTTTAGATTAATTTACAGATTCTAATTCAATTGGGAATTCTTCAAAAGGATGTTATGGACAAATGTAGAGATTTAGGAAGTCAGGAAATGGAAAAGGCTAAGCTATAAATACAACTTAATACTGCTATCAATCGGGCTGAGCAGAGAACTAGGGGAACAGCAGGCTTTACTCACAGAGGTGCTGGATTCCTCTGCAGCTTGGCTGCCTTCTGAGCTGCAAGCAATTTCCAATAGTCTGGATCCATGTGGCAGAAGTGTCAAGGTGAGTGGCAAAGCTGCTAAACTCAGAGATGTCTTGAGACATGGCTGCCACAAGACAGTGGGTCGTGGAAGCGATACTGCCTCAGCAGCAGCAGGGGAGAGCCAAACTACTAGGGTTCCCCAGTCTGGACGGCAGGCTGATATGGTCATAGAGTAGCCAGGTCTGGGTGCTGCCAGCAGCTCTCATTAATGGACCCCAGGACTTGTTTTGCTTGCAAGTGTGCACAGAATGGTGCAGAAGTGAGGAGAACCATCCAAAGGCAGGGACAGGGTAAAACCAAGAGCCATGTAAAAAGGTAGGAGTCATCCAAAAGCAGGAACAGTCCAAAATGGGAATTCTGTTATGGCAGGAACCTGTCCTGTCAGGAACTCTGTCAAGGCAAGAACTCTTTCAAGATGGGAACCCCTCACCTTCTCCCTTGCTCTATTTGTACTTTTCTAGACAAAGTGTCCATTTATCATTTTATACTGGATGCAAAACCCAGCCAACAACCAGCTGGACTCCAGCACGGACTTCCACATGGGTCAATCCATGTGTGGAAAGGCACCTTTTGATGTTCCCTCTTCAAGCCTGCAGGGCACGGGGGGTGGGAGTTGGGGAAAGCAGTTTTCATGCCTTCTCCTCATTCAAGCCCGTGGAGGGGGAAGAGAGAAGAAAGGAATTTGGTGTGCTCTGGAACACTTCCCCTTGGTAAAACCATGCTGACTGTGCCCAATGACCTTTTTGCCTTGACATGGCAAAGCACAGAGCAGAGGATAAGCTGCTTCATTGTCTTTCGGTGGACCAAGGTGAGGCTGACATGTCTGTAGTTACCTGGGTCCTCCTTCCTACCCTTTTTGAAGATTGGAGTGATGTTTGCCCTTCTCCAATCCCCAGGTGTAGCTTGATTCAGGCATAGAGAGTGTCAGCAGTAAGTTTGTAGATGACACCAAGTTAAGTGGCAGTGCTGATTTGAATTAGGGTAGAGAAGGCTCTTCAGTGGGACTTGGATAGGCTGGATCAATGGGCCAACATTAATGGGATGAGTTTCAACAAGGCCGAATGCCAGGTCCTGCACTTTGGTTATCTTTTACCCCAAGCAGTGCTACAGGCTTGGGACAGTGTGGCTGGAGAGCTGCCTGGCAGAAAGGGATCTGAGGGTTGTAATAGACAGGAGCTGAATATGAGCCAGCAGTGTGCCCAGGCAGCCAAGAAGGCCAATGGCATCCTGGCTTGGATTAAAAATGCTGTGTCCAGCAGGAGTAGGGAGCTGATTGTCCCCTTGCACTCAGCTTTGGTGGGGCCACATGTCAAGTATTGTGTTCAGTGTTTCAGTTCAATACAGGAGAGATGTGGAGGTGCTGGAGCAAATGCAGAGGAGGGCAAGAAAGCTGGGGAAGGGCCTGGAGGATAAATCTTATGAGGAGCAACTGAGGGAGCTGGGGCTGGTTAGTGTGAAACAGAGGAGGCTGAGGGGAGACCTCATTGCTGTTTACAGCTACCTGTAGGGAAGGGACATTGTGGAGAGGCTGCTGCTGGTCTCTTCTCACAGGTAACTGGAGACAGAACAAGAGGGAATGGCCTCAAGTTGATATTGGGGAGATTTAGATTGGGCATTAGGAAAAGGTTTGTCATGGAGAGTGGTCAGACACTGGAATGAGCTGCCCAGAGAGGTGGTGGAGTCACAGCCCCTGGATGTGTTTAAGGGTCATTTGGACACGGTTTAGGGTGAGCCTTGTAAAGTAGGATTCTAGGTTGGACTTGCTGATCCTGGGGGTCTTTTCCAACCTGGATGTTTCTGTGATTCTGTGATTTAGAGAAGAAGGATGAGGCTTTTGGAAAAGAGGGAAAGAAGATGTCCAGAGATGAATGTTCTACATTATAATTGCAGTTTGAAAAGCCAGGGCCTAGACATTTTCTAGACTCAACAATGAGGAGTGTTGTCCCTTTGTGTGCCACCTGGCAGGATTTGGGAAGGCTGAGATTCAAGGTACAGAAAATGATGTATGGAATGTCATTGGCACATTGAGGAGTAGTTGGGGTGGTGGATCAGCAGAAGTACCAAGGACTAGGAGGGCATGAAATTGAATTATTTTCTTTTGACTTTTTTCTAGGAATGAGTTTTGAGAACCTGTGGAGACAAAGAGATAGTAGACTGTCACCAGGGCCCTGGGATGGTATATGCACAGCCACATTCACCAGCGCAGTGTGCTTCAGCATTCGTGAAAGTTTCATAGACTCACAGAATGGTTAGGATTGGAAGAGACTTTAAAGCTCATCTAGTTACAACCCTCCTGCAGGGACACCTTCCACTGGAGCAGCTTGTCTCAAGGCCTCATCCAGCCCAGCCCTTAAACACTTCCAGGCAGACAGCATCCACGGCCTCCTGGAGCAAACTGTGCCTCACCACCCTCACTGTGAAGAATTTCTTCCTGATCTCCAGTCTAAATCTGCTCTCCTCAAGCTTCAGTCCATTGCCTCTTGTCCTATCACTTCAGGCCCTTGTAAAACATCCCAGCCTTCTTGTAGGTTCTATTCAGGTACTGGAAGGCTTCTATAAGGTCTTCTTGGACCCTTTTCTTCTCCAGGCTGAACAGTCCCAACTCTCTCAGTCTGTCTCCACAGAGGAGATATCTCCTGATAATCAGGTTGTTTGGGGCTCTGTGCGACCTGCTCTAATTGAAAGTGTCCCTGCTCACTGTGGGAGGGTTGGACTAGACAATCTTTAAAGGTCCCCTCCAACCCAACCCATTCTACAATTCTGATATACCACACTTGTCAGTAAAACGGATGCTGTACAACAAAACCCCTTTCCAAGTTTGCAGGGCTTGCTCCTGAAGTCACAGGTTTCTGGTTTGGATAACAGCTTAAGGTCTAGATGTTTAGGTTTTGTGCTTTTAATGGGTCTGCTGGAGTGGCAGCCATGACATCAGTCCAAACCAGATTTACATGGAAAATACACAGTTTGAGTGGCCAGCAGTGAGAGAGAGAGCGTGTGCTAGACTGTCAGGGTTTATGCTGTGGAACAGATAAAAGGCCAAGCGTAGCAGCTGCCATTTAAATAATTCCTAAAATAAGCCCATGGACTTTTTTCAGCTGAGAGGTCACTTTTTCCATAGCTCCTCTCATCTTCTGCTTACAATTTCTGCTTTAGGAACACTACTGCAAAGCAAATGCCTCGAGACATAATCCAAGTTTTAGCTTGCTAATGGAGTTTTTCTTTCTAGATATGTAAGTTTTTTACAGAATCATAGAATTGCTAAGGTTGGAAAAGACATCCAAGGTCATCGAGTCCAACTGTTAACCCAGTACTGCCAAGTCCCCTGTTAAGCCATGCCCCTAAGTGCCACATCTACAAGTTTTGGTTTAACACTTCCAGGCACTGATTTCCTTCACTTCCCTGGGCAGTCTGTTCCAGGGCTTAACCACTCTTTCAGTAAAGAAATTTTGCCTAGTATCCAATCCAGAACTCGAGGCCATTTGCCCTTATCCTACCACTTCTTACCTGGAAGAAGAGACTGATCCCTGTCTTGCTCCAACCTGCTTTCAGGGAGTTATAGGGAGCAATGAGGTTTCTCAGCCTCCTTTTCTGCAGACTAAACAATCCCAGTTTCCCTCAATGGCTCCTGACAGGACTTGTGCTCTTCACCAGCTTCATTACACTTCTCTGGATCTGCTCCAGCCCCTCAATGTCTTTCTTGTAGTGAGGACCCCAAAAATGAACACAGTAATCAAGATGTAACCTCACCATGCTGAGTACAAGGGCACAATCCCTGCCCTGCTCCTCTTGGTCTGGTATTGCTGAGCCAGACCAGGATGCTGTTGACCTTCTTGGCCACCTAAACACACTGCTGGCTCATCTTCGACACCCCCAAGTCCTTTTCCACCAGGCCTCTCTGCCCCAAGCCTGGAGCATTGCACAGGGTTGTTACGAGCCGAGGGCAGGACCCAGCGCTTGGCCTTGCTGTGTAGATGAATATATAACTGCCCGCATTTTGAAGACGGCACCGTCATTGCAGCGTGGGGCACTCTTTACTGTCAGTCTGCCTAAGTCTTTGACACAAACACTGCTGAATTTGTATCTTAAGCCAAATTGAAGAGAATTGGGAAATCTGTAGCATTTTAGACAACGCTCTCAGGTAGTGAAAATGGGAGTGGCAGGAGTCCTAGAGCTGGTAACAACTTCCAAATATTGAAGACTTGGCCTCCTGCCCATGTCTTGAAGTGCTGATGCAGGACAGCTGGCAATGTTCCCTTTTACTTCTCAGCATGGAGCTCTCAAAACTCTTCTCCAGGAAACTTTTTAATAGTTGTTCTTCACTCTTAAGAATGAAATGATTTTATGTGCAAATCATCAACATGAGCTTTGTATACTATCTGTCCTAGTGTCATCTGTTCCTCTTGATCCAGATACAGGAAGGAGGTTGAAAATCACATCGGTCTAGAGAAGAGAAGGCTCCAGAGAGACCTTACTGTGGTATTTCAGTACTTAAAAGGGGTTTATAAGAAAGATGGGGACAGACTCTAGTAAAGTCTGCTGCAACAGGACAAGAGGTGATGGTTTTTAAACTAAAAGAGAGGAGGTTTAGACTAGATTTGAAAGAGAAATTTTTTGTGCTGAGGGTGATGTGACACTGGCACAGCCTGTCTGGGGAGGTGGGAAATGTGCCATCCTTGGCAATATTCAACATGTTGGTTGGGGCTGTAAACAACCTGGCCTAGCTGCACAAGTTCTGAGTCAATGAGAATGGTGAAATACAGGAACAGGTTGCCCAGGGATGTGGTTGAAGCCCCATCCCTGGAGACATTCAACATCAGACTCAATGTGGCCCTGGGCAGCCTAATCTTGTTGGAGGTGTCCCTGCTGACTGCAGAGGAGTTGGACAAGATGACCTTTAAAGGTCCTTTCCAACCCAAACTATTCTGATTCCATGATTCTGTAATTTCAGTTCACAGCAGAAATCTACCTGTGTCTGAATCAGCAGCAACTTCCTGACATTTTTGTCTGTCTGAGGAAACTTTCACAAAATTTAGTCCAAACAGGTAAAAAAAACCCAAAAAACAAACTAAACAACTGTTTAATCTCTACCAGCCTTTGGAACATTCTGTGCTATTTATTACAGCTCTTTCCATCTTGGCAAAAGATTTGGTATTACAGCTACAAATCTCCTTCTGGTTTTGCAATCCCACTTTTCATTCCAACAAAACTCTCAGTACAAATATGAATCCAAACTTTGCCATGAGTTTGTAGAAGATCAGAAATCAAAACAAAAGGAAAAAAAAGAAGAACTGAACTGTTCTTCCTTTTAGAACCAGCTTTCAAAGATCTCTTTTAAGTCAGACTTGAGAATTATGCATAATAACTTCCATGTATTAGGCTGTCAATGTTCTGCTAACTTCCTTGGATTCTCTTCCAAAAAATCATAGAGATACTTTATTTTTAACTCTGTAAACCTTCACTTAAGTCAATTCTGTCTTGGTTTTCTCTCTGAAATTCTCTCTTGTTTATCTTCTGTTACGCTAGAGCTGAACTGGTTGAGTGATGAAGGAATTGTGGCCAAGAAGACCAACATCCTCCTGGCTTCTGTCAGCAAAACACAGTATTCACAGATTCACAGATTGCATTGGCTTAAAAGGGATCCCCAAACCTCATCTTGTCCAGCGCCCCTGCATTCAGCAGGGGCACCTCCAACTAGAGCAGGCTGCCCAGGGCCACATCGAACCTGATCTTGAATGTTTCTGGGGAGTCTTCCCAACCACATCCCTGGACAGCCTGTTCCAGTATTTCACCACTCTCATTATAAAGAACTTCCTCCCTATGTCCAACCTAAATCTGCTCTGTTCCACTTTCAAACCATTGCCTCTTGTCCTATCACTTCAAGCCCTTCTAAACAGTCCTTCCCCAGCCCTCCTGTAGGTGCCCTTAACATATTGAAATGCAGCTCCAAGGTCTCCCATAAGCCTTCTCTTCTCCAGGCTGAACAGCTCCAACTCTTTCAGTTGGTGGAGTTTATTTACACTCTTAATTCATTACAAGAGGTTTGGGGAGGGACTTTTTACAAGGGTTTGCAGTGCTAGGATGAGAGGGAATAAATCGAAGCTTGAGTAGAGTAGAGTTAGACTGGAAATGAAGAAGAAATTCTTTCCAGTGAGGGTGCGGAGACACTGGAACAGGTTGCCCAGGGAGGCTGTGGATGCCCCCCCGCTGGAGGTGCTCAAGGCCAGGTTGGTTTAAGCCTTGAGCAGGCTGCTCTAGTGGAAGGTGTCCCTGCCCATGGCAGGGGAGTTGGAACTAGAAGATCTTTAAAGTCCCTTCCAATCCAACCCATTCTATGAATCTATGATTTTAATCCTACATCAGAGGGACCACATCCATCCAATAATGCCCAGTTGATCCATTTTTAGTCTAAATCCTCTTTCAAACTCTGCACAATTTGGATAAAGGACCTCAAATACATATCTAATTAAAAAAAAATATATTGTGGCCAACAGAAATGTCTTTTTTTTCTCCTTCAGATAATATCTTCTGACCCCTCCTGCTAGGCAGCCATTAGTTGCAGTATTTTCACAGGTGTTAGAGGATATGCTTCATTTTATTTTGTTTCTTGGCAAGCTCTAAACTGAAACTAAAGAAATCATCCACAGCTTGGTAATTAAGATGGGAAACAGTGGAACCATCTCTCTGAACACTTAACAAATGCTGAGTGTGCTCAAAAGGAGTCAGCAACTGAACTTGCCTGGCCTTGTTTTGTTCTCTTTCTGTGTATACATCCATGCCAGGTAGCACTGTGCTTCCCTATGCTTTATAAACTACCCCTCAAGCTGTTTTTGAAGATGTGTGCTAGAATTCACAGCATTATATTGTTCTCTCATAAAACACACCCCTACAACTCCTTAAAAGTGCCATCTGTGGTAGATTATGGAGGAGAGCACACATGGTTCACATAAGGGGGGAAAAAGAAAATCCATTGTTTACTCAAACTTTAGATTCTGCACCAGATTACCACATGAAACTCAGAGCTGTTCTTTTCAGGCTTCTGTGTCAAATGTCAGAGGGTAAAGCAGAAGGAACGCCTGGATGGTAGTGGTGGGAAATGCAGTGTTACATGTCTCATGCCTTGAACATGCTAGAAATCTGTTTGTTCTCACAGAGGGCAGCTGTAAAGAGGTGTGGAACCAAAGACTCAGTCTGCCTGTCTAGGACAACCTTAGCTGTTCTCTGCATGCCACGGTGTTCACAAGGGAGTAGTAAAGCTTTTGTGGTGGAGAGTCCCAAAGGTCACAAAACGGGCTTGAGCATGTCCTCTCTTGTCCAGACATGTTTACCTGCCTGTCTGCATTGCAGCCAGAGGCGGGAAAACAGGACAAAGAAACCCAGACAACCTGGTCTGGTTTAATCCGGTCGCGTGAGAGGGGATTCATAAGGCCCACGCCCCTGTGGCGTGCAAGGCGTATGTATGCGCCCCCCATTTCTGGAGGAGAACAGCCTGTGGGTTCTGCCTTTTTTGGGTCTATTTGAGTGATTGCCAGAGGTGATTGGGTGATTGTGTGGCCAGTGACCATTTTGTGACCATTAGCCTCGGCCATTGTTCTATAAAAGGGAGTGAACAGGTGAATAAGCTGCGTGCGTGCTAGTTCGTTCCTCGCTCACCTGCCACTCGCCTGCCGCCTCAGCCGCCTCAGCCACCTCAGCCACCTCAGCCACCTCACCCACCTCAGCCACCTCACCCGCCTCAGCCGCCTCAGCCACCTCAGCCACCTCAGCCACCTCAGCCACCTCAGCCATCTCAGCCACCTCAGCCACCTCAGCCGCCTCAGCCACCTCAGCCACCTCAGCCGCCTCAGCCAGCAGCCCATTCCACATCGCAGCCCACATGGAATTCACCACAGGACTTCTATCGAGTATTTTCCTGTGTATGTTTTGGGCCACAGACATGAAGACTGAGGACTGGTGAGTGTTCTGAATTCTTTATTCAAGTTGCTAAAGGAGTTTGGTTAACCTCACAAGCGGTGAAGGAAGCTGCCAGAGTCTCTAGCAAGGACATTTCTAAACCTTTCAAAATTCCATTGCACAGAGACATTCTGTGAAATAGTTCTGCTAACTGCATCCAAGAACTTGTGTGGAGAGTTGTAAATAAGTTTGGGGGAATTATCTTTGTATATATTAATAAATTATTTAATAACTTTTGAATCAGCCTCATTGCATTTCACCCCAAGCTCAGATTTCAACTATTCCCTTCATAACAGCTCTCTAGGCATGGAAAGAGAAGAGATGACTGAGAGGGAATCTGATCAGTGTTTATAAATAGCTGAGGGGTGGGTGTCAAGTGGAGGGGGCCAAGGTCTTTTTGATGGTGCACAGTAATAAGACAAGGAACAACAGGTACAAACTTGAATGTGGAAGATTCACCTCAACATGAGGAGAACTTCTTTACAGTGAGGGTGACAGAGCCCTGGAACAGGCTGCCCAGAGAGGTTGTGGAGTCTCCTTCTCTGGAGACTTTCAAAACCTGCCTGGATGCATTCCTGTGAGGAATACCCTGGGTGATCCTGCTTTGGCAATGAGGTTGGACTCAATGATCTCTGAGGTCCCTTGCAACCTGTAACATTCTGTGATTCTATGATTCTGTGGATACACTCCAGACTTTCATCCCCACCATTCCATATCCTTCTCCCATGGCAGATGATTTTTCCATCGCTGTCATTAATAAGGTGACACCATACATTGTTGCCATCAATGAGAAGCAGCCAAAGGAACTGGGATCATTTAGTCTGGAGAAGAGGAGGCTGAGGGGAAACCCTACAAGCACCTGAAAGGAGGTTGGAGTGAGGTGGGGGTCAGTCATAAGCCAGTTACAGTCTTCTGAAAATGCATATAGGGTTGGTTTAAAAGCATTCCAAGTACTTGCTGAAGTTTGAGACCCAACCAACCTGTTGTATAGGCAGCTGGAGCTGCCTCAATTTTTAAAACCTGTCTAGAATGCTGAGAGCATTTTCCCACACATTAATGTGTGGAACAGTTGATAGTAAAGTGTTAGATTTAAGGCCGAACTTGCAGAATTCCAATGCAGAGACCTCTGGAGATCATGCAGTCCAATTCCTCTGCTAAAGCCGGGCAATCCACAGCAGGTCATCCTGGATCACAGTGTCCATATGGGTTTGGAATTTCTCCAAAGAAGGAGGCTCCACAACCTCTGTGGACAGCCTGCTCCAGAGCTCAAACATCCTCACTGCAAAGAAGCTTTTCCTTAAGTTCAAGTGAAGCCTCCTGCATTCCTGTTTGTGCCTCTTGCCCCTTCTTCTGTCACTGGGCACCACTGAAAGGAGTCTGGTGCCATCCTTGAGCCTTGTATCCTTTAGGTCGTGATCAGCATTGCTAAGATCCCCTCCCAGACTTCACCAGGTTAAACAGCCTCAGGTATCTCAACCTTTCTTTGAGAGGTGCTCCAGCCCCCTCAGCATCTGCAGGAATCTCTCTACTAGTTGTCTGTCTCTTTTGAATCATATCCCAGTGAAATCCATGGAAAACAAAAGTTATTGTTTATATTGAATCCAGATTAAACTGAAATTGGCAAAACTATGCTTAAAAGTAAGCATAGTAGCCTGAAGTTGGTCTCAGGATGCTTATTATGGTTCCTATACACTTTTTACATGCCATTCATGTGTATTGTTTAATAACTCCTCATTCAGAACTGGGGAGGTGGTTGAATCTTCACCCCCAGAGGTGTTTCAAAGAGGCAGAGATGTGGTGCTGAGGGACGTGGTTTAGCACCAGACTTGGTAGAGTTAGGTCTCAGTTGGACTCAATCATCTGAAAGGTGTTTTCCAACCAGAATGATTCTAGGATTTTATGATTAGTTGTCACATTGTTGTACCTCCCTCTCTGCCCTTGCATTCAGAATCCCCAATATTTTTTCTCTGTTTTTCCCTCCAATGTATAGGACCCTACACAGTTCTGGAACCTCAGTTGTTTTTCACTGTCTTAATTAAAAACCAACCAACCAACGCACAACACTCAAAGAAAAACCCACAAGCACAACTCTCCCTCCCCAACACACACAGTGGGCAGCCTGATCTAGTTGAGGATGTCCCTGCTGACTGCAGAGGGGGTTGGACTAGATGACCTGGAGAAGAGGAGGCTCAGGGGTGACCTTATTGCTGTCTATAACTACCTGAGGGGTGGTTGTGGCCAGGAGGAGGTTGCTCTCTTCTCTCAGGTGGCCAGCGCCAGAACGAGAGGACACAGCCTCAGGCTGTGCCAGGGGAGATTTAGGCTCGAGGTGAGGAGAAAGTTCTTCACTGAGAGAGTCATTGGACACTGGAATGGGCTGCCCGGGGAGGTGGTGGAGTCGCCGTCCCTGGGGCTGTTCAAGGCAAGGTTGGACGTGGCCCTTGGTGCCATGGTCTAGCCTTGAGCTCTGTGGTAAAGGGTTGGACTTGATGATCTGTGAGGTCTCTTCCAACCCTGATGATACTGTGATACTGTGACCTTTGGAGGTCCCTTTCAACCCAGACCATTCTATGACTCTATGATTCTATAGTTTATGACTGCTTTTCCACTCATGGAACTTGCAGAGCTTACCACAGTTTCCATGATTTTTAAAGAGACAGAGTTACAAGAATCAGCCAAAGCATTCCCTTTGGATGGAAGTTTGGTGGGTTTCTCACTCATGTAATCACAAGTCTTTGAGGCAGTGTTAAGCTAACTCTCTCTCTCTCTTCTCTCTCTTTCTCTCTTTTTTCTTTAAGGTAACATAAATGCCTTTGTTCGACAGCTTCAAATTCTAGAAATACTAAAAGGCCAAGTGCAGCTTAGAGATTAAAAAAAACAGAAATAAGAAACATCTGGTAAGGCAGGATGCTGTCTGCACTGGCACAAAGATGCAATAAGAAAAAGCCCTTTTTTTTCCAAGTCTAGCCCTGCAAATAATATTATTCCAACAGTCTGCTGGCTGCAGAGAGCCTTATAGGAATGAGAACATGTTGCAAAGTGCCTTGATGCACAGAACAGCTATGCTTTGGAAACAGCTCTCTTGGCCAGTTGCATGAGAAACAGTGAGGGTGGCAGGTCTGTGCATCTTCCACAGACATGCTTGAGCTAGCAGCTGGTGGCAGAATCAAGGGGAGTGTAAACATTTAGTTCCTCATTGTTTAAGGCAGTCAAAGAGTGTCACAGAATGTCACTGTATGCTCTTGTAACTGGTTCTTCCCAGTCCTGGAAGAAGCTATTGAATTGGCACTGGGATCATCCTCTCTGGTTTGTTCGCCTGTCTTTGGTATTCTTGGTAGCAACAGGCTGTGGTCTGCAAGAACAGCCCTGGGAGACCTTCTCACTCTCTGCAGCTCCTTGAAAGTACATTGTAATGAGATGGAGGTCAGTCTGCTCTCCTAAGTTACAAGCAACAGAACAAGAGGAGATGGCCTCAAGTCGTGCCAAGGGAAGTTTAGGTTCTCATCATCTGGAAAAATTGGACATTAGGAAACATTTCTTCACTGAAAGGGTTGTGAGTCACCAGAACAGGTTGCCCAGGGAAGTGCTGGAGTCCCTATTCCTGAAGGGAATTAAAAAAGACACAGGTGTGGTGCTGAGGACTGTGGTCTAGTGGTGACCTGGCAGTATTGGGTTAATGTCTGGACTCAAAAGTCTCTTCCAGCCAAAATAATTCTAAAATGAACACACAAGAGGAATTGCATCCCAACCCTTACTGTGCTCGACTTACTGATATGGACTGGGTTTGAACACCTCATTGTCTGAAGGCAATTCGTTCTGGGCAAGTAGACAAAAGAGCTGGCACGGAGTGAGTTTCTCATCCCATGAAATGAGACCTGTAGTGGCTGTAGCAGTTGAAGCAAGCTAAGCTCACGCCAGCCACAGTGTGAACACCTACATTTGGAAAATGAACAACTCTTGTTTTTCTAGTGTGCACTCTGCATGCCCTGGCAAAGATAATTCTCACCAAATTTGAGAATCACAAAATCACAGAGGTTGGGAGGGACCTCCAGAGATCAAGTCCAACTCCCTTCCTGCAGGATCCCCTAGGGTAGTTCATACAGGAATGCATCCAGGCAGGTTTTGAAAGTCTCCAGAGGAGACTCCTCTGTCACCCTCACTGTAAAGAAGTTTCTCCTCATGTTGAGGTGAATCCTTCTATGTTCTGGTTTGTAGCCTTTGCTCCTTGTCTTATTCCTGCTGACCACTGAAAAGAGATTGGCCCCCTCCACTTGACACTCACCCCTAAGGTATTTGTACACATTGATGAGACCTCCTCTCAGTCTTCTCGTCTTCAAACTAAACAGCCTCAAGGCTCTCAGTTCTAGCAGCAGCAGCTAAAATGACTTTGAGCTATGACAGCCCATAATCACCATCTTGAGCAAAGTGCATTGCAGAAACAAATCCTGGGAGTGTACTGTCTTCTTCTGGCTTTAAATACATCCTTGGTATGTCTCCTCTATCCTTTCTTTTCCCTGATGCCACACTCTGATGCGTTTGGGTGCTGATTTATCTTCATGTCGAACTAGCAACTCTTCAGTGAGACGAATCTTTGCCCCAGTGTAAAATGGCTCTGCTGGCACCAGATGTCAGTGTTGGTCTGTGCTAACAAATGTGGGAGGGCACATCCCTGTGTCCCCCCTCTGCACCAGAGGCTGAGCAAATGCCTTAGCAGCTCAAAATGGTGTCAACCTACTTGTGAGCTGACGTTACCTGCCACTGAACTAGAGATGAGCAGTGCTATCAAAACGTGTCAAGCAAGCTCAGATTAGAAAGTGATGTCTGATCCTGTAGAATAGTGGGAGCATGAAGAGAAACCGGGATGTTTTCTGTGCTCTCTTAAATGTGATCATCCTTAATTTCTTACAGGCTTCCACTGAATTATTCACTGCTTTGACTTCACCAAGTAAGTTTAAATGTTTGTTAATCATGGAAACATAGAATGCTAGGGCTTGGAAGAGACCTCAGAGATCATCAGCTCCAACCTCCCTGCCATGGGCAGATTGCCCAAGGGCTCATCCAATCTGGCCTTAAACATCTCAAGGGAGGGAGCCTCCACAGCCTCCCTGGGCAACCTATTGCAGAGTCTTAGCACCATAGTACCAAAGAACTTCTTCCTAAGATCCGGTCTAAGCCTACTCTCAGCTTCAAACCATTCCCCCTTGTCCTGTTCCTAGACACCCTTATGAGAAATCCCTCTCCAGCTTTCCTGTAGGTTCCTTTTAGGTACTGAAAGGCAGATCCAAGGTCCCCCCAGAGTCTTCTCTTCTCCAGGCTGAACAACCTCACCTTCCTCAGCCTATCCTCATAGCAGAGATACTCCAGCTCATGGATCATCTTTGTGGCCTTCCTCTGGGCTCAACTCCAACAGCTCTGTATTCTTCCTATGATGTAGACAGCAGTATTCAATGCAGTATTCGAGGTGTGGTCTCATAACAGCAGAATAAAGAGGAAGAATCCCCTCTCTTGCCATGCTGGTCACACTCCTCTTGGACATGGCTGCCTTCTGGGCTACATGAGCTTACTGGCAGCTCGTGGTGAGCTTCTCATCAATCAACATCCCAAAGCTTGGACCCAGCACTGACCTCTGGTGAACACCACTAGCCACAGGCCTCCAACGTGACCCTGTGCTGCTGATTCAAAACAGAAAAGATGCAAAAATCCCAACACAGACTTTAAACTCATCATTCTTCCTAGATGGCAGCTATGGAGCAAGTGAAGTGGCTGTAGTTTGGAGGAGGGTGTGCAGTGGAAAATAGTATTTAAAATACTGTCAGTATATTGGTTCTCCTGTCTTGCTGCCCACCCTCCCCCAAAGCCCCAGTTATCTACCTTCCATTAAAATGAAATTACACTAACTCACCTCTGGTGTGAAAGTTTTGTTTGGTCCTCAGAGAAAGGAAAAGGTGAAGAAAAGCAAAACTTTAGCTTAGTAGTACTTGGGTAGGGGAAAAAATTCTCCTTGGAAAGAGAATATAGCAATAATGAAAGAATTGGAACATTGCTGTAATTGAAAAGAATGCTAAACTAATGTTTGTATTAGAATAAATTGCTGGGAAAAAAGATCAGAGAAATGATGAAAGTATGGAAACAAAGCTAGACCACAAAGTCAAAAGAGATTCTGTTTTAAGAGGACAGGGAAAGGAAACCTGAAATTTTCTACTATTTTCTTAAGTTAGGCTTGTAATGGAAGTGAGAAAGTGATCTTAAAAAGAAATGTATTTCTTTCTCATCACTGTCTCTCTTCTCAGTTTTTCCTTGGAAAACCATGATAATGATGAGTAAAACTAAGAGCTCCACTCCTCATCCTCCCCAGCCATACATGCTTTGCTGGTTCAAATTCATGTTGAAGAAATTCTAGGTCATATTATCTGTGATGTAATTGATGGTGTAAAATTCTGGGGAAAAAAAAAACAACACTTTTCCCTTAGTTGAGAAAATATTGGAGGGAACTCCACATGTCCTAGCAGATCTGAGCACTGTGCAAAAAGCTCCTGGCCAAAAAACATGAAGGGATGGAAACAGTGGGTGGGACACAATATGAGCAGGGCCTTTTGGATGCTGCCATCCTCTAAAGGAGGTTGTGGTTAATCATAGCATCCTTTTGGTTGGAAAAGACATTCAAGGTCATCCAGTCCAACCATTCTCTAGCTCTACCAAGGCTGATGTTAAACCGTGTCCCTCAGCAAAGCGTCTCTGCTTCTTTGAATCAGCTCTAGGGATGAGGATTCAACCACCTCTCTGGCAGCCTGTCTCAGTTTTTGAGAACTCTTTCAATGTAGTTGTTTCTTCTCATATCCAACCTAAACCTCTGTTGCGGAGGCAGGGAATTAATGTGGCCGAGTCAGGAATTTTTATACAAAAATAGAGTTGTTTTATTTTCCCAAAAGCCTGCCCCCAAATTATATACAGAAATTAATTTAGTTTTAATTACCAGATTCAGTTGCTTGAGAATATCTACAGGATGCCATCGATAATCCGACTATTTAGGAAGTCAGAAGTTGGAAAAGGCCTTAGCTATTAATTAATAGCATTTCCCACTTAATAGTAAAGCTGAGCCAAAGTAACTCACGATCAGGCTGACTTCGTTCTGCGGCCTGTCCCTCTCGTTCTCTTTCAGAAGCTGCCGAAGAGTCGTTAAGAGGTATTGTGCCAGGTGAGGGGGGGGGAGAAGTCTCAGGCAGGCACAAATGCTCAGACAGGAGCGAACTCCAAGGCGGGAACCCCAAAGGCAGGAAGCACCCCAATATTTATACCCTCTCTAGACAAAGGGCAGAGTTACCACTTCCTTAGGCACGAAGGGCACTGCCAATCCCAGCCCGATTCCAGTGCAGGCACTGCATGGGGCACTCCTCGTGCAGGCAGGACCCTTTGCTCACTCCCTTCATGCCTGCAGGGCAAGCTGGGGCGGGGGAGGGGTGGGGGGGAACCAGGCGGCTTTCCCTCTCCCATTCAAGTCACAGAGGGAGAGCAATTTAGGGGTATACAGGACTCCAGGACAACCTCCCATGATGCAACTTGAGGCCATTTCCTCTCGCCCTTTTACTTGCTGCTAGAGAAAGAAGAGCAACACCCACCTGGCTCTAACCTCCAACAAGGTCTTCCCACAGCCTTCTTTTCACTAGAGAACTGGACTAATTTTGTGAGTTTACATAATAATTTATACCAACCCTTCTAAATCTGCTTTGTGGAAGTTCAATCAATGACAGCACAATTTGCCTTGCACCCCAAAGCCTGTTTTATTTTTCTGCAAGAAAAATCCAGTGTGGATTATAAAGATTGTGTTATAAAGACTGCTTCTGGAATCTTCACCTCCACATTACTGCTACTTGTTCAAGGGATGGCCATTTCACAGAACCAATTTAATGAACTTCTAGTCAGTGAAGATGCTTTCTCTGACACTCTTATAAAATGAGCTTCTATGTTTGAATGAGGAAGAAAGGGTCTAGACTGTGATGAAGCAGATATAATCTATGAATAAGAGAGGAGATAGACCTTTGCATTGTCCAATCAAAACCTGTATTTTAAATGCTGTTTCAGAAACTATTCCTGTGGCAAGAAAGTAATGATTTGAACAATTCTATTAAGCAATTAGCATTACAGCTTTAAAGACTTGGTAAAAGCAATTCTGGCAGGGTTGGGTCTTGGTCTAAGCTAGAAAAGAACTGTAAAGTGTTGTGACTTCTCAGCTCAGTCTCTGCTCAGAGCTGGCACTTTCTCCAGTTCAAGGCATGTCTGCAGAGTCAGGGGCTGCTGCTGGCAGTGAGAACCCTGATGGGTAGAGCTACTGCCAAGGGCTGGGCTTCAGACCAAAGGTACGTCTGAATCTTGTGCCCCACGTTGGAGTTCAGTAAGAAGTGGCATCTGCAGGGAGGAGGGGATGGGCAGGTGACCTTGAACTGACCAGCAAGGGATTCCTTCTCATGGATCACATCTTGAGGATAAAACTGAGGGATTACCAGGGCTGAGTCTCTTCTTCCATGGATGGCATCCTAGGAAGACTGTCCTTTTGGCATTCATTCCTCAGTCAACGAGTTCCTGAATCCAATTCCAGAATCCAGCTCCTGAATCTGGTTTCCATCTGCCACTGAGTTCAGTCTGGAACTTTCTCAGTGCTTGCCTCAGTCTGAGTGGTGACAGTGATGTCGTTGCCATCTGAGGTTGGGTTCCGTATTGGTTTATATCTATTTGTATCTCCATCATTTAATTGTTATTATTATTTCTGTGAAAGCTGGCTTAGTTTCTTTCCCACCCCATCGTCCTTGCTCCCATATTTGCTTTCTCTTTCCTTTGGGGAAGGCAGAGGGGTTCATAGAGAGCTTCCGTCACTCATCTAGTGACCAGCCCAGCCCTAACCCTTGATGAGTTGTTACAGGCGTAAAAATATGATTGACTAGAAACTTGGAACCTTAGTGTGCAAAGCAATGATAACTTGGATGCTTTGATACACAGTAATGGCTCACCCACCCACCACACACCCCCAAAAAGAGCCAAACAAAAAACCCCAAACCTTTGAAACATTATTTAGCTGGGGGACTAACTCTGTACTTCTGGCTGTGATTCGCACACTCTTTCTTGTTTTTTCTCATCCTCACTGTAATGCTGTTGTGACACAGTCTTTGACTGGTCCTTCTGAGCCCTTCCACAAAATCAAGTCATTAGTTCTTTAAGTGTATCCTGATCTTTGGTAAAGCTATAATAACTTGGTGAAAATGCTGGTCTGGTTTAGAAATATCTAGAAGCCAAAAAATAGCCACAAGTACATATTGCAGCTTATTATCCTGGAAGAATTACAACCTGAGGGTGTATTTCTAGCTGTGTAGTAAGACTACAGATTAAATGCTCCACGTACTCAAATTCTCCTGTTTGGTGGGAATAAGACCAACTGATGTTAGGGGAATGGCATTTTAATCATGCTTTGAGAGATGAGGTAATAACTTTGATCACTGAGAGGAATTGCCTTTCTGTAAGGATTTTTGTCTTGATTTACTAAAAATACTGCAGAATTCTAATCTGAGTGGTTTTGGTTTTTTTTTTCCTGTGTGTGCTGTGTCCAGGGAAAGAAGTGCAGTGCACAATTTATTTGGTTAGCTGATCTAATCTTAAGGACTTTATTTCTAGAGGTCTGATGGAGCAGGTCCAGAGGAGGGCCACAAAAATGATCAGGGGCTGGAGCACCTCACCTGCAAGGACAGGCTGAGGGAGCTGGGGCTGTTCAGCCAGGAGAAGAGAAGGCTCTGGAGAGACCTAATAGCAGCCTTCCAGCACCTGAGGGGAGCCTACAAGAAGGCTGCAGAGGCACTGTTTACAGTGATAGGATGACAGCCAATGGTTTGAAATGAGAGAAGAGCAGATTTAGATTGGATGTTAGGAACAAGTTCTTTAACATGAGAGTAGTTGAGACCCCATCCCTGGAGATGTTCAAAGTTAGACTCAACAAGGCTTTGAGCAACCAGAAGTTGAAGATGTCCCTGCCGACTGCCAGGGGGTTGGTCTAGATAACCTTTGGTGGTTCCTTCCAACCCGAACCATTCTATGATTCTATGTTTCCATGATCAGGTTAAAAAAAATAAATCCTTTTGGCTTTGATGCAAATGCACAACCTGTCTCTCAGCTCAGAAATCACCAGGGAGAGTCAGGCAGAAGAATGCCCCTTTATAGGCATTGTGCTGTTGTCTGGGATTTTCACACATGCACTTTCTTCTTGTATGAAAGTAGTGACCGAGCAGGACTCAGCTTTCCAAAGCTGAGGGCTTATAGCTGTCTTCTTCCCTACTTTTTCCTCAGGGATCAGACAAGCCCTTGGGCAACCAAGTCTAATTGAGATGCATCCTTGTCTATGGCAGGGAGGTTGGAGTGGATGATCTCTGAGGTCCCTTCCAACATAAGCCAATCTACAATTCTATGATTCCTCCTTCCTGGAGGTTACCCAGCATGGTGTCCTCCTAAGAAGGCAAGAATGAGGAGGAGCTTAGGATTCTTCTTTCTCACATTTCCTCCTTTAGTAAGCTTTGTGCTTTATTTTTCTTGTACTGGATTTACTCCAAAAGGAGCACAGAGTTTTACTTACATCTGCTAAATGAATTGGTTTGTGTGCAGCAGACTGCTGCAGTGATTAATATTTCCCATCTTGCTGTGGACAGTTGATGCAAAACACAGGAGAATATTTTTTTAAGAGCTGCCCATTCCTAACCCAAATCCTATTAGTCATCTTTTCTAGACAAAAATGAAGGGTCGTGTCTGCACTCCAAGTGAGTTTACTGAAAAAGCAGACAGAAAATACCACGTAAAAGTGGGCAGCACTTTCAGAGTGTGCATTGATGATCTGTGCAGCTCTAAAAAAAAAATCCAGGCTCTAAAAAAAATCTGGAAGAAAAGACAGATGTTTGGATTCCAGCATTACCCACAGCACTAGTCATGTTTTCCAGGTTGGCTTCCTAGATGAACTGTGGCTTCCAGTCTGTTATGTCTTTGGGATTCCTCTCCTTCTACATCAACATCTGGCACAGGGATTTTATTCAGTTTTGTGATTACTTTCCCCACTTAAAATACAGACTACATGAAAAATGTTTGAAGGTGAAGTCACTGTCCCTGGTCGTGCTCAAGAAACGTGTGGACATGGCTCTTGGGTACAAGGTTTAGTGGCCATAGAATCACAAAATCAGAATCCAGGCTGGAAGGGACCTTCAGAGGTCATCTGCTCCAACCATCCTCCTGCAGTCAGCAGAGACATCCTCAACTAGATCAGGTTGCCCAGAGCCCTGTTGAGCCACACCTTGAATTTGGCTAGGGAAGGGGTCTCAACCACCTTCCTGGGCAACCTCTTCCAGTGTCTCACCACCCTTACTGGAAAGAATTTATCTAACATTTATCTTCCTCAAGCTTTGCTCCATTCCCTCTCATTCTATCACTGCAAGCCCTTGTAAAAAGTCCCTTCCTGGTTTTGTTGTTCCACTACCATCACAGTGAGTGCAGCAGTACCACTCCTTATATCCCTTCCCAGCAAGAACACCCACTAATCATGGAATCACAGAATGCTAGGGGCTGCAGGGGACCTCCAGAGATCATTGATTTCAAGCCCCCTGCAAAGCGGGTCACACAGGAATGTGTCCAGGTGAGTTTTAAAGATCTCCAGAGAAGGAGACTCCACAGCCCCTCTGGCCAGCCTGCTCCAGGGCTCCACCACTCTCGCAGTAAGAATTTTTCTCTTCATGTCGAAATGGAATTTGCTGTGATTGAGTTTATGTCCATTGCCCCTCAGGGCATCATTTCAGTGATGTCACTGGGCATCACTGAAAAGAGACTGGCTCCATCCTCCTGGCAGTCACTCTATAGATATTTGTAGACATTGATAAGATCCCTCTCAGCCTTCTCCACACTAAACAGCCCCAGGTCTCTCAGTCTTTCCTCATAAGAGAAATGCTTCAGTCCCTTGACTGAATCTCTCTGTTGCACTCTATCCTGTAGTTCCTCACCCCTCTTGAATTGGGGAGTCCAGAACTAGACACAGTATTCCAGATGTGGTCTAACTAGAGCTGAGTAGAGGGGGAGAAGAACTTCCCTCAATCTGCTGGATGCACTCTGCTTAATGCACGCGAGTGTAGTATTTGCCTTCTTGGCCACCAGGGCACATTGCTGTCTCATGGATAACTTATTGTCCTTCAGTGATCCTGTCATTCAGAGAGGGATGTCCAAAGCTACCTTCAAACACCCAGTCATAAACCATGAGTCTTTTCATTGAGATGAATGTGTATGAATGAATCAATTTATAAACACAACTAGTGCTCCTGAACACTCGTACCAGTTGTGCTATTACAGAGTCTTGCTTCCCAGTCAGTGCTTGCATTCCCAAAGGCTTCCGAGTACAGCAAGGACTTTCTACTGTAGCTGCTAACATTTGCCAGACTTTCTTAACTGTACTCATCTTTGCAGCTGCAGTCGTGGCAAAGCATCTTGCCTGGTGCTCCCTTGAGACAGCCTCTACTGGGACTCTTGAAAAACAAATCAGTGGCTCTTTCAGCCCACGTTCTAGTGTGTGGGTGACCTCTCTGTCCCTTTGGATAGCTCTGTAGTGACTCACAAGCTTTGTCCAGTCCTGGCTTCATTAACATTGTCCCATTCCCTGTAGTTGCAGAACTGTGATTTTTCTGCAGTTCAGCTGTAAGAGCAGGAGGGAGTTGTTTAGCATGAATTAGGGTGGTTGAGACTCAATCTGTGCCCCTTACCTGCTCTTTGTGTTGCAGTTAATTTCATTTTCCCTCTTACAAATTTCTGTTGGACACATTAATGCTCTGAGCAGCTACCAAACAGAGCTGGCATCTCCTGAATTCCTGTTGGACAGTTTAATGCTCTGAGCTGCTACCAAACAGAGCTGGCAACGCCTGGCCACTCAGTATGATCTTTGTCTGGCACTTCATAGACTGCTTCATGTTCAACCTGATTCGAGCTATCAGTTTGCAGTGGTCTGACTTTGGAAAAGAAATTTGGCCATGCTGCTAAGTGGAATTATTTGATCCCAGAATGTCTGTGCTACACAGTGGGAAGCTAGTGATGTGTTTGCAAAAAAAGAGCAGTGTGAGTAAAGCTGCCAGGACATGAGCTCTTTAAAGGTACAGAAAACTGTCAGCTAGTCACTAACAGTGATTTCTTTGGATGTGCCACCATTGGCCTATTTTTGAAGTGGTGATTTTAAAAGGCTTCTTTTGTTGGAGCTTCTGCATGCAAGCCTGTCTGGGTTGCTAAACTGCATTTCCTTATCAGAAATAATTTTACAAGTGGAATATTCTGGATCAAATTGGCATACTTGTGTCAAAGGCTAGGACTGGGCTGGCCACTAGAGTGATAGATGAGCTACAGATGCTCTCTGTGAACCCCTTTCTCTTCCCAAAGGGAGAGACTGAAGGGTTGAGCAGAGACTGAGCTGAGAAGTCACAGCACTGAAGTGAGAATTGGTTCTGTTCTAGCTCAAACCAGGACAACATGCTTCTATACAAGCTTTTAAGTTCTTAAGCCATAATTGGATGTTTTATGTGATTGGTATCTAAGAATGGTCAGGTTTTATTAATTCTGAAAGCAGCAAAGCTTGCACAAATTGTTTTCGTTAGCCTTTGATGTCTGTTTTTGTAGTATCTCGAAGTTTGCTGTAGCTTCCTGGCATCGTGACAAAGATGCTCTCTGGAATGATAAAAGAGTGGTAGCAGCTACATTTGAGCCCAGCTGCTCTAGAGACTCCAGACTTGGCTGTATGGTCCTTATGGCTTCCACACAAACTGTCACCTAAGGTTCAGGGACAGGTCGAATGGGGCCTTGACCTAGTGGAAGGTGTCCCTGCCCATGGTCTTCTAGTACACGAAGGGGGCCTACAAGAAAGCCAAAAAGGGACTTTTTACAAGAGCTTGTGGTGATAGGATGAGAGGGACTGGATTGAAGGTTGAGGAAGGCAGATATTAGGAAGATATTCTTTCCAGTGAGGGTGGTGAGACACTGGAAGAGGTTACCCAGGGATATCATGGATGCTCCCTCCCTGGAGGTGTTCAAGGCCAGGCTGGATGAGGTCCTTGAGCAACCTGGTTTAGTGGAAGTGTCCCTGACCATTGCAGGGGAGTTCAAACCAGATGATCTTTAAGGTCCATTCCAACTCAACCCATTCTATGATTCTATGTCTTGATTGCAAGTTGATAAGTTTGAAAACACAGAATGGAGAACTCCAACCCTTATGCTCATCAAGTTTGAAATTGTTCCCTCTCCTCCTCACCCCCCCTCGGAATTCTAATAGGCACGTAAAGCATGGCAGGAAGTCACTGTGGGATGGAGGGTTTTCCATGCTGCACAGGTGTGTGGGGGTTTTCATTGCTGCAATTCTCATCAGGTAGTCTGGACTCTTTACTAAGTTATGTAGCAGAGAGCAAAAAGGAAGAGGCCTGTGAAAAGGAAGACATTTGAGTTTAAGACCAAGTAAAAAGTAAGAAAGGAGAAGAGCAACTTTGTTGTCATAGAAAAAAAAGGTTGGGTTTTTTTTTTTTCACTTAACCATTTCCTTTCTCCTTGTTAGGCTCTAATGGTTTTTACATTCCTACAACATAAGATTTTAGGGAACAGTCCTATACAATATAGTAGGAGTCAAGTTTGGTTGTTTTGATTGAATGCCTAAAACATTAAGGGTTTTTTTTCTTTGTAAATAGATGACTTATTTCTCAAGCTCTTCTGAATTCCACTGGGTTACACGAGGAAGATTTTCAGAGCTGCTGAGTGAGGTGTCCACATTCAAATTCAACTGCAATTGAACACTGAACTCCCATTCTTTAAAACCTTCCCAGTGTATCTCTGAGTGCTGGAAGAGGGCTGCATGGACCTCTGCTTGCTTGTGCAATGACTGTTGCATTAGGAATGCAGCTTTGTTTGGAAGCATTAGACAGGAAACTGTGTCATAAAATGGATCTAAAGGATCTAAAACTGGAGAAGTACACTGATGGTCAATCACTGGGCTGTCCAGGGAGGTGGTGGAGTCACTGTCCCTGGAGATGTTGAAGAAATGTGTGGATGTGGCACTTCAGGACATGGTTTAATGGTCACAGTGGTCTTAGGTTAATAGTTGGACTCAGTGGTCTTGGAGGTCTTGTTCAACCAAACCAATTCAATGATTCTGTGAAAGCGTATGAAAGAACTTGTGGGGAAGAAGTCTAGACTGAAAAACCTTTCCAAAACAAAACCCAAAAGTACTCCAAACCATTTTAAATGCTGAAATTATTGTTCTATAGTAGAAAGAGAGAAAGGGAGAGAGAGAGAAAGGGAGAGAGACACAGAGAGGAAGAGAGAGAAAAAGAAAGAAAGAGAGAGAGAGAGAGAGAGAGAGAGAGAAATCGATGCATGCAGGCTCTCAACAAAGGCCCCAAACAACCAAACCCAAACTGAGGTTCTATAGTGTCCTAAACCCACGTTCTGCTGTTTGGAATATGAATCTGAGAGCTCATAGCCAAATCTTGTGTGCCCCTGCCCCATGCCAGACCTTTAATAAACCAACAAGCAAATGAAATGCACTTCCTAAGAGTCTGAGGTATAATTACTCTCTTTAGATGAAGTTCACAAACCAAAAATGTTGCCTGTATTTTGGGTTCCAGTTTCCCAGGGGGTTCAGCCATAGACAACATAGTTCTCTGAACAGCTCTGTGAAAGTGAAATTTACTAGATAATTTAAAATAGCTATTTGTTTGGGGGGGTGCTGGAAAAATTTAATATATACTTCACCTTTGGAGGACGAGAAGCTTGCATGCTGCAAAATCAGAACTGGGGAGACCACAATGGGGAATGCAGAGGCAAACACTGCCAGAGGAGCCGTGCTTCCCCTATTCCTCTTCCTGTCAGGGATATGGGAGCTGCAGTAGCCTTGTAATACTTTGCTTGCTGTGTGCAATTTGCTGACAACTAACTTCATATCCTTCAGAAAAAGACGTAAAGGGCACTTGCAAATTACTTTAGCTCCCTGCTTATCTATTAGGTACTGGGTTAAAGTGTGAGTTATGTGCCTTAGCTGTAACATATTGAACACCCATATGGGGAGCAGTCTCAGCTTTACCTGGTGCCTGGCACTTTGCCCTAGCTCATGTTTCTGTCTATGTACTCTGGAGATGAGCAAAAGGTCACCCTTCTTTCAGTCTGCTAAAAACTTAGAGCATCTTGGCTGGAGAAAGACCTATCTATGTATTAGGTAGTGTAAAGGACATTGATACTGTGGGTGTGGTTCTGCTTCTGCTGGGTCTCAGCAGGAGTTCAGGTGATTGCTGTAGGTAAGGGTTGGAAGGGGCCTCTGGAGATGTCGCAGAGGGGTGTTCTGCCATCTATGCCAGTTGTGGCAGAGGGGAGAAATGAATTAGTGTGAGATAATAGTCGATAAAAAGATATAATTTATTAACTTCAATATTCTGAACTCTCACCACCCCCAACCACTGAATTTTAATATCTGTTCTACACAGTTATGAAAGACATTCTAGGAATAACATCAAACAGTAACTTGTTAATAACTAGCAAACATTCAAACTATAAACAAGAGAGAGCTTTCCCCATGGCAAATACCACTTGGGGTCAATATGCTGCTTGCCCAGTAGGTGGGCTGAAGCTCTTTCTGCGCTATGGCAGGAGGCAATAGAAATTGCAGAGGCACTAAAGCATTTACTTGCAAATTCCTACTGATTATCAATCACCCTCTGGGGCTATGTCACAGCCTATGCAAGTATCCAATCTTCAGGGGAAACTCTGCCCAGTTCTTTGTAGCTGAAATCCTCCCAGCTCAGGGGAAAGGAGAATCTACCCAGCTTCTGGGGAAAGGACAGTCTCTGACCTTGTTCTCCTGGCTTATTCTGGATGCTCTGTCCAGGGATTCTTAGGCCGGACCATGGGTGCAGAAGGAGTACAATGCTGTGCAGTCTCAGTACAGTGTCACACTGACCATACAGGCTGATCACGTGCAGACAAGTGGAGTCTGCTCCTGGCAATTTGCAGCAGTGGCACGCACCAGGCAATAACAAGGCAGCAGGCATGCAATAGGGTGCATGGCTGCACGGGAGACTGAGCTCTGTAGATAAAGACAGGCAATACAGGATCTAGTTCTGGTAACTCACCGCAGTGGCATGCAGTGTGCACAGCTGGCTGGGAGACTCTGTCTCCGTAGAATAAAGTAGATGCACTGTGGGCGAACTGGCAGACAGGCAGGCACAAGCAAAAAGCAGTGTGGGTGAGTCTAAACACTTTGTTTACCTGTGTACCTCTATTTATCAATTGTGGGCCAAGATTAATGACCCTTTGGACACCATAACGACCAATCAGCTTTTGGCAGTCAGCCAAACCTTACCATAATAGGGAAAAGCCACAGGCCTGGACCTCCCAAATATGGGAATAGCTTGGGCGTAGCACTCGGTAAGCATGAGCTGGGCGCATGGGGCTTGTACAACCATGTTTACACAATCAGGGGCCCTGGGCAGGCCAGACTTTATGGCACCAGGCCTATTGTGCCCCCTTTATCCATTTAATGTGTTTACCTCTGGTTTGGGCGTGGTCAGCAGGAGCAGGGAGGTCATTCTGCCCCTGTACTCTGCACTGGTCAGACCACACCTCGAGTACTGCGTTCAGTTCTGGGCCCCCCAGTTTAGGAAGGACACTGAGATGCTTGAGCGTATCCAGAGAAGGGCGACGAGGCTGGTGAGAGGCCTCGAGCACAAGCCCTATGAGGAGAGGCTGAGGGAGCTGGGGTTGTTTAGCCTGGAGAAGAGGAGGCTCAGGGGTGACCTTATTGCTGTCTACAACTACCTGAAGGGTGGTTGTGGCCAGGGGGAGGTTGCTCTCTTCTCTTAGGTGGCCAGCTCCAGAACGAGAGGACACAGCCTCAGGCTGTGCCAGGGGAAATTTAGGCTCGAGGTGAGGAGAAAGTTCTTCACTGAGAGAGTCATTGGGCACTGGAATGGGCTGCCTGGGGAGGTGGTGGAGTCGTCGTCCCTGGGGCAGTTCAAGGCAAGGTTGGATGTGGCACTTGGTGCCATGGTCTAGCCTTGGGCACTGTGGTAAAGGGTTGGACTTGATGATCTGTGAGGTCTCTTCCAACCTTGGTGATACTGTGATACTGTAACATGTCCAGGCAGAACAAGGCATAAATAAGCCTATTTTCAGGCCTATGGGCCCTCCACTACAGGAGATCATCTAGTCCAATGCTCCATGCTGCATTATACTGCTTTGTGATAGCACCAGCTGGGGTTCTTAGGGGGCGGTGGAGGGGAAACCTCCAGGCTCCCATGCAGATCTGGAATATTGCTTAAAAAAAAAAAAAAGTAGGAAAATTCAGTCATTTCAGACCAAGATAAACAGTAATGGAGGACCCATGACAAGAACAGCTGTGGTGGTTTGGCTGTTACCTGCCCCCCCACACTTTAGAAATGCCCCAGCTAACTCAGACGGGCTCTGGGAATATAAATGAAGCTATTTATTTACAGCTAGCACAATATACAAGCAGCTATTTACAGTATATACAGTTATATACAGAAATATACAAGTTAAAAGTAATACAGAAGCACAACTCCCCTCCCAGAAACCTGAGTCCCCAGGAGGGGCTCTCAACCACCCCTGCACCTCCCTCCTGCCCCTCTCAACCTTACCCCAATCCTGAGAAAGAATAGAGGTGCAGCCAAGAGGTTAAGAAGCAAGGTCAGTGGCAGTGAGGTTAAGGAGATGCAGCTTTGTCTAAAGCCAGAAGCAATGAGAGAAAATGGCGAAAGTTATCTAATGTTTACCCTTCTTGTTCCCATACATGTCAGCGAGACTGTGAGAGAAGGAGACACAACCATTGTTTTCCTTTTTCAGCCAATTATCTAGTTCTTTTCACCAAAACATTCTAGCCTGCTTCAGACTAGCACAACAACAAATACATTTGCAGTGTCTGCCTGCCTGGTCCTCTCTTGATGATCTTCACCTGCCTTTCTGAACACCTGGTAGCAGTCAGTGCTGTTTGAGTTTTGTTCAGTTCATGCAACTGCTGCTTGCATTCTGATTAGCTCACTGAGGGAATAAAAGAACAACCACCAGAAATTAAGACCCACAGTTCCCACAGACAGTGAGAGCAGGGTGTAAAAGTGAAGACTGGAGAGGACACCTGGAGGTGTTTAAAAAAACAGTGGATATGGCACTTGAGGCTATGGTGTAGTGGTTAGGGATGCTGGAATGAAGGTTGGACTGGATGATCCTGGTGGTCCTTTCCTCCCATAGCAATTCATAGTGATTAGATGTTGTGCTGGGGTTTGGTTTCATGAATGACTTGTCAGCGTGAAACTAATGATTGGATTCAATGATCTTCAAGATCTTTTCCAATCTAAGAAATTCTGTGATTCTGTGACTTTCAGAATTCACATCCCGACCTTGTTAAAGCTGTGCTGTATCTGAATTTTCCCTCAGCAGTTTGGGCAGTGGTTGATTTATGAGATGTGAGCTTCTCCTCCGAAGCTATGCTGGAGTAGTGAACACACAGGGTAGAATATGCTTCTGTGGTGGAATTAAATAAATAACACTGTCTGGAAGCAATTTGAAGAGCCCCTGCAACATCTCCTGGGCACTAGAATGGCTTTCTGATTTGGGAAGGATTTTCTGCTCCATCAGACTTAACTCTTTTGGCTGCTGTAGACATGTAGCAGTTGGCGTCTTACATAGAGGGATGTGATCTAACAGTGTATGGCCATGTGGGGCATAAGGTTAAGTAGGGATAAAGTCAGAATGCTCCAAGGATGTGAGGATAAATTATACAGCTAGGCACATACTGCAGATTAAAAATCCTAAGTGGTTTGAGGTAGTTTTGTTTCTTCTTTTTCATTTTTTTGAGAGTTTTTGTTTGTTTTATATGTATCTATATATGGGTAGAATTCATAGATTCATGGAATGGTTTAGGTTGGAAGCAACCTTAAAGATCATCTAGTTCCAATCCCCTGCAATGGGCAGGGACACTTCCCACCAGCCCAGGTTGATCAAGGCCTCATCCAACCTGGCCTTGAACACCTCCAGGGAGTAAAAATCCACAACTTCTCTGGGCAACCTGTTCAAGGGTCTCACCACCCTCACTGCAAAGAATTTCTTCCTAATCTCCACTCTGAATCTGCCCTCCTCAAGCTTCAATCCATTCCCTCTCATCCTATCACTACAAGCCCTGGTAAAATTTTAGTCCCTTCCCAGCCTTCTTGATCGCCCCCTTCAGGTACTGGAAGGCTGCTCTAAGGTATCTCCAGAGTCTTCTCTTCTCCAGGCTGAAGAGGGATCTAGGGCTGGTTAGTGTGAAAAAGAGGAGGCTGAGGGGAGATCTCATTGCTCTCTACATCTACTTGAATGAGTGATGTGGAGAGGCTGCTGCTGGTCTCTTCTCACAGGTAAAGAGTGATAGAACAAGAGTGAATAGCCTCAAGCTGTGACTGGGTTGGTTTAGACTGGACATTAGGAAACATTTTTTTTCCAGCAAGAGTGGTCAGGCATTGGAATGAGCTGCCCAGGGAGGTGGTTGAGTCACCAACCCTGGATGTGCTTAAAGGTTGTTTAGATGCAATGCTTGAGGATATGGTTTAGAGTGGTCTTTGTAAAGTAGGGTTCTGGGTTGGACTTGGTGTTCCTGAGGGTCTTTTCCAGCCTGAATGTTTCTGTGATATGAAATATACATACATATATATATACTTTGTGTGCTTTATAACTATTAATTTGGTTTGCAGTGTAGAATATATTTGTAGTCAAATTGTTAACTAAAGACTGTTCCAAGTGAAAGCTTTCTTTAATAGTAATCTTCTGCATAAGCTGAAAATGCCTTGCTGGTTCTATAGAACCAGACACACACAGAAGCAACGTTACAGAGCAGTTGTGCTGGACAATGAAACATGACCTGGAAAAGATTGCCACTGTTTGTGAAAAAGCCATTTTCTTTTTTGTAGGTGTAAAATATTTGCCTTTATTGCTTCCTCCCTTCCAATATGATCACAGTGATGTCTTTCATCAGCTCAGGGGACTTTACAGAGTTGTGTGGAGTGTAAGAAAAGCCATGGAACAGAGATCTGTAAAAACAGCATTTGCAAGCAGACCATGGCCAGCTCTAGCTGCAAAATTGTGTCTGTGCCTACAGGCATCACCTCTTGTGACACAACAGAAGGGACTAGATGCTTTCTTCAAAGCTTTGGCTTCTAAATTGCATGTTTAGCGTAAGCAAAATATGTGTCTGTCTTGGAGTAGCTGATAGGTTCTTAGCAAGTGTTGTCTGACCTGTCTCAGAATTGGATTTACATCCACTGGGATCTCCCTTCTTGCTTGTAAAGAAAAATAAGCTGTTGGTTTGCATTGCCTCAATATGCTGCTCTGTGAAGTGTGACAGCTGAGATGATTGCTGAAGGTTTCAGGTGCCCCTGCAGTGGCGACAGCCTAGCAGCTGGGACCATTGATTGCCTCAGCAGTTATCCCAGGCCAAGTCATTTGTCCTTGCAGCCAGTAAGCTACAGCCCATTTCTCCACTCAAGATTTTAATGTGCGGTTTCTGCCAATCCCTTTTTTCTTCTCCCTGCATTCAAACAATGATTTGCATTGCTACTTCACTCAGATAAAGAATTACAGGCATTGCAACAAATTGAAGGTGGCTGAGGCAGGTAGGGTGTTCCTGAAGGGCTGGTGTGGGGAAGAGGAGCTGCAGGCATTGCCAGGGCAGGGATGCCTACAGAGAAGGATTTTCCACTTCTGAGTGATCTATTTTGAGGAGGAAGTCATTTTCCATGGAGATATTGCTTTCTATGGGATTGGTAGGTTGTCTTTTCTTATGGAAAAGCAGAAGGCTGTGTTATAGCAGAACGAGTCAGAGGGTTTCAGGTTATGAGGAACATATTTTAGAACCATGAAATCATAGAATTGTTTTGGTTACAAGAAGCCTTTAAAGATCACCATATCCAATCATTGACTCAGTACCAGGGATGGTGACTCCAGTGCTTCCCTGGACAGCCTGTTTCAGAGCTTGACAACCCCTTCCGAGAAGAAATGGTTTCTAATATCCAACCTAAACCTTCTTTGGTGCAACTTGAGGCCATATTGTAGTATCCTATTGATTGATACTCTGGAAAAGATACCAACCCCTACCTACCTCCAACCTCCTTTCAGGGAACTGTAGAGAGCAAGAAAGTCTCCTCCCAAGCCTCCTTTTCCCCAAGCTAAACAACCCCAATTCCCTGAGGCACTCCTCACAATACTTGTGCTCTAGACCCCTCACCAGCTTCATTGCTGTTCTTTCGTCACACTCCAGCACCTCAGTGTCCCATTTGTGTCATTGCCTCTGTTTAGCAGCTAAGGGAGGCAGTGGGTGCTTACTCCAAGCTATCACACCCTCCTGACATGCCTTTTGTGGCAATTTGAAGATCTCACAAAATAACCTTTCACTCTGTAGATGTTTTCTGTGTGAACTGAAAGAAGAGCTCAGCTTTACTATTAAAACTGTTAGTTTCATCCATTTTCAAAGCTGAGTTCCAAAAAGGTCTGTATTTAGTCTCCAGTGATGGTAAAACAATTTCACTGCTTACTCTCTCATCTTTTCCAAGTGAGTGTGTGCAGCAAACGCTGTGCCTGAGCAGTGGAGATGGCAGCAGCGTGTGCTATGCTCTGTCTGTGCCTGGACTTTGCAGAGGAGTACTCTGTGCACAGGAATCAGGTTGAACTTCCCTTCAGATGAATAACATGTCCATGAAAAGCAGAGAATAGAAGGGAAGCTTGTGTCTGCTTAGAGATACACACCACTGTAATCATACAGAGGAAAAGCCCTCCGGTGATCCGAAGGCTGGAGCACCTCTGCTATGAAGACAGGCTGAAAGAACTGAAGCTATTCAGCCTGGACAAGAGAGGGTCCCAGGGAGACCTTAGAACTGCGTTTCAATATCTGAACGGGACCTACAGGAAGGCTGGGGAGAGATTGTTAAGAAAGGCTTGTAGTGATAGAGCAAGGGGAAATGGTTTGGAACTGGAGCAGGGCAGATTTAGGTTGGACATCAGGAGAAAGTTCTTTACAATGAGAGTGGTGAAATACTGGAGAGGGCTGTTCAGGGGTATGGTTGAAGTCCCATCCCTGGAGATGTTCAAGGTCAGACTCAGTGTGGCCCTGGGCAGCCTGGAGGTATCCCAGCTGACTGCAGGGGGGATTGGAGACGATGACTTTTGAGAGTCACTTCCAAGCCAGTGCAACCTGTGAATCTGTGAACTTCAAAGTGCTTTCCTTTCAAGAAATGTTTCCTGTTGGTTGTGCTAACTATTCTTGTTCTCTACTTTCATACCACTAAAGAAAACCGTGGTGAAAATATGCAATTAGAAACCCCTTTGCCTACAGTACTGAGCCATAGATTTTTTTACAATCTTTTTGATGTTGGTTTGTTTTAAATTAGTTTCTAAGTTCAGAAGTTCTTGAGAATTTCAGAGAAAAGTGGAGAAGAGCAGGCCTGGTTTCTCTAAGCCTGAGGGTACTGGGAGGAGGGAAACTTGTCTCTTCAGCCAAGATTAGGTTCTAGGTTTTGCAGCATACTTTGACTTTTGATGACATGCTTTAAAGACGCAGTCTTTGTAATTTTATCTCTATATTGCTTCTTGTGCAAGAAGGATGATGTCTGTCTTTAGCAAGACGTGCCTGAGAGGCTTTTCCAGCCCTGGATCTTGTCTTTGCTTTGCTGCTTCTAAACTGCCTTCTTTGAGCAAGAGAAAATAAGGAAGAAGCTATAAATCAGCTTTCTAGGAAAGTTTTTCTCAAGTGGAAGGAGAAGAAGGGGTAGACTTCAACACAGGCATCTGACTGGATAGGCTTTGACAGAGGGTTGTGTGGGGTGATGTTGGTCTGATGTAATGAATAACCTGGAGCAACAGCTGTATTACCTTTCCTTATTTTTTTCTACCTGCTACATAAACCATAGAACTAACCCAAATTTATCTTGGCCATTAGTGTTATGTGTATGGGAGACACAGGCTTTCTGAAGCCCAGATAGAATCATAGAGTTGTGGGTGCCAGGGTGAAGGTGCTGGTGGTCTCTTTTTAGCGGTGCCCAGTGACAGGACAAGAAACAAGCTAGAACACAGGCAGTTCTGTCTCAACACAAGGAGCCACTTCTTCACTGTGTCACTTCCAACCCCTAAAATTCTGTGATTCTGTGAATTGTTTAGGCTGGAAAAGACATTTAAGATCATCAAATCCAACCACTAACCCTACCAAGTCCACTGCTAAACCATGTCCCTCAGCACCACATCTACACATCTTTTAAATCCCTCTATGGATAATAATTTATCCACTTCTCTGGGCAGTCTGTTTCAGATCTTGACAACTCTTTTGAGGAAGAAATTTTCCTATATGTCTAACCTAAACCTCCCCTGGTGCAACTTGAGGCTGTTTCCTCTCATCCTGTCACCAGTGGGGAGAAGAGATCAACCCCACCTTGCTCCAACCACCTCTCAGGGAGTTGTATGGAGCTAGGAGGTCTTCTCTTAGCCTCCTTTTCTCCTGAATAAGTAAGCCCAGTTCCCTCAGTTGCTCCTTACAAGACTTGTGCTTTAGACTCTACCAGTTTTTTGGCCCTTCTCTGGAGGAGATCCAGCACCTCAGTGCCTTTCTGGTAGTGAGATGCCCAAAACTGAACCCAGTACTCAAGGTGCAGTCTCACCAGTGCCAGGCACAGGGGAACAACCACCTCTAGTCCTACTGGCCATATGAAGTAAGTGTGGACCAAGAACTACCTACCATGTTTGTTTTGGTTTGATGCTGAAAGTATATTTAAGCTTATTGTTTAAATGTCTGCTTCTATTGCAGCAGGAATCTAAGAATTTTATTTATTCTTTATTTATTCACAATATTATCAGGGTTGGAAGAGACCTCACAGATCATCAAGTCCAACCCTTTACCACAGAGCCACGTCCAATCCTGCCTTGAACAGCTCCAGGGACGGCGACTCCACCACCTCCCCGGGCAGCCCATTCCAGTGTCCAATGACTCTCTCAGTGAAGAACTTTCTCCTCACCTCAAGCCTAAATCTCCCCTGGCGGAGCCTGAGGCTGTGTCCTCTCATTCTGGTGCTGGCCACCTGAGAGAAGAGAGCAACCTCACCACCATGCTACTCCTTCTGCAGGCTTTGTTCAGCTTGATTAGAAGTGAGAGACAATAAAGGCCTTCATCTCCAGTTTCTCATAGATGACGTATCTCCATTTTTGAGGTTTAAGAGAGCAGTTGCACTTTAGAAGTCACCTTGCAAGCGGATTTATTTGGTGAATATACTTCTGGTGCAGGCTTGTGTTGCTATTCTCATTTCATTAAGAAATAGCTGGTGCTGAAGGAATATTTTTACTGATAAAATCTTAGAAATGCACTGGTTGGAAAGGACTTCTCCAGGTCATCTAGTCCAACCCCTCTGCAGTAAACAGAAACATCCTCAACTAGATCAAGTGAAATAGTTATTTGAATTTTTGGACCTTAACTCCAGATGTATATTGATATGGATCTTTCTTGTTTGATATTGGGGCTGTTTCACCACCTGGGTCACCAACCTCATGGTGAGCTAAAGACTTGGGGATGTGTGGTTAGAAACCTGCAACTTGGAAAGGGACCTGAGGGAGATCTTATTGCTCTCTACAGCTACCTGAAGGGAGGATGTGGCCAGGTGGGGGTTGGTCTCTTCTCCCAGGCACCCAGTGACAGAACAAGAGGACACAGCCTCAAGCTGCACCAGGCCAGGTTTAGGCTGGATGTTAGGAAGAAGTTCTTCACAGAAAGAGGATTGGCATTGGAATGGACTGCCTGGGGAGGTGGTGGAGTCACCATCCCTGGAAGCGTTTAAAAGGAGACTGGATGAGGCACTTAGTGCCATGGTTTAGTTGATCAGATGGCGTTAACTAATAGGTTGAACTTGATCTCAGAAGTCTTTTCCAACCTGGCTAATCCTGTCATTCTGTATTGGGGGACAGTTTATTAAATGAGAGTTGGCAGTGTGCCAGGTGGCCAAGAAAGCCAATGGCATCCTGGCTTGTATGACAAACACTGTGATCAACAGGCACTGGGAGGTGATCATCCCCCTGCAGGAATGCAGAATGCAGAAGAGTTGTGGGGTGCAGGTGCAGGAGAGTTGTGGGAACGGAGCAAAGAGAAGTGACAACAGGCAGATCCTTGTAGTAACTGACCTTGGATCTCACATGCAGCTGGCCACCTTATCTCAGAAGGGGTAGATAATGGACCTTTGCTAACGAGAATAACAAGGTGTGTACTTATGCAGATGTGGTGGGTTGTCCCTGACTAATTATGCTAATGTGTAGGCCTGTGTTCTGCTGGCTGAGTGTATAAATTCGGGCTGTCATGATCAATAAACAGCTTCAGCATGATTCGTATTTGGATCTTTCTGAAGCTCAGGCAGCTCACCAAACCAGATTGGTTTATGGGCCTGTTTACCGCTGTCCTGACGGCAAGCAGTGGATAGCAGGCAACGCAGCCTGCAACAATCCCCCTATGCTGTTGTGTTCAGTTCTGGGCCCCTCACCATAAGAGGTCCATTGAGGTGCAGGAGCATGCCCAGACAAGGGCAATGAGGCTGGCAGAGGGCCTACAGGGAGGGGCTGAGGGAGATGGGGCTGTTCAGTCTGGAGAAGAGGAGGCTGAGGGGAGACCTCATTGCTCTTTACACCTACCTGTAGGTAGCAGCCTCTGCTCCTTGGTGGCAAGAGACAGGATTGGAGGAAATGGTTTCAAGCTGCACCAGGGAAGATTTGGGCTGGATGTTTGGAAATACTTCTTCATAGAAAGGGTTCTCAGACGCTGGAATGGTCTGCTCAGGACAGTGGTGGAGCCACCATCCCTGGAGGTGTTCAAGCAGCCTGTGGAGCTGGCATTTACAGATATGGTATAGTGTTGTCCCTTCAGTGCTAAGTAAAGGGTTGGACTGGAAGATCTTGGAGGTCTCTTCCAACCAGATATTTTCTGTGATTCTGTGGTAGCGCAGAATGCAATAATCATAAACTCTTACCTGCTGTTAGGGCAATGCAGATTGTTTTTAAATCTGGGCATCTCAGGTGTAAGGAGGACTTGTAACTTTCACAGTGGTAGGAATGTGCCCTTGGATTATGCTGAAAGTAACCACTCCAGAGATGCTTGAAAGCTTCAGTAATTTTTGTCTTTTCTGCTGGGACATAAGAAGTCATTTCAGGCTTATGTCAGAGTCCATCTGAGTGGGTATGGAAGTGGGCAAGCTCCAAAATCACATTGAATTAAAAATCAGGCCAATGATAGTTTGTGTTCCCTGTAAGCTGCCTCCGCTTCTCAGTATCCAAACACAGCTGTAAAATATGTAGCCCCAAGGAAGGATTAGTACCATCTTATGATAAATATGATTAAATAGATTCATCTATTTGAAGTTCCTCTGGAATTTGCCACTCCTCTATTTGTACACCTTCAGCTGCTCCTGGAGTAAAGTGAGCAAAAGGAATTTTCCTGTGATTGCTGAAAAGCAAGCTGCTTTTTTTTTGTTATTTCCCAGGAGCAAATGACTCCTGAATTTCTTTGGATAATGAAAAGAGAATCCATGTCCTTTTCTCTGATTTACATAATGCTGATTAACAAAATATTATGGTATTTCATCCACAAACCTGGAGAATCACAGAACTTTAGAGGCTGGGAGGCACCTCCAGAGATCAAGTCCAACCCCCTTGCCAAGCAGAATCACCCAGGGCAGTTCACACAGGAACACATCCAGGCAGGTTTTGAAACAAACCACAGAAGGAAACTCCACAACCTCTCTGGGCAGCCTGTTCCAGGGCTCTGTCACCCTCACTGTAAAGAAGTTTCTCCTCATGTTGAAGTGAAACTTTGTATGTGCCAGTTTGTATCCATTGCTCCTTATCTTACTGCTGCAGACTACTGAAAAGAGATTCCCCCCCTCCGCTTGACACCCACCCCTCAGATATTTACAGACATTGATGAGATCTCCTCTGAGTCTTCTCTTCTCCAGACTGAACAGCCCCAGGTTTCTCAGTCTCTCTCCATGGGGCAGATGCTCAAGTTCCCCAGTCATCCTTGCGGCTCTTTGCTGGACTTTTCCCAACAGGTCTCTGCTTCTCTTGAACCAGGGACACAATATTCAGGTGTGGTCTCACCAGGGCAGAATAGACGGAGAGAAGAACCTCCCCAGACCTGCTGGATGCACTTTTCCTGATGCACCCCAGGAACCCATTTGCTCTCTTGGCCACAGGGGCACATTGCTGGCCCATGCAGAACTTGCTGCCCACCAGCACTCCAAGGTCTTTCTCCACAGAGCTGCTTTCCAGCAGGGCAGCCCCCAGCCTGTACTGGTGCCTGTTGATATTCCTCCCCAGATGCAGGACCCTGCACTTGCCCTTATTGAACTTTACGTGGTTGCCTTCAGTCCAGCACTCAGCCTGTCCAGATCTTGTTGGATGGCAGCACAGCCTGAGGGCTGTCAGCCACCCCCCAGTTTGGTATCATCAGCAAACCTGCTGAGGGTGCCCTCAGTGCCCTCATCCAGGTTGTTGTGTAGCGTCTACGTAGCCATGTGGAGCAAAGGAATTCTGTGGGTGGAGAATTCCAGTCTGGCAGCATTTTAGCAAAAGTACTGAGGATTGAAGGGCTTCTCTCAAGACAACCAGGATTCAGATTTTTTTCTCAATCTCACTTGTGAGATAAGTCACATTGACAATGCTAAAAAATGGACTTCATCTCTTCTAAGAATAGGCTTGGGTTGGACAGGTGTAGATCAAGCTGCTAACTTTCTCGTTCTGATTCAGAGAGACAAGTCTAAAGCATGTTTCAGCCTCCAGGGCATCTTCTGATGGATAGTTATGACAGCCTATGTACTAATAACACTTGTTCACCAGCAAATCATTTTGAAACCATAGATCACTTATGTAGACATCCTACAATTTCACTTTCAGTCACTGTTGGAGTTCATTACATGTGAATTAAGAGCCTTCCAGTTAACAACAGTCTACATCTGCCTGAAAGGATCTTGTAGTGAGGTGAGACTTGGTTTCTTCTCCCAAGAAACTAGTGTAGGATGACAGCAAATGGCCTGAAGTTGCATCAGTGGAGGTTTAGGTTGGAGTTAGGCTGGATGAGGCACTTAGTGCCATGGTTTAGTTAATTAGAAGGGTTAGGTGATAGGTTGGACTGGATGATCTTAGAGGTCTTTTCCAACCTGGCTAATTCTATGATTCTATGTTATGAGGAAACATTTATTCACTGCAAGAGTGGTCAGGCATTGGAACAGGATGCCTAGGGAGGTGGTAGAGTCACCATCCCCTGGAGGTGTTCAAAAAACATAGATGTGGCACTTGAGGACGTGGTTTAATAGCCATGGTGGTGGTGGTGGTTTGGCAGCTGGACTTGATGATCTTAGAGGTCTCTCCCAACCTTAATGATTCTATCAGTGTATTTACATTTCACCATCAAACCTTTGGATCCCCCTTGTTTCCCCAGAACTTCTTCATCTGAGTATCTGTATAAGCTCACTTTTATATTAACAAAATTAGGGAAAAAATACCTACAGCTTAGAAAAGTCAAAATAATCTAGTGTGGGGTTATAACAACTGGAAATGCAAGCTACTCTGGGCAAGGTGGGTTCCTTTGCAAACCAGAGTTACCCACACTTAACAGCATAGTTGAAATGAGTTGAGAAATTCATCTGACCTTAAAAATTCAGTCAGGTTTGGTTGCTGGCATCTCTTTTGCACTGTTGGTGAAGTGATGGAGTTTGGCTGCTGGCACACTCAGCTAAATTACACAGACACCACAGCATTATATTGTGCCTCAAGTTTACTGTAAGAGATTTAACATAATTTGCAATTCTTAGTTACTTCTACTCTTAACACTGCATTATGTACAGCTTCTCACCTTATGGACCTACTGGAGAGAGTCCAGTGGAGAGCCACAAGAATGATCTGGGGGCTTGAGCATCCTCCCAACAAAGAGAGACTGAGAGCCCTGGGGCTACTTAGTCTGGAGAAAACTGAGAGAAGATCTTATCAATGTGTACAAATATCTGAGGTGTGGGTGTCAAGTGGAGGAAGCCAATCTCTTTTTGGTGGTCAGCAGCAATAAGACAAGGAGCAAAGGCTACAAACTAGAACACAGAAGCTTTTGCCTCAACATGAGGAGAAACTTCATTACAACGAGGGTGACAGAGCCCTGGAACAGGCTGCCCAGAGAGGCTGTGGAGTCTCCTTCTCTGGACACTTTCAAAATCTGCCTGGATGCATTCCTGTGTGAACTACCCTAGGGGATCCTGCCTTGGCAGGAGGGTTAGAGTCTCTAATCTTTGGGGGTCCCTTCCAGCCTCTAAAGTTCTGTGATTCTTGACTGGCTACAGTGTTTGTTTTTTTACAGTGGAAAACTTGATGGCTGATGATGAATCATCTGGCCAGCAACAGCCAGCCTTGTCTGGGATGATGTAAGAGGCCTTTGAAAGGCAGTCATTATCCTGAGCAATGCTAAAATGACAGTGTTTCTAACCCTCAAAATCTAAATGTCACAGTAAGAAATCAGGTTGCAAACTGAAAAGAATATTCAAGGTTTTGTTTTTCACCATCTCCTAATTTAATTTAATTGAGGTGGGTCTAATAACTGTTGTACACCTCTGTAACTACAGTGCAGTTGCTCACTGTGCAACAGAGCTTACTAGATAGATGCTGTGCAAGCCACAGGACAGGAATGTCGCTCTTGCTCTCAAAGTGATGAGTGCATGATGTGAACTTTGAAATCTTCTTTTGATACTGG
The DNA here is from genome assembly GCF_015220805.1 of Pogoniulus pusillus. Classification (NCBI taxonomy): domain Eukaryota; kingdom Metazoa; phylum Chordata; class Aves; order Piciformes; family Lybiidae; genus Pogoniulus; species Pogoniulus pusillus. Next base: position 20,587,033 of record NC_087265.1, read on the forward strand.
AAGTGGTTTGTTAATTCAGCCCTTCCCTTGCCTAGAGTTGAGGCAAATAAGATGGTAGCAGGGAAAGCCTCTGTGGATTCTTAAGGCTGTTGGGTCCAGTCTGATATCCCTAGGCATCCTCTCCTGCACTTTCAGCCAGTCCTGATTATGGAACAGAAACCAGACTCCTAAATCCACTTTTCTCTGCCACTTGTAGCGGAACTGCATCTGAAGTTGGTGGTCTCCACATTTAAGGCTGTTTGAAGAGAGTTGTCTGGAAATTATCACATTGCTACCTAAAGCAGACAGGGAGGTAAGTTTCCTTTTGAAGAATCATAGAATCACAGAATGGTCTGGGTTGGAAGGCACTTCCAAAGGTCATCTTGTCCAACCCCCTCTGCAGTCAACAGGGGCATCCTCGACTAGATCAGGTTGCTCAGAGCTCTCTCAAGCCTCACTTTGAATATCTCCAACCAGCTCCCTGGGGAACCTGTTCCAGTGTTTCACCACCCCCATGGTGTATACATATACATATACATATATATATATATACACACATGTAGTGCCATATTTGCCATACCATTTTGCCATCATGTGGTATATTGGTGTGCTATAAAACATGACCAGCAGATCAAGGGAGAGAATTCTGTCCTTTTATTGTGCTGTGGTCAGGCCCTGGAGCACAGTAGTAGCACAGGTGCAGTGCTGTGTCTGGAGCCCTCATGACAAGAACATAGAACTGTTGGAACAGCTCCAGAGGAGGTCACAAAAATGATGTGAGCACTGGAAGACCTCTGCGGTGAGAATAGATTGAGAGAGTTGGAACTGTTCAGCTTGGAGAAGAGAAGGCTCCAGGGAGATCTTATTCTGGTCTTTCAGGACTTACAGAGGCCAGTTAGAAAGATGGAGACAGAAATGTTAGCAGGGTGTCTTATGTCAGGACAAGGGGTGATGGCTTTGAATTAAAAGAGGGGAGATTTAGCCTAGATATAAGAAAGGCATTTTTTAACATAGAGGGTGATGCAACACTGGCTCAAGTTGCTCAGAGAGTTGGTGGGTGTCCCACTCCTGGGACCACACCACATCAGCTTGTTTGGGGCTCTGAGCAACTTGCTCTAGTTGAAAAAGTCTCTGCTCACTGTAGGAGGGTTGGACCTCCTAAAGCCTTCTATAATTTTGAGGTATAATTGCATAATTAACTTTGAGGTGCAGTTTTGGACACATTGATGGTCTGCTAAGTTTAGCATGATCTGTATGCAGGAAGTGCACTGCTGTTGAGAACAGCAGTGCTCAGAGTGTTTTCACACATTCTGCTCTATCCAAAGGCAGGGCTTGGAGCAGGACTGGACTTTGAAACAGGTTTGTGCAGAATTCAGCATTTGCTGAATGGATTTTTCATTCTTAGCACCACCAAATGGAAGCAGGTCCATGAGTACCAAAGAGACACAGCATATACCTTTGTTACACAATGGAGAGCATTTGTATTGGAAGGGAGCCTACAGGAAGGCTGGAGAGGGACTTCTCATAAGGGTGTCTAGCAGTAGGACAAGGGGGAATGGTATGAAGCTGAAGGAGAGTAGCTTTAGACTGGATCTCAGGAAAAAGTTCTTCAGCACAAGGGTGGTGAGATTCTGGAACAGGCTGCCCAGGGAGGCTGTAGATGCCTCCTGCCTGGGGGTGTCCAAGGCCAGGCTGGATGAGGCCTTGAGCAGCTGAATCTAGTTCAGCAGTGTCCCTGCCCATGGTGGGGTGGTTGGAGCAGATGATCTCTAAGGTCCTCTCCAACCTAAGCCATTCCATGAAATGTAATTGTTTTACCGCCACTGATTGTAGTGCAAGGGAGATATTAAGACCTCAATTAATATTTATTCTTCATCTGCTCCTCAAATAATTTTTAGACTGAAACCAAGAATAAAAAGTGCTTCTAAGCACTGTTAAATGACTTACACATTCTGTTGAGTCACATCCTGCCCCCTTCTTCAGGGAAATAAACATGAGAGACCTTAGTTTTTATGCCAGCAATTGTATGTTTAATGTGAAACATTCAGCCCTAACAGACCACAATTATTGCTCTTGCTGATTTTGCATCTTGGTGATTCCACATATTTCACTGGCACTAGTGGTATTTTGCCTTGGAGGAGGAAAGCTCTGCTTGCAGAGAGTGAAATGTGATCTTCCAAATGTAGTAACACTTTTTTTAGGAAAAAAGTTTCTCCTTCTCTACTGCAGGCAACGTTATAAATAATAACTGAACCATCATAGAGTCATTAAGGCTGGAGAGGACCTGTAAGAGCACTGAATCCGACTGCTGACCCAACACCACCACAGCCATGTCCCCAAGTGCCATGCCCATACGTGTTTTTTTTAACAGCTCCAGGGATGGGGACTCCACCACCTCCCTGGGCAGCCTGTTCCAATGCCTGACCACTCTTGCAGGAAAGAATTTTTTTCCTAATATCCAACCTAAACCTCCCCTGGCAGAACTTCAGGCCATTTCTTCTTGTTCTACTATTACTTGTTCCTAGGGGAAAGAGACCAACCCCCACTTCCCTGCAACTTCCTTTCAGGTAGTTATAGAGTACAAGAAGGTCTTCCCCTGAGCCTCCTGTTCTCCAGACTAAACAACTCAAGCAGTCCTCATAAGATTTGTTATCCATTTCCTTAACCAGCCCTTCATGTCCATGCTCTTCTCTGAGCATGCTCCAGCAAAAAAATAATCTGATGATGCTCCTGAAAGGAGCTCCTTCAGTCTCTCCTCACAAGGCTCTGCTCCAGACCCCTCACCAGCCTTGGTGCCCTTCTCTGGACATGTTCAAGCACCTCAATGTCTTTCTTAAACTGAGGGACCCAGAACTGGACACAGGACTCAAGGTGTGGCCTAACCTGTGTTGAGTACAGGGGCACAAGGTCTTCCCTGGTCCTGCCGGCCACACTGTTCCTGATACAGGCCAGGATGCCATTGGCCTTCTTGGTCACCTGGCTCATGTTCAGTCAGTTGTCAACCAGTACCCCCAGGTCCCTTTCTGCCTGGTATATTCTGCAGTGAGACAGAGCTGGCAAGGTTTTTTTTTTTTTTTTTGTTATTAACCAGACAAAACTCTTGCTTTGCAAGATAACTTTTTGTTAAACTCCTGAAAGTTTTCATGACTGCCTTGAGATTTCAGTTAGCTTGGAGTAGAGTGTTATGAATAGCCAAGAAAAGGCTGTGACATCATCGTAACACAAATGGCTGGTTGAGAGACAGCATTAAAAATGGGAAATGTTCCTGCTGCAGCAGTCTGTGAAGCCAGTGGTTGTTATATGGTAGATCTATCCTGATAGAAGCTGACCTACAAGACAAAAGGATGGGAGTGACAAGTGTCTCAGGAAATGTGATGAGAGATGCTTTGAATGTGGAGGGATGCTCCTTTATTTCAGAAGTCTGCTCAGCACAGGAGAAACACTCAGAAGAGAGTGCCCAGCATGTGACAGCTGACGAGGCAGGAGCTGGCTATGCTCTGCTTCCCTTTTTGCAGAAGGAGAATCCTTGCAAGCTCCTTATCCAGTTCCAGCCCCCCTGCAACAGCCAGGGATGCCTCCCACTAGAACAGGTTGCTCAAGGCCTCATCCAGCCTAGCCTTGAACACGTCCAGGGAGGAAGCATCCACAACCTCCCTGGGCAACCTCCCTCACCACCCTCACTGTCAAGAATTTCTTCCCAGTTTCCAGTCTAAATCTGCCCTCCTCAAGCTCAAATTCATTCCCCGTCATCCTATCACTACACACCCTTGTATAAAGTCCCTCTCCAGTTTTCTTGTAGCCCACTTCAAGTACTGGAGGGCCACTCTAAGGTCTCCCTGGAGCCTTCTCCAGGCTGAACAGCTCCAACTCTCTCAGCCTGTCCCCAGAGGGGAGGTCCTTCAGCCCTCTGATCATTTTCATGGCACTTTTCCAGCAGTTCCATGTCCATCTTGTGCTGGGGGCACAAGAACTCAATGCAGTAGTACATGTGGGGTCTCACGGAGGGCAGAGCAGAGAGGCAGAGTCCCCTTGCTCATCCTGCTGCTCTCGCTGCTTTGGATGCAGCCCAGGATATGGTTGGCTTCTAGGCTATAACTCTGCATTGGATTCTTCATCAACTGATGTTTAAAAAAGAGGAGGCTGAAGGAAGACCTCATTGCTGTCTGCAACTACCCAAAGGGACATTGTGGAGAGGCTGCTGCTGGTCTCTTCTTACAGGTAAATTGTGATAGAACAAGAGGGAATGGCCTCAAGCTGAGACTGGGTAGGTTTAGATTAGATATTAGGAAAAAGTTTTTCAGAGAGAGAGTGGTCAGGCACAGGAATGAGCTGCCCAGGGAGGTGGTTGAGTCACAAACCCTGGATGTGTTTAAGGGTCGTTTGGATGTGGTGCTTAGGGATATGGTTTGAGGTGAATCTTGTAGAGTAGGATTCTAGGATGGACTTGGTGATCCTGAGGGGCTTTTCCAACATGGATGTTTCTGTGATTCTGTGACACCCCTAAATCCTTCTTCTCAAGACTGCTCTTGAGCCACTCATCCCCAGCCTTTGTTTGTGCTTGGGATTGCCCTAGCCCAGATGTAGGACCCTGCATTTGGCCTGGAATCAGAACTTAAAAGCACCAGTGGCACTGACGCTTGGAAACGTCCTCAAAAGATAAGGCAAACTGAGTGAGCTTTGCCTCCTCAGGAACCTGCTTTTGGTTTTTTTTTGTAATGATAAGCAAAAGGCCTGGTTTTCAGGATGCTTTCTGCCTTTAGAATTTGGGCCACTTTCAAATAGCCAAAATACAGTTCTCCATCCCTCCTCCTTTTCTTCTTCAATTTCTGCCCAGGGACATAGCTCTGGAGAAGCATAACGACTCCAAAATACCAGGCTGCTTTTGCTAGGAGCAGAAACAGTGCCAGAAGCAACTGTTTGGGGGAATGAATGCTGCTAATCCATGGCATTGGAAAAATATATGGAGCACAATCGTGGATTTTCTTCTTTGTACACTGAAGTGAACGTGTCTAACTGTTCACTTGGGATAGTCTTTTGAGCTTAATCTTAACAACTCAGGGCACTCAGACTTCCCAGGAAGTTGTGGTTCTACAAAACTAGAGCACTTGCATCTGAACTGTGCAACCAAATGCCAGGTCCTGCACTTGGGCCACAACAACCCCAAGCAATGCTACAGGCTTGGGGCAGTGTGACTGGAGAGCTGCCTGGCAGAAAGGGACCTGAGGGTTGTAATAGCTAAACAACTCGATATGAGCCAGCAGTGAGGCCAGTGGCATCCTGGCTTGGATTAAAAATGCTGTGGCCAGCGGGAGCAGGGAGCTGATTATCCCCTTGTACGTGGCTCTGGTGAGGCCACACCTTGAGTGTTGTGTTCAGTTTTGGGCATCTCAATACAAGAGAGATGTGGAAATGCTGGAGCAGGTCCAGAGGAGGGCAAGGAAACTGAGGAAGGGCCTGGAGAATAAATCTTATGAGGAGTGACTGTGGCAGTTGGGGCTGGTTAGTGTGAAACAGAGGAGGCTGTCTACAGGTACCTGAAAGGACACTGTGGAGAGGCTACTGCTGGTCTCTTCTCACAGGTAAATAGTGATAGAACAAGAGGGAAGAGCGTAGGTTTAGACTGCACATTAGGAAATTTTTTTCCTGGGAAGAGTGGTCAGGCATTGGAATGGGCTGCCTAGGGAGGTGATGGAGTCACCAACCCTGGATGTGTTTAAAAGTCATTTGGCTGTGATGCTTGAGGAGATGCTTTAGTGTGCGCCTTGTAGAGTAGGGTTGGGGCTGGTGATCCTGGGGGTCTTTGCCAACCTGAATGTTTCTGTGATTCTGTGATTTTCTCCTTTCATTCTAAAGTGGAGTTAACTAGGAAAAAAATGTTTCCTGAGGTGGAAGGAATGTCTGAAATACAAAGGAGCATCATTATGTGATTTAGGGCTGAATTTTTTATTCAGTAAATGTCTTGATCAAAAGGAAAATTTGATCAATTTGGTTACCATTCCCCAGTTGCTCTGTTAAAAAAAGACACCACAACCGCCGCCCCCCCCCCCAAAAAAAAGAACACCCCCCCCAAAAAAAACTACAAAAAAGAAGGAATATTGAGGTGTTCATGGATTACTGTGAATTTCCAGGTGACTTGCCTCAGATTCCGCAGTTGGCACAAAGGTTTTTCTGGCTGCTTTTTTCCCCTCTCAACTTCAAGCTCTAATTCAATATTACTTCAGGACTGGTCTAAGTGGCAGATGTTTATTATTAGAGTATGGGTAGAAATTTCAAAATAGCCTTTTTGAATTGTGTTTTGTTAAATGAGTTAAAATCCACATTTTTGAAATCATTTGAGAATGAAATAAGGGGAAACTCAGATTCATTTCCTCCATCCAGAGTCCTGCACCTGGAAAGGAATATTAAATTGCACCGGTACAGGTTTGGAGGTGATCTCCTGGAGAGCAGCCTCATGGGGAAGGACCTGAGAGTCCTGGTGGACAGGTTCCGCATGAGACAGCAACGTGCCCTTGTGGCCAAGAAGGCCAGTGGCATCCTGGGCTGCATTAGGAAGAGTGTGTCCAGCAGATCAAGGGAGGTTCTTCTCACCCTCTACTCTGTCCTGGTGAGACCCCACCTAGAATATTGCATCTAGTTCCGGGCTCCCCAGGTCAAGAGGGACAGGGATCTACCTGAAAGAGTCCAATAGAGGGCTACAAGGATGATGAAGGGACTGGAGCACTGCCTGATTAGGGAAGGCTGAGAGCCCTGGGGCTGGTTAGTCTGGACAGAAGACTGAGAGGGGATTCAGTAAATGTCTATAAATATCTGAAGTCTGGAGGTCAGGAAGGAAGGGACAGGGACAGCCTCTGCTCAGTCACGCCCTGTGATAGGACAAGGGGTAAGGAATGGAAACTACAGCACAGTAAGTTCCACCTCAACCTGAGGAGGAAATTCTTTACTGTAAGGGTCCTAGATCACTGGAGCAGGCTCCTCAGAGAGGTTGTGGAGTCTCCTTCTCTGGAGACTTTCAAGACCAATCGGGATGTGTTCCTGCGTGACCTGCACTACATTCTATGGTCCTGCTCTGGCAGGGGAGTTAGACTGGAAGATCTCCAAAGATCCCTTCTAGCCCCCAACATCCTGTGATCCTGTAGAGATCCTTTCTAGCGCCTTCTAGCCCCCAACATCCTGTGATCCTGTAGAGATCCCTTCTAGTGCCTTCTAGCCCCTAACATCCTGTGATCCTGTAGAGATCCCTTCTAGTGCCTTCTAGCCCCTAACATCCTGTGATCCTGTAGAGATCCCTTCTAGTGCCTTCTAGCCCCCAACATCCTGTGATCCTGTAGAGATCCCTTCTAGCGCCTTCTAGCCCCCAACATCCTGTGATCCTGTAGAGATCCCTTCTAGTGCCTTCTAGCCCCTAACATCCTGTGATCCTGTAGAGATCCCTTCTAGCGCCTTCTAGCCTCTAACATCCTGTGATCCTGTAGAGATCCCTTCTAGTGCCTTCTAGCCCCCAACATCCTGTGATCCTGTAGAGATCCCTTCTAGTGCCTTCTAGCCCCCAACATCCTGTGATCCTGTAGAGATCCCTTCTAGTGCCTTCTAGCCCCTAACATCCTGTGATCCTGTAGAGATCCCTTCTAGCGCCTTCTAGCCCCCAACATCCTGTGATCCTGTAGAGATCCCTTCTAGTGCCTTCTAGCCCCCAACATCCTGTGATCCTGTAGAGATCCCTTCTAGTGCCTTCTAGCCCCTAACATCCTGTGATCCTGTAGAGATCCCTTCTAGCCCCTAACATCCTGTGATCCTGTGATTTCCTTTGCAGAACTTGGAGAGATAAGAAAAGAACAGACCTGAGTGGAAGGTCTCACAGCTAAATAGGTCTTTGCCTTTGCAGATCTGTCTTTACAGCCTGGATGGCATTTTAAATTTTCAGGCTAAAAAAATAATAATAATAAAAAAAAGCGCCTTAAACTGCCTTAGCAGTGTCTGAGTTACATAACTTTCTTTTTCTTCCTTTTGCAAAGAAGACATGTGACAGTGGTAATGTGGATATGAGGGGGAACAGTTAAGCAGAGAAACTCATATTTCAAGCTGACATGAAATTAGTTATTTATAGTTTAAACCACCACCACCTCCAAAACCCACTACAAACTCACTCTTCCAAATAGCCTGCTTTGTGTAGAAAGCTTGATGGCTGAATTCATCATTCCTGTGTTTCCCTTGGACGTTTTTCCCCCCCCGTGTCTTTAAACACAACTAATAGCTTTGGGAAGCATCATGAGATGCATTGCAGCCAGCTCTTGAGTTTTTCATCCTCAGACTCCTTTTGCAGTCTATTTTCATTTGTTTAATTGATGGTTGGTGACAGCCCCATGTGTTCAAATCTTTGCAGGTGGATTGTAAATGGTTTGCTAAATACATTAATAATGGTTAAATGCCCTCAATTTGGATGCAATGAAAAATGCAGTTTTATTCCATGTATTTCCTTATTTTGTCTGTAAGGATCAGGATGGCTTCAAACTATTTTACCTTATAACTGTTAATTTCTGCTGCTGCTGTTCAAAGACTTCATGTCAGCCCTGACAGGCTTTCAGATAGCTTCATAAACTCCAGAATCATGGACAAAGAGTTAAATTAAGTGTATTTATTTTCCCCCCATAATGACAGTTCAGAAGCCTGGAGGTTTGGAGTATGTTTTTGGTAGAACATCTGGAAATTCTGATTTTTGCTTTGCCTGAGTAGAAGGAATGCAACTTTCTGTCTGAGTAGAGATTTACAGCAGAGGAGGATGTTCTCTCTTTGATTTATTGCTCCAGCCTGTGCTGGAACAATAAGCTCTCTTAAACTAGTTTGTGCCTCAGCTTTAAATGTTAACCACTAGGGCCAAATGGAAATCTCCAAGTTGAAAGAAGCACTCAGTGTTGTTGTCTTATTCTTAAAAATCAACAAGACAAGATTAATCAGTTCAGGCTGTGGCTTGGAAAGACCTGAGTTTGTGAAGAAGGGTGAAAATTAACTGGAAAAGTTTCAGCCTGCAAGGTGTTAGGATGAGATGTGTGGCTTGGAAATGCAGAGCTGGGAGGGAAGAAGACGCCCCAGTGTGTTGTATTTCAGAGAGATCTCAACTCCTCCTTCTCATTCTTCTTGGGAAATCTTACTCCACATAAATGATTTTAAGCATTGAAGAAGGATCATTACCCAAAAGATCTAATCAATTCCTTTTAAAATATGCATTCATTTTTTTTCCTTTTTATTAATGCTGTGCAAGCTAAGCCTAAGTTAGTGACTTGCCAAAGCAGTGGCAAAATGATGACAACTTAAAATAAAATCCTGGTGTTCTGAATTGTACTCTATTCCTTCTGTTCTGATTGTATGGAGATGCCCACACTGTAATTGTTATCAAGGACTGAACTTATCCAGAAGTTTGTATTTTCATCTTTATTTCTGTAGTTCCCATTTCTTATTAATTTTGACAACTCAGATCAAATGTTCATAGCTAGCTCCTGGGAAAAAAAGTTGCAGGGACTGCAAGTAATGGCTTTCACATTTTGAACTCCATCCTTCTTGGTGTCCTGATGTGATCTGTGAGATACTCATCAGTGAATGAAAAACAGTTTCTTTTTTTCCCCCCTGAACTAAAACTACAGCTGTCACTCCTGAGGATGAAAGCAGGCAGGTTTGCATTGGCCCCAGGCCTAGTGTGGTTTATGTCCCGTGAGTTCTTGTCAACTCTTCCCAGGGACACTGGGACATGGTTTAGTAGCCATGATGACGTTGGGTTGATGGCTGGACTTGATGATCATAGAGGTCTTTTTGAACCTTAATGATTCTTTTGAAAGAGCAAAGATAGAGCCTGGACAGGCTGGAAAGTTAAACAGGGAGAAACTGAAATTTAACAAGGGAAAAAGAACAACCCCAAGGACCACCGCAGGTTGGGGATGGACCTGTTGGAGAGCAGTGCAGAGGAAAGGGACCTGGGGATCCTGGTGGACAGAAGGATAACCATGAGCCAGCAGTGTGCCCTTGTAACCAAGAAAGCCAATGCCATCATGGGCTGTATTAGAAGGGGAGTGGTTTGTAAGTCAAGAGAGGTTCTCCTCTGCCCTGCTTCAAGGACATCAGGGAACTGCTTGGAAGAGTCCAGTGCAGACCCACAAAGATGCTGAAGGGAGTGGAACATATCCCTGCTGAGGAAAGGCTGAGGGAGCTGGGTCTCTTTGGCTTGGAGCAGAGGAGACTGAGAGGTGACCTCATTCATGTTTATAAAGATGTGAAGGGTGAGTGTCAGGAGGACAGAGCCAGGCTCTGCCCAGTGATGTTCAATGATAGGCCAAGGGTCAATGGGTGCAAGCTGGAGCAGAGGAGGTTCCATGTGAAGACAAGGAAAAACTTCGTCACTGAGGATGCCAAAACACAGGAGCAGGTTGTCCAAAGAGGCTGTGGAGTCTCCTTCTCTAGACACATTCCAAGCCCACCTGGATGCATTCCTACTCTAGGTGATCCTGCTCTGGCAGGGGGATTGGACTGGGTGATCTTCTGAGGTCTCTTCCAACCCCTAATGTTCTCTGATTAGAGGATACAGAGTACAGTGAGGTAGAACAGAGGGCTGTCTGAAACAGATTTGTTTGCTCTCAATTTGACTTGCACTGACTGAAAACCATTAAAATAGTGGGAAACAGAATCTGGGAAGGCTTCCAAAGTCAAAAGAAAGTGGTGTGTTTTACACAGTTCCTCAACCTGTGTGGGTTCCCTGCTCACCAGAGCATCCACAGAAGCTCAGCGATGCAGGAAATGATGCATACATCATTACTGCAAGGTCGGTAAATTCACAACTGGAAGTTAAAAGTTATTTGTGATTGGAGAGAAGCAGTAAAAACTATCAAATAGAGGCTTCAGAATTCAAATAAGATTTGAACAAGCAGCCAAGTTTTCTAACCTGCTCTGGGTGTTCCCACTTTGTGTTAGTAAAGGCTGATTTTATATCTGCCTGTTTGGTCTTGTCTGGAAACGAGAAGCATCACTATGAATGTGGGAAGTGATTTGATTTCTTATGGGAAGCTTTTATTTGCACTGAGTGACAGTTCAGGTAAGCCTGTAAAATCTCCTGTATGAAATCTGACTGCTTCCCTCCTACTTTTCTGCCAGCAGCCTCTATGCTCCTGGCAACGGAGGAGCTCTCTGGTTCTTAATTCTGTTTGCTAGATGGATCTACCATGTGGTTTTAGGATCAGGAGAGAAGGAACAGCACTGTGTCACCTACCTACATTCCTCTCTTACAGCTACACTTTCCCAGTCCTGTGCTAGTCCCACATAGAGGTGCAACATGTTCCTCTCAGGCTGTATGTTTTCTACCACCAGGTGTTAGAATCATAGAATAGAATCATAGAACGGTTTAGGTTGGAAGGGACTGCAAAGATCATCCAGTTCCAACCCCCCAACATAGGCAGGAACACCTCCCACTAGAACAGGTTACTCAAGGCCTCATCCAGCCTGGCCTTGAACACCTCCAGGGAGGACGGAGCAGCCACAACCTGCCTGGGCAACCTGTGCCAGTGTCTCACCACCCTCACTGGAAAGAACTTCTTCCTAACAGCTAGTTGAAATCTCCCCTCTGCCAGTTCAAACCCATTACTTCTCATCTTGTCATTACAGGACCTTGTAAATAGTCCCTCCCCAGCCCTCCTGTAGGCCCCCTTCAGATACTGGAAGGTCACTCCAAGGTCTCCTCAAAACCTTCTCCTCTTCAGGCTGCAGAACTCCAACTCTCACAGCCTGTCCTCATAGCAGAGCTGCTCCAGCCCTCTGCTCATCTTCGTGGCCCTCCTCTGGACTTGCTCTAGCAGCTTGATGTTCCCAGATGGTTTGTCTGATGAAGTCTGTGATGCCAAAGAGGTTTAGTCAAGGAGCCTCATCAAAGACTTGGGATTAAGTTCCCCAATTAGCTCCCAATTACTTGCTCATGTACTTAGCTAAAGCTCACTTCACTTCTGAATCACAGAGCTGGCAGGACATTGACACAGTCTTCAATAACAGCTTTATCAGTCCACAGGTAAAACACCAGATCATAGGACATAAAATGTTTGCTTTCTGCTTGAACCTTCCTCTGGAGGCTGTAGTGTGTCAGTGTCCTACACAACTTGACAAATCATACCGTTTTACCTCTGTAGGCTATTTGGTCAAAGAGAGAGAATTATAGAATCATAGAATCAGTCAGGGTTGGAAGGAACCACTAGGATCACAGAAACATCCATCCAGGTTGGAAGAGACCCCCAGGACCACCAAGTCCAACCTAGAACCCTACTCTACAAGATTCACCTTAAACCATATCCCCAAGCACCACATCCAAATGACCCTTAAACACATCCAGGGTGGGTGACTCTACCACCTCCCTGGGCAGCTCTCTCCAGTCCCTGACCTCTCTCTCTGTGAAAACCTTTTTCTTAATGTCCAATCTAAACCTACCCAGTCTCAGCTTGAGGCCATTCCCCCTTGTTCTGTCAGCATCCCCCAAGTTCTTTTCCTCAGGGCTGCTTCCTATCACCTTGTGTAAGACAACCTGTAACTCAACAACCAGAGGAAATCTGCTATTTTCATAGACCTTTGGAGTGGAGCAGCAATAGATGTCACACCTCCCAGCCAGGCTGGTTTCCAGTGCCCTGTTTCAGGTTTGGCTTGCACATGGGATGAAGAAATTGCCCATGTAGCAGAAAGTTGTTTTGTCGTAACTTATTTTTGCCTGTAATTCACCTGGAAGCATCACCTTGTGTGAAAAAAACCCACCACAAGATCACAGGATCATAGGGTGTCAGGGGCTGGAAGGGTCCCAAAGACATCATTGAGTCCAACCACCCTGATCATCTAGGTCATCTAGTTCCCACCCTCCTGCCATGGCAGGGACACCTCACACTAGATCAGGCTGTCTAGACCCTCATCCAGCCTGGCCTTAAACACCTCCAGGGATGAGGCTTCCAACACCTGGGCAACCCGTTTCAGTGTCTCACCACCCTCATGCTGAAGAACTTCTTCCTAACATCCAGTCTGAATCTATCCATTTCTAGCTATGTTCCATGCCCCCTAGTCCTATCACTACCTTCTGGCCATTCCTTCGTGCTCTGGGAGTATGAATGTTATATGCTCACATTGAGGTTTTTAGGCATGCAAATCAAATGCATATTTTCCCTTGTCTCTTCTGATTTGCAACTTATTGCTTATTCTTTCACTTCCATCTGCCCATGACCTTCTTCCAATTACCAAGTAATGGTGTTTATGATGCTGAACTGTCTCCAAGTCTTCTTCCATCACTAGCCAAAGTAAAAGTGAATTGTTTCTACATTAGAGATGTAACAGAAATAGAAGCCCTGAGCAGTACTTTTATATGTGGATGCTTTTATTTCTTTTTCAAGACATGCAACCAATAGTTAAGAGTCAACCACAACTGCTGGGTTTACACATGCTGAGCTGGTATGCTCAGGAATGTTAGTGTGCCTAATGTAATCATAGAATGGCCTGCCTTGGAAGGGACCTTAGAGATTATCTAGTTCCAACTCCCCTGACTTGGGCAGGGACACCTCCCACTAGACTAGGTTGCTCAAGGCCCCATCCATCCTGACTTTCAACATTTCCAGGCTTGGAGCCTCTGCAGCTTCTCTGGGGAACCTGTTTGTGCTGGTTTGAAGCTAGCTAGAGTGTTCTGGTGAGAAGAACTAGATTACAGGCTGTGAGAGGAAAACAATGGTGATGTCTACTTCGCTCATAGGCTTGCTGAGATGTATAAGAATAAGAATCAAAACATAGATAAGGGAGTGTCTTGCTTTTGCTGGGGAACTGGCTGAGCTGCATCTCTAACCTCACCCTCCATTTCTTTTCTAATCCACTTTGCTTCCTAACCCCCCTGGCCGAACCTCCATTCTTCCATGGGACTGAGGTAAGGTTGAGAGGGGCAGGGAGAAGGTGAAGGGGTGGTTGAAAGCCCTCCTGGGGACTCACGTTGCTGGGAGGGGAGTTGTGTTTCTGTATTACCTTTTACCTTGTGTATTTCTGTATATAACTGTATGTACTGTAAATATCTGCTTGTATATAGTGCTAGCTGTAAATAAATAGCTTCATTCATATTTCCAGAGATGGCTGAGTCTAGTCTGGGTGATTTCTAATGTGGGGGGTGGGGCGGGAAACATCCAAACCATCACACTGTTCCAGTGCCTCAACACCCTCAGGGAGGAAGAATTTCTTCCTAGTGTCCACTCTAAGTTGAGCTCCTTCCAGTTTGAAGCAATTAGCCCCTGTCTTGGCACTACATACCTTTGTAAAAATGGGATTGGTCTTGGCTTTAATTGCCCCTCCTGCTGGCTCCTTCTTTAAGAGTGGTCAGGCATTGGAATGAGCTGCCCAGGGATCTTATTGTGTCACCAAGCCTGGATGTGTTTAAAGGTCATTTGGATGTAGTGCTTGGTGATACAGTTTAGGGTGAACCTTGCAGAGTAGGGTTCTGGGTTGGACTTGGTGGTCCTGAGGGTGTCTTCCAATGTGAATGCTTCTGTGATTTCTTTGGAGCTTGTCTGGTTGTTTTTTGTTTTGCTTGTTTGTTTTAGTGTAATGATTTGATTCACTCCCAGACTAAGTGCCTCATGTATCATGCAAATTAAGTATCTGAAGCCTTCTATATGCACACAAACTGATGAAACTCTCTTATCTCATCTGCTGACATTGACAAACTTCAGCCAAGGTGCAGTTAGGAGACCAGAGCTTCCCTCCAATGAGGAGTGGCTGAGAGACCTGGAGCAGTTTAGTCTGGACAAGAGCAGACAGAGAGGGGATCTTCTGAATGCTAATCAAGAGCTGAAGGGCAGGGGGCAAAAGGATGCAGCTGGGCTCTCTTCAGTGGTGCCCAGTGACAGCACAAGGAGCAATGGGCACAAACTGGAACATATCAGGTTCTGCTTAAATGTGAGGAAAAAAACAGTTGCTGTGAGGGTGCTGGAGCCCTGGAGCAGGCTACCTAGAGAAGTTGTGGAGTCTCCTCTGGAGAGATTCCAAACCCACCTGGACATTGTGATCCCAGACAACCTGCTGTGGGTGTCCCTGCTTTAGCAGGGGAGTTGGACTGGATGATCCCCAGAGATCTTTTCCAGCTCTACCATTCTGGGATACTGTGTTTCTGCTATTTGCTGTGGGTTATTGTGATCTGTCAGGGCATCCCATAATGTCAATGTTCCCTTGCTTTCCAGCATCTCATCTGTGACTTTTCCTATGCAGCTCTTAGTTATTGCTTGCTTTCCCTTGGGTTAACTGCTGACCAATTAATTCTAGCTCTTTGGACAGTATGAATCTTAGACTCGTAGAATCATAGAATCAGTCAGCATTGGAAGGGACCTCAAGGATCATCTAGTTCCAACCTCCCTGCCATGGGCAGGGACACCTCACATCAGATCAGGCTGTCAAGAGCCTTGTTCAGCCTGGCCTTAAACACTGCCAGAGATGGGGCTTCCACCACCTCCCTGGGCAACTTGTTCCAAGGTCTCACCACCCTCATGGTGAAGAACTTCCCCCTAACATCCATTCCCCCTAGCCCTATCACTACCTGACATCCTAAAAACTCTCTCCCCAGCTTTCTTGTAGGCCCCCTTAGGATACTGAAAGGCTACAATAAGGTCACCTCAGAGCTTTCTCCTCTCCAGACTGAACAGCCCCAACTCCCTCAGTCTCTCCTTGTAGGAGAAGTGTTCCCGCCTTCTGATCATCCTCATGGCCTTTCTCTGGACACTTTCCAGCACATCCACATCCTTCTTGTAACAGGGGCTCCAGAACTGGACACAGTACTCCAGGTGGGGTCTCACCAGAGCGGAGTAGAGGGGGAGGATCACCCCCCTCGCCCTGCTGGCCACACTTGCTCTTGATGCAGCCCACGATCTGGTTGGCTCTCTGGGCTGCAAGAGCACATTGACAGCTCATATTGAGCTTCTCACCCATCAGCACACCCAAGTCCCTCTCTTCAGGGCTGCTCTCCAGCAAGTCACTGCCCAGCCTATATTGGTACTTGGGATTTCCTCGACCCAGATGCAGGACGCTGCCTTTGGTCTTGTTGAACTTCTGCCTGTCCAGGTCCCTCTGGATGGATCCCTTCCCTCCAGTGTTTCAGCAGCCCCACGCAGCCTGGCGTCTGTGAAGCTGCTTCTATTTGCCTGTGGAGGGCTTCATCTGCCTGATACTGCTAGTCAGGTGGCCTGAAGCAGTCCACTACAGTAACATCACCCTCTCCTGTCTTGCCTTTAATTTTAACCCATACACTCTCAAACAGCTCATCATCCTTCCCCAGGTGGAGCTCCACTGATTCCAGCTGGCCACTGATATAGAAGGCAATGCCTCCTCTCCTTCCCTGCCTGTCCTTCCTAAAGAGCCTGTATCCATCAATCCCTATGTTCCAGTCAAAGGAATCATCCCACCAATTTCAGTAATAGCCACTATGTCATGGTGTGTTAGAAACTATCTCCACATTATGACTAAAAGTATTTCAAAAGGCTGAGGGTTATTATGGATATCCCATCCGAGAATCTTTTGACTTTATCTGTAAGTGGACTCTAAGTGTGGTTATTTCCTGACAAAGAAACTTTCTTCATTCCAAAGAAACTTGCTTTCCTTTTGGAAAGCTTCACTGTCACCTATTTTTTGGCTAGAACTAAATGAGGTTATAGAAATAACTGACTTAATTTATATGATAATGGAGGTCATAATTAAGAATTTGGATATCAAGAGGAGCCTGATAGCAAGCTGTCACTGAGCACCCAGTATAGGTTATAAGCTGAATTAGGCTTCTTGTAATGCTGAACTGTAACAACAAAGCTGAATCAGGATTATTGGAGAGAGAAATGTATCTTTGATGATGTGCCCCCAGTTTTCCCTGCTGAACAGCTCTGAGAGCTGTAGGTAATCCTGTACTTCAGCAACATGATCTTTATGCCAGGTCACTTTGGTGCAGTTTCTCTGCTTGAGACAGCCGTGGAAACCTCTCTGTTCAGCAACAGCTGCTGTGTTGCAGTCCTTGAGGTGGCATCTCAGAGTGCCATATTCATCTGGATGTAGTTGAAACATTTGAAAATGAGATTGCTGTTACTGTTTAAAGGAAAATGGTCAAGGCAACAGGTTTACAGTTACTTCAGTTGCTTTCAAAAAATATTATTTTTCTCTTATCTTTTGTATGTCCTCCATGGATGAAAAAACGTTGAAGTATCATTTTTAGTCATTATTAATACTTTAAGTGTAAAATCATGTTACTGTAGAATCATAGAATCATTAAGGCTGGAAAAAACCTCTAAGATCACCAAGTCCAACACCACCATGGCCATTAAGCTATGTCCTGAAGTGCCATGTCTACAGGATTGTAGAACACCTCCAGGAATGGTGACCCCACCACCTCCCTGGGCAGCCTGTTCCAATGCCTAACCACTCTTGCAGGAGAGAATTTTTTCCTAATATCCAACCTAGACCTGCCCTGGTGCTCTTATTTTATTATTATTACTTAGCACTGACTTTCCAGCACCTGCAGTGATCCTACAGGAAAGCTGGAGAGGGACTTTTCATGAGGATGTCTAGCGACAGGACAATGGGGGATGGTTTTAAGATGAGGGTGAGTAGGGTTAGGCTGGATCTTAGGAAGCAGTTGTTCAGTAGAAAGCTGGTGAGACTCTGGAATAGGCTGCCCAGGGAGGTTGTGGATGTCCTCTCCGTGGAGCTCTTCGAAGCCAGGTTGGATGAGGCCTTGAGCAAATAAGTTTAGTTAAGAGGTGTCCCTGCCCATGACAAGGGTTTTGGAGTCCCTTCCATCCTGAGCCATTCTATGATTCTACAACCCCCACCTCACTCTGACCTCCTTCCAGAGAATTGTGGAGAGCAATGAGATCTCTCCTCAGCCTCCTTTTCTCCTGACTACAGTTCCCTTACCTACTCCTCATAAAACTTGTTCTCTAAGACCTTTACTCTTCACTGAGTGGTAATAAAAAATAGGTGCAAAAATGTAAATTTTTGTGCTTTGTTTGCTCTTTCTCTGCTTTTTACCCTGTTTCTCACTTTCCACAAGACTTAGTATCTACCAGGTTAATTAAAAATAAGGATTCCTTTTGGGGCAAGTAGAGGATGGTGTCTTAAATCTGAGAACTACATTGGCCATCCTTTCCATCCTTTCAGAAGGTTTCACAGTATCACAGTATCACAGTATCATCAGGGTTGGAAGAGACCTCACAGATCATCAAGTCCAACCCTTTACCACAGAGCTCAAGGCTAGACCATGGCACCAAGTGCCATGTGTTTGTGTGATTATTTCTGACAAAAGGTACCATTATTTCCTCAGAGCTTTTCCTCAAGTCAGGAATACCTAGCCAATGAGTCAGAACCTCTCCACATTTTGCCTTTTAGTAATTTTCCAAGTTGCAATGGTTGTCTGTGTTGTTTTTTTTCCCCCCTAATCCTCATTAAAAAAAAAAATCTAATGACGTGAAAACAGACTGAAATGTGACTCATCCTACTCGTTGGGGATTGATTTGTTGATGTAATTTCACTTTCCCTGGCCAAAACCTGGGAAGAGTTATAACTCGTCTAAGATGGTCTTAGATTTCTGTACAACTAAATCTCAATACTTAAAAAAAACCCAAACAAACAAACCAAACAACAAACAAAACCCCAAAACCAAACCCAAAGTTTTCCTAGGAATTACTTTCAGTCTTGCTGTTAATGAGCAAATTTGAGCAGCCCCCATATCTGTCCTGTTATTGAGCAAATTTGAGCAGCCCCAAATCTATCCTGTTATTGAGCAAATTTGAGCAGCCCCAAATCTGTCCTGTTATTGAGCAAATTTGAGCAGCCCCCAAATCTGTCCTGTTATTGAGCAAATTTGAGCAGCCCCAAATCTGTCCTGTTATTGAGCAAATTTGAGCAGCCCCAAATCTGTCCTGTTAGTGAGCAAATTTGAGCAGCCCCCAAATCTGTCCTGTTATTGAGCAAATTTGAGCAGCCCCAAATCTGTCCTGTTATTGAGCAAATTTGAGCAGCCCCCAAATCTGTCCTGTTAGTGAGCAAATTTGAGCAGCCCCCAAATTTGTCCTGTTATTGAGCAAATTTGAGCAGCCCCAAATCTGTCCTGTTATTGAGCAAATTTGAGCAGCCCCAAATCTGCCCTGTTACTGAGCAAATTTGAGCAGCCCCCAAATCTGTCCTGTTAGTGAGCAAATTTGAGCAGCCTCAAATCTGTCCTGCACTCTTGCATGTCACATGAACCCCTTATTAGGACCTTCAAATCCAGTGGGGATTTGGGAAGGAAACAGCAGCTTTTCTGCTCCATCAAGAAGGATTCCTAGAGGATGACTGTGCAGCCGCAGTAACTTCATTGTACAGGGCAAAGTGAGACTCTGCTGAGCATAATGCTGGATTTCCAGCATCTCTCTGTATTTTCTGGGGAACGTGGTAGAGACAGAAAAAAAGTCTTTTAAAATGTTGCACTGCTTAAGGAATACACAGGAAATTAGGGTTTTTTCCTTTTTTTTTTGAGAGAAGTTTTAATTTCCTTGGTTCTGAAATGCCCTAGCTCAGTCTCTGCTTCCTTTACTACTTTATTAGCCTCGCTGGGAAAACAGACTTCTAAGTTCTTATGGGAAAAGGGGAAGAGGAGGTGGAGGAGGAGGAGGGAGGAGCAAAGAGATTAACATCTGAGAGAGAATTACAATGCCCTGGAATAAAAAAGAGCTTTTGGGACAGCACTGTGAAACGAGTCATGCATTTGGTTAGGGGCTCCTAGAAGCAGGACTGTGTAAAGGAGACAGCAGGCTGCTGAGGGTGATCTGAGGGCAAAGGGAGAATGCCCAGCCCTTTGATGGAAAGGGGAAACCTCGGGAGTGTTTTTTGCTTGAAGAAGATGTGTCAAAGTGGGATGATTTATTTCATGTTTCTCACCTCTCCTAACCTGCCCAGAATTGTCTTCCTCGGGATTTGCAGATGTTTTCATGTCCCAGGCTGGGTACTTGCACTTAGCTTGCACAGAGGAGTTGTCTCTGGAACAGTAAGCTTTGGCTTTTTGCTGGCCTGGATGCATTCACAAGGCATCCACACACCTCCATTCTCTCTTTCCCTTAGCTCTCCTCCTGCATGCATCCAAGACGGAATCTCACTCATGTGCGTTCACTTACTCTGGCAATCTAGCAACCTTCTTAGCCAGGACATTAACCCATGCTCTGCTCTTTTCCTGGTCTTTCACCATGCCTCCCCATCTGGCATGGAATGCAAGCTGAAGTACTTGGTACAGCATTAGTTTGGAGAAAAAAAAACAAACCACCACGGTTTAGGAATTCTCCCTTGCAAGATCTGGAAGTTGTTTTTCTGTGCCACAGCCTCCTTTGGCAAACTGCAGTACTCTTCAGTGCCTGACCAGCCAGAAATCGGGACACATTTCTGCCTCTCTTTTTAGCTGCCACCATTGCTGTGAGCCAGAAGGCTGACACTGCTGGAGAGGAGTGGATGGAGAGTGAAGAGTGAGATTCGCAGCAGAAAACAAGGTATGAATATGGGAAATATGGACTGGAGGTACTTTGTAGGTAGACAACATCTCCTTGCTTACATCTTAAATGAAATGTCTTGGGATTCCATATACATGTTTGCAGAAACAATGAGCTAGCACAACATTCTGAAATCACCTCTGGACAGGTGATGGCTTTCAGAATGTTACAGAATCAGAGAATCACAGAATGTTAGGGGTTGGAAGTGACCTCAAAAGCTCACCCAGTTCAATTCCATTGCCAGAGCAGAATCATCTAGAGTATGTTACACAGGAATGCATCCAGGCAGGTTTTGAATATCTCCAGAGAAGGAGTCTCCACAACCTCTCCGGGCAGCCTGTTCCAGGGCTCTGTCACCCTCCCAGTGAAAAAGTTTTCCCTTATCTTTACATGAAACCTCCCCCTGCTCCAGCTTGTACCCATTGCCCCTTGGCCTGTCACTGAATATCACTGAGCAGAGCCTGGCTCTGTCCTCCTGGCACTCACCCTTCACATGTTTATAAACATAAATGAGGTCACCATTCAGTTTTCTCCAAGCTAAAGAGCCCCAGCTCCCTCAGCCTTTCTGCAGCAGGGAGATGTTCCACGGCCTTCATCATCTTTATGTCTCTGTGCTGGATTCTCAAGCAGTTCCCTGAGATCCTTCTTGAACTGAGGGGCCCAGAGCTGGACACAATATTCCAGATGTGGTCTCACCAGGGCAGAGTAGAGGGGGAGGAGAACCTCTTTTGACCTACTAACCGTAGCCCTTCTAATCCACCCCAGGATGCCATTGGCCTTCTTGGCCACAGGGGTGCATTCCATGGTACAACATTGCTCACTAGAGGAAGGACAAATGTCAATTGCTGTTGATTTACATTACTAGCTTCATAGTCTCTCATAACCCTGCAAGTCCTGTCAGCTGCCTAGTTTATAAAATGGAACACATTTCTCATTCACACCCACATATTTCACTGTGACAGAAAATTTGGGCATGGCTTAATGTGGTCTGGGATTATATGAAGTAATTTTACCACCCTGCTAATGAATTGGATCAAAAAGAATGGTACCACCCATTCAGCACTTATTTCCTTTACAGAATAATGACATGGCAGCTGTTCAAATATGGTGAAATGAGACTGGTGGCAAAGGAATGTGAACAGAATTATGGCAGAATATGTAATGTCCAGGGTGGGCTGGCAGGAGCTGGACTGCTGGTTCTTTTCTAGTGGAGCCCTCAGTCTTATGGGAGTGAGGAATTAATTGTGTCTGAGATCGGCCTCTGACCAGTTCCCAAGGCAGTGCAGAGGAACTAGTCTGTGGCTCCCCTCCTTCTCTGCTTAGCTCTCTCCTGGCCCTGACCTGCTATGAAAGCTCCAGCAGTCTTCACAGCAGTCTGAAGTGATGCATTTGCAACCCTAGCAAGAGGTAAAAATGAGCCCTAAGGAATATCTGCTGTACAAGGGATCAATTGTGGCCAGCTGCTTATGCTGCTGCATGAGCCCCTTCCTGGATTTCATTACTAGGTGCAGACAGGAGGGCAGCTGCACTCATGCCCAGATCTCCTCTTTCTGAGCAGGTAGGAAACCTCAGAGAGCAAAAGGTTGAGCCGTTCAGATGCACTGTCCTTCAAGCTAGCAGGAATTAAACTACCAGCCTGAGTCCCCTCATTGTCCCTCTGGTAACATGTAGCCATCTGGAGGAGCTGTGACATGGTGAGCCACAGCTGTTTGCAGCCTCATAGCTCACACCCAGAGCTAAGCGAACCTGAGCCCAAAGCCAAGAAAGTCGATTAGTCTGCTGAAACACACCAAAGTTTTGGCCCTTTTATATGTGATCTGCCCTATGGCCATAAAAAGCAATGAAATGAGCAGTCATTCAAGAAGAGCTGCAGCTGTAGGAGAGTGTGATTTGCCCTCCACAAATATGTGCAAGGTCTATTAAGTTTCATGAGACTCACACAGGTGCAATGGTGACCTTGGCACTCCCACATAGGTTATGTTTTTTTGCCTCAGCACTAGTGGCTGAATTTTCCAAGCCTGGCACACAGCTGCTTTTCTTACAAAATTAAGTATCTCCAGTGAAGTGCTTAAACCCTTCCTCATTCTCACAGAGGACTGCACAGCAGAAGAATTTCACTGAGTCAATTTGATTTGCACAAACAAATTCTGTAATTAGCCCCTGCTTTCCTGAGGATACACAGAATCACAATGCCAACCCATTTCACAGAAGTCCTACATTCACCAGTTTGGGTGTTAGAAGAGTAGTTAGAATCATAGAATCATAGAATCAACCAGGTTGGAAGAGACCTCCAAGATCATCCAGTCCAACCTAGCACCCAGCCCTATCCAGTCAACTAGACCATGGCACTAAGTGCCTCATCCAGGCTTTTCTTCAACACCTCCAGGGACGGTGCCTCCACCACCTCCCTGGGCAGCCCATTCCAATGCCAATCACTCTCTCTGTGAAGAACTTCCTCCTAACATCCAGCCTATACCTACCCTGGCACAACTTGAGACTGTGTGCCCTTGTTCTATTGCTGGTCACCTGGGAGAAGAGGCCACCCCCTACCTGGCTACAATGTCCCTTCAGGTAGTTGTAGACAGTAATAAGATCACCCCTGAGCCTCCTCTTCTCCAGGCTAAACAGGCCCAGCTCCCTCAGCCTCTCCTCATAGGATTTGTGCTCCAGGCCCCTCACCGGCTTTGTTGCCCTTCTCTGGACATGTTCCAGCACCTCAACATCCCTCTTGAATTGAGGGGCCCAGAACTGGACACAGTACTCAAGGTGTGGCCTGACCAGTGCTGAGTACAGGGGAAGAATAACCTCCCTTGTCCTACTGGCCACACTGTTCCTGATGCAGGCCAGGATGCCATTGGCTCTCTTGGCCACCTGGGCACACTGCTGGCTCATCTTCAGCCTACTGTCTATCAGTACCCCCAGGTCCCTTTCCTCCTGACTGCTCTCCAGCCACTCAGTCCCTAGCCTATAGTGCTGCTTGGGGTTGTTGTGGCCAAAGTGCAGAACCCTGCACTTGGCCTTGTTAAATCTCATCCCATTGGCCTCTGCCCACCCATCCAGCCTGTCCAGGTCCCTCTGCAGGGCTCTCCTACCTTCCAACAGATCAACACCTGCTCCTAGCTTGGTGTCATAGTGGTTACATGGATCCTTAACTGTGAGGGTGCTCAGACACTGCCCTGTGGGGACAGGCTGAGAGAGTTGGAACTGTTCAGCCTGCAGAAGGCTCCAGGGAGACCTTAGAGTGGCCCTCCAAGACCTGAAATGGTCTACAAGAAAGCTAGGGAGGGATTTTTTACCAGGGCTTGTAGTGACAGGATGATAAGGAATGGATTTGAGCTTCAGCAGACTGGAGATTAGGAAGAAATTCTTGACAGTGAGGGTGGTGAGTGAGGTTGCCCAGGGAGGTTGCAGATGCCCCCTCCCTGGAGGTGTTGAAGGCCAGTCTGGATGAAACCTTGAGCAAGCTGCTCTAGTGGAAGGTGTCTCTGCCCATGGTAGGGCAGTTAGAACCAAATGATCACCAAGGACCCTTCCAACCCAAACCATTCTATGAATCTATGAATCTTTGCTAGCTCCTACATTAAAACCACCTTTGCTTGCTCCTACATTAAAACCACCTTTGCTTTTAAAGGGATATTGTGGCAATGCTACAAGGATATGAGAAGGTACTTGCTGGGAACTTTGAACTGTCTTGCTAAATGACAAAGTACCGAAGTCTCTTAGGCCTAATTTTTCTCTTCAGGAATGGAGGAAATAGGTTAGTTTTGAGAATTCCAGGACCTACAGAGGTAATTGCCTAAGCTTGGTGTAGATTGTGAATAGGTGAAAGAAGCAGCATCTGCAAGAGAGTTATGAGTTGTTCTTCTTGTTATTTGTTATTGTTGTTGTGTTTATTGTTATTATTGTAGAATGATGATGATAGAGTTATTAGTTATTAACTGTAAGAGATGGGGCTGTTCAGCTTGGAGAAGGGACCTGAAAGGGGCTACAAGGAAGATAGGGAGGGAGTTTTTACTAGGGTTCATAGTGATAGGATGAGAAGGAATGGCTTTGAGCTGGAAGAAGGCAGATTTAGGCTGGAGATTAGGAAGAAATTCTTTGTAGTGAGGGTGGTGAGATCCTGGAACAGGTCACCCAGGGAGATTGTAGATGTCCTCTCCCTGCAGGCATTCAAGGCCAGGTTGGGTGAGGCCTTAAGCAAACTGCACTAGTGGGAGGTGTCCCTGACCATTGCAGGGGGGTTGGAACTGGATGATTTTTAAGGCCCCTTCCAACCCAAACCATTCTATGAATCTATGAATTTCCCTCAATAATATGTATAAATTCACTTCCAAATAAAAACAGGAGAAAACATTGAGAGCTTAGCTGTCAAGGTGAATGTTAGGCACCTGCATGATTAGGGAGGAGTGTTGTAGGCAAGACAAGCTATAGGATTAAAGTCTTCCAATAGCCTCTGCATCCATCTGAGTAAAGAAAAGACAAAACTGGTTTGTGAATATCATTCTTACAGCAAGTGGAGAATGATATCGCAGGATCACAGGATGTCAGGGGTTGGAGGGGACCCGAAGAGATCGAGTCCAACCCCCCCTGCCAGAGCAGGACCACACAATCTAGCTCAGGTCACACAGGAACACATCCAGACAGGCCTTGAAAGTCTCCAGAGAAGGAGATTCCACCACGTCTCTGGGGAGCCTGCTCCAGTGCTCTGGGACCCTTACAGTAAAGAAGTTCCCCCTTGTGTTGAGGTAGAACCTCCTGTGCAGCAGCTTACACCCATTGCTCCTTGTCCTGTCACAGGAAGGCTGGTAAATATCAGACTCTTAAGATACAATATCACTTGAAATGATGACTTCTTCAGTTTCTTTTGAATAATTTCTCACACTGCCTTTGGCTTTTCTGATGTGTGCTGATCCCTGTGTTCAGAAAGGGTGCTTAGTGCTGGCTTGAATCTAGCTGGGAAAATGTGACACTAAATAAAGCCTGGAAATAAACAATTGCAAGCAGTCTTCAGATGAATTGAGAGACTTTACTGAAGCAGCTACTCTTGTACAACCTAATGATCTTTTGTCTACAACACATGATATCTAGGTTTTCAAAGCCATGACCATAAGCACTGAGGGAGTATGCTATTGAAGGTGTTGAAAATGATCCAGCTTCATGAAAACAAAGCTATCATTCTAAATCATCTGCTTGTTATTTTTTCTATGACACAAGGAAGTGTCTTGGGTTTTTTTTGAGTTCAGATGTTGTATATAGTACAAAAAGCACAGAATTTGGCTGTATTCATAGAATCAGTCATGGTTGGAAGGAACCACATGGATCATCTAGCTCAAACACCCCTGCCACAGGCAGGAATACTTTCCGCTAGATCAGATTGCCCAGAGCCTCATCCAGCCTGGCCTTAAACACCTCCAGGAATGGGGCTTCCACCACCTCCCCAGGCAACCTATTCAAGAGTCTCACCACCCTCATGCTGAAGAACTAACATTCAGTCTGAATTTACCCATTTCTAGCTTTGTTCCATCCCCCCTAGTCTTTTCACTACCTGACATCCTAAAAGGTATCTCTCCAGCTTTCTTGCAGGCCCCCTTATGGTACTGAAAGGCCACAATAAGGTCATCTCGGAGGCTCCTCCTCTCCAGACAGAGCAACCCCAACTCCCTCAGTCTCTCCTCAGAGCAGAGCAGCTTCAGCCCTCTGATCATCCTTCTCTGGACACCTTCCAGCACATCCATATCCCTCTTGTAATAGGAGTCCCAGAACTGGAGGCAGTACAAGCAAGATGATAATCCAGCGTGAGATGTCTCTAACCAACCAGCACAATTACAAGACATACAAACTGCCATTAACTAATTTCTGTACTTAGTTTTTGTGGATGCTTTTGTGCTTGGATTACAGGAATGAAGTTTGACTCTAAGAGACAATTGTGACTATAAAGTAGAGGATGTGGGATAAAGTGTTAAAAATATGACTTTCTACCACACACCTGCAGAGCAGCTGGTGGGAGTGCCAGTGCCCTGTCACTTGCTGACCTGGGGAGCTCAGCTGGATGGAGTCTGCTCCCCAGGCTGCTAGGGGACACAGGGCTGATGAGTATCTTTCTGTGTGACTGGAGGTTTGGATAAGAGGTACACATGCAAAACACATCAGATGATGGAAGTGGGCTCAGTGAGAGGGCTGTGGGTTTCGCCTATGATTTGTCCAAGGCTTTCTCATGCATAGCTGAGTCTGTGCGGGCTTTGCTCTGGGTAGTGGTGTTTAAACTTGATTTGTGTGTTGAACTAATGCAGATGTAAATGAATGTCCTGGGAAATGTAAAGGAGAGTAGATGTGACATGATACAGTGCTTTTACAGCACTTGAAACTAAATCCTTTGTACAAACCTTTGCTTTGTAAGAAAAACACTACATCTTCCACATATACCAAGCAGCTGGCTGATAGGGGAAAGAGAAGGCCAGCCACCCACTGTGGCTATTGCTTATCTCTGTGTTTTAAACCAACCCAGTACTTGAATCCTGGCTTACAAGGTGAGGCTGTGCCCGTGTGCTGCTGTGCCACCAAGCTGAAATATTTTAGCTGCAGTCAGAAAGGACACAACTAACAGGAGATGTAACAAGACTGCTGATAAGCTTTAGCCTATCATGGGAGTTTTAGAGCGTAGAGAGCTTCAAGAAACAACTAAGTTATGCTACTGAGGAAATGTAAAATGATCTTTAAGCATGAATAGCTGTTTTATAAAACATCTGAGGCTCATCTGATCTATCACTCTTCACACAGGGCAAGAGGCTGGTTTCCCGAAATACATCATGAAAGCAGTCAGTGGAAGCAGACCAAAATAGGTGTTGGTGTTCCCTCGGACAGTCTGCTTCAGCCCATTAACCAGATGAAAATCCAGTTACTGATGGGCCATAGCTTTGAAAACAAGCCTACCTCATGAAGTGTTCAGAAACAATTTTTTTTTTACAGAGGCTCAGTTAACACTTTCTTTTTTTCCCCAGTTGTTGTTCCATAGCAAAATTTAAATGTAAACTTGATGGATTGCTTCTGAGTAAACTATGTTTTCAATTAGCACTTTCAATTAGCACAAAGGCAGCGGGAAATGTGCTCCCCACATGCATTCAAATCATGCTGCAGTAAGGCTCATAAAAAGCTATAACATATTGGAAAGCAGGCAGCGTGGAGAGGAAATGGAAAAGTAAAGGAGGCAGAATGAACCTTTCCCCTTAATAAATCTGTATGTTGTATTTGAATCCAGCGTAACCAGGCAACTGTGCTGACATTTATCTAATGCTGTCCTGGCCTTGTGGTTCTAATAGTGACACCAACATCCACAGTGCTGGAGTTACAGCTCCCTCAGACAAAATTGGTCTTGTTTCAGCTTTGTGTGAGTGTGATGCATAAATTCAAGTCGTATATCCTTGGCTTACACAAATGATGATTCCTTTCTTGCTCCTTTTTCTCTATTGCTTCCTTCTGCAGATGTTGCTCTGCTTTCTTCTATTAATCATCCATAATTTGGTCGATGTTGACACAGTTTTTTCCTTGCTGCTTCCAAGAAAGTGAAATGGAAGGTCTGTGTCAACATGGAAAACACTAAGGATATGACATGGATTTTTCAAAGTGCTTACAAATTGAGTACTATTCATTCCCAGCCTTTCCACTTATCAAATCTCATTGTCTGATAGAAGTGGGTCCTGCTCTCCAGATGTGGCCTCTCGTTTGAGAGAAAACACAGTCATTATGTAAATCACATTTTCCTTCTGGAAGAAAAATCACAGACTGTCAGAGGTTGGAAGGGACCTCAAAAGATCATCCAGTCCAACCACCCCTGCCAGAGCAGGAACACCTAAGGTACCACAGAATCACAGAATTAACCAGGTTGGAAACGACCTTTGAAATCATCAAGTCCAACCTATCACCTAACACCTTCTAATTAACTAAACCATGGCACTAAGTGCCTCATTCAGCTTCCTTTTAAACACCTCCAGGGATGGGGACTCCACCACCTCCACAGGCAGCCCATTCCAATGCCAATCACACTTTCAGTGGAGAACTTCCTAACATTCAGCCTAAACCTGCCCTGGTGCAGCTTGAGGCTGTGTCCTCTTGTTCTGTCAATGGGTGCCTTGGAGAAGAGACCAACTCCCACTTAGCTGCAGTCTCCTTTCAGGTAGTTGCAGAGAGCAATGAGGTCTCCCCTGTGCCTCCTCTTCTCCAGGCTAAACAACCCCAGCTCCTTCAGCCTCTCCTTGTAGGGCTGTGCTCCAGCCCCCTCACCAGCTTTGTTGACCTTCTCTGTACACGTCCACACAGGAACACGTCCATTCAGGTTTTGAATATCTCCAGAGAAGGAGGCTCCACAACCTCTCTGGGCAGCCTGCTCCAGTGTTCTGTCACCCTCACAGTGAAAAAATGCTTCGTTGTGTTTCCATGGAACTTCCTATACCTCACCTTTGCTCATTGCCCCTTGTCCTGCCAGCAGGCATCCCTGAGCAGAGCCTGGCTCCATCCTCTCGGCACTCACCTTGTACACCTTCATAAACACATTTATAAATCACAGAGACAATACTTGAAGAAGTCTAAGAAGATCATCTAGACTATTCCCCTCCTTTAAAGCAGGATAAACTATACCCACATTATTCCTGGCAGGTGTTTATCTATATTTTACTTCTACACCTCTCATGGTGGGGCAAATACAAGCTGCCCCTCATCATTTGTTGCTTTGATCCTATGCAGCTCATCCGGTGTGTCCAGTGAAGTGTTCCTGAGTGTATGCAGGAAGACCACACTCATACAACAGAAAACAATGTGAAGATGGAAAAGAAAGGCTTACCAGTACCTGAGGTAGCCATGATTTGGTTTGCCAGGGCTGCTGATACATTGCTGTATATTTGCTTGAGTTGCTTTTCCTCTTCATCTTAAAAGCATGACACAATTCTACTTCCTCATTCTTTTGAGTGCTCAAGAAGGATAGAATGGTATAGTAAAATATGCCTAGGACCCCAAGGTATTATGAGTGTGTGCTTGTGCTGGGAGTTTCAAGCATTTTTTCCTAGAAACAACAGATTGGATGGGGTTGTAGCTGCTGCCACCAATAGCACTTGCCAGAAGGGTGTTATGCTAGAGGCTCCAAGTAGGGAAGCTCGTGCATGTATTCACTTTCTTCTTTCATCCAAGAGTGTGATGAAAAGCTTGTTAGAAAGGTACAGAAACATCCTTCTCAAGTGAAAACATCAATTTAGTAGCTGAACCATTGCTGCTAACTTCAACAGGGCCATTATTCCGTCAGAGCATCTATTGCTTTGCTCTGATGTTGAGCATACTTGCCCCAATGTTATGAAACCAGTTTCTTCTTTCTTGCTCTTAGAAAATCTTAACGAAGGATATTAAATAAAGTGATTCCAGTAAAATGCACTGAGCAAGCCAAACTCCTCTTGTCACTGGAGTTGAGGCTTCACTTATTTTTTGAGGGCAACTAAAATAGTTCCCTACGGTTTTCTTAAGGGAGACCCAGGATCCCTCAAACTGCCACATTAGTCTTTTGGCTACCCAGGACAAAATCATTATGATTAAAATGAAGAGATTTTCTGGCCAATGTAAACTTAATCTCTGACATTATATCAACCACTGACTAAACATCTGCTAAGGTTCTTTTTTTTGTTTTAACATGGGAAACGATATCCTGTGTAAATGGATCTCTTCAGTCCTGCTTTATAGCCTGTGTAAAGTCCCAGGCACTTTGTTTCACAGGGATGCAATAACAGATATGATTTTGGAGGGGGTAGGGGGAAATACTCTTTAGTTCAGTGGCCCTTTAGTTTAGTGTTTCACTCCTCCTCAGAAGGGAAGTTCTCCTTGGACCTATCTGCTTTGGCTTGAACAGTGCCTCATCTGCGCAAGATCCTCCCTTCTGCAGACCACCCAGGGTGGTTCCCCCATAGCTGCCTGGCAGCCAGCAGGCTGAGAGAAAGCAACTGCTCTAAAAGTCTCATGTTTGAGCTAACAGACAAATTCCAGTATGCTTGGGGTTACCTTGGGGCTTATCTTATTTGGCAACTTAGTCTGTAGAGCTTGATCAATAACCAGCTTTGCTGGGCTGCAGCAAGAGCAGCGTAGCCAGCAGGGCAAGGGAGGGGTTTCGGCCTCTTTACTCCGCTCTCGTCAGAGTACAGTGTACAGTCCTGGAGCCCCCAACACAAGAAGGACATGGAAGTGTTGGAGTGAGTCCAGAGGAGGCCACCAAGATGCTCAGAGGGCTGCAGCAGCTCTGCTATAAGGACAGGCTGTGAGACTTGTGGCTCTTCAGCCTGGAGAAGAGAAGGCTTCGAGGAGACCTTGGAGTGGCCTTCCAGTATCTGAAGGGGGCCTACAGGAGGGCTGGGGAGGGACTGTTGACAAGGTCTTGTAATGACAGGACAGAGGAGCAATGGGTTTAAACTGGCAGAGGGGAGATTTCAACTGGATGTTAGGAAGAAGTTCTTTCCAGTGAGGGTGGTGAGACACTGGGAGAGGTTGCCCAGGGAGGTTGTGGCTGCTCCCTGCCTGGAGGTGTTCAAGGCCAGGCTAGATGAGACCTTGAGTGACCTGTTCC
Source organism: Pogoniulus pusillus (assembly GCF_015220805.1). Lineage (NCBI taxonomy): Eukaryota > Metazoa > Chordata > Aves > Piciformes > Lybiidae > Pogoniulus > Pogoniulus pusillus. The sequence goes on from NC_087265.1 coordinate 20,618,125, forward strand.
AGTGGGAGGTGTCCCTGCCTATGGCAGGAGGTTGGAACTGGATATCTTTGCAGTCCCTTTCAACCTAACCCATTCAATAATTCTTTTACTATTTGGGCCACTCACTACAAAAAATGACATTGAGATGCTGGAACATGTCCAAAGAAAGGCAGTGAAGCTGGTGAAGGGCTAGAGAAGAGGTCTTCTGGGGAACAGCTGAGGGAACTGGGATTATTTAGTTTGGAGAAGAGGAGGCTGAGGGGGAGACCTCGTTGATCTCTACAGCTCCCAGGGAGGCTGGAATGAGGTGGTGGTTAATTTCTTTTCCCGAATAACTAGTGATAGGATGAGAGGAAATCACCTTGAATTGCACCAGGGGAGTTTTAGATTTGATATTAGGAAAAAATTCTTTCCTGAGAGAGTGGTCAGGCACTGGAACAGGTCGCCCAGGGACTTGGTGGGGTCACCGTCTCTGGAGGTCTGTCCAAAGCCACGTAGAAATGGCATTTCAGGATATGGTTTAATGTCCATGGTTCTGTTGGGTTGATTTTTGGACTTGATGATCTTAGAGGCCTTTTCCAGCCTTAATGATTCAATGACTCCTTAATTATGGACATATATTTTTTCTTTCAATATTTTTTTCCCTTTAAGGTTCATTTTATAGTACATTTACTGTGAGTGGCCTGATGATTCTAAAGTCCCTCCTGGAGCACTGCTCCTGCTTTAACTGTTTTCCATTCAGACCTGTAGGCCAACTCTTAATTGGCACATAATATGCACAGGTTAGTGCAGCACTCTTATTTTGCTAGGCAAGAAGATGTAACCTGGGAGCACTGTGGTATGTCAGTCTACATCCTGAACTTCTTACTTGTGTTATGAGCATTAAGGATTTTGCTACAGAATTCAGTGCTCTATTCCCCAGGCCTGTCTCAAAGAAAAGACTGTCAGAGTCAACTGTAAGGCTGGAAAAGTAATGCTTTGAAAAAAATAAAACAAGGATAAGAAAACAATTGGCCAATGATGGACAAAATAAATACATAAGATTGTAACCATTCCCTTAGTTAACACAATTTAAAGACTAGATGACCTTTGGAGGTCACTTCCAACCCAACCCATTCTATGATTCTAAAAGACAGATCCAGCATTTTGTTTCTTAAAGCCATGGGACATGATGACAAATTCCCAGAGGGCTCATTTGGTGCTTGGGAGCCACACTAAAGTGGATTAAAGCATGGTTCAATGGTCTGATGTCTGTGACAGTCAGATGGAATAGTTCTGCATAGCCTTAGGCACAGATTTTTACATCAAGGAGTGCCAGGGAAATGAGTATCAAGCTAACACTACAGTATTCCTTTAAAACCGTGGATAAGGTTTGGAGGTGGTGACTGAGTAAGCCTGAGTCTCAACACAGCTTTTGACAAGCCTACTCATAAAAAAGAGCTGAGGATTTAAAGTGAACTTCTGGCCAAATTCCCTTACTTAAAGTTTGGGTCAGAAAAATTATTTGAATTGTGACTCTGCCTGCTGTAGAGGACTTTAACTCTGCTCTTGCATGGGCCTTCAGTCAATGAAAAAGTACAGAGTGAGCTATCTTAGGGTTTTAAGGTAAATGAACTGGGTGTTTTAAAAGAGAATCATAGAATCATAGAGTGGTTTAGGTTGGAAGGGACCTCAAAGATCATCCAGTTCCAACCTCTTGCCACAGGCAGGGACACCTCCCACTAGAACAGGTCACTCAAGGCCTCATCCAACCTGGCCTTAGAATCATAGAATCATAGAATCAACCAGGTTGGAAGAGAACTCCAAGATCATCCAGTCCAACCTATCACCCAGCCCCAGCCAGTCAACTAGACCATGGCACTAAGTGCCTCATCCAGGCTTTTCTTGAACACCTCCAGGGACGGTGCCTCCACCACCTCCCTGGGCAGCCCATTCCAATGCCAATCACTCTCTCTGGCAAGAACTTCCTCCTAACATCCAGCCTAGACTTCTCCCGGCACAACACCTTGAACACCTCCAGGGACGGAGCAGCCACAACCTCCCTGGGCAACCTGTGCCAGTGTCTCACCACCCTCACTTTAAATAATTCTTTCCTAACATCTAGTTTGAATCTCCCTTCTGCCAGTTCAAACCCATTGCTCCTTGTCCTGTCATTACAAGACCTTGTCAACAGTCCCTCCCCAGCCTTCCTGTAGGCCCCCTTCAGACACTGGAAGGCTACTCCAAGGCCTCGAAGCTTTCTCCAGGCTGAAGAGCTCCAACTCTCACAGCCTGCCCTAATAGCAGAGCTGCTGCAGCCCTCTGAGAATCTTCATGGCCTCCTCTGGACTCTCTCCATCAGTTTGATGTCCTTCTGTTGGAGGCTCCAGAACTGCACACAGTACTCCAGGTGGGGTCTCAGGAGAGCAGAGTAAAGGAGCAGAATCCCCTCCCTTGCCCTGCTGGCCACACTGCTCTTGCTGCAGCCCAGCACACAGTTGCTGTCTGGGCTGCACTCACACTGCTGGCTCATGTTGAGCTTTTCATCAGCCCAGACCCCCAGGTCCTTTTCCTCAGGGCTGCTCTCAGCCATTTGCCACCCAGCCTGGATTTGTGCTTGGGATTGTGCTGACCCAGGTGCAGGACCTTACACTTGGCCATGTTGAATTTGGATGGATCCCTGCCCTCTAGCAAGTCAACTGTGCCACACAGCCTGATGTCATCTGCAGACTCGCTGAGGGTGCACTCAACTCCTCTGTCCATGTTGCTGACAAAGATGTTAATCAGCACTGAGCCCAGCATTGACCCCTGAGGGATGCCACCTGTCACTGGTCTCCAGGTGGACATTGTGCCATTGATCACCACTCTCTGCATGCAACCATCCAGCCAGTTCCTTATCCACCCAGAACTGGAGTCCTGTCATCTCTTGAGGCCTATTTAAATTGCAGATTAGCATTTGCCCTTGCCAGTTAAGTGGGTAGCTTGCTGTAACCCTTTTATGTCTTCACTTAATCAATTTAATTTCTTCACTGGACAAAAACTAGTTTGACAATGACTTTGTAATAAACAAGGAGATAATGATGCTCTTTTTCCTGCTCTAGGTAAACAATAAGTACCTTTTACAGAAGAATTTCATGCAAGACCATCCCTAATTAATCTTGATTTATTTTTTCTAACAGACTAATGTTGAGTTTAATTTAATTGAGGCATTCTGAAGGAAAGGCCAACAACCTTACTGAGCTTATTGTGTTTGGAACTGCAAGTAGCAAAAGCAAATCTGCAATGACTCATGGACTCCAAGACCCCACACTAGCAGTTTAAAAGCAGAGTATCATCCCACTTCCTCAAATTAAAACTGACTGAAGCACAATGAAAACGTTTGAATCTGACCCAGAATGATATATTCCCTCTCTTTTCTATACAAGGACTTCATAAATTAAACCTTCCTACCCCAAAGTCAGTAGGAAAATTCTCCTGCAAAGGAACAGTGATGTTACTGATGTAGCACTGTCTAAATTTTGAGCTGCTGCTAAATTCTTTTTTTGTGGATTTCTCAGCAGGAAGCTTAGGAGGTTATGGAGTCTCCTTCTCTGGAGGCCTTCAGAACCCACCTAGACACAATTTGTGCAACCTGATCTAGGCAAACCTGTGGTAGAAGTGGGGTTGGACAAGATGATTCCTAGAGGTCACTTCCAATCCCTAACATTGTATGATTCTATGTTTCTATGATTTTTGAGGTGACACAGTTTGGAATGTAGTCACTTAAGAGTCTGAATTAAAAGTAGTATGGTCACAGAATCACAGAACTTTAGAGGTTGGAAGTGACCTCCAGAGATCATTGAGTCCAATCCCCCTGCCAAAACATGATCACCTAGAGCAGGTCACACAAGAACACATCCAGGCAGGTTTTGAAAGTCTTCAGAAAAGGGGACTCAGCAACCTCTCTGGGCAGCCTGTTCTGGGGCTCTGTCACCCTCGCTGTAAAGTTTCTCCTCAGGTTAAGGTGGAATATTCTATGTTCCAGTTTGTAGCTGTTGCTCCTTGTCTTATTGCTGCTGATCTCTGGAAAGAGATTGGCCCCACCCACTTGACACCCTCAGATATTTGTGGACATTGAACAGATATCCTCTCAGTTTTCTCCAGACTAAACAGCCCCAGGGCTCTCAGTCTCTCCCCATATGGGAGATGCTCAAGTCCCCCAGTAATCCTGTGGCTCTCCACTGGAGTCTCTCCAGCAGGTCCCTGTCTCTCTTGAACTGGGGAGCCCAAAGCTGGACACAATATTCCAAGTGTGGTCTCACTAGGGCAGAGTAGAGATGTTCCTCTGTTCATATTATAGAATCATAAGAATTGTCAGGGCTAGAAGGGACCTCAAGGATCATCTAGTTCCAATCCCCCTGCCATGGGCAGGACACCTTCCACTAGATCAGATTGCCCAGAGCCACATCCAGCTCAGCCTTAAGGACCTCCAGGGATGAGGCTTCCACTGCCTCCCTGGGCAACCTGTTCCAGTGTCTCACCCTCATGGTGAGAAACTTCTTCCTATCATCCAAAGAACTTCTTCCTAACATCCAAATATTCTTGCCAATTCCTGTAGTTTCCTGTTACATTTTCAGATTTTAAATAATGGAATTTGATGTCCTTTTACTATGTAAAAAGGCTGATTTAGACCAAGAAAACCTGATACCTCCTGCAGTAAAGGCTCATGGAAATGCAAAGTGAGAACTCCTCAAAGGCAAATACCTTTTTTCCTCTCATATTTCAATTGTGTTCATTATAACAGTTAATTCTAAGAAATAAAACATTTTCTGTGGACTATGTTCCTGTGAGTTGAAGATGTGTTGTGTCACTTTGCCTTTTAAACTATTTCATTTTTTAAGCTGTGTGATGGAAGAACTTATACAAGGTGCCAATTTCAAATAGCACTTACTAGGAATGTAATGACAGTGACTCTCAGGTTGACTTAAGCTTACCTTGGTGAAACTGCACTGCTTTTGAAAACCTTGGTTTTTAATAGATGCTTTTTGAATTCAAGTACAGCTTCTTATCAGTCTCCACAGTTCCACTGATTTCCTATCACTGCTAAAAGAGTGGGCCAGCATTTAATTTTTATGCAGACAGCTTGGTCATTTTATATGAAGGCATTTTCTGTCAGCTTGGTACCAATTGATTTCAAACAGGAGCACTATCACACACTTGGCAACAATGTGAAGGTCATTAAACTCGATTTGAAGAGAGATCCTCATGAGTTTTGGAACTTGAATTAGTCATATATATGATGTGAAGCATCCTAAGCTAATAATTGGGTTTTTTTCCTGGATCAACTTGAAGAATTTGAAAGGTGTAAGCAAGTGAATTATACTGGACTGCACCAAACGAAGCAAGGCCAGCAGACCCAGAGAGGCAAGTCTGCCACTTTGTTCTGGTGAGACCTCAACCCAGAATACTGCATCCATCTCTGGAGCTCTCAATAGAGGAAGGACATAGATCTGATGAAGCAGGTCTAGATGAAAATGATCAGAGGTTGGAACACCTCTGCTACAAGGTCAGGCTGAGAGAGCTGGAGTTGTTCAGCCTGGAGAAGAGCAGGCTTCAGGGACACCTAACATCAGCCTTCCAGGCCTGCAGTGATAAGATGAGAGGCAACAGATTCAAACCAGAGAAGAACAGGTTTAGATTGGATGTTAGCAGCAATTTCTTTACATGAGGGTACTGGAATAGGTTAGCCAGGAAGGTAGCTGAGGCTGCATGCCTGGAGATATTCAAGGTGAGGCTTGACAGGGCTCTGGGCATCCTGATCTAGTGGAGGATGTCCCTGCTGACTGCAGGGAGGATTGGACTAGGTGACCTTTGGAGGTCCCATCCAGCCCAGCCCATTCTATGATTCTATGATTCTGTATTTCTGAGTCTTGACAGTTACCTAATAGTGTTTCCCAGCTTTACCTCTCATACAAAATGCTCTTTGAGTAACTTCTCATTTCATGTGATATTTAGGTCAGATATCTCACAGTCCCTACTTGTTGGCTAAAATACAGGGATGGATATCAGCCAGTTGTATATTAGGGAGTATTTCTATTTCTTTTTTAGTGCACTGTATCATGGCATTTCTAGGATTGCCCTAGCTTTGAGGACAGCTATCGTTTCATGGTGACTTTTGGGAGCATGGCATAAAGAAGCACACACTGCTTTTGTGTAAAGACTTTGCTGCTGGTTTGTTGTTTCCCTTTATGTGATATAAAAGTACTTTCAGCTTGAAAGCATCTGGGTGCTCCAGGAAGAAGCATTTGGAAGTGATCTTTTAATCATGTCATATTGCTTTTTCATCTCCTGGGAACAAGAAATCAGCCATGAATTGGTAGCTGAGACTGTCCCAGTTTCAAAGAAATTCCTGCTAGCAGAAAGACTTGTTTCCTGTCCTGAGTTTTCAGATCTATAGCTCTACTGAGATGGACTAGAGAAAACGGAGTGTTCACTCCTGCAGTGGCTCTGTCTACTAAATTTGGGTCTGTTACACACTGTAAGCTTAATATATAACAGTGAATAGCTTGGAAGTTGAATTGGAAGGGAATCAGCTCTAAGAACCAGGGCCTTGGATTTTTCTCCCAAGGAATTTCCATCTCTTATAAAGTCTCCTTGGCACAGGAGAGAAATGAGCTCCAAAATGTCTGTATCTGGCTTTACTTCTACTGAATGTATGACCTTGGGCTAATTTGCTAAGTTCCACATTCCTTTTTTCTTAGAGAATCCTAAAAAAAATATGGGGAAAAGTGAGAAGAGGTTGAAGTTGCTGCATATCTATACAGTACTATTCTATGCAATGCTGGTTTCTCCCCTCTTGAGAAGAGGAGGGGGAGGTGCCACTGAGCATACTTGGAATTATTTATCTGCCCACTCTTAGTTGCTCAGTCTGACTCAGTTTACAGTGGAACTGACTAAAGAATTTCTCTCACTTGTGTCCAATGTGATGCTGTCAGATACCTTAGGCTGAGAAGTTCCTTTGCTCAAATGGAAAACAATGAGTAGTTTTGATGCTTGTAATAGAACAGAAAACATATTTCAACGCACACTCATGATGTGAGGAGGTATGGACAAGGAGGGATAAGGAGGTTGATTTACTAAGAAACTCCCATCCTTTTCTATTCATCTGTTTTGGTTCCATGGTGTAATTTGTTGGTGAGGCCAAAGGAGAGATAGATTTGAAAGGCAACTTCTAAGTATTGCTGTTGGAATCTCTCTGAAGGAAAGACTAGATATGGCAGAAGGTATCTTTGAAAATGTCTCCAGCTCCTCAGAGAAAAAAAAGAGTTCCACTGGAAATGGTAAAAGGAATATTTCTGATTTTGGTTTTTATTCAATACCCTATCAAGGAATGGGGGGGTGGGGAGAGGGTGCCATAATACAGCCCTGTTCTTGTTCTGGTGTTTTGCTCACAGTCTATATGAGACAATCATTGTAAGGCTCATTCTTTCCATGAAAACACTTGGAATTTACATAGCTACAGACTCAAGGCTTGGGGGAAGCAAGCAGAACAAATGATTATCTAATTTTGGGGACAAAGTCAGCAACTATAAAGGCAAGTTTCACCGGTGGGTGGCTTTTTGTGATTCTGAAATTCCTCTGCTTTCACTGTACCTTTCCCTAGGCTGCATGGAGCACTTTCAGCTGTGAGTTCTCAAAGCAGTTGTCAGCTTTATTATAAGAAGTAGTACATAAATCTCCTCCAGTTAGCAGCACATAGTTCAGAAACACCTCCATATGTGTCCTAATGGTTTTTCATCAGGGAGCACAGGAGATCTGTCCATATTCTCAGCCTTTCTTAAATTATTAATATGAATATTTCTGTACTTAATACTGTAAGTTACAGGTTGCCTCCACCTATGGGAGACTTTGTGTGGTGGGGTTTTCAAAGTGTGTTCTTTTTGCTTTCTAATGTGTGTAATGACTTTGCATTGTGTAACTCTATGTGACCATTTAGGATGGCAATGTCCTGGGCTATGGGCATTTGCTGCTCTCACATGACTGATGTGCTTATAGAACAGTGCAAATGGTAAAGGTTCTGATTCTAAACTAGATACAGCATCTAAACCACTTGATGTTTCTAGCCAGCATCGTATAAAATCCATCAGTCTGCGAGGCAGATGTCTTCTGACAATATTCATAGAATATTAAGTGGTTTGGGCTGGAATGGATCTTAAAGATCATCTAGTTCCAACTGCTCTGCCATAGGCAGAAACATCTTCCACCAGACCAGCTTGCTCATCCTTGCTGGCCTTGAACACCTCCAGAAAACAGGCAACCAAGACCTTCCTGGGCAACCTGTTCCAGCATTTCACCACCTTCACTGTAAAGAATTTCTTAGTAATCTCCAATCTAAACCTGCCTTCCTCAAGCTTTAATCCATTCTCTCCCATCCTATCACTACAAGCCCTTGCAAAAAGTCCCTTCCCAGTTTTCTTATAGGCTTGCACAGCTTCAATATTTGTGTTCTTTATCAGAGCTACCACTCCTGAGCAGCAGGGACTGTGGGATGTTGTGGCTCCTGCAGTGAATCACTTTATGGGTGTAAGACTGCTGTGTCAAGACCTCTTGGTGCAAGAGAGCAAGGAATTATGATTTGGTTCTCTGTTAATCTGTAGTTTTGCTAATAGAGTAGGTTTGATGTGGCACTGTAGTGCTTACCATCTTCTGGATTACTTTACTTCTGAGCATGCTGCTCGTTGGAAGAGGTAGAAGAAAACTTGACAGGCTTTAGGATTCTGCATCACTGAGAAGTGCTAAACCACGCTGTGATAATCAGACTACTTTCACTCTACATGGATCCAGGCAAAGAGGTTTACCTCTCATTATATGCACTTAGAATGGGATTGTTCTCAAGCTGAAATGCCCAGAGATAGAAAAACCTTCCAACAGATTAATCTGCATCTTTCTGCAGTGGGTATAAGGTGACCCCATTCCTAGCAGAGGAGGGGATTAAATGACAGAGTCTTGTAGACCATGAACACTGTGGAGAGTTAAAAAACTCAGCATTCCCATTCCAGATGCAAGTGAGCCACAAAAGAGAGATTTGCTTAGTACCCAGGCTAGAATGCTAATTAAGCACATTCTTAAGGGCTAAATACTAGGCTGGGGGTTATAGGTTTCCAGTTGTTAGGGAACAGGGGCAGAAAACCTGGGAGGAAAGGTAATTGGGTGATTCTGGTGTTGGAAGTGTGGAGCATCTTCCAGAGATTTGCAATAGTCCTCCCAATGTTAAGACAGAAAAAAGCAGAGCACACTGAGATTATCCAGAAAATACTTAATTGCAGAAGGATTATGCCCCTCTAGGGAGAACGGTGGCTGTTTAAAGGATCCTGAAACAAGCTGCTTTGGTAGCTCTGTGGTCCCTCTCGACAGGCAGCAGCAGCAAGGCAGGGGACGGTTAGCAGGGAAGAGAAGGAAATCCTCCTCTCAGCAAGCTGGAAGCAATCAAGTTCCAAATAAGGGAATCAGCTCCAAATGGGGCTATACCCTCCATTCCCAGGAAGCGTGGGCTGGGTGTGTTAAAAGCAGAGCTTTCTCTTCCTGACAGCTTCTTACGGTACTACGCTTTTGCTCGCTTAACAAACGGTCCTCATACAGCACATGCACTGCCCAGCAGCAGAAAAGTATCTTGCAAGTGTAGTCGCAGAGAGGAAAAGTTCAACGAAGACTGAAGCCAGCTCTGATTCGGTTATTTACCATCAATCAGAGTGTTGCTTGGCAGGGAGTGGACGATTAGGAGCCTGAACGAGCTGAAAAGGGGCAGGAAGAGAAGTGGAGGCAGCATTCTTCCTATTTAAAGCTGCATCCCCTGAACGGAGTGTTTGCAGACTGCACTGGAGCTGGTGCTGAAGAAAGAAGCTCGCAGACTTTGTCCTGGAACTGATGCTGAGAGGCAGAAAGACTCCCCAGCTGGCTTCATGGTGCTAAAATAACCTTCTGTTTCTGCACCTTTTTGCTTTTGGTGCTGCCCAGAAGGATACATGCCTGATACCCAGGCATGATGGCAGTCTGGGTACAGCCGAGAACTTTTTTCATGCTTGCAGCTTTATTAGGGCGATTTGCGACCATAAAAGCACAAGGCGAGGAGGAATATGATGGTGGTGAGTTTCTCTCCTCCTGAACCCGTAATAATCCTCCTCTTCGTATGCAGGGTGCTTGTCGAGTGATTTCAGTGCTGAGAGGAGTGGAAAATCCTTGGGGTACAGGAGTAACAAGACTTTGGCTTTTATCTTCGGAGCAGGGGACAACGAGATTGGCACTTGGGGCTTTTGAAGCCGGGGTGCTGCGCTGGCCCCCAGTGCTGCGGCCCCTGGGAATTGGGCAACAAAGAAACGTGTTTGGGACGGGGCTGAGGACCGGCTGCGGGCAGGGAGCCTCCGGGCAAGTAAACACGGGAGCCTGGCAGGGTGGAGTCCTCTGCGCCGAGCAACATCTGCTTGCTCCCTGCCTTTGTTTTAGAGAAATGCCGAAACGTGGGGTGCACACACACCCCCCCCCCCCCCCCCCCCCCCCTTTTCTCTTCCTCCTGCTTGCTTTCCTTCGCTTCTCCTTCCCCCAGCTCTTAGTGGCGGGTCTGAGGCAGGGCTGGGAGCGGAGCGCTGAGGGCTGGCGAGCTGCCTACCTGACCCCTGTAGCCTGAACTTAGGCTGCCGCTACATCCCTGCTGCTTTGATACCATTTCAGTGCCCTAGAGACCGATGGTCAGAAGAGGGCTGGATGGATGTCCTGCTGCACGTTGGTTTCCTGAAATGTGAAAGCACTGCTGTGGGACCGCCTGTAGCTGTTGTACCCCTGGCCGTACTGCTAAGGCTTCTCCTCTCTTAACCCCAGCCGCTTTCCCCTGGTGCCCAGCGAAGGGACCCAACAAAACAGTTTGCTATTGTTTTAGTATATATTTTCAAAAATTCAGCGTTCCTTGCAACTGAACTTCTCAGGGGATAAGGCTGCGTTACACAAGTGAAGGAGGAGCCGGAGCCTGAGGACTAAAAAGCTGCTCAGTAATTCCTCAACTTCTTGCTGCACAAAGCCGGGCGGGAGCGCCCTGACCCTGCGCGCTGTGCAAGGAGTCCCGCAGAGGGGGCGCTTCGCGTCCGCTCGGCACTGTGCTTCGTAGGCATATTCTGTGCGCTTTTACATCTAATAACAAAGAAAACACTTGTGAAAATAATGACTTCGTTTTTTCGGAGGGAGGGTGTTGCCATTTAGAAGTGAAAGCTCGCTTGCCGTACAAGAAGAAAAAAGGGGGGGACGGACAAGACGGCTAATTTAATGTGAGATATCTGCGTGGTTCTTAGGTGACGTTTGCTAGTTTGTTGCTATTATGGAAATTCTGGGATGAGTCAGTACTGGAGCAGCACCTTCTGGAGTGTACCTCCCATATAGTCTGAAGGCTTAGGAAGCTGAGAGAGGTATGTGGTAAGCCAGAGAGCAAAATTCAGGGTCATAAATCAGTGACATCTGTTTGCACTTACCTCACTTATTCCTCATCTTCCTGCTGGAGAATGGAATCGTTTTTGTCTACCATACGAGGAAGCTGCTCCTCCAAAGTTCGTCGTAATAAAAGTAAGACCAGGAAGACACCAGAGCTGTTTTGAGTGTGTTGTGAGGGATGGTGCAGAGTAAGAGGGGGCTTGCATCCTACACGTTGATCTAACTGTGTGAACGAGTCTGCAGGGTTTATTTAGCTCCTGATTGAAGCCACAAGTGCTGCAGAGTGGGGGTTGTTGCTGGTGGTGTTAACCTTGGTTTGTCTTGGTTTTAGTACTTGTACAGAGGTTTGAGACCAATGTACATTGTGTTGTCCTGCAGATGACTTGTTTGTACAGCTACTTCACTGCTGTTCATACAGTGGGTGGAATGTGCCACCTCATACAGGTGCTGTAGTAGATCAATATTGGAGGGTTCTTGGGAAGCAAGAAAGGCACATCAGAAAGATCAGACTTTCAGTATCAGACTTTCAGAAAGCATGGTAAAACTATTTTAACAACCATTGTTCTTGCCAGTCCTAGAAAAAATGAGGAGAGTTAAACACTGCTTGTCACTCCCAAGACCAGTGGAAGAAAGAAACGGCCGTTACAGGATGTATCATGATGAGTGTGAGTGCTATTGAGAGAGCTGAATCCAATAAAGCAGGTTAAATGGTTTAAAAAAAAATAACTAAAGCGTAATATTTCTTTAAACCCAACATTTTGCTCAACAATATTTGTTTTGGCACTTAAGCATTGCCGTGCTTTAAAATAATGCCAGTTTCTGCGTTCCTTTCTTTTATTCCTCTTCTGGAACCATGGCAGATGGATCTGTTTTGCTTGAGCTCTTGGCTGGTGGTGCTGTATAGTACACACAATTAAAATGAACTTTCAAACATGAAATACAGACACTTCCAAACCTGGGACAGCAAACTTGGTCACTGTGATACTGTCTGTTTTAATGTGTCTGTTTAATAGTTAAGAATAGATAACTGCAAGATCCTTGAAAGACTGCAAGATGTTGGGTTTAATTTCTGTGTAGGGGCCCTGACTAGTTCAGAAATGCAGTAGGACCAAGAAGTGCCCAGAAGATGGCTGGAATGTTGTGCAGTTGAAGCACTCAGAAACCCTGAACCTATGATGTAGGGATGTTTCCACACACTGCATAATCCTGACTTAGGAGTAGGGTTGGAGGAAGGTACTAGCAGGAGCAATGCATACTTGTGAGATCCTTTCCCATCCACTTGTGAGTGTACATTTGATTGCTTTCTTCAAAACTTTGTTTTCAAAGAAGTAAGCTAGAAACACTTTCAAAGCAAAATCTCTCAGAGAACGTCAATCAGAGCTCAAAATGTGAGACTCACCTCCTTCAGGAGGGTTTGGGTACCAATTCCACATGGGCATGGCAGCAGTGGTTTATTGCCACTATCTCCTGCATTTCTCACTGCAATGCTAGACATGCCTGTAGGTTCTCCTCAGTTTCTGCATCATGCCCTTGGTCTGCTGAATGTCACAGTGATTTATTATTCTTCCTTGTCCCACTTTTATGGTGTCAGCCCTGCTTCAAGGCTGAGAGATTGATTTACAAATACCTGATTTGTCAGTGTGAGCAAGCAAAAGCAAACAACTGGGTTTTGTTTGAATTCATAGATTCATGAAATCATTTAGGTTGGAAAAGGCCTTTGAAATCGAGTGCAGCCGTTAACCCGACACTGCCAACTCCACTGCTAAACCATGTCCCTCAGCACCACATTTACATGGCTTTTCAAGCCCTCTAGGGATGATGCTTCCCCGAGCAGCCTGTTCTAGGGCTTGACAACCCTTTCAGTGAAGAAATCATAGCATCAACCAAGTTGGAAGAGACCTCCAAGATCATCCAGTCCAACCTATCACCCAACCGTGTCCAGTCAGCTAGACCATGGCACTGAGCACCCCATCCAGGCTTTTCTTGAACCTCCAGGGACAGCAACTCCACCACCTCCCCAGGCAGCCCATTGCAACGGCAAATCACTCTCTCTGGGAAGAACTTCCTCCTAACATACAGCTTATAACTCCCCTGGCACAACCTGGGACTGTCTCCTCATTCTGTTGCTGGTTGCCTGGGAGAAGAGACCAACCCCCACCTGGCTACAGCCTGCCTTCAGGTAGTTGTAGACAGTGATGAGGTCACCTCTGAGCCTCCTCTTCTCCAGGCTAAACCTCAGCTCCCTCAGCCTCTCCTCATGGGTCTTGTACCTCATGTGTATCCAACTTCAATCTCCCCTGCTGCAACTTAAGGCTGTTTGCTCTCATCCTGTCACTTGCCTCTTGGGAGAAGAGACCAACCCCTGCTTTCAGATAGGTGTAGAGAGTGAGAATGTCTCCCTTCAGCCTCCTTTTCTTTAGAATAAACAACTGCAGTTCCCTCAGCTGCTCCTCAGAAGACCTGTTCTCCAGACCCTTTGCAGCTACGTTGTCCTATTTGGACCTTGTTCAGCATCTGTGTTCTCAAGGTCTTTCATTTTGCATGGAAACCATGCAAAGGAGAGTGGAGAATGGAATGGCCTTAATGGAGACAGAAACAGCTGAGCTGCTTGAATGGGGGCTACCCAATTTGCCTGATAACATTTCTGATATCAGTGAGGGGGTATCTGTAGGGAGAAAAGAGATTACCTTGTTGCAAAGTCTCCTTGGGACAGGCACTGAGAGTAGGGCATTGGGTAGTGATAGGACTAGGGGGAGTGAATCCAAGCTAGAGGAGAGTAGATTAGATTGGAGAAGTTCTTCACCGCAAGGGTGGTGAGACACTGGAACAGGTTGTCCAGAGAAGTGGTGGAAGCCTCATGCCTGGAAGTTTTTAAGGCCAGGCTGGATGTTGCTCTGGGCAACCTGATCTAGTGTGAGGTGTCCTTGCCCATGGCAGGGGGTTTGGAACTGGATGATCTTTGAGGTCCCTTTCAATGCTGACAATTCTGTAATGTGATGTCAAGGGAGAGCCCACTGTAGTTATAAGGAGGTAACAGGAATCGTGGAGCAATCATTCTAGGTGCTTCTTTCAGTTTTCTGGGTCTTTAATCTTCATAAAGAGTCTTCAAAGGTGCAAGGGGAACAATGTGAGAGTTAAAAAACCCTTGAAACCTCTGTCTTGCTAATGGAGGGAGCTGGGATTGTTTAGCCTGGAGAAGAGGAGGCTCAGGGGTGATCTTATTGCTGTCTACAACTACCTGAAGGGTGGTTGTGGCCAGGAGGAGGTTGCTCTCTTCTCTCAGGTGGCCAGCACCAGAACGAGAGGACACAGCCTCAAGCTGTGCCAGGGGAAATTTAGGCTGGAGGTGAGGAGAAAGTTCTTCACTGAGAGAGTCATTGGACACTGGAATGGGCTGCCCGGGGAGGTGGTGGAGTCGCCGTCCCTGGGGCTGTTCAAGGCAAGGTTGGACGTGGCACTTGGTGCCATGGTCTAGCCTTGAGCTCTGTGATAAAGGGTTGGACTTGATGATCTGTGAGGTCTCTTCCAACCCTGATGATACTGTGACACCATTTTAGTGAGGATCTTAATGATACTTGTTTGGGTTGGGTTTTTTTTTTTTAATTTTTTAAAATGTTCTTATTTTCTTTGCCCTCTCTGAAGTTCCAGGATCATTCACTTAGAAGCATAGAGGGTTTTTTTCATTGGAAAAGACCTTCAGGGTCATTGAGCCCAACCATTCTCCAACTCTACCAAGTCTGGTTATCACCATGTCTCTACATCTTTTAAACACCTCCAGGGGTGTACCTCTGCTTGCGAGGAAGCCTGTGTGCTTGTGCCAGTGTGTGGGCATCTCTGTCTGTGGGTCTAGTTGTAGCAAATAACTCAAAATTAGAAGTGATTAAATAAGCAGAAGATGAGAATCCATTCTGTATTTAAAAAAATGTCAGAGGTTTTTGGGGACTGACTGAGGACTTCTGAATATTTGTGGCTGGCTCCTTTGCCTGTAAAAAAGTGGGAAAGAGACTGCACAGAACTTGGCACAAGAAAAGTCCCCAGGAAGAATCCTCCTGTTCAGACTGAATAAATATTTTACTTAAAATTAGGGAATACATAAAGTTGAGGGTCATGTTCAGCTATCCACTCTAGCTTGGCTTTTTGGACAAGGAGTTGAAGAAGACCTGCATGCTGTGCTTGTTAGTGCAGCCATTTTTTTCCTCCACAATGTTTACAGATCTAAATTATTGCCATAGAAACCAAATGGTCATTCCATGCTTTCATTCACATTTTGGCACTCTCAATCTTAATTTCTCGGTGAAGTCCTTTCATCTTTGCAACTGATTTCAATGTGTGCTTGCAGCCTACAAGGCCAACTGTATTCTGGGCTGCATCAAAGGAACTGTGACCAGCAGGACAAGGGAGAAGTGATTCTGCTCCTCTGTTAGCTCTTGTGAGACCCCATGTAGAGTACAGCATCCAGTTCTGGTGCCTCTGGCATAAGAGGGACATGAAGGCCATGAAGGTGATCAAAGGACTGGAGAACTTACCCTGTGGGGAGAGTCTGAGAGATTTGTGCCTGTTTATCCTGAAGAAAAGAAGGTTCCATGGAGACCTCACAGCAGCTTTTCAGTACCTGAAGCTGGTTTACAAGAAAGCCGAGAAGGGACTTTTTACAAAGGCTTGTAGTGATAGGATGAGAAGGAATGGATTGAAGCTTGAGGAGGGCAGGTTTAGACTGGAGATTGCTAAAAAATTCTTTCAGTGAAGGTGATGAGACACTGGAACAGGTTGTCGAGGGAGGCTGTGGATGCCTCCCTCCCTGGAGGTCTTCAAGGAACACTTTGGCCACAACAACCCCAAGCAGCACTACAGGCTGGGGACACTGTCTAGAGAGCAGCCAGGAAGAAAGAGACCTGGGAGTACTGGTAGATAGTAGCTGAAGATGAGCCAGCAGTGTGCCCAGGTGGCCAAGAGAGCCAATGGCATCCTGGCCTGTGTCAGGAACAGTATGGCCAGTAGGACAAGAGAGGTTATTCTTGCCCTGTACTCAGCACTGGTCAGGCCACACCTTGAGTACTGTGTCCAGTTCTGGACCCCTCAATTCAAGAGAGATGTTGAGATACTGGAACGTGTCCAGAGAAGGAAGACAAAGCTGTTGAGGGACCTGGAGCACAGCCCTGTGAGGAGAGGACTGAGAGAGCTGGGGTTGTTTAGCCTGGAGAAGAGGAGGCTCAGGGGTGGCCTCATTGCTGTCTACAACTACTTGGAAGGGGGCTGTAGCCAGATGGAGGTTGGTTTCTACTGCCAGGCAACCGGTAACAGGACAAGGGGACACAGTCTCAGGTTGTGCCAGGGGAGGTATAGGCTGGATGTTAGGAGGAAGTTCTTCCCAGAGAGAGTGATTGGCATTGGAATGGGCTGCCTGGGGAGGTGGTGGAGTTGCTGTCCCTGGAGGTGTTTGAGAAAAGACTGGATGGGACATTTAGCCCCATGGTCTAGTTGATTGAACAGGACTGGATGATCTTGGAAGTCTCTTCCAACCTAGTTGATTCTATGGTTGGATGAGGCCTTGAACAACCTGCTCTAGTGGGAGGTGTCCCTGCCTCTGGCATGGCGGGGTGTGTGTAACTAGATGATCTTGAAGGTCCCTTCCAACCCAAACCATCCTATGAATCTTTTGGGTTGATTTGTTCATGTGAACATTACAGGATTGGTCCTGCTTAAGAGTAACATATTAACATTAAAGAATGAAGCCTTTTTCAATTTATTAGTTCATGGAAGTTCTTGGGGAAGAATTAAGTGTCCACCAAACTCCTCAATTAATTATAAAAAAAACCTGTGTATGAGTTTAGTATTTTTAATTTCTGTTTGTGTTAGGTAGCAATTACACAGGTTGTGTTTTTTTTCCATGGTTTGAATTAGAAGTGGTCAGTTCACCACTTTATTTGGGTTTTGATGGTCTATGAGAGAAGAAAACTCAGGGATTCTTGTGTGTCATGTGGGGAGGCAGAAAGTCTGAATGCAGATCTTCATGCACGACTCTGCATCATAGAATTGTCAGGGCTGGAAGGGACCTCAAGGATCATCTAGCTCCAACCCCACTTCCATGGACAAGGACACCTTGCGGTAGATCAGGTTGCTCAGAGCCACATCCAGCCTGGCCTTAAAAACCTCCAGGGTCACTACCTGACAGCCTAAAAAGTCCCTCACATCTTTCCCTTCAGATACTGGAATGCCACAATAATGTCTCCTCAGAACCTTTTCTTCTCCATACCAAACAGCCACTACTCTCTCAGCCTGTCCCCATAGCAGAGGAGCTCCTGCTCCCTGATCACCCTCATGGCCCTTCTTTGGACATGTTCCAGCATCCTTTAAAAGGCCTGAGCAGATGTTGTGGCCTATGTGCAACTGTTACTCCATACACAGAGAAAGGCAACAAACTGCCTGCCAAAAAATAGTAAAGGAGTACTAAAGAATAGTCGGAATTCCATCTGGAGCCATGTGATTCCTCCTTAGAGGTACACTGATTGTGGTGGGCTCTGTGAGCCTGTACATTTTTGTGTGTAAGCTCCTGATGATAGAAGTTTGTTTGGGGTTTAATTTTACTCCCCCCTCAAAAAGAATTCTTCTTAGGAAGAATAAATCCAAGTGTTGATCCAGTGAGTTCTCACTTGGGCCAGGGAAGAGAGGCTGGGCTTGCACTTCGACTTGTAGACAAAAGAGCCTATTCTTAATCTAATGCACAGGGCAAACCCAAGTATCCTTTGCTGTAAAATGAATGACTTCAATCAGATTAAGTTGGAATTTCATGTTTTTGACAAAGGCTTCTTGGACCGTCACATGCAGAAAGGCAAGTATAATTCGACCTGGAATGTCTGAGACATTCATTCAAAGCATAATGAGAAGGGAATGAGGAAAATGTGGTGTGTTTTTTTCAGTGCTGTGAAGTAAGTGTTCTTCACAAGGAAGCCAACAGTTTCAAGCTAGCGAAAGAATGGCTTGTAAGTCATGGAACACTCTGTGGATGAGAGCCCTCAATGCAGGAAGGACATGGACCTGGTGGAGCGGGTCCAGAGGAGGGGCACGAAAATGATCAGGGGGTTGGAGCAGCTCTGCCATGAGGGCAGGCTGAGGGAGCTGGGGTCGTTCAGCCTGGGGAAGAGAAGGCTTCTGGGGGAGACCTAATAGCAGCCTTCTAGTACCTCAAGGGAACCTACAAGAAGGCTGCAGAGGGACTGTTTAAAAACACCTGCAGTGATAGGATGAGGTGCAATGGTTTGAAATTAGAGAAGAGCAGATCTAGATTGAATGTTAGGAGCAAGTTCTTTACTGTAAGGGTAGTGCAACACTGCAACAGGTTGCTCAGGGAGGTAGTTGAGGCCCCATGCTTGGAAATATTCAAGGTGAGGCTCAACATGGTTCTGGGCAGCCTGAACTAGTTGAAGATGTCCCTGCTGACTGCAGAGGGGCTTGGACAAGATGATCTTTGGAGTTGCCTTCCAACCCAGACCATTCTATGAGATGCCTCAGAGGTGTCATTGTGCACTGTTTACATCTTGGATGTAATCAATACACTATCTGCTTACAAGTCACACCTTTTCTCCATAGTTCTTGTCACAGGTTTTGTTTGATGATGTGTGCTCTTCTTGACTTAAAAGCTGAGAAATTTGTGCCATGATTTTTTGCTTTTCCCGTGAGAAGCACTGAGAAACTCAAGGAGCTAGTGCCGTTGCTGAACCACCAGAAAGGCTAAAATGGTTATCCTGTCTGTAGCAGCAGGTGTGACAATTTGTTCTGTAAATTCTTCATTTGTAGATTGATTTCTGACTCTGGAAGCAAGAACGTGCAGGGAGCTTTGGATGCTGATAAGGCCTGGGCACTGTGGTAATTAAAACATCCAAAGCGTTACTTAACAATGACCTTTTCTGAGTAAGCACTGTACATTTCAGGTGGCCTGCTGTGCTGTCTTTTATTCTAGTAGTGAGAAACAAATTCCATTTATTGCACTATCCCACCCCCATTTGCTGTGCAAGGGTCATGTGTTATATAAGCACGAAGACTAAGAATAGTTGTCAGAGGGCCAGCGGTGGGATGCTCTCTGTGTGGGGAACTTCTATTCGTGCAGACCCTTGGGGTTTTGAGTTTTTTTCAGCTGATGAAGATAGGTTCTGCCTTTGGACAGCTTGGTCTAAGGTGGTTCCTTGACTGTGCTGCTGCCTGCTGAAACTTGGTTGGAGTTTTGGAGAATTTGTGGTGTGGTTTTGTTTTTCCCCTGCAGCATTGTATAAACAGTGCAGTTGGGAGAATGATATAATGGAGTTGCTTTTAGACTGAAAAGCTTCCCCACAGCATTTTGTGTCTTGGCTATTTCTCATTTATAGCCTTTGGACTAGGTAAGGGTGGCATGGGAGGACTAAAGAATTAATTTGAATCTCTGTGCCCCTGTTCTTTGGATAATGTGGCTGCAGAGAAACACAACCAGCGACTCTGATACTGCTGGCAGGAATTCAGAGTTTTGGACACGAACTCATTTAGAGTAAGAACAGAGGAGTAAACTGTCCCACTGAGGCCTCTTCCCTGCTGTGCAGTAGATGTCTGGCTGAGAAGGTCCATACAATATCTTCCACAACATTCTTTGGTCATGAAGTGCTTGCCAGCATCCTTCAGCAAGCTGGCCAGCTAGAGTGAAGGATTAGAGGCACAATGACCGTGCAGTGCAGGAAGAGACGATGGGACACAAGTTATCATTATGAATCTGTCTTGGCCTAATTACTCCAACAGGAATACTCCATGTAAAAATGGTAAGAAAATATAGGCTGAAAGGCAGGAAGAAACTGTTCATCATTTAAGAGCTGTCACCTATCCTTGGATAGCTAGCCCCATTACTGCAGCCTCAGAGGGTCTGTTTAAAGCAGTCCTCTCTCTTCCAAGGAACCATAGATGACCTTGATGAATATTTAATCACTCTCTAGTTTGAAATCTCATGTCTCCGGTCCTGTGAAATATCCCAGTAGGTCTAGAGAAAAATATTGAAGGAAAAAACTAAAGCAGAATCAACAGAGGCTGTCCTTGCTTCATTGCCTGGTTTCCACTTTGCTTGTCACAGAGGTTTTCTTCAGAGGGCTCCACCAAGTCTTTTGATCTAATAAAAACATGTAATGCTATCCCAAGATAATTATTTTTATCTCACTTTCTGTCTATCTTTCAGGGCATGGCCTGAAGCTGCACCAGGGGAGGTTTAGGTTGTATGTTAGGAAGCACTTCCTCATGGCAAGGGTGATTAGGCACTGGAATGGACTGCCCAGGGAGGTGGTGGAGCCTCCATCCCTGCAAGGAAAGATTGGATGTGGTAATTGTTGGCATGGTTTAGCTGATGTGGTGGTGTTAGGTCGTAGGCTGGACTTGATAATCTCAGAGGTCTTTTCCAGCCTCAATGATTCTGTGTTTTTCCCCCCAGCTGCAGTGCCTGAAACATTCCAAACACTGAACCTTACACATCCAGTGGTTGGTTAAGAGCATCCTATGGCATGTTGTGCAGATAGGGAGTTGAATAATCACTGGCAAGGGGAAGTTCCTTCAGACCAGGATATGTGGGTTAGCTTTATTAGGCTTAAGGATGGTTTTAGCCATTTTTAAGCCATGGCTGCTCTTCTAGGGAAATGAAATTACCCTGAATTTATCATAAATCATAATTTAGGTCAGTTTATAATTAAGCCATAATATAACCAATAATCTTTTGATTTTTTTCATGAAGTATGGTCTAGCTTTGACTTTTTCAACTCAATTATGAACCTTCTGTTAGGAAAGATACCATTGAACAACTGAGTTGGAGTAAAATTCCTCTTTTCATGACAAAATGAGACTATACTTGGGATGCCATTTATCTTCACTTGCTTCCCAGTCCATCATGGTAGTGATGTTTTGCACAAGAATTTACAGTCAACAAAAGAGAGAATTCTCTGTGGTAGCTGTGACCAGGCCTGTAGGAACCTGAGGGCTCCAGCTAGCAAAGCATGCTTTGGTTCTGGGGTTGTTCTGACTTAACATTACTTAGGAGCATGGCTGCTGATGCTGACCTTGTTGAAGGTGTCTTTAGCTGTTGGGTATTATTTCTACAAGGAAAGGTCCCCAGGAAGGCTGGGGAGAGACTATTTACAAGGTCTTGTAATGACAAGATGAGGAGTAATGGGTTTGAACTGGCAGAGGGGAGATTTCAACTAGATGTTAGGAAGAAGTCCTTCACAGTGAGGATGGTGAAACACTGGCAGAGGTTGCCCAGGAAGGTTGTAGCTGCTCCCTCCCTGCAGGTGTTCAAGGCCAGGTTGGATGAGACCTTGAGCGACCTGTTCTAGTTGGCAGTGTCCTTACCTATGTCAGGGGATTGGAACTGGACTATCTTCATGTTCCATTCCAACCTAAACCATTCTATGATTTGGGTTCTGGAAAAATTGAATGATTTATTTATCAGGAAACTTGTAAGCTGGTTAGACTTCAGGTCTAAGATAAGATATGAACAGATCTTCCCAAAATATTTTAGAGATGGTACTGTGGCATCTCTGTGTCCCCGCTGCTGTCATGTATTGAAATAGAATTTACATGGCAGTTGTGAGAGGGGAAAGACATGATGGAGTTTCCTCACCAGGAGGTCTGTAAGGCTGTTATTGGTCAATGGATGTTGTGGTGTGCTGATGTAATAGCATTTGACTGCTAGGAAAGCTTTTGCTTGGTTTGTCTTATGAAATCTTCATGTTGGTCTTAGCTTAAATCACACATACAAAATGGTGGGGTGTGGAAGAGACCTCTGGAGATCATCTCACCCAACCCCTCTGATGAAGCAGGGTCACCCAGAGCAGGGTGCCCAGGAACACAATGTCTAGATGGGTTTGGAATCTCTGCAGAGAAGGAGACTCTGCAGCCTCTTTTGGTGCTTTCTCGCTTTCAAATACTTTTGTTTTCTCATAGAATGCTTTGGATTGGAAGGGACCTTTAAAGGTCTGACACCCCTACAGTGATCAGGGACATCCCAACTAGATCAGGTTGCTCAGAATCCTGTCAAGCCTGACCTTGAATGTCACCAGGGAGGGTTTCCACCACCTCTCCTTTCCAGTGTTCTACCACTCTGGTAGTAAAGGACTTCTTCCAATCTGTGTCCAATCTAAACCTAGTCTATTATAGTTTAAAACCATTGCCCTTTGTCCTAGTGCTATGTGCCCTTGTAATCAGTTCCTCCCCAGCTTCCTTGTAGCCCCACTTGGGGTACTTGGAGACTGCTTTACGGTCCCCAGGTCTTCCCTTCTTCAGGGTGAACACCAAACACTTTCAGCTTGTCTTTGCAGGAGACATACTCCAGCCTCTCTCTTCATCTTCAAAGCCCTCCTCTGGACCCTCTCCATGATTATTCTTGTGTTGAAGGCTTCAGAACTGGACACAGTACTCCAGATGTTGCTGTTGTGAGTGGTGGGAAAATGAAATCAAGGCACATGACTCTGAGTAACAAGTCTTTATTTCGGATGAGCTCAGGCTTTCAGAGAGAGTCTTCTGTAATCTAGATCAGGATAGAAACAGGATTAGAATGGAAATCACAGATGACAATGAGGAATTCAATATTTGCCATCTGTGCAAAAGTATGGGGAAGACATACAAAGACAACTGCCTTGGAGAAAGTCTGATGGTAACAACAGTGTTTGCTCTGTGCTCAGAGGAGACTAAAACTACAGATGCTGCTCTTAGTTAAATAGCATGACCTAGGTAAAGAAAAATATAGCCCTCATGATCCATTAGGCAGAAAAGCCTGAGGAAGAGAGGCTTTCATTCACCTTCAGTGAATTCACCCAGCATTGGCCTAAGTTCTAATTTGTGGTAGGGGAAAACAACATGTAAAATGGCAGTGTAGGTGAGCCAGACTTGAAAAAGACAGATACTCCAAGGACTTAATCTCTGCTACTCAAGGGTGTGCACCCCTGCCAGACCTTTGAGAAAGGAAGACAAAGGAAAGCAAAAGAGGCAGGAGCTTCCAAAGAGGCACTGGATGTGAGATGTCCCTTCTACCTCTTCAGGAGGCATAGAAAAGGAGTGGAAATAGTTTGCAATAGACAGAAAGTAGTTATCTCTCTTCCTTTATTTGTTTTCAGATGATGGATTGGCTTCTTTGACTATCATAGAATGTTTTGGTTTGGAAGAAACCTTAAAGATGATCTAGTTCCAACCCCCCTACCATGGGCAGGGACACCTTCCACTAGCCCAGGTTGCTCAAGACCCCATCCAACCTGGCCTTGAACACCGTCAGAGAAGGGCATCCATGATCTCCCTGAGCAACTTGCATCAATGTCTAACCACTTTCACTGTAAAGAATTTCTTCCTCATCTGCAGTCTAGATCATAAATCCCTCCCCTCTCATCCTATTGCTACAAGCCCCTGAAAGTCATCCCTTCCCAGCTGTCTTGTAGGCCCCCTTCAGGTACTGGAAGACTGCTGTAAGGTCTCCATGCGAGCCTTTTGTCCAAGCTGAGGAGCTGCATCTCCCTCAGCCTGTCCCCATGGGGGAGGTTTTCTAGACCTCTGGTTTCCATGGCTCTCCTCTGGACTCCAAGGATTCAGTGTCCCTGTGTTGAGGGCCCCAGAACTGGATGCAGTGCTCTAGGTGAGGTCTCATGAGAGCAGAGCAGAGAGGAAGAATCACCTCCCTCATTCCACTGATCTCACTGTATAGAAACCAAACGCAACCTAAAGCACACATTGAAAACCTATTGGTCTCTAAGTGCTTCATGATGCAGCAACAGAGCCTCCAGTGCTGAGAAGGTGCCTTTTCTAACTCACGCAAGAGCTTTTCATGTGGTATCCAGCAGCCTTGAGAGTGTTTGTTTAGAGGCCTGTGGAGCACTGAAAGAGTGTTCCAGACAAAGGGCTTAACAAGACAGTCATTGTGCTATGTGTGCTTTGTGCCCTCAGCCTCTGATTCATTAAGCCACACCTTGACTTCTGTGTCCAGTTCTGAGCCACTCCATTTAAAAAAGATGTTGAATTGCTTGAACATGTCCAGAGAAGGGCACCAAGGCTGGTGAGGGGCCTGGAGCACAGCCCTGTGAGGAGAGGCTGAGGGAGCTGGGAGATGAGGCTCACGGGAGACCTTGTTACTGTATACAACTACCTGAAAGGAGGCTGTAGCCAGGTGGGGGTCAGTCTCTACTGCCAGGCAACCAGCAACAGAACAAGGGGACACAGTCTCAAGTTGTGCCAGGGGAAGTATAGGCTGGATGTTAGGAGGAACTTTTTCAGAGAGAGTGATTGGCACTGGATTGGGCTGCCTGGGGAGGTGGTGGAGTTGCCATCCCTGGAAGAGTTCAAGAAAAGACTGGATGGAGCACATAGTGCCATGGTCTAGTTGATTGGAGGACAGGGCTGGGTGATAGGTTGGACTGGATGATCTGGAAGATCTCTTCCAACATGGTTGATTCTATGGTTGGATAAGGCCTTGAACAACCTGCTCTAGTGAGAGATGTCCCTGCCAGTAGCACTTAGTGCCATGGTTTAGTTAATTAGAAGGTGTTAGATTGGACTCAATGATCTTTAAGGTCTTTTCCAACCTGGTTAATTCTGTGATTCTGTGAAAAACACAGTTCTGAATGTAATGTGTTACACTCTATTTCTTTTACCTAATTTAGAGCTCTGTCAGCCATGGAATGTGTGGGGCTGTAAAGCTGCAGCATGCATGCTGAAATCTGTAGAAAATGGATGTCCTCCTTGTGCTGGGGGCTCCAGAGCTGCATACAGTACTCCAGGTGGGGTCTCACAAGAGCAGAGTCCTATCACTGCAGGCCTTCATAAACAGTCCCTCCCTTGCCCTCTTGCAGGCCCCCTTCAGGTACTGGAAGGTGGTGATTAGGTCTCCCCAGAGGCTTCTCTTCATGCTTCAGTATTAATTTTCTCAGCCAGGTAGCTTCATCACACAAGAGTCAGATATTTTAAACTATTACCTTCATGCCAGGAGGTGTCCTTCTATGCTTTTGAAACACAGGCTCCACTTCTTCAAGGTGACAAGAGGCAGAAACACAGAAGCATTCCATTTGGAAAAGGCCCTCAGGATCACCAAGTCCAACCAACAACCCTACTCTATGAGGTGCACCCTACAGCATATCCCTGAGCACCACATCCAGACGACTTTTAAGCACATCCAGGGTTGGTGACTCCACCACTTCCCTGGGCAGCTCATTCCAATGCCTGACCACTCTTGCTGGAAAAAAAAAATTCCTAATGTCCAGTTTAAACCCACCCAGTCACAGCTTAAGGCCATTCCCTCTTGCTCTATCACTGATTACCTGTGAGAAGAGACCAGAAGAAGTTTATGTGTGCTTTTAGATTCCTGCACGTTAAGCTTTAGAGTAGTGCAATGTGTGGTCTGTTAGAGGTGTGGTGCACTTCACTTAGGTACCAGCAGTGTGACATCTGCAGCCATCAGACTTTTCCCACTGTATGGGAGCTGCCTTGCTGGGCAGATGAAGCTTGCTGGGGAAAGTGATGGAGGATCATTTCCAGATGTTTAAATGCTTGCTTCAGCAAGGGCCAGAAAATGCTGGAACACACACTGGCAACAAAGGAAGGGAAGAACCTGGTGTAAGAGACATCAAGCCTGGCAAGGAGCAAAGCAGAACATGGAAAATGGAGCCGTGTGGGGAAGGAAGAGCCAACATAACAGCAGGGCTGCTGCGACAGCACTGAACAGCAGAGTTGTGCATGTGACTGGCAGAATGCCTGAAGCCTGCCTCAGAAGCTAGGACTGAGGGTAGGCAAATTGTCCTTTAACTCTTTTTCTTTCTTTAAAAAAAAAATTAGTTTCCTTTTTTTTTTCCTGATGAAATATTTGCTATAGTGATAGAAAACTTTAACCTTGCATATGGGGACTGTGCAGCTTGGGCATGCTTCAGTTTGATGTTGTAACTCTACGTGAGGGAGCTTTTGAGGAAGTTGTGCAGCAGGAAGCACAAAGCATCCTTGATCTCAAGTGAAGCCTTAGGATACTGCTGTAATGCACATCCTGAGTCATCCTGCTGATGAACTGCTGACGTGAGTCCAGAGGAGGCCTGCAGCAGCTCTGCTATGAGGACAGGCTATGGCAGTTGGGGTGCTTCAGCTTGGAGAAGAGAAGGCTTCGAGGAGACCTTGGAGTGGCCTTCCAGTATCTGAAGGGGGCCTACAGGAGGGCTGGGGAGGGACTATTTACAAGGTCTTGTAATGACAGGATGAGAAGTAATGGGTTTGAACTGGCAGAGGGGAGTTTTCAACTAGCTGTTAAGAAGAAGTTCTTTCCAGTGAGAGTGGTGAGACACTGGCAGAGGTTGCCCAGGGAGGCTGTGGCTGCTCCCTCCCTGGAGGTGTTCAAGGCCAGGTTGAATGAGGCCTTGAGCGACCTGTTCTAGTGTTTGTGTTCCCTTCCAACCTAAACCATGCTGTGATTCTATGATATATTTGTGGAATGGCATGGATTTCCCTGTGGAATAGCATGACCAGCTTCACAAGGGAATCTGGCTGCTCAGCGGAGGCATCTCGAGATTGTGAGTCCCGCAAGCTGTTGCTGGCTGTAAGGCTTCAGTAAGCACATCTCTCTGTGGACTTGCCCTTCCTTGTCTTGTGCAAACGAACACTTTGCAGCCTTACCATGTTCTGTCAAAGCATTCACACCTGATTGTGTTGTGGTGTCATTTTTTAGGGGCAGAATGAGATGATGGGAGAGAAAAGTTAAATCTTGATCTCTGAGGCTGTGCCTGCTTGCTCGTAGGCAGAGTGCTGTGGGCAGCCAGTGTGAATGGCACTGCTCTGATTTTTATCAGTGGTATCGTTCTAATGGTTTTAAAATTGAGGTTATGGAACATTTAGTTCTTTGGGATTTTTTCTGGTATGGTTTTTTTTTTTCCCCCTCTTCCAGCTGTTCTCTGTTTCTTGGAGCCTTCTCTGGTATCCTAGGAAACCTCTGCAGGACAGAATTTGTCTATTTTACAGGCACTGTGCAAGATAGGCAGTTTATTTTGTTTGTGTTTGACTGTAATGAATACAGAAAGTAAATATTTGGTGATTTAAATCTCCCATTCAAGGGAGTACTTTAGAACCCAACCTGAAGCACATGAATAGCCTTATTCCTTGTAATGAGATGACTTCTGTCTAGTTTGTTTGCCTCTTAATGAATGAAAACTTTAAGTATTTCCATTTTTCATTTTAAAAGAGGGCAACAAACATCAGGGGCCTTTCATCTGAAGTAAGAATTCATTAGAAGTGACACAGCAGTGAGTTAGTTGTCATAAAAGAGTGGTTCCCTTAGAAATCTTCTATCATTTGTACAGAATAATATGAAGTGCACATAGAGATAATTTCCTTGTGAGCAGTGCTTTTAAAATCTATTGCCACTGGAGCATTAGGGCTATGAAGGCTGTTGGTAACTATCCCTTGAAGTAAGCCATTCTGAGTTTTGCTGTCTGTTTTTGCACAAATTCACTTGATTTTGATTGAAAGTTGCTTCTGGTGCTTAGTTAACATCAGTACCCAAACCACAGCCCAGTTCCTGGTTCCAGGAGGACTCAAGGGAATCCCAATGGCTTTGTTCTGTGCTCAAATCTGACACAGAAAAGGTTCTTGCATCACATCACTGCAAATGAAGCAGCAAGTTGAGGCTTTCAGGGTTCTCAAGATGATCTGTGTGCTTGGTGTGATAGCCCAACTCCTATAGTTGTCCTAAGGACACTTTATGTGAATTTATAAAGTGAGTTTTGGGCAGAATTAAGCATGCTTAATCTGGCTGGTGACTTGCCATTTGGAGTGTGTGTGTTACGTTCTCATCTGCAGCTCTGCCTGGAAGAGTGCTTCAGGAGCTCTGGGCTGGAGCGAGAGTAGGAGAATGGGATGTGACTGTGCCTGGAAAGGGGAGGCTCCTGCTGTCCTGTTTTCTAACAGGACACAGCTGTGGCTTAATCTATCTCCTATAAATTTCAGCAAGTGTTGACTCAATGCCATGAGAAGAAACTTTTTGGTGTGCTAGTTCCCTGCCTTTCTTTTACTGGGACAAGAATCACAACTGAGTAATCCATGACACGCATACGATTTCAAAACGCCACGTGAGAAGACAAGATCCTGCTGCTCTTCTGCATGTCTACATCAGGTAGCCCTGCTCTTAAAGCCCCCATTACTTCTTTGGTACTACTTGACAAGTAGAGATGTCTTGAGAAAAGGACTGAGGCATTCTACTTGTGCAGAATGGACCTGCTGGATAGAGTACAGTGGATTGGAGAGGGTGGCTGACATTCCTCAGACTGTGCTTCCATCCAATGAGATCTGGACAAGCTGAGTGCTGGACTGAAGGTAACCACATGAAATTCAGTAAGGACAAGTGCAGGGTTCTACATCTAGGAAGGAATTAACAACAGGCACCAATACAGGTTTGGGTCTGCCCTGCTGGAAAGCAGCTCCGTGGAGAAAGACCTTGGAGTGCTGGTGGGCAGCAAGTTCTTCATAGGTTGGACTGGATGATCTTGGAGGTCTCTTCCATCTGTGCACCAGCACTGTGCCCTTATGGCCAAGAGAGCCAATGGCATCCTGAGGTGCATTGAGAAGAGTGTGTCCAGCAGGTCTAGGGAGGTTCTTTTCCCCCTCTACCCTGCTGAGACCACATCTGGAGTACTGTGTCCAGTTTTGGGCTCCTCAGTTCAGGAGAGACAGGGACCTGCTGCAAAGAGTCCATCAGAGAGCCACAAGGATGAGTGGGGAGCTTCAGCATCTGCCCTATGAAGAGAGACTGAGAGCCCTGGGGCTGTTTAGTCTGGAGAAGACTGAGGTCTGATCAATGTGTACAAATATCTGAGGGGTGGGTGTCAAGTGGAGGGGGGCAATCTCTTTTTGGTGGTCAGCAGCAATAAGACAAGGAGCAGCAGGTACAAATTGGAACATAGAAGGTTTCACCTCAACATGAGGAGAAACTTCTTTATAGTGAGGGTGACAGAGCCCTGGAACAGGCTGCCCAGAGAGGTTGTGGAGTCTCCTTCTCTGAAGACTTTCAAAACCTGCCTGGGTGCATTCCTGTGTGGCCTACCCTAGGGGATCCTGCCTCGGCATGGAGGTTGTACTCAATCTCTGGATGTCCCTTCCAACCTCTAAGGTTCTGTGAGTCTGCATTTGTTTTGTTCTGTTTTAGTCTTTTCCCACAGGTTAAATATTTAAACTTCAGAAGAAAAGGAGTTTGGAAATCAAGTCAGTTTGTCCTTTAATTTCAACTTTACTGTAGGTTTGGGGCTGGCTTACTAAAAAAAATGCACTTTGAGTAAAACTAGTTTGAAGTGACTGTTCATTAGAGCTACCAGCTTCTACTTCTGGTGATAAAAAGGTAGAAATGGGTTTGGACTTGGTCTCTGGAGGTGCCTTCCAACCCCTGGTATTCTATGAAATCAGAATGATTATTTTTCCATGCATTGGATTCTATTTCTTTATGACTACACTAACTTTCCATCTTACTCTTGTATGTGTGTGCACACACTCCCTTTATTTCCTTTTTGTCTGTTAAATCTCCTCCCTTGTGCAGGCTGAAAGACTGAAATTCTTGAACCTTGCAAGACAGGGAAATCTCAAAGTCATTTGTTTATACAATGTAATGCAGTTGCCAGTGAAATGTAAATACCATTCTCCTGCCTTTGCAGATAGTGTTGACTTCCAACTGGTTATTAAAATGGCAGAGTGAGCTTTAGGACATGTTGTTGTAGTCAGGAAAGACAAATAGCTGATTATGATGAGCCCTTTTGATATTAAACAAAGCGTGGTGTTTGAGGACAGGTCTTGCTCAGGCCTTGTGCTCCCAGCTCCTGTCTCCGTAGGTAGTTTGGGGGTTTTTGTTTGGTTCTCTGTTTATGGGGGTTTGGTTTGTCTGTTGGCGTTGTTGGTTGATTGGTTTTGTTTTCTTTCCCTGCCCCTGGAGTTACCCAGTATAAGTGAGATGGAGATTTGGGAAATTATTTCAGAACTAATCACAGGGATTGGAGGAGACCTCTGGGGATCAACCAGACTGACCCCCTTGCTAAAGCAAGGTCACCCAGAACAGGTTGCCCAGGATTGCATTGTCCAGATGGGTTTGGAATCTCTGCAGAGAAGGAGACTCCATAACACTTCTGGGCAGCCTGCTCCAGGGCTCCAGCACTCTCACGGCAAAAAAGCTTTTCCTCAGGTACAGGTGGAACTGACTGGGTTCTAGTTTGTGCCTGTTGCTCCTTGTCCTGGACACTGCTGAGAAGAGCCCAGCCCCATCTTAATGACCTCAACCCATTAGGTATTTATATGCAGTTATAAGATTCCCTCTGTGGGAAGTGTTTTTCTTGACCTTTGGCCTGTCCCATAAAAGCACTGCTCCTAGTACCATTAATGTCTTCCCTTTGATTAGGAACAGCAAAGTCAGTTTTTAAGATATCCAGATATTAACAAGAGGCAGCAGCTGCTGTGTGGCTTATAGAACACTACAGATGGTGCATCATCATGGCACTAATACTGATACTCTTTTGTGCAATGCATCACCATCTCTTCAGGCTTCAGAAATCATAGAATCAGAGAATTACCAGGGCTGGAAGGGATCCCAAGGACTGCTTCCTTGAATGAAGCAGTCACAGGCTTTGTGCCTTACCAGCTGGCTCTTCTGCCTCTGTGCCTGAGCACTGGGCTCCTTGGGGTGTATTTTTTTCTGGAGGGAGCTTGCCAGTAATGAATGAGAGCCCATTCTGGGTCTGTTTTCCATGCTGACCTCAAACTGTGCAGGACAGCATAAACCCGACCAACCATAACAAGGAGGTGTGTGTAGAAAATAGACCTCATGGAGGGGTTTTGTGGAGCTTAGATTGCAGTTCAGTTGCAATTGTGCAGCTATTTATGGGCACTGGATGGTCAGTCATGCTCTCCACTGTGCCTTCCCTCAGTTCTGCCCCACAGAGGAAACACATCAGCACCACTGCGAGGTTGGCTGTTCCTGTGTTTCGGCTAGAAGCAGTGTGGCTGAGCAGCAGAAATGGCTTTGCGTTGGAATGATAGAATGGTTTAGGTTGGAAGGGACCTCAAAGATCAGCTAGTTGCAAGCCCCTGCCATAGACAGGGACACCTCCCACTAGAACAAGTTGCTCAAGGCGTCATCCAACCTGACCTTGAAGCATCTCCAGGGAGGGAGCAGCCGCAACCTCTGCCAGCGTCTCACCAGCCTCACTGGAAAGAACCTTTTCCTAACATCCAGTTTAATTCTCCCTCTGCCAGTTTAAACACATTACTCTTCATCCTGTCTTTACAAGACAGTCCCTCTCCAGCCCACTTGCAGGCTCCCTTCAGATACTGGAGGGCTACTACAAGGTCTTCTCAAAGCCTTCTCTTCTCCAGGCTGAATAGCCCCAACTCTTGTAGCCTGTCCTCATAGCAGAGCTGCTCCAGGCCTTTGAGCATTGTTGTGGCCCTCCTCTGGACTTGCTCCAACAGTTCCATATTCTTTTTATGTTGGGGGCTCCAGAACTGTACACAGTACTCCATGTGGAGTAAAGGGGGAGAATTCCCTCCCTTGCCCTGCTGGCCACACTGCTCTTGCTGCAGCCCAGCACACGGTTGCTGTCTGGGCTGCACTCACACTGCTGGCTCATGTTGAGCTTTTCATCAACCCAGACCCCCAGGTCCTTTTCCTCAGGGCTGCTCTCAGCCATTTGCCACCCAGCCTGGATTTGTGCTTGGGATTGTGCTGACCCAGGTGCAGGACCTTACACTTGGCCATGTTGAATTTCGGGAGATTGGCCTGAACTCACCTCTCCAGACTGTCCAGGTCCCTCCGATTGCTCTCTTTTACCTTTGCAATAGTAATCCTATCCCAATCACAGGAATTTTAGCACCAAAGGAATTTATTTTTTAGTATTTTTAGTTCCTTCAATCAAGTTCATTGCTCCATCTCTGTAGACATCTCCTACCTGCTTCAGGCTTGACTGAGAGCTCGTTACTTTGCCCTTGCTGAAGAATGGGGCATTAGGAGACTTCAGAAGGTGGTTTCTCTTCCCAGGATGAGTAGGATGGTGGAGGGAACGTCAGTCAGGCAGTGTGACATTTACTTATGACAGTGGAGCAGGATTTGGACTTGCATTTGAATGAACAGCCCTACTGCTGGGTTGCCCCCTTCTCACAGGTTATCTGAGAGAGAACAAGGGGGAATGGCCTCAAGATGAGATTGGGTAGGTTTAGAATGGACTTTAGGAAAAAGTTTTTCATGGAGAGAACGGTCAGGCACTGGAATGATCTGTCCAGGGAGGTGGCTGAGCCATCAATCCTGGATGTGTTTAAGGGTCTTTTGAGTGTGGTGCTTAGGGATACAGTTTAAGGTGAATCTTGTAGAGTAGGGTTGTTGGTTTGACTTGGTGGTCTTGAGGGTCTTTTCCAACCTGGATGTTTTTGAGATTAGGACAAGGAACACATTTTGGGCAGGGAGTTCACTTTTATATGACTTAAAACATGGAATTTCTTCATTCCACATACCACTGCTCCTTGCTCTGGGCAACACAAACAGCAGCCATTGTGTTCCTGCTCCTTCCTTGCACCCTGCCTGGCCTCTGCCCTCTGTGGTGTTCCAGCACCAGTTCAAACTGGCAATTGCAAAATTCTTAATTTTGGATTAATTCCTGAATTATTTTCATTGTAGGTGAATTTTATTGAGGGTAAAAGGGGAGAATTGATTTATTTAATATCCACTGAGTCCCATTTGTGAAACAAACCATTAGAAAATCGATACTTGCTGCTTCTAATTGTGACTCTCAGTTGAATTTCTGTGTTGGAAAAGTCGAATGAGCATATCCATTTTTCTTGCTGTCTTTGATTCAATAACATGAAAGTAAATGAAGTAACTTGTTTTAAATGAATATTTCAGAAACTGGAATCCTTATTCTTTCAACTGAGCTGACTGAAAAGTGGAAACTTAACTAGGTTTTAACTCTGCACTGAACTATCACCCTTCAGTATTTCACCTGTAGTGGAAATAATTTCTGTGCAATAGGTATTGAAATTGCTTGAGGGAGAGACACTCTGGAGATTTATCTGTGAGTGAGATAATAAAGACTTTGAGTGCAATATTAACAGGTGTATTTGCACAAGAAAAAATTCATCTGAGAAAATGAGAGCTGGAACATGCCTCTCCTAAATTTTTTTTTTATGCAGCTCAGGGGCTTCATGTTTTACTTAGCTTACCTCTTGTCCACTGTATGTAATGCAAATTCAGAGCTTGGGAATAGCCTCAGGAAAACTGCTTGGAAATTAAAAGACTTTTTGTCTGGAGACATGGTGCCTGGATTCAAAGCCATTACTGATCTGAGGGTGACATCCAGGCTGCTGCTGCGTGTAGCGAGCCTGTTCCCTTGGTTTAGGCTGGTACAAAGACCTAAGGGCATCTTTGTTGTTTCTGAAATCAGCACAGAACCACTGAAACAGAGGCACTCCAGCCTTTATTTCAGGTCTCATGAAGAAGGCCTATCCCAAGCCGTAGGCAGCCTGCTGTTAATTATCCACACAATTCATAACAGTAAAAGCAAAAAAAGCAGCAAACTGTACCCACTTTTGCCAACTGCCTTAGCTTGAGGAAAATGAAATCACCCTGCCCCTTGCACTCCCTTCGGCCCTGCAGCTCGACCTCTACCAAACAGAAACAAGCCATGTCTCTCTCCAAGTTAAAAAATGTCCATGTTAATACATTCCAACAGATCATGACATTTCCTAGCTTAGAAGGCTGGCTTTGCCAGGATCCTTTTCTGTAGACTATAATTTCCTTTCTGAAGAGAGAAGAAGCATCTGGACCTATTCAGTCCCCAGCACAGTATTCCTCCTCCACGTCAGCAAGCAGGAGCTCCAGTGCAACTGGCCAGGGGCAGCTGCGGACTGCTTGGAATCTTCTTCTTAAACAACCTCAGAGTTTTGGATCTGGACCAAAGCCCCAGAACTGAACAAGCTGGGACGTTTGAAAAGTCCTGTTTCTAAACCAGCAGTCAGTTGCAAAAGGTCATTGATGCACGCTGCAGATATTTCCCTGTCTCAGGGAAATTTAAGGCCTCAGACCCCAAAGCAGATCCCTCCATTTACTGTTTGCTTTTGTTTTCTTTTGTTTTTCCTAATCCTAGCTGTGCTGGCTAAGGTTTAGCACTTGAAGTCTGAGACCTTGAGTATCACAGTATCACAGTATCATCAGGGTTGGAAGAGACCTCACAGATCATCAAGTCCAACCCTTTACCACAGAGCTCAAGGCTAGACCATGGCACCAAGTGCCACGTCCAATCTTGCCTTGAACAGCCCCAGGGACGGCGACTCCACCACCTCCCCAGGCAGCCCATTCCAGTGTCCAATGACTCTCTCAGTGAAGA
The DNA here is from genome assembly GCF_015220805.1 of Pogoniulus pusillus. NCBI lineage: Eukaryota > Metazoa > Chordata > Aves > Piciformes > Lybiidae > Pogoniulus > Pogoniulus pusillus. The sequence goes on from NC_087265.1 coordinate 20,652,891, forward strand.
ACTTTCTCCTCACCTCGAGCCTAAATCTCCCCTGGCGCAGCCTGAGGCTGTGTCCTCTTGTTCTAAACCTTAGCCAGCACAGCTGGGATTAGGAAACCAATAAATACAGGGAGGAGCTTTTATTCAGCTATGCTAAGGACAAAGGGGATAAGTTACATGAAAATTGTTTGAGGTCAGAACCAAATTGTCATCTTAGCATTGTCTTGGCTTATTCAGAAGAAAATAGCCTGAAACTTTGCTCCTCAGCCACTTCCTGTGGGAGGATTTTTCCAAAAATTAAACTTTGATTGAAGGCCACATTTCAGTTGTTGTAATGATATGAAGTTAGAATGTATTTGGGATGAATGCTAGATAGTGATTTTGGGGAGAAAAATAGAAGAGCATTATTTGCAACAGATTAGCCTTGAGATTGTTAGCCTCTCACATGCTAGGGTAGATGGAGAGGGCAAAAGTGGAATTCTTATTGCATATCTACTCGGGGAGACCGAAACATGATTCTTCCAATGGAGAGGAGTTGTCTTCTGACCTTATTGCCTTGAAAATCCCATTGTAAACCCCATGTCCTCACCTCTCCACATCTTCCCCAAACAACTCCAGCCACCATCACACTGGGTATTCTGATTTTTGGATGCTGTGTTTCAAGCCAAGCTCCCACCCTCCTAGCACTTTGCTGAAAGGCTTAGTTGAGCATGCAGTGAAAACTGCTCGCATCCCTAGTGGATTTTTGGGCTTATTTTTCAACAGCGAGTGATTGTGCAGCAGTTTTCCCCCTGTGATTGCAGTGTCCTATGACAGGCTATGAGAGTTGGGGCTCTTCAGCCTGGAGAAGAGAAGGCTTCCAGGAGACCTTGTAGCAGCCTTCAGTATCTGAAGGGGGCCTGCAGGAAGGCTGGGGAGGGACTATTTACAAGGTCCTGTAATGACAGGATGAGAAGTAATGGGCTTAAACTGGCAGAGGGGAGATTAGACTGGATGTTAGGAAGAAGTTCTTTCCAGTGAGGGTGGTGAGACACTGGCAGAAGCTGCCCAGGGAGGCTGTGGCTGCTCCCTCCCTGGAGGTGTTCAAGGCCAGGTTGGATGAGGCCTTGAGCAACCTGTTCTAGTGGGAAGTGTCCCTCCCTACGGCAGGGGGTTGGACCTGGATGATCTTTGTGATCCCTACCAACCTACACCATTCTATGGTTTAGTGTCTTGACTTTCCCCTTTGGAAAAGGCAGGTCTTCGAATGGATCTTAACCTGGCATAAACTACAGTGCTTTCATTACTTCAGTGGAGTATGTTACACAACCCACAGGTCTCCGTCGTTATGCAGAGACTAGTTGTGCTACATGTTGTGGGTTTATTTCCACCCCAATCCCTCACCCCCCAGCAGTCCATAAAATCAAAAATTCTGGAAGTGTCTAGTGTGGTGTTGATCTGTTGGCTGTGGTGTGTGTATCTAGCACTAATCAGAGTTAGCAATCATGCAACAAAAACATTATCCTTACCAATCTCAGAGAATTGTCGTGGCTGGAAGGGATCCTAAGGATCATCCAGCTCCAACCCTTCTGCCATGGGCAGGGACACCTTGCACTAGATCAGGTTGTGGAGAGCTACATCCAGCCTGACCTTGAACATCTCCAGGGATGAGGCTTCTACCACCTCCCTGTGTAACCTGCTCCAGTGTCTCACCACTCTCATAGTGAAGAACTTCTTCCTAACATGCAGTCTGAATCTACCCACTTGTAGTTTTGCTCCATTCCCCCTAGTCTTGCCACTACTTGACACCCTAAGAAGTCACTCAGCAGCTTTCTTGTGGCCCTTTTCAGCTATTGAAAGGCCACAGTAATGTCTTCTCGGTGCCTTCTCTTCTCCAGACTGAACAGCCCCAACTCTCTGTCTCTCCTCACAGGAGAGGTGCTCCAGACCTCTGATCAATTCTTATCTATAGAGTACATCCTTAAACTTGGAAAGATTAACCTCCCCCTAGTCTGGGGATGGGAGAAACTCCCATGATGCATGCCCTTTAAAAAGGAGAAAAGATGACAAATAAAAATGTAACAGTTCATTGTTTGCTGCTTTTTGGGCCCCCATCCAACAGAGCCCTGAACTGTGCCTGAATTAAGGCTTGGATTAGTTCCTTGTTGAGTTGTTGGGATGTTGTTACTGAGCAGTTTCATGGCATTTTATGTCCTAATTGGAAAACGTGAAAGACTTTTCCTCTGCTACCCGGGTGAGAAGCTGGGCCCAGTTTTGACTCACATGAGTGGTCGCTTGATGCTGTTTCAGATACCAGATGAAAAGGGCTGGATTGAGAGCCCTGTGAAGCTTGCCTCAGGGATGAAGATTAGGGGCAGGTTTTGGTGTATTCATTCCCAGTTTGTAGCAGGTTACTTTGTATTTTCACTGGCAGCACTGTAAATGTAATTAGTAATAATGATAATATAATTAGTGATAGAACAAGAGGGAATGGCCTCAAGCTGCAACTGGGTAGGCTTAAACTAGATATTGGGAAATTTGTTTTCCCAGCAAGAGTGGTTAGGCATTGGAATGGGCTGCCCAGGGAGGTGATGGTGGTGTTGAAAAGTCGTTTGGATGTGGTACTTCAGGATATGGTTTAAGGTGAACCTTGTAGAGTAGGGTTGTTGGTTGGACTTGGTGATCCCAAAGGTCTTTTCCAACCTGAATGTTTCTGTGGTTCTGTAAAAGAGGACCAGACCTTTTTGCCTGATCCCTCTGGAATTGGCTAAGTCCTCACTGGGGCTCCAAGTGTTGCCATGGATTATGCTACTAGAACTATGTAAAAGTGCTCGTTGGAGGCTGGTTTGTCTCCTCTTGATTGACATGTTTTGTTGTTGAAAGAAAGGCTTGGCATATCCTCCAGCTAGTGGTCCATTAATGTGACCAGACCGAAGCAAAGCATTCATGTTCACAGAGAACCATGGCATTCTTTACCTTTTCTTCTGACAGGCAGCAAAGCATTGGTAAATTTAATACCCAGATCTATTTCCACTTCTTAAGATTGTGTCATCTCCTGGCAGTATAGACATTCCCTGATTGCTGTGAGACACTTCTTGATTAAGTGAGTGAATTTTATAGCAGATAAATGAATCTGGTGAATCATTTAGGTTGGAAAAGACCTCTAATATCCATTGAATCCTACTGTTGATGGAACACCACGAAGGCCATGTGTAACCCTCTTTTTTTTAACATGTCCAGGGACAGTGACTCCAGCAACCCCTGGGCAGCCTGTCCCAGTGCCTGAACACTCTTGCAGTCAAGAATTTTTTCCTAATACTCTCTCTAAATTTCCCCTGGTGCAATTTCAGGCCATTTCCTCTTGTTTTATTACTTGTTCTTAGGTAGAGGAGACCACCACCCCCCACACACACCTCACTCACCTCCTTCTAGGTAATCATAGAGAGCAATGAGGTCTTCCTTCAGCTGCCTTTTCTCTAGACTAAGCAACCCCAGTTTCCTCAGCTGTTTCTCATAAGACTTACTCTCTAGACCCTTCTTTGGATCTACTCCAGCACCTCAATGTCCTTCCTGTAGTGAGGGGCCCAAAACTGACCCCGGCATTCATGGTACAGCTTTGAATATGTGGGACAAAAGTAAAAAATGCTTTTTAATTTTTTTTTTGTGGACAAATGACTATTAGAGTGCATCATTCAGGAAAAAAAGCAAGACATTGTGAATGTTGGCATGGTGATGTGTTACCTTTTTTTTCTTTTCTAACTTTAATGAGAACCCCCAGTTTAGGAAGGACATTGAGATGCTTGAGCGTGTCCAGAGAAGGGTGACGAGGCTGGGGAGAGACCTCGAGCACAAGCCCTACGAGGAGAGGCTGAGGGAGCTGGGGTTGTTTAGCCTGGAGAAGAGGAGGCTCAGGGGTGACCTTATTGCTGTCTACAACTACCTGAAGGGAGGTTGTGGCCAGGAGGAGGTTGCTCTCTTCTCTCAGGTGGCCAGCACCAGAACGAGAGGACACAGCCTCAGGCTGTGCCAGGGGAAATTTAGGCTGGAGGTGAGGAGAAAGTTCTTCACTGAGAGAGTCATTGGACACTGGAATGGGCTGCCTGGGGAGGTGGTGGAGTCACCGTCCCTGGAGCTGTTCAAGGCAGGATTGGACGTGGCACTTGGTGCCATGGTCTAGCCTTGAGCTCTGTGGTAAAGGGTTGGACTTGATGATCTGTGAGGTCTCTTCCAACCTTGGTGATACTGTGATACTTAGGAATAATTTAAGCTTTCACAATTCTTCCTCTCCTGGTCAAATTGCTGCAATTTCAACGAAGAGGCAGAAAATAGCATGAAATGAATTTCACTTGTTTTGAAAAAATGAAGCTTTTAATTTCATCAAGCTTTCTTTATTTTATATGTATATATATATATATATATATATATATATATAACTTCTTAGACATCAGTTTTTTTTATCACTACTGGGAAGTTTCTTACTGGAATTTCATGAGTAGGTTTCATAGCTTTGAGGAATAATATGAATTCCCACCATTTCTTCCACAAAGTCTGTATCTGCTGTCCCCTAAAGCCAAGGAGATCATTGCCTTTCCTAGAGCACTGCTATGAATGTTTTCAGTATCACTGTCTTGATTTGAAACTTGTGTAGATAAGAGAAAAGGAACAATCACAAAAATGATCTGAGGGCTGGAACACCTCTGCTATGAGGACAGGCTGAGAGAGCTGGGCTTGTTCAGCCTGGAGAAAAGAAGGCTCCAGGGAGATGATCTTGTGGCCTCCTTTAAAGGGACCTATCAGAAAGATCACAGAATGTTAGCGGCTGGAAAGGACCTCCAGAGATCACCAAGTCCAACCCCCCTGCCAAAAGCAGGATCACTTTGGGTAGTCTGCCCAGGAATGCATCCAGCTGGGTTTTGAAAGTCTCCAGAGAAGGAGATGAGGACAGGTTTTTTTTAGTGGGGCCTATTGTGACAGGACAAGGGTTTGAAAATAAGAGAGAGATTCAGACTAAATACAAGGAAGAATTCTTTTACACTGAGTGTGGTGAAACACTGGCCCAGGTTGCCCAGAGATCTGGTAGAAGCCACATCCCTTGAGTCATCCCAGGTCCGGTTGGATGTAGCTCTGAGCAGCCTGCTCTAGTTAAAGATGTCCTTCCTCACTGGCTGTGTGTGTGTGTTTGAATTAGATGACCTTTACACGTTGCTTCCAACCTAAAGCATCCTATGACTAAGACACAGGACAGTGGAACTAGTGGAAGTGTCAAGTCCCATGTCGGGGGGGAGACATTTACAGTTTTGCCGATTCCTTGCTTTGCAGGAATATGCAGGACCAAAACTGAAATGGTGGAGGGGAAGAACAAGGGAAATGCACCTTTCCCTCAGACTTGCATTCCAACAAAGTGTGTGGGTTTTGTTTAGTTTTGAAGATCTTCCATTTCTGTGCCCTTTGGTGTTTTCTGAAATTGGCTCCAAGCTAAGTTATGTTGTTGAATAGAAGTTATTGATGATCTGGACAAGGGGATTGAGTCCAGCATCAGTAAGTTTGCAGATGACACCAAGCTAGGAGCAGGTGTTGATCTGTTGGAAGGTAGGAGAGCCCTGCAGAGAGACCTGGACAGGCTGGATGGGTGGGCAGAGGCCAATGGGATGAGATTTAACAAGGCCAAGTGCAGGGTTCTGCACTTTGGCCACAACAACCCCAAGCAGCGCTATAGGCTGGGGACTGAGTGGCTGGAGAGCAGCCAGGAGGAAAGGGACCTGGGGGCACTGATAGATAGTAAGCTGAAGATGAACCAGCAATGTGCCCAGGTGGCCAAGAAAGCCAATGGCATCCTGGCCTGCATCAGGAACAGTGTGGCCAGTAGGACAAGGGAGGTTATTCTTCCCCTGTACTCAGCACTGGTCAGACCACACCTTGAGTACTGTGTCCAGTTCTGGGCCCCTCAATTCAAGAAAGATGTTGAGGTGCTGGAACATGTCCAGAGAAGGGCAACAAAGCTGGTGAGGGGCCTGGAGCACAAATCCTATGAGGAGAGGTTGAGGGAGCTGGGCCTGTTTAGCCTGGAGAAGAGGAGGCTCAGGGGTGATCTTATTACTGTCTACAACTACCTGAAGGGACATTGTAGCCAGGTGGGGGGTGGCCTCTTCTCCCAGGCAACCAGCAATAGAACAAGGGGACACAGTCTCAAGTTGTGCCAGGGTAGGTATAGGCTGGATGTTAGGAAGAAGTTCTTCACAGAGAGAGTGATTTCCCATTGGAATGGGCTGCCCAGGGAGGTGGTGGAGGCACCGTCCCTGGGGGTCTTCAAGAAAAGACTGGATGAGGCACTTAGTGCCATGGTCTAGTTGACTGGATAGGGCTGGGTGATAGGTTGGACTGGATGATCTTGGAGGTCTCTTCCAACCTGGTTGATTCTATGATTCTATGATTATTTCATAAGGTGATGTATTAGTGAATAATATCCTGTGTGTTGCAGGACAAAAATGACCAAGGAACTAGACATAAAGTCAATGGCATGACCTACTTTTGCAGTTAATGGATTATGATGAGATAGGGTTATTTGTTTTGTTTCTAAATGATCTTTGAGTTTTGTTTTGCTTGGGCTTGGTTTTGTTTTTGGTTTTGTTTCCTCTTCAACTGACAAGGAGAATTACGTAAGTCTGGAGCGGTTTGGAAAAATGGAAGCATGAAGCATGACTGACATCATCTTGCTTAAATTCCAGTCTGAGAAGAGCTTTCTCCAGTTGCATTAGATGCGGACACAAGAGCAAACAAAGCATTTTGTAGCCAGTGAGGAGAGGCAGGAAGCGGAGTTAATCTTTGTGGTCTGTGGTGTTTGTTTTCATAGCTGTGGATTAAAGCAGTATCATGTAATTGGTATGTCGAAGCTGAGAAGACATCAGTTTGATTATACTTAATAGCTTGGCATCACATCAGGTTCTATAAATTGCCTTTTCATGCATCATGTTGCTGCTGCTTCTCCAGTAAACAAGTTAACACATTGCTGGTTACCTGAGGGGATGGGTGGGTTGCATGGTGGTGTAGAATCATGGAATGGTTTGGGTTGTGATACTGTGACCTCCAAAGGTCTGCTTGTATCCAGCTTCTTATCCTTCAGCATCCCCAACTCCTTTTCTGTGTGACTGATTTCTGTCACCTCATCCCCTCAATCTGTCTAGATACTAGTGAACATCTCTGGGGGCTGTGGAATGGTGGCAAGTCCCTTTCAAAAGGAAAAAAACCCAACCCTGTGGAAAATTCTGGGAGCATTTTTTTTTTTCTCTGTAGGACTGCTCACAATGTATGCTTAGACAAGCACTGCTGAAATTATAGAATCTTAGACTATCTTGATTTGGAAGCAATCCAAAAGGACTAAAGCATCTCTCTCATGAGGAAAAGCTGAGAGACCTGGGGCTCTTTAGCCTGGAAGAGAGCAGAGGGGATCTTATCAATGCCTATAAATATCTAAAGGGTGGAGGTGGTGAGGGTGGGACTGGGCTCTTCTGTAGTGCTCAGTGATATGACAAAGAGAAACAGGTAGAAACTAGAGCACAGGAGGTTTCACCTGAAATAAAGGAAAAAAATCCTTTCTTATGAAGGTGCTGGAGCCTTGGAGGAGGCAGCCCAGGGCAGTTGTGTAGTCAGTCTCCTTCTCTTGAGAGATTCCAAACTGCCTGGACATTGTTATCCTGGAAAAGCCTGCTCTGGGTGACTCTGCTTTAGAAGGGTGGGTTGGACTGGTGATCTCCAGAAGTCCCTTCCAACTCCTTACCATTCTATGATTGTCAAGACTGACTTCCATGATAACATGTTTACACCAAATTAAGTGTTGACATCGAGAAACTAGTCTACTAACAAAACAGCAGATCTCAGTTTGGTATGGAAAACACGTCCTAGCTTTATAAAAGCTATGAATGTACACAAATTAGATGTTAAATAGAACCAGGCTTCAAAACAAAAAAGAAAAAGTGATTTTGTCTTTCCAAATGAGTGCAGACTAAGGTCAAGTTTCTGAAACGTGACCTCTAGTTGGCCAGCTAAAGGGGGAAAAAAAGAAGAATGTATGTGGTGAGTAGCTGTCCTCAAAGCATCTCAAGATGAATAGGCCTACTATTTCTGAGAGGTAAAGATTTCAGTGTTCTAAATTGGGAGACTTGTAGGCCTGAATTTGAAAGGAGCAATTTATTTGCCCTTTTTACTTCAGGTTGAGTGGTAGTTGTACAACATTTCATTAGAAAACAACAATAAAAGCAATCTTTCCAGCTGAGCAGCCAGAAACAAGGGACAACTTTCAAATATTACACATTCCTCAAATGCAAATAGGAACAAAGTGATATTATATAACCTACAGTTTGGTGATTTTCTTTTTTTGTCCTTTCCTGGCATTTAAAAGCATTTCATATCTTCTAATGTAATTAGTTATATCTTTAAAATAGTTTCTGCAAGCTTAATGCCATCATAAAATATGGTGGTTTCATGGTACAATGGAAAAACACCTCTTTCCTGCAGGATATTAATTATAACACAAAAAATATAGCAGGCTTAGGCTTATTTACACATTTCAAAATGTTTGTGTGTGTGTGTCTGTGTGTGTGTAAATATGTGATGGTTTGGGTGTTCTCTGCCCCCCCCCACTTTAGAACCACAGCCTGTAATCTAGTTCTTCTCGCCAAAACATTCTACCCTGCTTCAAAGTAGCACAATATATATTCCAAATATAAAGTCACAGAAACATCCAGGTTGGACAACATCCCCAGGATCACCAAGTCCAATTGATATCCCTGCTCTACAAGGTGCACCCTAAACCATATCCCCAAGTGCTGCATCCAAACAAACTTTAAACACATCCAGGGTTGGTGACTCCATCACCTCCCTGAGCAGCCCATTCCAGTGCCTGACTACTCTTGCTGGGAAAAGAATTTCCTAATGTCCAGTCAAACTGAGACTGGGTAGGTTTAGAATCATAGAATCAACCAGGTTGGAAGAGACCTCCAAGATCATCCAGTCCAACCTAGCACCCAGCCCTAGCCAGTCAACTAGACCATGGCACTAAGTGCCTCATCCAGGCTTTTCTTGAATGCCTCCAGGGACAGCAACTCCACCACCTCCCTGGGCAGCCCATTCCAATGCCAATCACGCTCTCTGTGAAGAGCTTTCTCCTAACATCCAGCCTATACTTTCCCCGGCACAACTTGAGACTGTAGAGGCCATTCCCTCTTGTTCTGTCACTGTTTATGTGTAAGAAGAGACCAACACCAACCTCTCCACAAGGTCTTTTCAGGTAGCTGTTGACAGCAATGAGGTCTCCTGTCAGCCTTGTTTCTTTCATACTAACCAGCCCCAGCTCCCTCAGTCGCTTCTCATAAGATTGAGTCTCCAGGCCCTTCCCCAGCTTCCTTGCCCCCCTCTGCATTGGCTCCAGCACCTTCACATCCCTCTTGTAATGAGGTGCCTAAAACTGAGCACAATACTGGAGGTGTGGCTTTACCAATTCCATGTGTATATATAGAATATATAGATGATGCATATATGATATAGAATTGATGTAATGCAAGAGTAAGCATCCTGATCTCCATAGGAAGAGACACATACACCAGACTTTGCAAGAGCAGGAGTCTGTCTTCTCACTACAAGAAAGACACTGGAGGTGCTGAAGTGAGCCCAGAGAAAGCAATGAAGCTAGTGAAGGGTCTAGAGGGCAAGTCCTGTGAGAAGCAGCTGAGGGAACTGGGTTGGAGAAAAGGAGGCTGAGAGGAGACCTTCTTACTTTCTACAACTCCCTGAAACAAGGTTGTAGCAAGGTGGGGATTGGTCTCTTCTCCTAAGTAGCAAGTGACAGGATGAGAGGAAACAGCCTGTAGTTGTCCCAGGGAATCTTTAGATTGAACATTAGGAAAAAAACTATCCCTGAAAGGATTGTCAAGCCCAGGAACAGTCTGCCCAGGGCAGTGGTGGAATTGTCATCTTTGGAGGTGTTAAAAAGTTGTGTAAATGTGGTGCTGAGGAACATGATTTAGCTAATTAGGATCACAGGATCACAGGATATTAGGGGTTGGAAGGAACCCAAGGAGATCATCGAGTCCAACCCTCTGGCCAGAGCAGGACAATACAATCTAACACAGATCACAAAGGAACACATCCAGACAGGCCTTGAAAGTCTCCAGAGAAGGAGACTCCACAACCTCTCTGCGGAGCCTGTTCCAGTGCTCTGTGACCCTTACAGTAAAGAAGTTCCCCCTTGTGTTGGGGCAGAACCTCTTTTGCTGCAACTCACACCCATTGCTCCTTGTCCTATCCCAGGGAGCAAGTGAGCAGAGCCTGTCCCCCCGTTCCTGGCCAGCCCTCAGATATTTATAAACATTTCTCAAATCCCCTCTCAGTCTTCTATTCTCCAGACTAAACAGCCCCAGGTCCCTCAGCCTCTCCTCATAAGCCATGTCCTCCTGTCCCCTAATCATTCTCACAGCCCTCCACTGGACCCTCTCCAGCAGATCCCTGTCCCTCTTAATCTGGGGAGCCCAAAACTGAACCCAGTGATCTTGATTTAGCAGTGATCTTGATAGTTGTTGGGTTAATGGTTGCACTAAAGGATCTTAAAGTTTTTTTTCCAGCCTATGTGGGTCTATGATTCTCTGAATTCATTTAAGGGAGAGGAAAAAAAATTCATTGGGAATACAAGACATTGAAAGGTGATGTCTGGGTGTCATTAGGCAGAGATCTGTGGACTGTGTCCATACTTCCGTTATGCATAAAAGGCTTTAAGTACTTCAGAACTTGCTAACAAAGTCTGCCCTGTCTCCTGAGGGCACTCCAGCCCTGCAAAATGGTTCCAGCTTCACTGAAGTCTGCAGCAAATGCTCCGTGTTAATTATGCAAACTAAATACCTGCTAAATGATTTTCACTTTCCTGATACAACGGAAGACAAAGCATGGCTTAAGGCTCCAAATGATTTTACAACCAGGAGATTACCTAATAACTCACTTTGAAATCAGACATCAGGTTTTTGCAAAGCCAGGCATGTGCGAGCTGCAACTAGAGGCGAATCAAACCAAAACAGAAGTTACCCTGCAGATATTAAAAGTAACCTCCCAGCCCTGTGCACAGGTTACTCCAATGTGGTATGAAGCTTTCGGACTGCTGCCAACTCTGAGCCTGACCCAACCTGCTTGTGAAGCCGTGTGGCAGCTGTTTGGGTGCAGACAGGCATTTGCACTCCTTAGGGAAGACATTTTCTGTAAGGCGTTAAGAGAGAACCCAAAAGATTGATAATCAATTAAGGGTCAGTAAATAAAGCCAAGGGTTAGTGCCTGGTACTCTTCTCTCAGTCAAGGTGGTTATGCAAACAGCTGTTATGTGTTCAGCTGGTTATGAAAAAATATCTCCCTTTCATTATTTGGACCCTTCGTCCTGGTTTGAGCTAGAACAGAACTGATTCTGTTCAGTGCTGTGACTTCTCAGCTCAGCCTTTGCTCAGTGCTGGAACCCTCTGCAGTTCAGGGCATGTCTGCACAGCCAGCAGCTGCTGCTGGCAGTGAGAAGCTGATGGGGAGAACTACTGCCAAGGGCTGGGCTGCAGACCCAGGGTTAAATCACAAGATGGGATGCTGAGTAAGCACCTCACCTGTGGGGAGGAGAGGATGGGACAGATCACCCTGAACTGACCAAGAAGGGATTCAGTCTCGTGGATGCTATTTTCAGGACAAAGCTGAGGGATTACAAACTGGAACACAGAAGATTTCACCTCATCTGCTGCTGAGTCCAGTTTGGGACTTCCTCAATGCCGCTTCAGCATCAGTGGTGACAGTGATGTCATTAGCATCGGGTGGGGGGGGGGGGTGGGTGGTTGAGGTCAATATTGATTTTGTATCTATTTGCATCTATTTAATTTTATTATTTGCATTGCAGCTGGTCTAGCTTCTTTCCCAAAGCATCAGTTTCTCTCCCTTATTCCCTTTCTCTTCTGTTTGGGAAGAGAGAGGGTTCATAGAGAGTGTCTGTTGCTCATGTAGTGGCCAGCTGAGCCTTGACATAACTTTGCAGCAGATTTATAATAAATGAGGAATAAGTTTAATTCTCATCAGCTTGTTCTTCTGCGGATGCAGAAGACAAGTAAGAGCTGACAAGCTGGGGCAATTAAATAACACCAGCATGTAAGATTAAACTGGGACTGTGAAGTACATTATGGACTCAGTTACAGGAGCACTGATTCACTTTTCCCAGACAGTGGAAGCTGCTTTTATTCCATTCAGGGAAACATTCATTACGTAAGTTTTAGTCTGGGGAGGAGAAGACTGAAATGAGATCTAATAAATGTATACAATAAATGTATATAAATGTCTGAGGTCGGAGGGGTCAGTAAAGAAGGAACAGGGACAGCCTCTGCTCACTTGTGCCCTGGGATAGGACAAGGGGCACAGAAAGTTCCATCTCAACGTGAGGAAGAACTCCTTTACTATAAGGGTCCCAGAACATTGGAACAGGCTCCCCAGAGAAGTTGTGGAGTCTCCTTCTCTGGAGACTTTCAAGGCCTGTCTGTATGCATTTTCTATGACCTGTGCTAGATTCTATGTTCCTGCTCTGGCAGGGGAGTTGGAAGGGACCTCCAGATATCATCCAGTCCCCTTGCCAGAGCAGGATCACCTAGAGCACATCACACTGGAATGCATTCAGATGGTTCTTGAATATCTCCAGAAAGGGAGACTCCACAACCTCCCTGGGCAGCCTGTTCCAGTGCTCTGTCACCCTCACAGTGAAAAAATTCTTCCTCAGGTTCACATGGAGCCTTCTATGCCTCAACTTCCAGCCATTGCCCCTTGCCCTGTCACTGGGCATCACTGAGCAGGGCCTGGCTCCATCCTCCTGGCACTCACTCCTCACATATTTATAAACATTAATCAGGTCACCCCTTAGTCTCCTCCTCTCCAAGCTAAAGAGCACCAGTTACCTCAGCCTCTTCTCCTAAGGAAGATGTTCAACTTCCTTAATCATTTTTGTGGCTCTGCACTGGACTCTCCCAAGCAGCTCCCTGTCCTTCTTGAGCTGGGGGGAGGCACAATACTTCACGAGACCTCACCAGGGCCACGTAGAGGTGAAGGAGAACCTCCCTTGACCTATGAATCTCATCCCTTCCAATGCACCCCAAAATGGCATTAGCCTTCCTTGCCACATTGCTGGCTCATGACCATCCTTCCATTCACCAGGACTCCCAAGTCCTTCTCCCCTTCACTGCTCTCCGAAGGTCAGTTCCCAGCCTGTACTGATCCCTGGGATTGTTCTTTCCCAGGTGCATGACTCTACACTTGCCCCTGTTGAATTTCATTAAATTTCTCCCTGCCCAACTCTCCAGCCTAAGTCTCTCCGAGTGGCAGCACAGCTCTCTGGTGTGGCAGCCACTCCACCCAGCTTGGTGTTGTCAGCAAACTTACTGACAGTGCACTCCATGCCCTCATCCAGGTCATTAATGAATACACTGAATACTACTGGTCCCAGTACCTACCCCTGGAGAACTCCACTAGTCACAGGCCTCCAGCTAGGCTGATCACAACACCCTGAATTCTCTCCTTTAACCAGTTCCCAGTGCACCTCACTACTCCATCACCCAGACCACAGCTCCTCAGTTTAGTTATGAGGATGCTATTATGAGGATGGTGTCAAATGCTCTACTGAAATCAAGGTAAAGCACATCCACTGCTCTTCCATCATCTCTCCACCTGGTTACATCCTCATAGAAGGTATATCAGATTGGTCAAATCTGACTTCCCCTAGGTGACTTATATTTAAGCAATGGAATCAAGCCCAAAGCATTGGTGCCTGTGCTAAGTTTTTATTCTGTATCAGGTATTTGTAGCTGCCTTGCACTTAAAGTAGTCTTCAGACTTCATTTTTGTCATGTGCAACCCTGTAGTTGTTTTTTGAAGGGTAATTTGTAGGTTCATTTAAGTTAAGTTGCATTAAGTGCACCATTTTGAATTTTAACACATGCCAAGATATTCCTTGGCTGAAGCATGTCCTGTATGTGAAATCTCGAGTGGAAAGAGATAATTAGAAAATTAGATAACTTGTGACAAAGGTGTAAGAAAAGAATATCTGAGCTGTGGCAATCCCAGGCACTGATATAGGCTGGGCAGTGACTGGCTTGAGAGCAGCCCTGAAGAAAAGGACTTGAGGCTACTGGTGGATGAGAAACTCACCATGAGCCACCAGTGTGTATTTGCAGCCCAGACAACCAACTGTATCCTGGGCTGCATCAAGAGAAGTGTGGCCAGCAGATCAAGGGAGGTGATTCTGCCCCTCTACACTGCTCTTGTGAGACCCCACCTGAAGTACTGGATCCAGTTCTGGAACCCCTATTGCAATGAAGATATGGACATGCTGGAACGTGTCCAGAGAAGGGCTGTGAGGATGGTCAAAGGGCTGAAGCTTCTCTCTGATGGGGACAGGCTGAGAGAATTTGGGTTGCTCAGTCTGGAGATGAGAAGGCTCCAAGGAGACCTTATTGTGGCCTTCCAGTATCTGAAGTGGGCTAGAAGAAAGCTGCTGAGGGACTTCTTAGGATGTGCTAAGACTAGGGGGAATGGATCCAACCTAGAGGATGGAAGATTTAGATTAGAGGTTAGGAAGAGGTTCTTTACCATGAGCACGATGAGACACAAACAGGATGCCCAGGGAGGTGGTTGAAGCCCCATTCCTGGATGTTGCTCAGGGCAGCCTGATCTAGTGGAAAGTGTCCCTGCCCGTGGCAAAGGGGTTGGAACTAAGTGGTCCTTGGGGTCCTTTCTGGCCCTGACAATTCTGTGATCCTGTAACAAAACCAAGCACATTAACACTGCTATATGCTAAATCTCTGCTGAGAGGAGAGCAGTGAACCAGCAGAAAGTTGTATAATGTGTTGGGAGAGATGCAGCCCAGAGCAAAGCAGCAGGGTTTCTGAGAGCGAAGGGCAACCATGGAAGGACTAAATAAAAGGAGGTTGGGTTCCAAAGTAGATGTCTAGAGCATTCAGGAAGACTTTGACCAATTATTTCAGCTGGAGCAGAATGTTTCTGCAAGTGTGCCTGGAAGTTTGAAAATGGAGGTGGCCATTTTTGACAGTTCATATTTTGGTGGAACATTGCTGGATTTATGCTGAAAGACAAACATATGATTGTGACAATTGCACTCACCTTTCCTTATAGATTTTTTAGATTGATGTTCTTGTCTGATTCAGTCTTTGGCATAAAATGAAGCCCTACGACAGGAAATTCAGGACTGAGCCAGTGTGCAATGGTAGGGAAGTTATTTTTAGAGATGTCCTTTGTCTCTTTAGTTTCAGCTGCTTGAAACTTCAGTGCTTTAATGGTTAGCAGATGTATTGATAATTAAATAATTAAGCATCAATTAAGTAATAAACACCAAAGTTGGGGTGATTTTTGTTGCTATTATTAGCCACCAAAACGAGAGTTTGTGTGTTCTGAATGAATCTCTGAACTGTTCCAATAATACCAGATGAAATAAATTTAGAAGTTACTTTTGTGCCAGAGTGGACAAAAAAGATGGCATTGTCCTGAGTGCCAAGAAGACATGTTTCCACCACTCAATAATTAGTACAAATTTACTCATGCCAGTGTAGAAAACCAGCCTGGGTATTACTGCAAAGTAACCACGTGAGATTGTGTTAGTGCAGTGATGGTTGAGCTCATCTCCAGTTGGATTTCACAATGTGACTCCTAATCCTTTTTTTTGCACTGTAAAAAAAACCCAACCCAACCAACCAAAAAACCCCACCAAAGAAAACCAAACTAAAATAACTCTCCTGCCCTATATGAAAGAAACCCAATTTGTGCTTATGCAGATAGATTGTTTTCAGTAAGAACTACCTCTTAGCTCTGTAGTTGCTTGAATCCTAACACACAGGAAGACTCTTGCTTTCTTGTCTCAGCTTTCTGATAAAAGAAACCTTTCCTATGCTCCCATCAATGCAGCCTGACTCACTGATGCTGTTTGTGCAAGGGAAAGGCAAACTGTAAGCAATGTATTCCATACCTGATTCCTGTAGGTAAAGACATTTGGTACCCAGCAGCTTGTGCACTAGCATGACACCAGTTACTCTCTTTTCCAGTCAGAATTAGATCAGGTAAGGAAGATGAATAGAGGGCAGGACTAATCTGAAACCTAGCAGCCTAGATTAAAAGGGAGAGAACGGCAGGGTTTGAGGTGATTCTTTCCTTTCTGAAAGGCCAACAGAGAATTTTAGGGGATGATGGAGAGTCCAACCCCCCCACCAAAGCAGGATCACTCAGGGCAGGTCACACGGTTCAAGACTTCTTATGGTTCAAGACTTCTAAAATAACTGGGCCGAAACACTCTCTGAAAACGTTCTTTGGTGCATCACACCTTAATTTCAGTTTGTGTGTGAGAAAGAAAGGAAGAGAGAGATAATCTAATGGTTATTTGTCTAAATACATTCTAGGAAACTCTTCTCAAGTCTGTGGCTTCTATTCAGAAGTATTTCGGAAGCCTTTCTGCTCACAGATCAGATCAAAGACCTCTTCCTGCAAGCTGTTTCTTGCTGTGTGCCCAGACCACGTTAGCTAAAACATTTTGTTTGCCATTTCCTTTTTGGTAATGTGGTGATTTCTGAAAGCTGCTATCAGGGTTTGAAACAGTGATTGGTGATAGAGAGGAAGAATAAGAGATGACTTTTCCTTCAGTGGAAAGCTAGATATGAAGGAGGAGAACAGTAAGTATTGGGATGATGATTGCTGATAGCATTTCACAAATTAAACCATCCTATAACCCCTCTGAATCCATCAGAGAGTAATACTGATGTGCTACAATGAGCTGAGAAGGTTTAAGCTCATGGCCTGAACTCTGTGGCTGGTTGGGTTGGGCTTCTTGAACACTGTTTTGGATCAGTAATGTGAAATAATGTGTCTTCACAGGATAAACAATGGAGTGGTCTCAAAACCAGTGTCAGGACACACAGTTATTTGAACTGTGTGAATCCACCTCCTTTTATCATTGTGCACATTGTAAGTTGTTTGTTCCAAATTTGTTTTGTTCCAAACAGAATACACTTTATAGCTATAAGGTGAAAGAAGGGTAAGGAATAAATATCTAAAGGGCAGTTGCCACGAGGATCTGGACAAACTTTTTCAGTGGCGCCCAGTGATAGGGCAAAGAGCAATGGGCACAAACTGGAGCACAAGCAAGTTTTGCCTAAACATGAAAAAAACTTCTTTACTTTGAGGGTGATGGAACACTGGAGCTGGCTGCCCAGAGAGGTAGAGTTTCCTAATCTGGAGGGATTCCAAACCCACCTAGACATGATCCTGCACAACCTGCTTTGTGTGACCCTGCTTTAGCGAGGGGGTTGGACTAGATGATGACCACAGATCACTTCCAACTATCCCATGCTGGGATTCTGTGATTCTGTGTACTTTAGTGGTGCTACTTCATTTACAGTGGGAAAAAATCCTACCTGCATAGTAAACTTCTCTTCAGAACGGCCTAGCAATTTGCAAGGAACCTTAGTTGGGGAATGTTGCCACCCACTGCTGTTATTAAGCTTCGTGACTTGTAAATTCAAGGTGATGAATGTTGAAATGTAGTGCTGAAGTAGTGGGAATTTGAGAGGCAGCAAAAGAAGGGGAGTTGCTTTACTGGAAGGAAAATGTACCACACATGCCTGCTTTTCAGATTCCAGCCATGCTGTGTGGTGAACATGCAGACACCACATTTAGGAAACATAGGAGTGTACCTGATAAAAGGATCCCTCCTGCAGAACCAGATGGTAGGATGTTGATATTCCAGCATGGGCTTTCATCTGGCATTTTTGTGCATTCTCCTGTGTCCCACATTGAATTTGCTGTGTCAGCCATGGAATCATAGAATGCTGGGGGTTGGAAGGGACCTCCAGAGATCACTGAGTTCAACTGCTCTGTAAGGCAGGACCACTGAATGCAAGGGAATGCATCCAGATGGATTTTGAACATCTCCAGAGAAGGAGACTCCACAACCTTTCTGGGCAGCCTGCACCAGGGCTCCAGCACTCTCACAGTAAAAATGTTTTTTTTTTTTTCTCATGTTGAGATGGAATTTCCTGTGATTGAGTTTATGTCCATTGCTCCTTGTCCTGTCACTGGGTATCACTGAAAAGAGACTGGCTCCATCCTCCTGATGGCCACTCTGCAGCTATTTACAGGCATTGATAAGGTCCCCTCTCAGCTGTCTCCTCTCCTGACCAAACAGCCCCAGGTCTCTCAGTCTTTCCTCATCAGAAAGATGCTCCAGTCCCTTAAGCATTCTCGTAGCTCCCTGTTGAGCTCTCTTCAGTAGTTCCCTGTCCCTCCTGAACTGGAGAGCCCAGAACCATACACATGCCCCATGTGCCTATGAAAATGGTGTCCTCTCACCACCTACCCTTGCTAGCCACAGGCTCCATAAACTCCACTTTGGTGATGTATTCAACATGAAAAAACCAGAGTGCCAAGCAAGCAGCTAAGGTATTTCTGGGTCAAAATGATGTATCCCTACTTCATCATGCTTTTCTTTCATGATGAATGGCACCATTTTGGGTGCCATAGCTCAGACCAGGACTTTTTCTTTGTTTTAAGTAAGTCAGGGTAGTGATCTGAGAAAGAGAGAACCCTGCAGCAGTGATTTGTTGGGTGCTGGGAAATGAAATTTGTTGGGAAGGAAAATAAATGCCAGCCAAGGGCTGAAAATGAATCTTGTGAAACTTTGTGCTAACCTGGGCCTTCTGACTGGTTTTTATTCCACATTTTTTTGATTTAATCTGCTTTGGGACCTGGGAGGTATTTTTAAAGAAATGGAACAGTTTTGTGAACTCTGGAAGGCTGAAGCTATTTCTGTTGAAATTGCCTTCCTAGCTGTGTCTCAGGTTCCCATATGTACTAAAAATGTGCTTTTGTTCTTTGGTGTTACAGTGGGATTTAATCCACTGTGAAAACACCTGAAATGTAGGCTCACTGGTTGGTTGGTTTGTTTTTTCCATGCTTGGGTTAGTAACTGTCATGGTCAGGAATTTTGCCCTGTCAGTCTTCTGTGATACTGATGTAGTTCTCTCAGTGGAAAATGTACTGCAGGGAGCAGAGACTGCAGGAAAGGAATCCCAGTAAGATTTGCTAAGGGCAACTGATTATGATTTTCCATCATTTTATGGTATGTGGGCCCTTAAAAGTGTTGGGGGTGCTCTACAGAGTACTGTAGAGCAATATAAATACACTGATAACACATTTGGTTTTTTTTCTACTGCTTTCTGTATTCCAGTTCCATGTTTCCACAACCTTGACTTGCCTGTTTTCATTTGTGCCCCACTTATTACCAAGAAGAAACATTGGGGGATGGTTGAGAAAGGGATTCTCATCCTCTTCTTGGGGATCAGATCTGGAAGGGTTTATTGCTGAAGTCTTATGTAGGTACCTGGCTGACTGCAGATAACTCAAGGGAAAATCATACCTTAAGCATTAGACCCTTATGCCTAAAAAGCATAACTGAAAGGAGGTTGTAGAGAGGTGGGGGTTGGTCTCTTCTCCTAAAGAACCAGCAATAGGACAAGAGAAAATGGCCTCAGGTTCCAGCGCAGGAGGTTTAGGCTTCTTCACCAAAAGGATTGTCAAGCCCAAGAGAAGGCTGCCTAGGGAAGGTGGAGTCACCATCCCTGGAGATATTGAAAAATATATAGATGTGCTGCTGAGGGACATGGTTTTGTGGTGACCTGACACCGTTGGGTTAGCAGTTGACAAATTTAAAGGTCTCTTCCAACCTAAATGATTCGGTGATCAAGCTGTGACTGGGTGGGTTTAAACTGGACATTAGGAAATTCTTTTTTCCAGCAAAAGTGGTCAGGCATTGGAATGAGCTGCCCAGGGAAGTGGTGGAGTCACCAACCCTGGATGTGCTTAAAAGTCGTCTGGATGTGGTGCTCAGGGATATGGTGTAGGGTGCACCTCATAGAGTAGGGTTGTTGGTTGGACTTGGTGATCCTGAGGGCCTTTTCCAAATGGAATGCTTCTGTGTTTCTGCCTCTTGTCACCTTGAAGAAGTGGAGCCTGTGTTTCAAAAGCATAGAAGGACACCTCCTGCATGAAGGTAATAGTTTAAAATATCTGATTCTTGTGTGATGAAGCTACCTGGCTGAGAAAATTAATACTGAAGCATGAAGAGAAGCCTCTGGGGAGACCTAATCACACCTTCCAGTACCTGAAGGGGGCCTGCAAGAGGGCAAGAGAGGGACTGTTTATGAAGGCCTGCAGTGATAGGACTCTGCTCTTGTGAGACCCCACCTGGAGTACTGTGTGCAGCTCTGGAGCCCCCAGCACAAGGAGGACATGGAACTGTTGGAGTGAGTCCAGAGGAGGCCACCAAGATGCTCAGAGGGCTGGAGCAGCTCTGCTATGAGGACAGGCTATGAGAGTTGTGGCTCTTCAGCCTGGAGAAGAGAAGGCTTTGAGGAGACCTTGGAGTGGCCTTCCAGTATCTGAAAGGGGCTACAGGAGGGCTGGGGAGGGACTACTTGCAAGGTCCTGTAATGACAGGATGAGCAGTAATGGGTTTGAACTGGCAGAGGGGAGATTTCAACTGGATGGTAGGAAGAAGTTCTTTCCAGTGAGGGTGGTGAGACACTGGCACAGGTTGCCCAGGGAGGTTGTGGCTGCTCCCTCCCTGGAGGTGTTCAAGGGCAGGTTGGATGAGGCCTTGAGTGAGCTGTTCTAGTGGGAGGTGTCCCTGCCTATGGTGGGGGGGTGGAACGATGATCTTTGAGGTCCCTTCCAACCTAAACTATTCTATGATTCTATGATTACATTTAGATTAGATGTTTAGGAGCAATTTCTTTACCTTTACCATGAGGGTAGTTGAGCACTGGAACAGTTTGCCAGAAAGATGGTTGAGGCCACATCCCTGGAGATGGTGAGGCTTGACAAGGCTCTGGGTGACCTGATCTAGTGGAGGATGTCCTCGCTCACTACAGAGAGGGTTGGACTAGATGACCTTTAGAGATCACTTCCCACCTGGGTGATTCTATGATTCCCTGGTAGAAACAGAGACTTCTAGAAGGTAATGTACATTCCTGCTAGTCAAAAAGAGCTACTGTGATTACTCTTTAGTTTAGTAGTGTTACCACAAGTGGATGTCTGTTATTTCTCTGTGGATTGCATGAAAATCCTTTGGAAATCTATTTAAGGAACTATATAAATAATTTGGGTCCAAACTTCTTTTTATTGCTCTCTACATCATGTGCTGTAGACATTTCATATGCACTCTGACATGCAGTTGATTTATTTGCACTACTATGTGGACAGGTTTATGAGCTCAGGTTCAGTAGATGCTTTGTAATGCTTGTGAATGTTGCAGTGGAAAACTGACTGGAAAGAAACAAAGAAATGAAGAAATGTGAGTTGAGCATTGGTGGAAATTGTCAGCCATGATAGCAATGTGTTTTGTTCCATGGACCCCCTCAACTTGCTTGGTTTTCTCTTTCTTGGGAGGAAGTTTCCAGTCTGCTGTAGACTGATCGTATGTCCCAGCTTTTTCTTGCCGCATGCAGCAGTCTCACTTTGGTTTGTCCTTATGGTATACAAATAGCTGCTTTCACATAGATAAATGAGCTGCAAAGAGGAGGGGGTGCAGCCTTTGTAGCAGGGCCTGTTGTGACAGGACAAGGGATGGTGGTTTGAGACTGAAAGAGGGACAGGAAAAAGTGTTGTACACGGAGACTGGTGAGGCATTGGCCCAATTTGCCCAGAAAGGAGATAGATACCCCAACCATGGAACCACTCTAGTCCAAGTTGGATGGGGCTTTGAGCAACTTGGTCTAGCTGAAGGTGTCCTTGCTCAGTGCAGAAGAGTTGGATTAGACAACCTTTAAAGGTCCCTTCCAACACAAAGCATTCTGTGATTCTGTTTCTGTCCTGAATTCCTCTTTGTATAGCTACACTTTGATAAGTAGCAGACAAAACAGAAGAAGGATTAACAAGAATATTATTCACAAGCATTTTGATGCCTACCCTAGAATGAGTTTGAATGTATTTAAAATGTAAACCCACCTAAGCTGCTTTTTTTGCTACCATGTCCAGTTTTTAGCAGGTAAGAACCTATACTCAATGTTAAGTATAGTGTGTTGAACTTGGTACATTTCCAGACTGGAGTATTCCACCATCAAAATTCATCAAAATTCCACCATCTATCCATCAAAAATCCAGAATGAATGAAATCCCAGAGTGGTCATGGCTGTTTCCCATTTATTCTGTGTGATGCCCAGCACAGAGCAGGGTATTTTAAACTAACGTCATAAACTAAACTGTCATTAATATTAGTTAATATCATAAGCTAAAATTCTGTGGAGGTCTTTAATTAATGCAAAGAAAAAGGGAAATTGATGTTTTAAACTGTGACTCACATTCACTGAAGTCATGAACTTCTAAATCCTCACCTGAGGAGAGTCATAACAGGAATGTTCATTGTAATGCCGTAGCAAAGTGCTGTTCCAAGTTAAGTTCCTAGAAGAGATTTTGCAGCTTTTTTACCCTGTCCATGCTTATATGTTTTGGTAAGGAGTGAAATAGTTCACCATGTCAACAGTCTAGAATCAGAGAATGGTGGGCGTTGGAAGGCACTTCTGGAGATCATTCAGTCCAGCCCTCCTGTAAAAGGGAGGTTCACCTAGAGCAGACCACAGAGGAACACCTTTGGGCAGCTTGTTCCAGTGCTACATCACTCTTACAGTAAAGGAGTTTTTTGCTTATATTTAGGTGGAACTTTCTATGTTCCACTTTGTGCCTGTTGCCCCTCATCCTGTCACAGAGTACCAGTGCAAACAGACTGGTCCCTTCTTCTTGACACCCAACTTTCAGGTATTGATCAGCATTAATAAGATCTCCTTTCAGCCTGCTCTTCTCCAGGCTACACATCCCTAGGTCTCTCAGCTTTTCCTCAGCAGACAGATGTTCCAGTCCCTTAATCATCCTTGTAGCCCTCTGCTGCAATCTCTAACATTTATTAGAAATAGAAGAAGGGGACACAGTCTCAAGTTGTGCCGAGGGAAGTATAGGCTGGATGTTAGGAGGAAGTTCTTCACAGAGAGAGTGATTGGCATTGGAATGGGCTGCCCAGGGAGGTGGTGGAGTCACCGTCCCTGGAGATGTTCAAGAAAAGCCTGGATGAGGCACTTAGTGCCATGGTCTAGTTGACTGGCTAGGGCTGGGTGCTAGGTTGGACTGGATGATCTTGGAGGTCTCTTCCAACCTGGTTGATTCTATGAATTTATCTTGCCAGCAGAATTTATGATTTCAAATTACTGAAGATGCTGTTTTAGGCTTGTCTTGCCAACAGAATTTACTATTTCAAGTTAATAAAGATTCTGTTTTAGGCCCAGAGCTGTATACTTGGAACCTCTTTGTAAACACGAGGTGGTACTGGGTTTAGTTTAAAATAGGAAGAGAGGAAAAGAGGAAGAAATCTCATGTTACTGTGTGCTGTTTGCTTTTGAAGGCAGATGTCTCAAGTACCAAAGTGACTTGTTAAAAAGCAGCTGAGAGAGAACTTTCTAACAGGTCTCGAGCAATGCATTTGTGAAGTTCAAATGTGTATCTCATTCTGCTGCTTCAGGTTTCCCAACCATTCATCTGTGGAAAGGAATGCCATAGGGTTAAGGATTGTCACTGTCCCCTGGGGCTGACCCCAGTCCTAGAGGTGAAATGGCAGAGCCTGTAGCCTGGCTGTGATTAGCAGCTAGTGCCAGAAGAGACTAAACAGCAGCAAAACATACTTTCACTCACCCTGGGAGAGAGAACATTTAAAAAGCTGTGTTGCCAGTAAGCTGCAAGTAGAAGAGGCTGGAAGATGAGGTTCTGCAGCGTCACTTTGATTTTTGTTAGGTGTCTGTAACATCCAAGCTTTGAAGTTGTTCTGGCAAGTGGTGATTTGTTTGTTGTTGTTAGACATCTCAGCCTGTATTTGCGATGCTTTCCAACAGACTTGAAGATTGCAAATAAATTGAAACAAACAGTTTAAACATACCTTACGTGAGGAATGTGCTCCCCAGAGAGGAACATCCCTCATGTTAGGAATAAGATTTGGATGTCATAGAATCAGTCAGGGTTGGAAGGGACCACAAGGATCATCTAGTTCCAACTGCACTGCCATGCCCAGGGACACTCTACCCTAGATCAGACTGCCCACAGCCCCATCCAGCCTGGCCTTAAACACCTCCAGGGATGGGGCCTCAACCACCTCCCTGGGCAACCCATTCCAGCCTCTCACCACTCTCATGCTGAAGAACTTCCTCCTCACGTCCAACCTGACCCTACCCACCTCCAGCTTTGCTCCACTCCCCCTAGTCCTGTCACTCCCTGATATCCTGAAAAGTCCCTCCCCAGCTTTTTTGTAGGCCCCCTTCAGACACTGGAAGGCCACAAGAAGGTCACCTCAGAGCCTCCTCTTCTCCAGACTGAACAGCCCCAACTCTTTCAGTCTGTTCTCACAGGAAAGGTGCTCCAGCCCTCTGACCATCCCTGTGGCCCTTCTCTGGACACACTCCAGCATGGCCATATCCTTCTTGTAATCGGGACTCCAGAACTGGATGCAGTACTCCAGGTGGGGTCTCACCAGAGTGGAGGAACAAATTCTTCACCATGAGGGTAGTGAAACACTGGAACGGGTTGCCTAGGGAGGTAGTTGAGACCCCATCCCTGGAGATATTCCAAGTGAGGCTCAACAGGCCTCTGGACAACCTGATCTAGTTGAGGATGCCCCTGCCTGCTGAGGAGGGGGTTGGAATCAATGACCTTCATTGGTCACTTCCGACCCAGACCATTCTATGATTTAAAAGGCATGACAGTGCTGGGTTAATGTTTGGACTTGATCTTAAAGATCCTTTCCAACCAAAACAATTCTGTGATTCTCTGAATACATTTAAACTTTAAGTCCTTGCCACCTATTTGCAGCACAAAAAAGCTGATTGATGCTGCTTCCTCTTTGACCCTGTGCATGGGTTGCTTCTAAGAAGGGATTCCTTTAACATAAAAGTTGCTTATCTCTTGGAACATTTGTTTTCCAAAGTGATATTTCAATCTCCTTCATAGAAAAAAAAAAAAAGGTTAATACTGCTTGTTGTAGTCAGCTTCTTCAATTTTACTCTAAATATTTTGATGTGTGAATAATTTGGTTTCTTAACCAGCAGCTGCTGGAAATATACTCTTACGAGGAATTTATTTAGTTTTAAAGAGAAAATCCAAGCCTGAGCAGTAGTAATGGTCTGCAGAGATGTATGTTGACACGAGCAGCTGATGGAGAAACAGAATATGGATTGTGTGCTAGAACTTCAGATTACAAAACTTAGATCAGCATTTTTCTTGGGCAGGAAGGTTTGATATTTGTTAGACCATAATTCCTCTTCTGGATGTTTGGAAGTGTTCACCATGAGATGCTGCAGTGTGAGTGGGTGGATCTGGCAGGAAACTACCACTTATAGCCTAGAAAAATGAGCTTCTATGGTGTAAAAATAGATATAAGATGTGGCACAGAAGCTCCTTTGTCTCTTGAGACTGGCCGGCACTGTGTGAGGATGACATTCATGTGAAAGCACTGATTGGAGGTATTGATCAGGGGTTTATTAATCATTCACTACAGGAAAATGAAACCAATTATCTCTGCAGTGGCTTTTTGAACCGTTGGGGATCTGGGAGCTGAGCAACACATCTGCAATATTAGAACAGAATTCTAATCATGCTGTAGATTGAGTTAGTCTTACCTTAAGCAATTGAGATATTTTACACAAAGCTTGCTTACTGCTCAGAAATACTTTTTCAGATGTTTCAGCTTG
The DNA here is from genome assembly GCF_015220805.1 of Pogoniulus pusillus. Classification (NCBI taxonomy): domain Eukaryota; kingdom Metazoa; phylum Chordata; class Aves; order Piciformes; family Lybiidae; genus Pogoniulus; species Pogoniulus pusillus. Next base: position 20,678,675 of record NC_087265.1, read on the forward strand.
AAAGCTTTTGGAGCAAATCTTCACGAGGCTGAGAGAATCCTTGAAGAATAATTCGGCAGGATTTTAGGGTTTGCTTTGGAAATGGACCCATCTGTTATTTCAGCATGAGCAACAGCAGAACAATTTAGAGGACAATGTGGAGCTTTGTTTTCATATTGGAGAAGTCATTAGCTATCTGTGTCTCCATCTTGTCAAGTTCCTCTCAGACTGCCTGGGGAGAGCTTAAGTTTCCAGTGGGTCTTAGTAACCTTAGGACAAGGTTTTGGTTTCTGGATTTTTGGAGTAGTAGCTCTCTGTGTACCTCTGGGTTTCAGAGCTGTATTCACTCAAGCTTTTGAGACGAAGCTATCTTGCAAAGCATATGCTGGCAGTCTAATTAAAGTATTTTTTTCTTGAAAACAATCAGTTTGCATCTAAGGAAGGTTTTACCTACTGAAGTGGCAATATACACCAGTAGTAGGAAAAAGGAAAAAAAATCAGTCTCATTTAGTCATAAAGACTAATTAATTCATAAAGCTTAGTGAGGTGACTCTTCAAACTGCTGCAGGCAGTTCCCAGACCAACTACCAACTGTGGCAGCTCCTAGTGTCTTGCCATATTCCAGCATCCTGGAATACTGGTCCAGTTTTGGTCTCCTCAGTTCAAGAGAGATAGGGATCTGCTGGAGAGAGTCCAACAGAGAACCACGAGGATGACTGGGGGACCTGAGCATCTCCCATATGGAGAAAAACTGAGGGCCCTGGGGCTGTTTGGTCTGGAGAAGAGAAGGCTGAGAGGAGGTCTGATCAATGTATACAAATATCTGTGGGGTGGGTGTCAAGTGTAGGGGACCAATCTCTTTTTGGTGGTCAGCAGCAATAAGACAAGGAGCAATGGATGCAAACTTGAGCATAGAAGGTTTCACCTCAACATGAGGAGAGACTTATTTACAGTGAGGATGACATCACTGGAACGGGCTGCCCAGAGAGGTTGAGGAGTCTCCTTCTCTGGGAGACTTTCACGACCTGTCTGGATGCATTCCTGTGTGGACCACCCTAGGAGATCCTGCCTTGGCAGGGGGATTGGACTTGATGATCTCTGGAGGTCCCTCCCACCTCGAAAGTTCTGTGATCTTGCTGTCTCTGTGCCCTTGTGGCCTTTATGTAGGACCAAGAGCTCACCCTCAGAGCTTAGTGCAAGTGTCTTTGAAGATGTCCAAGGAGCAGCTTAATCTACCTGGACAGAACTTTCTTCTGCAGTCCTTAAAATACTTTCTTCTGCTACTCTCTATTGGCTCATCAGGAGATGAGAATTTCTTGTTCAGAACTGCTTTGCTGGCCACTGTGAATTAGATTCCAGTTAGATAGCCTGTGGTGTTTTGTGCACTAAGAAATTAGGCTTGAGGTGAGGAGAAAGTTCTTCACTGAGAGAGTCATTGGACACTGGAATAGGCTGCCTGGGGACGTGGTGGAGTTGCTGTCCCTGGGGCTGTTCAAGGCAAGGTTGGACGTGGCACTTGGTGCCATGGTCTAGCCTTGAGCTCTGTGGTAAAGGGTTGGACTTGATGATCTGCGAGGTCTCTTCCAATCCTGATAATACTGTGATACTGTGAAATTCAGAGATATGAAAATGCATACAAGTACCATTGGAGGCTCTTTTCCAATGTCCTGTAATATCTTCAAACCTTACTTCAGTTTCCACTCTTGTAAAGAGTGGCCAGGCACTGGAACAGGCTGCCCAGGGAAGTGTTAAGAGTCACCATGATCCCTGAAGGTGTTTTGAAAAACATGGGACATGGTTTAATGGCCATAGTAGTGTTAAGTCAACAGCTGGACTCAGTGATCTTAGAGGTCTTTCCCAACCAAAACAATTCTATGACTGTGAATTCTGTGTGTTCTCACTGCATGATGTGACTTGGTTAAGTTTTGCTTCCTTCTATTGCTGTCTGAGGTAGAATCTTTGGTGCTGAGTTAAAGTAATTTTCCCCTTTGAGGGGACTGGAAATTTCCCATGTCTTGAAAGGAGCATTATAGCATAGAAATGTTAAGGCTGAATATGATTCTGCAGCTTGATACCAAAGACTCTGCTATATACATATTGATGAAGCAGGAGATTCATAGGGCAAACATGGAATAAACCTTGCTCAGTCCTGGCTAGAGTAATAAATATCTAGGGCATATAGACTGAACACAAAAACTTTGAACACAAATGATTGGTCTGTCTTGGAGAGGGAATTTCACTACCACAAAGAAGACAATTTGAGATTCATCTGCAGGCCATGGATTTCCACTCACATTTTCCCATCAGTATTTAAAGAATTTTTTTTCCCAAAGTATTTAAGTGAACTATTTATTCTGTAGCACCAGTGCAGGTCCCTATAAAATTGTATAGTTTAGAATAAAAACAAATGGTGTTGTCGAAATGTAAATATGTATATATATAAAATAATAATTTCTGTAGCACCTGGTTAAGTTTGTGAAAGATTCTGCACTGGGTTCTAGTATTTGGAGGTGAAAGTGACTGTTAGACCATCTGTTCTCAGTCCCTCTTCATATCACCATTCATTCTCACCTCTTTACCCTTGAGCCCTGTGTCCTGTGTTGGACCAAACTTACTGATCACATCATTGTTACAGAACTTAGTGTCCCCTCATTCTTCTAGTTTCTCAAGAACTGTTAAGGTACCTTTCATTTTTTGGACGGCTTCTCATCTAATTGGAACCTGTTGGAGCAGGTTCAGAGGAGGACACAAAAATGACCTGAGGGCTGGAACCCCACTGCTGTGAGGACAGGCTGAGAGAGTTGGGTTTGTTCAGCCTGGAGAAGAGAAGGCTCCAAGGAGATCTTACTACAGCCTTTCGGTACTTGAAGTGGCTTACAGAAAGATGGAGACAGAATTTTTACCAGGGTGTCCCTCCTGAAAGAGGGACACTTAGACTAGATAGAAGGAAGGATTTTGGCCACAAAGTTGTGAGAAACTGGTGCAGGTTGCCCAGAGAAGTGGTAGATGCCCCATCCCTGGAATCACTCCAGGTGAGAGGCTCTGAGCAACCTGTTCTAGTTGATGATGTCTTCACTCACTGTGGAACGGTTGGACTAGCTGACCTTTAAAGGTCCTTTCCATGCTTTGATTTGGTGCAGTCTCTCAGACACAGGTGAGGTTATTGTGGACATTGGGTTCTCCTCTGTGCTTCCTGATAATGTCAGTGGGCTGTAGTATGTCATCAGAGGTCTTATGTCTGGTCAATTTGCATGATGTTGAATGTCTTTGAACCTCAGCATTTACTTAGTGTTTACAGGGATGTACACTAAAATGTATCATCTCTGCCATCCACTGTTCTGTTCATAATGTGATGTAATCTTTATTACTCTTTCCTGCCTCAAGAAAACATTAAAGCACAACAGGGATTCTCTTTGACTTTGAACATTGTTATATCAGTATTTATATGCTGCAGAAACTTTGCCCTAGTGTCATTTGGAGTCATTTGAGGCTGATTGTGATGTGGTGATCACCTAATAATAGCCAGGGATCTGGAACTGACCCTGTCACAGCTTAGCAGGTTTTAGTGCCTCTTACAGAGGGTGTGCCAATTCCAGTTCCTTTCAGTGAGGTTTATTGGATATGTTGTGGCAATCTTTAGCCTGGTCTGGGTAAAGGACCATGTCTGTAATGATGGGCTGAGGGATTTTAGGTTTAGATTTTGTTTGGTTGTTTTTTTTTTTTTACTTTCATCTACACAGATCAGCTCTATTACAAATAATTTTCATTGCCTGTTTAAGAGCCTTGGAACTCTTGCTGAACCAGGTGCTGTGAGGCATGACTATGCAGTGATGTACCCTCAGTGAGCTCCCTCTTCTCCTTCTGTCATCTTTCTAGCTTGTTTCTGCACTCTAATGGCATATAATGAAGTCAGCTCCTGGTGGGGGCTAAGAAGTCCTCAAGCAGATTTGTAGAAGAGTTCCACATCTCAAGGAAATTACATTAAATTGTAGATGCAATACACAGATGTGTTCCTTTAAGTGTAATAAGCAAACCAGCTGTTACAGGGGGATGAAAAGATTTTTGAGACAAGTAACTTAGTATATTCAGAATCCAATCCAACCACTTAATTTTAATAACATATTGTACAATCATAGAATCAGAATGGTCTGGGTTGGAAGTGACCTCCAAAGGTCATCCAGTTCAACCCCATCTGCAGTCAGCAGGGGCATCCTCAACTAGATCAGGCTGCCCAAAGCCCTGTCGAGCCTCAGGTGGAATATCTCCAGGGATGGGGCTCCAACCACCTCCCTGGGCAACCTGTTCCAGTACCCTCATGGTAAAGAAGTTGTTCCTAACATCTGATCTAAACCCACTCTTCTCTATCTTGAAGCCATTGCCCCTCATCACATCACTACAGGCCTTTGAAACAATCTCTCTCTATGTACTAGAGTTGCTAGACAAATGAGCAATTGTCTAACAACTAACATAACAGTTAAGAAAAGGTTAGCAACATTTTCCAAGCTATTGGTTGGATGACATCCTGACCTGTAGTTACAAACTGCTTTATAGCCATTGTGGAGAACATGGTTTCTATAGTAGTGTACGGAGCTGGTAATCCATGGGGCAGGATTATTCAGTAGAGAATCAATAAATACCAGTGTCTAGGAGTGATTTTACAGTGTAATTCATAGAATGGTTTGGTTTGGAGGGACCTTGACGATCAGCTCATTACAATCCCCCTGGTATTGATGGGGACACCTCCACTAGGCCAGGTTTCTCAAGGCTTCATCCAGCTTGGCCTTGACCACCTTCAAGGAGAGGACATCCATGACCTCCCTGGGCAACCTTTTCCAATTTGATCATTTGCAACCACATCCACGAAGCAATTGTTTAAAAATATGAATGTATTTTTTCTGATGAACAGGTAGAAAATAATGAGTGGAGCTATTCTTGGGCTTTATATTCCAAACTGAAGAATATTAAGATTTTAAAGTGGTTTCAATGGCTAAATACTCAGCAGCTATGCAAGATTATTTTGTTTTAATTCACTTTTCCTATTAATTTATTGTTACTACTTCACGAATGCCAGAACTTTGTGTTGCTCAGCTACCATTGTTGAGATTTGTTGGAAAGACTCTGTGAAGTACAACAAAGAATCACAGAGCTCTAAGATTTGTATGATGCTGGTCTGAGGCTAATTGGAATATTTTACTGAGAGAAATGAAATCTGTAGATCTGAGAAGGAAAAAAACCAACATTACCCTATATTACTCATTCTTCTGCTGAGAAACACAACTAGTCAAAATATAGATAGGACACTTCTCACACACTTCTCAGCTCCCAGTTCTGCTCCTTCTTTCTGGCAGTCTGGTCTCTGTGGTTGCCTCTGCCTTAACTCTAATCCTACCTAACCCTTTTTCCTCTAACCTCCTCATTGTCTTTTTGATGTCTCATCTCAGATCTCCAGCTTTATCACGTAAGATATGCATGGGTTGATCTGGTTATTTCTGAAGGGAGGAAAGAGGGGCAGAGGAAGTTTGGGTCAGGAGCACTCCTGACAATCTGATTGTTCTGGGAGGGGTATTGTGTTTCTGTGTTATTTTTAACTTGTATACAGCTGCATATTTTTGTGATATATAGTAAATGTCTGCTTGTATACTGTGCTAAGCTGTAAATGTAGCTTCATTCCTAAACTTCCATCTCGTCCAAGTCTAGCCTGGGTGATTTCAAAAGAGTGGTGGTGGTGGTGAACACCCAAGCCATCACATTATTATATTTGAATTATTGGCTGTGCTGAGTGTAAACTATACTTGCTCTGCTTAACATCCAAGAGTGTAAGGGGCCCTAAAACAACAAGGCTGTTTATATTCCTCAAGTGTTGATATCCAAGGAATGCCTCAAAGTGACGTTTGCTTCTGAGCACAATTTATTTATAACTTTCTCTTTGTTAAAATGCTGCAGCCCAACATGCAGAACTGTGCTGCATGAGTCAGCCTTGAAACCGTGTTATTTAGAGTGTTCTTCTAACAGACTGAAAGGGTATTTTGCACCCCCTAAGCCTTGTTGATACAGATCTGTTGAATCATTGTCTTCTGAAATATAAGTAGGTCATTGAAAAAAGTGAAGTTCTACTTGGTAGTGATTAAAGAAATAGTCTCTGTTTTGGCATAATCACAGAACCACAGACCTTTAGAGGTTGGAAGGGAGCTCCAGAGATCATTGAGTCCAATCCCAGTGCCAAGCAGGATCACCCAGGGTAGTTCACACAGGAATGCACCCAGGAGGGTTTAGAATGTCTCCAGAGAAGGAGACTTCACAACTTCTCTAGGCAGCCTGTTCTAGAGCTCTGTCACCCTCACTGTTAAGGAGAAACCTTCTGTGTTTCAGTTTGTAGCCTTTGGTCCTTGTCTCATAGCTGCTGCCCACTGAAAAGAGATGGGCCCCATCCACTTGACACCTACCCCTCAGATATTTGTACACTTTGATGAGATCTCCTCTTAGCCTTCTCTTCTCCAGACTAAACAGCCCCGGGACATTCAGTCTCTCTTCGTAGGGCAAATGCTCAAGTCCTCCAATCACATTTGTGGCTCTCTGCTGGGCTCTTTTCAAGTCCCTGTCTCTCTTGAACTGGGGAGCCCAAAACGGGACACAGTATTGCAGGCGTGGTCTCACCAGGGCAGAGTAGAGAGACAGAAGAGCCTCCCTAGACCTGCTGACCTGCAATTTTATCACTAAGACAGACTTGCTCCCTGTGTTGAAAAAAGACACATTTTCACCTTACTAATTTGCTCCTGGTGGAAGAGAATTAAACCAGAAAAATTACTGCATTGTAGTTTTAAATTGCTGGGTTGGTAAGCATTGCACTAAAAATCAGTTAGCTGTGCACAGCTGTGTCAGTGTGTCCTCTTGGAAGTGAACTTCCCTCCAGCAATGCACCAAGGGTACCAACAGGCGAGATTCACCCTTTGCCCCTAAGTAAACACTTGTTTTTATCAGCTTCTTGTCTTTAAACACTTACTAGTACAGGAATGTATTTCAGACCACTGGCAAAATGCCAGCAAGCTCAGTGCTCAGCTTGGTTACTCAATTCACTCAAAACCAAAGCAGGAGTCTGCAGATTTCTAACAACTGCCTCACAGTTAATTAATCTCTTTTAAAATATATAATTTAAATATATCTACATATAATTTAATCTATAAATTTTAAATAATAACTAGTTTTAATTTACTTGTATTAGAAAAATGCTATTACCTAGCTTCAGGTGAGGGTAACCTTTGTTATACTTTGTACATTCTCATCTTTCATACATGAGAGTAACTGCAGCAGCTCACAGCATCTAATACAGATTTAATGTCACACTGACAGTGTGTAATTTATTATTCATTTCCAGTGCCTTCCACAACAGTAAATAAAAAACAACCCAAACAACAAAACCAAGCACACAGCCCACTAGCCACAAATAGACCCTTGTCAAAAAGTCCCTTGTCAGACAGTGAGCAAATTCCTTGTCAAGGCAGGACTTGTGCTGCAAATACAGGAGAAAATTTCAAGGCCCACAAAGTTTGTAGCACAAGAACAGAGATGTGAATGTCAATGTGAAGTGAGTTGTGTGAGTGTACAAAGGAGAGCCTGATCCAACTTTAGTGAAGTTCAAAAATAGTTTTGTGGTTGTTAAATTAGAGGAATCCAAACTCGATTTTCATTTCTGGTTTGCATCCAGAAGGGAGTGGTGAGAGCAGCATTGTTATTTCAACTTTATCCAGGCCTTAGAAAAATAGTTTATTTCCCATAGATACACGTAGTATATGTGTATTAAATCAACCCAGACAATCATCACTCCTAGATCAAAGAAGTAGTAGTATGATTTTTGGGAAGGATAAAGTTGAGCTAAGGTTTTCTGGAATGTTTCTGAATGTCATTTGTTAATTTCAGGTTTGTTTCAGCAGTAATTAAATCTCTGTTGAATCATCCATTTGATTTTATTTATGTGGGGGCGTGGGGGGACACAGCTAAACTTTCCCATTTAACACAAACAGCTCTTTTATTTCTCTCATTTTCCAGTTCCTACCAAACCTTATTCTTGGTTTACAGCTGCTCATAAAAATCTGTATTGTATCTGCATATGGGTACATACATGACACAGTATTTGTGCATATAGAGCAGGAAAGATGTTTGCTGTGATCCTTCAGCAGTGTGGCTGTGCCACGAACATCTACAGAAGCAGACTCAGATGTAACCTTACACAATGATCTTCTTTCTGGTAGAAATCTATCAGTTGCTGGCTATGATCACATCCTCTGCCAGTCTGCTCCCTAAAACACCTTCCTCCTCTCTTTTCCACATGAGCTCAAGAGCATCTTTTCCCCCACCTTTTCCAGGTTTCCCCTGGAGTTGTATCTTGTATCTTGCCAGCTCAAAAAGTGCTAGAAAACAGGGAGACCTGATATGGAAACACTGACATGACTTTATCTATAGCATAGCAGCTTAAACCATCTGTTTCCAATGAGGTGGTTGTTATCTTTCCTTGTCAAGCTTATCACTACAAAAATATTTTGCTCTCTTCTTCACTGTCTCCAAGATACAGGATTGTAGTTACAGCTGTGATAAGGGTGAGCTTTATGAAGAGTATTTATGCCCTTTGATAGTAAACACACCCATTTATGCATATTTTGCTGCCAGAGGTAAAAAGCTCTCTTCCTTTTTATACTCTCCCAGTTCCTCAGTTTCAGTAGTTCTGCAGGGGTGCAGCACAAAGGATCACACACACCTAGACATGCAGCTCATTCTGCAGCTCTTTGAGCTGCTCCCTAGCCATTTGTTTACAGAATGATGCAGCAGATGACTGTGCTTCCATCCCTGGAGGGGTTTGAAAAAGACTAGATGTAGCACTTAGTGCCATGGTTTAGTTAAGCAGTGTTGGGTAATAGGTTGGACTTGATCATGGTCATAAGTGATATGGAAAAGTCTGAGGTTCTCAATGACTTCTTTACCTCAGTCTTCACTGCAAAGGCCTCCAGCCACACTCTTGGAATCACGGAAGATAATGGCAGGGACTGGAAGGAAGAGCTGCCCATCTTAAGTGAAGATCAGGTTCATGACCACCTGAAGAACCTGAAAGTATTCAAGTCCATGGGACCCAATGGGATACACCCATGGGTGCTGAGGGAACTGGCAGATGAGGTTGCTAAACCCCTCTCTATTCTATTCCAAAAGTCATGGCAGTCTGGTGCAGTCCTCACTGACTGGAAGAGGGGAAATATAACTCCCATTTTCAAACAGGGTAGGAAGAAGGAGCCAGGGAACTCCAGGCCAGTCAGTCTCACCTCTGTGCCTGGTAAGATCATGGAGCAGATCCTTATGGAGGCACTACTGAGACAGAAGAATAGTGCAGAGGTGTTTGGGTACAATCAGCATGGCTTCACCAAGGGCAAATCCTGCCTGACAAACCTGGTGGCCTTCTATGAACAGGTTACAACAGGAATAGATGAGGGGTGAGCAACTGATGTCATTTACTTGGATCTGAGCCAGGCCTTTGACACTGTCCCACACCACATCCTGGTGGCACATGGGTTTGATGGGTGGACCGTGAGATGGATAAAGAACTGGCTGGATGGGTGCACCCAAGGGGTGGCTGTCAATGGCTCCATGTCCAAGTGGAGGCCAGTGACAAGTGGAGTCCGTCAGGGATTTTTCCTGGGACCAGCCTAGTTTAACATCTTTGTTGGTGCCATGGACATTGGCACTGAGTGCACCCTCAGCAGGTTTGCTGACAACACCAAGCTGTGTGGCACAGCTGACACGCTGGAGGGAAGGGATCCATCCAGAGGGATGGAGAGGTGGGTCCAAGCCAGCCTTCAACAAGACCAAATGCAAGGTTCTACATCTGGGTCAAGGCAATCCCAAGCACTAATATAGGCTGGGCAGTGACTGGCTGGAGAGCAGCCCTGAGGAGAGGGACTTGAGGGTGTGGGCAGGTGAGAAGCTCAACATGAGCCAGCAGTGTGCACTTGCAGCCTGGAGGGCAAGCAGATCCTGTGCTGCATCAAGAGAAGTGTGGCCAGTAGGGTGAGGGAGGTGATTCTCCCCCTCTACTCTGCTCTGGTGAGACCCCACCTGGAGTACTGTGTCCACTTCTGGAGTCCCTGTTACAAGAGGAGATGGGTGTGCTAGAAGGTGTCCAGAGAAGCATCGTGAGAATGATCAGAGGGCTGGAGCTGCTCTGCTGTAAGTAGAGACTGAGGGAGTTGGGGCTGTTCAGTCTGGAGAGGAGAAGGCTCCAAGGTGACCTTATTGTGACTTTTCAGTATCTTAAGGGGGCCTACAAGAAAGCTGGAGAGGGACTTTTTAGGCTGTCAGGTAATGATAGGACTGGGGGGAATGGAGAAAAGCTAGAGGGTAGGTTCAGACTCGGTGTTAGGAAGAAGTTCTTCACCATGAGGGTGGTGAGACCCTGGAGTGGGTTGCCCAGGGAGGTAGTGGAAGCCCCATCCCTGTTGGTATTTAAGACCAGGCTGGGTGAGGCTCTAGACAGCCTCATCTAGTGTGAGGTGTCCCTGCCCACGGCAGGAGGGTTGGGGCTAAATGATGCTTGTGGTTCTTTCCAGGCCTGACTGATTCTCTGATTCTCTGATCTCGTAGGTCTTTTCCAGCCTGGTTAATTCTGTGATTCTGTGACTATACATGATGGGAGGGTCTGTCTGTGACGATGTTGATCCATCAATTTCATTGCATGTTTACCTGCTCAGACAGACTGAGGGTGAGCTTCTGTATATTTGGCCTGCTGAAAACTGTCTGTCCTTCTTTCTGATCATTGAATGCAATTCTGTCTGTTGTCTTTGTCGTGTGGCAGATTGAGAGCTGGCTGAATGACAGAGCTCAGAGTGTTGTGATCACTGGTACAGTCTAGCTCACTGTGGTCTTTGGGGGTTGGTACTGGGTCCAGTCTTGTTCAATGTATTCCTTAGCAACCTGGATGAAGAAACTGAGTGCACCCCAAAAAAATTCGCTGGCAATACAAAACTGGGAGCAGTGTCTGACACCCTGTCAGACCACAAGGTCATTCAGTGTGACCTGGACAAGCTGGAGAGCTGGGTGGAAGGGAACCTAATGAACTTCAGCAAGGGCAAGTGTAGAGTAAAGCCATGCACCAGTTCAGGTTAGAGGATGACCTGCTAGAAAGGAGCTCTGTGGAGAAGAGCTTGGGAGTGCCGTTTCACTGTGAGCCAGCAGTATGACCTTGTGGCCAAGCAGGGCAGTGATATTTTGGGGTGCATTAAGAAGAGTGTAAGCAGCCAGCTGAAGGAGGTTCTCCTCACCCTCTACTCTGGTGAAGCTACACCTGGAGTATTGTGTCCAGTTCTGGGCTCGCCAGTTCAAGACAGGGAACTGCTGGAGAAAGCCCAACAGAGGGCCATGAAGATGCTGAGAGAACAGAAGCATCACTCTGATGGAAGAGAGGCTGAGACCTGGGGCTGTTTATGCTGGAGAAGAACAAACTGAGAAGAGATTTTCTCCATATTGATCAGCATCTAAAGGATGGGGTTCAGGAGGATGGGGCTAGATTTGTTCTCAGTTGTGCCCAGTGATAGGACATGGGGCAATGGGCACAAGCTGGAACACAGCAAGTTTCACCTAAACATGAGGAAAATCTGTCTTGTGAAGGTGCTGGAGCAGTGGCCTAGGCAGCCCAGAAAGGTTGTGGAGTCTCATTCTCTGGAGAGACTCCAAACTCACCTTGACATTCTGCTGTAGCTGACCCTGCTTTAGCAGGGGGATAGACTAGATGATCTCTGGAGGTCCTTTCCAACCCCCACCATGCTGGGATTCTCTAATAGTCAGACTCATGACAACATCTTGGGAGACTGTAAGCCTTGAAAGATTTTGCTTTAAATGTTGAATAAGGCCCTGATCAATAAAAGGAGAGAAGGATTAGCTCATACAGTGTTGCCCATTCAGTGCTGAAGGCCTGCTGAAGGTAGAAATGCAGAAAGTCTGCTGAGTGGTTTAGGAGTATGAAATGAATGTTTCCTCACATGCATCTGATGTACTGTACAGTAGTGCTGCAAGTGTTAGCTCTCAGATGAATTTTTGTGAAGAGCCTCTCAATCAAGGAGATGTGCTCTCAGGCATCAGCAGCTCACCTTTAGATCACTGTTTCTTTAGGGAAGAAGAGAAGTTATGTATGAAGATAGAAATCTGACCTTGAGTGTTGACTGTTCATTGAGTATTGGAAGGTGTGGATGCAGCACTTGTGTGTGGCAATTCTGGCTGGCCTCACATCCAGAGCTTGGTTTCACTGCACATATGGTGGGTGAGAGAACTGGCTCATTGTTCATATCTTGCCTCTGTGGAGATAAATGTGTGGGTCATATACTGCAGGTCTGCTATGGAGCACACACCCTTGAGAGCCCTGTCTGTATCAAGTACTGATGCCCATCTTTAGTGACCAAAACAGTAGCTCCTTCTCTCCTGCAGTGCTTTTTATTTTAGAAAAAAAAATCCCACACCTTCATTTTAACAACCTTTAGTGCATTTGGTTCCAAGTAGGAGCCTACCAACCTGGTCGGATGTTTGGGGGCAGCTGTGTGAAGCTGCATTAGCACTGACCACAGAAAGAATTAGTGATGAGGAAGGATGCTGGCAATAACACATTTCTTCATTAGTGTGAAGGAACCTAGGAATAGGATACTTGTGTTCTGGACATCATCACAAACTTCTAGTGCACCAGGTGGCTAGGTGCCAGCTGTTTCTAAGAGGAACTTTCTTAGAGTGACAGATATCTCTGTAAGAATATGTTGGTCAGGGGACAGAAGTCAAAATCTTTATCTGGCATGAACTGGAGTCGATCCAGTCTATTGACAGCTACTGAATTTCCAAAGCTGTGAGTGACTCAGCTGCGAATGCAAGCCTGCATTTCCAGCCTCCTTCTTCAGCTGGATGAATTATGAATCCTGTGGTGTTGGAAAAGATATGAGTGCCTTTGGTGATGCTCTTGATGACTGTGATACTGAAGGAGCTAAAATATTAAAGCTCATTCAAAAGCCATGCTGGGTCTGAAGTATAATATTATTCTTTACAATGAGGGTGGTTAGAACACTGGAACAGATTTCCCAGAGAGGTGGTTGAGGCTCCATCCCTGGAGATATTCAAGGTGAGGCTTGACAGGGCAACCTGATCTAGCTTAGGATAGCCCTGCTCACTGCAGGGGGTCTGGACTAGATAACCTTTAGAGGCCACTTCTAATCTGGGAGATTCTATGATTCTAACTGAGTAGCTGAATTTCACTTTGGAAAGGTGTACTTGCACATAGATGTTCCAGTCTTGCTCTTCACAGAAATGTGAGCAGCCACCTCTAAAGGAGGTAAATATCTTGGAGGCAGGAAGGAGCCAAGGTGATAATCTGAGTTCTGTCCTTTTGATCACACTAAGCATCCAACGTTACTGTTATTACCAAGAGTATGATCCAGTGTATTTAGAATCAGAGAATCGCAGAATGGCTTAGGTTGGAAGAGACCTCAGAGGTCATCTATCTACTCCAGCCTTCCTGCCATGGGCAAGGATGCCTCTCAACTAGATTCACTGCTCAAAGCCTTATCCATCCTGGCCTTGAACACTCCCAGGGAGGAGGAACCCACAACCTCCCTGGGCAACCTATTCCATATTGAAGAACTTCCTCCTAAGATCCAGTCTAAATCCACTGTCCCTTAGCTTAAAACCATTCCCCCTTGTCCTGTCACTAGACACCCTTGTAAAAAGTCCCTCTCTATCCTTCCTGTAGGCTCCTTTCTGGTATTGGAAGGCACCTATAAGGTCCCCCCTGAGACTTCTCTAGGCTGAACAACCTCTGTTCCCTCAGCCTATTCTCACAGCAGAGGTGCTCCAGCACCTTTGTGGCCCTCTTCTGGACCTGCTCCAACAGTTCTGTGTCCTTCTTATGATGGGGATAGCAGAGCTGGATGAAGTATTTGAGGTGGGGTCTCAAAAATTCAAACTAGAGGGGCAGAATCCCCTCTCTTGCCCTGCTGGCCACACACCTTTTAATGCAGCCCAGCACATGGCTGCCTTCTGGGCTGCATGAGGGCACTGCCAGTTCATGCTGAGCTCCTCAATCAATGTCCCCAACTCTTTTTATTCAGGGCTACTCTCAACCCACTCTGCACCCAGCCTGTATTTGTGTCTGTGCTTGGCCTGACCCAAATGCAGGACCTTGCACTTGGGCTTGTTGGCCTGACCCAAATGCAGGACCTTGCACTTGGGCTTGTTGAACCTCATGCAGTTGGCACTGGCCTACTTCTTAAGCCTGTTGAGATCTCTGTGGATGGATCTCTTCTCTTAAGGGAGTCCACTGCACCACACAGCTTGGAGTCATAGAATGGTTTATGTTGGAAGGGACTGCAAAAATCATCCAGTTCCAACCCCCTGCCACAGGCAGGGACACCTCCCACTAGAACAGGTCACTCAAGGCCTCATCCAACCTGGCCTTGAACACCTACAGGGAGGGAGCAGCCACAACCTCCCTGGGCAACCTGTGCCAGTGTTTCACCACCCTCACTGGAAAGAGCTTCTTCCTAACATCCAGTTTAAACCCCCCCTCTGCCAGTTTAAACCCATTACTTCTCATCCTGTCACTACAAGACCTTGTAAATAGTCCTGTCCAAGCCCTCTTGGAAGCCTCCTTCAGATAGAGGAAGGTTACTACAAGGTCTTCTTGAAGCCTTCTCTTCTCCAGGTTGAAGAGCCCCAACTCTTGCAGCTTGTCCTGACAGGAGAGGTGCTCCAGGAGACTTGCCAAAGGTGCACTCACTGTCACTGCCCACATCACTGATTACGATGTTCATCAGCACTGGACCTAGTGCGTGTCCCTGAGGAACTCCCCTTGTCATTTAGGACCTTCCTCAATCCTGGATTCCTGTTTCTGAACTGATGGTTAAAAGGCAAATGTTTGTCTACTCCTCTAGACTGTTGAGTGGCAAGGATTTATTTTGTTTCTCTAGTAGGATGAGCTGTTGTGGATCAGTTCTTGCTGTGGAGTTGCTGATGCCTAGCAAAACTTGAGCAGTTCTTGAATGACAAGTTGTGAGTTTAAGGTATCTTCTTGATGTAACACTCAGCTATGGTGGTGAAGTAAAGGAAAAGTAGGGTTTTTATTCTTTCCACAGAAGAGATTTGGGGTTTGGAAGAAGATGAAGCAGAAGGCTTTTGCGGTTCAGTAAACTAAATGATCAAGAAACATAAAGAGTTAGGAAATGAAGGTGCTCTTTGAGGAAAATAAACCTTGAAAGCTCAGGTGAGCTTGTGATGTGCTGGAGTTGATCTGAACCAAGCAAAACAATATTTGAGCTTCTCCAGGGAGTCACTTGAAAAAGACAAGAGAGCTGCTGACTGGATTTGTGCTGTGTTTGTGTGCTGAGCAGCTTCTTCAGCCACAGAATATTGCTGATGTGCAAATCCTGTGATAGTTCCCTGCTCAGGTGGAGCTGCTGGCCATGTCCCCAAAGGCTGGAGACAAAGCAATAACTAAAATTGGATGACACCAAGTCAGGAGGGAGAGGTGACCTCCTGGAGAGCAGGAAGGGACCTGGACAGGCTGGGCTGCAGTGGTATGGGATTCAACAGGACCAAGTGCAGACCTCCACACTTTGGCCACAATAACTCCATGCAGCCATACAGACTGGGGGATGAGTGGCTAGAGAGCAGCCTGGCTGAGAGGGAGTTGGGAGTGCTGGTTGACAGCTGGCAGACCATGAGCCAGCAGTGTGCCCAGCTGGCATGGAAGGCCAATGGCATCTTGGCCTGTATCAGGAATAGCATGGCCAACAGGACTAGGGATGTGATTCTGCTCCTGTACTCAGCACTGCTGAGGCCTGGGGGTGTTCATCTAGGAGAAAAGGAGGCTTAGAGAGGGCCTTATCACTTTCTGCAACTACCTAAGTGGAAGTTGCAGTCAGGTGGGGGTCAGGCTCTTCTCCCAGGCAGCCAGTGACAGGACAAGAGGGCATGGCCTGAAGCTGTGCCAGGGGAGGTTTAGGTTGGATGTTAGGAAGCACTTCCTCCCAGCAAGAGTGATTAGGCACTGGAATGGGCTGCCCAGGGAGGTGGTGAAGTCACCATCCCTGGAGGTGTTTAAAGATTGGATGTGGCACTTGTTGGCATGGTTTAGCTGACGTGGTGGTGTTAGGTCATAGGCTGGACTTGACGACCTCAGAGGTCTTTCCCAGCCTCAATGATTCTGTGAAAAAGGACAATTTAAAAAGGCCATGGTTTTGTGGTTTGTTTTTTTTTTTAATGAAGCCAGGTGTGCCCTCCAATTCTGGAGACAGGTAAACCAGGACACATATTTTCAACATATTTTCAAGGTATCCAGAAGTACCTTGACCAGGTGGAGAAATGGGGTGACAGGAACCCCATGAAAGTCAAAAAGGAGAACTTTTTCAGGCTTTTTTGAGTGTACAAACCTGTTACACTGTAATCAATATGTACAATTCCGTACTGATATCACTGTTCCATAGTGACAAAAGTAGGCCTGAATAAAGAACTTAATGGAGAAGCTGGATAAAACGAGGATACTTCTTCCTATTTTTCACTCAGGGTTGGACTTGATGATCTGTGAGGTCTCTTCCAACCCTGATGATACTGTGATACTGTGATACTCTTTCATTTTGATGTCTACATCACTGTGAAAAAGCAATACCAGTAGCCTCTGTGCATTATAGGTGCTGTGAAGGGATTTTGTTTGGGTTTAGGGGATTAAATATGAGGCCGAATTTAAAAGGCTTTAAATAATTTAATATTACATACAAAGAGACCCCCCCCAAACTTATATACAGCTAACCCACACAAGCCCTTTGTATGCAGTTGTGAAATTACTTTACAGAAAGTCTATTTACAGCAAGAATCAGGAATTTGGTAGAGGTTTGGAAAGGTTTGGATAGAGAGAGTCTTGTGGCATAAAAGTGCCACTGCTAAAGTCACTGCAAGTCTATGCTGCTCAAATCACAGTATCACAATATCACAGTATTATTAGGATTGGAAGAGACCTCACAGATCATCAAGCCCAACCCTTTACCACAGAGCTCAAGGCTAGACCATGGCACCAAGTGCCACGAGTTTGCTCAGTTACTCATTGGCTGGAGTCACAGTCTCGGTGGTCCCAAATACGTGTGGCAAAGCCACGTTGTTGAGGGACATCGAAATGCTTGAGCGTGTCCAGAGAAGGGCAACGAGGCTGGTGAGAGGCCTTGAGCACAGCCCTACGAGGAGAGGCTGAGGGAGCTGGGATTGTTTAGCCTGGAGAAGAGGAGGCTCAAGGGTGACCTTATTGCTGTCTACAACTACCTGAGGGGAGGTTGTATCCAGGAGGAGGTTGCTCTCTTCTCTCAGGTGGCCAGCACCAGAACAAGAGGACACAGCCTCAGGCTGTGCCAGGGGAGATTTAGGCTGGAGGTGAGGAGAAAGTTCTTCACTGAGAGAGTCATTGGACACTGGAATGGGCTGCCCAGGGAGGTGGTGGAGTCACCGTCCCTGGAGCTGTTCAAGGCAGGATTGGATGTGGCACTTGGTGCCATGGTCTAGCCTTGAGCTCTGTGGTAAAGGGTTGGACTTGATGATCTGTGAGGTCTCTTCTGTGATGGTTTGGGCTCTTACCTGCCCCCCCACACTTTTGTATTTGCCCCAGCTAACTCAGACGGCCTCTGGGAATATAAATGAAGCTATTTATTTTACAGCAGTAAATATACAAGCAGCTATTTACAATATATACAGTTATATACAGAAATATACAAAGGATAAACAATACAGAAACACAACTCCCCTCCCAGAAACCTGAGTCCCCAGGAGGGGCTCTCAAACCACCCCAACACCTCCCCTTGCCCTCTCAACCTTACCCCAGTTCTCAGGAAGAAGAGAGGTGCAGCCAAGAGGTTAGGGAGCAAGGTTAGTGGGAGCAAGGTTAATGAGATGTGACTAGGTCTGAAGGCAAAGGCAGAATGAAAGACAAAATGGAGAATGTTTTACTTCTTCTTCCTAGAGTTCTCAGCGTGACTGTGAGCGAAGAGACACAATTGCTTTTCATTTCACTGCCCACTATCTAGTTCTTTTACCAAAACATTCCAGCTTGCTTCTAACTAGCACACCTTCCAATCCTAATAATGCTGTGATACTGTGATACTGTGTGAATAGCTCAGTTCGGGTATTATTGGGGCGCGCTGTCTGAGAAGCTCCACGGGCACGATCGAGCTGGGAAGGATGGGCTGGGGCAGCAGCTGGCCGGGAGCACCTTGGTCGCATTTCCCCTGGGCCGGTGCAGGGTACCATGGGCTGGAATCGTGCAGCAGCGACGATGGCCTCAGATGCGGCAACGCGGCCAGGAGCGGCGGGTGGAGGAGGGTGGCAGGAACACTGAATTGCCCCTTTTATGAGGTATGGGCCTGAGATTGATGGTCCTTGGCCACAATGCTGTCCCATAAGCGTCTGGCAGCAGGCCAAAACATGCCAAATAAGGTAGGGTCCACAGGTCCAGTACCCCCAAATACGGAGAGGGCACAGGTGGGCCCACACCCCAGGCACGTGGGCTTACACAACCTGCTTACCTCAACCTTGTGAGCAGGCAGGCCAGACTCGAAGGCACCAGGCTTGTTGTGCTCCTTTGTCTACTTAATTTGTTTTCCCTGGTTTAGATAGAAAAACACCTTTCGGGGGGACAGCATGTCTGGGCAAGAATAGACTTGCAAACATGGCCATTTGGGCCTATGTGGCCCTCCACCACAACAAGAATTAAAAATTCTGCTTTCCTGAGTAACAATTCCAACATTTGAACTTGGCAGTGTTACCTTTATGGTTGGACTTGATGCTCTTAAAGGTCTTTTCCAACTTAAATTATTCTATTTTCATTTGGCACTGTTAAACTTAGTTAAAAGCCATGCGCAGGACTCCTGACTCTGATTCAGCCAGACATTGCCACTTCAAAGACCAAAGCAGCTTTGGTCAAATATGGGCCCAACTACAAGTCAGGATTCCCTGGGTTGTTCATCCAGATTTCTGAGTGCAATGAAAGACTGAGTACTTACACTAGCAATGGGGCACAGCCACACTGGAGTGCCCACTGTTACAGAGGGAGGTGTCCTTGCTCATGGCAGAGAGCTTGGAAATAGATGATCTTCAAGGCCCCTTCCAATCCAAACCATTCTTTGTACCTTGAATTGTTCCCTAAACACATCTAAGTTGCATCCCTTAGGCATGGATGCTTTGCACATCCCCACACAGATTTTCATTCCAGTACAGTAGGGAAAAGAAACTTATTTTCTGGATTTACTGTGCACTTGGTGGCAGCTCCTCACTCTGCTGTGAGAGTTGACTGCTGCCAAAAGCTGCCAGTATTCATAAAACTTTATTTTGGGGTAAAAAAAAAGATAGTCTTGTAACTTGGATGCTGCCTTGTTGGGCTTCAAAGGCTCATATTAAAGAAGCAATAGTAGGAGAAAATTAAAAAGATCTGAGGAATGATAAAGGAATTTTGAAAGGAGGAACTAGGGGAAATAGAAAGTAGATTTCAAGTTCAAAGCAAGCAGTAGCTGGAGGTGATGATGGCTGCTTTGTTTTAAACTGCTCATCCCTACTTGAATTTTAATTCTTTCAAGTTGTTTTGGTGTGGACTACTTGCCTGACAAAAGTTCATAATGCTTCATCCCCAAAATATGGAAGGATATCCAAATAATAAAAACAGGAGAGCCTGCAGGAAAGCTTTTCATTTCCTCTGTCCCAGAAACCATAATCCTGCAGGAGAGCACAGTAATGGCTGGTATGCAGCTTTTGAAAGCACATTTATCAGGGTTATGCATCTACATGGCAGGGTGGGTAGCTTGGCTGTAGGGCTGCTGCTTTGCTGATCTCTATTTTTGAGTTTCTTTCTTTCTTTCTTTCTTTCTTTCTTTCTTTCTTTCTTTCTTTCTTTCTTTCTTTCTTTCTTTCTTTCTTTCTTTCTTTCTTTCTTTCTTTCTTTCTTTCTTTCTTTCTCTCTTTCTCTCTTTCTCTCTTTCTCTCTTTCTCTCTTTCTCTCTTTCTCTCTTTCTCTCTTTCTCTCTTTCTCTCTTTCTCTCTTTCTCTCTTTCTCTCTTTCTCTCTTTCTCTCTTTCTCTCTTTCTCTCTTTCTTTCTTTCTTTCTTTCTTTCTTTCTTTCTTTCTTTCTTTCTTTCTTTCTTTCTTTCTTTCTTTCTTTCTTTCTTTCTTTCCTCTCTTCCTTCCTCCCTTCCTTCCTCTCATTCTTTCTTTCTCTCTTTCCTTCTCTCTTTCTTTTCATTCTTTCATTCCCTCTTCGTTCTCTTTCTTTTGTTCTCTTTCTCTCCCTCTTCCTATTTCTCTCTCCCTCTCCCCCTCTGTCCCTCTCCCACTCTCCCCTTCTCTCCCTCTCTTTCTCTCTCCTTCTCTATCTTTCTTTCTAATCTTTCTTTCTTTCTCCCCTTTCTCTTATTTTTATGCTCAGTTTTGGTATGTATAGACCAAGAATTGGGACCCTACCAAAGCCAAGTTAAAAATGAAATAGAAGTAAAAATATGTAAGTCTATTCAACTGCCCAGTGCAGTAACAGAGCCTCTCCGATAGGCAAAGATACCTCTAGTTCTTCTCTCCTCCTGAATTTTCCTTTCAGTGCCTTATGTTTTATTAACAGTACCAAGGTTGCTGCTAACATTTCTCACTGTTAGAAAACTGAAATAAGAAACTAGGTTTTGTTTAAACTTCTTTCTTAAATTCAGTGATATTATGCAACACACTGACAATGGAGTAAGGGCATTCTTCCCTTCACCTACCCTATTGTTCTTCTAGCAGGCATGAAATTACAGATTATTGATCTGCAGTTGTTAAAGTCTACTTGAAGACATCCTGGAAGCTGCAGTATCCAACCACCAGCCTGTTCTAGACAAGAAGTTGCTTATGAATTTCTGGGTTTTCTATAACCAGTCCTGGTGAATTGAAGAAACCTTTTCGAGGTCTCCAGACTCAGTAATGATCAAGAAGATAGAATCAGGTCAAGGCAATGAAAACACTTTTCCTCAGCTTGACTTGGGTGTTTTTAATATGGTTATTTTGGTACAAAGTTCTCTCCAGCAAGCCCCAATGTTTTCTTGACTGAAATAGATAATTTTAAACAACCTAAAAATGAAAAGAAAGGAGGGAAATTGCTAATAAAAGCATCTTCCTTGGTATTTCAGTAATCCAGTACTTTCCAACAACAGCAACAAAATGGCATAAAATTCCTGACCAGTGCTAATAATTAGTCTTGCTTTTATACTCACTGTGAAGGATTTTCTCACTCCTGACCTTAACTGAAATGAACTGAACTCTGCTCACTTGGTTTCTCATTGACACTTTACCTTTTTTGCACTGAAAGAAGGAAACTGCTTTTTGATCCCATATGTGTAAGTAGTAAAAATGTTTAAAGTGTGTAGAAGTTAAACTCTCTCTTGAGCATGAGACACACCTAAAACACTGTCTCCTTCCTATGTACATATGTGATTGCCTTTTGTTTACACCTAAAACTAGGCTATTCCTTTATAGTCTTCATCCCTGATGCTGTGCAGAAAGCAGTCAGGATGCCCTGAGGGTTGACAAAGCCTGTTCCATGTCATCTTGAAACCAGAAGTTGCTGACTGGGCTGTCTGAAGTGCGGTAAAGGTAATGGTAGCAGAAAAGAAACAGAAGCTTGGTTGTTTTTTTCCCTGGAATTCTTGCAGACCTTCTTGCTTACTATTCTTCTTTTTGGATTTCTCAGAGGCCCAGAGTTTCAGCAAATGAATAGCTGTGCTGTGCAAACAGCATATTATGAGTATAGCTTTCCAGCAGTACCTTCCTACTCCACCCAAACACTGGGTAGTTTTCACTTCAGTTTGCAATGCTGAGCCTGTAGGAATGCAAACATTTTCAATTATGGAATTGAATATTCTTGCTAATTACCAATCTTTTATTTTTAGTTCAAAAAGAAGGTGGTATTAGCCAGCAAGGATGCATTTAGGGGCTTACACAAGCCCACTTTGCAAACCACAACGTAGAAGAGTTTTATGGAAAAGGCAATGTGTAATGATAGGCTTCCACTGACCTTTGATGTGTGTAGCTTCAAAGAATGAGGATGTTTGGGCAGCAGCAAGTGCATTTCTCTTAGATGAAATAAGAAAAGGCATCCATGCGCATTTTGTCTGACTTCAAAGGAGCTAAATCCTACAAAACTAGGAAGACAACACAGTTGTTTTGCAGTGTCACTCATGGGTATTATATCAGGAAGATTGAAGGTTTGGAGCGTTATAGCACATGTGAAACTAGGACTTGTAGGAGCTTGGATAGATGGCTTCAGAGAAGAGAAGATCAGGCTGCATTTAGGGGCTCTTTAATGAATTTTGCCTTTGCCACTGAGTTGGTCAAGCAATCATTGCTTCTACAGTGAGATACTCAGCTTGATACACAAAGGGAGAGCAGTGAGTGTCGTTTACCTTTAGTTTGGTAATGCTTCTGATGCTATCTCATGTGGCAAACTGGGGAAGTATGCAGAATGGGACTGAACGGATAGACAACAAGGTGAATGAAAACCTGATAGGGCTATTGAGTTCATAGAGAAATGGCTGGCAGCTCAAAGTCCAGCTGATGGCTACGTAATGGTGACATTCCTGAGGGACCAGTGCTGGGACCATCAGGAAATGTGTATTTCAGGACTTGGCTGGCACAGTGCACCCTGTTGCTAGGCCAGTCAGTTCCTGGCTGGCTGAATGACTGAGATAGCTTCTTGTGAATTGCTGATAGATTTACTACAAGAATCCAAATGTACTGTGAGTGGAAACTGTGTCTTGCTGATACTGGCACAGGAAGCAGCTGAGAGAATTTTCTTCACGGCCAAAAGGCGTTATTTTTTATTTTTACGAATGCACAGCAGTCCAAGAGTGGATTTTGGATAGACCAAAGTCAAACATACAGTGATTCCAGAACAGTGAGCCAAAGCAGACCATAGAAGAATATTACATTTTCATTGTTATCATGCTGGTTTAGACATAGGTTTAAACACCTTAGGCACAGTTCCTTATGCTCTGGTAAAATTTGCTTCAATCTGCAAAAGAATCACAGAATAGAATCACAGAATCATTAAGGTGAGAAAAGATCTTTAAAGATCATTGAGTCCAACCATCAGCCCGACACCACCATGCCCACTAACCCGTGCCCCAAAGTGCCATGTCTGCATGTTTCTTGAAACCTCCAGAGATGGTGACTACCATCTCCCTGGGCAGCCTGTTCCGACACCTGATTGTTTAGCTGGGATTGTTTAGCCTGGAGAAGAGGAGGCTCAGGGGTGATCTTATTGCTGTCTACAACTACCTGAGGGGTGGTTGTGGCCAGGAGGAGGTTGCTCTCTTCTCTCAGGTGGCCAGCGCCAGAACAAGAGGACACAGCCTAAGGCTGCGCCAGGGGAGATTTAGGCTTGAGGTGAGGAGAAAGTTCTTCACTGAGAGAGTCATTGGACACTGGAATGGGCTGCCCGGGGAGGTGGTGGAGTCGCCGTCTCTGGGGCGCTTCAAGGCAAGGTTGGATGTGGCACTTGGTGCCATGGTCTAGCCTTGAGCTCTGTGGTAAAGGGTTGGACTTGATGATCTGTGAGGTCTCTTCCAACCCTAATGATACTGTGATACTGTGTGATACTGATCAGTAATTTCATTAAAGAAGTTCTTCCTAATATCTGACCTAAATCTCCCCTGGTGCAACCTGAGGCCATTCTCTCTCATCCTATCACTTGTTACTGGGGAGCAGAGACCAACAACTTGGGGCAAGAGACTGAAGTGGCAGCACGTAGGTAGGGTTCCCAGAACAAAGCCTCTTGCCCCTTAGATGTGCGAACAGCAGCCTTAATTTTGTTTGCATTTTCAAGATGATGGCTGTGTTGCTGAGTTTGTGACTGTTCAGCAGTGCTAAGCCCTGGCCCTCTTCCGCCTCAGCTGACTGCTCAGTTCCTTGTTGAACGTTCTCTTGGCAAGCTCACTGCCAAAAGAATCTGCTCTTTCTGTGGGACCTGCTTGTCTTCATGCAAATGAAAGTGATTCTGCTTAAAAAATGTCATCCCAGAGTGAAAAATGTGCTCCAACACTTTGCTTAGGAAAGTAAATGGTCTCTATTGCCCAAAACCTCCTTCACAGAATCACAGAAGCTTAGAGGTTGGAAGTGACCTCCAGAGATCATTGAGTCCAACCTTTCTGCCAAGCAGGATCCCCTGGGGTAGTTCCCACAGGAAGGCATCCAAGAGGGTTTTGGAAGTCTCCAGAGAAGGAGACTCACAACCTCTCTGAGTAGCCTGTTCCAGTGCTCTGTCACCCTCACTGTAAGTATGTTTCTCCTCACGTTGTGATGAAACCTGTGTTCTAGTTTGTATCCATTGCTCCTTGTCTTATCACTGCTGTCACTTGTCACCCACCCCTCAGATATTTGTACACATTGATGAGATCTCCTCTCAGTCTTCTCTTCTCCAGACTAAACAGCCCCAGGTTTCTCAGTCTCCCTTTGTAAGGGAAATGCTCAAGTCCCCCAGTCATCCTCATGGCACTGGACTCTTTCCATGAGGTCCCTGTCTCTCTTGAACTGGGGACACAATATTCCAGGTGTGATCTTACCAGGGCAGAGTAGAGGGAGAGAAGAACCTCCCCAGACCTGCTGGACGCACTTTCCCTGATGCACCCCATGATCCCATTTGCTGTCTTGGCCACAGGGGCACATTGCTGGCCCACGCAGAACTTGCTGCCCACCAGCACTCCAAGGTCTTTCTCCACAGAGCTTCTTTCCATCAGGGCAGCCTGTACTGGTGCCTGTTGTTATTCCTCTCCAGATGCAAGACCCTGCACTTGTCCTTATTGAACTTCATGTGATTGCCTTCAGTCCAGCACTCAGCCTGTCCAGATCTTGGATGGCAGCACAGCCTGAGGGCTGTCAGCCACCCCCCAGTTTGGTATCATCAGCAAACCTGCTGAGGATGCCCTCAATGCCCTCATTCTGAACAAATGCTAAAACATAATATCTGGCCATGATAAGCACTCTATTTAGTTTTTTTCTGTCCTGAATGAGGAATAAAACTGAGGTACAGGTAGCTGTAAACAAACTGACTTCATTGTAACTGCCTTGCATGGCAAACTCCAAGTAGGGTTTTTGTGGCCATGTGAGTTACAGTTGAAAGCAGGCACCCCACTACTCCAATTTTTGACTGATTCGCTCCAACTGCTGAGATCTGCAGCAGTGTTTTCTCAGGCATGCCCTGAATGCCTCTCCATTACCATCTTGCACAGCCTTAGACATTTGGAAGTAATTTTATTTCCTAATGTAGGCTTGAGGCTTCATTGCTGTCATCAGAGAGTCTAAGTGCTACTGGCAGATCAAGCTCTTCAGATTTTCTCCTTCACCCTCTTCTTCTACAGGCACCAAACAATGTGTTCAGCCACCCTAGTTGCGAAACAACGACTAGAACTAGGGAAAATAAAAGCGAAAATGTGTTTGTATCTAACCTTAATTGTGGGATAACTCTAGAGAGTTAAACTAAGTGCTTTTGAAGTATAAAGATCCAAGACTGTGGTGTAACCAAGAGAAAAGGGCCACCCTGACCAGTCTTTGGGCTGCTGCATAGTTCTCTGTCCTCTCCATAGCATGGGGTGTTTAGAAGTCTTGTTCAGCAGCTCAGGAACAGTGATGTTAATATTCAGATTACATCATCAGATGCTCTTAGGGAATTGAACAGTATAATAAACATTGGATAGTGCTGTGGGTCCAGCAAAAGAATCCTTTTTACTGGGAGGGGTCTCAATGTACTCTGCCTTTGTATCCAGTGTGTGTCGAATCTTGTAACAAAATCTTTGCTCTTGATTTTCTCCTGTGTTCGAAGTTATCCATTAAAAGGCAAACAATGCTCCCACTCACTCTGGTGGAGACAACAATGTGTGAGTTGGGGACATGTCAACAACCAGCCCCAATGTAGGGTAGTATTGTATCTAAAATTCATTCAGAGTCTAACAGTATCACAGTATCACCAAGGTTGGAAGAGACCTCACAGGTCATCAAGTCCAACCCTTTACCACAGAGCTCAAGGCTAGACCATGGCACCAAGTGCCACATCCAGTCCTGCCTTGAACAGGGACGGTGACTCCACCACCTCCCTGGGCAGCCCATTCCAGTGTCCAATGACTCTCTCAGTGAAGAACTTTCTCCTCACCTCCAGCCTAAATCTCCCCTGGCACAGCCTAAGGCTGTGTCCTCTTGTTCTGGTGCTGGCCACCTGAGAGAAGAGAGCAACCTCCTCCTGGCCACAACCACCCCTCAGGTAGTTGTAGACAGCAATAAGGTCACCCCTGAGCCTCCTCTTCTCCAGGCTAAACAATCCCAGCTCCCTCAGCCTCTCCTCGTAGGGCTGTGCTCGAGGCCTCTCACCAGCCTCGTCGCCCTTCTCTGGACACACTCAAGCATCTCAATGTCCCTCCTAAACTGGGGGGCCCAGAACTGAACACAGTACTCAAGGTGTGGTCTAAGCAGTGCAGAGTACAGGGGCAGAATGACCTCCCTGCTCCTGCTGACCACACCATTCCTGATGCAGGCCAGGATGCCACTGGCTCTTTTGGCCACCTGGGCACACTGTTGGCTCATGTTCAGGCGGGTATCAATCAGCACCCCCAGATCCCTCTCTGTCTGGCTGCTCTCCAGCCACTCCGACCCCAGCCTGTATCTCTGCATGGGGTTGTTGTGGCCAAAGTGCAGCACCCTGCACTTGGAGCTATTGAACCCCATCCCATTGGACTCTGCCCATCTGTCCAGGCGGTCAAGATCCTGCTGCAGAGCCCTTCTGCCCTCCAACCCAGCCACATCTGCCCCCAGCTTGGTGTCATCTGCAAACTTGCTGATGACTGACTCCATGCCCTCATCCAGATCATCTGGATCCCAAGGATAGTTTCTCCTTTTCAACCCAGTCTGGAGTCACAGTGCTGAGTAGGAAGCCAAATTATTTCTTTTGGCCCCATTTTCTAGAAGAGACAAATCCCGGTGGCCAGGTCCCACTCAGACAGCCCTTTACCTGGGACATTACCTCTTCTGCTGAGTCAAGGTTTATAGTTCTGCTGTTGCTTTCTGCCTTTGGACTGGTTTTTAGAGCTTGGAGGTTGGATTTTCTTGGTTGATGAATCTCAGAGGGTGAACTCCCTCCCAGTTGTGACTTGCCAGATGAAAATAAGTTTGTTAACTGCTTAGTGTTTAGTATTGTATGTTAACTGCTATAGAATTTCAACAGCTAATTCAATCCCTGCTTGCACCTTGATACTTAGCAGTGTTTATTCATACTTGATGCTATTTGTGGAGTCTGCAGGACAAACAGTTGAGTCTGTAATTTTCCAGTCCTAAAATATATGTTTTAAAATCATCTACATCATGTAGGAGAACACTCTGTGACTTCTTCTGAACAAAGGCACAAAGGATTGCAGCTTCTTTCTAGAGGGTTGATCCCCCTCGATCACATTGAAAATTCATCATAAATGTGTTTTAATCTGTGGAGTGCTTTTAAGAACACTTTTACATTTTATCAACTTTGCAGAGTATCCTCTAGGAGCTTTTTTTTTTAAGTGGGAACTCTGCAGCACCTCTTTCCTAAAAACTTCTTCTGGTGAAACCTGGTTTCCTGGACGTTTGTGCTTTAAACCACATGCCTGTGGGCATACCCAAAAGCAAAATGGAAGGCATTTGTTCTAATCCAGTTGTTTTACAAGGGAGCCATAGCTGGGCACTAAATTGGGACTCCCTCTCTTCCTGACTCTGTACGTTCACAAAGTTTGCAAGAGTCTAATTGTCTTAGTGACTCAGTGATAGAATTGTGCAATGGTTTAGGTTGGAAGGGACCTCAAAGGTCATCTACTTCCAACCCCTGGCAGAGGCCTTGAACACCTCCAGGGAGGAAGCAGCCACAACCTCCCTGGGTAACCTGTGCCAGTCTTTCACCATCCTCACTGGAAAAAACTTATTCCTAACATCCAGTTGAAATCTCCCCTCTGCCAGTTTAAGCTCCTCATCCTGTCATTACAAGACCTTGTCAATAGTCCCTCCCCAGCCTTCCTGTAGTCCCCTTCTGATACTGGAAGGCCATTCCAAGGTCTCCTTGAAGCCTTCTCTTGTTCAGGCTGAAAAGCCTCAACTCTTCTAGCCTGTCCTCATAGCAGAGCTGCTGCTGCTCACTGAGCATCTTTGTGGCACTCCTTTGGATTCACTCCAACAGTTTGATGTCCTTCTTGTGTTGGGGGCTCCAGAACTGCACACAGTACTCCAGGTGGGGTCTGAGGAGAACAGAGTAAAGGGGCTGAATCCCCTCCCTTGCCCAGCTGGCCACGCTGCTCTTGCTGTAGCCCAGCACATGGATGCTGTCTGGGCTGCACTCACACTGCTGGCTCATGTTGAGCTTTTCATCAACTCAGACCTCCAGGTCCTTTTCCTCAGGGCTGCTCTCAGCCATTTGCCACTCAGCCTGGATTGTGCTTGGGATTGCACAGACCCAGGTGTCTCACAAGGTCAAACCTGGATGAGGTCAGCCACTGGAATCATATGGGCCTGGGGACACAGATGTCACAGTGCAGCCAGTATCACAGAATCATGGAATAGCCGAGGTCAGAAGGGACTTCTGTGGATAATCTAGTTCAATCTCCCCTTGCAAAAGCAGGGTCAACCACATCAGCTTGTCCTGGATCACAATGGCCAGGTAGGTTTGGAATCTCTCCAGAGAAGTAGACTCCAGAAGCTCTCAGGGCAGCCTGCTCCAGGGCTCCTGCACCCTCACAGCAAAGAAGATTTTCCTTCTGTTTAGGTGGAACTTGCTGTGCTCTAGTTCATGTCCATTGCACCTTGTTCTGTGAGAAGAGACTGGCTACATCCTCTTGAAACCCTCTCTGTAGTAGTGGGACCACAGAAGCCTAATTTCCATAGGAAACCATAAGGGAATTGCCAACTGAATTGTTCATTTCCACTTTCTGGCATAAAGCAACACAGAGCCACAGACTTCAGGAAAGTCATCTTACATTAGACCAGTGAGCATCTGTGCTAGTTATTCTTTTAGACAGTCCTGTCAGGAATAAACCCTCTGCATGATGCTCCTGTTGCCTCTGTGTGTGTCATTCGTTGCTTGTTCTCTTGGCTATAAGAGAGACTTAAACTGAATTTGAAGCTGACAAGAGAACCTTCATCTTCTGTAAGCCTTAGTGAATTAACACTGCCTTAGAGACCTGGTTGGCAGTCAGTGTTTCCAGGAGACTGCTGAGTTGTTTGAGTGCTTGTCGTACTGTAGCTGTTACCTGACCTTACACAGAATTGCAGAAGGTCAGAGGCTGAAAGAGACCTCAAAAGCTCATCCAGTCCAAACCCCTGCCAGAGCAGGATTGCCTAGACCAGATCACACAAGAACACATCCAGGCAGGTTTTGAATATCTCTAGAGAGGGAGACTCTGCAACCCCTCTGGGCAGCCTGTTCCAGTGTTCTGTCACCCTTACACTGAAAAAAATCTTCCCCATGTTTCCATGGAACTTCCTATGTCTCAACTTCCACCCATTGCCCCTTGTCCTGTCCTCAGACATCACTGAGCAGAGC
Organism: Pogoniulus pusillus; assembly: GCF_015220805.1. Lineage (NCBI taxonomy): Eukaryota > Metazoa > Chordata > Aves > Piciformes > Lybiidae > Pogoniulus > Pogoniulus pusillus. The sequence goes on from NC_087265.1 coordinate 20,708,250, forward strand.
CTGGCTCTGTCCTCTTGGTACTCACCCTTTACATATTCATAAACATGAACGAGGTCACTTCCCAGTCTCCTCTCCGAGCTAAAGAGCCCCAGCTCCCTCAGTCTTGCCTCCTAAGGAAGACCTTCCACTCCCTTAATCGTCTTTGTGGCTCTGCACTGGACTCTCTCAAGCAGTTCTCTGAGGTCCCAGAACTAAGGTGCCCAGAACACAATATTCCAGATGCAGCTTCATCAGGACACAGTAGAGGGAGAGGAGAATCTCCCTTGACCTACTAACCACAACCCTTCTAATCCACCCCAGAATATCATTGGCCTTCTTGGCCACTAGAGTACATTGCTGGCTCACGGGCAATCTTCCATCCACCAGGACACCCAGGTCCTTTTCCCCTTCACTGCTCTCCAGCAGGTCAGTCCCCAGTCTAAAGTGGTCCCTGGGGTTATTCTTTCCCAGATGCCACACTCCGCACTTGCTCTGGTTAGATTTCATTCCATTTCTCCTTTCCCAGCTTTCCAGCCTGTCTAATAAGCCTCACTGAAGGGCAGCATAATCCTCAGGTGTGTCAGCCTCTCCACCTAGCTTTGTGTCATCAGCAAACTTGCTGACAGTGTCCTCTGTGACCTTGTCCAGGTCATTGATGAATATATTGAATAGTACTGGTTCCAGTGCTGATCCCTGAGGGTCCCCACTAGCCACAGACCTCCAGCTACTAGACTCTATCCCATTGACCACAACTCTGTGACTTCAACCAGTTCCCAATCCACCTCACTACCCAATCATCCAGGCCACGCTTCCTTGATTTAGTTCACTGAGTTGTGTGGTGTATCCTGAATGGATACATCTGGCTGTAATCTGATTTCATTTTAACAATCAAATATCTCCAACAAAGTGAATTACAAATCTGTTCAGTCTTTTGTTGGTAAGGGATTCCAGATTCATCCTCCTGTGTGTATGTGTGGAGCACTTCTGTAACTTGTGCCTGTTAATCACGGCTAACAGGAATTGTATCTGTGCAGCAGATGCCAAACAGGGTTTGTGTTTATCAGTATCTGATTTCCCTAATGACTGGTGTTTACAATCTAATTTGCATGGCACAGTGATTTGGAGAATACCTCATTTGTTGCCACTCGAAAAGTGAGGACAGGATAAACAAAGTAATCTTTCTGATTCTTACTGGAGTAAATGAGAGGGTTTTCCCCTGGGTTTAATGGGAGCTGGATCAAGCCTGACATTATTGTTGCCACAGGCTGCCAGTCAAAGATGATTAAGACCCAGCTCCTCTTGTCTCTCGCTTGGCAGCCTGTACAGAGGCACAAGGGTCCCATCTGCAAAGCAGTTGTTAGCACGTATCGCCTTTCACTTCCATTTACTGCTGCACCTCTGCTTTGTGAGTCAGCAGGGTTCAGCTTGGTCATTCATAACTGGAATCTCAGCTTACCATGCTCTAGAGATGGATTTAATTTTTTGTTTGTAGCATAACCTCCACTCTATCTATGCAATCTCACATTTCCTTGTGCTATTCACTAACTAGCGTCAGGATGACAAAGGGAGGATGAGAAGCTACCTGCACAAGCTGCTTTGTTTCCAGCTTCTTTTTCATTCATTAACCTTCTCATTCATTCATTTGTTCTTCTCTCCTGGTCTTTTTAGGTTAAGCAATGAAAAAGCCTCGGGGTTTGGTTACAGTATGCGTCAAGAAGTCCCTTGTGGCAGAAGGAGGCATAAAACTGGCAAGCTGAGCTTTCAATACCAGTCATCATCATCTTCTCTGCCTTTGTTAGGCTGTCTTCTCCACTGCTGTAGACCTATCAGCATTTTAGACCTATCAGCATAGGTCTAAAATTATCCCACTGATAGGACTGCAACTAAATGTAGCTGCTTTGCTGTTCAGTCTTTTCCTTTCTCTTAGCACTTCATTTATGAAACAAAGTTGTTAATGTCTGCAGAAAAACCTATATGTCTGAGTTTTGCTCAGGCCCTTTTTGCCCACATGGGGCACTGAAAGATGTATTTCCTTCCATTGTGTACCAGCCATCTCCTCAGAGATGGTGCTTGGCTGCTTCCCATGTTAGGTTTTCTGTGAGCACAAATGAGGAACAGGAGTATAGTATGGAGGCTTGGGGATGTTTCTGCAAGGAAAAGTTGGTTCTTAGGCTGACAGCTTCAGCAATCCTCCCTGTATGGGTGGTCTTTCTGCCCTCCCTCTTCTTACCCTTCTCTTACTAAATAATTTTGCTCAAGGCACTATGTTAATATATTCATTTCAGTTGTAAAAGACATTCAAGATCGAATCCAGCCATCACCCCAACACCACTAAACCATCTCCTTAAGTGCCATATCTACATGGTTTTTGAACACTTCTAGGGATGGTGACTCCACTACCTTCCTGGGCAGCCTGTTCCAATGCCTGATCACTATTTCAGGAAAGATTTTTTTTACTAATGTCCACCCTAAATGTTCCCTGGTGCAATCTGAGGCTATGTCCTCTCGTTCTATCACTTGATAGTAGGGAAAAGAGACCAACCTTCCCCTCTACTTCACCTTCTCTTTCTAGGATGCTGTTTTCCTTCTTTCTTTCCATTTGTCCTGCCTTTTTCTATGCCCAGGCCTTACTTTCCATGTTCACATGCAAGATGCAAAACAGAAGTCAGTGAAAGCAGTAGGAGTGCAATAATGGGGAGCAGTTTTACACAGCAAACCAAGCACCAGTAAATTTCCAGGGGTTGCTCTCAAAGTGATGTCTGTACGGTGGTGTGAGATGGAAATGGCTTCATATGTTGTCCTTCAAAACACTTTAAAGCACCAATGTTGGCTTGTCGAGGAGTGGAATAAACCCTGAGAGAAATCTACTTGGAAGCAAGCACAGCTCGGCACAAAACGCGCGGAGCAGGGAGCGCCGCGGGCGCGCCTGCGCTGTGCGGAAACGACCCTGGCTGGCGACAGCGGCTGGGCTCTGACAGCCTCCTAGCGGCTGGGACAGCCCCGCCTGGGTGTGTCCCGGGCATCAGCGCCGTGTCAGCGTTGTCACAAAACGGGGGCTCGACATGCCAGTGCATGACCGGATTTTCCCTTCCAGACTGTTGATGTGTGCTCTCCAGGTAGGATGGTGAGGCTGCACATGGAATATTGTGTCCGGCTCTGGGCCGCTCAGTCCAAGAAGGACCTCAGGGAACTGCTTGAGAGACTCCCGCACAGAGCCACAGAAATGATGAAGGGAGTGGAACATCTCCTTATGAGGAGAGCCTGAGGGAGCTGGGGCTCTTCAGCTTGGAGCAGAGGAGACTGAGAGGTGTCCTCAAGCACGTTTATAAAGACGAGAAGGGCACTGTCAGGGGGACAGGACCAAGCTCTGCTCAGTGCTGTCCAGTGACAGCAGAAGGGGCAGTGGGTGCAAGCTGGAGCAGAGGAGGTTCCACAGGAATATAAGGAAAAGTGTTCTCACTGTGAGGGTGCCAGAGCCCTGGAGCAGGCTGCCCAGAGAGGCTGTGGAGTCTCCTTCTATGGAGACCTTAAAAACCTGCCTGGATGCCTTCCTCTGTGACCTCCTCTAGGTGATCCTGCTCTGGCAGGAGGGTTGGATGATCTTTCGAGTTCCCTTCCAGCCACTAATATACTTTGATTTTGTGTTTTCCAATACTTCTTAAACTGTTTGTCACGTTGTGTTCCAGCTGCAGAGATGGAAAGAATGTGTGACAGAGAGAGTGTGTCAGTTGGGCTCTTCCTCCAAGCCCAGGAGGAAAGAATAGGACAATTCCCTTTGCTTCCTTTCCTGATCCATGTATATAAATGGATCAGGATAAATGTGCCTGCAGTTCAGGCCTGAGAGTCGAGTGTCAAGGTGTGCTTGTGGCATGAGTTGGCTCTGAAGTAGCTTTTCTCTTCATGTTGCTCTCACAGAACAAAGCAAAACTGGAAGCACCGAATGTAACCAAGAGATTTAAAATGGGAAATGTGTTTTCTAGCAGTATTGTGGGGTGGGGGTGGGATTGTTTGGTGGTGTTCTGTTGTTGTGGGCTTTTTCCTTCTTATCAGCGTATCTGCAATCTGATAGGAAAATAGAGTTAGTACCCAGCCAGAAGTTGGTGCTTTTTATCCTGTCTTTTGTCTGCCTCTTTCTTGGCAGCTGAGCAGCACCCAGGCAGAAGCCAGTCAGCATCTGGCTCGGCCCTGGTTTGCCAGAGCAGTTGCTGTGTGCTTTGTTTGAAGTTATGACAGAATGCTGACTTGGAGCTCAGGAACGCAGCAATTTCATTTATGCAAAGTGCTGCTCTTCTGAAAGCACAGCGAGTTCTGCGGGTGATACACGAAGGCAGCCGCAGAGCATATGCCAGACATCTGGGGGAAGAGGCTAAGTGTGTCAGACAGTGCATTATGTCATGCTCACAAGGGAAAGGAGAGAGGAGTGCTTTCTGCCTTTTGGAGAACCACTCTCACACTGTCAGAAAAGGACTCTACAGCCACGCTTGGTCTTTACTTCACACTGAAAACATTTCCTCCTGAGCTTCTGGATGAGTGGCTGGAGAGCAGCCCAGCTGAGAGGGACCTGAGAGTGCTGACTGGCAGCAGGCTGGACATGGGCCAGCAGTGTGCCCAGCAGGCACAGAAGGCCAAGGCATCTTGGCCTGTATCAGGAATGGTGTGGCCAGCAGGGCCAGGGATGTGATTCTGCCCCTGTAGTCAGAACTGGTGGGGCCTCACCTTGAGCACTGTGTGCAGCTCTGGGCCTCTCACTGCAAGAAGGATATTGAGGTGCTGGAGTGGGTCCGGAGGAGACTGATGAAACTGGATAGGGGGCTGGAGGGGAAGGCTGATGAGGAGAAGCTGAAGGAGCTGGGGATGCTCATCCTGGAGAAGAGGAGGCTTAGAGGGGACCTTATCACTGTCCATAACTACCTAAGTGGAAGTTGCAGTCAGGTGGGGGTCAGGCTCTTCTCCCAGGCAGCCAGTGACAGGACAAGAGGGCATGACCTGGAGCTGTGCTAGGGAAGGTTTAGGTTGGATGTTCGGAAGCACCTCCTCCCAGCAAGAGTGATTAGGCACTGGAATGGGCTGCCCAGGGAGGTGGTGAAGTCACCATCCCTGGAGGTGTTTAAGATTGGATGTGGCACTTGTTGGCATGGTTTAGCTGACGTGGTGGTGTTAGGTCATAGGCTGGACTTGATGATCTCAGAGATGTTTTCCAGCCTCAATGACGCTGTGATTCTGCAGCATGCCTTCCAGTCATTTTGTCAGCTGCTGTGGCAAACCAACTGAAGAGAGGAGCAGGCCTGCTATGAATCTGGAATTCAGTTCCTGTTAGAATGTTGGATTTCAGTTCCTGTTAGAAAGCTGCAGAAGTTAGTGGTGGCAGGCAACAGTTAACAACACATCTGCTCCGTTTCTCTCAGCTCTGACATTGATGGAGTAACTGAACTGGAGTTAAGGCATGAAGTTGAAACTCCAAATCTGTTCGTATTTATTACATTGGGATTCACTGTTTACATCTGGTTTAAATTAGGAGAGAAAGGCACAGAACAGTGGAACTGCCCTTCTGCTTAGAGCTGTTGATTTTTGCACTGACAACAGGTTTTCTTAAAAATAATGGTCGTCATCTTTGAGCAGTGGGCTGTGGGAATTACTGATCTCAACTGGATTGTCCAGTTTCAAAGACATTTTTGATAGGAAGATTTCCTTGTTCACATGGAGCTCCCACCAGGGTAAAAATAACCTTCTCCACAGCACCCCAGCAGTCAGGAGAATAATTTTGGGTTGTGGGTAACAGCTTTGCTCTATCTGACTCAGAAGAGGATGTCTTGGCCCTAGGGTTCTTGCTTTGCAGGTTTGTGACCCATTGTCTGGGGTCAGCCTGGGGGACACTTCAGCGTTTGTGTTCCTTTAAGAGGTTGAATTATTCATTGGGCCAAAGTGAAATAACAATAACAACAATAACATAAAATATAACAGTAACAATAATAATTGCAAGAATAATATCATTATAGTACTGTAACAAGAATAGCGACAACAATACCACCACCACCACCACAAACAGTAACAATAATCATGTTATTATTTGATGATGTTGTTATTATTGCTATTGTTGTTTGAATTTATGTAATTGTTTGAAATTTATATATTTATTTGTTTTCTAATACAGCATTCAGTAAAATGTTGGATAGACAAAGAAAATAATTCACTTGGCTTGGCTTTTTCAGTTCTTTACCAGACTTTTTTTTTTTTTTAATAGAGAGATATTGGTATTTATTCACCTCTGAATTAGAAAAATAGGCTAATCCACATATTTGGAGTATTTGCCTACAGAGTAGAAAGAGTACCAAAGGCTCAGACTTAGGTATGGCTAGAACAGCAGCTAAACAATTAGTTATCACAGTATCACAGTATCACAGTATCACCAAGGTTGGAAGAGACCTCACAGATCATCAAGTCCAACCCTTTACCACAATGCCCAAGGCTAGACCATGGCACCAAGTGCCACGTCCAACCTTGCCTTGAACTGCCCCAGGGGTCCCCTTAGGTGCTGCTCTCAGTCAAATGGAGATATTTTTGAGATGCCCAAGTCATAAATTCAACCCAGAGAAGTTGTTCTGCCTTGGTGAGAGCAGGTTGATTGAAAATGAGAGAGCAAAAACTGTGCTGCATGGATTCCTAAATAATTAGTAAGAAATTAATTCTCAATTGGAATTTAAGGAAAAGAAAGAAAAAGAACACCTGGTTGATTCTATGGTTCTATGAATTGTATTGAGACAAGGAATAAAGTCAACATTCTGTAAAAAAATGGGGCAGATTAGCTTAAAAATGAGATAGACAACCTCAGTCAAACAGAATGAGCTCCATAAAAAATAGGTATGTAGATAGGTAGGACACCTGCTTGTAGTCAGCCACACAGGACAGGCTTTTATATATGTTTAAAATACCTAAAGAGGCCTTTTGTACGTAGTGAATATATATTCTTAGCAATATGTGTGTTGGGGCAACAGCATAGGACCGTGACCAACTGGTTTATAGAAACTGAGCAAAATAAGTATTTTTGAGAAGCCTCTCTTCACTCAGATGCAGACACTGAGAGAGACCTTCTCACTCACTACAACTACTTGAAACCGATAGAGCAAGATGGGGATTGGTCTCTTCTCCCTAGTAACAAGTGACAGCACAAAAGGTAATGGCCTCAAATTGCGCCAGGAGATTTTTAGGATGGACATTAGGAACAATTTCTTCCTCAATAAAGCTGTGAAGGCTTAGACCAGAGTGCCCAGAGCTGTGGTGGAATCACCATGCTAGGAGAGATTTAAAAACCATGCAGATACTGTGCTGAGGGACATGGTTTAGTGATGACTTGGCAGTGCTGGGTTAACAGATGGCCTTGATGGCCTTAAAGGTCTGTTCCAACAAAATCATTATATGATTTAGTGATTCTAAGTACTCTTGCAATAGAAATTGCTGTTGCTCCTGGTTAGGGACTTGACTGTGTTGCTTGGAAAATTGGGTTCTCCATGTTGGCATTGTCCTGCACCACAACCCTAATGAATGAGTTGTTTCCTTTTCAAGCAACACTGCCATGTGTGCTGCACATTGTTCTAATGTGGATGGTTAAAACACTGGAGGCAGGGAAGAGATAGTTTATGCTGTTTGTACAGAAACCTCTTAGGTTCTTCTCCATGTTGAGATAGCTCTTACACCCTCTGCAGAACTATTACAAAGGGCAGGCATGTGGCAGGACTTCCTCAGTGCAGCACTAGTGCCCCACTGAGCAGAAAGACACCCAGAGACTCAGCAGGCAATGTTCACTTGATACCATAGTGGGTTGTGCATTCAGTGGTGACTCTCTTTTACTTCTTTCTGATCAAGAGACAAGGTTGTAAAATAACAAAGACATTTAAGAAGACTAATATTTCAAAGTCCTTAATTCCAACTTCAGCTATGCTGGTGGACTGTTTTCTTCCCGTATGTGATGCTGCTTCTCATTTCCAAATGTGTTCTCTCCTTGTCCAGACCCTACTTTCCTTTGACTTCACAGTTGTAAAATGACTGTCAATTGTCTCTTTTATTCCAGGAGAAGACGTTGAAGAAATAGCCTGCACTCAGAATGGCCAGATGTACCTGAACAGGGATATTTGGAAGCCCTCACCGTGCCAGATTTGTGTCTGTGACAATGGAGCTATTCTTTGCGATGAAATCCAGTGTCAAGACATGCTGGAGTGTGAGAACCCACAGGTGCCCCCGGGAGAGTGCTGTCCTGTGTGTCCCCATACAACACGTGATTTTGACACCACCATCGGTAAGGTTGCTTCCCAGCTTGCTTTTTTTTCTTTGGAAGATAGCCCAAAGAACGAGGAACCTCATGGTACTGACATTTCTGATAGTGTTTCTATGGTGAAAGTTTAAATCTGAAAGTAGGAAGTATCTGACAGGCATAAACCGCTTTGGGTTACACCTGAGCTGGCTCTAAAAGTAGTTATCTTCTGACTATGAATCTGACAGAAGCCCAAATGGGCTAATATCTAAAAGTTCTATCTAAGCAACCTGATCTGGTGTCTACAACTACCTGAGGGGTGGTTGTGGCCAGGAGGAGGTTGCTCTCTTCTCTCAGGTGGCCAGCACCAGAACGAGAGGACACAGCCTCAGGCTGCGCCAGGGGAAATTTAGGCTGGAAGTGAGGAGAAAGTTCTTCACTGAGAGAGTCATTGGACACTGGAAGGGGCTGCCCAGGGAGGTGGTAGAGTCACTGTCCCTGGCAGGATTGGATGTGGCCCTTGGTGCCATGGTCTAGCCTTGAGCTCTGTGGTAAGGGTTGGACTTGATGATCTATGAGGTCTCTTCCAACCTTGGTGATACTGTGATGCTGTGATACTGTGTCTCTGCCCATAGCAGGGGGATTGAAACTAGATGACCCTTGAGGTCCCTTCCATCCCTGACAATTCTATGATTCTCTGATTCTATTTTATGATCCTATGAAATTCATCTTGATAGTTCAGGGACATTGAATTTTGGCTTCTTTTTCTTTGGTGATTCATCTGAATCTGCAAGATAAATATATTAAGATAAATTATATAAATACATAGCATATATCTATTCAATGTATAAATAATTATATAAATATATATAATGTAATTAAATATTGTGAATATATAGCATATATTGAGTTAAATTATATAAATGTATAGGATTTGTTATATATTATTATACATTGACTAGTATATATTTGTTATTATATAAAGTTTAAAGCCCCTTCAATAGATGAATAAACAGAAACATTAGAGGTAAACAATCAAATGTACACAGTATAAAGTGTTTCCTCACAGTGGAAACACAGAGACATGATCCTTTTGGGAGACACAGGAGGTAAAAACCATTAACATGAAGTATTATTAACTCCCTGTTTGCTTTCTTTCTGTAACATACCTTTTTTCCACTCTGTTTCTTCCTGGAGAACTCAGATGAAGCAATCTTCCCACTCCTCTAATTTTCTTAAAAGAGAATCTCTTCTCTTACAATTAGTGCTTATTAGTAGAATCATAGAATCATAGAGTCATAGGATTGTAAGGCCTTCAAGGGACCTCAAGGATCGTCTAGTTCCAACCCCTGTGCCGTGGGCAGGGACACCTCACACTAGATGTTGCCCAGAGCCGCATCCAGCCTGGCATCAAAAACTTCCAGGGTTGAGGCTTCCACCACCTCCCTGGGCAACCTGTTCCTGTGCCTCAGTACACTCATGGTAAACAACTTCTTCCTAACATCCAATCTGAATCATAGAATCATAGAATCATAGAATCAAACAGGTTGGAAGAGACCTCCGAGATCATCCAGTCCAACCTATCACCCAGCCCTAACCAATCAACTAGACCATGGCACTAAGTGCCTCATCCAGTCTTTTCTTGAAGACCCCCAGGGACGGTGCCTCCACCACCTCCCTGGGCAGCCCATTCCAATGGGAAATCACTCTCTGTGTGAAGAACTTCTTCCTAACATCCAGCCTATACCTACCCTGGCACAACTTGAGACTGTGTCCCCTTGTTCTGTTGCTGGTTGCCTGGGAGAAGAGGCCACCCCCTACCTGGCTACAATGCCCCTTCAGGTAGTTGTAGACAGTAATAAGATCACCCCTGAGCCTCCTCTTCTCCAGGCTAAAAAGGCCCAGCTCCCTCAACCTCTCCTCATAGGATTTGTGCTCCAGGCCCCTCACCAGCTTTGTTGCCCTTCTCTGGACACGTTCCAGCACCTCAACATCTTTCTTGAATTGAGGGGCCCAGAACTGGACACAGCACTCAAGGTGTGGCCTGACCAGTGCTGAGTACAGGGGAAGAATCTACCCACTTGTAGTTTTTCTCCATTCCCCCCTGTCCTATCACTACCTGACACCCTAAAAAGTCCCTCAGCAGCTTTCCTGCAGCCTCCTTCAGATACTGGAAGGCCACAATATAGTTTCCTCAGAGTCTTCTCCTCTCCAGACTGAGCAGCCCCAACTCAGCCTGTCTCCATAGCAGAGGTGCTCCAGCCCTGTGCACATCCTGAGGAGCCTTCTCTGAGCATGTGTACTGAATTAATTGAACTACATTCTATATATAATAATCAAAGCAAATTTTTTTTGTTTAAGTAGTTATAATTGCTGTTGAAGAGCTCAAAATAGGACAAAGTAGTGGTAAAAAGACTGTAGTAGCGTAATTGAGAGGTGGAGCAAGATGTGGCAGGCACTAATAAAGAGCTGGTGCATCCTGCTGTGGTTTGGGGGACAACAGGCCAGTGTCAACAATGGTACACCCAGCAAATATGAAAGTAATATGGATGCATTCCAGAATTTCTTGCTGTATTATTCAAGGTATTAGTAAAATATTCCTCTGAAGGACAGGGACCTGCTGGAAAGAGTCTATTGGAGAGCCACAAGGATGACTGGAAGACATGAGCTTCTCCCCTAGAAAGGGAGACCATAAGAGCTATGGCTGTTTAGTCTGGAGAAGAGAAGGCTAAGAGGAGATCTTACCCATGTACACAAATATCTGAGGGGTGGGTGTCAAGTAGAGGGAGCCAATCTCTTTGTGATGGTCAGCAGCAATAAGCCAAGGAGCAACAGCTACAAACTGAAACATAGAAGGTTTCACCTCAACATGAGGAAAAACTTCTTCAAAGTGAGGGTGACAGAGCCCTGAAACAGGCTGCCCTGAGAGGTTGTGGAGTCTCCTTCTCTGGACTCTTTCAAAACCTGCCTGGATGCATTCCTGTATGAACCACCCTAGAGGATCCTGCCTTGGCAGGGAGCTGGACTCAATGACCTCTTGAGCTCCCTTCCAACCTCTAAGGTTCTGTGATCCTGTGATTGATATTTTGTGGCTATGACTGTGGCTCTATGGCTTTGAATGCAGGCATATGACTGCCTTTCCAAACAAGAAAAAATCAAAAATCCCTCAAGTCAGCTCTATCTGTTGAAAAACACCATGTATGTAGTATGTTGTGGATCCATCAACATTGCTCCTATCAAGCTCAGTAATAAAGCTTCTTTCGACTTCACTCTCAATCATTAGGCCAGCCTTGAACAAGCTATTCTTCCACCTATATAAGGAAAAAATATTTCCTTTGAAGGTGATTCATAGGATACCAGGTTGGAAGGGACCTCAAGGATCATCTAGTCCAACGTTTCAGGGTAAGAATGTATTTTAAATGAGCTGGCCCAGCACCGTGTCAAGCTGCACCTTGAAACTGATGTAGGGGAATCCACACCTTCCCAGGGAGTTTATTCCAATGCTTCATAGATTGAATGGTGACATAAGTTTTTCTGGCATCCAGTCTGAATCTCCCCAGCAGCAACTTGTTACTAATTGTCTTTACCATGAGACTCTTTGTGCAAAGGGAGTCTCCCTCCTCATGATAGCCACCCTCTATGTACATGATGGAGCACTGGAGCAGGTTACCCAGAGAGGTTGTGGAGTCTCCTTCTCTGGAGATTTCAAAACTCACTTGGATGTGATCCTGGGCAACCTGCTTTAAGTAACCTTGCTGTAGCAAGGGGGTTAGACTAGATGATCCCCAGAGGTCCATTCTGACCCCTAGCCTTCCTTGATTCTGAGATTCTCCTTTCCTAAAGTGCTTTTTCTTATTCTGTGCAATGCTGAGAATCAGAGGACATCATTGCAGACCATTTCTATTCCTTACACCATACCAAAGGAGTATGTTTATCCCTAGGAACCTCCCCTGTAGGCAATATACCTTCCTCTCCATACCTAGGTTAACAGATGGCTCTAGCTGCAACATCTGCACTCAACTCACAATGTTCTGTCTCTCAGAGTGAAAACATTAATTTCCTTTCTTCATTTTTCCTTTTTAATAGGTAGAGGAAGAAAGGTAAGAATTTTATTTTATACTATATCATTTATTTGATACCATATAATTTATTTTATACTATATTGTTTATTTTGTGCTGTATTATTTATCTTATGCTATATAACTTATTTTATATTCTATTACTTATTTTATACTATAATATTTTTAATATATTGAAACTGTAATTAAAGTCTCTTGTCTTCCCTTACAGAAATTAAAGTGAATCTCTTTCCAAAACACTTAATTCTGTCCACTTGCTCTTTCACAATGATAGGAAGATTGCAGTCCACATGGGAAAATAATCCTGAGATGCAGGCAAAAATCCTGCTCTTAATATCATGAGTCTCCTGCCTGAAAATCCCTGCTGCCTACACCAAAGGACTTCCAGATGGAGTAGTTTGGTTGTTTCACCTCTAGCAGTGCTACAAAATGAGGGAAGGGTCCACTAGGTCATTAGAAACCCAGCTGTTGGAAGTTGGAGCTTGTTTTTGGATAGGACTTGGCTGCCCAGTGCACAGTAGATATCATTGGGATGATGCAAGCCATGGTGGTGTGGGCAGCATCTCTCATCAGATGCAGTTAAACAAAGAGAAGATCTATACTTACCCCCTTTAAAAAAATGCATTTTGATAAAGGAGTTTATAAGACAGGAAGAAGCTACAAGAAATAGTTGAAATAGTTTTAAGGTGATCAAGGATATGTTTTCACTAAACCCAAGCAGGTTTAGTGAAACCACCAAGAGGTGGTTTCTGGGCTCAAATGAGCTATATGCAACAAGGCACAAAGATATTTTGTCTTTACAAAGTCCTCTTTTTTCTCCTAATAAACTTGATTACGACCAGGAGGTCTAAACCCAGGTGTTTTATGTAACACATAATCATTGTCAACACATTCAGGTGAAAGAAAAGTCAGCTGGCAAATGCTGTGTCCTTCACTCTGAAGCTTTGTGATATCGTTTGGTATTCTGTCCCTACACTGCAGATGGACACAAAGGGTTTTGATGTTAGTAAATTTAATGATATGAGTTTAAATAGAATTAAATTTAATTTAACACCTTGGAAGAAATGGAATCTGAAAGCTGCTCTGGGCTCTGTGTTTTGTATGAATCAAATCATCAAATGCAAGGTGTTTTCTATTTTTTAAACACCATAGTAGCATTTCAGTTTGACTCTTCTTTCAGCCAGTTTGCTGTGCAGTTAGAGAAAAGTCTGTTAATTTAGAGCCTTCCTTTAATCAGTGTCCACAGTCATTAAAAATAGTATGGATTAGCTATTGCAGACACTTTAATTTAGTCTCAGTTTTACCCTGAGTTTGAGCACAGTCACAGGAATGGTATTGGTGAAACTGGTGCTGGTATTTTAATTTGTTTTCTGCCTTCTGATATTTGGTATTTTGTTTCCTGCAGGGACAAAAAGGAGAACCTGGAATAGTGCCACCTGTAAGTTAATTTCTCTTCACCATTGATCAGCGCATGCTAGAAGTGTACAATTTAGTGCTTTAAATTGCAGTAGGTAAGGAAATACAACCCAAATGCACAGCCTAGAAATGAAAAGAATGGAGTGAATTACCTTCTTTCACATATGTAATGCTAGAAACTCCTGCCAATTGGACTCTGGGAGACAAAGACTTACTGAGTTAAATCTGTTATAGCCTCTACAGTCAAATTTTTGTAGAGGTATAACAGTAAATGACTGTTGAGGTGCTGGAGAAAACTGTCAGCTGTCACTTCCTGTCTTTATTATCCCTTTCTAACAGGAAGATAAACAAATTAGCAGAAGTTGTTGAGCCTAAATAATTGTAATTCACTTATTTAATCTTTTTTTTTTTTTTTTGGAAGAACAAGGATACTTCCAAGATTTTGCTTTTTTAAAGCCTTGCAACTTGCCTGATACTTTATCTCTTGCTGTTTCCTTTTCTGACAAAAATAGCCATAATGTTGTGTGCTAACTTTAGTTTATCTCACCTTTAGGTTTCAGGAATACGAGGCCGCCCAGGACCAGCTGTGAGTATTTTTTGACCTGTTTCTCTCATGATGGCATCTTCCACTTTCTGCCCTTTATTTTTGATGTGAAGGAGGACTCTGGTGGTTTGTGTGGTCTGCAAAGCTGCTGGATTTGAGGCAAGAGGGTTATGGGATATTTTACTAGTCTCAGGTCAATCTGTGCCCTAAATAACTGGATGCATGGTTCTAGTATGTCTGAGGACCTTTTTATGAGCTGGACGCTTGGGGAATGCTTTTCAAGCAAGAGTCTAGCAGGAGCTGGAGGGGATGCAGCATGCCCCTCAGCTGCAGCTAAGCAGAGAGCAGTTCTGGACTAGCAGGAAAGACATCTCAGACTTGCACATCTCCACATTGAGAGCCTCCAGCATTCAGAGAACTCTTGCAAAATTGACCTGTGGAGCACATGAGTGATGAAACTGTGTTTGCAGATCTTCAACTCCCTCCAGGCAAGGTACAGTTGAGAAGAAATATTGAATGCTTGGTGCTGGTGGTTCTTTTCTTTAGGGTGATGTGGAAAACAAACCAAACCACAAATTACTTTTGAAAGTAGCATTTCATATATCAGAGCTTTATTAGTTGTTAGCTAGTGTAAAAGGTACTTCATATTTTCAATCTTTCTTTTAGGGACCTCCAGGCTCACAAGGACCACGAGGAGAACGAGGCCCAAAAGGAAGACCTGTAAGTTATTAAATAGCTCAGGAATCAAGTACTGGGCTAACCTCAAGAGGTTAGAGGGCTTTAAACTGTCTCCCACATCTTCTAGAGTTACCAGAACTGTCCTCATATTGTCTAAGAATTAGATAACAAACAGAAAAAAATCTTTCCTGGGTCAATTGAAACCTGAATGTTTGGAGATCATTGTCAGAAGTTTAGCAATGTTTCCACTAAAAGCCATCCTTTCTCAACATGCAGACCCAAAGTAGTGCCTGAGAATACAGCCCTCTTCAAGGTGAAAAACCCAAACAAAACTGGACTTTTGCCTGTTTAAGAGCTCACTGACATTTTGCTGGTTGCTCCCATGAATCAGAAGCAGTGTGAGCTGCATGGCTCAGAGTACTTCAGACAAGGCCAAAGTTAGCAGGAGTTAATATGTGACTACAGATGCTGGTGTGCTGCTGAATAGTACAATCAATGGAAATACAGACTTCGTGAAGGAATTTCAGTGTGTGGAGAACCACTGAAAGGCCAAAAGGGGGTGCTGAAAATACCAAAGATGACACATTCCTGTTGAAAATGCTAGGGCAAAGAGCAGAAGCTGCTAAAAGCAGACTCTAAAGAGTTGTATCATTGTAACGTCTATGTGGTTACTTTCCTGCCCCTCAGGATTTCAGACGTATGCCTAAAACTGACTCCTTTGTGCTGTTTCCCCTTCCTTTTGTCCATAGATGGTAATGGCACTTTGAAGGCAGTGAAGTGTGTAGCCTCTTTGAGATGGATGCCAAGCCACTTCTGCTCTCTGGATCACCATAAGACATTTGTCTGATTAATGAACATTAAGATATCTAAGAGAAGCCTGAGAGTAATTGTGAAATCTTGTGGTGTCCAGAGGAATCTTGACTGTGTTTGTAGAGATGTCTGAAGTGCTTTCCTAATGGGCAGAGTTATCAATGAGATTCTAAATGATTTCTGCTTCTGTGTCATGCGTCCCTTGTATGGCTCTACAGAGTACTTGCTAGAAGCACTGAAAGTATGAGCTGGCTGTAAACAATTCTGAGTTCCTTTGTCAGAGGTCATTATACAGATTTCAAGGAGTATCAAGCAATTAGGAACTAGTCAGCCTCTTGGAAATTGTTGTGTCAAAGGTTCTGGTGAGCTGTGTGCAGGGCTGAAACTGAAGAGCACTGCCAGCAGGTCAAGGGAGGTGATTTTCTCCCTCTATTCCACTCTAGTGAGACCCGACCTAGAATACTGCATCCAGTTCTGCATGAGGATGATCAGAGGGCTGGGGCTCCTCTCCTGTGGGGACAGACTGAGACAGTTGGAGCTGTTCAGTTTGGAGAGCAGAAGGCTCCAAGGAGGCCATATTGTGGCCTTCCACTATCTGAAGGGGGCTACAGGGAAGCTGCTGAGGGACATTTTAGAGTGTCAGGTAGTGACAGGACTGAGGGGAAGGGAGCAAAAGTAGAAGTAGGTAGATTCAGATTGGATGTTAGGAAGAAGTTGTTTCCCATGAGGGTACTGAGACACAGGAAGAGATTGCCCAGGGAAGTGGTGGAAGCCTCATCCCTGGAAGTTTTTAATGCCAGGCTGGATGTGGCTCTGGGCAACCTGATCTAGTGTGAGGTGTCCCTGCCCATGATGGGGGGGCTGAACTGGACGATCTTTGAGGTCCCTTCCAGCCCTGACCATTCTGTGTTTAGTTACAGAAGGACTGCTAGTGCAGGAATTTTCATTTCTACTCGTGTGTGTGTGGGAAAAGTTAGCTCACACTTGCAGTTTGTATTATGAAAACTGTGCACGTGGCACCAAAACCATCAGTGGGATCCTGGGACTCGTTAAGAGGAGTGTGGCCAGCAGATCAAGGGAGATTCACATCATCCTCTGCTCTGCCCTAGTGAGGCCACTTCTAGAGTACAGTTGCCCAGGATCACAAGTCAGGGTCACTCAAAGTGAATAAACTTGTCCTGATGTTCAGGTGGAGCTTGCTGGGTTCCAGCTTGTGCCCACTGCCCTTTCTGCTATCACTGAGCGCCACTGAAAAACACTCAGCCTCATCCTCAAGACCCCCACCCCTTCGATACTGATAAGCAGAAGATCCTCTCTCAGTCTGTTCTTCTGCAGGCTAATCAGGCCCAAGTGTCTCAACTTCTCATCAGAGAGATGCTCCAGCCCCCTCACCATCCTTGTGTCCCTCTGTTGGATTGTCTCCAGTAGTTCCCTGTCTCTCTTGAACTGAGGAACCCACAACTGGACTCAGTACTCCAGATGGGGCCTCACTCGGGCAGGGCAGAGGAGGAGAACCTCCCTCAGCAGCTGATCACACTCTTGTTAATGCATCCCAGAATACCACTGCCCTTTGTGGCCAGGAGTGAAGATTGCTGCTTCATGGTGAACTTGTCCACCAGCACTCCCAGGTCCTTCTCCATAGAGCAGCTTTCCAGCAGGCCTCACCTGTACTGGTGGAGGGGATTATCCCTCCCCAGGTGCAAGACTCTGCACTTGCCCTTGTTGCACTTCATGAAGTTTACCTCTGCCCTTATCTCCAGCCTGTCCAGCTCTCACCGAATGGCAGCACAGCCTGATAAGGTGGCAGTCAATCCTCCCCTCTCAGCTTTGTCCCACCAGCAAACTCTGGTCCTTCAGCCAGGTCATTGATGGATATGCTGAACAGGGCTGGATCCAGTGGAGAACACCACTAGGTAGACCTGCACTGCTGCTGGCAGCCTTCTGAGCTCTGTGGTTCAGCCGGTTCTCAATCCACCTTGCTGCCCACTCCCCTAAACATGGACGCGTTCAGTTTCCATGTGGGTTGACTGTATCTGTAGTAGCAGTTGAAGCAGGTAGGGGTTTGAGAGCCTTCTCAGCACGACCCACAGCTCCAGCGGCTCCGTTACAGACCGACGCTGCGGATTCCCGAGCAGCAGCAGCAGCAGCAGCGCTCCCAGGCGCAGTGATTTGTGCGTTTGCCTGGTGCCACCTCGTGGCCTCTCTCGGAAGTTAAAGCCTTTTTAACCACCTTTCAACCTCGCTCGAGCTGATGAGAGAAACTGAAAGGGCTTTTAAGCATATATCTATACATAATATCAAATAAATAAGTATCACCAAGATTTTGTACCCCAAAGCATTGACTGTACACCACTGGTTAGTTGCCGCCTACAAATATAAACATGCAATTTGGGGACATGGTGGTGGTGTGGTATGGAGGGGTGCAGGTTGATTTCAGGTGATTAAAAATGAGCTAATTTTCTAAAAAAGATTTCTTTTTTTAAAAAGGACCTTTTCCTAAATCAGATTTTGTGAGGTGCCTTGGTTTGGCTGTTGAAAATCAGTGGGCTGAGGTTTGCTCAATTCTTCATAGGCAACATTTTGCTTTCTCTTATGCTTGGCTTTGTTTCCTTTCTATTTGGAGAACAGGCAAAAGAAGATAACTAATTCTCTTCCTTCTTTGGACAGTTTGGGCTTTCAGATTTGGCAGTGTGTACTTCTGTTTATAAAAGAAATATCAAATAAGAGAGGTTTGTGCTAGAACCTCCTGCTTCGGTCCAACATGCACATATCTCATTGATTTCCAAACACTGTCCATTCACAACTTACTCTGCCAGGAGGATAGGGGGTGTACATGTGTGTCTGATAAGAAGAAGAGGGTTTTTTCCCTCTGATTGCCAAGCTTCTGGGAGTTTCAGAGCATAAAGACAGATGAAGGATTAAGATAATTATTTCAGGAATCCTACTGTCAGTGCTATCCTTTTGTAGCCCTTTCCCAAGGGAATGCATTTCCTTTAACATGTGAACCATACTATTTCCCACTGTGCTATTTCAAACCATGCTGATTCAAACCATGTTACTTCAAGCCATGCTGGTTCAAACCATACTACTTCAAACCATGCTGGTTCAGACATAAATTCCACTGCAATGTGTTGCAGACTGCTATGAAGCACAGTCCTCGTTTTGTGGAAATACAGGCAAGCTGTCTGGTTATAGTTGTGTTTGTGGAAATGACTCACTGAGCCAGGCTTCCAAAGTTTTCTGCTTAAGGATTCTTAAAACAGAAGAGTTCCTTATACAGGATAATGTTTTTTCCTCACCATACTCAAGCATTTTATTCTAGTGAAGAAATCACAGAATTGCAGAAACATTCAGGTTGGAAAAGACCCTCAGGATCACCAAGTCCAGCCCAGAACCCTATTCTGCAAGGTGCACCCTAGACCACATCCCCAGGTACCACACCCAAATGTCTTTTAAACACATCCAGGGTTGATGACTCCACCACCTCCCTGGGCAGCCCATTCCAATGCCTGACCACTCTTGCTGGGAAAAATGTTTCCTGACGTCCAGTGTAAACCTACCCAGTCGCAGTTTGAGGCCATTTCCTCTTCTCCTATCACTATTTACTTGTGAGAAGAGACCAGCACCAACTTCACAAGGTCCTTTCAGGTAGCTGTAGACAGGGATGAGGTCTCCCCTCAGCCTCCTCTTTTTCACACTAACCAGCCCCAACTCCTTCAGTCACTCCCCATAGGATCATAAAATGTTTTTTGTTGGAAGTGACCTCAAAGATCATCTAGTTCCAAGCCCCACCTTAGGCAGGGACAATTCCCTCTAGAACAGCTTGCTCAAGGCCTCACCTAACCTAAATCTCATAGGATTTATTCTTCAAGCCCTTCACCAGCTTGAAGCAACAGTGACAAGCACTTCCAAGCCTGTATTTATGATTGAAGTAGATCTTTATTGGCCCTGTTGCTATTGATTTTGTTCCACTGATGTTTTATTAACTGCTGCTGCATTTAATTTTAGTTCTGACCCAAGGTAAGATGAATGCAGTTTAGGAATCAAAAGTGGGTGATTAAAATGGAAGCAATGGGATGGCTTCTTTATCCATCCTGCAAATGTTAGCTGGAGATAGCAGCAACACCAAAGGAGTTTCTCTTAATTTATGGCAGTGTAGCTGTGATGAGAATTCAGCAACAGTATGAGCTGCCTATACCAGTCACAGTGTCAGAAGGTTGTTAAAATCCAGGCTTGCAGAGTTTCCTAAGTACGTATCTACACTGATCTAATTTCAGAAGGCAATTGGTGATATTTTGTATTGTGTACAATGCCAAATAGTTTTTTTTTCAGGAGTAATATGCTCCAGTACGGAATGTCGGGAAGTCTGAGTGGCTGAAAGAGCCTGTGAGAGGAGCTACTGCAGTTTGCTTGTGTGTTGGATTTGTGACTAATTTTAGCTGGTGCTTCTGATCTGAAGGTAGCAACAGGTTTTGAGAGATGCTGATTGTTTGCAGGAATACAGATTGATCATAAATGGACCCAAAATGCCCCAAACTGGATCTAAATGGACCCAAAGAAAATCAAAATGGACTCAAAATGGACCAAAATTGACCCAAAATGACCAAAAATGGACTCAATTTGAAGCAAAATACCCCCAAATAGACCCAAAATGGACTCAAAGTTACCCAAAATAGGCCCAAAATGGACCCAAAGTGACCCAAAATGGACCCAAAATGGACCCAAAATGGTCCAAAATTGACCCAAAATGTCCCAAAATTGACTCAAATTGAACCATAATACTCCAATAGACCCAAAATGGACCCAAAGTTACCCAAAATAGGCTCAAAATAGACTCAAATTTGACCCAAAGTGACCCAAAATGACCCAAAATGGACTCAAACTGAACCATAATACTCCATTAGACCCCAAAATGGACCCAAAGTTACCCCAAATAGGCTCAAAATAGACTCAAATTTGACCCAAAGTGAGCCAAAATGGACCCAAAATGACCCAAGCTGGACCCAGTCCCCTCCCACTCCCTAACCAAGGCCTAGCAAGTGAGGCACTTGTTTGCCAGTCACTGTGACTTTAATGAATATGCTTACACACTGTGGTCATGTCTCATTTGCTTTCTAGGGTCCCCGTGGTCCTCAAGGTATTGATGGTGAACCTGGTATCCCTGGTCAACCTGGTGACCCTGGTCCTCCAGGACATCCTACCCACACAGGACCAGATGGACTGAGCAGGGTAAGTTTTACACTGGCTTTAGTAGAATGTTAAGCCAACGTTGGGCCAGATCCACATGATGTAAAGGGTAACTTCTCTTTGCTTTGTGAACGTGGGACATTCCAGCCACGAGGAAGAGCAGCCAGTGGCAGTTCAAGTTCTGCTAAAAAAAAAATTAGGCAAGTTGAATGTGAGAATCCTTGCAAGGGACACAACTTCCACAATGGGTTTTGGCATCTAAAAAAGCCAGTATGCCCAAATCTAAACCTTTCAGTAGGGTTCTGTTAGTTCCACCTCACTTAAACCTAAGGGATGTGGACAGTAGTACAGGGAAGCTGGTGTACCAAGTAAGGAACAGAGCAAAGAAAAAGTGAGATGAATAATAACAGAATAAGTAATGAAATAGATTAGAATATGGTTAAAAACACTTCTGGCTGGAATTGCTCAGACCAGCACTGAGAAGATGAGGCAAGGAATTGTGTGTGTAAAGCAGTGCTGAGCAGCCAGAGATACAGACAAGGAGGTGTTCTGTGAGACATTTTTTCCTCCCCTCCCGCCCCATTCGATGGAACACTAATTATGATTGATAGTGAAATGCATGTTTGAGTTTCTCAGGTGTATCTGGTTACACACTCATTACCATTTCAAGACAATCTGTTTTGATTTCCCTCGCTGTTGTTCCTGCAAGGTGACTGCACACAATAGTTATTCTGGCAATAAGCTGAAATACTCACATTAGGCCAACAGGGTGCAAGTCTGGGCAGCATTTCTTGACTTAAGCACCTTTCCAAAGAGTCCTGAGTCGTGCAAATTCAGCCCAAGCAAATACCTGCAGCCCAGAGGAATGCCTTAGAGTCACAGGAGCACCAGGATGAGTGTTAGGCCACTGTCCCACAGATTTCCTCAGAAATTGTGAAAGAACAGGTGTAGCCAGAAATCTAAGGCTTCTCTTTGTATTTCTGTCACTGAAGTTAGGCAGTCTCCAGCCTTGTGGAAAATCTGTTTTGGGACCAATTTAGTGTGGAACAAGCTCTCAGTTTTAGACGTCTCTGAGTGCACGTTTGTGCAATTGCTCCTTTTCAGCCACCATAAACTCTGGGCCTTGCCATGAGTGAGGATCTGGCTCTGAAGGGAGCAAAATGAAACTGTTGATTGCAGCTCTGTGTTAGCAAAACAAGGAGGGCACTTGAACTCTCCCTTCTCCAGCTAAGTTGTCTCTAAATTGGCACAAACAGCAGTGACCTTCAGCTTTGCTGGATAAGGGCAACACCCTTAAAAACTTTCTAATTTCAAATTATAAAGTCAGCTGCATTTCCACTTGGGTATTTCTGAACTGGAAACACACTAAGTGAGAACAAAAGAAAGGCTTTAAGGACATGGAAGAATATTGTGGGTGAAGGTAAGACATGATTTAAATTTGAAGGTGGTGAAAGAAAGATAATTAACATCAGATTAACATCAGGAGAGGCTTTCCCTCAGGTTAGGCAGTTTTCTCTTCTGTTCAGTATTCAGGTGGGGGCAGTGAGCAGACAATATGATGCATTCACCTGGTGTATGATGTATGAAGCCTTAAACTGCCTCAGATTCACAGGAAATACAACTTTTATTGCAATGATTAAACCAAGAATTTGCTTCTTAATGCTGCAAATCCAGTATGTGTTAGGAAGCTTTGTTTGCATAGACTTTTGCTTTATGAACTGCCAAAATGACTGACAACCCAAATCACCCATCCTTTTTTTTTTACAGCCCTTTGCAGCTCAGATGGCAGGACTGGATGAGAAATCTGGCCTTGGCAGTCAGATGGGACTGATGCCTGGTGCAGTGGTAAGACCAGATTACCTCTGTGCTGTAGAAAAGAGGGGAGGTATAGTGCACGTGTGAAAACCCAAAGGAGAATTAATCCTTTTTAACTTCCTGTGCCTCTAGAAACTGGAGGTACAGGATCTTATAGTGCAGTCTTGCATGGTACCTGGAAAAAAAAGAAGTGAATAAATATTCTAGTAAAGTGAAAGCTTTTATTCCCCTCCCCCATCTCTAACTTTGTTTTCCTTCCCTCCTTTGAAAGAAAGCAGCTACTAGCAGTAAGGTACAGGGAGGGGAGAAAAATGATCCTGTTTTTCCTCCTTTCTTGAGTCACTGCAAAGTAACTGAAAAAAGCCAGGTATAACACAGAGCAGAATAAGGAACTGTGCAGCCTTGGATGGTTCTTTTCCCATGGTGGCATCAAAGGTCTGTATTTTTGGTAGTAATTTACAGAATATTTCTGAAAGCAGTGCTTTGTTGTTTGAAGGCAGACATCCTGTTTCTCCAGTGAGTCGAGTTGTGCCATTGGCATCTCTCACTCTTTAGATAATGCACAGAGGACATTTTTTTAGGACCTTAATCATAGAATGGTCTGGGCTGGAAGGGACCTCCAAAGGTCATCCAGTCCAAATCCCTCTGCAGTCAGCAGGGACATCCTCAAGTAGATCGGGTTTCCCAAAGCCCTGCTGAGCCTCAGCTTGAATATCTCCAGGGATGGGGCCCCAACCACCTCCCTTGGCAACCTGTTGCAATGTTCCACTACCCTCATGCTGTAGAACTTGCTCCTAACATCCAATATAAATCTGCTCTTTTCTAGTTTGAACCCAGTGCCTGTCGTCCTATCACTCCAGGACTTTGTGGACAGTCTTTCTCCATCCTTCTTGTAGACTCCCTTCAGGTCTGGGAGGTCATTATTAGGTGTCCCCAGAGCCTTCTCTTCTCCAGGCTGAAGCAGTGGCATTGTTTACCATCTGTGAGAGCTGTTTCACTACACTAACCTCTCTCTTCTAGAAGCATTTGCGGTTGCTTCTGAGTATTCCTTCTTTTCACTGTGTGTATTTATCACATTGTGATATGTTGAAGATACTGTTCCACTTCTTGCTGTTGGTTTAAACATTCATTCTTAGGAAACCAACCCTTAGTGACTGTAGTGACAGTTTGCTTTACCCTGAATAGAATCCCCTACATGAGGCCCCACTAGTAACCTTCAGACTTAGTTTCTGTACAATTGAGAAAGTCCTAAAGATGATCTTGATGGTTTGCCTTAGGATTAACTTTTACAGTGATTTCTTCCGAGAGAGTTCCTTTTTTCCATGGATGATAGAATAAATAGAGTAAATTCACTGGGTGCACACAGGATGATTTCTTCCAAAATCCTGCCCTACCTTGTTGTCTTCCATCATTTTGTGTCACCCTTTCACTCAATTTGTCTTCAGACATTGCATGTCCTGTATCTCTCATCTTACAAGGTTTTGTAATGACAAGATGAGGGGTAATGGGTTCAAATTGGAAGAGGGAAGATTTAAACTGGATGGTAGGAAGAAGTTCTTTGCAGTGAGTGTGATGAGACACTGGCAGAGGTTGCCCAGGGAGGCTGTGGCTGCTCCCTCCCTGGAGATGTTCAAGGCCAGGTTGGATGAGGCCTTGAGTGAGCTGTTCTAGTGGGAGATGTCCCTGCCTATGGCAGGGGGTTGGAACTGGATGATCTTTGAGGTCCCTTCTAACCTAAACCATTCTATGACTCTGTGATTCTGTGGTCTCTTCTACTGCCCCTTCTTCTGTGACTCTCAAATATACATTTTAATATTAATATCTATTTTAAGATATTTTCAATCTCTGGGTCTCTCTATTGCCTTACACAAAGTCTCCTAAAGAGAGATGACACTCACTTGCTATCTGCATTGATTCATCATGTTCTGTGATAATCCTTGTTTTCCCTTCCCTTATGAACTGGGTGGCTGATAGTCACTCAGCTAAGCCACTGTTCTTCTTTTCTCATTGGTCAGGATTTTTAAGTGGCCTATAAGTAACTCTTTAACATTTGCTTTGTAAAAATTAGTCAAAGGTATTTAATTGTGTGTAAAAGACAGAAATATTGATCCTCTGTCAAAAATGCAAGTTTTTGTCTGCTGTAGAAATTTGGTTATTGCTATGAGCTAGAGACTTACTTCCAGACAAGATTATCTTGACTTCATGATGTAAGTTACAATGAGGGACAAGATTTTTTCCTGAAAAATCTCATGGAGCTTTTTAAAGGGAATTCTGAATTTTCTGCAGCAGACCACAGCCATTTGGGAGCTATTTAGTGGTTTGTATGACTCATGAAAATATGTCCTTCCATTGCAGCTTGTTGCTTGCTCATGGCTGGGAATGGCAGCCTAAATTTATTTTGTCATTGATTCCACAATGAGATTGATCTGACTGCTGAGATTCCCTTCAAGGGAAGATCCTAACCCCAGCAGCTCTTTTTGTCAGTGGAGCTATGCAGGCATCCCAGCTATTCCAACAGATTACAGAGGCTGTGAGGTTCCAACTAGCAACGACCCTCTTATTTTTTCAGCTGCTAATGAGTCTACACTCCTGTGGCTTTTTGACTGAGGATTTCCTTTCTATCTACTTCCATATTTCATGACATCAATCTCCCAAGTAAAAGACTTTCAGAGGGTTTGGCCATACAAATGTTTTCCTGGAGATGACTATCAGGCTGTTCTGCTCTCTGGGGAAGGGTATTTTCCAGTGTGTAACCAAGTATGTTGTTGATAGGGTCCAGTGGGTCCAAGAGGTCCTCAAGGTCTCCAAGGCAAGCAGGTAAGCCCTTCACCTGAGGGGATTGAAGCTAAGCCAGAGCACGATGTGGCTGCTTTGCATGTGCATCTATGAGGCAATGTTCAATGTTGTGCATGCATGGATGAATGCATCTTCCTCTAGAGGTGAATCTAGATGTGCAGCTCTGGAGCTCTGCCCTGAATGTACTCTTATTACACACATCATTACACCTTTAACAAAGTTTTAACCCAAGCCATATCACCTAAAATGATGACTGTTCTGGTGTCAGGATTGGCACAGTGTTAAGTCTCCAGTGGGGTTTGTGTATGGCACAGAACTTACCTGAAGCTTGAGGGACTTCAGAATTCCTTTTGTGCTAGTTCTGAATTAGAATCCAGACTGTCCCATGGGCTATGATTTTCCTGGTCGTGGATTTTTTTTTTTATTATATCCTTGTATTTTTTTTTTACTGTTTGAAATTTGTCATTTGGGTAATCTTTGGTTCATTTCAGGGTGGTGCTGGCCCTACAGGCCCTCCTGGTGAACCTGGGGACCCAGGACCTATGGTAAGGCTGATAAATAGAAACATTCTATAAGATGATTGCACACACCACTTACTTCAGAACAGATTTCTCTTTCATGTTGTCTCAGCTGAGGCTATTAATTAACTGTAGGCAAGAGTTGTGGTGTTCAAAGCATGCTGGCCTGAATCCGTGGATTGAAATAGTCTTGAACATGCACAGTAATGATCGTTGTAAAAGCCAATTGTTACTTTTTCAGCGCAGACCTGAGGCTGGTGAAGTGCTGTAAAACCACATCTTGTAGTGTAACTTACTCAGAGTATGAAGAGAATGTTTATTTTTTGGAGGTGATGCAATGATTTCAAAGAAAAAGGGATTTGGAAGATCAGCAACTGTGTTATTTTTATCTCTTAAAATATCCATCCTGGGTTTTGTTTTTTTTTAGGTTTCCTAGAGGCAGGATGGTGAGAAAGAGCACTAGAAAATTAAGCAAATGTCCTTAGACATAAAATCATCCTTTTTCTGCATCTGTTTTTATAAGAAACAGATTTCAAAGTGGAGCAAATAGATATTTTAGTGATGGCTAAATTGTCTTCTCAACAAATACATTTGTTTCTTAGGGTCCAGTCGGATCTCGTGGACCAGAGGGACCTCCAGGCAAACCTGGTGAAGATGTGAGTTTGTTATTCTTTGTATCTTGTTTTATTTTTAATAAAACAAATGTTGGCATCTTCGAGACAGTGACTAACCAGCAGATGTGCCTGTTGTAACTCCTTTTATCTCTGTGCTTTGTAAAAACACACTCCTCATTAAGTGCAGTGTCTCAGCTGTAACTCTTAGCCAACCTTTTCAAAACCCTCTTCTCTTTTCTTTACGTGTTACCATCATGCCAAAGGTTTAAGCACTGGTTCTTTATTATTTCTTGCCTCAGCCACAGATGCTCTGCTTGAAATCAAACAGAATAATAGGAGGGGGCATTTGGAGGTATTTCCTCTCTTTGGGATTGCATGATCGGTGAGAAGGACTAAGTGATAACCTTCACCTGGGTCTGGAAAATGACATTTTAGCATTCATGTTTTTCAACTTCTTAATAATGCATGATATTCCTAACTGATTTCAATAATATATGATAATCATAACTGATTTTATGATTCTATCCATGTGTGGACACATGTATGTGAGCTGTGTATATCGCACATCTTACAAAAGTATATATATACGTATCTATACTGCACAACAGTAGCCTAACTTATGTCTTCTTGTCTTGCAAAGCACGTTAAAGGCATCTGAATTGTAATCTCTACCTTGGCAAGGAGTTGAAAATTGAAGGTGCTAGGTGTTGTTGTATACCAGAAGTGACAGGATTCTTTGGAAAAAGTTAACACTCAGTGAAGGAAAGCTGAACCTTGACACTGGTCTAAGAACTTCTTCCAGTTCCAGGGTATCAATGGGGGCCTCAATTGCATTTAGGAAGCACTCTACCTTCTTTCTGTCCAGGAACTCCTTTTCTGAAGCCTTGCATTTTCCTGCAGCCCAGAGTCCTGGATGCATTTGAACTGATGGATGCATGTGAAGAAACATTTGCTTGGGGTACAGGGGGACTGTGAATCGTCTTCAAAATATGCTTATTTGATTCTTTTGTATTTTCTGTTGTATCTCAGAGAAAAATAGTCACTGACCTAGAATAAAATTGTAAACCACTGACAAGCTACAATGGAGGCAGGTTTAGATTGCTGTTCCTGTGGAAAATGAAAGTAATTTCATCCTCTGCATGATGATGCCAAAAACGTTGCCTCATTAATTCACAGTGCAGCTATGTTGCAGCACCATCTTGTGATGCTGGGATGCATTTTGGACTCAAGTCTTCAGTCTCTCTTTAAAAAAAAAACTTTTTTTTTTTTTTAATGAGTTAATGGGTGTAATCCACATTGGTAATCGGGTGTGCAGTTGATTTATGTCACCGAAATTGTTACAGGAAAGAGGAGATAGACAATAGTGATGTGAATGTCCTCATTTGTTCCAATGGCGAGAGAAGTTAATGTCGGCATTTGCTGTTTTCATGTGTTTGTGTTTGTTGTTTTTTTCTTTCCTTAGGGTGAACCTGGTAGACCAGGACAATCCGGTGAGCCTGGATTTCCAGGATCTCCAGTAAGAGCATGATTATTTAATCATACCTATGTTATCACTGTTCCTTTTAATCATGAGTGCAAAGCTCTGCCATTTGATTTCAGAAGTACCTGCAGCAGCTTACTCTAATGATCCAGATTGATGCTGTAGCTCAGAACCAAGCAGGTGATTCAATAAGTCTTTTAGTTAATCCTGAGAGTCATTTCAAGGTGAACATCTCATCTGGAAGGGAGCGGTAGTGTGCCTGAAAAGAGGACAAGTAAATCCCAGTACTAAAGCCATTTGATAAAATCATCTTCTAAGAGGTGGTGGAGTCCCCACCCCTGGAGGTGTTTAAGAGGAGGCTGGATGAGGCACTTACTGCCATGGTTTAGTTAATTAGAAGGTGTTATGTGATAGGTTGGACTCGATGATCTTAAAGGGCTTTTCCAACCTGGTTAACTCTCTGATTCTGTGATGCCTCCTTTTCTTTTTAAGTGTCCCGTTCTTGGTTGGCAATTCTGTTAACAACTGCAGATATGATCTCTTGGACAGAGAGATAATTTTTTTTTAACAATGTGGTTACCTAAATTTTCCTCCTAAGTTTCATGGCCCAAGGACAGTGTTTCATAAGCTGCTTGAGACAAATGTGGTCCACAGAGTAGTGTTTTGTCCGGATCAAGCTGTTTTGCTCAATCCAATAATCTTACAGACTACTTTATAATGCAGGAAGGAAGTACTGCAGCTGCACACATACACATCACTCCAGGCCTTTGTAAACAGTCTCTCTCCATCCTCCTTGTAGGCCCCCTTCAGGTACTGCTGCTGTCCTCTTCCCTGTTAGCACCAGAATCATAAAATCCTGGAATCTTGAAGATTGGAGAAGACCCCTGAGATCATCAAGTCCAACCATCAATCCAGCACCTCCATTCTCACTAAACCATGTTCCAAAATGCCATGTTTGTGCATTTTTGAGTGCCTCTGGTCACAAATAGAGATTTTATGTGGTTGATGTTTGGGGTTTTTTCCCTCTTTTTCCTACTTAGGGGCCTCGAGGCTTTCCTGGTGCTCCTGGTCTCCCAGGTCTCAAGGGACACAGGGTAAGAAATGAGGTTTTTCCCTCTCCTTGTACATGACATTTCTGGGCAGTTTCAGTATAAAGGTGCTCAATTTTAATTTATCTTTCTGTATTAGTGGTGAATTTGATCACACTTCTAGTGCTGCCCACTGCAGCACAATCAGTGGCATTTAAAAGAAAGAGGGTCTTGCAGAAAGTCTGCACTATTCCCCTTTAAAATGACCTTTGTTATATTCTCTAGTGCTTTCTTCACTCTATTTTCAAATGATCTGGGAATCTGGAAGGAGCTTGTGTGAGCCCTGCCAAGCTTCAGGAGGCACGAACCTGCCAGTTCTCTCACATTGTTGGCAAGTCTTCCATTAGGGTGGAGATCCTGAGAGGTGGATATGTTTGCAGCATGGAGTCATTGCAAATTACCAAGTTTTCTGGCCAGAATTTTGCTTTGGGGAGGAATAAAAAGGTTTCCTATGGCTCAGAGCCTCCTTCTTGTTGTTTTAGGACATTTTTTTTTTTTTAAGGTTCTTGTTTTAAAAGGGAAACCAGATCCAAGGAAATGTACCTCCTACAAATGGTTTCCATTTAGGAAATGTTTAAAACTTTTTATTCCATCTGGATTTTTTCCTTCTTGATTTCTTCCCTTTTCTTGCTCTTGCCACCTTGGACCATTCTTCACACTTTAGTATTGAGTTATTTTAACAACAATAGTGGGAATGTTCTCTGTGTGTACATTTATAAAGACAATTTCACCTTTTATTTTTTTTTTCTTTTATACCCTTACAGGGATTGAAAGGACTTGATGGTCCAAAAGGTGAAATTGGAGCAGCTGGAGCAAAGGTATTTCATGACCCAAAGAACTAACTGCTTAAGCATGTTTTCTTTAGTGCCAGAATCATGAAAAATAGTAGAAATTTATAATGCTGCTTTCTTGCCCTCTCCTGTCCATGCTGCTAGTATGAAAGTGAGAAAGCTGGGTGGAATTATTCATTTTCGCTCTGTGTGTGATCCATAAAAACTGCTATGGAGGAACATGTGCGGGCTTCATAAAGAGTTCACTGGTGCCAGTCACAATGTCAGCTGGAGCTCAGCTGTAAGCCTGTGAAGGATCACCAGGTGAAGTGACTGTGGTCTGTCTGTGACACTTACGTAGTAACCAGGACAGCACAGTCTGTTAATAAAGAGCCCATGCACACATTGCAGTTCTCTACTTGGCCAGCTCATGGCTCTTGCTGGCTCTTATCTGACCAAACTGAGAGAAGAAAAAACAGTTTCTAAATTTGAAAATGGAATGAAACAATAATCCATAACTAAAAGCTGACTCTCCTCTTTTGGATTACCATTTTGAAACAGGCAGATACTGGAGAGTTGAGAGAATGTGTTTTATCCCACTGACTATTTTGTCACCTAACAAATCTATTCTCTTAGAATTTTGTATCCTCACTGGTACTGAAACTTCATCTCTAAGCAGTGCTAACATGTGATAGCCAGCTGGTGACAATTCTTTCCAGGAGGATTAAAAGTTATTCCAAAGGACCATAAACAACCTTTTTGTTTTCTAGGCTTTTTCCACATTGATCAGTGCTGATGCTGAAATATGTTTGACCTTGTGTAGATGGTAATCACCAGTGGAACAGGACTGTTATAGTAAAGTGAATCTTCCAAAATCCAAATCCAAATGTGAAATCAGTAAGGAGAAAAAATAAAAAGAAAGATTTCAAGCTTTCTTTCCTGAGATTGCCTTCCACTTTCTGTGGTGGTAACAGCAGAAGACTTGGTAAAAAGAGTACAAAAGATGAGTGAGGTTTTAGCTACAACATGTAGGAGTTAAGTCAGCTTCACTGAGATTATGCAAACATAGCAGCTCCCATCAGCATGGGCAACAGCAATGCTCTTGATGCATGCGGATGTGCATATCTGCCTCGTAGGTCCAGCACAGGGGCAGGGGACAGGGATGAAACATCTAACTTCTTTTTTCTCTGGCTAATTTCCTCTAATTGTGTCATTTCATTTCCATTTGTAGGGAGAATCCGGACCAACAGGTGCCATGGGTCCAACGGGTCCTCTAGTGAGTGTCATCTTCATTGGGTGTTACGGAAGTGACTTTAAGCTTGTAAAAGATGTGGCCAATGCGAAATTCAATTCTACTTGATGTCATGAAGCTGACTTTTCTCTTAATGAAGGCTTTATTTTCTGTAACACTAACAGTACCTTTGGTCTCCTGGTCTGCAAACTGTTATTCTTTGCAGTCCACAGATGTGGATAAGAATAACAAATCAGAAGGCACGACAGGGATTTGATGGCAGGTTTTGTGATGGTTTGATTGCTCCTGTAAGTGTCAGATAATCAAATCTAGGTTTTTACATGTTGATGGTTCATACAGAGTGATTTCAGTGTAGCCTGAACTCGATTACATTACTCTGAGTGTTGTGGAGGGGAAGATTAATTAATGTGAGGTGATATTTCTCCAAAATTAATATTGGTTATTAATTTTGCTATTCAGAACTCTCGCCACCCAAGGCCACTAATTTAATAATATTTTGGGTTCTTACACAGCCATGGAAACATTCTATGGGTAAGATCTAGATCTAGTAATAACCAGCAAAATATTTAAACATTAATTGAACTGGAAGAGAAGATTCCTGTGGTCAAATGCCGCTTGCGGTCAATATGCCTCTTGCCCAGTAGATGGGCTCAAGGAGCTCTTTCTGCTCGTGGCAGAAGGCAGTGGAGAATTACAAAGAGGCATTTAAGTATTTACTCACAAATTACTATTACCCACTCACGGGGCTTAGCCACAGTCCAGACAGTGCCCAAATGCTTTCAGGGGACTCTGTCTTGTCAGACATGGTACTTGATTCTTGCCGGCTTCTGGGGAAAGAGGCAGACAATCTCTGACCTTGTCTCCTGGCTTCTCCTGAGCAGGACTTTCAGGTGCAGAGGCAGATGCCATGCAGTCTCAGCACAACGTCACGCTGACCACACAAGCCGATTGTGTGCAGGCATCCAGAGTCTGCTCCTCGTAACTCATGGCAGTGGAGTTTACCAGGCAAACAATAAAGCAATAGGCAATTACAGCAGGCAACAGCAGAGCATGGCTGAGCACAGCAGAGAAAACAGAGGAGCAAAAGCACAGGGGAGCAAGCACATTGTTTACCTGCGTATCTCCTTTTATCAATGTGGGCCGAGATTAATTGCCCTTTGGACACAGAATAGCCAATCAGGATGGCAGTTAGCCAAACCTTACCATATTAGGCAAAGCCATAGGCTCACTATCACCCAAATTTGGGAAAAGCACGGACCTTGCACTAGGCAGGCACAAGCTAAGTGTGTACCTTGTTTACCACTGGACCCTGGGCAGGCCAGACTCAGTGGCTCCAGGTTCTTTTGTGTCCTTTTCCCGGGCTTGCCTCTCTGGTGGAGCAGAAACGCATGCCTGGGCAAGGCAGGACATGTATAAGCCTATTTTGGGCCTATTGGGCCTCCCACAACACTGAGGTAGAAATGGAACAATTTAGGTCAGAAATGCACTCTTTAGCTAAGAAAAGCACGGACAGAGGATTCTGAAGGTTGTGGTGCGGATTAAGCATGCATGACATGGAAATGAAACCAGGAAACATTCTCTTGGAGTAGTTTTCATTCAGATGTGGTTTTGGACAACCTATGAGCAGCCTAACAAGCCAAAAAATCAATTCTCAGCAGTGCTTGTGGAAGTAAAGCACCTTTCTAATATCAGATAATGAAATCTTTCTGCAAAGTACTGCCTTGTGTCATGCAGAATCTAATATCCCTGAAGTGGACCCTAGTTGGTGAATGAGCTGTGGTAAATGACATTGCATTATTGTTCTTGATGAATACATTACAGTATTTATTCTGATGTGCTTCAAGCTAGAAACACTGCTGGAACAGGAAAAGAGAAATCACAGTCTATTCAATTTCTACTGGGCAAGCCTGCAAGGCAACAAGGATTTATGTTAGCTGCTACTTCTTTGCTGCCGTAGGACAAGATAAGCTACATCTGCAGCATGCAAAAAGATTGGTTCTGTAACTGTTCACATCATCTCTCTTTACCATGCTTGTAGTCTCAGGGAATGTAATCACATTCTTGTTAAAAGCAAATAAAGAAGGCTAGGCAGAAAATTGCTGAAGAGTGATACAGTGCAAAACTTAATTTGAGGCAAGCGAAAAGTCAAGAATGTTTAAAAAACAAAGGAAAAAAAAGTAGGAAAAAGCAAAGACAAAGAAGAAAAAGAAGCAAAAAAGAGGGTGGTTTGCATTCTCTGCACTACGGGGGTGGGAAAAGTCAAGTGAACTTTGTAACAGTTTTCTGCTGTACCATGATGAGCTCCTCAATAATGCACTTTTTTTTTCTCTTTTCAAGGGACCGAGAGGAATGCCAGGAGAAAGAGGCCGAATTGGGCCACAGGGTGCCCCTGTAAGTAGCATCTTCATTCTCTCTCCTTGTAATTCTTCCCTTATATTACTTTAAATTTGAACCC
This sequence comes from Pogoniulus pusillus, assembly GCF_015220805.1. Taxonomy (NCBI): domain Eukaryota; kingdom Metazoa; phylum Chordata; class Aves; order Piciformes; family Lybiidae; genus Pogoniulus; species Pogoniulus pusillus. The sequence continues at coordinate 20,741,976 of NC_087265.1, forward strand.
CTGAGTCTGACAGTAGTTTGTTCTGTTTTTTTTTTTTTTTCATTTGACTGCCTTCCAGTTCCATGGGGAGTTCTGCTGTAGCTTCAGTTAGGGCCTGAGCAGAGTTTTGTGGGGTGAGACCTTTACTGTAAATTTCGCAACTAAAAACCAGTTTGAAATGAAGAATGTTAAGCTGTATACTCATTTCTCATAGCAGTGCTGCACACGAGGCCAAATCTCTTCACTGTACTACAACTTCTTTTTTGAATTTGTGTGTGTGTGTGAAATTTCTCTTGAGAGGCTGTTTTCACCAAGAGTTATTGAACTAAGAAATAATATCTATTGGCTTTGTCCAGAAAAGAAGTTTGAAATGAAAATTTAGACTTATTAAAGCCCAGAAAAATAGTAATTCTTAAAAAGTGGTTTGCTTTTCAGCAAAGAAAGAAGGATTAGCCTTGACATGAGGTCGCATTTGAGAAGAAACTTATTTCTGGTGCTTTATGTTCTGTGTCAGGTGGTGTTTTTTCTGGCGTTTCTCCCCATGACTTTTACGTGTTCCATTTATGTTACAGTTACACTGAAAATGTGACAGAGGCCTCTGTGGAAACAGAGAAATCCATTTACTTGAAAGGGAGCATAACTTCTTCCAGAATTTTTCCATGCCAGTGTTTGGAGGGCTCTGCAATCCAGCATTTCTTTGGTCACTTTGTATGGCTGGTGTCAAAAATAGAATCATAGAATTAACCAGGTTGGAAGAGACCTCCAAGATCATCCAGTCCAACCTAGCACCCAGCCCTAGCCAATCAACTAGACCATGTCACTAAGTGCCTCATCCAGGCTTTTCTTGAACACTTCCAGGGACAGCAACTCCACCACCTCCCTGGGCAGCCCATTCCAATCACTCTCTGTGAAGAACTTCCTCCTAACATCCAGCCTATTCACCCCCTGGCACAACTTGAGACTGTGTCCCCTTGTTCTGTTGCTGGTCGCCTGGGAGAAGAGACCAACCCCCAAAATGCTAACAATAACTAGAAATAAAAATAAATGTGATGGTTTGGGTGTTCCCTGCCCCCCTCCACTTTGGAAGTCACCCAGACTAGACTCAGTCGGCTCTGGAAATTTGAATGAAGTTTTATATTTACAGCTTAGCTCAATATACAAGCAGATATTTACAGTATATACAGTTATAGACAGAAATATACAAGGTAAAAGGTAATACAGAAACACAACTCCCCTCCCAGAAACCAGGAGGGGCTCACAACCGCCCTTCCACCTTCTGCCACTCCCCTACCTTACCCCAGACGTTGCCTTGTGCCCCAAGGAAGAATGGAGGGTCAGCCAGAGGGGTTAGGAAGCAAAGTGGATTCATCAGAGAGATGGAGTGTGAGGTTAGAGAGAAAATGCAGCCCAGAGCTCAGGCAGTGCTTGAACTGCCTTATCTATATTTATACTCCTGTTCTTATACATCTCAGCAAGCCTATGAGTGAAGTAGACATCACCATTGTTTCTCTTTCACAGCCTGTGATCTAATCCTTCTTACCAAAATATTCTAGCTAGCTTCAATCTAGCACAATAAAATAAAAATTAAATAAAATGAAGTGAAATGAAACAAAATTAAATGAAATAAAATAAACCAAAACAAAACCACAGAGTTCTTATAACTGTTTTGTCTTGTTTTTATACCTAGGGTGGACGTGGCCAACATGGTATGCCTGGGAAGCCAGGACCAATGGTAAGATTTTTTTTTCTTAGTCATCTGTTATTTTCACTTTATATTTGCCCCTTAACCTTTTGACACTACCAGAAGCAGCACAGCAAATTGTTGGCAGCTGTTGTTGGAAGTAAGTGCACCTGGAATTATCTGCAGGTGATTCTTAGTTCTACTCATCACAGCTTCAATGCTGTCTTCTGAGAAAACATGCACTGTGGTTTGCTTCATCTTAAAGGTTTCAGTCTGCAGAGGAGCAGGCTGTAAGGTCTCCTCTGGAGGGGTGATGTTTTGCTGCTTTACTGAAGTGAGGTCCATATTATAAGGAGATAAATATCTTAAAGATGTAGAATCATAGAATCAGTCAGGGTTGGAAGGGACCACAAGGATCATCTAATTCCAGCTCCCCTGCCATGGGCAGGGACACCCTATCCTAGATCAGCCTGGCCACAGCCTCATCCAGCCTGGGCACCTCCCTGGGCAACCCATTCCAGGCTCTCACCACTCTCATGCTGAAGAACTTCCTCCTTGTGTCCAGTCTGAATCTACCCACCTCCAGCTTTGCTTCATTCTCCCTAGTCCTGTCACTACCTGGTATCGTGAAAAATCCCTCCCCATCTTTTTTGTAGGCCCCCTTCAGATACTGAAAGGCCACAAGAAGGTCACCTTGGAGCCTCCTCTTCTGCAGACTGGACAGCTCCAACTCTCAGTCTGTCCTCATAGGAGAGGTGCTCCAGTCCTCTGATCATCCTTATGATCCTTTTCTAGACACACTCCAGCATGTCCACATCCCTCCTGTAATAGAGGCTCCAGAACTGGACACAGTACTCCAGCTGGGGTCTCACCAGAGCAGAGTACAGAGGGAGAATCATCTCCCTCGACCTGCTGGCCACACTTCTCCTGATGCAGCCCAGGATCTGGTTGGCTCTCTGGGCTGCAAGTGCACACTGCTGGCTCATGTTGAGCTTCTCATCCACCAGCACCCCCAAGTCCCTCTCCTCAGGGCTGCTCTCCAGCCACTCACTGCCCAGCCTGGATTTGTGCTTGGGATTGCCTCGATCCAGTTTCAGGACCTTGCACTTAGTCTTGCTGAACCTCATGAGGTTGGCTTGTGCCCACCTGCCCAGCCTGTCCGAGTCTCTCTGGATGGATCCCTTCCCTCCAGTGTGCCTGCTGCATCACACAGCTTGGTGTCATCAGCAAACTTGGACATAGAGCCATTGACAGCCACTCTTTGGTTGCAGCCATCAAGCCAGTTCTTTGACCATCCAGTGGTCCACTCATCAAAACCATATTTCTCCAGCTTGGAGACCATATCTACCCTAATATAAAGCAGTTTCTAATTGCATGCTGACCTCCTTCATGTACAAAGTTGGCAGGTGAGGTTGAATCCATTCTTAGCAAGAGTAAGAGAATCTCAGAAGGTTAGGGGCTGGAAGGGACCTTGAAAGCTCATCCAGTCCAACCCTCCTGCCAGAGCAGGATCACCTATACCAGATCACACAGGAAGGCATGCAGGCAGGTTTTGAATATCTCCAGAGAGGGAGACTCCACAACCCCCTGAGCAGGCTATTCCAGTGTTCTGTAACCCTCACAGTGAAAAAATTCTTCCTCGTATTTCCATGGAACTTCCTGTGCCTCAGCTTCCACCCTTTGCCCCTTGTCCTGTCCTTGGGTACCACCCAGCAGAGCCTGGCTCTGTCCTCCTGGCACTCACCCTTTACATAATTTTCAACATGAATGAGGTCACCTCTCAGTCTCCTCTTCTCCAAGCTAAAGACCCCAGCTCCTTCAGGCTCTTCTCGTAAGGAAGATGCTCCATTCCCTTAATCATTTTCATGGCTCTGCACTGGACTCTCTCATGCAGTTCTCTGAGGTCCTTCTTGAACTGAGCGGCCCAAAACTGGACACAATATTCCAAATGTGCCCTCACCAGGGCAGAGTAGAGGGGGAGAACCTCTCTCCACCTACTAACCACAGCCCTTCTAATGCACCTCAAAATGACATTGGCCTTCTTGGCCACCAGAGCACATTGCTGAACTTTAGAAAAAAGCCACCCACCAAAACCCACCACACCAGAAATTCTCCTCAAAACCCTTGTCTTGGGTTCAAATGCAAGTTCCCAGAGACTCTTATAAATTTGGTAGACCCAATGACAATTTATAGGATTTATAGAATTTATAGAGTGCCCTCCCCTCCTCCCCCTCCTTTCCCCAAAAGACAGGGAGAGAGATAAGAGGTAGGGACACCCCCAATAAATCAATCTCGACTCGATTTGGAAGTAAAAAAAGGAAAAGTTTAACAATAACTTAGAAAAAGGGATTGGAGGTAGGGGAGTTTACAAAGGATAAGGAAGGGAAAAACAGCAAAATACAAAACAGGGATGGATACAACCCGAGTAGTGTGATGGTGTCTCTGCCTCGTGGCTGGTATGCAGTATCAGTGTGTGTGTGCGGTCATGAACGCAGGTAGGGAGCAAGAGGGCGAAAAGAGGAAGAGACAGGAGAACTCCTGTCTTTTATACCACAGGAAGTGGGGGAAGTGGGCTAACCATCACCTGGAGTGTGGCCCACCCCTGAGGAGGGGCCAAGACCCCTAGGGTCAGGTTCAGGGTCACTCCCCCAGGAGTGTTAACCCTATACATTCCACCCCTTGGTTAGACCACTTCCACCTTCCTAAGAACAGTCTTCTTCTCCAAAGATGGGAAAAGTGTCCATGGGTTAAGAGTTCGTGAAGTCCTTCTTGGTCCCCGGCTGTATCCCAAGGCGATGTGTTCCTCTGGTCCGGTGCAGGTTGCTGAGATGTGAGCAGGGCAGGAACGGAAGAAAAGTCAGTGAATCAGGAACAGTTCTTGTTGGTACTCAGGAAAAGAGTCTTTTCCCTCTGCGAAGAAAACATCAGGAACAGTCTCTTCATGTCCGGCATCAGGGGAACAGGTGTAGATGAGATGGCTGTAGACATCCTCTGGAGGGAAATCAGGAACAGTCTCTCACTGCAGGGCATCAGTGACGAATCAGATGCAGGGTTCTGGTTGGACGCCGTGGTGTGATGCGATGCTGTAGGACTCTGGATAGCTGCTGCTGTCATGTAGGTTCTGTTGGACGCCGTGTAGTGGTGAGGGTATAACTACAAAAACAACTTGTAACCCCTTATGAACTATGATACAAGTATTGCACAACTATGATACAACTATTATACAACTATAATACAAGATAACCTGAAAGTATCTGGAACACATGGAATCAACTCTGAGATTTCAAAACCTTTTCAGCTAAAGAGAGATTTCTCTGAGGGACACACTCGATAACACCAGTTTCCATCATCACCCAGTATGTGTGACCAGGACCCTCTGCAGATACCACCCCTTTGATGGGTTTTCCCCCACCAGAGGCAGGAGCAACCCACACAGTCTTTCCCAGTAGATTCCTTTCACAGACCACAGGAACTCCATCTCCCTCAACTGTGGGCAGTAGGGCAGATTGAGCAGGACCAGCTCTGTTAACTGATCCCCTGCTGTTCACCAGCCAAGTGGCTTCTGCAAGGTGCTTCTCCCAGTTTCTGAGAGTTCCACCTCCCATAGCCTTCAGGGTGGTTTTCAGCAGGCCATTGTGTCGCTCAATCTTTCCTGCAGCCTGTGGGTAGTATGGGATGTGATAAACCCATTCTATCCCATGCTCTTTTGCCCAGTTGCTTACAAGGTGGTTCTTGAAATGGGTCCCATTGTCTGACTCAATTCTCTCTGGGGTACCGTGTCTCCACAGGATGTGGCTCTGCAGGCCCAGAATGGTGTTACGGGCAGTAGCATGAGGTACTGGGTAGGTTTCCAGCCACCCCGTGCTTCCCTCCACCATGGTTAACACATACTGCTTGCCACTACGAGACCGAGGCAGAGTGATGTAATCAATCTGCCAGGCCTCCCCATACCTGTACTTTGACCACCTTCCCCCGTACCACAAAGGCTTCATGCGCTTGGCTTGCTTTATGGTGGCACAGATGTCACATTCATGGATAACCTGAGTTATGGCCTCCATGGATATGTCCACGGACCTGTCTCGGGCCCATTGGTATGTGGCATCTCTTCCTTGGTGACCAGAAGAGTCATGTGCCCACCGAGCTAAGAACAGTTCACCTTTGTGCTTCCAGTCCAGGTCAATCTGGCAGATGTGGGCAGCCTGGTCAGCTTGATGGTTATGCTGCTGCTCTTCAGTGGCTCTGCTCTTTGGGATGTGAGCACTGATGTGTCGGATTTTAACTGGCAGTTTGTCCAGGCGTGCAGAAATGTCTTGCCAGAGATCAGCAGCCCAAATAGGCTTCCCTTTTCTCTGCCAATCATTTCTCTTCCACTCCTTCAGCCACCCCCATAAGGCATTTGCTACCATCCATGAGTCGGTGTAGATGTATAGCATTGGCCACTGCTCTCGTTCTGCAATGTCCAGGGCCAGCTGGATGGCTTTCACCTCAGCATACTGGCTGGATTCGCCTTCTCCATCTCTTGCCTCTGCAACCCTGCGTGTGGGGTTCCAGACGGCAGCCTTCCATCTCCGCTTGCTGCCTACCAGGCGGCAGGATCCATCTGTGAAGAGAGCATATGCCTTTTCCTCCTCAGGAAGGTCACTGTATGGGGGGGCTTCCTCGGCACGGGTCACTGCCTTCTCTTCTGCTGGCTTTCCAAAGTCAGTGCCCTCTGGCCAGTTGGTGATGACCTCTACAATGCCTGGACGTTCGAGAGTCCCCATCCTAGCCCTCTGAGTTATCAGAGCCATCCACTTACTCCAAGTGGCATCTGTGGCATGGTGCGGAGTCGAACCCTTCCCTTTAAACATCCAAGTCAGGACTGGAAGCCTTGGAGCTAAAAGGAGTGGTGACTCCGTCCCAATCACCTCAGAGGCAGCTCTGACTCCCTCATAGGCAGCTAGGATTTCTTTCTCTGTGGGGGTATACTTGGTCTCTGAGCCTTTGTATGCCTTGCTCCAGAACCCGAGTGGGCGGCCTCTTGTCTCATCAGGAGCTTTCTGCCATAGGCTCCAGCTAGGACCATTCTCACCGGCTGCTGTGTAGAGAATGTTCTTAATCTCTGGGCCGGTTCGAACTGGTCCCAAGGCCATGGCATGGACCACCTCTCGTTTGATCTGGTCAAATGCCACCTGCTGCTCAGGTCCCCACCCAAAGTTATTTCTCTTTCTTGTAACGTCAAAGAGGGGTTTCACAATTTGACTGTACCCGGGAATGTGCATCTTCCAAAAGCCCACAAACCCCAGGAAGGATTGTGTCTCCTTCCGGTTAGTGGGTTCCACCATAGTGGCCACTTTATTCACCACATCCATAGGGATGTGGCGTCGGCCATCCTGCCAGCGAACTCCCAGGAACTGGATCTCTCTGGCAGGCCCTTTCACTTTGCTTCTCTTAATGGCAAAACCAGCATCCAACAGGATATTAATGATCTTCTCACCCTTCTGGAAGACCTCCTCTGCTGTCTCACCCCATACAATGATGTCATCGATGTACTGCAGATGTTCCGGAGCTCCACCCTTCTCCAGTGCAGTCTGGATGATGCTGTGGCAGATTGTAGGGCTGTGCTTCCACCCTTGAGGCAGTCTGTTCCAGTGGTACTGGACTCCTCTCCAGGTGAAGGCAAACTGCGGCCTACATTCTTCTGCAATGGGGATGGAGAAGAAAGCATTAGCAATGTCAATTGTGGCATACCATTTGGCCTCCTTCGTTTCCAGTTCATACTGCAGCTCCAACATGTCAGGCACGGCTGCGCTGATTGGAGGAGTCACTTCGTTCAGGCCTCGGAAATCCACCGTGGGTCTCCACTCCCCTGTCTCCTTTCGCACTGGCCATATCGGGCTGTTGAAGGGCGAGTGGCTCTTGCTGATGACAAGCTGCTGCTCCAGGCGGCGAATCAGCTGCTGTATGGGTAGCAGGGAGTCTCTGTTGGTGCGGTATTGCCTGCGATGAACTACACGAGAAGCAATAGGTAACTTGACATCTTCCACCTTGTGGGTACCAACCACGGAAGGGTCATCTGACAAGCCAGGCATGATAGACAGCTGCTCTTTGTCTGCAGTCTCTACAGCTGCTATGCCAAATGCCCACTTGTTCCCCTTCGGATCTTTAAAGTACCCTTCCCGGAGAAAGTCAATCCCCAGGATGCAAGGTGCATCAGGGCCAGTTACTATGGAGTGCTTCTCCCACACATTCCCGGTGAGGCTTATCTCAGCCTGCAGCACAGTCAACTCCTGAGACCCCCCTGTGACTCCTGCAATTGTAACAGTATCTGTCCCCCTGTGGCTGGAGGGGATCAGAGTGCATTGGGCACCGGTGTCTACCAACGCTCTGTACTTCTCGGCTTCAGAAGTGCCAGGCCATTTCACAAACACGTCCCAATATACTCTGTTATCCCTGGCCTCCGCCTGGCTGGAGACAGGGCACCTCTAATTCTGAGCAGTGTGACTGCATGAGGCACATGGACCTGAGTTACTGGCTTCACCACCCCTTGAGCGAGAGCGCTGCCTGCGGGACACTGGGGCAACCCCTCTTCTGGAGGAGTTATTCCCTGTGTTTGTCCCCTGCAGTTCCCTTACCCTGGCCCATAGAGCTGAGGTGGGCTGGCCATGCCATCTATCCATGTTTTCCCCATGGTCACACAGTGTTCTCCAGAGTGACCCCCTGTGTGTACCCTGTCTGCTCTGGGCTGGTCTCCTGCGGGGAGGAGGAGGAGCACGGCGGCGTGTGTTCCTTATAGCTGAGACTTGCACCCATTCTGAAGGTGAAGAGCAGTCATCCTCTGCCTTCTGCATTTCAGAGAAAGAGGCTTTCAGCTCGTTCATTTCTTGGGTGAGGGTCTCTACAGTGGCAATTAAGGTTTTCCTTGACAAACTGTCTTCAAACTGTCTTAGGTCATTCACAAACTCCCTGATTGTGGGAAGGTTGTTGGGGTCTCTGCCCAGCAGCAGTGCTCCCAATGTGGGGGCATATGTGGAAGGGGCACACTGAGTCAGTTTCTTTAAGAGGGCTGGCTTCATGCGGACATCATCAGGGTCCGAGGGCCTCTGGTCGGCTCCATAAATTATCTCTTGAACCGCCATTTGCCTCAGGTATGAGATCCCCTGTTCCATATCTGTCCATCTAAGGGGATGGAAAATCATGTCATCCTTAGTCGGGTACCTGTACCTCACAGCTATCAGAAGCCTGGCCCAAAGTGAGTGGGTACCATCGAGCCTTCCCAGCTCCTTATCCACACCTCCATCCCTCGACAAGGATCCCAGCTGCTTCGCCTCCCTGTGATCTAGGTCCACTGTTTCTGCTCCTGCATCCCAGCATTTCAAAAGCCAGGCTAAAAGGGACTGTCCGTTTGCCCTTGCATACTCCTGCCTTATGTGCCTGATTTCCTTTCTGGGCGTGGAGCTGATAAGGATCACTCCATTATCAGGTCCATTTCCAGCTGGTTGCTGTTGCTGGGGGGTGCTGGTTCCCGAAGAGGTCCCTTGCCCTGGATCGGTATCTGCGGGAGGGTTTTGATTTGATCTTGCTGGCCGCGTCGTAATTGGCGCTAGGTGAAGGGGGCTGGGCTGAGGGGGCAGTGTCCGGGGGGCTGCCCTGGGCGGGACCGGAGGCGGAGTTCGGGGCGGAGCCGCGCTAGGGGCGGTGCCTGCGCTGGGGGCGGCCGGAACGGCCTGACCTGTCGCCCAACCCCCGCAACTGCAGCTGGGGCAGTGAGGACCACCCCTCCCCCTAAGCACCCTAATGGCGGCGCCCACTCGATATTTCCACGTGTCCCAGTTCACCGCTATCTTATTAATTCCCAAACCCAAATTTACACACAGTGAAATAACAGCTATCCAGTACCATTTTTCCCCCAAAATATCTGGAGCTTCTGTGCTCCAATGCATATACTCAGACTGATTCCATGTTCCAGAAACATTTCTAAACACAGTGATATTACTAACAGAATTCAGGAAATAGGCATAGACTCGGGCAGGCAAATGCTTAGAATATTCCCAGAGCATATCAATGACAATCCAGAAGACATGGTAACTTATAAACTTTAACAGCCAGCCCCACAACAGCCATGCAAATGCGTTAATGATTAAGACTTTCAGAATATCCATTTTTTAACTTCCAAATCTTCTCTGAAAGAATTCTTTCTACCTAGCCCCACGTTGAGACGCCAAATAAATTGTCTTGGGTTCAAATGCAAGTTCCCAGAGACTCTTATAAATTTGGTAGACCCAATGACAATTTATAGGATTTATAGAATTTATAGAGTGCCCTCCCCTCCTCCCCCTCCTTTCCCCAAAAGACAGGGAGAGAGATAAGAGGTAGGGACACCCCCAATAAATCAATCTCGACTCGATTTGGAAGTAAAAAAAGGAAAAGTTTAACAATAACTTAGAAAAAGGGATTGGAGGTAGGGGAGTTTACAAAGGATAAGGAAGGGAAAAACAGCAAAATACAAAACAGGGATGGATACAACCCGAGTAGTGTGATGGTGTCTCTGCCTCGTGGCTGGTACGCAGTATCAGTGTGTGTGTGCGGTCATGAACGCAGGTAGGGAGCAAGAGGGCGAAAAGAGGAAGAGACAGGAGAACTCCTGTCTTTTATACCACAGGAAGTGGGGGAAGTGGGCTAACCATCACCTGGAGTGTGGCCCACCCCTGAGGAGGGGCCAAGACCCCTAGGGTCAGGTTCAGGGTCACTCCCCCAGGAGTGTTAACCCTATACAACCCCAAACCTCACCTCACCACAACTAACATTGCCATCTGTGCATGCTGTTTTAAGTGGTGTAAGTCTTGAGACAACATTCTTTTACTTGTGTCATCTTAATGACCAGATTGCTTTATTTTGAAGTTCTTTAAGAAACAGTTAACTGTAATTCAGAAAATGAGAGGAAGTGTCTGAAAGCTGCAAACCTCACTTACTTAGTGTATCATGAAAGAGGAGTAACTTGTTAGAAGAAACTTTGAAACAAAAGGTTTTGGAGTATTGAAAACAATTGATAAAGTTTAGAAAAAGCTTGTTCCTGAGCTGAGAAATTCTACATGGAGCTTGGAATTTGTATCTGCTCTACTAGATGAGCTCAGCTAGACTGGACCTGATAATTGGTTGGCTAATATTTTTGGTGAAGTCCATGTTGTGTCACAAGGGAGACATTGGTGCTTCATGCACATACTTCTCATTGGAGGAAGTGTTAATGAAATGCATTGCTGTTGGGGTCAGGAATTCTGGAATTCTTCCTGCAACAAGAGAGAGATTTGGCAGACAGGAATTTGTGATCCAGTGAACTGAGACACAGGTTTTCAAAGCTGTTAGGTTAGTTCTGCAGATATGACTGCACCATCGTGGCAGAAGGGTTGTCTCTTAACTCCTGCTCAGAGGGACAGGTTGTTCTTATGAGGTTTCCCATCAGACTTCAATGCATAGAACATTCCTGCACAATGTGATTGTATCTTACTAAAAGGGTAATCAGGAAAATATAAGGAGGAGTTATCTGGAAACAGTGTTGTAGTGAAGATCTATAACTACTGTGTGCTGCCATGCAGAGAGTTTATCATCCAGTAGAAAGACCACAGAATCACAGAAACATTCGGGTTGGCAAAGACCCCCAGGGTCACCAAGTCCAACCTAGAATCCTACACTACAAGGTGCACCCTAAACCATATGCCCAAGCACCACATCCAAATAACTTTTAAACACACCCCAGGGTGGTGACTCCACCACCTCCCTGGGCAGCTCATTCCAATGCCTGACCACTCTTGCTGGGAAAATATGTTTCCTAATGTCCAGTCTAAACCTATCCAGTCACATCTTGAGGCTACTCCCTCTTGTTCTATCACTAATTACCCGTGAGAAGAGACCAGCAGCAGCCTCTCCCCAAGGTCCTTTCAGGTAGCTGTAGACAGCAATGAGGTCTCCCCTCAGCCTCCTCCTTTTTACATTAACCAGCCCCAGCTCCTTCAGTCACTCCTCATAAGATTTATTCTCCAGACCCTTCCCCAGCTTCATTGCCCTCCTCTGCACTCGCTCCAACACTTCAGCATCCCTCTTGTAATAAGGTGCCCAAAACTGAACACAATACTTGAGTTGTGGCTTCACCAGAGCTCAGCACTGGTCAGGCCACACCTTGAGTACTGTGTCCAGTTCTGGGCCCCTCAATTCAAGAAAGATGTTAAGGTGCTGGAACATGTCCAGAGAAGGGTAACAAAGCTGGTGAGGAGCCTGGAACACAAACCCTATGAGGAGAGGCTGAGGGAGCTGGGGGTGTTTAGCCTGGAGAAGAGGAGGCTCAGGGGTGATCTTATTACTACCTGAAGGGGCATTGTAGCCAGGTGGGGGGTGGCCTCTTCTCTCCGGCAACCAGCAACAGAACAAGGGGACACAGTCTCAAGTTGTGCCAGGGTAGGTATAGGCTGGATGTTAGGAGGAAGTTCTTCACAGAGAGAGTGATTGGCATTGGAATGGGCTGCCCAGGGAGGTGGTGGAGGCACCGTCCCTGGAGGTGTTCAAGAAAAGCCTGGATGAGGCACTTAGTGCCATGGTCTAGTTGACTGGATAGGGCTGGGTGCTAGGTTGGACTGGATGATCTTGGAGGTCTCTTCCAACCTGGTTGATTCTATGATTCTAAGATGCTCAAGTCCCCTAGTCATCCTTGCAGCTCTTTGTTGGACTCTCTTTATCAGTTCCCTGTCTCTCTTGAAGCCCAAAATTGAACACAATGCTCTAGGAGCCCCAAACTGAACACAGTACTCTAGATATGGTCTCACCAGGGCAACTGTGTACATTGCAATTTGGGCATTGATAGCTGAATCAAGAGCTGTGAGTTTTCCGAAAGCAGTAGATAACATCATTAAAGACTTCTCCTTAGTAACAATTGATAGCATCAGAGGAAATGGCCTCAAGTTGCACCAGAGAGGATTTAGTATGGATGATAGAAGAAATTTCTCCACTAAAAATTCTCCTGGCCAAGCAGGCAGCCCTTGGCTTGGACAGGGACACTCTGTGCTGGGTTCAGAACAGGCTGGATGGCCAGGCCCAGAGAGTGGTGGTGAATGGAGCCACATCCAGTTGGCAGCTGTCACTGGTGGTGTGCCCCAGGGATCAGTGCTGGGCCCAGGCTTGTTTAATATCTTCGTTGATGATCTGGATGAGGAGACTGAGTCACCATCAGTAAGTTTGCAGGCGACACCAAGTTGGGAGCATGTGTGCATCTGTTAGAGGGCAGGAGGGCTCTGCAGAGGGACCTGGACAGGCTGGACAGATGGGCACAGTCCAGTGCCAGGTTCTACACTTTGGCCCCAACAACCTCATGCAGAGAGGGACCTAGGGGGACTGGTTGACAACTGACTGAACATGAGCCAGCAATGTGCCCAGGTGGCCAAGAAGGCCAATGGCATCCTGGCCTATACCAGGAATGGTGTGGCCAGCAGGACCAGGGAAGTCCTTGTGCCCCTGTACTCAGCATTGGTTAGGCCACACCTTGAGTCCTGTGTCCAGTTCTGAGTCCTCAATTTAAAAAAAATGTTGAGATGCTTGAATGTGTCCAGAGATGGGCACCAAGGCTGGTGAGGGGCCTGGAGCACAGCCCTGTGAGGAGAGGCTGAGGGAGCTGGGAGTGTTCAGCTTGGAGAAGAGGAGGCTCAGGGGTAACCTCATTGCTGTCTACAACTACTTGAGGGGAGGCTGTAGCCAGGTGGGGTTGGTCTCTTCTCCTAGGCACCCAGTGACAGAACAAGAGGACACAGCCTCAAGCTGTGTTTAGGCAGGTTTAAGCTGCATGTTAGGAAGAAATTCTTCATGGAAAGAGTGATTGACATTGGAATGGGCTGCCTGGGGAGGTGGTGGAGTCCCCATCCCGGGGTGTTTAAGAGAAGGCTGGATGAGGCACTTAATGCCATGCTTTAGTTAATGAGAAGCTATTAGGTTATAGGTTGGACTTGATGACCTCAAAGGTCTTTTCCAACCTGGTTGATTCTGTGATTCTGTAAAAAAGTTCTCAAACACTGGACCAAGCACCTCAGGGAGGTGGCTGAATCCTCATCCCTGGTGGTGTTTAAAAGATGCACTGCTGAGCGAGGTGGTTTAGCAGGAAATTTGGCAGAGGTAGGTGATTGTTGGACTCAAAGATCTTAAAGGTCTTTTCCAACCACAATGATTCTATGAAAATTAATGCTGTACCACAGTGCCATCAAATGTATCCCTCAGAAAAACGAGTGTACCACTTACAAAATCAAAATTCATTACCATGTTGGTTTTGTTGTTAAGAAACAATTTATGGTTTGACAATTCTTTTAATGCCAGAACCATCTTTATCTGGTGGTTAGATGCTCCTCTGTGTGATCTCAACTGCAGGATTACAGATTTGTGTCTTTGTCTTTCACAGGGCCCACTTGGCATAACTGGTTCTCCAGGTTTTCCAGGTGTTCCTGGTGTAAAGGTAAGAAAACAAAACCAAAACCCCACATCTTTTTAATATGTCTAACAACACAGAATAATTAAAAAGAATTAAAAAGTGAGTTCCAGCTGTTGTGTCTGGTGCTGGAAAGCTGCTGTGAAATCAGCCTCGAGGCAGAGGAGAGCTAGCAGAAGCCAAATGAAGCCATTGCAATTCACCACAGTCAAGCTGCTTTCCCTGCTTCCATTTCCTCCTGAGCTGAGAAGTGGTGATGATTTTAATGCTGTGTGTGGTAGATTGAAGAGTTCCCCCCCCCCAAAAAAAAAACCACCAAAATTGCCAGGCGAGCTCAGAAGACGTGGAAGTAAGATAGAACTAAAATCTAACAGCAGATACACAATGTGTATGTACAATTATGTACAATTCACAAATAACACAGAAATCTCCTCCTGGACAAAGCCAAAAGAGGCCAACCACCACCTCTCTTCTCCCCACCCAGAGAGGAAATCAGAAAGGCCCCAGCTGTTGTCTCCTCAGCCAAGGTTAGTGCAGTTCAGGGTGGAGGAGCGAAGGAGGAGGAGAAGCAGAAGGCAGAGAGAAGGGAAGGAAATTGTGCAGCAGACTTCATCCTAAACAGCAGGTGAATGGAATGGCATAGACTTCTCTTATTGCAGTTCTTCTGTATCCAATACAGTTATATATTTAAAATTTTGGCTAAAGGGAGAGTGTTACCTCTAAAGCTGCCACACTGTGCCTCAGGAGTCTCGCCCAGGATATTCAAAAACTAACAAGGTGCAGGGTAAATTGTGAGGATAAGTCTAAGGCAATATGGAAGCAGTACCATGTAGTGCTGAAAACTCCAGTTTGGGGCTAGAATTTGAGACACTTTTTGAGAGCACGAGGAATGATGTTCAAGGAAAAGGCTTGAACCCCAACAGAGCTGTACCACAGTTCATCAAAGCTCAGCAAATGATGATTGCTGCCTTTTGTGGCTCTGTGATTGGGCTGAAGTGGAAAACAGCTCTGTCTTGGTGGGACTCTCCTCCCTGTGTTTTTAAGGAAAGCACTCAGTTATACTTTTTGTTTGTTTGGGGTTTTTGTTTGTTTGGTTTTATTTTTTTTCTTCTTACTCTTTATCTGCAAAGATATAAAAGGCAACTCATACAGATAAAGAAGGCATCTCATGCAGCTTTCTTATGGTTTTTACACTTACCCTCCACCCAGCTGCTTCTCTTTCTTCCTTCATATCCCTAAAACTTGATTGGAAGAAATTGCACCAGAAGAACCCCTCAGTTAGTCAAGAGACCAAGTTCAGCAGATGTTCTGTGTTGTTGTGACGCTGGCAACATTCACAAAACAGCTTTTTATTTTTTTTTGAGATAATAGAAGCATTAACATAATGTATACAGTGAAATGAGAGAGCTTTTAGTGCTTGTTGTAAAATGTTTTGATGTAGCTAAGCTCTACCTAATATCTAAATAAACATTTGGAGAAGTTATCACTTGACAAAGCAATGAAAGGTCTTGAAAAGGAGGAGATTTGATCATCAACTGCTGCAAAATTGGAGTAGCTGCTTTGAACTGATGAAAGCTAAGTGAGCTACACAGTGAAGATGTGGCCCTCCTCTACAAAGACATGATAGTAACAGCCAAAAGGCAAACTTGCCACTTAGAGATAACATTTAAAGGAGATGCCAGGATGATTTTGTTTTATTATTGAAATACGCAGAGCAATCCTAGAGGAATTTTCTATCCAATAGAGTGCTGCAGCAGGGAGCTAATCTTGTACCATGCAAAAAATCCCCAAAACTGAGCAAAAGTTGTCCAATTACTGACAGATAATGGGATTTTTAGAGACAAATGTCAATCTAAGGTACTTGATGTGGTTTGGGCCACTTGATAAAGTGTTTCCTCTCTGTAGAAAGTTTCCTTGTCCTTATATCAAATGAGGAAAAATTTCAGTTTGTACTTCTGAACTTTGCATTCATGTAGAAGCAGAATTAGGTAAGCAAAAAAAAGTATTTTTAAGGATAGTGATCTATTTACCTTTTATAAACTCAATATTCCTCCTTAGTTACTTTGCAGAGCTACTTCTGAGACCAAAGTTATCTCCAGGTTTTTTCTTGTGTGAAATTTTAGGGTGAAGCAGGTCCAACAGGTCCTCGTGGTCCTGAAGGTCCTCAAGGACAAAGAGGTGAAACAGGTCCACAGGGCCCAGCTGGATCACAAGGTCTTCCTGTAAGTACCTTAAATTGTGTTCTTCAGTGCTCAGCTTCAACATGTTGCATCCTTAATGGAAATTGGAATATCTTATTTGCTAGACACTTAAGTTCTGCTCAAAATCCCTTTTTGCCCAGAGAAGAAAAGGTCTCATTAATTTGTTTTGTACTTATTTTGTTGAGAAGAACTTTGCATTGTTTAATGAAAACAGCAATAAAACCAAATACTTTAAATCTTAAGCTTAAGCATAAGATCTTAAAAATGAAAAACCCTTAGCATTTGCACAGGTAAATCATATATTGCTGTATTGATTTAATAACCTTTATTTTCTGGTCTTATGCAGTGGATAAAACAACTATCCTCTGCTTTGGTTATCAGTACTCTCCTCATTCAAACTGATTTTAATGATTGATCTTTAGGGTGCTGAAGGAACAGATGGCTCCCCAGGTGCTAAGGGCCCTACGGTAAGTAATCCTGTCACCTCTTGATGGAACAATGCAAGCAAATTTAGTTCATTCTCTTTTTTTATCCTATTTCCTTATTGTGCTTGCTGTTCTTTCTGTCTGTAGGGATCTCCAGGCACTGGAGGCCCCCCTGGTTTATTAGGTCCACCCGGTTCACCAGGACCACAAGGCAGCACTGGCCCACCCGGTATTCGAGGCCAGCCGGTAATGAAGTCTTTGTCTCTGTGCAAGCGATGCTGTCTAGCAAATGTGTAAGGCTATGAAGCTAAGCTAAGGATTAGCAGGGGACACCCTTTAAAATAAGTTAACAGCATGCTAGTGAATATGCTGAGGCTCAGATCTTGTGAATCTTCTCTGGGTGTCCAATGCACTGGGTGTGCTTTCTTAAAGGTCTGAGGAGGAAGAATGTCTTTATAAACTTGGGCAAATGTTAGCAGCTACGTCCTGGAGTTGTCTTAAGATTTTGTCTTGATAACAGCATCATAAACAGGCATGATAAGGGGAAAGACAAAACATGAGAAGCATCTCATTATGCTGTCTACAACTGGTTACTCAGTGGCCAAGTGTGCTTCTGTTTCCTAGCATAACACACAATAGTCAAGTGATTTCTGCAGAGCTTTAGCCTTATGTGTGTTACTGATGTGTTTATTTTCAGGGAGACCCCGGTGTCCCAGGCTTTAAGGGAGAAGCAGGGCCCAAAGGTGAACCTGTAAGTATCTGTATACTTTGTAAGATGCAAAAGAATCACAAAGGCTTGAATGAGTATTTTGAATGGATTCTGGAGCACCTCTGCTGTGACAGAAGGTTGAAGGGGCTGGGATTTTCCAGCTTGGAGAAGACTTCAGGGGCATCTTGTAGCTGCCTTCCAGTATATGAAGGGAGCCTACAGGAAAGCTGGAGAGGGACTTTTTATAAGGGTGTCTAGTAACAGGACTAGGGAGAATGGTTTAAAGCTGAGGGAGAGTAGGTTTAGACTGTATCTTAGGAAAACGTTCTTCAGAGGGTGGTGAAACTCTGGAATAGGTTTCCCAGAGTGGCTGTGGATGCTCCCTGCTTGGAGGTGTTTAAGACCAGACTAGGTGAGGTCTTGGGCAACCAAGTCTCAGTTGAGAAGTGTCCCTGCCCATGGCAAGGAGGTTGGAGTAAATGATCTCTGAGGTCCTTTCCACCCTAAGCCATTCTATGATTCTTATCGGTTTCAAGACACTTTGGATGCTCCTAATAATGAGAATAATTGCTGTAGAAGACAAACCATGGTGGACCTGCTTAGATAGAACTAACAAATGGCAAACCAGATCCCTTGATGCTGTAAATCACCTGTCCAAAATAGGCCTTACAGAGCCCAAGGGCAGAAAAAACAATTAGTGCATCTACAAGGGTTCCTGTAGCACACAGAATGAGTGTGTTCTAATTTCTTCACCTCACATGAAATGGCTCCATGTGATTCTGGGCATTTAGGAACATAAAGATCTGTATGCTAATGGTAATTAAAAAATCCTTTTTATTTCGTACTTACATTTAACATCTTTTATACTTAATGCAGTTACATTTACATTAATATTTAAGATGATATCAATAGCTTCTATTTATGGTATGAATAAAAGTTTGTCCCTCAGCTAATATTTGTGAAAGGTAGTTTAAGGCAAAGATAACTCCACTGCCCCCATGTGAATTTTGGAAGAGAAGTCATTCTAATGAGTTGCTGTCAGTTTGACTTGTCAGCCAACCTTTAGTTTTTCACACAATCACAGAATCCATCCAGCTGGAAGAGACCTCTGAGATCATCCAGTCCAACCCTTGACCCAGCGCTGAAGGGTCAACACTAAATCATGTCCGACAGCTCCACAGGCTGCTTGAACACCCCCAGGGATGGTGACTCCACCACTGCCCTGGGCAGACTATTCCAATGTCTGATAACCCTTCCAGCAAAGAAGTATTGCCTAATATCCAGCCTGAACCTCTTCTGGCACAACTTGAAACCATTTCTTCTGGTCCCATTGCTTGCCACCAAGGAGCAGAGGCTGCCCCTTCCTCGCTTCAACCTCCCTTCAGGGAGCTGTAGAGAGCAATGAGATCTCCCCTCAGCTTCCTCTTCTCCAGACTGAACACCCTCAGCTCCCTCAGATGTTCCTCACAGGCCAGGTGATCCAGGCCCTTCTCCAGCCTCCTTCCCCTTCTGTGAACATGCTCCAGCACCTCAATGTCCTTCCTGTAGTGAGAGGCCCAGAACTGAACCCAGTACTCAAGGTGTGGCCTCACCAGTGCTGAATGCAGGGGATGATCACCTCCTCATGCCTGATGGCCTCCATGTTTGTCATATAAGCCAGGATGCCATTGGCTTTCTTGGCCACCTGGCACATTGCTGGCTCACATTCAGTCAACTGTCACCCAATAACCCCAGGTGCCTCTCCAAGCCACAGCTTTCCAAGCACACATCCTTCACAAAATGATCACACAATAACTGATAAAAAAGCATACAGCTGGTGTAACAGTTTCCATATTGATGTCTTCTCTTTTGAGACTTTCTACTAGAGCCTCACTAAATTTTGTCCAACCAATAGTAATAAATACAAGTTACCGTGACTAGGTAATTTCAAGAAGCACTGTGTAGGCAAACTGCACAATTAGTTTATTCACAGTGCAGTTCTTACTGAAATTTTGGAACAATGGAGTCATTTTGGTTGGAAGAGCCTGTTAAGATCGTCAAGTCTAACCATTAACTCACCACTGCCAGGTCACCACTAAACTATGTCTCTCAGCATTACATCTACACGGCTTCTAAATCCCTCCAGGGATAGGGACTTCACCGCTTCCCTGGGTGGCCTGATCCAGGGCAAGGCTTTGCTTTTGGGGAAGAAATCTTTCCTAACGTCCAACCTGAACTTCCCTTGGCACAACATGAGGCTATTTCCTCTTGTCCTATCACGTGTTACTTGGGATAAGACACTGACCTCAACTTCACTCCAACCTTCTTTCTGGTAACTGGAGAGTGACAAGGTCTGCTCTCAGCCTCTTTTTCTCCACTCTAAACAACTCCAGTTCCCTCAGCTGCTCCCTATATTAATTGTTCTCTAGACCCTTCCCCAGCTTCATTGCCCTTCTCTGGACACACTCCAGCACTTGAATGTCCTTGTAGTAAGAGGCCCAAAACTGACTCCGGCATTTGAGGTGCAGCCTTATCAGGGCCCAGTATTAGGGGGACAAGAATAGAGTTACAGAATGTCAGGGGCTGGAGGGGACCTCAAAAGATCATCTAGTCCAACCCCCCTTCCAGAGCAGGATCACCTATACCAGATCACACAGGAAACAGCTCCAGTCCAATTGGCCACAATAATTCTGACACGACTTGAGATTCTGTTGGTCTTCTGTGCTGCCTGGGCACACACTTTGCTATTGGCCTATACCCTTACTAGCTTATAAGCACCATAGAAGAGAGAAGCTGATACTGAAAAGCTGACTTTAACTGATTCAAAACCTTTTTCTTTTCTGCTTTAGTTGGATAGATGGTTGTGGTGCTTAGAAGACTTCCTGTTTCAATCTACTTGAGAAGTGATGATCTTGATGATATTTTAAAACCATTTTACTTTCACCAGGGCCCACAAGGTCCCCAGGGTCCTATTGGACCTATAGGTGAAGAAGGGAAAAGAGGACCTCGAGGTGATCCTGGGTCAGTAGGTCCACCAGGTCCTGTTGGAGAGAGGGTAAGCAATCCAAAGGAATAATATTTTGAGAGATGTGCTGCTGAGCTGAAAAACCTCTTGACCTAACCATGCTTTTCTTTCTTACAGCTTCATCATGGGTGTAGTCAAGCTTTATTTTCCTCACAGTAGTTAATTCTGTGCATTATATTTTTACTGTGCATATTTTCTTTGGTGGATTCAGTGCATGAGATAGTCTGGGAGGAGAAATGATGGAGCCATGCTGCAGATGTCTCCATCTGTAGCTTTCTTGCTTTCACTGATAAGACTGTTCACATAAGAGCAGCTACTGCACATGGCACAAATGAGTGAAACCCCCAAGTGGTTTAAAATAAAAAACTATCAAAGTTGTAAGGAAATCAATTGAACCATAAATCTAGGGCTTTATTTGCAACAGGTTATGTGAAAATTTAAGTTAATCATCTTGAATCTATGGCTTTTCCTAGGGTGCTCCTGGTAACCGTGGTTTTCCAGGTTCTGATGGTTTGCCTGGACCAAAGGTAAATGAAATTACAGGGTTATGTGTTTCAATTTGCATACACACAGAAAGAAAATGTTCCATTAAAAACATCTGCCCCTGGGCAAATAAGCAGACCCTCAAAATAACTGGAAGCAGGAATTGATGAGTGCCAGAACAGGGTCTGAATGTTTTGAGAGTACATTTTTTTTGGGGGGGGGGATGGGTGAATTACTTTCAATTCCTGTGATGTTTAGCTTTGCTTACATGTCCTTGCCTTAATGAGATGTGAATAAATAAAAGAACATTGACCCATCCTGCTACGACATAGCTTCATTTATTGCTCTGAACTAGGCAACTGGTTGAAAAATTGGCTTTTCTTTGCCCATGGCATAGTTTCTCTAGACTTGTTCCTTGAACAGATGGGCTTGTCTAAGTCTTTGGTGTTCCTAGCTTCTATGACACTTCCAGGAAGTGACTCACACATCTGTTTGTTCAGTGTTTCTGTAAATTCCTAACTTCTTGGTAAAAACAGAGGGATTCTAAAATTCTTCTACAAATTTGGAAGAGACAAACTTTAAGTAATAGTCTGGGAGGGGGGAAATGTTATAATAATTAAAGTATTCATGACTGGGAACTCTGCTTGCTAAAATAAATCTTTAATAGAGGCTACCTTTTCTGTTTCATCTTCTCTTCTACCTGTTAACTAGTAGCCCATTGGTATCTTGCTAGGGTGCCCAAGGAGAGCGTGGTCCAGCGGGTTCTTCTGGTCCTAAAGGTGGTCAGGGAGATCCTGGGCGTCCTGGTGAACCTGGTCTACCGGGTGCAAGGGTAAGAAACCAACAGCAGTAGATGAAACCTTTGTAGTAGCCTTTCAGTATCTGAAGGGGGCCTGCAGGAGGGCTGGGGAGGGACTATTTACAAGGCTTTGTAATGACAGGATGAGGAGTAATGCATTTGAACTGGAAGAGGGCAGATTTAAACTGGATGTTAGGAAGTTCTTTCCAGTGAGGGTGGTGAGACACTGGCAGAGGTTTTCCAGGGAGGTTGTGGCTGCTCCCTCCCTGGAGGTGTTCAAAGGCAGGTTGGATGAGGCCTTGAGTGACCTGTTCTAGTGGGAGGTGTTCCTGCCTCTGGCAGGGGGTTGGAACTGGATGATCTTTGAGATCCCTTCTAACCTAAACCATTCTGTGATTCTATAATGCAGCTGAAGAAAGTGTGCTTGAAAAGCAGCTGCAGGCACATGAAGGCCAAGCTAACTGATGGCCAACCTTCCTTAAATTGGTGATTGATAATTTACACAGCTGTGTGGTGCCTGTCATCTAGAGACTTTTTTCAGAGAAAGTATATAAGGAGAATTTGGAGTATCACAGAAGGAGAGAAAGGGAGCAGCAAGTCCCAAGTTTGATAGAGATAACTGAATAATGCTGGCAGGAACAAAAATGACCCTGTGAGAAGTTCAAGAGATGCAAAGGCAAGAGAAAGGAAAAAGTGAAGACCAAAGGCAGTGAGGGATGAAGCTGTAACATGAAGACCTTTGACATACAGAAGTTTATCCTGTGGTAGTAACCAAGCACATTTGGTGGATTTATTTACATTTCTTGTTTTTTTCTAGAGTTGTATGCACAGCCTTAACACTAATATTGTTCCTGCCTCCAGGGTTTGACAGGAAATCCAGGTGTTCAAGGCCCTGAAGGAAAACTTGGCCCCTTGGTAAGCCACTAAAAAAAATTATTTCTTTCAGTTAATGCCACAGTAATTTGCAGGCTGTGACTCATCGCTCCTAATAATCTGAATTTTCTTGATTTCTGAAGGTTCATTTTCTCTTGAAGCTCTTCACTTTAGATTCCTGACTCCAAAATTAGCCCAGATAATGTTCCTTAAGCCTTGTCTGTGTAGCAGTGTTTGTTGTTTAGCAGCTGCTGCAATGTATTTGTAGCCATTTTGAACGAAATACCTTTTCCAGCTGTGTAAGGAAATGATGAAGCGTTTGTGCGTAACAACTTCGTTACATTAACCTCATAGTGTTTTGTTAAACCCAGCAGTGTGGCTAAAGCTATCTCCGCTTTAAAGACATTTTGACTGGCAACTGTAACACCAAGTCAGGTTAATGATATGGTTTGAGTTCTTTAAATATAAATTTTCCAAGGGTAAATAGGTTCATAGGAATAAATATCTTTATGATTTAATATGAAAAATGCTCTGTCTCTGCAGGGCTCTCCTGGAGAGGATGGACGCCCTGGTCCAGCAGGTTCAATAGGAATCAGAGGTCAGCCAGGCAGCATGGGCCTTCCTGGGCCAAAGGGTAGCAGTGTGAGTATGGCACCTGGTGCCCAAGATCTGTTTCATTTTGAACATTTGCATACATTTTTGTAGATGAAAACAGTGTCTGAAAATAGTCATTTTTATTCCTGCAAATCAGGGTGATCCTGGAAAAGCTGGAGAAGCAGGCAACGCAGGTGTCCCAGGACAGAGAGTGAGTGTTACTGTTCTTTGCAGTGGTTACAGAGAACGATGCCTGTCTGTAATATATGTACACTATACAAGACTTCTTCCTACCTCCTTTTATTTTAGGGAGCCCCTGGTAAAGATGGTGAAGTCGGTCCTTCTGGTCCTGTCGGCCCACCAGTAAGTTAACTTTACCACTCTGCCTACCTGGCTGTCTCCATCCACTTGTTACTCTCTCTCTGCTTCTGTTTTTGTCTATTTTCATGGCATCTGTTGGTTCTAAACAAACAAACAAACAAAAAATCTAAAGCTGCTTAGATAATTTTTTTGGTAGAATAGTGGCAAGCTTTATAATGAAATATGTATCTCTATATCTGTCTTTATATCTATCTGTATCTGTCTCTCTCTGTCTTTATGTATATATATATATCTGTCTCTCTCTCATCTCTCTGCCTCTCTCTCATCGCTCTCACTGTATCTCTCTGCCTCTATCTCTGTCTCTCTGTCTATCTCTCTATCTACAAAGTAGTCTTTAAGAAAGATGGAGATAGACTTTTCTGGCACGGCCTGTTGTGAGTGGACAAGAGGAGATGGTTTAAAGCAAAAAGAAGGAGATTTAGACTAGGTGTAATGAAGAAATTGTTTACACTGAGAGTGGTGAAACAATGGCCCAGATTTCCCAGAGAGGTAATCTGGGCAACCCAATCTAGTCAAAGATTATCTCTGCTGACTGTGAAGGGGTTGGACTAGATGACACTTAAAGGTCCCTCCAAACACAAAGCAGACTATGATAGGTTCCATGTGAACCTGAGGAAGAATTTTTTCACTGTGAGAGTGACAGAGCACTGGAACAGGCTGCCCAGAAAGGTTGTGGAGTCTCCCTCTCTGGAAATATTCAAGATCTGTCTGGATGCATTCCAGTGTGATCTCCTTTAGGTGATCCTGCTGTGGCAGGGGGGCTGGACCAGATGATCTTTCAAAATTGCTTCCAGCCCCTGACATTCTTTGATTCTGTGATTCTAAATCACTTTGCTGACCATAACATGAAATAATGCAAGGAGCAAAATGTTTTCCTGTCAGCACAGAACTTTTGCTGGGAGGATCTTGGAAAAAAGAAGATACATCTTATTACTTCTTTTAGATAAGGTGTATCATAGAATCAGAGAATCATTAAGGTTGGAAAAGACCTCTGAGATGACCAAGTCCAACACCACTATGGCCATTAAACCATGTCCCAGAGTGCCATGTCTGCAAGTTTTTGAACACCTCCAAGGAGTGGTGCCTCAACCACCTCCCTGGGCAGCCTCATCCAATGCCTTACCACTCTTGCAGGAAAGACATTTTTCCCAATCTAAACCTCCCCTTGAGTAAGTAAAAATGTGTAATAAACAAATGCATCATTGAGAATATGTGTGTTCAGAGAGAAGAATGAAGCCTGTCTGTATTCCTCTATATTTATTGCTTTCTGTTGTGTAGGGTTTAGCAGGAGAAAGAGGAGAACAAGGCCCTCCAGGTCCTACAGGATTTCAGGTATTTATTTACCCTTGTTGCTTTTCAGTTTTAATTTTGTGATTTCCCCCAAAATGTTCCAAATGTGGAGCTGAATAATTGCTTTGAGAAAAAAAGTGTTAAAGTTAAGGCAATCTCTATAGAGAACTTAATCTTTAGGGCTGATGTGCATGGAAATATTGCATGGTACAATATTGATGTAGCTATTTCACTTGGGGATCTCTTTGGCTGAGTATAATACCACATTGATACTCTTCAGGTCTTAGTTAAATCTAAAATAAGAATTGTCTATCATATTAATAACCAGTTAATTTACTTTTTCACAGGGCTTGCCTGGGCCACCAGGTCCCCCAGGTGAGGGAGGAAAGCCAGGTGATCAGGTAATTTCTGTATGATTTAACAAGAATTGATAGCAATGTCCTACCTTTCCTTCACCTTGTGATCTATTTTCTCCCTCTCTTTCAAAACATGCATTGATACACTCTGCAAGCTGTCAGAGAACTGCTTTTGGATAAAATAAGTACTAGAATCTGACCATCCTCTTGCACTAAGCTGAACTTTCTCCTCTTGTCCTGGACAAATAATACTCAGAACTAGTTATCTATATTCACAGTGCTTTGGAAATGGAAATGTTTGTCTCTGGTTTCCATGGTTATCAGGCTATGAATAATGCTTTCATTCTCATGATGAGTTCTGTTCTGCTTAGGGTGTGCCAGGAGATCCTGGAGCTGTTGGTCCATTGGGCCCCAGGGTAAGTTGCTTTCTTTCAGAATTTAAGTATTCCTGACAGCTTTCTGAAGTTGAAAGTTGATATATAACATGAACTATTTGACTTCTTTCAATGTTCATAAACGTGGGTACATTTTAAGATGGCTCCTGTAAAACCTACCACCTTTAGTGGTGTGTTTCACAGTGTGTGCTGATGAATGATCTGGTTTACAGCTGTGAAGTAAGTTTTTATCTTGCTGGTCAACATGCTATTTCACCTGCTTTTAACTAGAAATGCTTAAGACTGATTTATTTGACCAGTTCTCTTAGAATTTGATTACAGGCTCTTGGTTCAAACAGCAGAGCTGCACATGTGGTGTGTTCGGTGTTTTGTCTACCAGAGCTGTACCCTGATTTGTACACGAGTAATATATTTCCATTCTGTAGGGAGAACGTGGCAATCCTGGGGAAAGGGGAGAACCAGGTGCAGCAGGAATCCAGGGTGAAAAGGGTATGGCTGGAGGTCATGGTCCTGATGGTCCTAAGGTAAGCTGAGTGGAGATTAGTGTTGCTGCAGTGATGCAATGTGCAATTCTGTGCATGTGCACCAATGCTAAGGAGAGGCTTTTCTTTGTCACAAAAGGCATATCTTTCATGAAATGCAACTTGCTTCTGTAAGGCTTCTAGGAGGACATCCAAATTACTTCACTACAGCAGTATTAATACCTTGCAAGATGCTTAACTGGTGAAAAATTACGTTTTGTATTACTTTATATCGGTCTAGAAGTTGAAAATGGCTTTTGTGTTTCTCAGTAGGACTGGGCAAAGCCATTTCTGAAGGGTAGAAAACCCTCTAGCAATGTTTTAAGAGCCATGTCAGTTTACACAAAGACATTGTGGACAGGATGAGTGTTTAAAAGACAATGCTGAAAGCTTCGTGCCTGCCTTTCACCTCCAATTGATTTAATTAGGCCTTGGGGGGCGGGAGCGGTCACCCCAAACTTGGAAGGTAATGTGGGATCTGTAAGAGACACCAGCTGTGAGAAGCAAAACACAAATAAAGCATCTCTGCCCTTGGCAACTTCTGCCTGTAGCTCCTTTGTGTAATTGCAGAATCACAGAACCTTAGAGGTTGGAAGGGACCTCCAGAGATCATCAAGTCTGACCTCCCTGCCAAGGCAGGATCCCCTAGGGTAGTTCACACAGGAATTCATCCAGGCAGGTTTTGAAAGTTTCCAGAGAAGGAGGCTTCACAACCAGTCTGGGCAGCCTGTTCCAGAGCTCTGTCACCCTCACTACAAAGAAGTTTCTCCTCATGTTGAGGTGAAACCTTCTATGTTCCAGTTTGTAGCTGTTGCTCCTTGTCTTATTGCTGCTGACCATGGAAGAGAGATTGGCCCCAGCCACTTGACACCCACCCCTCAGATATTTGTACACATTGACCAGATCTCCTCTCAGCCTTCCCTTTGCTAGACTAAAAAGTCCCAGGGCTCTCAGTCTTTCTTCATAGGGGAGACACTCAAGTCCCCCAGTCATCCTCATGGCTCTAAGTAAACCCATGTGGCATCGAGTTCAAGATAGAAAGGTGCTCAAGCTTCCTTTTCCCCCCTTGTTCTCATCCTCTGTATACAATGGATAAATGCTAATATATTTGGAAGGCCTACAGTATTACAGCTGAACTTCCTGAGTGGGAAAAGAAAAGTATTTGGACACGAATAAAGTCCAAATTTAGTAGAAAATTATTACTTAAAACTCTACCCCAGAGACTTCCAACACAGGCACAGCATGTTCCACAGTCTATAAACTTCTCAGCTGAGCTGACAAGATGTTGTTCTTTATTTGTTTCAGGGAAGCCCAGGCCCTAGTGGGACTCCTGGTGATCCAGGCCCACCAGGTCTTCAGGGTATGCCTGGAGAAAGAGGGATTGCTGGAACACCTGGTCCAAAGGGCGATAGAGTAAGTCTAGTTACTTCTGAGACACCTGGTAGAATCACCAGAATGCTGCTGTTGTGCCAGGGTATGAAGCACTCAACCTTCAGTGTCATAACTGAGGTTCTCTGGGTGTCTCCACAGGGCGGTGTAGGCGAGAAAGGCGCTGAAGGCACAGCTGGTAACGATGGGGCACGAGTAAGTGAATCTCTCACTCTTTCTGTTTATGGTGCTGGAGGTGCTCAGCCCATAAACACTACTCTGCTTGGTGACATCATGGATTGGCAGTCATTCTCAGTCCCACATTCCTCCAAATTTGCTCTTCAAGTATTTCAGTATTGCTGTACATGACATTTTGTTATCACAGAATCACAGAAACATCCAGGTTGGAAAAGCCCCTCAGGATCACCAAGTCCAAGCTCTAACCTTACTCTACAAGATTCACCTTAAACCATATCCCTAAGCACCACACCCAAAGACACTTAAACACTTCCAGGGTGGGTTACTGAGCCACCTCCCTGGGCAGCTCATTCCAGTCCCTGACCACTCTCCCTGTGAAAAACTTTTTCCTAATGTCCAATCTGAACCTCCCCAGACTCAGCTTGAGCCCATTCCCCCTTGTTCTGTCTCCAATTCCCTGTGAGAAGAGACCAGCAGCAGCCTCTCCACAATGTTCCTTCAGGTAGTCTAGACAGTTCCAAGCCCCTGTTTTGTGAAATCAGTAATGGGATTTAAGATGCTACAGAATCACAGAATGGTAGGGTTTGGAAGGGACCTCTGGAGATCATCCAGTCCAGCCCTGCTGCTAACATGGGTATGCCTACATCAGGTTGCAGAGGAATGTAGTGGGTTTTGAAAGTCTCAAGGATTCCCAGAAGTAGCAGTTTCCTTTGGGATTCACTTATCTAAATACAATTAAAATATGAAAAAAGTTAGGCAGACATCAACAGCCAAAAAAGCAAAACCCTCAGTTCTGACTCTTGGGCTAAGAGTCCAAGATGCCTCCTCATTGTTTGGATTGAGCTGCCCATGTTCTGCCCTTAGTTTCACAGGTGAAAACTGCTGTAAGCATACTGAGCCCCAAATGAGCAGTGTGCCACTGGCGCGTGTGAGAGCTTTGAACTTGGCTGGCCTGCTCACATGCAGTAAATCCAGTGTGGTCAAGATATGTTGCATGGACACTTCTGCGTAGGCCAACACTTCAGTAATTCCTAATGGGGTGTATGTGTATGCATGGCCTATCTTTTCTTCCCAGAAGCTGTTGCTAGTCAGTTTTTGTGTAATCAGAGAATCATTGAGGCTGGAAAAGACCTCTGAGATCATCAAGTCCAAATTATGACCTAACATCACCACATCAGCTAAACCATGCTAACAAGTGCCACATCCAATCTTTAAACACCTCCAGGGATGGTGACTTCACCACCTCCCTGGACAGTCCATTCCAGTGCCTAATCACCCTTTCCCTGAGGAAGTGTTTCCTAACATCCAAGCTAAACCTCCCGTGGCACAGCTTCAGGCCATGCCCTCTTGTCCTGTCACTGGCTGCCTGAAAGAAGAGCCTGACCCTCACCTGACTGCAACTTCTTTTTAGATAGTTGTAGGGAATGATAAGGTCTCTTTTAGCCTCCTTTTCTGCAGACTGAACACCCTCAGCAACTTCAGCCTCTCCTTATCAGCCTTCCCCTCCAGCCCCCTCCCCAGTCTTGTTGCTCTCCTCCAGACCCACTCCAGCACCTCAATATCCTTGCAATGAGGAGCTCAGAGCTGCACACAGTGCTCGAGGTGAGGCCTCACCAGTGCTGAGTACAGTGGCAGAATCACATCCCTGTCCCTGCTGTATATCTGATACAGGCCAAGATGCCATTGGCCTTCTGTGCCAGCTGGGCACACTGCTGGCCCATGTCCAGCCTGCTGCCAGTTGGCACTCTCAGGTCCCTCTCAGCCGGGCTGCTCTCCAGCCACTTATGCCCCAGTCTGTAGTGCTGCATGGGGTTATTGTGGCCATAGTGCAGGACCCTGCACTTGTTCCTGTTGAATCCCATACCACTGGCCTCAGCCCATTGACCCAGTCTGTCTGGGTCCCTCTGCAGCATCTTCCCACCCTCCAGGAGATCAGTTCTCCCTCCCAACTTGGTGTCATCTGCAAATGTAACGACAATAAATTGTGTCTGTCTGAGATTTCTGGGGTTTGTGTGCTAACTGCTAGGTGTTTGGAAACCTGAGATAGAAGGAAAAGATGGTGGTTCTGGATGGATGGACTGTATTTCTAGTTAAAGAGAAGGTTTTTTTGCAGACACCCTAGCACACAGAAGCACTAACTAACAGCAGCTGAAAACTGGAATTTCTTTACGAGTCAGATAGGCTCTAAAGACACAGAACAGTTCTCAGTCAGTGTAATGCTCCACATCTTATGGGAACTAATGAACAGATAAAGCAATGCTCAAGTAAATGTACTAGATAGGTATCTATAGATATCTCTGCTACCAATCACTGGGGCACTGATGCTGATGCAGTATCCTTGGTGAATTCACCTTTGTTGTATTTCTCCTCAGTTTGAACTAAGTTACAGAGGTGATCGTTTGGGGAGGGTGAATTTTGTTGTAGATGAAGTTGGTGAAAGCTTGAAGTTGGTGAAAGCTCTGCTTCTAGTGAAAGAGGATCACAGCTGGGATATCTGAATAGTGCTGCAGGAGTGTGACATAGATTCATAGAGTCATAGAATCAACCGGGTTAGAAGAGACTTCCAAGAACATCCAGTCCAACCTAGCATCCTAGCCCTATCCAATTAACTAGACCATGGCACTCAGTGCCTCATCCAGTCTTTTTTTGAACACTTCCATGGATGGCAACTCCACCACCTCCCTGGGCAGCCCATTCCAATGGCAAAGAAAAAGAAATATAGTGCGAGGCCCTTTCCTGTGTCTTATAACCTCAAACATACAAGTGATGGATTTGGATGGAGACTGAAACCTTTTTGCCTGACTGCCCTGTGAAGAGGAAAAGGAAGAGTTTTCAAGATAAAAGTTAATCTTCAAAAGTGATGATTACCTTAACATTAATTTAAGCAATGAAATATCAGCAGGAGAACTTCTGGGCAAGTGTGGGGAGAAGGATCCAATTTCCTCCCTGCGAGAGCAAAATAAAGCCAGAGGTTTTGTTTTTCTATCATTGGCCATATTAGTAAATGCTGCAGAAAGTAGAAGGTGAGGTTAGAGCAGAAAAAAATATTATAAATGAAAGCAGGAATTTTGAGATGTGAGATTTTGGCCAATGGGAGAGAAAATGGAAGGAAACTAGGTAAAAAATGTGCCAAGATGTCAGAGATAGTAGGGAAGAATTTAAAGGAACAAAAAAGCCTATGGTAATAGTAACACATGAGCAGTTTTAAAGTGTCACTTTTTAAACTTCCTTTTGCCTTTATTTCTTCAAAAGGGTCTCCCTGGTCCAATAGGCCCAATGGGTCCTGCAGGTCCTACAGGTGAAAAGGTAACAATTTTTTTATGCCACTCATTTCTGAAGTTTTTTAATATCACCATATTTTGTTGCCACTTCTGTTACTTGTCTAACAAATTATTTGGGAAATAACCTTGAATTTCATATTTTAAGGGTGAACCAGGTCCACGAGGTCTAGTTGGTCCTCCTGGCTCCCGTGGAAACCCTGTGAGTAAACATGTTTGGGTTTTTGTTGCCTGGCATAAGTTAACAGTATCTAACGCTCATCCAAACTCTAGGTTTTGTCTCCCTTGCTGGTATATTTGCCTCTTTCTCTTCCCCTTTCTTGACAACCTGTAGCTTTATACTGTTGCTGTGCACTTGCAAAGCTGTTGGCAGATTTTGTTCTTCTGTCCTGTACTTGGTTTAGGGCAAGCTTTATACAGAGTTACTCTCATCTGTGTCTCTCCTGAAAAGAGGACACCAATGAATTGTTTAATTCTTTTAAAATGCATGCCCATACCAGATACTACCAGACACACACCAAATATTTAGATGGAGAAAGCACAGAAGTCTATCTCAGTTTGCTTATAACTACACCAACTCTTGTCATCTTCATTCTGTTTGTGATTTTAAGGGCTAACTGATTAGGGAGTTAAGGGCTCAGCCCTTCCAGGTCCTTCATGCTGCTTGGAATTGATTAGGCATCTGTCATAAATCAGAGCAGCCTTACTTCCAGTGTAAATTGGAATAGCTTCCACCCCTCTGGGGAGTGCTGGATCTTGGCAGCCTTCAGCACCTTCTTCTCCAAACATACGTTGTGTGGAAAGTGCAGCTGAAGCAGCTCATAACCCATTCTGACCTTGTAAAAGAACACATTTTTGAGCTATTCTTCTTTTCCCAGTCTATTGGAATGATGGGTTGCATAAAGCAAGTGCACTCTGGCTAATCCTGCTATCACTGCAAGTACTTGCGAGCAGAATTTCTCCTGTTGTGGTTTTAGTGCCTGCCACCTGCCTTCCATCTCTAAATCCTGAAAGCCACCTCCATATAGTCTCAAGTGTGGGGCAGACTTCAACATGACAGTTAACAACATTTATAGTGTTGCTCAGAGATCCTTTGATGCAAATTAATAGAAGAAGTGAATAATAGACTTAGGACAGTAAATAGTTAACATCCTTTCTTGTATGTTTAATTGTAAGTTATTCAGCTTGTAGAAAGGATTTTATTTTTAATTTGGTGTGTTAAATACAGTTTTTCTGCATTCTTTGAGCAGGGTTCCCGAGGAGAAAATGGTCCAACTGGTGCTGTCGGTTTTGCTGGTCCTCCGGTATGTGTTTTGTAACATTAATGAGTTGCCTTTAGTCATACTCAGTTTCCTTCATCAGAAATAATATTGCAGGGCTCTAGAATGTGATTCGCTGGGTGGGTTTTTTTGTGGCAAAAAGAGCTATTTTTTTTTCCATCAGTGTATTAAGTAAAGAAAAAGGCCAACAACCACCCTAGATGCTTGAAAAGTGGTTTAGTTACCATTATGTAATTGTTCATCAGATTTTGTATTTTCATGTATATGTTATGTTGCTCCTTTGGGATTAAGATGAAGCAGGTTACAAAGTGTTGTCTGCTGAAAGTAGCAAAGATTTGAGTATCATAGAGCAGCAAGATTTTGAGTATCATAGAGTCGTAGAATTGTCTGGGTTGGAAGTGACCTTTGAAGGTCATCCTGTCCAACCCCCTCTGCAGTCGGCAAGGACATCAATATTACAGTATCACTGAGGTTGGAAGAGACCTCATAGATCATCAAGTCCAACCCTTTACCACAGAGCTCAAGGCTAGACCATGGCACCAAGTGCCACGTCCAATCCTGCCTTGAACAGCCCCAGGGACGGCGACTCCACCACCTCCCCGGGCAGCCCATTCCAGTGTCCAATGACTCTCAGTGAAGAACTTTCTCCTCACCTCCAGCCTAAATTTCCCCTGGCACAGCCTGAGGCTGTGTCCTCTCGTTCTGGTGCTGGCCACCTGAGAGAAGAGAGCAACCTCCTCCTGGCCACAACCACCCCTCAGGTAGTTGTAGACAGCAACTACATCAGGCTGCCCAGAGTAGCAAAGACAGGAAAGAAATGGAAGGCTTGTGTTTTTTCAGTGGGTACCCCAAACAGCCTAAATACTGTGCTTCAGACCTTTCACAAAGAGTCAGGCGCCTGCTTCCCTTGATGGGGGAAAAGAACAACAAAAAAAGACCGGCAAAGATAATGTTTATTCAGTCTCTTTTGCTTTTAGGTATGTAATAGATGCTGCAGAAAATAGAAAAACATAAAGGAAAGAAAAATATGAGTTAGAGAAGGAAATATTGTAAATGGAAATTCTGACTTTGCAGGCTTCAGAAAATCCTATCTGTGACCTGAGCTGTTGCAGTTGCCTTGAACCATTGAGCCAATACACTGTTCTCTGGACAGATTTATTCTCCTGGTTTATTTTGCTTTCCAGAAATTCCCTGCAAAATGTCTTTGCTGTGCTACAGTGATTTGGTGTTCTTTGACCTGGTGCCTCTTCTAAATATTATTTCTTATAGGGCCCTGATGGTCAGCCAGGTGTGAAAGGTGAACCAGGAGAACCTGGCCAGAAAGGAGATGCTGGATCTCCAGGACCACAGGGTCTTGCTGGGTCTCATGGTCCACCAGTAAGTATAAATAATGTCAGAGAACCAGTGGCAAAGGCTGATCCTGCTTGTCACCTCTCTTGGGTATTCATTGTTACCTCTCTTTCTTCTTTCCTCTTAGGGCCCTTCAGGTGTTCCTGGTCTGAAAGGTGGTAGAGGAACTCAGGGTCCACCTGTAAGTAGATTTTAATTTTTGTGACCTGACTGAAGATAATGTAATACTGAAATTTTACGTCCTGTGTATCGTTCCTTGTCTCAGCTTGTTTCTCACAGTTTGTAATTATAACATTAACTCGTTACTTCAGCTGAGAAGGTTTGAAGTAACCTGTGCTGGCATTAAAATGTTTTCTTTTTCAGGGTGCTACTGGCTTCCCAGGATCTGCTGGAAGAGTTGGGCCTCCAGGACCTACTGTAAGTCAATTGTAGAATCATAGAACAGCTTAGGCTGGAAGAGACCTCCGAGATCATTTAATCCAACCTCCCTGCCGTGGGCAGGGGTACCTCTCTCTCAGCTAGACCAGGTTACTCAAGGCGCCATCCAACCTGGCCTTGAACAGCTCCAGGGAGGTAAAATCTACAACCTCCCTGGACAATCCATTCCAGAGTCTTGCCACCCTCATAGTGAAGAATTTCTTCCTCAGATCCACTCTAAGTCTGTCCTTCTTCAATTTAAATCCATTTCCTCTCGTCCTATTGTCTGGCCTTCCTGTAGGTTCCCTTCAGGTATTGGAAGGCAGTTATAAAGTCCCCATGGAGTCTTCTCTTTTCCAGGATGAACAACCCCAGTTCTCTTAGCCTATCCTCACGCCAGAGGTGTTCATATTCCTAATGGGTGTGTTCCATAACTGGGTCATTGTAAATCTGTAGAGCAGATGAAGAAAGGAAGGTGGACCAATGCTCATGGTCTCATGCAATAAAAGAGAATGGCCTCTCAGCACTGACTTTAGTGACTGCATGCTTACATCTGACTTCACTAAGTAAAACTCCTTAGTCTTGGGCTTGATCCGGTATATGTGCATCCAAATTAGTGAAAAGCTCTTCACTGAGTTAAGTAGGGCTCGAGTTGTTCAAGTTGCTCTAATGAATTAATTGCTTAGAGGAGCAAAACAGCAAACTCCATATCTTCCTGTAGTTTATTTAATCTCATTTATTTGATCACACATGAGATTATAATAACTCCCATTCACACTTTGACCCCTCCTTAGAGTGTACACATTTGTAGCTGTGGTAGTCTGAGGGGTCCCAGGGTTCCGGGGTCCCAGGGTTCCAGGTTCCCTTAAGAAAACCACAGAGACAAAGTCCCAGCCCAGGGGATGGAGCAGGTAGTCTCAGGATGTTGTAATATTGTTATTCTATTCCACTTGGCAGTATCACAGCTTACAAGGCAGTGCCTGGCTGCTACATTTTCTCTTCCCCCCCCTGCCTCTCCTCCCTTCACTTCCGCTCTCCGTGCAGAGCGCATCCCTCCTTGTCTCATGGTCTGTGTGTGGGAGATGGCTCCCAGCTGGCAGGCAATCCTGAGCTGCCTCATGCAGGCCTAAGCTGGGGAGGGCAGTTCTGGCCTACTCTCAGGCCTGCTGAGGGTGAAGGGGTGGAGGATTTCTAAGTGATTTTAGTCCAGTAGACCTGACTGAGCTTGTGGATGTGTTCATTCTACCTGATTGCCTTTTGCATATATGCTCCTGTGAAGGGAATCTCTCTTGAAACTTCTGTTTAGTGTCTTCATTCTTACTCTTCAAAAGGAGTAAGAGTTCTTTCTGTCCTCCCATCCTGGATAGCTTGTGGCCTCAAACTGGGACAACAGCTAATCAAAATGTGGTTCTTAGCTTCTCCTTACGAGGAGAGGCTGAGGGACCTGGGGCTTTTCAATCTGGAGAAGTCTGAGAGGAGATTTCATCAATGTTTATAACTATCTGAGGGCTGAGGGTCAGGAGGGGAGGGACAGGCTCTGCTCACTGCTCCCTGAGATAGGACAAGGAGCAATGGATGGAAGCTGCAGCACAGGAGGTTCCAGCTCAACACAAGGGGGAACTTCTTTACTGTAAGGGTCACAGAGCACTGAAACAGGCTGCCCAGAGAGGTTGTGGAGTCTCCTTCTCCAGAGATTTTCAAGACCTGTCTGAATGCATTCCTGTGTGACCTGAGCTAGATTGTGTGGTCCTGCTGTGGCAGGGGGGTTGGACTGGATGATGTCTTTGAGTCCCTTCCCACCCCTGACATCCTGCGATCCTGTGCAGTTGTCCTGACCAGAAGAGTGTCCAATGTAAAGTGGTGTTTTAACCTCCTTAGGGAGCTGTGGGGCCTGCTGGGCCTATCGGTGAGCCAGGAAAAGAAGGTCCCCCAGGTCTCCGTGGTGATCCTGGTTCTCATGGCCGTGTGGGAGATCGAGGGCCAGCTGGACCTCCTGGCGGTCCTGGAGACAAGGGTGACGCCGGGGACGATGGGCAGCCGGTATGTCCCGCTTGATCTGGCCAACTCTCCTTAGGCCAACTCCTATCTTGTTGTTACTCCCCCTGTTGCAGCTGGGACAACAGTAATGTTGTTTTATCCTTTGTGGATTTCAGGGCCCGGATGGCCCCCCTGGTCCAGCAGGAACTACTGGCCAAAGAGGTATTGTTGGTATGCCAGGACAGCGAGGGGAAAGAGGCATGCCAGGGCTGCCGGGGCCTGCAGTAAGTAACAGTCAAGTCAGTACACCACCAGCCCTGGGCTTTCTTTGGTCTTTGTCGGACTGAGAAAGTGGTTCTCCATAGCATGGAGAGAGGCCCAGAAAACTCCATCTGCATGAACCCATACAGAGAGAATAGTAAATTACTACACGAGGTGGGAGAGTTTATTTCTGCTGTAATGGAAGATCTGAGCCTGAAATAAGAGTAAGTGCATAACAGCATTGAGACTTCTAGTTAAAATGTTCCTATCTGACTTAAAATTAGATCCTTGAAAGAAAAAACAAACCAGTAAGTCCAGACTGCTCATTAATTGCCTGAAGGTCACTTGAATGTGAGTAAATAAATGCCCTTTCGTAAGTTGTGACATACAGTCTTCAGAACTGCCATTTGTGCTCTTTTTGCTCTCATGCAGGGTTTATAGATACCTTTTGGCAAGTCTAATGATCCAGGAGATCATTAAGTCATTAAGCAGATATGAGTGAAAAGGATGATATGGAGGATCTGCCATTACTACTGATAGTAAATTGACTTCAAGTGCACCTTCCAGTCATTAAAAGGCTGTTCAAGAGCAGCTAACGCAAATAACCTGCTTAAAAATACACAGTGTATGAAATAGATACTCAAAATCTATCAGGACACTTTTCCTTGCCAGTTTGGCTGGATTTATGAATAGTAGGCAAAAGGTTTTGGTTCTCTTTGTGTTTTGTGATTAAAATCTTGGTATGGTATTTCTCATATTTTTTTTTTTTTTTTTTTTTTTTTTTAGGGGACACCAGGGAAACAAGGGCCCACAGGGCCACCTGGTGATAAAGGTCCCCCAGGTCCTATTGGCCAGTCAGGCGCCACTGGACCTGTAGGGGAAGCCGGCCCAGAAGTAAGTATTAGAACCTCACAGGTGCAAAAATCCTCTAGTGGTCGTTCTCTTTGACTTGAAGTTAGAGGTAGAGAACAGCTTTTTAGTTCTTCTTACTATAATGCAAGATGACAGAGCTAATTAGTTGCCCTGTTTTCATTCTATGCCTATAGGGACCTGCTGGTAATGATGGCACTCCTGGAAGAGATGGGGCTGTTGGAGAACGTGTAAGAACATATTGTTTTCTTAGATCACTTTTGGAGATCTCCCTTTTACTATTGACTTACTGACAGTAGTTACTTAGCTACTCTGTTAATCTGAGAGTGGAACATGTCCTGAAAGTGTATCATAGCTTTGAATAAGTAGCACCCCTCAAAATTGAGAAGATCTGGCTAGAGGCTAAGGACACCTGCTTCCACAATTTCAGGGCTGAATTCTTACAGAAGAATGTCTTTGTGGATTGTGATTGCTAGAAAATACATTAGCAATGCCAGAGTCCTGTTGCTGTGATCTAGTCCAGTCCTCTCTAGATAAATAATGTTGAAATTGTGTTTTGCAGGGTGATCGTGGGGAACCTGGCCCTGCAGGCTTACCAGGTTCCCCAGGGGGGCCAGGAACTCCAGGTCCTGTTGGCCCTCCAGGAGATGCAGGTCAAAGAGGTGAAACTGTAAGTGATATTTTCCTTTTATCAATACCTTTGTTTATAAAAATCAGCTGATGCATTTGCTTTTGTGCATTGCTTCACATCTCTTCTTTGTGCTACCTTTGTAGGGCTCTCGAGGTCCCATGGGTCCCCCAGGTCGTGCAGGAAAAAGAGGTTTGCCTGTGAGTTCTCCACAGTCACTCTGGTTTTATCTGAGAGACTTCTTGCAGGAACGTATATTGGAAACTGAGCCCTGACTGGAATGCTGAACAGGGCTTCAGCTTTTAGTGTTCTGATTAGAAGTGGATGCAGGTGGTCTTCTGAGCTGCAAAGCTGTAGAAGTCTAGTTGTATATTTCTACACTCTCTTCAAAAATAGTTTTGAGAGCAATAGCAGATGCATTGCAAGCCTCTTTAGTTGGAGGTGTGCTGCTGTCTGGATGATGGTGCAGGACCTAAGTTAGCAAATGGCTGGAGTCCGTATTTGATGCTTATCAGACAAGGGCTAAAGAAATGAATGCAGAACAAAAAAGACCAATTTTTAGATAAAAATGGTGGAAGTAGAACAGAATCACCTGTTCCTTAATTCAACTAAGGAGATTCTGACTTCAGTCCAAGTGGGAAAACAAACCAACCCCATCTTTTTGTGTTACATAATTCTTTTACAATCCAAGCTTGAAACACCCTAAGCAGATGTCTGCTTAGAGGCAAGAAAAGCTTATTGATAATGATGCCATTGATGAAGTATTTGGAATCTGGCACGAGAAATTTAGCATGCAGTTTGGGCTGAGAAATATAGAATTGAAAGCAGGAGCCAAATGGTTCTTGAATTAGTATAAGAAGTTTGAAACTATCATCAGAAATACCACAAATGAACTTGTAGTGGTAGCAGAAGCAAACTCTTTGTACTGGGGAGCCTGAGCACAGTTGTTAGGGTATGTTAACTTCAGTTGTCTTTTAACCACAGCGAAGGCAAAAAAGGAGCTGTGAGAAGATGCAGCATGGAAGGTTTCATACCGAAAATACTTTTCTCAGGAGTATGTGAGAGATCCTTAATGTTTGAATTACAGCTGCAAAAATAATTTGCTAGATTCTGTAAAGCAAAGACATTTGTCAGTCTTCATTTATTTATATTATTTACAATTTCTTTACATTATTTAATATCATTATTACAGGGCTTTGTTTTGCTGTCATGATGTAAAAAGACCACATTTTCCACAACTCTAATTAGGCACCACACAGATTTCTGTAATTACTTACTTATTCTTTGGTAAAAAATATGTAGGTTCTTGGAGCTGCCTCAGCTTTATCTTCTTCCTGTCTTGAGAAGCTGATTGCAGTTCCTAAAAGCAAATGAGGGGATTTTGAGGTTGGGTTGTTGTTTTTTTTTCCCCCAGTCTAGAATTTTACATTTCATCACTGATATTTTCAGGGTCCCCAAGGACCTCGTGGTGACAAAGGTGACCATGGCGATCGAGGTGACAGGGGTCAGAAAGGACACCGGGGTTTCACTGGGCTTCAAGGTCTTCCTGGTCCTCCTGTAAGTCATTCCTTTTTTTTTTTTTAATTTATTTTTTTTACTTTAACTTTATTTCCTTGCCAGATAAATATTGTATTAGGAACATAGTTAGAGAAAATAGAAAAACAAATGGGAGTTATTTGGTTTTGTTTTTTTTCTCTGAAAGGTGCTTGTGAGTGGCCTGACTGTCCATACTTGGAAATATTTTTAATGTAGTTTTACATCCCTGTTGCAGGATGAGATAAAACACAGAAAATAATTGTTTGGAAGAAACCTTCAAGATCATCCAGTCCAGCCCTTGACCCAGCACTGAAGGGTCAACACCGAATCATATCCCTAAGCACCAGGTCCACAGTCTGCTTGAACCGCCTCAGGGACGGTGACTGAAGCACTGCCCTAGGCAGACCATTCCAATGTTTGAGAACCCTTCCAGTGAGAAAATATTCCCCAATATCCAGCCACCTACCCTGCCACAGCTTGTAACCACTTCCTCTAGTCCTGTTGCTTGCCACCAAGGAACAGATTCTGCCCCCTTCTCCCTCCAACCTCCCTTCAGGTAGCTGTGGAGAGCAATGAGGTCTCCCTCAGCCTCCTCTTCTCCAGACTGAAGAACCTCAGCTCTGTCAGATGCTCCTCATAGGCTCGAGGCTTTTCATGAGCCTCACTGCCATTCTCTAGACACTTAATAATTTCAGTGGCAATTTAATGGGATGCCATGGAAAACTGATTTTTTCTTTACATTTATTCACTGATCTTGCAAGTTTCAATACGGAGGGCAGGAGACAGCATGGAGAAAAGGAGTCTACAAAAAAACCACAACACCCACAGCATCTTAATCACTTCATAATAGAGCTATTACTTAATCTTTTGCAAGACAGTCTGATTCTAAATGTCATGAAATCTGCTGGAACGTGTCCAGAGAAGGGCCATGAGAATCATCAGAGGGCTGGAGCTCCTCTCCTCTGAAGACAGGCTGAGACAGTTGGGGCTGTTCAGTCTAGAGAGGAGAAGACTCTGAGGAGACCTTATTGTAGCCTTCCAGTATCTAAAGAGGGCCACAGGAAAGCTGCTGAGGGACTTTTTAGGATGTCAGGTAATGATAGGACTGGGGGAAATGGAGCAAAATTAGAAGTGGGTAGATTCAGATTGGATGTTAGGAAGAAGTTCTCCAACATGAGGGTGGTTTGCCTGGTGAGATGGTGGAAGACTCATCCCTGGAAGTTTTTAAGACCAGGTTGGATGTGTCTCTGAGCAACGTGATCTAGTGTGAGGTGTCCTTGCCCATGGCAGGGGGCTTGGAACAAGATGATCCTTGAGGTCCCTTCCTGCCCTGACAATTCTGTGATTCTACGAAAGCAAGGCTTTTCTGCAGAAACATATGCAGCTGAGCACCAGTGCATTCTATTAATCTAAATGAATAGAGTTGTTTCTCTGTCTGTGACAAGAGAGAGCAGTAGTAGAGAAAGTGAATCCTAAGAGGGAAAGGTGCTCCTCATTGTTTGGGTACATTATAATTCTGTTCATACAGTATTGGGTGCTTATCATACATCAATTCTTCCAAACTTTCATATACCTTAAATGCCATAATGACACAATCATTTCTTCTGTTTAGGGTCCTATTGGTGAACAGGGCAGTCCAGGTATTCCAGGCCCATTTGGTCCTCGGGTGAGTATAATGGTTGAGGTTTAAGGTCCTTTTTGCTTGCAGATTTTTCCCACAGATTTCTCTTTCTGTTTTTTCTTTCAGTGCTTTTTATTGGCTTCAGAAGCATGTGATGATCTTTTGCTGAAAGACAT
Organism: Pogoniulus pusillus; assembly: GCF_015220805.1. NCBI lineage: Eukaryota > Metazoa > Chordata > Aves > Piciformes > Lybiidae > Pogoniulus > Pogoniulus pusillus. The sequence goes on from NC_087265.1 coordinate 20,783,063, forward strand.
TACCTTGCTTAATACAGTAAACCTTCGACATAAGAGCAGTTTATAGGTAGATAGAAAGGTCAGTTCAGAGTGGCCACAGGGCAGCAGTCTCTTTTTACAGGCACTTTTCCTGCAGCTGATTCAAACCATCAATGTGGCAGCTCTGCCAGTTGCTACTGTGCCTTTTATAACCCCTATATGTCCTTCACCCAAAAGCAAAGGAGAAATCTGACTCCCTTGAATGTTCCCAAGGAGCAGGAGTTTGTACACACATGGGCATGCAGCAGGTATTTCAGTGTGGGGGGCGTCTGGAGCTGATCCCACTTAAATGGTTTAGGAAAAAATATGCAGCTGATCCAAGGCTGAGGTGACTTCAAGACTGAAACTGCCTTCTTAATTTTAGAGAAGAAGAAAAAGGAGGTTGTGATAAGACAGGAAAGTTTAGACTGCTTCCTGAGAGGATATTGCTTGTAAAAGGCTGTTTTAAATGACTGTGTTATTAAATGCTAAAATGCTTTCTCTCCCTTGTATTTTCTAGGGTCCTCCAGGTCCAGTTGGTCCTTCTGGCAAAGATGGAAGTCCTGGTCCACTTGGGCCAGTTGGGCCTCCTGGTGTTAGAGGGACTGTAGGAGAAGCTGGACCTGAGGTAAATCAATGGGAACATGGAGGGAAAAGGTTACCTTCAAATAATGAGACTCTGAAAGGGCCATAGCATCACTTTCACAAACATTCTTGAGCTCAAGGAAAACCTGAAGATTTGATACATCTTCTACAACAAAGACCTAGGGTAACTGTGTATGAAAAGGCAAAATTACTTACTCATGTTTATCTACTGGACCTGTGACCGTCCCAGTCTAATCCACCTTTGCTCTCCTGAGGTCAAACTGACACTACTACAGTTAGCATACTGGATCCTGCTGGATCTGCATTTCACCATGGCTATTTGGCAAGCCAGGTCCAAATACTCAGGCTTAAGCACTGGTCAGCTACAAAGCCAGCAGCTCTCCAGAGGTGGCAATGAATTAGAAGAGGCTTGTGAGTGATTGCCAGCAGCATGCACCATCACACCTTGCATTTAGGAAAGATTTCAGCACAAACAGCTCAGACTGAGCTCAGCAGGCCTCTTCAGTCTGCTCTGAGATTTACAGGCATCAACTATGAGCTGATTCACAGCTCATGAAAAAATGGTTGGACCATTTAGTAAGAATTCCTAAACTCTTGCTAAACACCTCAGGCACATCCCACACTTGCCAGTTCATGAAACCCGAAGTCATAACAGGCAAGTTATGGAAAAAGCAAGGAAGAAGTGGAAAATACAGAGATGTGAGAAAAGGTTAGGCTGGGTGATCATGTGAAGAGCTTAAATATTGATATTGCTTAATTTGAGGGAGAAGTGGAGAAGGTAGATTAAAATAACAAGCAAGACAGAGAAGGCAGTTTCTAACGTTTTTCTGTCTTGTAGGGTGTGATGTTTCCTGTGTTTATGGTGTGCTGATAATCACCATGTTTCATTTGAATTTCTGCCAGTTATTGGTGTCTCCATTTCTGCTGAAGCACTAAGGATTGAATGCACAGTCCATGTAAAGTGCAAGAGTTTAATGTGCATCCAGATCCTGCATCTCAGAATCACAGAACTGTCAGGGTTGGAAAGGGGACTCCAAGGATCATCTAATTACAACCCCGCTGCCGCGAGCAAGGACAATTTCAACTAGATCAGGTTGCCCAGAGCCACATCCAGCCTGGCCATATCTGTGTAATGAGACTGTAAAAGAAATACTGCATACCAGTTACCTTACTTTTGCTTTCCACACTGGCTTGCTGCAACTATAAATTGGAACCAGAAAGCCAGATATAGATTGAAGATTTCCTTTGCCAGGTGGAGCATCTATTAGTTTGGGTATCTGCTTTGTAGTAAACATTCAGAGCACTTGTTGTGAATCCTGAAGTGATTTCCCTCAATGAGAATGCCATGTTCTGGTAGACCATCTGATGCATCAGAGCCTCAAACTGACAATGAGGGTGTGTAAGAGACTTCCTGCTGCCAAGCAAGAGCTGGCAGAGCCCACAGGTGGACATATGTCTATTAGCAGATCCATTATCACAATTCAGGTTGGCAGAAGGACCTCACAATGCATCACTCAGGAAGGAAAACACCTGCTCTGCCAAGTAGGGATGATGTAGATTGTGTCTCACATATCTGTAGCCAGAAAGCTCAGTGCCCTGCAGGGTAAGTGTAAAAGTATTTCTGGTACCAAATTTTCTGTTGAGGCTTTTCTAATTGAAAATCTGCTTGAAGTGACCCAGAGGAAGCAGACGTTTTTAGATTGATCTAAAAATCGTTTACAGCTGTTGGATGTTTTGAAGAAATAAAGTTATTAGGCAGGGATTTGAACAAGGAGAGACAAATGGCTTTGAAAAATGGAAGGAAGCCATTCATTGATTATTTCTTCCATTTGCAAAGTCTGAAATCAGGAGTAAGACAAAGCTGAGCAAGGTATTAGGACAGGCAGAGAGAGGGCATGAAGTGTTGAGAATGCCTCACATGTGGTGCTAATCTCTTGCCCCTGATCCTGGAAGTGTGAATTGTTTATCCTTAGATATCTGAGTTTTCCCTCTGCACTTGGAGGACTGGCCCTCAAGTTTTGTGTGTTTCAGTGGCTGGCTTTGCTATCATTTTACACAGTATTTATTCCACTGTTGCCTTTTCTGTTTCTTAACCTTAGGGTCCACCAGGTGATCCTGGCCCTCCTGGTCCTCCAGGCCCTCCAGGCCATCTCACTGCTGCCATTGGTGACATCATGGGGCACTATGATGATGCAATGGCAGATCCACTGCCAGAGTTTACTGAAGATGAGGCAGCCCCAGATGACCATAACAAAACAGACCCAGGGGTCCACGCCACACTGAAGTCACTGAGCAGCCAGATTGAGACCATGCGCAGCCCAGATGGCTCCAAGAAACACCCAGCACGGACTTGTGATGACCTGAAGCTGTGCCACCCGTCCAAGAAGAGTGGTCTGTATAAACACACCACCTCCTGTCTCTGCCATACCAGCCTCTCACATTGCTAGCAGATACTTGCTCACCTGCAGGAGTGGTCAGGCATTGGAACAGGCTGCCCAGGGAGGTGATTGAGACACTGCCCCTGGAGGTGTTCAAGAAATGTGTGGACATGGCACCCTGGGACATGGTTTAATGGCCATGGTGGTGTTGGATTGATGGTTGGACTCAATGATCTTAGAGTCCAACAATCCTGGGAACCATCTTCTATTGTTCTGTGTTTTCATAGAACCATAGAATGGTTTGGGTTGGAAGGGACCTCAAAGATCATCCAATTCCAATCCCCTGCAATAGGCAGGAGCACCTCCCACTGGAACAGGTCTCTCAAGGCCTCATCCAACTTGGCCTTGAACACTTCCAGGGAGGGAGCAGCCACAACCTCCCTGGGCAACCTGTTCTATTGTCTCACCACCTTCACTGAAAAGAACTTCTTCCTAACGTCCAGTTAAAGTCTCCCTTCTGCCAGTTTAAACACATTACTCTTCATTCTGTCATTACAAGACCTTGTCAGTAGTCCCTCCCCAGTCCTCCTGTAGGCCCCCTTCAGATACTGGACTAAAAGGTCTCCTCCAGAGTTCTCTGCTGCTGCTACTTAATAGCAGTTGGTGGGTGATAATGTGCACATATGTCATGTAGGACTTTCCCCAGTTTCTGTGAACTACCAGTGATAAATCAGAACAGACTGGAAGGCAGAGATAATTTGTGGCAGATTTTCCCCCTTTTCTGACACCTTGCCTCCAATATAAATATTAGGAGGGGCTGCCACTGGTTTCTTGTATCTAGGGAAAGCTGTCTTCTAGACAGTCTGTGTTCTATATCACAGCATCAGAGAAAGTTAAGGGTTGGAAGGGACCTTCAGAGGTCCTCCCCCATCACGTCCAACTGCCCTGCAAAGCAGGACTCCTTAGGGCACATCACACAGGAACGTATCCAGGTGGGTTTTGAAGATCTCTAGAGAAGGAGACTACACTTGGAGTGCCCAGGGATTTTGCAGTGGATTTAAACAACCTTAATCTTAAACAACTTGCATTGCCAAGTTTTGAAATATTTGAAAAACTGATCAGCTTGTACTTTGCATCACAGAATCAACCAGGTTGCAAAAGCCCTTCAGGATCATCAAGTCCAACCTATTACCCAACACCATCTATTCAGCTAAACCATGGCATCAAGTGCCATATCCAGTCTCTTTGTAAACACTTCCAGGGATGGTGACTCCACCACCGTCCTGGGCAGCCCATTCCAGTGACAAATAGATCTTTCTGTGAACAATTTTTTTTCCTCACATCCAGCCTAAACCTCCCCTGGTGCACTTTGAGACTGTGTCCATTTTTTCTGGTTGCCTGGGAGAAGTAACATTACACTATATACCTGATGCACACATCAAAACATGCATAAGATTATCAATCATAGAATCATTTAGATTGGAAAAGACCCCTGGGTTCAAGTCCAACCACTGACCCATACTCTACAAAATTCACCCTTAGACCATATCTGAACAACCTTTAATCATATCCGGGGTTAGTGACTGAACCACCTCCCTGGACAACCCATTCCAATGCCTGACCACTCTTGCTGGGAAAAAAATTTCCTAATGTCTAAACCTACCCAGTTGCAGCTTGAGGCCATTCCCTCTTGTTCTAGCACTAATTCTGATAGACCTGTGAGAAGAGACAGTGCCAAGCACTCTAAAACATCCTTTCAGGTAGTTGTAGAAAGCGATGAAGTCTCCCCTCAGCCTTCTCTTCCTCAAACTAACCAGCTCCAGCTCCTTCAGTTGCTCTTGATCTGATTTACTCTCCAATTCTGTGAAAGACATGCCTGGTTCCCTTGTGTTTTGTCCTGCCATGACTGACTTTTGCTTCCAACTCCACAGTTATTGCAAGGATCTTAATGTTTAGGAATCTCATTCTGTGTTCTTTGTAGGTGAATATTGGATTGATCCTAACCAGGGATGTGTTGAAGATGCTATAAAAGTCTATTGCAACATGGAAACTGGAGAGACCTGTATTTCTGCAAACCCATCTACTATACCACGTAAAACATGGTGGGCCAGCAGGTCAGCTGACATAAAGCCCATTTGGTATGGTGCTGATATGAACAGGGGATCACAGGTAACTAAATATGTTTAGTGGCTGTGTCTTTTTGCTATAAAACTTGTTTCCTTCTGGTTTAAAACTTCATCTGCCCTTCTGAATAGATTTTGCAACAGTCAGAACAGAATCACAGAGTCATTGAGGCTGGAAAAGATCTCTTGAGGTCATCAAGTCTATAACCTATCACCACAACATCAGCTAAATCGTGCCACCAAGTGCCACACCCAAACATTATAGCACTTGATCTACTCTCTTTGTGTTCAGTTGATTCTTATCAGAGTGTTATTATAGGAAAGAGCTGGGAAAGACAACCCAAGTGCATCTGAGGCAGGATTTACTCTAAGTATAGCATTGCTAGAATAGATTTATTTCTTTAGATTCCAAAAACCCTCTCATCTTCTCTGGCCTTCTACTTCGGTAATTCCCTATCCTTGTCCTTAAAAAATGCTCTTTCATCTTAATATATGATTTAAATGACTGCTATTCCAGCCTTTTTTTTTTTTCCCAGAAAGCTCATTGCCACTTAAAAATACAAACCTGACTTTGTACATTCTTTCAGCTAATCTCTTTTTAAGAGAAATCTGATTTTACCATATGTGTCAGAATGCTCCAGTCTGCAGGTAGACAAAAGTCCCACTCAGCTTTCTGTTGAGTTTCCCCTCTGTGCCAGCTTCTAAACATAGGCTTAACAACGATGCCAAACAGCCACAATTTGTGCTTTGCAATGCATAGAAGTAACTACAAGCTTTTGCTATTTCTATTCCTAGTTTATCAACTCAGAGGCAAAGAAAATGGTTTTCAGCCTTTATTTCATAGGAAGGAAGTAAATATATTTGAAATAAGGTTTGGTATATAACAATAGCACTGCTGTTATCAGTTGGTTCCTGAGGACAGTTCATAACTTCAGCAGCTGAGAACAGAGGTGACATTGAGAGCAGATGTGGTACTGATTGCTTTGAATTGACTGGGGGCTGAGCCCAGAGAGTGGTGGTGAATGGAGCCACATCCAGTTGGCAGCTGTCACTAGTGGTGTTCTCCAAGGATCAGTGCTGGGCCCAGTCCTGTTCAATATCTGTATTGATGATCTGGATGAGAGGATTGAGTCCAGCATCAGTAAGTTTACAGATGACACCAAGCTAGGAGTAGGTGTGGATCTGTTGGAGGGTAGGAGGAAGGTGCTAAGCACCGGGACAGGCTCCCAAGAGGGGTTGTGGAGACTTTCAGAGACCAATCGAGTGTGATCCTGGGCAACCTTCTCAGGCTCACCCACTTTTAGGAGTGGACTTGGACTAGGTGATCCATACAGGTCCTCTCCTATTGCCACTGTGCTGGGCTGCCATAAAATCCACAAACTCTTGATGAATTTCCATGTAAAATGGAAATGGGCTGGAGCACTGCCCTGTGAGGAGAGGCTGAGGGGCCTGGGGCTTTTTGGTCTGGTGAAGAAGAGACTGCAAGGGGATCTAATTAATGGTTATAAATGTCTGAGGGATGGGGGTCAAGAAGGAGGGGACAATCTCTTCTCTGTTGTTCTCTGGGATAGGACAAGGGGTAATGGGGATAAACTACAGCACAGCAGGTTCCACCTCAACATGAGGAGGAACTTCTTTACTGTAGGGGTCACTGAGCACTGGAACAGGTTGCCCAGAGAGGCTGTGGAGTCTCCTTCTCTGGAGACTTTCCAGCCCTGTCTGTTTGAGTTCCTGTGTGACCTGAGCTAGATTGTATGGTACCGCTCTGGCAGGGGGATTGGACTGGATGATCTCAAGAGGTCCCTTCCAACCCTTAACATCTATGATCCTGTAATATATGTTGACCTCTCTCTTTCCAGTTTGTGTACGGGGATACCGCTGTCACTCAGATGACATTCCTGCGCCTGCTGTCGAAGGAAGCTTCCCAGAACATCACTTACCTGTGTAAAAACAGTGTTGGGTACATGGATGACCAGACGAAGAACCTGAAAAAAGCTGTGGTGCTGAAGGGGGCCAATGACCTGGAGATCAAAGCCGAGGGCAACAGCCGGTTCAGATACACTGTCCTTCATGACAGCTGCTCTGTAAGTTTGGGGTGTTTGCCATCTGTGATGGATAAGGAGGAGGATTTTTGTCCTTTTGCAATTGTTTTTTGATTTAGAAAACAAAAAAAACCTCCAGAGAGCAAAGTACTTAATATGCTGCAGAATTTTATACGGTTTATCATTTTGTGGCTAATCACGCCAGAGAGCTCTGCATGCTTTAGAGGTTATTTGTACATCACTGCTTATTAGAGAGCATTCTGAGGTGCATGTCTTCCCATTTTGCATTTCCCAGTATTTGTTCAGAGAGGTGGTGGAGTCTCCATCTCTGGCATCCTTCAAAGCCCACCTGGATGCCATCCTGTGCAACCTGCTCTAGGTGACCCTGCTCTGCCAAGGGGAGTTTGGACTGGATGGTCTCCTTCCCACCCATATCATTCTGTACTTCATTCTGTGTGATTTCTGTGTGGAATGACATGAATTTATCAGATAACTTTGAGCACTTGGCCTGACATGAGTCAGATTATTGCATCAATACGAGAGAGGAACCTCAACAGGTACCTGATCCAGCTGGAAAGGAAAATCCTCCTAAAAGACAGTACTTTGTGGTCATAAAACCCAGCAGATAGTAGGTTTCTTTCATTTTCAATACATTCTTAGACTAGTTCAAGGTACTGACAAAATATTTGTAAGATTAGTTTTGCACTTGTAGTAAACTATAGTTCTCTCTGTGCTCTTAAATAGTGTAGCCTGAGATGATGTGTGCAGGGTAACCTATTCACACACAGAGAAGAATTTCATGACATACATTCAGATCAGTCCAGTTGCAGGATGAGATCCTGCTGTATCCATCTACCAGCTCTCTGTAAAACAAGACGTCTTCATTGTAAAGTAAACCAAGGTGCAGTAAAGGCTCAGGGAAGGTACAGGTGTTGTGGGTTTAAAACTGGATGTTTTAACCACAGGGAAAAAGTCCTCCAGAAGTACGACAGAGTGCAAGGGCTGGACACTGGAAAATGTAATCTTTTGCTATGTCATTCCCATCAGCCTGCACCACTATATGAACAGACATTTCTGTCTGCTCTGCCCTTTTCTCCCTCTCTCTTTTCCCAGCACAGATCCTTATCTCTTGCAATGTGGGTGGGAGTTTTACAGTCTTCTGGGGCCTGGGCAAAGATAATTTTTGCTGTGTAATTTGGGCCTGCTATGGGGAGGGAAACAGGGAGGAACTGGGGGGTGGGGGAGGTAGAGGGGTGGGCATTGAGACTTGATGGGAAAAAGCCCAGGTTGGAGAACTGAGCTGAGGCTAAATAAGATTTTGGACATTCTGCATTTCTGTATATTCTTGTGAATAGTATTTTCCACTTAAACTACCAACTCAGTGTGGGGGATTTTTATTTCACTCCTTTGGGAAGAGGTAAAACAGCTTTCTGTCCTCTCAAAACCAAGACACGAGGCCATCACTCAGAACTCCTAGGCTCACCAGGTGGAATCCAGGCTGTTTCTCATGAGCTCTGACCTAAGTTCTTGTGGAGGGTCAAGATTACCCCCTCCAATATATTCACCAGCGCATCTCAGAGGCCTTAGAAGCAAAGGAAGCAATATATTTCCAGCCAGATAAAACTGACAAGAATATAACAATATGCAGATGTGCAAAACTGTATTTACAGTCATTTAGTTTAGAAATCACACATGGATCAGAAATAAAACAAGGATCCCCTCACAGCGACCTCCCTGAACTGCCCCTGGGATGAAGCCCAGGAGGGTTCCCAGCAACCAGACCTGCTCCCTCCTTCCTATCCTGTTATCTCCCAGATGGTTCAAACCAGCATGAAGGTTAGGATAGAGATTAAGAGGAGCAGTGCAAAGCATAAAGGTGCAAGCAGACCAAAGCCAAGGGCAGAAAGAAGGAATTGTTTATACATTGGCTTTTTATCCTGTGGTAGTCTGAGGGGTCCCAGAGTTCCAGGTTCCCTTAAGAAAACCACAGAGACAAAGTCCCGTCCCAGGGGATGGAACAGGTAGTCTCAGGATGTTGTAATATTGTTATTCTATTCCACTTGGCAGTATCACAGCTTACAAGGCAGTGCCTGGCTGCTACATCTTCTCTTCCCCTCCCTGCCTCTCCTCCCTTCACTTCTGCTCTCCGTGCAGAGCGCATCCCTCCTTGTCTCATGGTCTGTGTGTGGGAGATGGCTCCCAGCTGGCAGGCAATCCTGAGCTGCCTCATGCAGGCCTAAGCTGGGGAGGGCAGTTCTGGCCTACTCTCAGGCCTGCTGAGGGTGAAGGGGTGGAGGATTTCTAAGTGATTTTAGTCCAGTAGACCTGACTGAGCTTGTGGATGTGTTCATTCTACCTGATTGCCTTTTGCATATATGCTCCTGTGAAGGGAATCCCTCTTGAAACTTCTGTTCAGTGTCTTCATTCTTACTCTTCACAATAAGTAAGTGGCATTTCTGTTCTCCAGTCCCTGAACTGGGACCTATCCCAATTAGTGAATGTCAGGAATTGTACAGATTTATTTTTGTTGTTCTTTTTGCATCCAGCAGCCAATTATTTACATTTGGCCCTTTTTAATTCACCATCCATGGCAAGTTCCTATTCCTTGTCTACAATTAGTCACAACAACTAATCTAAGCCTTATACCATAACACTTCTCTTTCTTTTATCTCCTTTTCTTTTCTTTTTTTTTTATTTTTTTTTCCCCCTTCTTTTCTTTTTTTTTCTCCTCCTCCAGAAACACAACGGGAACGTGGGCAAGACTGTGTTTGAGTACAGAACCCAGAACGTGGCGCGCTTACCCATCATAGACATTGCTCCGGTGGACATTGGCGGTACCGAGCAGGAGTTTGGAATCGAAATTGGGCCAGTTTGCTTTGTGTGAGAGGAAGGGGGGAAATGAACACACCACCCAACAGCAGCAGCAGCAGCAATTCAACACGTGAACTTAGACTGATAGAAGTTAATCCTGAGACTCTTGAAGTAATGGCTGACGTTGGGTCAGCGCTGTACATAAGGGTTCTTTACAATCGCCCGGCCTCCTTTGGAGTATTTATTTTACTTTGCAAACCTTCTGTTGAAAAATGATCAAACCCAACTTTTTTTTTCTTTAAAGTCCAGCAGTACAGTCTAAAGAGGATCCCTGACCACCTTTTAAAAGCAGTCTGAATCTTTTGCCTCGCTTCTCTTTCAAAGTCCTTTGAAATTGGCAGGTATCCAAGCTCAGTAGTTTTAATGTGGGACTGGTCCTTTTGCTGGGATGAATACCCAATTGCCAATTAAAAACAAAATGAGCACTTTTGTGAACCTTTGGCTACATTTCAGTCACATCTCCTCCTGCTATCCCAGTTTGTCATAGAATCATAGAATGGTCTAGGTTGGAAGTGACCTCAAAGATCATTTAGATCCTGTAGTTAGCCATTCACAGAAATCTGGATCTTTTTGCAGAGGAAAGTCTCTTCAGATAAGATCACCTGAATTTGGTGTAGTTTTCCCTGCACTTTCCTATCTATCAGTCTGCTTGTGAAAGCATTCCATCGCCATGATTAACTGATGGAGGGAAAATGCTACTGGGGTAAATAGGAGTTTTTGGTAGGGGCATCCCTCATCTTAAAATTTAAAGGAATATTTAGGTTGGAAGAGCCCTTCAGGATCACCAAGTCAAATAGATATCCCTACTCTACAAAGTTCACCCTAAATCATATCCCCAAGCACCACATCCACATGGCCTTTAAACAGATCCAGGGTTGATGACTCCACCACCTCCTTGGACAGCCCATTCCAATGCCTGATCACTCTTGCTGGGAAAAAAACATTCCTAATATCTAGTCTAAACCTACCTTGGTGCAGCTTGGGGCCATTCCCTCTTGTTCAATTGCTCCTTACCTGTGAGAAGAGACCAGCAGCAGCCTCTCCACAAGATCCTTTCCAGTAGCTGCAGCCAGCCATGAAGTCTCCCCTCACTTCACTTCTCATGGCATCGTTTGTGTCATTCCATGAAATTAATCTCCTGAGTCCATCTTAAACCCAATACTTGTTGATTTTCTGATGCCTGCCCATCTAAGAAGCCATTACAGAGCAAATTCCACAGATGTCTTGTGCGTGGTGGCAGTTTCTGTACCTTGTTCACATGTATCCCTGACCCATTGTTAATAAAGGAGAGTTTAGAAACCTTTTTTTTTTTTCCTTTTGGCATGCATCACCAGGAATTTGATTTCCTGACCTTGAGTCGTCAAGGCCAGACAGTTCCATCATTTCTTAGCATGAGCTACCTCATCTCTGGAAGTTGGGATGCATTTAAATATACCTGTTTGGGTTTTTTTTTTCCTTATTTTATTTTAGATATTACAAGGTGCTATGCTTCTGTTGTGTTCCTTGGAGAAAGGAGATAGGCTCAGCAAAAACCACCACACGAAGAAAAAAAAGAAATAAAAAAGAAGAAAAAGAAAAAAAATATGATGGTGCTAAATGAGTCTGTAGAAGGCTGATAAAATAGACTCCTGCTGTCAGTGTCATGTTCAGAGCTTAGCTGTTAGGCTTTTGGTGTTGGAGAGACCAATGTTACAGTGCATTTATTTGTTGGTCATACAATATATAGGATGTTTTGTGCCACTGATGTGCTTTATTTTGTAAAGTATGTGGCTACAAACTTAGTTTATTTCTTTTTCTTTTGGTTTATTTTTTGTTTTGTTTCTTTATTGCATCTGTTGGGGTTTTTTTTTTCTATTTGTTTGTTCATTCCTTTAAAAAAAAAAAAAAGACAATAAACAGCTGGGGCCATCCCTAAAGAAAGTCATGCACATAGCTTTATTCATGTATCTTTGCAAAGCATTTAATTAAATACATGCTTCTTGCTATGGAAGTGGTTTCCTTTTTGTAGAATTAACTTCCAAGTTGTCCCATATCAGCTTATTTCACACAGGATCACAGATGTTAAGGGTTGGAAGGGACCATCCAGTCCAACTCCCCTGCCAGAGCGGTACCATACAATCTAGCTCAGGTCACACAGGAACTCATCCAGACAGGGCTGGAAAGTCTCCAGAGAAGGAGACTCCACAACCTCTTTGGACAGCCTGTTCCAGTGCTCGGTGACCTTTACAGTAAAGAAATATTTCGTCACGTTGAGGTGGAACCTGCTGTGCTGTAGTTTATCCCCATTACCCCTTGTCCTATCCCAGAGAACAACAGAGAAGAGTTTGTCCCCTCCTTCTTGACCCCCATCCCTCAGACATTTATAACCATTAATTAGATCCCCTTGCAGTCTCTTCTTCACCAGACCAAAAAGCCCCAGGCCCCTCAGCCTCTCCTCACAGGGCAGTGCTCCAGCCCATTTCCATTTTGCATGGAAATTCATCAAGAGTTTGTGGATTTTATGGCAGCCCAGCACAGTGGCAATAGGAGAGGACCTGTATGGATCACCTACTCCAAATCCGCTCCTAAAAGTGGGTGAGCCTGAGAAGGTTGCCCAGGATCACACTCGATTGGTCTCTGAAAGTCTCCAGAAAAGGAGACTCCACAACCCCTCTTGGGAGCCTGTCCCAGTGCTGCAGCACCCTCACAGGAAAGTTCTTTCTCATGTTTAGGTGGAACCTCCTGTGCTGTAGTTTACATCTATTGCCCTTTGTTCTACCCCAGGGCACAGCTAAGAAGAGTTTGTCCCCTCCCTCTTGACCCTCAGCCCTCCGATATTTGTAAACAGTGATTAAATCTCCTCTAAGTCTTCTCTTCACCAGACCAAACAGCCCTGGGTCCCTCAACCTCTCCTCACAGGGCAGTGCTCCAGCCCCTTCATTGTCTTCGTAGCCCTCTGTTGGACTCTCTCAAGTAGATTCCTGTCCCTCCTGAATTGGGGAGCACAAAACTGAGCACAACTGAGAAGAGGTTGTCACTATCCCTTTTTGACACCCATCCCACAGACATTCGTACCTGGATGCACTAAATAAACAGCTTTTGGAGTATAGACGCACATAGGAAAGTTACTTTCAATCTGTTTTCAGCAGCAGAGAATTATACTCCTTGGATAGTAGATATGTTTTGTGTGGTTGTTGAAGGACAAAAGTATTTCATTAGGAGGGATACAGTTTTCAAGCCTCTCTACGTTTGTATCTGCATAGGAAGTGTGTGGTGTTTCCTCTGCCAGACGCCTTGAGTGCTGAGATGGCTTTACCTAGAAAGCAATCTGAAGTAATGCTCTGTAAAACTCATGGGATCCTTGAAGCAAAGCCTGACTTGGGCAATCTGAGTGATTGACTGAGGAGGCTTTGCAATGCAAGGGGTTGGTTTTCGCCTCTCTTGACTGTGTTTACAGCATGCACACGTACACATCTCACTCCCTCTTGAAGCATTCCACGAAGCTTTGCAGACTTCTTTTAAAGCAGACAAACACTTAAAAAGAGGTGGGGAGGGGATTTGCAGTGCTCTAAACTGCTTCACCTCTACGAGGTAATGTGGCATAGCCTCATGTAAACACAGCTTTAGTTCCAGGAACCTAGAATGAGCTGCTAGATTGTATAAGGTTGATTAACTTAAGGAGCACAAAGGAAACATCAGATTACAACATTTAGCGCAGTTCTGTCTGTTGCAAGTGGCAACAAGGGGTAGGAAGTTAATCCCTGCTTTGCAGGTGCTACTAAACTGAAAGAAGGAATAAACAAACTTCTTCAGGTACCTTGGAGGTACCATAACAAATGTAGTGAAACTGAAGTGTGAGTTAGGACAGGAACACACTCACAAAACTCCGCTGAAGCTGCAACATCTCAAGTGCCTCCAAGAGTCATCTTTTATTCACAGAATCACAGAACATTAGGGATTGGAAGTGGCTTCAAAAGATCATCCAGTCCAACCCTCCTGCCAGAGCAGGATCACCTAGAGGAGGTCACATGGGAAGGCATCCAGGCAGGTTTTGAATGTCTCCAGGGAAGGAGACTCCACAACCTCCCTGGGCAGCCTGTTCCAATGCTCTGTCACCCTCACGGTGAAAAAGTTTTTCCTTCCCATGGAACCTCCTCTGCTCCAGCTTGCACCCGTTGCTCCTTGTGCTATCATTGGACATCACTGAGCAGAGCCTGGCTCGGTCCTCCTGACATGCTTCACATCTTTATAAACATGAATGAGGTCACCTCTCAGCCTCCTCCAGGTAAAAGAGCCCCAGCTCCCTCAGCCTCTCCTCACAAGAGAGATGTTCCACTGCCTTCAGCATCTTTGTGCCTCTGTGCTGGACTCTCTCAAGCAGTTCCCTGAGGTCATTCTCAAAGTGAGGGGCCCAGAACTGGACACACTATTCCAGACACAGCCTCACCAGGGCAGAGTAGAGGGGGAGGAGAACCTCTCTCGATCTGCTAACTACATCACTTCTAATCCACTCCAGGATGACATTGGCCTTATTTGCCATACGGGAATGTGATGGTTTGGGGGTTACCCCGCCCCTCCCACACTTTTGAATTTGCCCCAGCTAACTCAGACGGACCCTGGGAATATAGATGAAGCAATTTATTTACAGCTAGCAGAATTTACAAGCAGCTATTTACAATATATATACAGTTATATACAATTATATACAGAAATATACAAAGGATAAACAATACAAAAAGCACAACTCCCCTCCCAGAAACCTGAGTCCCCAGGAGGGGCTCTCAAACCACCCCAACACCTCCCCCGGCCCTCTCAACCTTACCCCAGTTCTCAGGAAGAAGAGAGGTGCGGCCAAGAGGTTAGGGAGCAGGGTTAGTAGGAGCAAGGTTAATGAGATGTGACCAGGTCTAAGGCAAAAGCAAGAGAGAGAAACAAAATGGAGAATGTTTTCTTCTTCTTCCCAGAGTTCTCAGCATGACTTTGAGAGAAGTTGACATCAATTGTTTTCATTTCACTGCCCATTATCTAGTTCTTTTACCAAAGCATTCTAGCTTGCTTCAAACTAGCCCAGGGAACATTACTGGCTGATGGTCTTCCCTCTGTGACTGTTCTCAGTGGATGGAGGGTGTGGATTCATCAACAACACAGAGATAGCCATACCTAAGGGTGTACAGAAAGGGGGTCATGCAGTTTTCATCTCATGAACCTCCTCTCCCAGAGAGAAATTTTAGATTAGCTTAACTTTGCCAGGGGCAGCTTCTGGTTAAAAAAATAAAAGGTGATGACCTCCTTCTGGGAAGGAGATGACACAAGCAGGAGCAGCTGCTATGATGGCAAAGCTACAGTGTGGGTTACGCTCAATGCTTGCAGAAGACATCCTCCGGAATGAAGCTATTGCAGAGAAAAGACCAGATGAGAAGACAAGATTACCAGGATGGGTTTTTCTGGTGGATTCCTCAGTGTAGGAGGAACTGCATCTCACCTCCTCCCAGTTAGTAGGTAAGCAGAAACACAGAAGGCATCTCCCAAATCCTGAAACCTCATCAGAAGAGCTTTCTCTTACAGTACTTTAGAGCTAGCTTTCAGAAGATATCAAGATACAGATGAGCATAGAGAATCACAGAAACATTCTGGTTGGAAAATCCCCTCAGGATCACTAAGTCCAAATCAGAACTCTACTCTACAAGGTGCACCCTAAACCACATCCCCAAGCACCACATCCAAATGACTTTAAAACTCACCCAGGGTTGATGACTCCATCACCATCTCCCTGGGAAGGTTGAGTTAAAGTGCCAAAATCATCAGAAAACTATGTCATACTTTATTATAGGTTAATATTTCTGCAATGAATGCCTCCAGACTCACATTTCCAGAAGGGAGGTCAAACCTAATGTCTTTCCTGGTGAGAAGAAAGAAAGGTGTTTTTTTCACAGCCAGCCATGAAGGTTTCAGCCTTGGTTGAGGTGGCTGTGTCAGCTGTCATTAATACATAATGTACCTCTGGAGATTCTCTAGTCTAACCCTTTTGCTAAAGTAGGTATGCCCAGATCAGGTTGCACAGGAATGCATCCAGATGGCCTTTGAAAATCTCCAGAGAAGAAGGCTCCCAACCTCCCTGGGCAGCCTAGTGCTTCGTCACCTTCTATGTAAAGAAATGGCTACGTTCAACATTTCCTGTGGTCCAGTTTGTACCTGTTGCCCCTTGTCCTATCATTGGGCACCACTGAAAAGAGCCCAGAGCCAACCTCATGGCTTCCACCATTATAGATACTGATCAGCATCAAGAAGATCACCTCTCAGTATGCTCTTCTCCAGGCTGACCAGCCCCAGGGCTCTCAATTTCTCCTCATCAGAGAGATGCTCCGGCCCCTCCCCAGCATATTCATGGCCATCTGCTGAGCTCTCTCTGGTAGGTCCCTGTCCTGCTTGAACTGGGGTGCCTACAACTAGACACAGTACTCCAGGGGCAGCCTCACCAGTGCAGAGTGGAGAAGGAGGACAGCTTCCCTCAGCCAGCTGGCCACACTCCTCTGAATGCACCCCAAAACCACCATTAGCTTTCTTAGCCCTGAGTGCACATTGCTGGCCCATGGTGAACCTCTTGTCCACTGGCACTTCCAAGGCCTTCTCCAGAGACCTGCTTTCCAGCAGGTCAAGCCCGGATCTGTAGTGGTACAGAGGATTATTCCTCCTCAGGTGCAGAACTCTACATTTGCCACCCACAAGAAGTTCTTTCCCATATTGAGGTGGAATTTCCTGTGCTGTAGTTTATACCCATTACCCCTTGTCCTATTACAGGGCACAACTGAGAAGAGTTTGTCCCCTCCCTCTTGACCCCCAGCCCTCAGATATTTATAACCATTGATTAGATCCCCTCTAAGTCTTCTGATGGTCAGCTTCATCAAACTGCCTCTTCACAGTAGGAGACCGTTAGGCCATTGATTTAAGCTGCCAGCTGACTATTTATTTAGACTGAGGCAGGGAGGATTAAGCTCTTTGATTTCCTCCAGACTGGTCTGCCTAGGTACATGGCTCCTGTTTAGCATCTTGCTGCCAGAGACAAATCATAGAATGGATTGGATTGGATTGGATTGGAAGGGACCTCCAAAGGTCATCTAGTCCAACCCTGCTGCAGTCAGCAGGGACATCCTCCACTAGATCAGATCAGGTTGCCCAAAGCCCTGTCAAGCCTGACCTTGAATATCTGCACTGTTAGAAGTTCACCACATGAGAAAAAAGAAGCCCCTGGCTGGAGGCAAGTGGGAGAGGTAAAAAAAGAAATGTCATAGTACAACGCTCTAAGGGCATCCTTTGTGTGCTAGTTTGAAGCAAGCTGGAATGTTTTGGTAACAGAACTAGATAACAGGCAGTGAAATGAAAACAATTGATGTCAACTTCTCTCACAGTCTCGCTGAGAACTCTGGGAAGAAGAAAGACTTTTTCTCCGTTTTGTTACTCACTCTTGCTTTTGCCTTAGACCTGGTCACATCTCATTAACCCTGCTCCTACTAACCTTGCTCCCTAACCTCTTGGCTGCACCTCTTTTCTTCCTGAGAACTGGGGTAAGGTTGAGAGGGCCGGGGGGGAGGTGTTGGGGTGGTTTGAGAGCCCCTCCTGGGGACTCAGGTTTCTGGGAGGGGAGTTGTGCTTTTGTATTGTTTATCCTTTGTATATTTCTGTATATAATTGTATATAACTGTATATATTGTAAATAGCTGCTTGTAAATTCTGCTAGCTGTAAATAAATTGCTTCATCTATATTCCCAGGGTCCGTCTGAGTTAGCTGGGGCAAATTCAAAAGTGTGGGAGGGGCGGGGTAACCCCCAAACCATCACACTTTGGGATTACCAAGTTTTCCCTCCAATAACATCTTAGTCAAACCAGCTGAAGTGGTGCCAGAGTCATGCCCTGCCCCATTCATTTGTTTGATGAAAGAGATAAAAATAGTAAAATTAAAATAAAAAAGAAAGAAAAAAGAAAAGAAGTCAGGTTTATGAAACGAGAAGTTTTATTAAGGTATTTTATTATGTGTCTCTGTAAGGAATAGACCAACAACCATATAAAAGCTTACAAAGATGGTTAACCTTCAACACTATTTAATGTGCTAACGTGCCAGAGGAAGTTCACAAGTTTGCATCTTTATTGACTTTTACAGAGTGAAGGGAGAAAGTTCTCAACTATGACAGGCCAATGACAGGAGACATTTAAGATTGCTTCTAATATTTTTTTCCCCTTTTTTCTTTTAATTTATTGTTTAAAGCAAGTCAATAACCCTGACTTGCAGAGTTAGGAGTGAAAAAATACATTAGCACCATCATAGTCATCTTTTTGTTTTAAACACTTCCCTAATTTTAGTGGTCTTGACCAGCAATGACAGGAAAGTAGAGAAGCACCTTTGATAACAGAATACAATCCAACAACGAAATTATGGTGACTGCCATGTGAAAGGTATTAAAAGCTCTCAAAAATATGCTAACCAGGATGGAAGCAATTAGAAAATGTTGTACCAAAAGGGCCCAATCTCTTCTGATTTTTTTGCTTTGACTGATTTTCTTTTGTGCTTGTTTGGTTGGTTTTGCCTCATCAGACACATCCCAGTTTCTGTCCGTGTTGAGGTAGTTGAAACAGGGAGGTCTTTCTAGCTTTATGGACTGCATCTTAGAAAGAAGGGCAAGCTTTGGCACCGGGAGCAATCAGTGCTTTGGAAATTGGCTAACATTCAGCTAATAGGGCCACAGTGTTGTTTTCCTAAGTGTTGAAGTTGTATCATAGCACCACGGAGTCATGTTTTGGAAGATGGAATTTGGGGTTTAAAATGAAAAAAAAAAAAAAAGTAGAGCAAAAAAAAAAAAAAAGCAGCATTTTTTTTAACTGTACTTTGTGTAATAGCAGGGAAAACAAATACTGACCCTTAAGGTCAATTTGATTTTTGTGTTGTTTTGGTTTTGTTTTTTTCCCCCCAGAAATTTTGTTAATAAATAACTGGGAAAGAGAGGGGCGCCTGTACTAGCTGACAAGGCTGAAACAAAGGAGCACAGTTGGAGTGTGAATCTGTTTGCTGGGAAAGAGCAAGGCCTTGGGTTTACAAGAAGCAGACTGGGCCAATGTCCACGCCAAATTCCTGCTCAGGACCACCGATATCTAAGGGTGCGATGTCCACCACAGGCAGCCTCATCGTCTTGCGCGTTCGGTACTCAAACACTGTCTTGCCCCATCCGCCAGTGTGTTTCTGTGAGGGTGGAAGGGAAGGAAGAGGAACACGTTAAAGACAGCACCTCTGGGGAAGTTACCCTGCACTCTGCTGACTCTCATGCTGGAGTATTGTGTCCAGTTCTGGGTCCCTCAGCTCAAGAAGGACAGAGAGATGCTAGAGAGAGTCTAGCCCAGAACCACAAAGATGATTAAAGAATTTGACCATCTTCCTTTGGATGAGAGCCTGAGGGAGCTGGGGCTCTTTAGCTTGGAGAAGAGGAGACTAAGGGGTGACCTGATTCATGTTTAAAAATATGTACGGGGTGAGTGCCAGGAGGATGGAGCCAGCCTTAGCTCAGTGATGCCCAGTGACAGCACAAGAGGCAGTGGGTGGAAGTTGAGGCATAGAAGATTCCTTGTGAACCTGAGGAAGAATGTTTTCACTGTGAGGGTGACAGAGCACTGGAACAGGTTGCCCAGGGATGTTGTGGAGTCTGCCTCTCTGGAGATATCCAAGAACTGGATGTGTTCTGGTGTGATCTGCTCTTGGTGATCCTGCTCTGGCAGTGGGACTGGACCAGATGATCTTTCGAGGTCCATTCCAGCCCTTAACATTCTATGATTCTATGATTCTCTACTGGCTCTCATGCTGTGGAGAAGTTACCCTGTAGCCTGCTTGCTCTCATATTTATGTTTTCTCTTTCCATACCAACATGTCCCTTTCAACACCATGAAAGCTGGTTGCTGCTACTGTAGAAGTTAACACATAGGCAGTGGGCCTTCATTTCATAGAGTCGTAGAACAGTCTGGGTTGGAAGGAACCCTCCAAAGGTCATCTAGTGCGAACTCCACTGCAGTCAGCAGGGACATTCTCAACTAAATCAGGTTGCACATAGCCCTGTTGAGCCCTGCCTTGACTATCTTGAAGGTGCTGAGAAGACCTTATGGTGGCCTTCCAGTATCTGAAGGGGGCCTACAAGAAAACTGGTGAGGGACTTTCTAGGGTGTCGGGTAGTGATAGGATGAGGGGGAATGGATCCAAGCTAGAGGAAGGGAGATTAAGATTTTATGTTAGGAAGAAGTTCTTCACTGTAAGGGTGGTGAGACACTGGAACAGGTTGCCAGGGAGGCTGTGGATTTCCATCCCCGGAAGTTTTTAAGGCCAGGCTGGAGGTGGCTCTGAGCAATCTGATGTAGTGTGAGGTGTCTCTGCCCATGGCAGGGCGTTGGAATTAGATGATCCTCAAGGTTGGAAGGGACCTTAACAATTCTGTGATTCTGTGATCTCCAGGGATGGAGACCTTTCTGGACCTTGTAGGGTTGTAGATGCTGTGGGTTGCAAGGGATGAGAAAACCTTGATGGAGCAGTGTCAGTGCCCTGGCTTAGGACTGAAAAATACTCTGCATGCTGGGAGGTGGTAAAATAGCTACTCTGCCTGGAAAGTGGTCTTGGCCTCAGGAAAAAGCGACAGCAATGAGTCAGCTCTTCATGTCCATGTTAAAGGAATGGCCACAAAGTAGCTGCAAATTGAATGTCTCTGTGCCTCTTTAGGTGTCAGGTTTACTGTGCATGGTCTTGTGCTGTTTTGTGTTTGCTACTGACAAGGCTGCAGATGCTCACAGAGCAGCAAGCTCACTGATGTTACTGCTCCTTGCTAATACATTCTCCTGCAGTGATCACAGCACAGCAAAGTGATGTTGCAGCTTCACAGTGACTGTGTTTGCCCCTTCCCATAAGGATAGCTCAAATCAGCTAGCCTTGATTTTTTGGTATGACTGAGATCACACACAGTATCACACACAGAACATCCAGGTTGGAAAATTCCCACAGGGTCACCAAGTCCAACCTAGAACCCTACTCTACAAGATTCACCTTAAACCATATCCCTAAGCACCACATCCAAATGACCCTTAAACATATTCAGGGTTGGTGACTCAACCACCTCCCAGGGCAGCTCATTCCAGTGTCTGATAACTCCTGCTATCTTTTGTTTTAGACCTAACACCAGATGCATCAAACCTGGCTCGCTGTGACTTCACTGACTTTGAATTTAAAGCAAGGAGACGTCTGTAAAGCACAGATGGAAATGGAGCACACCTCCCATTCTGCAGTTGCTGCAGGTGTGATACCTCTAGAGAATTTCAGTTTCCCCTGTTAGGTAAGGAAAGGACACAGCTGCACCTCTCATGCATGGGTCTTTCTCCAGAGAGAGTTACTGATTACACTACCATACTGAAGTCTTGTTTACTTACAGAACAGCCATCTTCCAGAACAGCATAGGTGTATTTGCTATTTCCTTCAGCCTTGATCTCACTTTCTGTAGAGCTCATCAATTTCAGAGCTTTTTTAACGTTGCCACTGGCTTCCTCCATGTAGGCAATGCTGTTCTTGCAGTGGTAGGTGATGTTCTGCAAGGCACGGCTGGAAAGGATGCGGAGGAAGGCCAGCTGAACCTCAGAGACATCCTCTGGAAGCTCAGGATCTCCGTAGCTGAACTGCAGAGTGCAACACATACACAACAGCTTGTGTGAGATCACCTCTGGGCACAGTCCTAGTCATTATGTCACCTACCAACTGTTTAGCTTAGTTTCACAGAACCACAGAAATAACCAGGTTGGAAAAGACCTTTGAGATCACTGAGTCCAACCTATCACCTAACACCTTCTAATTAACTAAACCATGGTACTAAGTGTCTCATTCAGCCTCCTCTTAAACACTTCCAGGGATGGGGACTCCACCACCTCCCCAGGCAGCCCATCCCAATGACAATCTCTCTTCTGTGAAGAATTTCCTCCTAATATCTAGCTTAAACACAGCTTGAGGCTGTGTCCTCTTGTTCTATCACTGGGTGACAGAACTGTAGAAGAGACCAACCCCACCTGGCTACAACCTCCTTTCAGGTAGTTGTAGACAGCAATGAGGTCACCCCTGAGCCTCCTCTTCTCCAGGCTGAACACCCCCAGCTCCCTCAGCCTCTCCTCAGAGGGCTGTGCTCCAGCCCCCTCACCAGCCTTGCTGCCCTTCTCTGGACACAGTCAAACACCTCAACATCTTTCTTAAATTGAGCACCCAGAACTGGACACAGGACTCAAGGTGTGGCCTAAACAGTGCGGAGTACAGGGGCACAAGGACTTCCCTGGTCCTGCTGGCCACACCATTCCTGATAGAGACCAGGATGCCATTGGCCTTCTTGGCCACCTGGGCACACTGCTGGCTCATGTTCAGCTGCTGTCAATCAGTACTCCCAGGTCCCTCTCTGCCTGGCTGTTCTCCACCCACTCTGTCCCCAGCCTGTAGCACTGCATGGGGTTGTTGTGGTCAAAGTGTAGAACTTGGCACTTGAACTTGTTAAAACTCCTGGCACTGGATTGTGCCCATCTGTCCAGCCTGTCCTGGTTCTCTGCAGAGCCCTCCTGCCCCCTAACAAATCCACACATGTTCCCAACTTGGTGTTGCCTGCAAACTTACTGATGGTGACTCAGTCCCCTCATCCAGATCACCAATGAAGATATCAAACAGGCCTAGGCCCAGCACTGATCCCTGGGGCACACCACTAGTGACAGCTGCCAACTGGATGTGGCTCCATTCACCACCACTCTCTGGGCCTGGCCATCCAGCCTGTTCTGAACCCGGCATCAGGAGCATTTTAACATCAGGAGCACTTTGGAGTACACTGGAATGTCCAGGAGGACAGTATGTGTCCTGCTTTTGGGGCTGTTACCTAGCAATTTCTTACCTGGAAGCCTCCATTCATAGATTCTCCAAACCAAACATGTTTCTTTCCACTGCTTTCACTGCTCCACCAGTTCTTCCTTGGCACGGTGCTGGGGTTAGCACTGAGGCACGTCTCACCAGTTTCCATGTTACAGTAGACTTTAATAGCATCCATCTTGCAGCCTTGGTTAGGATCAATCCAGTACTCTCCTAGAGATTAAAAAAAACAAACACACAAAACAAACCCACAAATTAGTGAGCTTAACATGTTCACAGAACAATCTGACTGCATGATGGGGAAGCTTCTCTCTCTGCCAGATTCCAGAGCCAAATGAAGAAGAATATGAATTCTGACAGTAGAAAGACCACAGAGTGATATAAAACCACACTGACTTCTGTATACCTGCTTCTGAGTACTGTAAAATGATTTGCATTTGACATGAAAATAGAATTTGGCTTGGCTTTTTTTTTTCCCCACTATAAAAGTATTTAAACAAATATTCATTTGCAAGCATGTAAGGAGTGAGGCTGAAGTTAGCATACACACTGTGTAAATGTGTAAAATAAGGTTTATAGGATCACAGGATGTTAGGGGTTGGAAGGGACCCAAAGAGATCACCAAGTCTAACTCCCTTGCCAGAACAGGACCATACCATCTAGCACAGGTTGCACAGGAACTCATGCAGACAGGGCTGAGAAATCTCCAGAGAAGGAGACTCCACAACCTCTCTGGGCATCCTGTGCCAGTGCTCTGTGACCCTTACAGTAAAGAGGTTCTTCCTCATGTTGAGGTGAAACTTCCTGTGCTGTAGTTTATACCTATTGCCCCTTATCTTATCCCAGGGCACAACTGAGAAGAGTTTGTCCCCTCCCTCTTGACCCCCAGCCCTCAGATATTTATAGCCATTGATTAGATCCCCTCTCAGTCTTCTCTTCACCAGACCAAACAGCCCCAGGCCCCTCAGCCTCTCTTCAAAGGGCAGTGCTTCAGCTCCTTCATCATCTTCATAGCCCCTTAATCATTTTCATAGTTAGAGTTATTATTACCTTTCTATTTCAAAACAATAACCACTTTTTATAGTAGATCTCTGCATTTAGATACTCAAAGAAAAAAATCAGTCATGCAAAAAACAAGAAAACCAACCAGGACCTGCTAGCACTGGTGAAAATAAAGCTTAACCTACCACTCTTGAGCTCAGGGTGGCAGAATTTTAGATCCCTGCAGTTCCGAGCTGGATTCTTCCGTGAGCCATCAGGGCTGATGATGTTTTCAATCTGGCTGTTGATTGATTTCATTGAGGACATGATCTCGTTCAGGTTGATGTCATTTTCCTTTGGCTCATCTCGATACTCATACCCATAGCCCGTGGGACCTTTCTCACCAGCACCCAGGGCAGCTGCACCGCCACCGCAGCAGGGACCAGGAGGACCAGAAGGACCTGGAAGACCAGGTTGGCCTGGTGGACCCTAGGAAAGAAAGAGGAAAAAAGAGGAGGGGGAACGGGGAGAAAGAGGAGGGGGAACGGGGAGAAAGAGGAGGGGGAACGGGGAGAAAGAGGAGGAAAGGGGAGAAAGAGGAGGAAAGGGGAGAAAGAGGAGGGGGAACGGGGAGAAAGAGGAGGGGGAACGGGGAGAAAGAGGAGGGGGAAAAGGGAAGAAGGGGGGAAGAGAAGAAAGGTGCGAGGAAAGGAAGAAAGGTGGAGAAAGGAAGAAAAAGGAAAGTTAACACAGTGTTGAGTAGAGAACACAGGTTGAGACTAATGTCTATGTGGGCCCCAATCATAACAAAAAATGAGAGTCCTCACATGAACATTTAATTTGCTTCTTCAGTAAACAATGGCACTTGTTGTGTACAAACACCTGTTACACTTTCCAGGTCTTTATTTTCCTACAATTGGACTAGTTCTAGCTTTGCCAAGCTGTGACTGCCTTTCTTTAGCCTGGGCTTTGGGAAGGAGAAAGGAACCCTTTCCACCAAAATCCAGAGAAGAACCATTTCTTGCCTTTAAGAGAAGTGCCTGTGCCAGTGGTCTTTGCAGCACTCCCTAGTGGAGTCCAGGAAAGCCATTTCATAGCTTCCAAGACACAAATGGAGTCTGTGCTTTGCCATAAAGCCTTCCTATTCTATGGAACGGGCTTGCTGCCTACATGACACTGTCACAATGCTGTGCATCAGCACTTACCCTGACTGAGCTGCATTATCTGGATGGAGACCTCCTACCACAGACTCCACCCACGAAGTACAAAATTTTCCTGTGGAAGATATTTAAATGTTTGATCAACAATCCCTAAAGATTTACTTACTGCAGGGCCACTTTCCCCTCTGTTCCCACGGGGCCCAGGAGGACCAATTGGACCCGGATACCCACTTGTACCATCTTTTCCAGGTGGCCCAGCTGGTCCTGGGGGGCCCTATAACAAGGTGGAACATAAATAACACGGTTAAAATAGTTTAACAGGTAATCTCAAATTCAGAAATACATTGTGAGCTACTTGAAGCATTTCTGTGTGTTTTGTCAAGGTGGTTTTTTCCCCTTTCTTCAGCTGTTGCCTGTTGAAATGGATGATTCAAATTTGTCTTGTTATTTTAATCTTTTAAAGCAAGCAGCTGGACTTCTTCTTCAGAATTGTTCTTACCCTTGCACCTGAAGCTCCTGGACTTCCAAGTGCACCTTGTGGACCCAGGGGACCCTAGGAAGACAAGAAAAGTAAGTCACACACCTCTCAGTTTGGAATGAGCTGGATGTACCTTAAATAAAACCACTAAGATTATAGGAAGCATCTTTAAAATTGTGTGAAGCATCTTTAAGATTGTGTGAAGCATCTTTAAGATTATGTGAAGCACCTTAAAGATTATATGAAACACCTTTAAGATTATATAAAAGCAGACTGGGAGAGAGAATGGCTGTCAGTCTTTAACCAGAAAGCACTACCAAATGCTCTCTCTGTGAAGAAAACATTGGTATTGTGATATCTAAAATGAAAGAAAGTCAACCAGCACTGGTGAGCTTTGGGTGATACCCTCCGTTCATAAGCATACATCACTATGGGCTCAAAAGGATGAAGTTTTAATCATATTACCAGTAAAGGGATACAGATAAATGAACAAATTCTCTCCAAATGCATTGAAAGTGAAATAAATAAAATAAAACTGCTCGATTTCTGCACTGCAAATAAATAAGTCAGAAGTTTAAACACTGTGGAGCATTGTGCTGTCACAGTGCTAGTGAGAATTTATCAGATTGGTGTTTCTTTAGCTTGTGTTATACAGGTTATGTTGTGTGGTTAAAGAGGGTGATACTGGTAGTGTGACAGCTAGCATCCATCTTTTCTGTTGCCATTGATAGATTAGTTGAGTGAATTTAGATTTCATGATTCTCACTTGCATCATGAGTGCTATTTTCAGCAGAAATCTCTTCTCAGTTTTGTACTTGTCATAAAGATCTAGATCCTGACTGTCCATTGCCCTTCAGTTCCCTTAGCTATTAATCACAGAACCATAGAATAGCTCAGGTTGGAAGGGACCTTAGAGATCATCTGCTCCAATCTCCCCACTATTGGCAGGGATTCCTCTCAACTAGACTCTGCCTCATGCAACCTGGCCTTGAACACCCACAGGGAGGGGACCTGCACAACATCTCTAAGCAACCTATTCCAAAGTCTCACCGCCCTCATACTGAAGAACTTCTCCCTAAGACCCAGTGTAAACCTACTCTCCCCCAGCTTAAAACCATTCTCACTTGTCCTGTCACTAGACATCCTTATGAAAAGTCCTTCTCCAGCCTTCCTGTAGGATCCTACCAGCTACTGGAAGGCAGCTTTAAGAAGATATATTAAGCTGTATTTAAAATGCTAACCACAGAAACATTCATGTTGGAAAAGACCCTCAGTAATGAATGGTTTTAACTCAGTAGTTAACATTTTTCCCCTGTTTTGCCCTAATAAAGATGCTCAACAGAAGAGAGGTATCTGGACTCTGAGCTTTGCCATCGACTTAGTTTCTAGCACAGATTTCTACTAGGCATGGATGTTTCAACCCCTAATCCTATCTTTAAGAATTTAATCAGGAATAGCCTATAGAAATGAATGCAAAAAATGGTTTGATCCAGACAAAAGCAGATGTATAGTTGAAAGAGACTACAGCAGACTCAGTTTTTGCTCCTAGCAGCTTCTTCCAGTTGGTTATCATTGCTTATTTCAGGCTGATCCAAGGAACCTGAACTTCTGAACACATGACACAAGTTATTTGCAGCTAATTGTTTCCTTGCCTCAGTAGATCAGTTAAGGTGCACTAGTCACCTGAGACCTAAGCCATAGAAACTCAGACCAGCTGCTATTTCCAGCTCAATACAAAACTACTCACAGGAGGACCAGGGAGACCAGGTGTACCAGGAAATCCTCTATGACCCTTTATGCCGTTGCTACCTCGTTCACCAGGTTCACCTTTATCACCACGAGGACCTTGAGGACCCTTTAAGAGTAGAGTTGAAATAAAAGGAATGTATAAAGAAATGAGAGAAATGCCCAAATAACAGGAAACAGTGAACTTGTGATAGCTCAAAGGCTTGCAATGTGACTTACAGCAGGACCGCGAGCTCCGGCAGGACCGCTAGAGCCAGGAGGGCCAGGTGGACCCTGTGACACATGAGAAGAAGATGGTATGGATCACTTGGAGTTGCCTAGATGTCTTTTTACTTCCAAATAAGTACTATACTCAAATCCATCAGCTGTTTGGAAACAAGGGGAAGCTACACACACACACACTGTGGCCATTTGAGCTAGATTTCTAGCTCAGACATAAAAAAATCCCTAGGAAAAGAGAAATTTAGACACCGATTGAAAAGTGGAAAGGTACTGGAGTCTGAGTGCCAGGGGCAGACCATAAAATGGCAACAACGGGTAAGTTAATTGGAGCATCAAAAACTATGTCTGTAAGCATAGCTTGTATCTCCCTCTTGCTACTTTGCTGCACTTGCTGCAGTCTCCTCCCTGTCGCTGTTTTGGCTGCTGCTTGCTTGCTTTACTCCATCTTCACTTGCCCTGTGGTTGCTATATTCTGCAGTAGTTGGTTTTGTCTATACTGCTGTGTTCAGTTTAACTGCAAAAATACAAAATTTCATTTTCTGACTTTCCAAATCCTGAGCTGTAGTGAATTTTCTCTCTCTCTGGGGTAGGTTTACAGCAAGTTACTGGGAGAGGACCACAGAACTACAGGATGTCAGGGGTTGGCAGGGACCCAAAGAGGTCCCTGCCAAAGCAGGACCATAATCTAGCTCAGGTCACTAGAAGGATCCACTCTAACCCACAGCACACACACAGAGACTGTCAAGCCAGCAAGAATTTTGGCCAGTTCCTTTTTCTACCAATGTTAGACTTCCTCAGCTTGTTGGAGGCACTGCTACACACAACATGCACTAGAGCCCTTCTTCATTTTGTGAGGTTCTCAGTGCTCAAGCTGTGCTTTTGTCAACACCTCTCAGAAATCATTTGAAGGCTTCCCAAGTTACTCCCTTATTTTAAACCAATGACATCAACTTGTGCTGCACGAGCACCAGATGAGATAGAAATTCAAATCGGGCCTGGTGGGATGAGGTTGTGCTTTTTGGCATCCTAAGGAGTGCACGGATTTGGAGCTTCATTTCAATAGAGTTAGTTATCAGGAATACAAACTGTGATGTCTTTCCCCTTGATACTCTTATAAAGAAGGTTCTTGATGCCAACAAACTTGGCAGTTACATATGTGAGTCTCTTCCAAACTGCTGAGTGAAATGGGCTCTGCACAGGAAAGGCTTGTAAAGAAGCAGTAAGCTGTTCACTTGGGCCTCACCTGAAATCCTCTTTCACCAGCTTTTCCAGGTGCACCGCTGGTACCTGCAGGTCCAGGGTGACCAGGAGGTCCGGGAGGGCCAGGAGAGCCACTTTCACCACGGTCACCCTGCAGATGACAGTTGAGAGGGTAATAAATTTGATGTTTTACAGAACTACACCATAAAGAATACATTCAGTGGAGCATGAGAGGCTCCAGGAGTGAGTTACACAGCACAGAGCAATGTGTATTGTCATCTCTACATAGCATTTATTTGGCAATCTAAAGATACTGGTGGTTCCTTACTTTGCCTCCTGGGGATCCATCACGTCCAGGCAAGCCATCTGAGCCAGGGTTACCCTGGATAAAAACAAAGAGCAGTGCAGTCTGGTCACAAACTGAGTGAAGTACAGACAGCTTGTTTTCCAGTCCGCTTGAACAGTGCTCAATGAAGAAAGAGTTTTCAAGAGAGAAGAGCTCCTGGAGATGGAGCAGCCCATAAAAGATGTGTAAGATCCATACTGTTTTTCAGGCATAGAGGCTGTGCAGTCCCTTGTTCAGTTCCAGGTGGGACAGATGTGGTCCAGAAGCAGTAAAAGGTATATCAGAGACAGATGTCTATGCCTCCTTACATGTGGACGTAGCCTACCCAGCTCCCTGTGCATCGGGCACTTGAGGGAGGCTTTGGGAAGACTCCTGTACCCTCCTGTTAGTACCTCACAAGCTAGTAGAAAGGTCTAACACATCTCTTACTCACATCTCTGCCAGGTTCTCCAGGTAAGCCTCTTTGACCAATAGGCCCTTGTGGCCCAGGGGCACCACGTTCTCCTGGGATACCATTGGTGCCTGGTTTACCATCTTCACCCTGAATGCAAAAGGCAAAAGGTTGTGTTTCCACCATCCTGGTAGCCATCTACACATGTTACAATTGTGAAGGAGACCCAACAAAGTGAAGAGCCAGAGTGGCTTTGGTGGTTATAGAATCATAGAATCAGTCAGAGTTGGAAGGCACCACAAGGATCATCCAAGCCCCCTGCCATAGGCAGGGACACCTCACACTAGATCAGGCTGTCTAGAGCCTCATCCAGCCTGGCCTTAAACACCTCCATGGACAGGACTTGTACCACCTCCCTGGGCAACCCTTTCCTGGATCTCATGGTGTAAAGCATCTTCCTAACACCCAGTTTGAATCTACCCATTTCTAGCTTTGTTCCATTCCCTCTAGTTCTATCACTACCTGACAACCCAAAAAGTCCCTCCCCAGCATTCTTGTAGGCCCCCTTAAGATACTGAAAGGTGACAATAAGGTCATCTCAGAGCCATCTCCTCTCCAGACTGAACAGCCCCAACTCCCTCAGTCTCTCCTCATAACAGAGCAGCTCCTCACCCTTGTGGCCCTTCTCTGGACACCTTCCAGCCCACAGCTGCTGCTTACCAGATATTTTAAAGCCTGATTTTACTGCTGTAAACACAACTGACTGTCAGTTCTGCAGCCTCTGGACTACAAGCATCAGAAAAGCCCAAAGCAAGTTCCCTATTAGTAACTTCTTTAAGGGTGATGGAGCATTGGATCAGGCTGCCCAGTGAGGCTGTGGAGTCTCCTTCTCTAGAGACTTTCAAAACCCACCTGCATGCTTTCCTGTGTGGCCTGCTCTAGCTGATCACAGAATCACACAGCATCAGAGAAACAACCAGGTTGGAAAAGCTCCCCAGGATCACCAAGTCCAACCTATATCCCTACACTATGAGATTCACCTTAAACCATATCTCTAAGCACCACATCCAAATGACCCTTAAACACACTCAGGATTGGTGACTCCACCACCTCCCTGGGCAGCTCATTCCAGTGCCTGATCACTCTCTCCATGAAAAACTTTCTCCTAATATCCAATCTAAACCTACCCAGCCTCAGCTTGAGGCCATTCCCTCTTGTTCTGTCTCCAATTACCTGTAAGAAGAGACCAGCAGCAGCTTCTCCACAACACCCCTTCAGGTAGCTGTAGACAGCAATGAGGTCTCTCCTCAGCCTCCTCTGTTTCACACTAACCAGCCCCAGCTCCCTCAGTCATTCCTCATAAGATTTATTCTCCAGGCCTTTCCCCAGTTTTGTTACCCTCTTCTGGACCAGCTCCAGCATCTCCATATCTCTCTTGTATTGCAGTGCCCAAAACTGAACCAATATATGAGGTGTTGCCTCACCAGAGCCAATCCTGCCCTGGCATGAGGGGCTGGGCTAGATGATCTCCAGAAGTCCCTTCCAATCCCTACCATTCTATGACTCTGATTTTTCTACCTCTAAGCTAAGAAGAACTTCTTTACTGTAAGGATCTCGGACCACTGGAATAGGCTACCCCGAGAGGTTGTGGAGTCTCCTTCTCTGGAGACATTCAAGCCCTGTCTGGATGCATTCCTGTGCAACCTGCACTAGATTCTGTGGTCCTGCTCTGGCAGGGAGTTTGGACTTGATGATCAACAGAGGTCCCATCCAACCCCTAACATCTGTGATCCTCTGATGCTTTGATCCTGTGATTTTCAGCAGGCTGTTGGGCTAGCTTTGAGGCTATGGCTGCAGTGAATATGCTCTCACCTTGGCCCCTGCCATACCGGGTGGCCCGCTGGGGCCACGCAGACCTGGCAAACCCGTGTTGCCCCGGCCACCGACGATGCCTTGCGGACCTGGCTCGCCTGGAGCACCCTGTTGAAGAAAATGTGAGATCAGTTGAAACTGAGCATCTTTAACTTTCATTTGGTGACTTCTTCATTCTTGGCATGCTTAATCCACGCCCACTGGTGCAACAGTCCCTGCCTGAACATGTACTCACCCTTTCTCCTCGTGCACCTGGTGGCCCTTTCTCCCCTGGAGCGCCAGGCTCACCTCTTGTTCCAGCAGGTCCTGGACCACCAGGAGAACCAGCACTACCAGGGGGTCCAGGAGGTCCATCCTTGCCTGCAGGCCCTGCATTACCAGGGGGACCTGGGCTGCCCTAAAAATAAATTGAGAAAGAAGAGAGTCAGCTGTGTTGTCTGAACCAGCAGCACACACTGACTGATAATGGTCATTCCTCACAAAAGACAACTAGGCTTGAGTCACTGCCTCAAGGTAGAATTAAAGTCCAACCTAAATTTGATCTGGTCTTATAAATAGGATCCTTTCACCTATCACTTTTAAAACTGGTGGGTTGTTTTTTTTTCCCTTCCTACTGCCAGGACATATGGTTGACCTAATGGAACACCTGCACATTTTGGATACCCAGTGGTCGTGATATACACAACCCAGGACACATGTTCCTTACCCTGCCACAGAATTTCAGATAGTAGCAGATCCCGAAGACTTCTTGAATCACTCAGGCCATATATCTTTAAGGTTGGTGTCTTAGACACAAGCAGAGTGGGATGTCTTTCATTAAAACTCTTAACTGACCCAATTAATGGGAATAATTGAGGCCTTGAGCAGCTGAGTCTGGCTGAGAGGAATCCATGCCCATGGCAGGGGAGTTGGAGTAAATGATCTTTGACATCCCTTGCAACCTAAGCCATGATATGGCTCTATGACAATCTCATTGACTTTATTGATACCTTAGATAAAATCCCACTCTTTCTCCTTATTCAGGGATATTCTAATTTGCACCTGTCTGCAATTATATGACAGAAAGCAGAAAACTGTTCGTTCAAATAGAGAAGAGTTTTTTACTTCATGCCAATAGAGAGTAGGGTTATAGGCTGGACTCGATGGTCCTGAGGGTCTTTTTCAACCTGGATGTCTTTGTGATTTGTGATCACAGTTGCCATCCAGCAAAGGACAACTCATCATTTTGATTTTCACATGAGTAAATCCACTGTATTCTTTCTAATTTCTTATCAATTTTTAAAGAATCGAAAATCAGAGTCTAAGTTTTGCTGTGAGAGTCAGAAGTAGGCTCATGTTGAACCCACAAAGGTATTTTGAAGCAGCTTTTCTTAATGTACACATATTGTGCAGAATACTGCAATTAGCTGATGCATCAGCATCCATTTTTATAACAGGCCACTACAGAGTGGTGGTAGATTAAACTTCAGCTGTAGACCGTATCACAGAATCACAGAAACATCCAAGTTGGAAAAACCCCAGGATCACCAAGTCTAATCTAGAACTCTACTCTACAAGATTCACTTAAACCATACCCCTAGGCACCCCATCCAAACGACCCTTAAGCACATCCAGGGTCAGCAACTCACCCATGATGAGAGAAACTTTGCCAAAAGAATCTTTGCAAACTCCTCCATCCCAGGAAAATTAAATCCTAACAGGTAACTCAAAAAAAAAAAAAAATCCTTGCCAATGATGTACAAAGGCTCTGATGGACTTTGGAAAGTCAACCATCGTAGAAGGAGGAGTATCAAGGCAGTGAGTGAGTGAACTGCTGTTTCACAGGAACTAAGAGGAGAGCAAACTCCATTTTGCAGACTTTTCCCTTTAAGTCCAGACATCAGGACATGTCATATTCATAGAATCATAGAATGGTTTGGGTTGGAAGTGACCCCAAAGATCATCCAGCTCCAACCCCTCACCAGAGACAGGGACAACTCCCACTAGGACAAGTCGCTCAAGGCCTCGACCAACTTGACCTTGAACACCTCCAGGGAGGGAGCAGCCACAACCTCCCTGGGCAACCTGTGCCAGTGTCTCACCACCCTCACTGGAAAGAACTTCTTCCTAACATCCAGTTTAAATCTCCCCTCTGCCAGTTTAAACCTTATCCTGTCATCACAGTTTAAGATAGTGAATATGTCTGAATACATCCACAAGGTAAGAATAAAAGGAAAGAGGGATAAGACATCTTACATTGTTACCAGGAGGACCAGGCAGACCACGGGCACCAGGGAAACCAGCAGCACCCTGTAAGGAATTGATGATTTTAGTTGCCATCTCCTGAAATCTGGAACAACTTGAACAAATTGACTTTTATATAACTTTAAATGAGATTTTAGGTGGTTTGCTTAAAACCTGAGTTAGAAGTCCTGGAACAGAAGAAGAATTATACAAATGTTTAAAATGCATTTAGGTTTTGCAAGGAAATGTCCCAAGTGTTCCTCAAAAGTCAACTAATGGGCTCTTGGAAACTTGGCAAAGATGCTATCTGAGTCTAGTAACTGTTGAGATAAACCAGTTTAGATCTCTGGGTCATTGCGCCAAAAGCTGTTCTGGCACCTCACTGGTATTAAAATCAGTGAGATCCAGATCACTAAACACCTCAACATGAATTGCTCCTCCTGGAACACTTTAATTGTTTTTGTCTGTGTTAAAATCACTGCAGGTTTTTGGTTTCATTTCCATCACATTTGCTGCAATAGATAAATTTATCAGTGAATAGATCAGAGAGGGGATACTCACAGGACCTCCAGGAGATCCACGTTCTCCTTTCGTTCCTTGGGGACCAGGTGGGCCCTACATGGAAGGAAAGAGATAAAGCAAATTATCTGATGAATAGTTTGACTTTATATCAAGCTTCAGGCACTTTGAATGCTTTCACTTGGGCTCAGCCACTTTGAGGCTGAGAGAGAAGTGGAGAAGTGGAGTGTAGCAATAAGGGACAGCAAAAACTTACTGGTGCACCAGGACCACCTTGTGGACCTGCAGCTCCAGGGGGTCCAGCTTCTCCTCTTTGACCAGGTGGGCCTCTTTCTCCTTTCCCACCAGGTTCTCCATTTTGGCCCTGCAGAAAAAAATATTATGGTATGACTCCAAAACTATAAGTTAGATCACTGTAATGAGAAACTTTATCCAGATGCTCTTCTGAAGGGAACTTAAATATTACATTTCACATGAATGAGGTTTAACTCCAAGGCCCTAGCAGGGCAGGAAGGGAAGGATAAAGAAATGCTGCTCTGTGAGTGACTGAGTACAGAGAGAGAGGCAAAGGAATCAAGTATATGTAGCAGATACAAATGTTAAAGGGGTTATAGCAAGCCTTTCTGAGATGTGGATGAACTGAGAGAAATTGATAGCCACATTCAATTGCTTTTAAGTATTTTTACTCACTGGAGCTCCAGGGAAGCCAGCAGGTCCAGGAAGGCCTTGTTCTCCTCGTTCACCCTGTAGAAAACAGCAGATGAGCAGTAGAAGATGTTGAGAAGCTTAATTTTCCAAGTTAGAGAATACTCCCATGAATACCACTGAACTTTCTTTGTCTTATCAGACTTTGGACAAAACAAAACAAAACAAAAGCTGCTCCTGAGCTTTCAAAAAAACTGTTCAGGAATTATTTGATCATTTTCCTGAGGTGTGACAAACTGAGCCCAGAGCCAACTGAGCCCCAAAGGCACTCTTTTATTCAGTTACAACTGTGTAAACCCTGAGCCCAGACAGAGCTGAGATCCAAATGTGCTCTTTTATCAATCTAAATATAAAATGTAAATATAAAAGTATTTTTTTAAGTTTACTTAACTGCAAGATAAGGCGGAATCAACTACTGCTCACACTCTTGCCCTGCTCTGTCACCACAGCCCTCTAACCTCTTTGCAGTGTTAAAAGTCCTTAGCATCTGTAAATCCCAAGAGTCAACAGAAGCTGAGCATTCTTGGTTTATGTTGAACTGAAGCCATGTATGTTCCTGATAGGGCAGGTGCGATGTTGATGCCTGTTCTAGGCTAAAGGAGCCACAGTGAAGTCATACTGGAAGAAAAAGTGCTCTCAGAGAAAAGTATTCTCACTTACAGGACCACCACGGGAACCCACTGGACCTGGGGCACCTGCTGGGCCAGTCTCTCCCTGTAAGGAACAAGAATGATTGCTAGATGTTGTCCTTCTTTCCACGAGACAGCACCAGTGTGACTCTACAGTATCAGGCATCATTACAGAGGATGCTTTACCTTATCTCCAGGTGGGCCAGCAGGACCAGGAGGACCGATGGGACCTACATTCCCCTAAGCAATTAGAAAATAACATACTTTGTACCAAAAGATGACAATGTTGTTTCCTCCCTTGTGATCATTTACCTTCCAGTGTAAACAGGCTGCTACATATATTTAGATGAAGATAAGTCTACAATGCCAATGTGTTGTTGTACACTGTGTTTTGAAACAATGGTCCAGTAATCACCTAATAATCATATCATATTGCAGTGTAAGAGGTCTCCAGCTGATTGATTCTCTCTTCCCCCTCCTCCCTATCTAAATCTAACCCAAACCCATCTGAAGTTGATAGGCAACTTTATATGGTAGGCAATAAAAGTTATCCATTGCCCTAACTTTTCATAGAGATAATTGCTCCATGTTTCTTCACTACATGTTCAACCTCTCCTGACATTTTTCTTTCTTCAGAACTCAATGCACACCCTGTGGTGTGAATTACTTTTTTGTTTATTGTTTTCCCCCCAACTCATACAAGTTGAAGTTTTATATGTGTCTTCCCTTCCATTATCTGGATGTCTATAGTCATAGAATGGTCTGGGTTGGAAGGCACCTACAAAAGTCATCTAGCTCAACCCCCTCCAGCTCACACCCCCCCCCCACCCCAAAATCAGGCTGCCCAGTATTAAGTCCAATTTAATGCATAAAAGCAGTTTTGCACTGCTGGGATGTAACACAATGGGATTAGCACTTTACCTCTCCTAGCTGGTCTGTATTTGCCCTTAGTTCACTCGGGTTCTAAGTGTAGACTATATGAAGCTGTGTGATAAACTGCTGATGGTTAAAGGCTACTCACTCTCTCTCCTCTCGCACCAGGAATGCCATCAGCACCTTTGCCACCAGGCTCTCCCTAACAAGCATGAGACATACAAAGCATTAAAAGAGCAAGTATAATGGGAGGGGAAGAAGAATGAAAACATTATTGAGAAGATCTCTTATTGAGGGTGAACCAATAACCATATTTCCTCACTGTGATCCTGAGTCTAAAATCGGGGATGATCTGCTCAGTATTCAGCAGCAGATACTTAATGCTTTGGTGGAGAGCCACTCCCAAATTGATTCAAAATGAAGTCTGTATCAAACTATTTACCCATGAACTATTGAACTATTCTCATTGTTTATTAGGTTCAGTAGATCTGTTTGGATGACCACTTCCCCATAGAGATCTAGCACAGCAGAATATCTGAGCACCTAATAAACCAGGTGAAAAATCTTTTTATTTCTAACATACAGGACCCCTACCACTCTACTAAGTCAACAGCACTGTCACACATCATCACCTCTGAAACCAAGCCACCAGTGCAGATATGAACAAACCCAGTGTCCTGTGGGAAGCTAACACTAAATTAGCATAGACTGTGAGTATTTTACCTTGTCTCCTTTTGGCCCAGGACTTCCAGAAGCTCCTCTTTCTCCTGGCATTCCCTGTAAGCCAGGCAGCCCTGTGCCTCCAGGGGCACCAGGAGGTCCAGGAGGACCCTAAAGAGCAGCCAAAAATAGTTAGTGAAAAAAAAACAAAGAAAGAAAGAAAGGTTGAATGCTAGGGCATAAGAGTGGGAAAGTCAACAATTCTGTGGATACCTTGGCACCTTCTGAGCCGGCAGGACCTGGCCCACCTCTTGTTCCAGGAGGTCCTGGAGGCCCGGGTGAACCACGTTCACCTGGGATACCATTTTCACCCTGTGACAGAGAAATGTGTCATTTTTTGCTTTCAGGTTCAGCCATTGTTAATTCACTTGTACCACAGAAGAACAGAATTAATCAGGTGAAGAAGACCTCTGAGGTCATCGAGCCCAAACTATCACCTAACCCTTCTAATTAACTAAACCATGGCACTAAGTGCCTCATCCAGCCTCCTTTTAAACACTTCCAGGGGTGGTGACTCCACCACCTTCTTGGGCAGCCTATTCCAATGCCAATCACACTTTCTGTGAAGAACTTGAGACTTGAGGCTCTTGCTCTGTTGCTGGTGCCTAGGAGAAGAGACCAATCCCTACCTGGCTACCACCTCCTTTCAGGTAGTAATAGAAAGCAATGAGGTCTTCCCTGAGCCTCCTCTTCTCCAGGCTGAACATCCCCATCTCCCTCAGCCTATCCTCACAGGGCTGTGCTCCAGCCCCCTCACCAGCCTCGGTGCCCTTCTCTGGACACTTTCAAGCACCTCAGCACCTTTTTTAAATTGAGGGGCCCAGAACTGGGCACAGTACTCAAGGTGTGGCCTAACCAGTGCTGAGTACAAGGTCATTAGAGAGCCATTCCAGCATATTTACCTTGGGGCCTGGGAACCCGGGTCCTCCAATTTCACCTTTTGGCCCCTGTTTATGAGAAAAGAAATGCAGTTGATCCATGTCCTTCACTTAGGAAATTTACATGATGATTAGCACCCTCTTTTTCTTGTCTATTATCCCTAAACCCAGATTTCTCTGATCTGAAGAGTTCTGATAGGGGTCTGAATTTGGAAATGTAATCTAGGAAGTCCTTCTCTTGTATTATTTTGTTACTTGGGAAAAAAACAAGCAATTCCCACGTACTGGTTCTCCAGGCTTCCCATTCTCTCCAGCTGGTCCTGGTCCACCAGGCAACCCCTGTGTGAAGGAACAGTATTATCATTCATATTACATAGCTAAATCATGCTGTTTCTTATCTAGCAGAACTGTCTGGTTTTTCAATGAAAGTGTTCCAAACTCCTTCCAACTCCTCTGTGAAGGAGGAGGTACTGATCTGATAAGCAGAGGTTTTGTGCAACACCATTTACTGGGCCAGCATCTGATTTGCAACTATGGAGTACTAGGCAATAACTTTTGTTATTTTGGGTTTATCTTGCTTCTTACTTCAAAATACGATGGCATGCAACCTAGTGAAAATCTTTAGATGCTTCACAAAACAAAGAACAGCAAACAGACAGAACCTGGAGGCCGGGAGGACCTGCTGGTCCTGGTTCTCCTCTCTCCCCAGAAGCACCCTAGAATCAAATAAAAAGAGGAGGAAAAAAAACCAAATAAATGAAATTGTCTGAGACTTTTGCAACATATAAACAGCAGCATCGCTCCACCTCTCATCTACAAGTCCTTGTCTTCATCTGGTGATGACATGGCACAATCCCAAAGGCTAATGTATGGGATTTGCTCTCTTCACTCCAGCTTTGAGTTGCAATTCAGCAATCACATTTGTACTTGATACTAATTTAAAATACTCTAAAGGCTAAAGGGAGCAACAATATGCTTCCATTTGAAAAGATGGTAGCTCTCTCAAAGCTGCTGCTCTGACTTTTTATTTCAACTTATACCATGCATACCCAATGCCAGATTCTCCTAACCAACTTTTGAGCATTAATTTATTAAAATAATGGTATTCATCTTCAGAAAAGCATATCTCTTCATATCATTAAAAATATTTTCCTTCCCCTAAATTCACAGTTTCTATCTATAGATGTCAGACCACTTTGGCAGTAAATCATAACTGCCATAGTGGTGGCACTTCCACACTTACAGTAGGTCCAGGAGGACCAGGGAGGCCAACATCACCGTTCTTGCCAGCAGGACCCTATGCAAAGACAAAATTAGGCTGTGGTTATGGGTTAGTATAATTTTTACAAGACTCACTGAATTATTATTGGTTGATTTGAATAAGGGTTGAGAGGCTCTTCAGAGGGACTTGGATAGGCTAGATCACTGGTCCAGCATTAATGGGATGAGTTTCAACAAGGTCAGATGCCAAGTCCTGCACTTGGGCTACAACAACTCCAAGCAATGCTACAAGGCTTGGGGCAGAGTTGTTGGAGAGCTGCCTGGCAGAAAGGGATCTGGGGGTTGTAATAGACAGGAGCTGAATATGAGCCAGCAGTGTGCCCAGGTTGTAGTCACCAACCCTGCATGTGTTTAAGGGTCATTCGAATGTGCTTAGCGATATGGTTTATGGTGAATCTTGTAGAGTAGGGTTCTAGGTTGGACCTGGTGATCCTGAGGGTCTTTCCCAACCTGGATATTTCTGTGATTATCAATCGATCTAATGCATGCTATTACTAAACAAAATGTTAATAAGACTTACAGGTGTTCCAGGTGGTCCTCCAGGGCCTCTTTCTCCATTCTTACCTGGTGCACCCTTAGAAGAGAGAAAGTCACACTTAAATTCCCTGTTTCGGTCAGCACTCAGTAACCTAAAGCCACAGCATGAGATAACCCCACTATGGAGCCAATTTATTTTAACACTGAACTGATCAAGCATAAGTACAAGAGGAACTGAAGCAATCCCACTCACCTCATTGCCCTTAGGACCAGGGAAACCCATCACACCTGGCTGACCTCGTGGGCCTGGAGGACCAGGTGGACCAGAGCGGCCAGATTCACCCTGATTACCCTGGGATGAGGAGGAAAAAAAAGAAATAAAGCTATGGCATTTGTTAGGTGAAAGAGGTGAATATTCATGCCTCATTAATGAGCAAGTAAGGGTGAGAGCAAGCTGAAGACATTCAGAGCGTATCATGTGTTTGGAATATCAACTAAGCTTCTGTCTACTCTGTGTTTTAAATAGTATTAAATTATAAGATTAATGGAATATTCCTGTGAGGAGGCAGCACATAAAGTGCTCTGATAAAGCAAACACCACCACCACCACTGCTGAACAAGAGACTGTGTTAACAACCTGCCACACAGAGGCTGTGGGATGAGGGTAAAGTCAGGAGGAGGGCTAGGAGAAAATACTTGCACAAGGTACTTACTGGAGGACCTGGCTTCCCATCACCCCCAGGGCTTCCTGGAATTCCGGGCAAACCCTGCAATTGGAGGGGAAAAAAGTGTTTTTTTCCTCACTTTAGAATGTGTAGCATTAAGTTACAGTATAGAAAGAGAAATTAACGTTTTCAACTCCCTGCTTGATCTTTAACCTCATTAATCGAAATGTAAATCCCTGGGCAACCTATTGCAGTGCTCAAGGTACAGAACTTGTTCCTAACAGCCAATCCAAACCTGCTCTGCTTTAGTTTCTAACCATTGCCTCTTGTCCTATCACTACAGGCTTTTGTAAACAGAGTCCAGCCTTCATGTAGGCCCCCTTCAGGTACTGGAAATCAAGCAATGAAGCAATTTTGACCATGTGGACCTACTTAGAAAGACAACTTACATCTGATTTTAGTTAACACGATTGGTGTTTTTCATATTTTAGTTTATTAGAGATGCCACTTTAGTGTTGACCATTTAGTGTTGGGGTTGGACTGGGTGATCTTCGAGGGCTTTTCCAACTAGATGCATTCTGTGAAATCCTTCATTGTCATTTCCAGTAAAACCTTGCTTAGCTAACTCCCAGAAGCCTGCAGCCAGGCTGACTTTTGAATTTCATTGCCTTCTTTTTTGCCAACAGTTGCTGATTGTTAGTACAGGTCATAGAATGCTGTTACTTTCTGTCTGTCTTGCCACAATTGGTTATCCCAGAAAATCATAGAATCACAGAATGGTTCAGGTTGGAAGGGACCTCAAAGACCATCTAGTTCCAACCCCATATCTCCTTGGTGTTTACTATGGAGTTCTAACCAAAAGATTATTTCCTCTAATTGCCAATCAGCAATAAATTTAATATTTGAGTACACTGAAAACTAAGCATGGGTATATTATTCAGCTGTCTAAATGAAAAATTCACTTTGAAGAGGTAATTTGATTCAATTTATATAGCATTTTAGTTGACAGTTTAAATAGTTATTGAAATATATAGATATTTCAATACAATAACTTAAATACCTATTCAGTACAGGAAGTATAATGTATTTTAGAATCAATTGGAAATAGATAATATAGTAAATCATCCAGGACTATGTCACACTAAAGCCATATCTCATGATAGTGAGAACTGAGGAGCATGCTTAGCTTCACCTAAGCTTGCTCACCCACTTGTGACAGATGTTCTCTCAGTGCCCCATGTCTTCGCTTGATTATTTTTTGCACTATGAAAATATGTAATCAAATTAAAGGAATTAACAGAAAATACTCTTTAACTGGGTTCTACTATATCAGCTCAGATGAGGCATCTCTGATAGAATCACAGAAGGTTAGGGACTGGAAAGGACCTCAAAAGCTCATTCAGTCCAACCCCCCTGCCAGAGCAGGATCACACCTATACCAGATCACACAGGGATTCAGGCTGGTCTTGAATATCTCCAGAGAGGGAGAATCCATAACCTTCCTGGGCAACCTGTTCCAGTCTTCTATCACCCTCACTGTGAAAAAAATTCTTCCTCATGTTTCCATGGAACTTTCTATGCGTCAGCTTCTACCCATTGCCCTTTCTCCTTTCATTGGACATCACTGAGCAGAGCCTGGTTCCATCCTCCTGGCACTCACCTTTTGCATATTTATAAACACGAATGAGGTCACCTCTCAGTCTCCTCCTCTCCAAGCTAAAGAGCCCCCGCTCCCTCGATCTCTCCTCCTAAGGAAGTCATTCCACTCCCTTACTCATTTTTGTGGCTCTGTGCTAGACTCTTTCAAGCAGCACCTGGAAGTCCTTCTTGAACTGAGGCACTCAAAACTGGACACAATATTCCAGATGTGGCCTCACCAGGACAGAGTAGAGGGTGAAGAGAACCTCTCTTGATCTCCTAACCACAGCCTTTCTAATACAAATAGAAGTTAGGTGATGGAGTTGATCTGATTTTCATGGAGACATCCTGTCTTACTCTCATTCCGGGAAGACCTGGGTTTCCATCTTGCCCACGCTCTCCTGCAGGTCCACTGGGGCCCGGAGGGCCTGGACTACCTCGTTCACCTGCAGGACCCTAAAAACAAACAAACAAGCAAAAAGAGATATTGGAATTGACAGCTAGGAAATCACCACTGAATCAGAAATTTTCCATGCAAACAGGGATTCTCCAGAAGTTGGGAGCTTTAAGAGGAAGACTTATACCTTTTCTCCTGGAAGTCCATTGCTACCAGGTACGCCGCGGAAACCAGGGGAGCCCTGCCGAATTAAAGAACAAAATATGGATGTCAATGTGACTTAGAAAAGGGAAGCTGGTGGTTTTATCCTA
The DNA here is from genome assembly GCF_015220805.1 of Pogoniulus pusillus. Classification (NCBI taxonomy): domain Eukaryota; kingdom Metazoa; phylum Chordata; class Aves; order Piciformes; family Lybiidae; genus Pogoniulus; species Pogoniulus pusillus. The sequence continues at coordinate 20,825,675 of NC_087265.1, forward strand.
AACTATGTACCATTGGACACGTTATTGTGACAGGAATAGATGGAAATGGAGTTCTAGATAGATGGGAAACATTTCCTTCGGTTTCTTTTGTCGAACAAATCAAATCAGGAATTGCTTTGTGAAACAGCTCTTTAGAAAGTCAGCATATCTACCACCCCAGAAACCCGTGGCCAGTGAAGATACTGTTACATGGAACACACCTTGACAATATTCTTGTCATTGACGTGATTGCCATGTAAGATCTGTTGGTAATAAAGCTGTTGACTTATGCTGAATGTGGAAGAACTTGCCCTAATTTTGCTTTCCAGAGCTGGAATTTTGTCATTGTTTATTTTTGTTGGCTGAGAGATAAATTTCATAGTCTGCGTATTTTACTTGTTGCCCTGTGTACTTCACAGGATCACAGGATGTCAGAGGTTGGAAGGGACCCAAAGAGATCATCCAGTCCGACCCTCCTGCCCGAGCAGGACCACATAATCTAGCTCAGGTCACACAGGAACACATCCAGACAGGCCTTGAAAGTCTCTAGAGAAGGAGACTCCACAGCCTCTCTGGGCAGCCTGTTCCAATGCTCTGTGACCCTTACGGTAAAGAAGTTCCCCCTTGTGTTGAGGTGGAACCTCCTGTGCTGCAGCTTCCACCCATTGCTCCTTGTCCTATCCCAGGGAGCAGTGAGCAGAGCCTGTCCCTTCCCTTCTGACCCTCAGCCCTCAGATATTTATAAACATTTATGAAATCTCCTTTCAGACTTCTCCAGACTAAACAGCCCCAGGTTCCTCAGCCTCTCCTCATCAGACAATGCTCCAGTCTCCTAATCATCCTTTTAGCCCTCTGCTGGACCTTCTGCAGCAGATCCCTGCCCTCTTAAACTAGGGAGTCTAAAACTGAAAGCACTACTCAAGATCTCACCAGGGCTGAGTAGAGGGGGAGGATAACCTCCTTTAATCTGCTGGGCACACTCTTCTTAACGCATTCCAGGATCCCACCAGCCTTGTTGGCCACAAGGACACATTGCTGTCCCATGGATAACTTGTTATCCACCAGCGCTCCCAGGTCCCTCTCCACACGGCTGCTCTCCAGCAGATCACCTCCCAGCCTGTACTGGTGCAGTCTATTATACTTCTCACAGTTTATGGCTGCTTTTCAGCACAGACCTTTCAATACAACTTGCAGGTCTAAGTGATTACTGATACTTATACACATACATGCATGCATGTGTATATATAAAAATAATTTATATATATATATAAAATTATATTTATAGAACCATTGAATGGTTCATGTTGGAAGGGACTGCAAAGATCATCTAGTTCCAGCCCCCCACCATAGGCAGGGACATCTCCCACTAGAACAGGTAGCTCAAGGCCTCATCCACCCTAGCCCTATATTTTAATGTATAATGTATATTTTTATATATAATGTATATGTTTTATTTATGTTAACGTAAATATTATATTTACATAAATCAATTTCTTTCAGACTGATATAAGCCTGAGTGCTGTATTTCAGCTGGGCACCTAGATAAGAATTCTCCCCGATTTCATAACTGTCCTGGAGTCCTGTGCACCCCTAAATTCCTCTCCTGCCGTGACTTCGGGGGAGAGGGAAAGCCGCCTGGTTCCCCCCCCTTGCCTGCCCCGCAGCCATGAAGGGGGTGAGCAAAGGGGTCCTGCCCACACGAGGAGTGCCCCCTGAAGCACCCGCGCTGGGATCTGGCTGGGATTGGCTGTGCCCTTTCGCGCCTAAGGTGTGGTAACTCTGCCCTTTGTCTAGCGAGGGTATAAATTGGGGGGCTTCCCACCTTCGGGGGTTCCGCCTTGGAGTTAGTCCCTGCCTGAGCCTTCATGCCTGCCTGAGACTTCTCCCCCCCCCTCGCTCACCTAAGCTGAATACAGAAAGCTTCAAAGGATTGCTTCACCCATAGACACCTTTGTAAGCCTAACGACCTTTAACGATCCACCTGCGGCTGCTGAAAAGGGAACGACAGAGACAGACCTCACCAGGAGGTCAGCCTGATCGTGAGTTATTTTGGCTCAGCTCAACTTTATTAGTAAGAAAACCGCTATTAATTAATAGCTAAAGCCTTTTCCAACTTCTGACTTCCAAAATAGTCAGATTATTGATGGTATCCCTGTAGATATTCTCAAGCAACTCAATCTGCTAATTAAACTAAATTAATCTTTGTGTATATATAGTTTTGGGGGCGGGTGTTTGGGAAAATAAAAATAACTATTTTTGTATAAAATTCCCGACTCAGTCACACATTAATTCCTGCCTCCACAACAGCAACCTGGGTTCACATTTGGAATTTGCTGAGAGCAAACATGGAGTCAAAGTGTTTTGAACAGCAGATTTTGTTGTCTTTGCATTAACTCGAGATGCACCTCATGTGCATGGTGCAGCAGCTTACCCTTTCTCCAGGTGTACCGGGTACGCCGTTCTGGCCGGGCTCACCGTTTGCACCCCTTTTGCCCTCTTCACCAGGAGGCCCAGGAGCACCCGGAGTGCCGTTTTCGCCCTGGCAAGTCCAACAGGGAAGTCAGAGATCTCAAAAATAAACCCCCACCTTTAATATGGGGACATGAATCAGGTCAGACTTCCTTGGAAGAAGTCTCTGAAGACAATTATATAACCACTTACCCGCTCGCCTTTTGGGCCTGGATCTCCTTTTGCTCCATTCTTACCAGGTTCTCCCTAAAGAGGAGAGAATTTCCATTAAGTGATGGGTTTCAACAGGGCATTGCCATACATCTTCTAGATGTACTAAAATATGACAAAGTAGACACAGCATCTTTCAAATGGACTCATTTCTGTTATTTCACATTCTGCAAAGGAGTTAGTGTGCACTGCTTGAAGGTGGATGCAGATTGCAAGGGGCTCCTTAACAATGCAGTAAAGGAGTGATCCAAGCTTAAACACCACTGAGGAAAGCTCTGTGACTGTTTCTGAGCTATTTCAGGCATCACTGAGGCTTTTGCTCAAGGTTCCTGAGTATTTTCTGTGACAAAGCACTTCATGTGTTGTAAGGCTGTCTACAACTACCTGAGGGGTGGTTGTGGCCAGGAGGAGGTTGCTCTCTTCTCTCGGGTGGCCAGCACCAGAACGAGAGGACACAGCCTCAAAGCTGCACCAGGGGAGATTTAGGCTCGAGGTGAGGAGAAAGTTCTTCACTGAGAGAGTCATTGGACACTGGAATGGGCTGCCCGGGGAGGTGGTGGAGTCGCCGTCCCTGGGGCTGTTCAAGGCAAGGTTGGACGTGGCACTTGGTGCCATGGTCTAGCCTTGAGCTCTGTGATAAAGGGTTGGACTTGATGATCTGTGAGGTCTCTTCCAACCCTGATGATACTGTGATACTGTGAAAACAGCCTGCTGGGGTAAATACCAGTAGAAGTGTATGTGTAACTCACTAGGTGTCACGGGTTGTGGGGTCAGATTGTGGGAGTTTAAACAGGTGAAAAGAATAGGTTTTGTCTAACAGCCATTTTAGAGGAGCTGCTTGTAAAAAAATATTTTCATTTTTTTACTATCAAACCTTATTTGGTTTTATTTATTTATTTTTATGATCAATTTATTATTTTTTATTACCAGATTTTATCATAAAATAATTTATTGTGCCATCTCAAGTGAGTAGGAGAAATTCAATGTTTTTGAAGTCAATGTTTTTGGTTTTGACGTTTGTTTTTGTTTTTTTATGCTATCAGAACTGCTAGCTTCATCTTTGTTTGTACAATCAGTCTAATGAATATTAGTAACTCACCGGAGAGCCTTTTGCTCCAGGATTTCCACTTGTACCTGGAGGACCAGGAAGACCACGGCCACCTGGCAGACCAGGAGCACCAGGAATACCAGAAGGTCCCTACAAACAGTAGACAAGGATGAAGAGAGTTGTCAGACTCTGCCTGGTCCAAACAGCAACCCTCAGCAGCACAGTGCTACAAATATGGTGTTATAGGAGCTAAAGAATAGGTTGATAGATTTGCATCTTCCTACTGCTGTTGCAGACTCAAGCTTTAAGGGACTGCTGATGATTAGGGCTGCTACCAGGCCTTCTATTGTCCCCGGACAGCCGTGAGCTGTGAGGATACTGAAGAGACTGAATTACTTTGGGTTGATGTGAATGTAAGCTAGAGCTGGATTAGTGAACATTATTTCCTGGGCTGTGTTTAGCACAAGGTCCCTTAGTTGATGGTGGGGGATACTCTACAGTCATAGAGTTTTGCTGTCTGGACTCTGCCAGATCTAAAGGCAGCCATCAGTAGTCCATAACAAATAATAATGCAATATTTAACAACTATGCTAAGTAATGGTTGTTACTAAACCTTTTCTGAAAGCAATTAAGGGAATTCAGGAGTCTTTGTTCTTTGATGGTATGGGTGACATTGATATGAGAAGCACTCACCATTTCACCCTTGTTGCCAGGGCTTCCAGCTCTTCCAGGAGGGCCCTGAAACAGTAAATATATAAATAACCAATGCTGCTAACCTAAGATTAAACCAAAAGGCATACAGGGTTTTGTGAAGAGCAGGTGGCACAACACTCCTCAGTTCCCAAGTAGTATCTATGTACCTGAGGCCCAGGTGGCCCAGCATGACCCTGAGGACCAGGTTCTCCTCTCTCTCCAGGACTACCACTAGCACCAGCAGGACCTGGAGGACCAGCTTCACCCTACAGAAATAAAGTGCAAAGAGAAAACAAATGCATTTTAGTCTTGTCTCCAGGGCAATATGTATTAGCTTCATAGTTTCTTCTTCTACAGTGGCATCTTTGTGTGACTGGGGAAGTAGGTTATTACCATCATGCCCTGAGTGCAAGAGCCAAACCAAAACCCGTGCATGGCAACTATCACTTGCTGCACAACTCCCTTAGTTGTGGGAAGCTCACTTGCAGCAGAAAGCAGTAGGTCTCCCAAATAATGGTGTTTTGGGGTGAGTGTTCATGAGGGTGATGAGGATAGGGTTTGCTTGTAAAAATGCCTCAGTTCTAAGCTTGCAAGCAGTGCAGCAGAAGCCATAAAAAGGACACACAAAACAAAGATGTAGAGAGGCAGAAGATGGCTAACTAGAGGAGGGGTCAAATCCCATAGACGAATACCTTAAAACCTGGAGAGCCTGGAAATCCTGCAGTTCCAGGGGGACCTGGGGGACCCTTAAAAGTGAAAGAAATACTATTAAAATGCAAAAAAGTTAATGCCACGTGGAATTAATCAAGTTTACAAAATGGTGCCTGATGATGAGGCTTTTCTCTGAGCAAAGAAGCACCTGGCAAAACAGCAAATATAAATCATGCCACAGAACTTTGGCTGCTCCTAAAGCATGATGCCTACATCTTAGTCACCCTCACTTATTTTTATGTTCAGCTCAATTTCTGCATTGCAAAATAAGACAAATAAACAAACAAACAAACAAAATAACACAGCTATGAAATATGAAATAGAGGTTCTAATTATATATACATAAGGTGCAGGAGGGGGAGGGAAAAATCCAAAAGCCAATCTAGGTCATTCTAAATTTGCTCTGCACAAATAAGAGCAATTCTATCTATTTCTGCATTCTCTAAGAACAGTCTGGTTTGGAATGGATGCATTTTTCTGATTCACAGTGTTAAAGCTCTACTCTTGTGCTGTAGGCTTCAAGTATCATAACCAGCAGAGCTACAAAATATAATTCTATAAAATGCTCTTTCTTAAAGCAGTGTATCCCAAGTTTGGGGTTTGATGGCGTTGCAGAACACCATCTGGAAGTAACTAGACTTGAGCAACACAAATACTTAGAGTCAAATATTTGTAAGTCAACTTACAGGTGGGCCTGCTGCTCCTGGAGATCCATCTTTGCCATGGGCACCCTACAGAAAAAAATCACAGAATCACAGTATTAACCCTGATGGAAAAGACCTTTGAGATCAACGAGTCCAACCTATCACCTAACACCTTTCAATTAACTAAACCATGGCATCAAGTGCCACATCTAGCCTCCTTCTAAAGAGGAGGAAGAGAAGTGTTGAATACAGAGCAGTACCCTGGGCACAGAACCAGGATGCTTTAGTGCCTATGACCCACAGACCACCTTTTTCTGTCTGTACATTCTCACTTACTTGACCAACCCAACAATTCCTCAGATAGGAAATTTTAAAATACTAATGAACTAAAGAATTTGGGATGGAATATCCAACACTTGTTGAGGCTTGTACTGCAATGAGGAGACAGCAAGGTGCAAAAAAGGTACTCGTATTATTCAATGTCTTAAGGAAATAGCAGTTGCAAAGCTTCCTCTGTGAGAACAGTATCACAGTATCACCAGGGTTGGAAGAGACCTCACAGATCATCAAGTCCAACCCTTTACCACAGAGCTCAAGGCTAGACCATGGCACAGTTCTTAAGGTTAACTAAATAAGAGCACAATGAGTGTTTGTTTCAAAGTAATGGTGACTTCTGCTTCACATAAGAGACTAAAGTCTCACTCCCCAAAATTTAACACACAGTGGTATGATTTAAACCAAGCTGTCTCTCTTGTAGGCATGTTGGACCAGGTCTGCTGAGCAGGTTATGTAGTGTTCGTATGAATGAGCTGCTGGTTATCAGAGCTCAGCTGTGTTTTGGCCATTGTACTGGACACTAAAAACTATGACTCCCTACAGAGCAAAGAATGTAGGTCCTCTTCTCAGTCAAAGAGCAATTTTATCTTTTTCCTGCCAGTTACTTCTGAGATTGTATTTTTCCCTCCCCTCTCTCTGCTTTCTGCTATGTCCTTTGCTTCTGCTCCTCCTCCCCATTCCTCCTGGCTGAACCTTGAGCTTATGTTGAAACACTGAACTCTCCCTCAGTGTGTGATCTATTAATTAAAAAAAAAAAAAAAAGAACTAGGTGGTGAAACTGTCCTGAGTTAGAAGGTTTACATCTTGAACTGAGGAGTGAAAAGCTTTTGTATCTGATTTCACACATTCTAATCACAGAATCACAGAAACATCCAGGTTGGAAAAGACCCCAAGGATCACCAAGTCCAACCTAGAGCTCTACTCTACAAGATTCACCGTAAACCGTATCTCTAAGTATCACATCCAAATAACCCTTAAACACATCCAGGGTCAGTGACTCAACCACCACCCTGGGCAGCTTATTCCAATGCCTGATCACTGTCTTTTTCCTAATATCCAATCTAAACCTACCTAGTCTCAGACTGAGGCCATTCCCTCTTGTTCTGTCTCCAATTACCTGCGAGAAGAGACCAGCAGCAGCCTCTCCACAACATCCCTTCAGGTAGCTGTAGACAGCAATGAGATCTCCCCATAGCCTCCTTTTTTTCACACTAACCAGCCCCAGCTTCCTCAGTTGCTCCTCATCAGATTCATTTTCTATGCCCTTCCCCAGATTCATTGGCCTCCTCTGGACCCTTTGCATAACAATTGTTAGAAGGTAGTCTGTGAAAAGCAGGAACTTTTCAACCTTTTGAAACAAAACATGTGCCACTTCTGGATCAGAACAAGAGTTGCAAACACTTACAGGGCCACCAGGATTCCCAGGTCTTCCCCTTTCACCAGCTGGACCTCGGGGTCCCTAGAAAACATAAGGACTCTGTGAAATAAACTCCAAAAGGATAGAGCCAAGCAAAGAGATATTGCTCTTATTTGAGTGTCTCAGTGTCACTCAGGCATGTGCTGGGGCAATTAAAGCCAAAATAAAGATGACTAACTCAGGTAACCAGCAGATGCCATTGGCACTTCCAGTTAAATGCCAGAGGATACACATATTTACCGGTTGGCCTGGGGATCCATTTGCTCCAGGAAGACCAGTTTCACCCTGTGGTGGGAAGAAAACACCAATGACAGAGTGAGCTTTGCTGAGAGTATCTATTGGTTTATTCAAGAGAAGAGACAGAGAAAGAAGAAAGTCCAATCTGATGTCCCTTTCTGTCTGGTTCTGTGCATCCTCAACATGAACTGAGGTCTGTGAGGGCTGAGAAGTCTACACCAGTGCCAGAAGTCTGAACAAGGGCCAGAGGTCCAAGAAGCCTAAACAAGTGTCAGGACAAAACATTTAAACAGGAAAAAAAAAAAAAAAAAAGACAAGAATAATGAGGAAGCTCAGTCTTTCAGTATTATAGAATAAAGTCAGGTGATGCAGGCATGTCCTTTCATTTTGGAATCTCAACTTTTATTACTGCTGGGAACCCAGGACATGAGGTGGTTCAGAAAGTCTAACTCATTTGAAACGATTCTCATTCTTTTCTCAGAGATATTCAAAGAGCTTTTTGAATATTTTGTATTTCTTTTCATAATTGTGCAACATAAGAAATGATGGAGGATGTTATTCTACCTCTGACAAAGACAGATGACACTGTGGGTTTTTACCTTTGGACCAGGAGCACCGCTTTCACCTCTGGCACCATCCTTTCCATCAAAGCCCTGTGGGAAAGCAAAAGCAGATCTGTGAACAATTTTCCCCTTCCATCTGGAAAACTCAATTCTTAGTTAAATATTAAGCTGCAAGCTAAAACTCAACATAAAGGGGCACATTTTTAACAGTGAGTGCTATCAGCTATTGGAACTCTTTCTGAAAGAAGGTTCTGGATCCTCCATCTCTCCATGGCCATTAGTAAAGAGCGGAAATGATGCTTCAGCCCTAGCATTTGGGAGGAGCTCTACAGTGGAGGTAACTAGATAAAATTCAACACTATTTCTTGTGGGAGGTGAAGAAATCAGCCATTACTTAGTCTGTTCACCTGGAAATTGATAACTGAAAGAGCACAACAGTGCCACATCATAGTTCAAGGAAAGAAGCAGACTCAACTATACTCAATATACACTTACTCGTTGACCTTTCATCCCAGGCATCCCAGGCATCCCAGGGTGTCCCTTGTGACCCTAAATGCACAAATATAGAAAGACTAATCAATCAGGTACTGCATGAAGGGCGCAAGCCAACATTCATTTATAGGTCAAGTTCACTTGACTAACTTCAAATGGGAAAAGAAAAAGTTTTGATTCAAGGACTCTTGCTGTTGGGGGATTTTCCCATACCGGTAATCCAGGGATTCCACGGTCTCCATTTCTGCCTGGTCTTCCTGGTTCACCCTGTTGGAAGAGATTCATTTTTTTTACTAGTTTTCTGCTGCTTTGGTTAGTGGCAAAGAACCTGTCCTAGCAGATCAAGGCAAGACTGAATGAGCAGGTGAAACTTCCACCAAAGACACTGAGGGGAAATGACAGCAGGGTGACAGTTTCAGTGAGATTTGGCCAGGGTGGAGGGTTGGGCAGGAGGAAATGTAATGAAATTCAACAAAGGCAAGTGTAGAGTCTTGCACCTGGGAAAGAACAACCCCATGTAGCAGTATAGACTGGGGACTGATCTTTTGAAAGGCAGAAAAGGGGAAAAGGGTCTGGGAGTCCTTGTGGATAGGACACTGACCATGAGCCAGCAATGTGCTCTGGTGGCCAGGAGCACCAATGCCAGTCTGGGGGGGATTAGAAGGGCTTTGGTTAGTAGGTTGAGAGAGGTTCTCCTGTCCCTCTACTCTGCCCTGGTGAGGCCATATCTGTGTCTACTAAAATTGTGCCTCTCAAATTGCCCACTAAAATGGGAACTTTTTTTGGGGGCTGGACATTTATGTGTAATGCAGGCCAAATCTAGTCTCTCAAATTGAGGAACAGGGAGGGGTTAACAGTTCTTGAATACAATGGTATCAATATCCTCTGCTGTATTACCATTTAGTGAAGGTTATTCCTTCCCATTTATGAAGATGATGATTATGATTATTATCATCATTATTATTAAATAGTATAATATTATATATAACACATGTTATATAATATATTAATTCTTGTATATAATAATATTTTAATATATAATAATATGTCAGGTGTAATATATTTAATAATAATAATACCAATAATAGTAGTGAACTTACATCTTTTCCTGGTGGACCAGCTGGGCCTATCATTCCAATAGGGCCTGGAGGTCCCTGCAGAAAATTGATGAATATTAATTATAATAATAAAAGATATGAAGCCTCTTCCAATTGAAAAATGCATTAGGTGCCATTGAAACATCTGCACATTTGGCATATGTGATGGTAAAGGTGCAGGATGAACTGCAGAATTTCAGCCCACTCCAGTGATGGCACAGATTCATGCCTTTAACATATATAGTGGTAGATAATGTATACGTACAGGAGGGCCAGGTTGTCCTGGTTCTCCAGGGGAGCCTTGGTATCCAGCAGAGCCCTATAATGAGGCAAAAAAAATCCCCAGTTAAGATGTGAACAATTGCATGCACAGTGGCACTATATTTTGTAATTGTAAGGAAGGTGGTGGTCAAGAACTGCCACCAAATGCCCAAAGATGAAGTTAACAGAAGCAAGTAGACTATTCCTCCAAACCTGCTCCTCTAAAATGAGATATACATCAAAAAAACTCAGCTTCTTCACTGTGTATTGGGATTCCCACTTCACCTCCTGTTAATTTTTTGCGTGAATAAATGTTTGGGGCTGTTAATAGAGGATGATAGGTAGTGGCATATCTTAAAACAACCTTAGCTGACACCCCACAGAATTGCAGAGATACACATGGGCTGAAGAAAGCCCAGCCCTTAGCTTTGGCTGTGTGTGGATTGTAGAACCCCATTAAATGTAGAGGACATTTATCCATTCAGTTCCTCAGAATGCTATCTAGGCTTAGTGGCTGGAGATGTACCTAATACTTTTGACAGAGAAAAGGAGAAGCTCTTAGAAAAGAATGAGATGATTACAAAATGATTCACTTTACTTACCGGTGGACCTGCATGACCAGGTGGGCCAGGGGGGCCGCTGGGGCCAGGGGGTCCTGGAAAGCCACTCTGTAGTGTAGATTAAAAATTAGTCATTGTATTAATGCAGGATAGCCATAAAACTTAATGTAGTTGCATCAGTCACCAATAACTGTGAAATCACTTTTCACAGGGACAAATCCATGGTGCTGTGCACTCAGTGCAGTAAAAAACGAAGCAGCACTTCTTATGATTCTACTTCTTGTAGCAACAATGACAGAGGGCTAAGAAGATGATTAGGGGGCTGGAGGAACTCTCTTATGAGGAGAGAGACCTGGAGTTGTTTAGCCAAGAGAAGAGAGGGTGGAGAGGAAACCTTATCAATGCCTATAAATATCTGAAGGGTGGCTATCAGGAGGATCGAGTCAATCTCTTTTCAGCAATACTCAATGACAGAAAGAGGTGCAACAGATGTCAACTGACAGGAAATTCCATCTCAGCAGGAGAAAGAACTTTTCACTGTGCAGGTGAAGGAGTCCTGGAACAGACTGCCCAGAGAGGTTGTGGAGTCTCCTCTGGAGATCTTCAGACCCTGCCTGAATGCATTCCTGTGCGCCCTGCCCTAAGTGACCCTGCTTTGCACAGGGGTTGGACTCGATCTCTGAAAGTCCCTTCTATGAGTCTACAATACTGCAAACCAGAAAACCTGAGAATTAGAACAGTGATTTATTGCAGCTCTCTGTGCTCCTTTAATAAAAAGCTTTTGACTCTTCATGGGTTCGACCCAGCCCAAGCAACTGAAGCATGTGAATTACAGAAAGAACCACTGTATGCTGCAGTGCTGGCAGCACACTCCACAGCTTAGTATTGCACAAAACGTGTTCCATGGGGCACCACCATGCTGGGTCAGAGCAGGTCTTCTGTTACAGGTGTTACCTGAACCTCAGTTTTGCAGTACAAGATTAGTAGGACTGCTATACTATGCCAGGATGCATGGTGTAGTACACTACCACACTACAGATATGAGATCACTGATTTTCTTTTGGCTAAAAAAAAATAAAAAAGGAGAATATTTGCAATGTTTGCTACTTTCTGGGATAAGAAGCACACTGAGTGGCAGAGCAGTTAGCCTCTTGCTAAATAACAGCCCCTTGCTGTCAGACCTCATTTGGTGTAAAATAACTCTGCATTCAAGACAAACTGAAGCCATCAAGCCCTCAATTGATCAGACATACAGCTATAATCAAACAGATTATTGTTTTCCAAGGCGCCCACCGAAGAGACAAACCGACGGTTAGGTACATTTGTTTTGCTGCCAGGCTGTGGGCAAGCAAGCAATTTTAGTTAGAATATCTTCACTGATGGAAAGAGACAAAGACAAATGGGTGGAGGTTACATGAACAGGTAGAGAGAAAGCACCAAGCAATATACAGGAATCAGTCTGCAAGCAGTGGACAGCCATGGAGAGATGTGTGACTGAGGAAATACCAGGTATGGTAACCACTCGTGGCCAGATGTCGGTGTTATAGTTGGCATTTTTAATCTTACTACCCATCCAAATCATTTAGGTGTGGATATTTAGTCAAACTGAGTTGAAAACTGGTAAGTTAAATGTATAAATTAATAAATTAACCTGTGTAGCATTAATGGCAAAGAGTATTGAGCTCTGAGGGGCTGAGCCTGCAATTAGCCTGCAATTTAGTTAAACTGTTTAAGTTGAAAATTGACACATTAAAGTTACAAATTACTAAATAAATTAATCTATGTAACATTAATGGCAAGCAGTATTGAGTTCTAAGGGGTTGAGCCTGCAATTGCTCCGTTACTTAGTTTGTAGTCCAACAGTGCCACGTAAGAAACCATAAGAGATCTGGAAGCATGCAGAGAACCCTGGCTGAAAATATTCCAGGGTGCCAAAGTAAATTTAGTGATTTTTAAACCAAATCCAGAGATCAGAGTGTTAGCAGTCACAAAGTACATCAAGTTAAAATGCCACAATAAGGCCATGGAGCACTTCTCCTGTGAGAACAGGCTACAAGAGTAGGGGCTCTTCAGCCTGGAGAAGAGAAGGCTTCGAGGAGACCTTGGAGAGGGCTATCCAGTATCTACAGGAGGGCTGTGGAGGGACTATTTGCAAGGTCTTGTAATGACAGGATGGGAAGTAATGGGTTTAAACTGGCAGAGGGAAGATTTAAACTGGATGTTAGGAAGAAGTTCTTTCCAGTGAGGGTGGTGAGACTCTGGCACAGGTTGCACAGGGAGGTTGTGGCTGCTTCCTCCCTGGAGATGATCAAGGCCAGGTCAGATAAGGCAACCTGTTCTAGTGGGAGGTGTCCCTGCCTCTGTCAGGGGGTTGGAACTAGCTGATCTTTGAGATCCCTTCCAACCTAAGCTATTCTATGATTCCAATTGTTAGCTGAGAGAGATCTTGGCTTCTGCCTGGTTTAGCACATCTTGTATTAAGATACTGAGTAGCAAAGTGTAGATGGTAGGATAAGCTGAGGGCAAAAACTATGAGGAGCTGAATGTGAATAAGTGAATAAACAAACACAAAACCAGATGGCTGAAGGAGACCAATGTGTGGAAGGTCACATTAACAAATAAAGGAAGTAGTGATAAATAGGTAAAAATCAAGATGAGAAAACAATACATTATCTCTCAGGAAAAGCAGCTGTCATTACTAGTAAAATTTATCTCACAAGGTGATCCTTGCACCTTGAGAAACACCATATTTCCTTGGCACTGCCTTGATACTTTGCAACACACAGTATCCAAACCTTGCTATGCAGCATTGGGCTGAAAATAATGATTATGCTTAATGGAGCAGCAGCCATTTCAAATACAAATTCACCACATCCTCTAGAGAGCTGACTGGCTGAACCCAGAACAACTCCATGTCATCAGTGGCAAGTACCTCTAAATCCCGGTGCCTAAAAGGAAAATCATGAGGTGCAAGGTTCATATTTATTTCAGATGGGAATTGTGGCTCATGCATAACTGTTTCAGGCAATCCATGCTTTATCTCACTTAAAAAACCCTGAGAAAAGCATCCTTAGTACACAACCTGAATGGTTGTTGGTAAAAAAACAAAAAGGGAACCAAAATAAAGAACAAGTGAAAACCTTTTGACTGCCTCTGGGGTAAAAAAATAGATTACAAGAAAGGTTTTTACTCACTTGTTATCAGACCAATTTGAGTTGTGGAAAAGTGAAATGTGGACTATCATGGTAAGTAGAGATGAAATGTTGCTGACTGGTTAAAGAAAGCTCAGGGGCAGTGGAAGAGGTAAAAAAGTTGCAGAAGGGAAGGAAGCAATTAGTCAAACATCATAGCAGATAAATGAGGAAGGTATCCAAGGAAAAAAAAAGGATAAATGTTTAGGCAGCATAAGAAAGTGAATCACAGGATCACAGGATGTTAGGGGGGTTGGATCGCAGGGGTTGGAAGGGATCTGCATAAACCATCAAGTCCAACCCCTCTGCCAGAGCAGGCCCATAGAATCTACCACAGGTCACACAGGAACGCATCCGGACAGGGCTTGAGAGTCTCCAGAGAAGGAGACTCCACAACCTCTCTGGGCAGTCCATTTCAGTGCTCTGGGACCCTTACAGTAAAGAAGTTCTTCCTTATGTTGAGGTGGAATTTCCTGTGCCATAGGATAGACACTATAGATTATGAAGAAAGAAGGCAAGAAAAGGAAGAAAAGGAGGGGAAAAACCACCCCCTCTCCCCCCAAATACTCTGTAGTTACTTTCCAGAATGATTTTGCCAAGCAAGCTGCTGCCTGACATCAGACTGTGCTTGCAGGCAACACTGCAATTACGACTTCTCCTGTTAATTTAAAACCAGGATACACACACATCCAAGGCGTAAGCTGCGAGCAGAGAATGTGTTCTTTAGAAAAAAACAGAAAGGACAGAGCTGGGGAGGGGGAATAAAAAAGTCTTTATCATCTTACAATGGGCTGTGGGTAGCCGATGCCAGCTGAGCCAGCCTTCACGTCATAGGAGTCATACTGTGGAGAAAAGCTCTGTGAAGGAAACAAGAGGAAAACAGAAAGGGGGGGGGGGGGGGGAGAGAGAGAAAAAAATAGGTGATTGCTACACAAATCAAGTAAGTTTGTCTTATACTGATATGGCAAATGGATGGAAATAGCTTATTTGTAGTCTATTGAATGGTGCTTGCTTGCCAGAGAGCTGCCAGGTGTTTCAATCAGCTGTGAAAGAAGTCCAACCATTATCTTCCCTTTGAGGTCATGGCAAGGTGAGCCCTCTACCTCCTGTGCATGCCGTTTCCATCTTGGCAGCTGGATCTCAGCTGAATCAAAAACTTACTGGTTCTTCTTTTAATTCTTTGGCTGTTTTTAACATGTTTTCTTTAGCAGTCTCTTTTCTGTTGGTCTCAGTTTTCGCTCAAGGAAGCTGATGAAATGTTTTATATTGTTCTAAAGAACGCAGCTGTTTGCTATTATTTTGCTAATTTACTTTACCTGTGACTAATGAATATCTTATACACAGGTAAGAGAATTTTGCTGAAAAATACTTTAAAATAAGTCTTTTCTTCCCTGAATGACAAAGGGGTGGGTTTTTTTTGTTTGTTTGTTTTTTTTCCTCATTCATGGGAATTTACACTTCTCAGAAAAGTAAGTTTTACACTTTTTGTTCCTAATGCCACTTTCTGTCTTTCCCCTTCTCTCTTCAAACAATTCAAATACAATTGTCACTTTTCAGCCCAAGGAGCCAAGCCTCAGTGTTTTTGACAAGTTATCTGGAAACAAATGGAAGCTCAGCCCAAGGCATGGATAAAAAAACACCTGTTCTCTGGGTGTTTCTGAGAGCAGAGAGAATCTTTGACATACCAACTTACATAATACACTGCTTTAGAGACCAAAGCCTATACATTCCACAGGCAGTTTTTAAAGGAATTGTCATTAAGCCTCTTCACTGGCATATATTGATTTCATGAGTTGAATAATATGGCAACAATGCAGATTGTGCATTAATGGCACATAGGTTTTGAGCAGGAGAGGTTGAGCACACACAGTGTTCTGCCTGGTGACCCAGATCCTCTGCTGGCCAGGTAGGTACAAGAAAACTCTTGTGCTACTGATTTCCACTCTCTTGTCAGGATTCAGTACCTTATCTTTGACACAGAGTGGAACGGGTGACTAATTCAGCCTGTCATCCTCTCTCTCTCTCATGCCTGCATCGGCCAACCCAAACCCAGGTAGCTCTCTTGGTGTATTATTGTGGTGTCCACTGTGACCTCTCCCAGAAGACAAGTCCTTCAGATGCAGTCCCTAACCAAATTAAATAAACCCAAGACATGTGTCCTCACTTTTTGGCTTAGCAGGAATACATGGAAGCTGTAAGCAGTGGCCTGTTTTCAAAAGCAGCCACTGCTTTAGCAGAACCATTTTTAACAGTCTGAAGGCAAAGCAATCCTGCCTTGTAAAGCTGGGCTTGCTGGTTTTCATGAGATACGTTAGCTGTGATTTGGTTCCCTTAGCAAACCCAGCCACAGAGAAGCTTCTGACTCTTGCTGAGTCTGCTCAACTCTTCAGAAGAGAATTCAAGATCCAGTGGGACAGAAATCAAGAGGCAATATCACAAACAGCACTTACATGGCAAGCAGAGAACCTGTATTTCACTCTAGCCTCCTGGGAATGCTTCTTTTTTAAACATGGACTGGATAAAAGGGAGGAAAGGAAGAGAGTTTCCCATCCATTGAGCTTGAAGGGACATACACCCTCCTGAGCACTGCCCTTCTGGCCAGATTACTTCTGAGTTACACAAGCCTTTCTTCAATTCTGGCTCCAGAAGTTTTTAAAAGTGATCTATGGCAGAGTTTTAACTGCACTCCAGTCAAATGTTGTGGACAATGGACCTGGAAAGCTAGTAGTCCTAACACATGTCCTAGCTTGCCCCACCCTTCTGCAGATGGGGAAGCAGGGGTGGGAGGAAAACAAAGGCTTGGACCATTATGTCCCCTCCCAAAGTGATAAACAGGTACTCACAGGTGTTTATGCACTTGTGAGTGTCTTGCCCAAATAAGGGTAAGCAAGCCCTGGCTTCTTTAATATGGTGAGTTTGGCAAAGTGCCATTCTGATTGGAGAATCTCTGTGGCCAAAGGAGCCACTGCACTCGGGCAAATAGCATAAATGGAGCTAAGTTGCAAGCAGTCAGTGCTCTGCTCAGACAGTGTCCTTTGCCTCATTGGCTTGGGCAATGTGTTCTGCTCTGCCTCGGTGTGTTCTACTCTGTCTCGTGTTTCAGACCAGCTTAGCCCTGATGTTTTGGGCTTGAACTACCTGAAAACTTAAGTGCTTCAAGTTTGCCAGAAGGCATTAAGTGCCTCACGACATGTCAAGGAGTGCCACCAACATCATGTTCTCTGCACATCTGCAAGAGATCCTGCTTGTACCTCTGCAAATCTTCGTGCCAAATCTGGAGTCTAAGAGGAACCAGGTTCAAGTCAGAGATTGTCTGCCTTTTTCCTAGCACCCTGTTTGAGCCTGGGAAGATCTAGAAGCCTCTCAATGGCTACCAAGTCACCGACAGAACACCTCAAGTGTTTGGGTACGGTCTGGAAACTAGTTAGCCCCAGGAATCCAGGGATAATACTTTGTGAGTAAATACTCATAAGCCTCTCTATAACTCAATTCTGTTGTGCCTTCTACCTTAGCAGAAAGGAGCCCCTCGGGTCTCCCTCAAGGATGAGCGGCGTATTGGCCACAAGATTCTCTCCTAAATAGTTAATGTTGGTTATATTATTGCTAGCTATTTTTTTAAGTGTTCTGGATTCCCTGTTTACTTCTCTCTGTGAAACAAACCTATTATTATTAAAAATTATGGTCTGTGGCTAGACTGCTAAAGATCAAAATTGATAAACAATACTAGTTTTGGAATAGATCTTGCCCATACTGTTACAACAACCCCCCAAAACAACAACAGAACCACCCCTACCACTCATCTGTGTTTTTAAGAGGCACAAATGAGAGACAGATGTCACTGAAAGCAAAATAGGTGTGAAGATGCAAGAGTAGAGTGTCCTGCAGTATTGCTTCATATGTGTATGAGCAACAGAGTAGAAGCTGAACTTAATGATGACTTACACCTCCGTTTATACTGGGACACGACTGGCAGATCCCAGGGGGTCCAGGAGCTCCAGGACTCCCTGGCTGTCCTGGTGGGCCAGGGAGACCGTTTCTGCCTGGGATCCCAGGAGAACCCTGCAAAGACACAAAAGGAGTAGATACAGATGCTGGCACTTGCCTCCAGCTGCAAGGGCACTGCAGGATAAACCCTTCCATTCATGACAAAATCTGTGTGGTTGCAGTGGGAAATATTCTCTGTTGGACATAATTAAAGTCACAGCTGAACATTCAGGAATGACAGAGATAGGTGATGAAATTCACACATGGAAACACTTCTTAATTGCTAGAGCCTAGAAATATTGCATACATTAGAAATACTTTACAGGTCAGTTCCTGTATCTGAATTTAATACTAAATGTGCTACAAGAGTCCATGGATTGTTTAATTTTCCTGCTGGGAAGAAATACATCAAAAAACAATGATTGTAATGCACTTTGGGCTAAATTCTCTCTGTTTTCTCTGCTTTCTTTGAGAGTTTTGTTGAAGCTTAAGGGTCTACTTCAAAATAACTACATGGCACAGTCCTTTCAGGCAGTGCAGACATCAGTCAAGGCTGGATATCTCAGCAGCTTGAGTGGGATGTTCAACAACACAGGAATGGGCTCTTGATTCTGGTAAGTTCCTTGGAAATTAAAAAAAAAAACAAACCCCAAACCAAAAAATGTTGCACTTACAGGGTCTCCTTTGGGGCCTCGGACAAGTGGGTCAGGAGACTAGAAAAAAGAAAAAGCAACAAAAGGGAAAATAATGAAATTAAGAAAGACAATAAAATAACCCCCAAACCTGAACATACATATATATATGTATATATATAAACTCAGGAAACATTGGAAAGTAGTTTTATCAGATGAATTCCACTTGTTCTTTTTCAGTATACTTAAAAGTGTTGGCAACACCTTGAGTCCTGTGTCCAGTTCTGGGCCACTCAATTCAAGAGAGATGTTGAGGTACTGGAATGTGTCCAGAGAAAGTCAACGAAACTGGTGAGGGGCCTGGAGCACAGCCCTGTGAGGAGAGGCTGAGGGATCTGAGGTTTAGCCTGGAGAAGAGGAGGCTCAGGGCAGACCTCATTGCTCTCTACAGCTACCTGAAGGGAGGTTGTAGCCAGGTGGGGGTTGGTCTCTTCTGCCAGGCAACCAGCAACAGAACAAGGGGACACAGTCTCAAGTTGTGCCAGGGGAGGTCTAGGCTGGATGTTAGAAGGAAGTTCTTGACAGAGAGAGTGATTGGCATTGGAATGGGCTGCCCAGGGAGGTGGTGGAGTCGCTGTCTCTGGAGGTGTTCGGGAAAAGACTTAGTGCCATGGTCTAGTTGATTGGCTAGGGCTGGGTGATAGCTTGGACTGGGTGATCTTGGAGGTCTCGTCCAGCCTGGTTGATTCTATGAAAAGCTGTCAGGCCATTGGCCAGCTCATCTGCATCTTTACAGGCTGTCAATTAAGCTACACCTTTCCTGTAGGGAAAACCATGGTAGTGATGAATGCAGGAGAGCTTTGCTATTGCAGCTTTGCCATTACAGCTTTCCACTGTGGCAATCTGTACATGCCAGTTGACTTCTCAACCCAGAGTGTTAATCGTGACAAAGTAGATAACTTCAATTTCTCAGAGCTACTCCTCCAATTTATTTCTTTTTCAATTAACAATTCAGTTGTATGTTTTTATCTGGATTCACAATTAAAAGTTCAGCTGCTAGTGGTAGCAAAGAATATTCAGCTGATATTATCACAGAATCATTGAGGCTGGAAAAGACCTCTGAGATCATCAAATCCAGCCTATGACCTAACACAACCACATCAGCTAAACCATGTTACCAAGTGACACATCCAATCTTTTCTTAAACACCTCCAGGGATGGTGACTCCACCACCTCTCTGGGCAGTCCATTCCAGTGTCTAATCACCCTTGCTGTGAGGAAGTGCTTCCTAACATCCAAGCTAATCCTCTCCTGGCACAGCTTCAGGCCATGTCCTCTTGTCCTGTCACAAGTTGCCTGGGAGAAGAGCCTGACCTCCACCTGAATACAACTTCCTTTTAGGCAGTTGTAGAGAATGATAAGATCCCTTCTAAGCCTCCTCTTCTTCAGGCTGAACTCAGCAGAACTCCAGCTCCCTCAGTCTCTCCTCATGAGACTTTCCCTCCAGTGCCCTCACCAGACTTATCTTTTGGGTCTTTCAAGGTGGCATTTCCCTAGACAGCACCCAAGGTCAGCAGGACAGCTTCTAGTATGCTGATTAAAGTTCTATAAACAGAGGAAGTAATCCACATATTCTTTACTATCAGGAGCCATATCAACTCATAAAATAGTCCCTGGGCTTAACGAGAGAGGGAGCTGGGCTTAAATCCCCAGTGTACTTGTCGGTACCTCTTGCTTACACCCCAAAAGCAGGTCAATGAAGCTAACACTAGGTGAGATGTCTGAATATAACACTTCATGCTTAAGAAGGTATATTCTAGAGCTGCAGAAATACATCTTTCTCCCTTTCTTTCCTAGATACACATTTCACTCTTTTCTTTTATCTTCTGGATAAGAATTTCTGTGTGCCTATGGAAATCTCTGCACTTTGACAGAATCTCATAGACCTTAAAGCAGGAGGTAATGCTTAGATAAGCGTAGAGCTCAGCATATCTGCTCACTCACTGAAGCAGTTTAGGCAGGAGACTTGGCATGCACTAATATTCTTGATTTTAGAATCATAGAATCAGTCAGGGCTGGAAGGGACCACAAGGATCATCTCATTCCAATCTCCCTGCCATGGGCAGGGACACCTCACACTAGATCAGGCTGTCTAGAGCCTCATCCAGCCTGGCCTTCAACAGCTCTGCAGATGGGGATTCCACCACCAGGGTCTCACCACCCTCATGGTGAAGAACTTCTTCCTAACATCCAGTCTGAATATAGCCATTTCTGGCTTTGTTCCATTGCCTCTAGTCCTATCACTACCTGACCTCCTAAAAAATCCCTCCCCAGCTTTCTTGTAGGCCCCCTTAAGATACTGAAACATCACAATAATGTCACCTCAGAGCCTTCTCCTCTCCAGACTGAACAGCCCCAACTCCCTCAGTCTCTCCTCACAGAAGTGCTCCAGCCCTCTGATCATCCTGTTTTCCCTCTGATCATCCTGATTTTGCCATGCTTAAACCACTGCAACTGGGTTAGATAGTGTTGATTCTATGAATAAGATGATGATAAACCAGAGATGTAGGTCTTGAATTACCTTTCCTTTAGAGGGTAATAAGTCAGCAATAATTCTGGAAAAAGGGAATTTGCTCTGTGATGGTGCAGCCTTCAGTTGGCAACAAATGCTGTGAAAATTGCCTAAGTAACTCCATGTCTGCATTAGTTTCATGGATATAGATTGAACAGGCAGTCAAAAAATGAGCTCCGTGAAATGAAACTACTGTGGCTAATCCTTGCTCTCTATCCCTTTCTACTATTTATCTGTGCCTGATGTCTGTATAAAACTGGGTTGAGTGACTTCATGTTTTCACTTGCATACCTCGAAGTACTAACAAGAACTTTATAAGACCTAGCGCCAGTTATCTGATACAAGCTCTGTAAGGTCTCTCCAGAGCCTTATAGAAATATACAGAAATATTAATGAATTTAGTAAAAAAAAAAAAAAAAAATAAACCTCTAGGAAAGTTCAAGCCAGTTTATTAATTTATTTATTTGTTATTTGGCAACATTTACCCACCTTAAGCATTTCTCTAGAGTTAGAAGATGACAAGTTTTGGATTCAAAAGAAAATTGTTGGAAAAATAAAAGTAGTGTTTGAGTCACTATCCCAGGCAGATGTGTGGAGGGACATGGTAGTGTTGAGTTGGACCTGATGGTCTTAAAGAGCTTTTACAGCATAAATGGTTCTAAGATTCCATGAAAAGAAAATGAGCTGAGGTTGACATGGATCAAGGAGACAGCAGTGCCAAACTAACAGCACAGGGCAAACTTACTCTTGTAGGCTGTGGGGTGGTTTGTGGGCAAACTGGACAGCACTCTCCAAAGGGAATCTCTGGGTTGGGACAGTCCAGCTCCTGGTCATCGCAGATGATGTCATCGCAGAGGACGGCTCCCGAGTCGCACACACAGATTTGGCATGGCTCCGGTTTCCAAACGTCCCTGTCGGCGTACACCTGCCCCAGATGGGTACATCCTGCCACTGCAAAGAAACACAAAGCAGTGCTCAAGAGTCACAGAATCACAGGTTGGTAAAGGCTGGAGGGGATCTCAAAAGATCATCTAGTCCAACCTCTCTGACAGAGCAGGATCACCTAGGGCAGGTCACACAGGACCACATCCAGGAGAGAGTTCTGAGTGTCTCTTGGGCTTTAAATGGGATATCTGTGTTCACACAAGGTGTCAGGTAGACAAACAGGTATGGATGTCAGATCTCCTCCCTCTCAGTCTTGTGCTTTGTTCCTAGCCAACTCTATATTAAGAAATTAAACTACTTAAGAAGTTATCTGTGGAACTCGGTATACACAAATGCAAAAAAAAGAGTTTCAGGCACTCACAGAATCACAGAATGTTAGGGGTTGGAAGGGTCCTTGAAAGATCATCCAGTCCAACCCCCCTGTCAAAGCAGGATCACCTAGAGGAGATCACACAAGAAGGCATCCAGGCAGGTTTTGAATATCTCCTCAACCTCTCTGGGCAGCCTGTTCCAATGCTCTGTCACCCCCACAGTGAAAAAGTTTTTCTTTATGCTCCTGTGGAACCTCCTCTGCTCCAGCTTGCACCCATTGCCCCTTGTGCTATCATCAGCTGTCACTGAGCAGAGCCTGGCTCTGTCCTCTTCACACTGCCTTTCACACCTTTATAACGTAGAATGAGGTCACCCCTCAGTCTCTTCTCTTTTGGACTCACCAGAGATAGAGAGTGGAAGCTGCTGGAGAGTCTGCTTTGTTTTCTACTGTAATGTAGTTTATGTGTGTGCAGTAAAAGGCTAAAAGGCTCAGTGCTTCTCCTCAGACACTGAGAGGATCTCTTACATTACTGGCAGAGTCTGCTCTGAATCTATAAATAGACATCAATGGAAGCCTCCTGGAGCTGATTCAAAGCCCAATTAAATCTGTGATAATCTTCTGTCTCAAGTAATTCTAGTGTCAGACCGCTTTACTGTGTAATTATCAACAGAATTCTCTGCTGCAGCTCGTAAGGAACCATTCCAATCCTCTCAAACAAGTGTGGCATTTGCCTCCTGTGTGCCAATGCGAGCGGTCACATGTGGATGGGGAATAACCCATCCGTCCAGCACAAACTCTTGTCACTAGCAGCTTGCATTAATAGATAGCACCAAGGGTTCTTCAAAGTGGCTCTTTTGAAAGCCAGCTTATGCAGTAAATCTAAAGAAATGCTCACATTAATTGCCAGAATGGTTTGCAATTAATGTGTCCTCTGCCCTGCTTACATGTTACAAATGTCTGTATTTCCAGTATCCTACTGATTGGATTTGTTGTAGTTAATGACTTGGAAGAGACTGACAAAAGCCAACCTCAAACATTAATGTGGAGGTTGTGTTTTTGGAGAGAAACAAGACCCATAAAGCCTAGATATTAAAGAAACCATTATGAAAATCACACTGCAAAGCTAATTAAACAGCCTGTAACTTTTCACAGACTGAATCAGAAGCCTCAGATTGCAAATATGAGTATCAATGAAGGTCTGGAATAATGGAATCAGATTTTAAAGGAAACCATTATGAAAACCACACTACAAAGTTAGCTAAACTCCTTGTAACTTTCACAGATGAAATCAGAAGCCTCAGCTCTTCAGTGGGACTTGGATAGGCTGGATCAATGGGCCAGCATTAATGGGATGAGTTTCAACAAGACCAAATGCCAAGTCTTGCACTTGGGTCACAATAACCCCAAGCAATGCTACAGGCTTGGGGCAGTGTGGCTGGAGAGCTGCCTGGCAGAAAGGGACCTGGGGGTTGTAACAGACAGGCAGCTGAATATGAGCCAGCAGTGTGCCCAGGCAGCCAAGAAGGCCAATGGCATCCTGGCTTGGATTAAAAATGCTGTGTCCAGCAGGAGTAGGGAGCTGATTGTCCCATTGAACTCGGCTCTGGTGAGGCCATGCCTCAAGGATTGTGTTCATCTTTGGGCACCTCAATACTGGAGAGATGTGGAGGTGCTGGAGTGGGTCCAGAGGGAGGCAACGAAGCTGGGGAAGGGCCTGGAGAATAAACCTTAAGCAGAGTGACTGAGGGAGCTGGGGCTGGTTAGTGTGAAAAAGAGGAGCCTGAGGGGAGACCTCATTGCTCTCTACAGCTACCTGAAAGGACATTGTGGAAGGGCTGCTGCTGGTCTCTTCTCAGAGGTAGTTGGAGACAGAACAAGGAGGGATGGCCTCAAGCTACAACTGGGTAGGTTTAGATTGGGCATTAGGAAAACATTTTTCACTGAGTGATCAGGCACTGGAATGAGCTGCCTGGGGAGGTAGTGGAGTCACCAACCCTGGATCTGTTTCAGGGTTGTTTGAATGGTTTCAGATGAGTCTTGTAGAGTAGGGTTGTAGATTGGACTTGGTGATCCTGAGGGTCTTTTCCAACCTGGGTGTTTCTGTGATTGCAAATACGAGTATCAATGAAGGTCTGGACTAACCGAATCTGATGAGTTTTTTTTCTTCCCTATGAACAAATCAAAATAATTCCATCCACAAACACTAAAAGAGAAAGAGCTATGTGTGTGCCTGTGTTGTCCTTAAAACTTCAGCTTCAGAATAAGTCACCTACTGCACATCATCCTTCAAACAGGAAAAAAAACCTGCCAAAAGCTGTAATTCAAAGCTTTGATAGGAAAATGACCACTGGCTCCAGACAGAGAATTCTGAATGACATTGAAATGTAATGGTCATAAATATACATCATGAGACTGAGCCCAAATGTATAGTGCAGTTATGCAGTTCCTTTTCATAGAATCATAGAATCAACCAGGTTGGAAGAGTCATCCAAGATCATCCAGTCCAACCTATTACCCAGCCCTATCCAATCAACTAGACCATGGCACTAAGTGCCCCATCCAGTCTTTTTTTGAACACCTCCAGGGATGGCAACTCCACCACCTTCCTGGGCAGCCCATTCCAATGGCTGCCCATTCCAATTCACTCTCTCTGTGAAGAACTTCCTCCTAACATCCAGCCAAACCTTCCCCGGCACAGCTTGTGACTGTGTCCCCTACACTCACAGCCTTCCCTGCATTCACCAGGCAGGTAACCTGATCATAAAAGGAGCTCAGCTTGCTCAGGCAAGACCTGTCCTTCCTAAACCTGTGCTGGCTGGGCCTGATCCCTTGGTCATCCTGTAGGTGCTGTGTGCTGGCACTCAAGATGACCTGTTCCATCACCTTGCCTGGCACTGAGGTCAGGCTGACAGGTCTGGAATTTCCCAGTTTCTCCCTCAGGCCCTTCTTGTGAATGGGTATCACATTGGCAGCTTCCAGGCTCTGGGGACCTCTCCAATGAGCCAGGACTGTTGACAAATGATGGATAGTGGCTTGGCCAGCTCATCTGCCAGCTCTCTCATCACCCTAGGATGGATCCCATCCAATCCCATGGACTTGTGTGGATCCAAGTGGCTCAGCAGGTCCCTTACTTCTTCCTCCTGGATTACAGGGGGACTACACTGATCTACCAGCTCAGGAGGCCAGTTGTGCTGGAGACAGCCTGTCCCACTATTGAAGATTGAGACAAAGAAGGTGTTAAGTACTTCTGCCTTTTCCTCATCTTTTGTTACTATATTCCCCTCTGCAGCTAATAAGGAGTGCAGGCTGTTCTTGGCCCTTCTGTTGCCATTAATATATTTATAGAAACATGTTATATTCTCCTTAGCAGTAGTGGTCAACTTAAGTTCTAAATGGGCTTTTATCTCTCCAATTTTTTCTTCTACAGGACCTAGCAACATCCTTGAACTCTTCTTGGGAAACATCCCCTTTTTTCTGCATGTGATGCACCCTCTTTTTTTCTCTTCAATTCCTTCAGCAGCTCCTTGTCCATCCTGTCTGGCTGCCTTTCTTGTCAGCTCATCTTCTGGCACACTGGCACAGCCTGTTCCTGTGCCTTCAAGAGTTCTTTCTTGAAGCAGGTCCAACCTTTCTGGACCCCTTTGCTTTTAAGTTCCCAAGGAACTTTCTGAGTTACTTCCTTAAATAAGTTGAAGTCTGCCCTTTGGAAGTCCAGCATGGAGGTTTTGTTGCTGCCCCTCCTGGTTTCACCATATATTGAAAACTCTCTGATTTCATGGTCACTGGACCACAGGCAGCCTCTGATCTCCACCAGCCCTTCTCTATTTGTGAGCAGCAGGTCAAGTAGGGCTGCGCCCCTGGTAGGCTCACATAACAGCTGGGATAAGAAATTGTCCTCCATACACTCTAGGAACCTTCTAGACTGCTTCTTCTCTGCAGTGTTAAAATTCCTAGCAGATGTCTGGCAGGTTAAAGTCACCCACAAGAACAAGGGCAGGTGATCTTGAGGCAGTCTCCAGCTGCTTAAAGAGTAATAAAGCAACCTCTTCTTCCTGGTTGGGTGCTCTGTAACAGAGTCCAACCAGGATGTCAGTGTTGTTTGCCTTCCCCCTAATTCTTACCCATAGACACTCAACTTGATCATCCTTAATCTCTTCTTCCATGTCATCCAGAGCACCCCTAATATACAGAGCCACTCCTCCACCCCTTCTCCCCTGCCTGTCTCTCCTGAAGAATCTGTAGCCATTGACTACAGCACTTCAATTGTGTGAGTCACCCCACCACGTTTCTGTGATGGTGACATCAATGTAGTTTTCCTTTTGTACCAAGGCTTCCAGCTCCTCTTGTTAGTTACCTGTACTGCATGCACTGGTGTACATACACTTCAGCTGGGCTGCTGGTTTTACTCCTATCTCTGGCCTACCACCCTCAGCCTCCTTCAGTTTGCTCTAGTACTGTTGTGTTTAAACCTCCCCCCCCCCCCCCCTTTCAGCCTAGTTTAAAGCCCTTTCAACAAGCCCAGCCAGCTCATGTGTCAGGATCTTTCTGCCTCTCTGAGACAGATGTACCCCATCTGTCGCTAGCAGACACATGTGCCATCCTTCACCCGTTTTGTCCCTTTTCCACTACCATTGGTAGCACATTGCTCTCTTTGTTGTCTTCATATTCTTTCTTTTCCTTTCCCTCTGTATTTGTGAGTATCTGTTTCCATACTCATACCCATGTTTGGCATGGTGCACACTTCGACTCATTTCCTTTCTTATGCCTCTTCTTCAGGCTATTTTTCCTCTAATTGGTTTTATCTTTTCCATAACACAGAAATTGTCTGTGTTTTTCCTGAATTCTTCTGTATTTTCTACCTGAACAGCTCATCTTCTTTATTGTCATCTACTCAGCTCAGCTTAGTTGTCCAGGATCTGCTCCCTTCCCAGCATCTCACTGAGTTGCATGTCCTCATCCATGCTAACCTGAATTTTCCTCTGCGTCACCCATGAAATTCACAGATTGATGGGCTGGAAAAGATCTCAAGGATCACCTTTTCTAACCTTTCAGGGTAAGAATATAGCTGAAATGAGCTGCTCCAGCACCCTGTCAGTCTGGCCCATGAAACTGTCTAATGTGGAAGAATCCACCACCTCCTCTGGGAGTTTATTCCAATGTTTAATAGTTTGAAAGGTGAGCTCTAAGAAGAATACAACCAAGACCTCCCAGTTCACTGATCCATACTGTGGATCTCAGAGCAGGACATTGTATGATCTAGTTGAGGACACCCCTGCTTACCAAAGAGGGGCTTGGACTAGATGACCTTCAAAAGTCCCTTTCAACTCAGACCGTTCCATGATTCTATGGTTCTGTGGGACAGATTTCTCTACCCAGTTCCAACCCCACTCCAGGCTGCCTGTGCACACCAACCTGTGCTATTTCTGCACTTCAATTATGAAGGAAGCAAACTTTGACTCACCAAGGCTGACAGTGCTTATGGTTAAAAGCTGAGTTTGACCTCTGGCTTGATTAGAACAAGAAGACACAAAATGCCTCAAGAGAACTTTTGATTACATTTCAAGCCAACATTTATTTTTTATTTGCCTGGTTATTGAGCAAAGCTCCTTGAGCAACACACACACCACCACCACCAAAAACCTTAAAATCTGAAACTTTTCAGGGGCATATGAAAATTAATCCCCCTCTTCTATTTCCTTTCACTTAGGAATTCACTTTTTCATTTTTCCTTCACTTCTCCACCTTTGAGTCTCACCAGAAACTTCAGATCGAGCCCTGGAGAGTTGGAGAAGAACTGTTTCTTTTTCAACACAGCAACTTTCTCACACCCAGTATGGCACAGGGTCACAGCATGAGAGGATGCTTCTTCAAAGGACACCACCTAACAAGCACAATCCCTGAAGAGGATCTAGACATCCTTCCTTAGTCTGCCAAGAGAGATTTAACTTCTCCAAATATTGCTTGGTTTCCCAGCTCTCAGCCTGCAGAGTCCACTCAGTGGGTCCCAGGTAAATAAGCTGATTCTCTGCTTAACTAAGTTGCTATCTTTCTGTGGGAAACATGCTCCTCCTTTAAAAAGCCTAGAATGCCACTGTAGGAGCTTGGAGGGGAAATGGAAGTTGACAAGCATTACTTGACAGGAGCAATGACAAATGTTTCCTGACAAACAAGAAGGCTGGGATGCATTTTAAAAAATCAGAAGAGCAGTCTTATGAATAAAATTTTCTTTTCAATCCCTTTAAGAACTGGCAACAACACCTGAATTATAAAATGGCAAAAGCTGACTCACTCAGAGTGCAGGTGGCTCACTGTACATGGCAAGACCTGGAAAGCAGTATCCTGTGGGAAGCAGAACACCACCAGAGCTGCTGGGGAGGTTAGAGCTTGTTGTCTGCCTCAAATGAGAGTAGGTGGGCACAGATTCACTTTGCCTGACAGCAATGAACTCAGCTGTCGCTCCACTGGAGCACTCCTTAGCTCCACAGGTTAAAACATCCTCCTAAATTTTAAAACACCAGGAAAGGAAGAGGTGATTTTATTTGTTTATTTAGTTTAGTTTAGGGCAAAACATAATCTGCTCCTAATTATGAAATAAAAATACGATGACACAGATCTAAGTAGCTTAAAACGGTTACAGTGCACTCTTGTATGTACTGCACACACGTACAAAGCAATGCACAGTGCACAAACCCTTCTGCACTCACAAGATGTGATTTGATTTCTTGAAACACTGAGATCCTCAGCTCTCTGTACCACTTTCTCATCCTCTCAAACCCACAATCTATTTTTTTAACTGTGCCTTTAAGCAACAAAATTATTCACGAGGAAATTCATACCCGTTTTGATATGTCCTTTTTTATTTCCCTTCAGCTTTACTTCATTTTCATTGAGTTGTGCTCCTGCTGCCTTATAGGGAAGAGGATGGTTCAGACGGGAAAAAGAAATGGGATTTCACCCACACACAGACACATAATTTTTCACCGTTGGTTGGGAAAGGTCCTATTGGGAAGACAACTTCTCTTTTTTGACACAGAGACGTTTCTCCACAACCAGTTTTTCCTCACCAAGAATACCTTACTGCTTTGGGTTTTTTGGTCAACAATGTGGACGAAAATCACAGAACATTAAGAGAGAGAGAATTTTGCAGTGGAGGAAGCGAAGCAGGATTTCTCTGCCCTCCCACGAGGTTGCCATCTGGTTATTCTACAGTAGATGGCATCATCTAACAGCAAGACGAGACCGAAAAAACCCGAGGCTGCGCGGGTTTAACGACATTCAAACATGCTTCTAACTTTCTGGACGTTGTTAAATGAATTAAGAAATAAGCTGGGATAAAAATCGCTGTGGCCTTTGGCAGAATGAAAATATCAAATAGGTTTCCAAAGGAAACTTACATCTGGGAAGACTTAGTCTGTTGAAGACACCCCCTCCGTGCTCGGATGTAGATCTGTGTTATGACATAATGCGTTTTGCATTGCTCATAAAGATTGACTGTTAGCTCCAAAACCCTTTGGAAAGCTGATTTGTGCTAAAGCACTGGCAAGTAATGCATAGCAATAACGAGCCTGTAAAAGAAGCTGCCTTGCCTGAGTCTAGACTTGTGGTAAAACACTCACATGCTCGCCTTAGCCAGCTCTTCTTATTGATTCCTTATTGATGCATTAGACTAATATTAAAAGCAGTATCCATCTGTGATGCACAATCACCTTCTTCTTCCCCAAATCCTAAATATGGTGGCTACACAACACTGCACTCTGTTGGCAGCTGTTGCAGTGGTTTGCTGGTAGCTGCGTTAGCCTCCGATCGGTTGCACGAAGCACTGAAGTTTAGTATTTGAAAGCCTAAAGACCTCTACATTGATGCTGTAGTCTGAGCAGTCATATTCTTAAAGATTTTGCTGTGAGTAGCATTTCCCAAGGCCAGCCTAATAAAAAAAAAAAATGCAAAGACTAAAAGGCAGTGTCTGTTATATGGCAGTGTCTGTTATATGCTGGTTTTGAGTGATTTCCCATTTTCTAAGCAGACTAGCAGCTCTGTGTGGACAGACCAACAGGGAAAGCTGAAAGGAAAAATCACCATTCAGTCTTGGAAAACATGAAAGAGCCCAGATATGTACTGGGGAGAATAAATATGGTTGTGGTAGGCTGTATGACATCTGTCATATGGGGCATTAACCCAACCCAGTGAGGTGAAGGGGAGTTTGTTATGTAGCATGATGACCTGAGAAGCTGACCTGTTTTGTAGTTGCTTTTGGCTTTGTATCTGTGCAAGTGCTGTGATCATGACTTGACTATATTTGTACAGCAAAGGGAAAAAATCTCCTAACTGTATCCTCCAAAACCACAGGCTTTTCCACTTTGAACAAAGCAAATGTCCAGCTATTGCATTAGGAGCAGACTCACAGATCCCAGTTGCAAAGATGTGACTCAGTGGTTAGAAATTAGAGAACATCTTGAACTTGTCTGGTTCAGCCTCAGAAAGGGCGATCGTCCACAGAGTGACTCACGACCCTCCAGCAGCCTCCTGAGGAGAGCTTGGGAAGCAAAGCTGAGAACCTCTGATCCGTGAGGATCTGCTCAGAAATACAAGTAAAGCAAACAAGTTTTGCTGTTACTGAAAGCGAGTCTGGTAGAGGTGACAGCACTATACTGAAGGAGGCCTTGCCTCTGGGTAGATCTAAAAGCTGCTGAAGAGAAGAAGGCTCTTTCTGTTGCTTTCCATGGATGTTCAATTGTACAAAGCTTTCTTTCTCTGATGGGGGCTTTGGTAATTCACTTTACAGGGCAGCTACTTCCAAAAGTGCTTTTGAATTCCTTCTGCAGTAGGAACATCAACTTACTGTGTGCTCCAATGCTAGTTCAAACACGGCTGAAGCAGAGGGCAAAGTGGAAAGGAGATGCATGGTTCATTTGCAATGGGAATGCTGTCATTGGAGCAGGAGGAGGAATCCACCCCAGTGTCTGCAGCCTTTCTGCTTTCCATGTCCTGAGCAGAAAAGAATGCCATGGAGTCTACCTCGAAGCAAATGGTTTGGGCTCCCTGTCTGGTATTACGATGATGTTTATCCAAGAATCAAACATACTCATTCCATCCAGTGATCAGTAATGGAAACAAACCAGGCACTCAGAATGAACTAATTGGCTTGCTGGGCCAGAATGGCCTGGTTTGTCCACCTCTGCCCTCTCAGCTAAGTGTTCAAAAAAGTCTGGAATAGTGTCTGTTTGACAGAGGTCAAGGAAAAGGTGGAAATGCAAGGAAAGAAACGGTTTAAGAAGAGCTGGTGGTCTGGTTTTGTTTAAAACTTCAAGGTCCACAAATTCTAGATGCATCCAAACTACTATACTAAGTTGGAGAAGAGTAATACTGTCATAGTACAGGGCTCTCTCCTTTAGGTCCTTCCTATAGTGGTGGCATTTTGCTGCAGTGTAGCTAAGGATGGCTCTGGTCTGCACCAGCTTCATTCCACTGACTTCCTGCTGAAGCATCAGGGACCAACCCTGCAAAACCTTCTTGCACTGCTCTCGAGTTTCCAAGAGCTGTTCTTCAAACTCAGCCCCAGCTGACAGACATTCTTTCATCTGGAACTGTCTTAAGCAGCTAATTGACTGAATTAATTTCACAGGGAATGAGGATATCTGTGCCAGCGTGAGCACAGTTACACATCATATACATTTTCCATCTGAAAAGTGCTAGGACTTTATTTTGTAAGGCTTGTTCACTAAGCCATGGGGGTTATAGCAACAAAATCTCAAATGATAAATCACTTAAATGCAGGCTTTGAAAAACCAACCAGAACTGTTATAGCAAGTCCAGAGGAGGCCATGAAGGTGCTCAGAGGGCTGAAGTGGCTCTCCTATGAACCAGGCTATGAGAGTTTGGGCTCTGTAACCTGGAGAAGAGAAGGCTTTGAGGAGACCTTGGAGTGGCCTTCCAGTATCTGAAGGGGGGCTACAGGAGGGCTGGAGAGGGACTACTTACGAGGTCTTGTAATGACAGGACGAGGAGTAAAGGGTTAAACTGGCAGAAGGGAGATTTAAACTAGATGTTAGGAAGAAGTTCTTTGCAGTGAGGGTGGTGAGACACTGGCACAGGTTGCCCAGGGAGGTTGTGGCTGCTCCCTCCCTGGAGGTGTTCAAGGCCAGGTTGGATGAGGCCTTGATTGACCTGTTCTAGTGGGAGGTGTCCCTGCCTATGGCAGGGAGTTGGAACTGGATGTTCTTTGAGATCCCTTCCAACCTAAATAAAGAAGAAGCAGGCCTATCTTTAAACCCCTACCCTGTTCCATGTCCTATAGGAGCAAGAATTGCCTCTGAATGAGTGGTTCACAGATTTCCCAAGTCTCACACCCAAAAGGATAGCTACTTCCTGTGCTTTCGGAGTGAAACCAAAGCCTTCTTACTTTTGGGGATGCTCACCTGCCAAAAAAGTTGGTGTTTGAATAGTGCTGCCACTGCCCCAGCCCCAGGTGTCTTCCTCTTTGCTAAGAGCAAAGGAAGAGTGAGCAGCATGAAAGGATGTTGGTTAACCAGCACTGCACTGCTCTGGCAGAGGTATGGTGCAAAGGAGACACTCACTTGTTCGCTGGCAATGTATAGGAGAGGAGAAGCTGGGTTCACAGAATCATGGAATCATAGAATGGTTTAGGTTGGAAGGGACCTCAAAGGTCACCTAGTTCCAACCCCCTGCCATAGGCAGGGACACCTCCCACTAGAACAGGTCGCTCAAGGCCTCATCCAACCTGACCTGCAACACCTTCAGGGAGGGAGCAGCCACAACCTCCCTGGGGACCTGTTCCAGTGTTTCACCACCCTCAGGAAAGAACCTTTTCTTAACATGTAGCTTAAATCTCCTTCCTTTCAGTTTAAGTTCTCAGGCAAAGGCTCTCAAACCCAACCACCCAGGCCTGCACTGGCAGGGTGATTCGCATTTCATTGCTTGTTCCCTCCACTCATCTTTGTAAGCACCAAGAGCTGCAAGCTTGCTGCAGTTTAGAGGTTTTTTACACACATCCAGATTAAAATATATCCTCATGGCAAATTTGCTACCAAGGAAGACACAAAGTGCCCCTATTTTCCGTCCAGATGATTGGCATTTCCCTAATCTTTCAAAGCCTGGTTTATGTAAAGAACCATTTTCCCCCCTTTATCTTCAAAGGGCAAATCTTCTTTTCAAAGGTAGCATGCTCTAAAGTGGATGAATCTGTCACATTGTTCTGTCTCCACATTGGCCTTCCACAACTTGTTCTCTTCAGGCACGCGTGTTGACATCCTTGAATGATGTTCTTCATGCAGCTTCTAAAGGTCACCCTGCCACATAAGTGTTGCTTTGAAAGAAGGATCAGAGATAACCCATCAGGGATATTGTTGCACAACGGCCCCACTGGCTTCAGCTGGTGTCCAACACGAAAACAATGGCAGATGAGGCTTCTCCTTTCTAAGCTGCTAACAGGAAAACAAAGCCCAAGGTTTTCCTTGTTTGTTTCATTGGTGGGGATTGTCTTTGGCAGAACTGTTGTTTCACAGAGTCATAGAAGGGTCTAGGTTGGAAGGGACTGCAAAGATCATCTAGTTCCAACCTCCTGCCAGAGGCAGGGACATCCTCACTAGAACAGGTCAATCAAGGCCTCATCCAACCTGCCCTTGAACACCTCCAGGGAGGGAGCAGCCACAACCTCCCTGGGCAACCTGTGCCAGTGTCTCACCACCCTCACTGGAAAGAGCTTCTTCCTAATATCTAGTTTAAATCTCACCTCTGCCAGTTTAACCCTTTACTCCTGGTCCTGTCTTTACAAAACCTTGTCAATAGTCCCTTCCCAGCCCTCATACAGGCCCCCTTCAGATACTGGAAGGCTACTCTAGGGTCTCCTCAAAGCCTTCTCTTCTCCAGGCTGAAGAGACCCAACTCTTATGGCCTGTCCTCATAGCAGAGCTGCTCCAGACCTCTGATCACCTTCAGACCAACATAACAGGGGCAGGATAGAGCAGACTGCTATGTATCAGTTTGCTTCCTTTAGGGAGCTGCCCAGGGAATTGTTTTACCTGTTTCTGAACTTAAGAAAGTCATTTTGAGCAAAACATCTGATGGTTGGCTTATACTCCTTCTGTTGTTAGCTGTTCCTAGACAACGTTATGGCTCAGGAGGGAAGGAGGAAGACATTCCTGAGTGGCCATCTGTACTGAAATGCCACTCTGATATTTTCTCTTCGAAGTTCTTTTGTGAAGGTAGACTTCTTTCTCTGAAAGAGGTTGTAGCAAGGTGGGGGTGTTGATCTCTTCTACATAGTAATAAGTGATAGGGTGAGAGGAAAAGGCTTCAAGTCGTGCCAGTGGAAGTTTAGTTTGGATATTAGAAGAAACCTTTTCACCAAAAGGATGATCAAATACACTGCACTGGGCTCCCCAGGGCGGTTCTTGTGTCATTATCCACTGAGATGTTTAAAAGATGCATAGATGTGGTGCTGAGTGGCACAGTTTAGTACAGACTTGGTAGAGTTATATAACGGTTGGACTTGATGATCTTGCAGAATCCTAGAATCACTAAGGCTGGAAAAGACCTCTAAGATCATCAAGTTCAACTGCAACCCAGCACCAACCAGACTCAGTAAACCATGTTCTGATGTGCCCTGACTACAGCTTTTTTGAACACCTCCAGGGATGGTGACTCCACCACCTCCCTGGGCAGCCGTTTCCAGTGTCTGGCCACACTTTTGGTAAGGAATTCTTCCAAATATCCTACATCTAAAATTTTTTTCCAACAGAAATGATTCTGTGATTCAACTCAATTGTATTGACATTTCTGTCTTTTCAATAGGGATAAACTTCTCTTGCTGTAATCTGTACATTATTGTATCATTCATTTCTTACTAAGGGTGAATGCTGCCTGATCAGAACTTACTTTGATTTTACTGGGGTTTGATCAGGTCTAAAGAACATAAATATCTAATTTTTCTATACTGAAGGTCTTCAGTTCCTCAGTGATCAAACCTTTTAGTACAAGTAAGATCAAGACATATAGCAAACAAGATTTTAATCTTATTTCAATGTATTCAATGTCTTTTAGAGGGACCATTATGTAATTTTTCAGTCACTCCTTTAAAATGCCTATGAGATTTTTTTCCATCCCCTCTCTTCTCACACTGCAATATGTTTTGGTACATCACTTTTTGTGCCACTTGGTGTCAACTCTAAAAACAAGCAGCAGGCTGCAATCACTTTATTTGTGGCTATTTAGTTTTAGCACTGGCATAAATTCTCCCTCCTCTGCAGTAATCTGATTTTAATGAGCTTCTTGTCTTTAGAGTAACTGATGCCAAATGGCACAAAGGCTTGTGTCTTAAACCAAGCAGAAAGTGAAATAAATTCAAGGTCTGATAGGATTACTGATGATTTTTATGGATTTATTAGTTTCTTTAATTATACATCCTTGCCCACTCCTTGGATTTTCAATGAGGACCTGTACAGTCAGAGCCCAAATGTGAAGGGGATCTTAATTTTGAACACTTCAACACACAAACACTTCCAATTTTATTCCCCAAGGAGCTGGCCTAACATATTTCTTTAGAAGAGCAAATCACCTCCACCCAAGGGATATCTCATAGAAAGGCTGCTGTCTTTCTGATTTTAGATAGCACCAGGAAGAGTCTCTAGCAGTGAAGGATTTTTTTTTCACAACGTTTCTTGCAGTAGGTCTCCCCTGGAGAGAATAAAGAAAAACTGGAAAACTCATTGTGTGGAGGAGGGTTTCCCAGACTGTACAACCAGCCTGACAAAGCCAAAGCATCACACAAGTGGGATTTAGCTTCTGAGTTACTAAGGGAAAAGAAACCATTGGAAGTTGATCATTCACAGAACCTTAAGGTTGGAAAGACCCTTAAAAGTCATCTTGTCCAGCCCTCCTGTGGTGAAAGCAGGGACACCTTCAGCTAGAGCAGGCTGCTCAGAGTCCTGTCCAACCTCACATGGAATGTTTCCAGGGATGGGGCTTCTACCACCTCTCTGGGCAACCTAGGCCAATGTTTCACCAATCTCAGCCTAAAAAGAAAAGTCTTCCTTGTATCTCATTTAAATCTCTCTTTCAGTTTCACACCATCACCCCTTGTCCTGTCACAACAGGCCATGCTAAAAAGCCTGTCTCCATCTTTCTTAAAGGCCCCCTATAAATACTGAAAGGCCACAATAAGGACTTCCTGGAGCCCTCTCCATCCTGAACAACCCCAACTCTCTTAGCCTGTCCTTGTAGCAGAGGTGCTGAAACCCTCAGATCATTTTTCTGTCTGAATTTGTCCCAACAGTGCCATGTGTCAGGGCTTTAAAGCAGAATTGGTGCACCTTGTTCTACATACCCAGTGTAAAACACTGAACTACAACTACTTAATTCAGGATACTTCAGGCTTCTTGCAAGATAAAAGGGAAAAACAAAAAAAGATTGGGGAGGAGTGTTATTGCCTAACTTTGAAATTAAACCACTTTGTAACGAGTGATTCAAATTTCAAGTGGGATGTGATCTTCTCTTTCCCCTCAGCTCAGGGAGAGAGGGCTAACAGTTTCATGCAAGGCTGTTCCCGTGGTTTGCCTTGGAAGAAGTCAGCTTGATTCAGTGCTTGTCTCCCGAGACTGAAACAGATGGGAAATGTTACAATGCAGTGTAGTACATATGGTACTATCGTTTGTATTTGCAGATAGGTTGGACAAAGCCAGCCCCAATACATGCAACTCCACGGCCATAGTGCATTTACATCAGAGAGGAGTAAAGCAGCAGGGGGGCAAATTCTACACTACACAATTTCTTTTATTTCCCTGTAATTTCAGGAGCTGGAATTAAACGAAGGGTTTGGTTTGTATTTCATATTCCAGAGATGGATTAAAGCACTCTGGCGTGTTGTCTAAAGAAAGAATCCTACCCTTGGCTGCCAGTAAACTAAAGGTATTTGTAATTTAGAAGGTCAGCGAGTGAGATTCTGAATGCATGGAGCATTGTTAACCCAGCTTCATCTGCAGAACAGTTTGCATTCATTCACTCCAGTTTGGGCTAATTCACCCCGCAGCAGTTTTGGACAGTTTGTTGGACACAGATGGCAGCATTTGAAATTCTTCTTAGTCTGCCTCATAGAGGCTATTAAATGGCTATTTGTACCCTCTGTACAACGTTCTTATTGTCAGCTCCCTAAGACTACTCAAGTGAGCATTGCCAGAGTTTTCTCAGGGTACCAAGGACAACTTTCCTAATTTTGGAGCCACTTTTAAGTATCAAGTTCTAAGCCTGTTTTGCAAGCATTGAGGACCTAAGGGTCTTCCTTCTTAACTGCCTTGTCAGGTGAAAATCCACACTCTTGGTGTGGTGAAGAGCCTGCAGGCACAGAGCTGACGTTTTAATATATGATGTTAATATCAGAGGTCAGAAGCACTGCTGCTGAAGTGGCTGTCTGAAGCCTGGCACACGTTTAACTCTCCCTGCTCTGTGTAGCAACCGTGCTTGCTGGCATGGAGTGAGGATAAACAGCTCTGCATAGCAGAACATCTTCAGCAGACACAGCCAGCTCCACCAGAGTCCTTAAAAGGTATGAGTGGAAGAGCCTGAGCCAGAGAACACCTGATAAATGAAGAGGCTCTGTACCTTTTTGTCTTTTTAATTCCTCATTGAAGGAAATTTACAGTGCTCCTTCTTTCTTCAGCTGCTCTAACAGGAAAAGAATCAGTTGGACTTGAATGTCTCTCTTCTTTTCTTTTTCTTCCCCTCCCCCCCATATTTATGTTTCTCTGTTCCTACAAAAAAAGAGGGATCTACAAAGAAGACCACCCTGGCAAACACTAAGCCACCAACAAGCTTAGAATGTTGTGCAAGGACTCTTGGAAATGTCTGAGCAGATTTCAATTACTCTTTTCAAAGGTTTGCAATCCCCACTGCACAGCCTATTGTTTGCTTTCACTGGGACATTCTTCTCTTAAACAGCTGGCACAGAACAACTGCTGCTCTGTAGGAAGACAAGCAAACACCACACAGTAGATTTAAAGCCAAACACAGGGGGGGGAAATTATTTAGCTTTTCTTAAAAGAGACTCTCACGAGCACAGGAGTGTTTCCCAAGATAATGGCAGTTCTATTTTCCTTGCTTATAGCTGAGGGAAAGCATGGGGGATGCAGCTCATTCTCCTTTGATGCTCAGCATGGCTACTACACTGAACATCAAAGGGGCAAGGAGCAACCATTCCCATATTTTCCATTTGCAGTGTTTGGGTAAGCAACTGTTTCTGTTTGAAAAAGGAGCTGCAGGTCTGCTCTTGCCTCCCTTCCTAAAAGAAAACACAAAGAAGGAAAAGAGAAGAAGTGCAAAGGGAAAGAATAGAATCAAATAGACGTTCACAGCAGCCAGCCTCCTAGTGCACGGGCTGGGTGTAGTGGGTGTGAATTGTGGGCAATTTTAGTGGGGACTAATTATGTCCAGAGTTTTCCAAGGACCACCAGTTTCCAGACACAGATCATCCTTTCATATCCACTGCTGCAAGCATGCACAGGACACTCCTGTGATTTTGCTGGTCTTTGTGGGCAAAAAGCAGTGCCTGAAGCCACCATAGCAGCCCATAGAAGTTTGGCATATGAAAGGAAGTCTGTGCTGCCCTCCAGGGTGGGATGCACAGGGACTGAAAGCAGAAAACCATCAGCAGAAAGGGATGGGTCTTCTGTGTCTGCGTGTTATGCTGCAGGCTACTCTGGTACAAACTCAGCTTAAGCCTTAAATCTACAAGTCACATCCTCCGTGTCCTGAAAGTCCTTTGTGTGTCCCTTAAGCTGTGAGAAAAGGCATAGTCTTTCAAGATAACAAAACACATTCAGCCCTCCAATGTGTATCTTTCTATTATCATCACAGTCTTCCTGTGCAATGTCCTGTGCATGCTTTCTCCTCCCTGCCAGGCATCTGGAGCACGCAGCGCAAGAAGGACATGGAACTGTTGGAGCGAGTCCAGAGGAGGCCACCAAGATGCTCAGAGAGCTGCAGCAGCTCTCATATGAGGACAGACTACAAGAGATGGTACTATTCAGCCTGGAGAAGAGAAGGCTTTGAGGAGACCTTGTAGTGGCTGTCCAGTATCTGAAGGCAGCCTACAGGAGGGCTGGGGGGGGGGGGGCACTATTCACAAGGTTTTGTAAGACAGTACAAGGAGTAATGGGTTTAAACTAGAAGAAAGTAGATCTAAATTGGATGTCAGGAAGAACTTTCCCATGAGGGTGGTGAGACACTGGCACAGGTTGCCCAGGGAGGTTGTGGCTGCTCCCTCCCTGGAGGTGTTCAAGGCCAGGTTGGATGAGGCCTTGAGTGACCTGTTCTAGTGGGAGGTGTCCCTGCCTATGGTTGGGGGGTTGCAACTAAATGATCTTTGAGATCCCTTCCAACCTAAGCCATTCTATGATTTGATGATTCAATCTCCTCATGCAGTACTTGCGTGACCCAAAGCAAGACAACAATGCACAGCCGTGGTTAAAGGAGGCCTCATTTTCATTCTCATTCTGATAGTTATGTTTAAATGAAGGGTTTGACATAAATGAGGGAAAATGGATGCAGTCTCTTAGCTAATGTGAAAGGAATCTCTTCTGCTGTACTTCCACTAAACAAAGCCAGAAGTCCCAGAGCTGAAGTTTATCCAAACTAAAGCCAACAAGCGCTTGTTGTTGGAGGGGGTTATATCATGTTTTCCATTGTCGGTTTGACACGGAACAGGCAGAGGCTTCCATTTTGCAAATTCAAAGACAGGAAGGTTGCCTCTGAAGGGAAAATAAATAAATAAACCCCCAGCTTGGAAACAGGTTTGGTTTTCTCGAAGCAAAATGGAGAGAACCTTTTGTATGAAATAAAAGGTGAGGATAAATAATGACTTCTGGAAAATAGGAAGGAAAAAGATCATTTACCATGGCTCTGCATGAAAGATGTATTGTTTTACAGACACTGGTGGCACTCATTCATCCTTGGACCCTTCCAGCACTTAAGGTATCACAGAATCATAGAATCAAGCAGGTTGGAAGAGACCTCCATGATCATCCAGTCCAACCTGTCAGCCAGGTGGGATAAGCACACCTCGCTATCTTCCCTACACAAATAGAAGAGACATTCTGACTTCTGTAATGTGTACTTTTTCTGCTGCCTGTGGAGATTATCAGTTCATTAACCACAGTCAGGAGCAACTTGAGAGTTAATCCTCCTTTGAAACTGTCAGAAAGTTTCAAAGCAATGTGAGAAATAGTAGTGGCATGCTCCCTACACATAAATATGGGAGTCTTATTTCCCTTAAGGACACACTGCCTGACTGTCCTGAAAGGAGAAAGATCAGGAAATTCTGTAGGAATTCCTTACAGGTTTTTTTTTTTGCAAAGACAGAGTAGCTCTTACCATGGGAGCCATAGAGAGGAGAGAAAATAAAGCTTCACAAATACATTGAGAAAGAAAAGAAAGAAAAACAAAGAGAGGAAAGAAAATCCACAGAGGAGTAATTGTCCTGCAGCAGTAACTAAACCAGAGCATTGGTTCCTATACCTAGCAGCAGCAAGGCCATGGGAAGCCAACTGTGGCAATCATCACATGGCATCTCTGTGACAGAGGTTACATCACTGCGTGTAGCACAGCCCTGAAGAGCCTTCTCTTAAGAGGAATCCTCTGGCTCTCCTGAGATGGAGTTGGACAGCATGCTAAGGGTCAAGGGCTGCAGCATTCTTCTTCACTCACCCACACTTCCTTTAATAAGCCTGACCTGAAGGCACAGAAGCAAACAACACTGCTTGCATCACTCCTGGAGAAGGAATGATGTCTGTGGCCAGCTCTCCTCCTGTACAGGATATTCTATCACACATGTGTTAGAGAAGTAGACTGGTGGACTATTGCAGCAGGTAAAATGGTGACACTAGAATTTTTGTTTCATTTTGGGTTGGCTATCAGCTTCCAGAAACCAAAATCAGAACATCTTTAAACTGTGGACATACAGTTTTATGAACTCTAAACCACAGTGAAATTGTGCTACTATAATCTACCAAGCTGTGGCAGAGAGAATGAGCTAAACATTTTCATGTTGAATCAGAAAAGATTCTAGTCTATCTTTTCCAAATTTGGGGTTTGGGTTTTGAAGAAGAGAAGGCTTTGAGGAGACCTTGTAGTAACATTCCAGTATCTGAAGGAAGCCTACAGGAGGACTGTGGAAGGACTATTTACTAGGTCTTGTAATGACAGGATGAGAAGTAATGGGTTTAAACTGGCAGAGGGGAGATTTAAACTAGATATTGCAAAGAAGTTCTTTCCAGTGAGGGTGGTGAGACACTGGCACAGGGTTGCCCAGGGAGGTTTGTGGCTGCTCCCTCCCTGGAGGTGTTCAAGACTAGATTGGATGAGGCCTTGAGTGACCTGTTCTGTGGGAAGGGTTGGAACTAGATGTCTTTGCAGTCCCTTCCAACCTAAACCATTCTATGATTGTATAATTCTATGATTAATGGACATGACCATTCCATTAATTGCCAGTTCTGTGAGTTTTCACAAATGATGACTTCTAACCA
Source organism: Pogoniulus pusillus (assembly GCF_015220805.1). Classification (NCBI taxonomy): domain Eukaryota; kingdom Metazoa; phylum Chordata; class Aves; order Piciformes; family Lybiidae; genus Pogoniulus; species Pogoniulus pusillus. The sequence goes on from NC_087265.1 coordinate 20,867,558, forward strand.
ACAAATACAACTTGCAACAGTGACAGCAGCTGTGACCTATGCTTTTCCCCAACCAAAAAACCTACCCTGGAAAACATCAGAGCAATGGAGCTTTCACAGTGCCTGCTAGCTTGGGAAAAAACACTTTGTTATTGCTTCCCCCCTACCCACAGGATGAACTTTCAACTCTGAAGAGATTGCCTTTGACAGCTTGCATCGTTTCTGTCACTGACCTACCAGCATGCTTTCCCAAGCATTATGAAGCCAGGCTTCTCCCCATTTTCCTGCTCGTTCCTGATTAAAACTAGGTTTGAAACACATTACACGTAACTGGGGCATGACTAACAGATTCGTATCAGTGTGGTTCATTGACCAGTCCAGGCAACAAAAAACCTGATAGTAATCCCTTCCTTTCTTTCTCTTGAACACTGTTACAGGATCACAGGATGTCAGAGTTGGATGTGACCCAAAGAGATCATCGAGTCCAACTCCCTCTGCCCAGAGCAGAACCATACAATCTAGCTCAGGTCACACTGGAACACATCCAACAGCCATGAAAGTCTCCAGAGGAGATTCCACAGCCTCTCAGGAGAGCCTGTGCCAATGCTCTGTCACCCTTACAGTAAAGTTCTTCCTCTGTGAGGTGGAACCTCCTGTGCTGCAGCCTACATCCATTGCTTCTTGTCCCATCAATAGGGAGCAAGTGAGCAGAGCCTGTCCCCCCAGTCCTGACCTCCAGCTCTCAGATATTTATGAATATTTATTTAGTCCCCTCTCAGTCTTCTCTTCTCCAGACTAAGCAGCCCCAGGTCCTTCAGCCTCTCCTCATAAGGGAGTGCTCCAGTCCCCTAACCATCCTCGCAGCCCTCTGCTGAACCCTTTCCAGAAGATCCATGTCCCTCTTAAACTGGGGAGCCCAAAACTAAATGCAGTACTCAAGATAGGCTATCACCGTGGCAAAGTAGGGTGGGAGGAGAATCTGCCTTGATCTCCAGACACACTCTTCTTAGTGCACCCCAGGATCCCATTGGCCTTGTTTGGCCACCAGGGCACATTGCTGTCCCATAGTAACTTGTTATCCACCAGCACTCCCAGGTCCTCTCCACAGGGCTGCTCTCCAGCAGATCACCTCCCAGCCTGTCCTGGTGCAGTTTATGACTCCTCTCCAGGTGCAGGACTCTGCACTTGTCTTTGTTGAACCTCATTTGTATTAATTAAAGCTAACACACATATGGTTATGTAAGGCTGGCATCAGCTGAGATTTTGCAAGTAACACCTGGCTATTTCCAACCTCAAAACTCTGGCAGAAGCTGGAAGAGGAAACAGGATCTGCTTGTAACCTGCAGCACTAAGAGAGGAGCAAATAGAATGACTCTGGGGCATCAACAGTATTATCTGTGCCAGAGACAACCTTCTCCCTCTGCCTCTTCCCTTGCTAATGAATTAGTGGATGTTTCCAGCTCCACCCCCTCTATATATAAAAAAACAAAACAAAACAAACAACTCTGCATAGATTTGATTTCAAATCAGAAAACACCTCTGGAAAATAATGAAAATGATATACAATGTCCTCATTTTCCTAAGGCTGATGTCTTCCAGGGATGCGTGATCTAAAACGTGACTATGAAATTTGTCAGATTTCCAAGTACACACACACACACATATCTATGCATAATCTTTAGAGGTGGTGTATTCCCCAGGCTCTCATTTACCACAAGATTTCCAGATCAGAAAGGAATGTTTCAGTTTTCCTAAGCACAATCTTGCCTGCCATGTGCTTGGTGATAAACAGTTAGGACAAATGGAAGGGGAGCAGTAGATTCCTGATATCGATAGCTTCCCATGATCCAGGTTAGATAGGAGGGTGGAATTGTCTGCCGCACACAGACATGCATCATCTAATTTTATCTTCAAAAGTCTGGAGGGGATTTTTTCTGTTAGCAAAACCTTTGAGGAGAGATAGCTCAGTCACTGGTGTTATCCTCAAACTGGGCAGTTTATCACCAAAGAATGCAGATGTGCAGAGTTACAGACAAGTAAGTATCAGCCTGTCACTCTCACAAGTGTACTGTGACTACTCAGTACTCATCAGCTTCATCACCTCTCTAACCCTTTGCTGTTAACCACACAAGAAAGCAAAATAACTAAACCAAGCTTTTTACAACTTTCCCTAAAATCCATCCTTTGTTTCTGGGGGATCAGAAATAGATACTAGCACTAAAAGTCACTGCATGCTGACTCCTGAAACTTACCTGCGTTTCCTTTGGAAGATGGGGGTTTTGTTATTGAGAGTAATGCTCAGAGGGCTGGAGCACCTCCCCTTGTGAGACAGGCTATAAGAGTTGGGTCCCTTCAGCCTGGAGAAGAGAATACTTTGAGGGAGACCTTGATGTGGCCTTCCAGTATCTGAAGGAAGCCTACTGAGGGCTGGGGAGGAACTACTGACAAGATCTTGTACTGACAGGACGAGGAGCAATGGGTTTACACTGGTAGAGGAGAGATTTAAACTGGATGTTAGGCAGAAGTTCTTTCCAGTGAGGGTGGTGAGACACTGGCACAGGTTGCCCAGGGAGGCTGTGGCTGCTCCCTCCCTGGAGGTGGTCAAGTGCAGGTTGGATGAGGCCTTGAGTGACCTGTTCTAGTGGGAGGTGTCTTTGGCCTCTGGCGGGGGGGGTTGGAAACTGGATGATCTTTGAGGTCCCTTCCAAACTAAACCATTCTATGATTCTATGGTTCTAATGTAAAGGTCATTGCAAGGAAGACACTTAATTACAGTGGAGCCAAAACATCATTTGTAATAGTGAAGCAGGGATACTGGCTCTGCTCTCACACTGCTTTTAGAGCAGATCTGATGACTTCAGTGAAGTTCCTCAAGGACTATGAGGTATGAGAAATGCCATGCTTCTTGGTGACTGAGATGTCCTTTAACCATATCAGAAACAGCTGAGCCTGGCCCAAATCCATCTGACCTCCCTTTTGGCATCAAAGAGACAGGGCTGTGCACATGCTTCCTTTGAAGATGGAGAAAATTGGTCAGATAGGCACAGGCTGGCTTAACCAAAACTTGTGTTGCTTCTGGGGTAGCCTCCTTGATTGCTTCTACAAACTCAAGATAAATAGGATTAATGTTGGTTTGTATAAGGCTGGTAAAGGCCTGCATAACTCATGCTGGGTGAGAGGAGGATGGATTTCATTAAGAAAAGAAATTTCTAAGTTCTTACATTTTTTGATAGTATCATATACAGGAAGTAAAGCTGCCTTCAAATCATAAAATCATACAATCAAAGAAGGGCTTAGGTTGGAAGGAACCTTAGGCATCATCTACTCCAACCATCCTGGCATGGATCTGGATGTCTGCCAACTATAAACTCAACTGCTCAAAGCCTAATCTGACCTGGCCTTGAACACTCCCAGGGAGGAATCATCCACAAGCTCTCTGGGCAGCCTATCCCAGAGTCTTACCATCCTCATACTGAAAACCTTTTTCCTAAGATTCAGTCTAATCCTACTCTCCCTCAGCTTCAAACCATCCCCCCTTGTCCTATTGCTGGACATCTGTATGAAAAGTCCCTCTGCTGCCTTCCTGTAGGAGAACTGAGTGTGTACTGCTGGAATCTAATGCACCACCTTCATGCCATGTCAGCCACCAGGAGGCATTTTAACACAAACAGGTTCAGGGCTTTCTATAGCCTTGCACTAACCTGACACACATCAGAAAGTCTGAATTGTGTCACGGCTACTTCATTTGCAGGCTAAAAGCATCCTAGTGGGTTACTGGGACACAAAGCCACAGAAAATTCCTCCTTCCGCGGTATCCAGATCTCAAGCTTTTAAAGAAGTTCAACCTGAGGCTTAACTTAAATCTCTGTTTCTAGCTTTAACAGAGAGACAAAGAAACACATAGCCCAGAGGTAGATCTGATTATCCTAAACTTAGTGTATACCAAGCAGTTTCCTTAATATCTTGCCAAGTCTTGTCTCTTGGCAGACTGTCTCAAGGAAACTTTTATACTGACTTGCATTTGATACTAACCATTTTTTACCATGTCTGGAAATTTTCTTTCAAACTGTGGAAAATTTGGCTTCCCAGTCATTGCTGCCATGCACATGAATTAATGATGCTAGCAACACACCTCTCCAATTATTTCTTTTCAACCCCTCCAGTTATATTATTATTCTTATGAGAAAAGCATTTTCAAATGTGAGGAAAGGAACATTCCAAAGAGAGGACAGCATCTGATGTTTTGAGAGACAGCCAGTGTTTTTTCAGTCCCTCTGTGTAACCTTGTCCCTATAAGTAGTATGGAAGTTAGCCCAGCAAGGAAATGTTACTACACCATGAAACAGGAATGTGGAGGAGAGATGAGAATACTCCCTCACACTTCGTTTGTGTATTGTTCTTCTACCCCAAATTTACCATTTCTTGAGTCAAATGTGTGCTGAACATCAGGATAAAACTACAGTGAGGGAAAGAGATCTGGCATTCAGGGGGAATTTGATTAGTGGGAGAAATAACACCAATATTCTTTCTCTGTATGCTGGATCATCACTTGCATATATATGTATCAATATAGATAATGCATATGAAATATAGTCTATATATGTACATAGTATTTGCTGCTGTGAGAAGGGAAACTTCACAGCATGAATTTTGCTGACATTTTGTAGTATTTTCTTGAATTACCGCAGAGGTAGCTTATATGCAGGAAAAGCAGAAGCAGAAAAGCATCAGTTCACAGTACCTTATGTTTGTTCTCATGATGCCTTCACATGCTTTTTCTCTTCTAAAATACTTTACAAGGCTCAGCCTATGCCTCTGCCAGGTGAGGGGAGGCTGCTCTTTGGGCAAGCTGCTGTGGCAGAGGATTTGCTCATGCACAGAGCCCCCTGAGCTTCAGCTGCTCTACTGCCGACAGCCTGCTGGTGGACTCAAGGCCACCTCCCCTCGGCAGAGATGCCTTTACAGGTATGTTGAAGCAGATAGATTTGCCATGAAATTGGCTGAAGGAATCGTTTCCATGATTTGTATCACACAGAATAGGGTGAGGTGTGGTTTCAAAGGCATTTGGCTTTCCTTTGCTGCACTGCAGTTCATTCGGCTGCTGCTTATCAAGCTGTTTGGAATGTTATTCGTTGCCTCCATGTGGGAATAAATACACTGCAGATGATAAAATGTCAGAGTACTCTCCTGGCTACATTTGCAGCATAGAAATTAAGTTCAGTTGCTTTTACACAAACACTTATTGCTGCTTAAGAGAGACTTGCTTGCTGGGCAGCTGCCACTTCAGAAGGACACTAGTCTTCCCTAGGCTACGTGTCTGATTTGCTTGCCCCATGAGGAAACCTCCAATAATTCAAGGTCCACTGCAGATCTTTCATATTAGCAGAAAAGAAGAATGTTTTATGTGAAGGGAGGTCTGGTTTACAACATCTGGCAAGCAGGAACAGAGCACATCCAAAAAAGGTCAGCTGTACTTGCGGAATGTCTTCTATGTAATTTAAATACTCATACCACACTTATCTTCACTCAAAGTTGGGCTATTGCATACAAAGTAATTTCCCCTCTCTCCCCCCACAAAAAAAGAAAAAAAAAAAATCCATGTTCCTCTGCCTTTTGGTGTTCTCATCCTCTGTAAACATGCACACGTGCTTGCACGGACTACCAGATACCATCAGCTGCTACTCAGTCCTGTGTAGGACCGAAACAGCAAACAGCCTGCAGATGTACGATTCAAACTATCTCAGCTCAGCAAATTAATGTACCCTCCTGCTTTCTGTCAAAGTTCAAAATCCTATCAGCTGACATATTTTCATATATTGCTCTTAAAAACTGTTCATCCAAACCAGGTAGAATTTTAAGCCTGTTTTTGGCAACCCCTGTGCTGCCAGTGGAAAACACACAGATACGAAGGAGGACTCCAAATGAAAAAAAGCTGGAAGCAAGGACTTATTCCTCGTGGTAAACGACTTCCCGGCAGCACAGAGCTCTCAGTTCAAATGTTGATCCAAGAGTTAAAAGGAACAGTTTGAAAACTCTCTGATGTCTGTGACAGGATAACAAGATAGAACAAGAACAAATTCAGCTAAGGCAGACCATGCTGTACAGTCCTTTCAACCGCAGAAAAGCAAAGCGAAGAGGAAAACTTGGAGGTGGCAATGCAAGCTCCTCAGCTTTCAGCTTCGGCACTGAATTATCTGCCTGCTTCATTTAATGAAGGAAGAGTGTCCTGGTGAGATTTGTGCATTTCTTACAAGCTATTAAACCCATTGGTGAAAATAAAAATAAAAATACCCCCCCCCCCCAATCCATGAAATCATAAGAAGCTTGTATTACTCACCATCCTGTTGTGCCAAGATAACCGAGGGTTGAAACACGGCAAGAATGAGCAAAGCTACTTTTTGCACAAAGCTCATCATGTCTAAATATTAGACATGAGACTCTCTGTGCAAAAATAAAAATGGGAGGGGGGGTGGGGGGAGAGAAAGAAAAGAAAAAAATCTATTCAAATTAGCAACATCGGTTGTTCCCTGCCCTTCCAGCACCGGGCCATGTACAGAACTCAGCCACAAGCATTCCCCAGCTTTGGCCTTAAATAGGAAAAAAATTGGCTTACTTTACTTTTCCACCCCCTTTACTGAAACATGAGAAGAGGACCCATCCCCTAACAGTAAATGAATGATTAATATTTCTCTTGGCTTTACAGGAGAAGAAAGTCAACTAAAGAAGACACACAGCACATCTGGAACTTTAAAGAAGACACACAGCACATCTGGAACTTTTTTATGAAATGCACACTGTGAGTGTGTGTGAGAGGAGTAGTTAGTGTGTGCTGCATGTCAGATACGTGCACATGGGAAAAAAACCAAAGGATTCCTGTAGGAAAGCCTCTGTGGAAAAGCATTTTTTTTATAAGTTAATTAGGAGTCAACGGCTCCAGCCCAAAGAGGACTTGAAATTCTTAGTGCTCCTTTACAAAGATAAAAGATGAATACCTAATGTGGCTGAGACAATCACTGAAGTGGAAGAGCAAACCTGGATGTTTCTGCTGGTAAGGAAACCAGAGGTAAGGAAAGGGAGACCTGAAAACCACAACATTTTGGTTCCACAGTGCTTTTCTCCTAATGTCTGCCTCACACCATAATTTTGTGAGACCTGGGGACAAAGCAAACCTGAAAAAAAAAAAAAAAAAGCCCCAAACCCAAAAACCTCAAACCGAAGAAAGCAAGGTCCCAAATCAGAAGCACTGATCTCTCAAAGGAAAACTTTTCAAATAATTCAGTTTGTTGCTGTCATTACAACATTTGAAAGGAATGCAGGACAAGTACCACTTTTTTTCTTTACCATGTTCTCCTCTAACTAGAAGGTACAGCAGGCAAAGACCTTGAGACTACTGATCCCTATCAAACCTACTTCTTTGTTCCACGTGAAACTTTACTGAAAACAGGATCAGGACACCCAGGACAGGACAAGAAGTACACTTTATTTCCAAATAAGAAAGTTTTGCTATGAATGCAGTGTTGCTTTAAGTACAAGTTTGGGAGACTCCAAAGGGAATACAGAAAGCTGTCACAGTGAGCATCTCTGCTAAGATCATGACCAAAACGGATTGCTACTCTCAGTCGATTAACTTGATCCAAGTCGTTAGCTGCAGGAGTGCTCATTCATTCGTTCTTAAGTGTTGCTGAGATTACAGTGACCCAGGGAGCCCTCCCTGTTAGTGACCCAGGGAACCATCCTTCCTATCGATAAATTGATTAGTGTCCTCAACTGTCATTCCAAAAAAGGGACACATATCTCTGAATGCATAGCAAAACAAAAGCAGCTTGATGCTATTTTTTTTTTTTTAATCTTTGGCCTCATATCAAAACTGATTTATCTGAAATTCATCTTCACTTAAACTGGAAAGATCTTTTCTGCAGTGGTGACCTTAGGGGAAAAATCTTGAAGCAAGTGCTAAGAGACCTTAAATAATTTGATGCCACTTTCAATGCACCCTGAGACTCTCTTCTGTGCCATTTAACACCCACGAGGTATTCATGGCTTGATACATTTCAAGGGACTTGCACACCAATTTTTCTTTTGCACAAATTAAATATTTCCCTATTTTACATGTTGTCTGTGTTGTCACAGTGAAATTATTTCATGCAGTTTGTGTTTTTCCTGTGCAGTATCATACTAGTTAGAGGCTATTTGGATCATGAACTTCCAAGTAGCTACAATCAACAACCAGACAACCACCACTTATTGAGCTGTCCTACAAAGTAAACTAAAAATACTTACATTTTTTATGCATGGATATGTAAGTTTTTTTTTCCTCAGGACATAAATAAGAACCACAATACCTAATAATACCTGGATTGATTTTTTTTTTCTTTCTTTCTTCAAAGGTTTGCACAAACAGACCAAAGACTGGATCTAAACCATTCTCAGCTATGGTTAATTAAACTAAATTAACTTTTTATCAAAGTGGTCTGCAGATGACATTTTATTGTCACTCTCCTGTAGGAATGCCTACCTGCTCAGCACAGTAATTGTTTAATTTCCATAAAGCTTAATCAAAGTTACATAGTGCCCACATTCAGATGGCCAAAGGAAAACTAAGACAAATTTGATGACGGTGTTTGACTTAAAGCCACTTTCATATTGAATTCTATATTTTTTCCAGCCCATTTGGCCATAATAAACATTTATCTACATTTCTTATGTTTATCCTTTCAAAAGAAGGAAGATCCTTAGTGACTCCCTTAAAATCACTAACACTCCTCTGAAATTTTTACAGAACAAGACATGACTAAGATTTAAACACTCACAACAGTTCTGGTCTGTACACCCTGGATGTTAAATGAGTCTCTAACTAGATTATGAACCAAGACTCATCCATGACACCTACTTTTTCCCACAGTCATTGGAGCATTAACCTGTTTGTTTGCATTTGTGCAGAAATGAATCCTGAGGTTTATGTGTAGAAGCATAATCAATATCGCTTAATGGTTACATTCCATAAAGACCAAAACAACCTATGGACCTTATTTTCCTTGGGCACTGCAGCCTATTTGCTGAGGTTCAGTAAATCGTGTATGTCAGCTCAGCTACCCTGGAATTTCTCATTAGTGCTACCTTCACATAGTGGTGGTTGTAGAACTGATTCTATAATACTAGTGTGGCACAAATGCTGTTTTCCATCATGAGTCAATTCTTTCTGACTGGACATTCACAAGTTTTCTTTCCTTTAGTTGCCTGGGCTGGACAGACTGGCACTCAACTTCCCTTGAATATTCAGTGGACACTTTATGACTCAATCTTGCCTTTTGATAACCTGTTCACAGAAGCAGTTGTCCTAGAAAACCATCTGTATTGATTCTTGAGTCTTGGAGGCAGTTTTGGAGTATTAAGGAGCAGCTCTTGGTTAACACTTAGCTTTCCCAGGGATGTAGCATCCTGGCATCTGGACTGAACTGTAAGAAGGTTCTCACATTGCAATTGGAGCATTTTGCACAGAGGGACCTGGAATAATAGGAGTTTAATAATAAGAGTTATTAAAGGCATTTGCACTTCAGCACAGATATCATGAAAGGTGCATAGAACAAAACTACCTCTGCCTCAGGTGACTGGAGCCCTTATGATGCTCCTGCACTTTGGGATTTTGTCTATATGTTTGAGTCTTGTGGTTAGTGACATCCTGCCTTAGAAAGACAAATGGAAGACACACTTTTACATGTTCATCAGGTGACCTCGGGTCCCCCTTCACAAAAGGCCAGTCCTTAACTGAATGATCCAGGTGTTACTTTGACAGTTCCCCAATTTCTCACCGTAAGAACAAACCAGAAGCTATCCCTTGTGTCCAAGAGAGTTTAATCTTCAGGAGTTTTACACATGATTATCCCTGTGTCAGGAACAAAATATATATATATATATATATTTTTTTTTTTGGTGGATTTTAATGACAGAATCAGAGAAACATTCCAGTTGGAAAAGCCCCTCAGGATCACCAAGTCTATCCAAGAACCCTACTCCACAAGGTTCACCCTAAACCATATCCCCAGGCACCACATCCAAATGACTTTCAAACCCATCCAGGATTGGTGACTTAACTGCCTCCTTGTGCAGCTCATTCCAATGCCTGACCACTCTTGCTGCAAAAAAATATTTCATAATGTCCAATCTAAACCCACCCAGTTGCAGCTTGAGGACATTCCATCTTGTTCTATCAGTAACCACCTGTGAGAAGAGACCAGCAACAGCCTCTCCAGAAGGTCCTTTCAGGTAGTTATAGTCAGCAATGAGGTCTTCCCTCAGCCTCCTCTTTTTTATACTAACCAGCCTCAGTTGCTTCAGTTGCACTTCATAAGATTTATTCTCCAGGCCCTTCTACAGCTTCCTTGCCCTCCACTGGCTCCAGCACCTCCACATCCCTCTTGTAATGGGGTGCCTAAAACTGAACACAATACTCGAGGTGTGGCCTCACCAGAGCAGACTACAAGGACAGTAAAGAACCTCGGAATTAAAGAAGGAGTGTAAAGGCTTGCAGAAATAAAATACAGCATATACTGCACAGCAAATGGTGACCAAAAGCACAACAAGAGAATTAAAAACAACAAAACATTTAAATGCTTCATTGAGATAAATGTAAATAAATTTTTTTGGGGGTCCAAATGGTACCTAATGAATCAACAGCTGTAAGATGCATCTATGGAATTGTTTTCTCTTAAAGCCCACTTGTTAAAGTATTTGATGTGGAAAAAAAGCTGAATCTAGAGCCTCTAGAAAATCACTCCCCATGCACTTCAACCATTCCTGTCCATGAAGTAATGTAAACCATGAATGACATCTTAATGGGCAATTACAGAAATTAAGGTGGTCAGGTCCATGAAATTGTTTCATTCTTCCACCTTTCCATTTTCACTGAAACAATTTCCTAAGACAATGTGAAGTCAGCTGCAGAGACAACCTCTCATTCACATGTGCTCTCTTTTCACCTCCAATGCTTTTCACAAGTGAAAAACCACTTCTTTTTGCAGAAAACTGCTGGGCAGATTAAATAAAAATCCTTCATCTGAGTCATGTTGGGAACAACCGTTGCAGCACAGCTGTGAGGGCTCTTAAGGCAGAGCCAACATGATGACTGCATTCTGGTGAAGCAGACAGCACCCACCGCATTTTCTCTTCACAGCAGGAGGGACAGCAAGCCAAAAGGGTTTAAAATGACCTCTGGGTGTACTGAATGCTGGGGAATTCAAAGCTTAGGGTCAGGGAGTGGCTTTTCTGTACTGAACACGCACCTACTCTGGTCGCCAGTGATGGAAACTGTTAATTTAGGACACTGGCCCAGCGCCTGTCTGAGGATGCTCCTCCTTTCCACAGAGGTGTCAAAATCATTTTGCAAGGAAACAGTTCTTCTTGTCTCTAATACAGATTTCCAATGTGCAAGCGAAAAAAAAACCCAGACTCTCCCTTTTAAAGAAATACCACAGTCCTATCCACCTAAGAAAGTACTTCATAAAGTGGCTAGGGGACTTGGTGGCAGGACAATGATTTGTAAAGCCTTTTCTGATCTGCAGCTTATGGTTGTTGGACATTAAAATGACATGAGATGGAAGAAAATAGTTATCAGTGTAAGAACAAAACTGGTTGTGAATTTGTATCTATGTTAGTTTTACACAACTTCCAAAGAGTCATGTTTTGCTGTAACGAAACCTCTTCAATCCATCAGAAGAACAAGCTGAGAAGAAGAAATTGTCATTAAAAATAGGTTATGCTTTCTACCATGGAGTTTGTGTAGAAAGTGGAGGTGGCACCATGCAAATCAAAAAAAGTCACTTTGTTGGTAAGGCTCAAGGACCAGCTGCTGTCTCTGTTGGCCCTCGGAGAGCACACATAGGATACGGCAGGCTCAAGTGCACTGTACTTGAGCTGTGCTTTATATGGGACCTCATCTCACAAAGGTTGTAGCTTCCAAGCTTCAGCAGTAGCAATCCACTACATTTCATGGACTTTTTTTTTGGTCTTTTTAAACAATAACAAAAAGGAACAATGAGTCTAAGATACTGCTGTTCTAATGAGGGAATGAGTATTCTTGCTTGAGTTTACTAAAGAAAAACAAAAGGCCCTCCGTGCTCAGATGACTCATCCTTAGAAAAAAAAACAAACAACAAAAACCAAAGCAGAAAAGAGAAGAAGACAGGGATTAAATGTTTTAACTCTTGATCTGTTCAGTATTAACATGATTGGAAGCAACAGAAATTACCAAGGCAAAAGAATATTTTTTTTTAAAAGAATGCCTCTATTCTTAAATGAAGGCTGCTGCAGATGTGCAAGTAGGTCAGAGAATGTGGCAATGTGAGAGGCTTCCACTAGAAAATGAAATCCCAGTCTGAAAAAAACAGAACACACCATGAAGTAGCAATCTTCAGGAGTCATGTCAAGCCCGTTTTGGCTGGGAGATGGGATGAGGCAGGTATGACGTTCTCCTCTGGATTGTGAGAGCTCCATGTGTCCCAAAGAGCACACTGATTTCCTAGAATGGACAAACAGCATCCAGCTGCTTTCCTGGGAGGAGGAGGAGGAGGGGAAGTGTACCAAGCTGGGGCCAGCCCTGCTGCTGCTCGCATGAGTGGGTGGGTGGCCTGCAAGGCTGACTGCAAGGGTTCTCTCAACATGTACTTTATGGGATTTCTTCTGATCTGTGACCTCCTGTCGCATTCTTTTCTCTGCCGTTGACCCCAGTATGTTGTCACAGAGCTCATCGTACATCTACTGCTGGAAAGTGGCAGCAATTACAAATTGATCTGTCCAGTCTCATGCATTGAAGAACAACTTTGGAGAAGCAGGCCTGGAGGCTTTCAAATACCAAGTGACTGTTTAATCACAGAATCACAGAAACATCCAAGTTGGAAAGGACCCAAAGGACAACCAAGTCCAACCTATAACCCTACTTCACAGGATACACCTTAAACCATATCCCTAAGCATGTTCTTAGGATGGGGTTCACAGATTTACAGATTGCTTTAGGTTGGAAGGGACTTCAAAAGGTCATCTAGTCCAGTCACCCCGGGACCTTAGTTTAGAGGAATGGATTGATCTATTGTGCTTTCCAAAGGTAGCTTTCAAAGTTCCTTTTGTCACCCTGGACACTCTGAGGTGAGCTCCTTTTGTTGCCCTGGACACCCTGAGGTGTCCTTGCTCCAAACTGCAAGGAGTTTGGACAAGATGGCCTTTGAGGGTCTCTTCTGTAAATCTGTGAATCCTGTCCTAAGAAGACTAAATAGACACTTGATATTTGAAAGCCTCCAAGTCACAGGATCACAGGATGTTAGGGATTGGAAGTGACCTCTGGAGATCATCAGGTCCAACCCTCCCTGCCAGAGCAGAACCATAATCTAATGCAGGTCACTCAGGAATGCGTTCGGGCAGGGCTTGAAAGTCTCCAGAGAAGAAAACTTCATAACGTCTCTGGGAAGCCTGTTCCACTGCTTCGTGCCTTACAGTAAAGAAGCTCTACCTCACCTTGGGGTGGATTTTCCTGTGCTGTGGTTTACCTGATGTATTAATAACATCAGGTTTAATGGCAGATAAAGAAGATATTAAAAAGCCACATTATAAATAGGTTTGTAGCTATACTACTGACCTGAACTCATTTTATGGTTAACTTCTATATGGGATTGCAGGTTTGCTCAAGATACAGCAGTTTTATGTCAGCAAAAGCTGTTTGGGTTATGATAGGCAAGCCTGGAAAAGCTCTGATAGATACTTCATGTAAAAAGATGCCACAAAAGCAGCAATAACAAAATTGTGGTGGACTCTGGTGACCAAGTTGAAGTTAGGAAGAATCATCTAAAAAACAAAAAAAATGGTAGCAATATAATTACATATACTCAAATAATTTATGCTAATTCACTTGATTTAAGCTATTCTGTGAATCACAAAATTGTTACGCCTAACTTGGAATCTATTTAAGTCTTTGTATCCTAAAGGTAATGGATGTAGTTCTATGCAAACAATTGTGTCTCATGGAAAAGTGGAAATATATGTGGTAGCAAAAGATATCCACTGGAACAATAAAACTATTGTGGACAAGGGCAGAGTCCTGCACCTGGGGAGGAATAATAAACTGCACCAGTACAGGCTGGAAGGTGATCTGCTGAAGAGCAGCCCTGTGGAGAGGGACCTGGGAGTGCTGGTGGATAACATCTATGGCCAAGAAGGCAAATGGGATATTGGGCTGTATTAAGAGTGTGTCCAGCAGATCAAGGGAGGTTCTTTTCTGCCTCTATTCTGCCCTGGTGAGATTCTATCTTGAATACTGCATTCAGTTTTGGGCTCCCCAGCTTAAGAGGGACATGGATCTTCTGGAGAGAGTCCAGCAGAGGGCTGAAAGGATGGTTAGGGGACTGGAGCACTGCTGTATAGGGTTAACACTCCTGGGGGAGTGACCCTGAACCTGACCCTAGGGGTCTCGGCCCCTCCTCAGGGGTGGGCCACACTCCAGGTGATGGTTAGCCCACTCCCCCCACTTCCTGTGGTATAAAAGACAGGAGTTCTCCTGTCTCTTCCTCTTTTTTCGCCCTCTTTCTCCCTACCTGCGTTCACGAACACACACACACACTGATACTGCATACCAGCCACGAGGCAGAGACACCATCACACTACTCGGGTTGTATCCATCCCTGTTTTGTATTTTGCTGTTTTCCCTTCCTTATCCTTTGTAAACTCCCCTACCTCCAATCCCTTTTTCTAAGTTATTGTTAAACTTTTCCTTTTTAACTTCCAAATCGAGTGAGATTGATTTATTGGGGTGTCCCTACCTTTTATCTCTCTCCCTGTCTTTTGGGGAAAGGAAGGGGAGGAGGGGAGGGCACTCTATAAATTCTATAAATTGTCATTGGGTCTACCAAATTTATAAGAGTCTCTGGGAACCTGCATTTGAACCCAAGACAACTGCCTTATGAGGAGAGGCTGAGGAACCTGGGCCTGTTTAGTCTGGAGAAGTCTGAGAGGGGATTTAATCAATGTTTATAAATATCTGGGGGCTGGGGGTCAGGAGGGGAGGGACAGGCTCTGCTCACTTGCTCCCTATGATAGGACAAGAAGCAATGGATGTAAGCTGCAGCACAGGAGGTTCCACCTCAGCATGAGGAAGAACTTCTTTACTGTAAGGGTGATAGAGCACTGGGACAGGCTCCCCAGAGAGGTTGTGGAGTCTCTTTCTCTGGAGACATTCAAGACCTATCTGGATGTGTTCCTGTGTGACATGAGCTAGATTGTATGGTCCTGCTCTGGCAGGGGGTTGGACTGGATGATCTCTTTGGGTCTCTTCCAACCCCTGACATCCTGTGATCCTGTGATTTATTTATCATTTTTATTAATGAACAGTTTTGTGGTGTGACATCTCACTGTTTAATCTAAGAATGCATTCTTTTCAGCAGATCCTTTTCTACACACGTGGAAATACAGGAAAGTGCTAATTAGATGCAGAGTTAATTAAATCCACATTTGAAGATGATAAACATCCTGTTCTGAAAGGGCAGAACAATGAATAGTCTGCTATGAACACAATGGGAAAAGCAGAAGCACAAGGCTGGGGCTGTGATTACAGAAAAGTACCACAGTCATGATTTTGAGAGCAGAGAGTATGTCTTTAAATGAAACTCAGCATCTGACTCCACCTTGCCAGCCTCAGCTGAACTCTCTGCCCTCAAGGGGATACTCCACCAAACTCTTGCTAGAGATCGGTCAAGCTCCAGGACCCACACTATCGAAGAAATCTTGCATGCAGACAATTGAAAGCAGCAGCAGCAGTGGAAAGAATCACTCAGTGAATGCCACTGTATCTGATTAGTATTTATTTTAGCCTTAGAGATCTGCTCTGGGTCATTCTTTCCTGATGGCAGCAGGGAGTTGTTTAGTGCAGTGCAGTGCTCAGACGGTTCAGTAGGTCACAGAGTCACAGAACGTTAGATGTTGGAAGGGACCTCCAGAGATCATTGAGTCCAAACCCTGCCAAGGCAGGATCCCCTAGGGTAGCTCACACAAGAATGCATCCAGGAGGGTTTTGAAAGTCTCCAGAGAAGGAGACTCCACAACTTCTTGGGACAGCCTTTTCCAGAACTCTGTCACCCTCACTGTGAAGAAGTTTCTCCTCATGTTGAGGTGAAACTTTCTCTCTTCCAGCTTGCAGCTGTTGCTCCTTGTCTTATTGCTGCTGACCACTGAAAAGTGGTTGGCCCCATCCACTTGACACCAGCCCTCAGATATGTGTATATATTGATCAGGTCTCCTCTCAGTCTTCCCCAAACTAAACAACCCCAGATTTCAGAAGAGAAGATATTGCAGGAGAGATGAAAGGTGTCAACTGCAAATAGATCCCCATCTGGGAAGAGAGGAGGAGTCAAATGATGAGGTGCTTGAATGTGTCCAGAGAAGGGCAGCAAGGCTGGTGAGGGGGCTGGAGCACAGCCCTGTGAGGAGAGGCTGAGGGAGCTGGGGGTGTTCAGCCTGGAGAAGAGGAGGCTCAGGGGAGATCTCGTTGCTCTCTGCAGCTATCTGAACAGAGGTTGTGGTTAGGTGGAGGTTGGTCTGTTTTGCCAGGCAACCAGTGACAGAACAAGAGAACACAGCCTGGAACTGAACCAGGGCAGGTTCACACTGGATGTTAGGAAGAAATTCATCACGGAAAGAGTGATTGGCATTGGAATGGGCTGCCCGGGGGGATGGTGGACTCTCCATCCCAGGAGGTGTTTTAAAAGAGGGTGAATGAGGCACTAAGTGCCATGGTTTAGTTAATTAGAAGATGTTAGGTTATAGGTTGGACTTAATGATCTCAAATGTCTTTTCCAACCTGATTAATTCTGATCCTGCTTCTGAACTCTGCATCTCATGATATGCCAACTCCCAGCACACCACTCAGCACCTCCTATCCCTGCCTCCTGCTTGTTCCCAAGGCCAGCAGCACAAACAGCTGTGGGGAATTTCTGAAACAAACGGACACGTAGGCAGGATTGAAAATCTGACCTGCTATTATGGAACTCTCAAGCTCTTTGCACAGCAGAGAATTAAGTCTGTTTCCATTCCCAGAGCTTCTGCTGCTGGTTTTGATTTAGAAATTGCACTTCCTAATTTCTGAAGGTCAGGGGGTCAGGGTTGTTATTCTATCTTTCCCATAAGCTGCCTTGCTGTGCCTCTTTATGTTTTGCCATTGTGAACAAAACCGCTGCATACTTTTACTTTTCCAGCTCCCGAGATCTCACCCATGACCATTCTCACTGCTCAGAAAGTGGAGGAAAGACTGAGTAAGGGAATGTCAAAATGGTGAATTGCTTTACATCCACACACCATCTCCAAATCTCTGAGAACTTTATATCTAGAGTGGCATCTCCATATGAAACAAATGGGAAAATACAGCATACAGAAGAGACAATATGTTCTAAACATGTGGAATAAAGATATGAGCAGAATCTTGGTCCTGATCTGGTGATGTATTTAATAAATCATAGTGTATGGAGGTGGTCACATACCTCAAATTTGTTCCTTGTCATCCAAATCATATTTATCATTACTTCATAGAATCATAATTAGCATTAACATCAAACTCTCGGTACCTTTGTGCCACCAGCAAGTGAAACAGTAAATCCTTCTGAATTTTTTTCCTGCTAATTTGTTAGTCCTCTGCCAATGCCCAGATAGTGCAGATCACCAGGTTCAGAACATTCAGCAATGTGCCACTGTGGCCAAGAAAGCCAATGGCATCTTAGGGTGCATCAGGAAAAGTGTGGCCAGCACATCTAGGGAGATTCTTCTCCGCTAATATGTCCTGGTGAGACCACACCTGGAATACTGTGTCCAGTTTGGGGCTCCCCATTTCAGGAGAGACAGGGACCTGCTGGAGAGAGTCCAGTGGAAAGCCACATAGATGACTTGAGCATCTCCCCTATGAAGAGAGACTGAGAGCCCTGGTGCTGTTTAGTCTGGAGAAGAGAAGACTAAGAGGAGATCTGATCCAGGTGTACAAATATCTGAGGGGTGGGTGTCAAATGGCTGGAGCCAATCTCTTTTTGATGGTCAGCAGCAATAAGACAAGGAGCAACAGATACAAACTGTCACAGAGAAGGTTTCACCTCAGCATGAGGAGAAACTTCTTTACAGTGAGGGTGACAGAGCCCTGGAACAGGCTGCCCAGAGAGGTTGTGGAGTCTCCTTCTCTGGATACTTTCAAAACCCTCCTGGATGCATTCCTGTGTGAACTACCCTAGGGGATCCTGCCTTGGCAGGGGGGTTGGATTCGATGACCTCTGGAGGTCACTTCCAACCTCTAACATTCTGTGATTCTGCAAACTTCAACAGTTTTGGCTGCTCTTCTGAAGAAAAAGAAGATAGTTCAGAATAGGCACAAATTGCTGAAAATGCTTTCAATTAACATTCTTATGATGGTTAGCACCTCTAAAAATCTAGAGAGAGCTGTACTGCTGTTGATGCATTTGTTCCAAGATAAATCAGGCATTGCAATGCAAAAGCTACCAACAAACTTAACAGATTTTGCTGATTGCTAAAACAAATTTCAACACAAATGGTGTTTGTTTTTTGGCTTTTCTTTCCCCTCACATCTGTTCTGTTCTTCTCGGTATTGGAGTTCCTTCCATTTCTGCAATGAAGGGTCACTGCCTTAGGGAAACAACAAGAAAAAGAAGGATCTTGCTTGATGCTTTCTATTGGTGTCTGTTCTATTGCTTTTCAGCCTGGAGTGATCTGAGGTTTCACAGCAGCCTTCTGTGGGTGCCTGCACGCATGTTTGCCTGGGTGAGACACAGATTTTGGAGAACAGTGTGGTACAGCACAAACAAGCTGCAGGTTATTAATTATGGAAAAAATTACTGGCAAGCATATTTACTTGTTCCACCTGGCAATACAGAATACAAGATCCTTCCCTTTCTAAAGGCCATGCAGCTTTCTCTTACACACCCTTCAAACACACATCCAAGTGGCAAAGTGCCCAGCTCCAGGACCTGGGGGATGGAAAGCAAAAGACCTGCCAAGGGCTGCTGGGTGGGTGCAGGAATGCACAGAAACACCTTGAAATGTTAGTGGAAGAAGGGGAACAATCTTGCCATGTGCTGCAACAGGTTACAGCATGATACAGCTTGGTTGTGAGACCTTTGTGCTCTCATCTGGATAAGAGGAGGTTGTGGGGAGACCTCATTGCACTCTCCAACTATCTGACAGGAGTTGGAGTCTTTTCTAATATATCAGGTGACAGAATGAGAGGAAATGAAATTGTGCCAAGGGAGATTTAGGTTGGATATTAGGAAAAAACTTCTTCACTTCAGGTATTGGAACAGATGGCCCAGGGCAGTGGTGGAGTCACTGTTCCTGAAGGTGTTCAAGAAACAAGTGGACATGGTGCTCTGTGCTGTGGTTTAATGGCCATGGTGGTCCTAGGTTGATGGATGGACTCAATGATCTTAGAGGTTCTTTCCAAGCAAAACAAGCCTGTGATTCTGTGATCCTATGGTTATAGTCATCTTCTGTGTAAAATGGCGAAGAGTATGGGGAGTCATGGGTTTAAACTGGCAGAAGGGAGATTTAAACTGGATGTTACGAAGAAGTTCCTTCCAGTAAGGGTGGTGAAACACTGGCACCCAGGGAGGCTGTGGATGCTCCCTCCCTGGAGGTGTTCAAGACCAGGTTGAATGAGGCCTTGAGCAACCTGTTTTAGTGGGAGTTGTCCCTGCCTCTGGCAGGGGGTTGGAACTGGATGATCTTTGAGGTCCCTTCTCTCATGGTAGCCCTGATAGGCTGAAATAGTCTCATACATGTCCTGGCTTGCCCAGGCGTATTTTTCTGATGTCTCTCTTCTGTTCTGGGGAAAAACACCTGTGGAAAAGAGAACAAAGAATGCAGAGCCACTGAGTCTAAGGACTCTGGCCTGCCCAGACTTGTTTACATGCTGTGGTAAACAAGGTACACACACTTAGCTTGTGCTTGCCCTGTGCAAGGCCTATGCTTTTCCCAAATTTAGGTAAAGCAAGCCTATGGTTTCACCTAATATGGTCAGGCTTGGCTGACTGCCATTCTCATTGGCTATTCTGTGTCCAAAGGCACATTAACCTTGGGCCATATTGATAAAAGAAATTTAACAGGTAACACAATGTGCTCTGCCATTGTATTTGTGCCTGCTGTTGCCTGCTGCTATTGCTCACTGCCTCAGTGCATCCTGAATTGCCTGGAAACTGCCTGCCTTGAGTTTACCAGGAACAGCCTCTAAATGCCTCCATGTGAGTGGCCTGCATAGCCAGTGTGACATCGTGCTAAGACTGCACATCACAAGACATCCTGCCTACACCTGAGAGGCTCCTGCCAAGACAGGAAGTGCTGGAGACACACAGATCATCCAGAGGAACAAAGATATAAGGTCAGAGATCGTCTGTCTCCTTTCCCAGCAGTCCATGGAGCCTGGGAAGAATCAGAAGTCTTTGTGGCTGATAAGTAACAGAATTCCCTGAAAGCCTCTGGGTACTGTCTGAAGCTGTAGCTAGCCCTACAAATTGGGAAATAATATTTTGTGAGTAAATACTTAAAACCTCTTGTGCTTCACCTTTGCCTTCTGCCATAAGCAGAAAGAAGCTCCTTGAGTCCATCTAGTGGGTAAGCAGTACATTGACTGCAAGCAGCACCTGGCTGCAAGAACATGCTCTTCCAGTTCAATAACTGTTGGGGTCCGGAGGCTGACGAGAGGCGAGATCGGGGTACTGACGAGTCGACTCTGTAGCTGCTATGCATCAGTGCGTTTTATTAAGGCGATACAGCGGTTTATATAGTCCTCAGAGGAGGTGTGCACAACCAGCCTGGGGCTGGCAGAAGTGGACAGTACAGATTGGCCCCAAGCCACGTGCAGGGTGCAGATAGGTTACCCTTATGAAAACAGCCCGTGGTCCCACCTCAGGGGGCTGGCAGGGTCAGCCCCCTGGAGCTGTGTCCACCCCTAGGGGCTGGCAGATTCCATCCCCTATCAGGTGTGCGTGGGTTGCTCAGCCTAACAGCCTAGCTTCCTTGGGGCTGGCTGGGCTCCAAGGACATTTCCCATCACAAGTTCTCATGTTTACAGCTCACGCTCCGCTGCGGGAGAAATTCTCCCACAAATTACTGCTTATGTATTTTTGCAAGTTATTTCAAGATCCTATGTTATTGTCTGTGTAAAGGTTCCATGACCGTGTGAAGAACCCATTAGTATTAAAATTAGTGGTCAGGGTGGCGAGAGTCCTGAGTATCAAAAATTAATAAACAATATTAATTTTGGAAAATATCATCCCACAATTAATTTGTTACCCCTTCATCATACCTTCCCACCTAAACCATTCTCTGATTCTATGACTTATATGTGTGTTATGCTATTGCTGGCAATGTAGACTTCACTATTATTTTATTTTCACAGCCAATGATCTAATTTGTCTCATTAACATATTCCAATTAACCTCAAACCAGCACAACAATGAGCAAGCCAGTTTTAATCTATTCATGCTGAGCTAATAACACCTCCCAGGGGAAAAATAGCTACTAGTCCATCTCAGAAACAATGCATCTGGCTCTTTCTGGAACTGATTTTGAGGTCCTGATATGTTGATATTTTTTAGGCCAACAGGAAATGTTGAAGATTCCTTTATAGAATAAACCATAAGTACCAAACACATAGATGCTCATTATGGAACTGCTAAAGCAGATATGAATGACATCCATAGACATGTCCAGGTCATATTGATGAACTGAATGGTGGATAAGAGGCATAAACAAGCAAGAATTTGGCTCTGTTTTCCATTTCTGTGGAAGTGTCAGGCAAAAATGGCACATGAAAGGAATAATAAGAAGTCTCTCACAGAGTCATCCCTGCCATTTCAGGAATGGCTGTAGTAAATGATGTTGGATGGAGAAAAAACATGAGGAGAGTCTCTATTCTATGACTGTGCACTCTTTTCAATGAGCTGCACAGCACATAAGCCAGGCCCTGAAGATGTCAAACACAGCACAAACATCACGGCCCCAGCGTGTCAGTACCAAGAGGCTTTCCACATTCCTTACCCTTGAAGCGCTTTTCACTTCCCAAGTTACACTTAAGCATATTGAGGCTTGCTTCACCTCCTTGGGGATCCAGGTTCAAATCCATCCAAACCATGCCTTGTCAGGCACAAAAAACCCTCTAGCCCAAAACCAAACTCCCGAACAAACAAACTTCACATCACAGTGTCCACCTGGAGACCAGTGTTAAGTGCCATCTCTCAGGGGTCAGTGTCGGGACCAGTGCTGTTCAACGTCTTTGTCAGTGACATGGACAGAGGAATCGAGTGCACCCTCAGCAAGTCTGCAGGTGACACCAAACTGTGCAGCACAGTCAACTTGCTAAAAGGAAGGGATCCATCCAGAGGGACCTGGACAGGTTGGAGAGGTGGGCCCAGGCCAACCTCATGACATTCAACATTGCCAAGTATAAGGTCTTGCACCTAGGTTGGCACAATCTCAAGCACAGATCCAAGCTGGGTGGCAAATGGCTGAGAGTAGCCCTGGGGGAAAATGCCCTGGAGGTCTGGGTTGATGAAAAGCTCAACATGAGCCAGCAGTGTGAGTGCAGCCCAGACAGCAACTGTGTGCTGGGCTGCAGCAAGAGCAGTGTGGCCAAGAGGCAAGGGAGGGGATTCTGCCCCTTTACTCTGCTCTCCTGAGACCCCACCTGGAGTACTGTGTGCAGTTCTGTAGCCCCCAACACAAGAAGGACATGGAACTGTTGGAGAGAGTCCAGAGTTGGCCACCAAGATGCTCAGAGGGCTGCAGCAGCTCTGCTATGACAACAGACTACAATAACTGGGGCTCTTCAGCCTGGAGAAGAGAAGGCTTTGAGGAGACCTTAGAGTGGCCTTCCAGTATCTGAAGAGGGCTTACAGAAGGGCTGGAGAGGGACTATTGACAAGATCTTGTAATGACAGGACGAGGAGCAATGGGTTTAAACTGGCAGAGGTGAGATTTAAACTGGATGTTAGGAAGAAGTTCTTTTCAGTGAGGGTGGTGAGACACTGGCACAGGTTGCCCGGGGATGTTGTGGCTGCTCCCTCCCCGAAGGTGTTCAAGGGCAGGTTGGATGAGGCCTTGAGTGACCTGTTCTAGTGGGAGGTGTCCTTGCCTCTGGTGGGGGGGGTGGAACTGGATGATCTTAGTGGTCCCTTCCAAGCTAAACTATTCTATGATTCTATAAATAAACATAAAATCATTCAAAACTACTCTTAGTAGGTTGAAAGACAGCATCTACCAGGAGGAAGATGTCATACCCTGACACATATTGTCTTATTTCCATGAGCATTAATCCATGGCTACCTTGGTGGTGTAAACACCTGCCATTCTCACTTAATGCATTTCCTGGGTTTGGAGCTTCTGAGCTGGTTCTCACTGTCATTATACACCATTTGAGTAAGAAAGAGCATCACAAACATCCAGAGTCATGTTGGACAAGAGAAGAAGAAGGGATAAAAATAAAAAAGAGAAACTAACAATGAGATTTCTGAGCTGTTCAGACCTGTAGTAACTGAAAAGCTGGCTCTCCAAACTCCTCACCCCATGTCACTAGAGAGTTGTAAAGCAACCTCACAGTCAGCCAACAAGTCACAATCTAGACACTTTGCATCAACAAGTCACTACTTGGATGACCTTGCAGTCTCTCAGCTATCTTGAGGGAATTAAGAGCTAGAAGCTGCTTTTTATTTGAATGTTTCAGAGTCTCACAGTTATCACACTAAGGATTATTTTTTTTTATTGATGTCTTAACACAATGAAGGATTCGAGACATCTAAGCTGGTGCTTCCATGTTCTGCTGTTTCACTGCAAGTACATTTCACAGTATCACAGAATCATCAGGGTTGGAAGAGACCTCACAGATCATCAAGTCCAACCCTTTACCACAGAGCTCAAAGCTAGACCATGGCACCAAGTGCCACGTCCAATCTTGCCTTGAACAGCCCAGGGACAGCGACTCCACCACCTCCCCGGGCAGCCCATTCCAGTGTCCAATGACTCTCTCAGTGAAGAACTTTCTCCTCACCTCGAGCCTAAATCTCCCCTGGCGCAGCCTGAGGCTGTGTCCTCTTGTTCTGGTGCTGGCCACCTGAGAGAAGAGAGCAACCTCCTCCTGGCCACAACCACCCCTCAGGTAGTTGTAGAGGTGCAAACAGAAAAGCTTGCCCCAAAGAGCTGAACACACTTCTTCTTTGCAGTTTGTTTGACAGCTGAGGTCACATTCAAGCTGACTCCTCAACTGCCATGCTTTTAGCATTCATTTCAGCCATAAGAAACGCATGGGGTTTAGGACACCTGGTAATTTTTAAGCCGTAACATTTGTAAAATGGCCTTCAGACAGGTGAGATGGTAAATAACTGATGCAAAATGCTCCTCTCATGTGCTGCATTCCCACATGAGAACAAATATTTTGAATATTTTCATTTCTGATCTCTATCTTTAGCCAGCTCTGTTTCCATCAAGGCACATTTGTCTGCAATGAGTTATTCTGATGAGTTCACCTGACCAGTCTTACTGGTTTTTTTGCTCTCCCTTCAAATGTGACTAATGATGACCCTCAAAACCAGTACTTGTCAAAAGAGATAGAGAAAGAGCTACAGCAAGCATCAGCTATTCAAGGAATGAACTGCCTGCCTAGGATTTGGTAAGATCCCAGGCAGTTCTGCAGGCAGAGGCTGATATTACAGCAATAGACTCTGAGAATGGAAGAAAGCTACAGTCTCAGATCACACTGGGACAGGCCAGAACAGAAATGCAGAAGAGCTGACCCTTCAAGCCCTGCCAGCCCCCTGGAGCCTTTTAGTTCTGTGAAAGGCACAGTGGGAGTGTGCAGGAGGGCATGAGCAGCTCTGCTGCTCTCTCCTCTCTATGACCTCATGAAACAAAGCCAGCAACAACACAGCAGCACATTTGCTCCAGCACATGACAATCTCCACCCATTGAACTGAGCTGGAGTCAGATATTTTGAACAAATTAATAAATGAAAATTGCTATGCCTGAAATAAATTAATACAAGGACCGATCTATTCATGCTCCAGAACACAGCCTGGAATGAGATGAACTTACAACAAAAACACTTCCTAAATCTTTAGCCTTTGTGAGTTAGTGCATCCAGAAGTTTAGGGATGTGGAAAGTTTAAGTTTGTAAACAATTTCTTAGTAAAAAGACCTTGGAGATCAGGTGTCGGGTTTAATTCCACTGATTTTCATAATGCTAAAGATTTTAATATCAGACATGTAACATTTTCTTAAGAAACAGAACAACAATTGTATTTATCTGCAAATTTGTGATTCTGTTTCACAGAACCACAGAATTAACCAGGTTGGAATACACCTTTGAGGTCATCGAGTCCAGCCTATTCAACTAACATCTTCTAATTAACTAAACCACGGCACCAGGTGCCTCATCCAGCCTTCTTTTAAACATCTCTGGGGATGGTGACTCCACCACCTCCCCAGGCAGCCAATTCCAATGCCAATCACTCTTGCTGTGAAGAACTTCTTCCTAAAATCCATCCTAAACCTGTCCTAGCACAGCTTGAGGCTCTATCCTCTTGTTCTGTCACTGGTTGCCTGGGTTTAGCATATTCTTTTGACCTAGATCCTTTCTTTTAATTACCTTTGACTCATCTATCTGAATCTCAAGTTCTTTATCTGAAAACATTAACTCCCATAGAGTCACAGCAGCATTCAGGTTGGAAAAGACCCTTAGGATCACCAAGTCCAACTGACAATAGTGCTATGACACAGACTAACTTTGTCATAGAATCATAGAATGGTTCAGGTCAGAAAAGACCTCAAAGATCATCCAGTTCCAACCCCCTGCCATAGACAAGGACATCTCCCACTTGTTGCGGAGAGCAGGAATTAATATGTGGCCAAGTCAGGAATTTATCAAAAATAGTTATTTTTATTTTCCCAAACACCCGCCCCCACAACTATATATACAAAGATTAATTTAGTTTAATAAGCAGATTCAGTTGCATGAGAATTAACCTACAAGGACACCATCAATAATCTGACCATATTGGAAGTCAGAAGTTGGAAAAGGCCTCAGCTATTAATTAATAGTGGTTTCTTAATAAATTAAGCTAAGCCAAATAACTCACTCAGGCTGACTCGTGCGGTCTGTCTCCCTCTTCCTTTCAGTGGCTGCAGGAATCATTAAGGGTCGTTAAGGGTCGTTAGGCACACAAAGGTGTCAATAGGAAAGCGAATTCCTGAAGGTCTCTGCAGTCCAGCCGAGGGGAGTGTGTGAGCTCAGGCAGACACATACGTCCAGGCACAGGCAAACTCCAAAGCGGGAACCCCAAAGGCGGGAAGACCCCCAATATTTATAACCTTGGCTAGACAAAGGGCAGAGTTACCACACCTTAGGCGCGAAAGCGCACGGCCAATCCCAGCCTGGCTCCAGCGCGGGAACTCACGGGGCAGTCCTCCCCCCCTTCACGGCTGCAGGGCAGGCGAGGGGGGAGGGAAACCAGGCGGCTTTTCCCCTTTCCCCCCGAAGTCCGGGCAGGAGAGGCATTTAGGGGTACAAGACTCCAGGACACCACTAGAACAGGTCACTCAAGGCCTCATCCTGTCATTGCAAGACCTTGTAAATAGTCCCTCCCCAGCCTTCCTGTAGGCCCCCTTCAGATACTGGAAGGCTGCTACAAAAATATGCAGCTTCTGGAAGGTGCTCCTGTCCTTCTGCTTTCTAAAACTCTTTCTATAATGTCTTAAACCAGTGTGGTTTTATTCAGTAGATTCCATTATAAACTGGCTTGGCTTTTCCAAGCTTTGGTCTGCTTCCTGAGATGACTGCCTTGGAAAGCATATTTGGATGTCCAAGTTATTTTCGCAGTTATTCCTTATCTGTTCCCCAATCTCTGTGTATTTTGGGAAGCAGAGGGTCTGGACAGAGTCACAGCTGTTTAGCTGAGATTTTGACAAAGCAGAAGAACCACCCACAAAATGAGCAGCCAGCTACTTCAGACACTGCTGCAGCAGAAGCAGAGAAGTACTGATCTGTTTGCTAACCTTCCACCACTCCACTCACAGAAGCGAATTTTTGGCATGTGTAGGAATAAAAAGACATTACAGAGAATCTGGTTTTCTGCATCTGATCTTCTTGGAGGAGATTTCACAGGATCACAGCCTGTTAGGGGGTGGAAGAGACCCCAAGAGATCTTTGAGTCCACCCCCCCTGCCAGAGCAGGACCATAGGTTGCACAGGAACACACCCAGACAGGGCTGGAAGGTCTCTAGAGAAGGAGACTCCACAATCTCTCTGGGCACCCTGTTCCAGTGCTCCATGACCCTTACAGTAAAGAAGTTCTTCTTCATGTTGAGGTGGAGGATCTGAAGCATAAGTATGGAAGACATGCTTACTTACAAACTGCTTTGGTGGTCTGGGAACATTTATGGCCAATGTCTTGACTGAAAACTGCCTGGATATATCTTTTATAGGGCATGGGGGGGGGGGGGTGGGGGGGGTGGGTGTTCTGTGCAATCTTTCTTCATAAATTTATCAAGAGCAGAAGTAGTGTGTGTACACTCAGGGATTGTTCTGGCTCACCTGTGTAAATTGCTATTTTGAGTGCTGCAGATATATGTATATGCAGTCACATGGAGAAACTGGACATAGGTGTTCAGTTTGGAGAAGAGAAGGCTCCCAGGAGACCTTACTGTGCCCTTCCAGTGTCTGAAGAGCACTACAGGAAAGCTGGGGAGGGACTTAATAGGGTGTCAGGTAGTGGCAGGACTGGGAGGAATGGAACAACGCTGGAATTGGGTAGATTCAGATTGGATGTTAGGAAGAAGTTCTTCACCATGAGGGTGGTGAGACACTAGAACAGGCTGCCCAGGGAGGTGGTGGAAGCCCCATCCCTGGGAGTTTTTAAGGCCAGGCTGGATGTGGCTCTGAACAACCTGGTCTAGTGTGAGGTGTCCCTGCCTATGGCAGGGGGGTTGGAACTGGATAACTTTGAGGTCTCTGCCAACCCTGACAGTTCTATGTCATTAGTTTATCATTGGAGAAGCTGTTATGTTATGCAATAGGTGGATATTAGTTTACCTGAAAACCTTAAATTAATATAGTGATTAATTGGCTACTGAATGCCTCACTACCACTACAATCGGGGTAAAAGTAGGTCAGGAATTTACATCAGGGTTAAATGTCTTAGAATTCTCAACTTTGGAAATCCCTCTGATGACCAGAACACACAAAGCTGAGCCCTAATTATGCAGGGGAGGGTTTGAAAAAGCTGTTGCACATCTTTCGGAAATGTTTGGATTGCATTTCCTTTATTAAAAGCCACATATGCCTTTTCTGGGCTGTTTGACACCCATGCCCTGTTCACTGCCTGGCACTATTTTATTTCTCTCTCCAATGTTCCTATTTTATAATTTCTATTCAGATAACCTCAGGAAAAAAAAAAAAAAAAGAAAATGTGATTTATATTTTAAAAGAAAATACTACTGCTGCAACCTTTGCCACATCCAGCTGGTGGCCAGTCACTAGTGGTGTCCCCCAGGGATCAGTGCTGGGCCCCATCCTCTTTAACATCTTCATAGATGATCTGGATGAGGGCATGGAGTCAGTCATCAGCAAGTTTGCAGATGACACCAAGCTGGGGGCAGATGTGGCTGGGTTGGAGGGCAGAAGGGCTCTGCAGCAGGACCTTGACGGCCTGGACAGATGGGCACAGTCCAATGGGATGGGTTCAATAGCTCCAAGTGCAGGGTGCTGCACTTTGGCCACAACAACCCCATGTAGAGATACAGGCTGGGGTCGGAGTGGCTGGAGAGCAGACAGACAGAGAGGGGTCTGGGGGTGCTGATTGATACCCACCTGAACATGAGCCAGCAGTGTGCCCAGGTGGCCAAGAGAGCCAATGGCATCCTGGCCGGCATCAGGAATGGTGTGGTCAGCAGGAGCAGGGAGGTCATTCTGCCCCTGTACTCTGCACTGCTTACACCACACCTTGAGTACTGTGTTCAGTTCTGGGCCCCCCAGTTTAGGAGGGACATTGAGATGCTTGAGCATGTCCAGAGAAGGGCGACAAGGCTGGTGAGAGGCCTTGAGCACAGCCCTATGAGGAGAGGCTGAGGGAGCTGGGATTGTTTAGCCTGGAGAAGAGGAGGCTCAGGGGTGACCTTATTGCTGTCTACAACTACCTGAAGGGTAGTTGTGGCCAGGAGGAGGTTGCTCTCTTCTCTCAGGTGGCCAGCACCAGAACAAGAGGACACAGCCTCAGGCTGTGCCAGGGGAATTTTAGGCTGGAGGTGAGGAGAAAGTTCTTCACTGAGAGAGTCATTGGACACTGGAATGGGCTGCCCGGGGAGGTGGTGGAGTTGCGGTTTTCCAACCTTGGTGATACTGTGATACTGTGAAAAATATCCCTGGCATTTTCTAATTAGAAAACTGCAGACCATGTTTGTCTGAGCTTTTCTGAGCCAGCTACACTACATCTTGCAAAACTACCTTCTGCTTGTGCTGGCAAATATAAAGTTATGATTTTGTTTGCTATGCTTAAAAATGCTCTTTTCCATGTTAGTATCTGGACATACAGTTAGCCTTAAGTCATCAGTTTTCAGTTTCATACTTCACCACTTTGCTGTTCCCCAACACCGCAATCTTCATCCGGCCAAGCATCTTTTTCCTTACAAAACGTTTCACTGTCTTCCTCTCCAGGGTTAATTATCCAGTGTCCTTTTGGCAGCTTTATTTAGCTCATTAAAAAGCAATTTCCTTTTTTTTTTTTTTAATTATATTTTCCCCCAGCTTCTGTGTAATTAAGCAAAAGGGCAATGCTTAGATTCTCTCTGCATGTCTACAAAAGTTCTCACTAAAGCACCTATGCTTTGTGGAAGTTTTAATGTCAGAGGAGCATGGAAGCGCTACAAAGCTCACACAGAAGTGAAGACATTTCCCTTAAAGCATTTATTTTTGAGTTTTGCTGGAGGAACTGCGAATTGTCCCCTGTTGTGGTGGTTTGAGTGTTACCTGCCCCCCCACACACACACTTTGGAAATCACCCAGACTAGACTAAGCTGGCTCTGGAAATTGAATGAAGCTTATATTTACAGCTTAGCAGAATATACAAGCAGATATTTACAGTATATACAGTTATAGACAGAAATATACAAGGAAAACGGTAATACAGAAACACAACTCCCCTCCCAGCAACCTGAGTCCCCAGGAGGGGCTCCCCACCACCCTTTCACATTCTCCCACCCCTCTACCTTACCCCAGACACTGCCTTGTGCCCAAGGAAGAATGGAGAGTCGGCATGGGGGGTTAGGAAGCAGGTGGATTAATCAGAGAGATGGAAGGTGAGGTTAGAGAGAAATGCAGCCCACAGCCCAGATGAAGAGCAACTCCCTTATCTGTTTGGATTCTTGCTCTTATACCTCTCAGCAAGCCTATGAGTGAAGTAGACACGACCATTGTTTCTCTTTCACAGCCTGTGATCTAATCCTTCTCACCAAAACATTCTAGCTAGCTTCAAACTAGCACACCTTATACTCATACACATGTTGTTACTGCTCACAGCGCCTCCTCTGTTTTCTGAATTCACACCTACTGAAAGCGTCATCAAAGCCCCTGTACAGTCAGCAAAACTGCAGGCTGCATCAAAGAAAACAATGCAAATTTGTAAAGCCTCATGGAAATTGATACGTATGGAAAGTTGGCTGCAAATTAAATTGGGAAGCCTTGTGTAGGAAAAAAAAAACCACTTAAAATCCTGAGTGCTGTGTTCATCTGATACTGAGGCTTCAGAGTTCAGCTTACATCAGTCTGTGTTTACAGTGGGTCTGTGGACATTTGATTAGATAGCAATAGGATCTGTAAAAGCCTGGGAAAAAAATGAACAGTTGACTTCTTATTTCTAAAAAACACTTAAGCTGTCAGTAACTTTGGATATTGTAATGACTACTAAATGAGTGTCATAAATAAGGTGAAGCAAACAAGTTTCAGCTGTCGAACAAAATAAGTCAGAATGAATCATTGTGGCTTTTCTTTTCTTTTTTTTTGCGGGGGGAAGTTTGTTTTGTTTTGTTTTGTTTTGTGGTTGCAAACCAGTCAAAATCCAACAAGCATCAGCCTTTGTGAAGGAAAAGAGAGCTGCATCAGAACTGATATAGTGCAAGGAATGGCACATGAAGCCTCAGCAACACATTGCTTGACTTCTTCAAGATAAGAAAAGATCTGACCTAGGGACTGTGTCAAAAAAGGCAAAGCTCAGCTAACAACCACCCTCCCACACAGTTTTAATCACAGAATCACCAAGGCTAGAAAAGACCTCTGGGATCATCAAATCCGGAGTATAACCTAACACCATGATGTCACCTACACCACGCCACCAAGTGCCACATTTATTCTTTTCTTAAAAGAATCACAGAATTAACCAGGTTTGAAAAGACCTTCAAGATCATTGAGTCCAACCTATCACCTAACACCTTCTAACTAACTAAACCTATCTCATCCAATCTCCTTTTAAACACCTCCAGAGATAGTGACTCCACTACACAGAAATCCAGGTAGAGTTCTGGCAGTCGAAGACAAGCGTTAATTGTGAGAGGCTAAGAGAAAATAGTCCCTCTTCTTCCTCTGAAAAGCAGCAGCAAAAAGCCTACCCTGGCCACTCAGTTCTTCAGGAAATATCCCTCTTGAGCAACAGCTACAGATGCTTGGAGTTAAGTACCCAAGTTTACTTACCAAGAGTTGAACCTGAAAAGCACTACTAATCATAGAATCAACCAGGTTGGAAGAGACCTCCAAGATCATCCAGTCCAACCTAGCACCCAGCCCCGTCCAATCAACTAGACCATGGCACTAAGTCATTAAATGCCTCATCCAGTCTTTTCTTGAACATCTCCAGGGATGGCAACTACACCACCTCCCTGGGAACCCATTACAATGCCAAGCACTCTCTTTGTGAAGAACTTTCTCCTAACATCCAGCCTGTTCCTCCCCCGCCACAACTTGAGGCTGTGTCCCCTTGTTCTGTTGCTGCTTGCCTGGCAGAAGAGACCAACCCCCACCTGGCTACATCCTCCCTTCAGGTAGTTGTAGACAGCAATGAGATCTCCCCTGAGCCTCCTTTTCTGCAGGCTGAACACCCTCAGCTCCCTCAGCCTCTCCTCGCAGGGCTGTGCTCCAGCCCCCTCACCAGCCTCAGTGCCCTTCTCTGGACACATTCAATCACCTCAACGTCTTTCTTAAACTGAGGGGCCCAGAACTGGACACAGTACTCCAGGTGTGGCCTAACCAGTGCTGAGTAAATACCTCCAGGGATGATGACTCCACACCCCCCCCCCCCCCCATTCCAGTGCCTGAAATACTTAAATTTATCCTTTATCCTCTTCTACAAGCTGAAAGTGAACTATAAAATTTCTATTCCAAACAAATGTGATGAACAATTGAAAAATAAGCTTCAAATAATTCCACACATCCCCCACCCCCATTTCAATATAGTTTTAAGCCAAAAATACTGGTGGCTGCCTCAGTGTGAAAGGAGAACATGCAAAGCCTGCCAGTCTGTATACTGGCTAAGGTGACCATGATATGCAGAATTTGCTGATGAGAGACCTTTCTCCACAGAATTGTTGCCTAAATGGATAAAGACTGCTTTGCTTTATACATGCCACACAAAATGCTGATAGCCAAAGAATTAAAACTTGCACTAAGTGCACAATTTTTCAGGTAGATGAGATGACCTGATAAGCCCTCCCTTTCCACTTCCAGTCTCCAAAATTCTATGAGTATCCATGAGGGATTAGTAGTCTTTTTTAATAAAATGCCAACTGAGGATGAGCTTGCTTGGAAAATTATCAGGTTTTGCAAGAGGGAGGAATAATTCTCCATTCAACTTTGTGAGGTGTTGACCCAGCATTTGATGGCATCCAGAATGGCAGGCAATGTCTGCAGGCAGGCCAAACCAGAGAGCTGTTCTGACTGCAGCATTTAGCAAGCCTAGTGAATATTCCCCACCTATACGCTAGAGGTGGAACAATGGAGAACTGCATAACACATCAACTGCTTCAGTTTTCAGCAACCTGAGTAACGCTTTTGTAACAGTTCATGTAATCATAGAATCACAGAATGGGCTGGGCTGAAAGACACCTCCAAAGGTCATCCAGTCCAAACCCTTCTGTGGGCAGCAGGGACATCCTCAATTCAATCAGGTTGCCCAGAGCCCTGTCAAGCCTCACTTTGAGCATCTTCAGGAATGGGTTCCCCAGCCACCTCCCAGGGCAGTCTTCCACCACCCTCATGGTGCAGAACTTGTTCCTAACATCCAATCTAAATCTGCTCTTCCCTAGTTTGAAGCCATTGCCCCTTGTGGTGTCACTGCAGGCCTTAGTAACCAGTCTCTCTCCATCCTTCTTGCAGCCCCCCTTCAGGTGTTGTAAGCCTGCTGTTAGGTCTGTCTGGAGCCTTTTCTTCTACAGGCTGAACACCCCCAGATCCCTCGGCCTGTGTTTGCAGCAGAGCTGCTCCAACCCCTTGATCATTTTTGTGGCCCTTCTCTAGACCCACTCTATCAGGTCCATGTCCTTCCTGTACTGAGGGCTCCAGACCTGGACATAGTACTCCAGGTGAGGTCTGAGCAGAGCACAGTAAAATGGCAGTATCACCTCTCTGGATCTGCTGGCAATGCATAGTTTGATGCAGCCCAGGATGTGATTGGTGTTCTGGGCTGCAGGTACACACTGCCTACTCATGTCCAACATCTGGTCCGTCAGCATGCCCAAGCCCTTTTCCACAGGGCTGCTTTCTATCACCTCCTCCTCCAACCTGTACTGATAGTAAGGACTGTTTGGATCCAGGTGCAGAACCCTGCACTTGCTCATGTTGAACCTCCTGAGGCTCACCTGGGCCCACCTCTCAGGCTTTTCCAGGTGTTGTGCTAGGCCTGATAGACCAAAAATGAGCTTACCTATGCTCTGGCTTGTCCAGGCATGTTTTCCTGCTCCATCTTCGTCTTTGCTGGGGACAGGCAACCACAGGAAAGAGAACAAATGAACCTGGAGCCATTGAGTCTGAGGACTCTGGATTGTCCAGACATGTTCCCCTGCTCCTCCTCCTTCTGTGCTGGGGGAAGCATCTGCAGGCAAGGAAAACAAAAGCCCTGGCTTCACCTGGTATGGGCAAGTTTGGAAAAGTGCCATTCTGATTAGCTAATCTATGTCCAAAGGCCCATTAGTCTTGGGCAGATATTGATAAAAGGGATGAGCAGGTAGCACGGTGTGCTGCTGCTGCCTCATTGTATCCTGAATTTGCCTGGAAATCCATGTCCTGGAGAGCTTACCAGGAACAGGCTCTAAATGCCTGCACACGATCAGCCTGCGTAACGAGTATGCCACTGTGCCAAGACCGCACATGGCATCGCATCCTGCCTGCCCCTCTGCAAGGCTTCTGCTGAACTGGCAATCAAGAGGAACCAGAGCAAAGACTCTGCTATAGACTCCCAGCTTCCTGAGAAAAGAGTCTGGGAAACTCTGACAGGAACCTCTCCACATGCTTTGGGTACTGTCTGATAATATTTTGTGAGTAAATACTTAAAAGCCTCTTCTGATTCATTAATTGTCTTCTGCCACAAGCAGAAAGGGGTTTCCTGTGTCCTCTAGTGGATAAGCAGTATAATTAACTGCAAGAATCTTCTCTTCCAGTATAATGTTTGCATTTGGCACTTTAAGAAATAAGTGATCTAGTTTTGCCTGTTCCCTGTATGCATAAATTTCCATACTGTGCATTTTTGAACCTTGTGAATAAGTTTTCTGGTGAGTTTAATGTTAATAAACAGTTTTCGTAGCTATTAACAATCATTGCCTGCATATAAAAATTAGTACAGAATATTAATTTTGCATGTATTTAGACTGAATTAATCCATAAGATATTTTGGGTAAGATCTACCAAACCTCATAATGGAGAAATCCAGTGTCCAGCTCCACTATAGTCACATATAATAACCAAGGTTAGGCTCCAGATCCTCGGGCATACTCACTGCAAAACACTACTTTGAATTCAATTCCACTTGCTGATTGATCATGATAGGTCCCTCTGGATACCATCTCAATCATAGAATCATAAAATCATAGAATCATAGAATCAACCAGGTTGGAAGAGACCTCCAAGATCATCCAGTCCAACCTAGCACCCAGCTCTATCCAGTCAATTAGACCATGGCACTAAGTGCCTCATCCAGTCTTTTCTTGAACACCTCCATGGACGGTGCCTCCACCACCTCCCTGGGCAGCCCATTCCAATGCCAATCACTCTCTCTGGCAACAACTTCATCCTAACATCCAGCCTAGGCCTCCCCTGGCACAACTTGATACTGTGTCCCCTTATTCTATTGCTGGTCACCTGGGAGAAGAGGCCACCCCCCACCTGGCTACAATGTCCCTTCAGGTAGTTGTAGACAGCAATGAGGTCACCCCTGAGCCTCCTTTTCTCCAGGCTAAACAACCCCAGCTCCCTCAGCCTCTCCTCATAGGGTTTGTGTTCCAGGCCCTTCACCAGCTTTGTTGCCCTTCTCTGGACATGTTCCAGCACCTCAACATCTCTCTTGCACTGAGGGGCCCAGAACTTGAC
Organism: Pogoniulus pusillus; assembly: GCF_015220805.1. NCBI lineage: Eukaryota > Metazoa > Chordata > Aves > Piciformes > Lybiidae > Pogoniulus > Pogoniulus pusillus. The sequence continues at coordinate 20,903,169 of NC_087265.1, forward strand.
ACAGTACTCAAGGTGTGGCCTGACCAGTGCTGAGTACAGGGGAAGAATAACCTCCCTTGTCCTACAGGCCACACTGTTCCTGATGCAGGCCAGGATGCCATTGGCCCTCTTGGCCACCTGGGCACACTGCTGGCTCATCTTCAGCCTACTATCTATCAGTACCCCCAGGTCCCTTTCCTCCTGGCTACTTTCCAGCCACTCAGTCCCCAGCCTGTAGTGCTGCTTGGGGTTGTTGTGGCCAAAGTGCAGAACCTTGCACTTGGCCTTGTTAAATCTCATCCCATTGCCCTCTGCCCACCCATCCAGCCTGTCCAGGTCCCTCTGCAGGGCTCTCCTACCCTCCAACAGATCAACACCTGCTCCTAGCTTGGTGTCATCTGCAAACTTACTGATGCTGGACTCAATCCCCTCGTCCAGCTCATCAATAAAGATATTGAACAGGACTGGCATATTAACAGCAGCACTGAGCTTGGTGTCATCAGCATGCCTGCTGATGGTGCACTCCATCCCACTGTCTATCAGTGATAAAAATATTAAACAGCACAGGTCCGAGTGTGGCTCCCTGAGGGACACCAATTTGTCACTGCTCTCCTTCTGCATATAAACACAATAACCTCCTTCACTCTTCTCCTTCTATTAGAAATGTATACTTTTAGCATAGTGTTACATGTAAAGACCACTTGAAATAATCCTTTGCTAAACTGCTTGCCAAATTCTATTAAAATATCTTTCTACACCTTACAGGGAGTTGGCAGGCTGCTTAGATTTGAAGTGTAAAACTAAACTGCACTGGCTGATTACATTTAGCTTAACTGTTTTACTGCAGCTCTTGAGTAACTTTAACTATAATATTCCAGCTGACACCTCCACTCAGCATGGCTGCTGATTGTGTTGTCAATGACTCAATAATTTCAGAAACTGCTGCATGGTAGAAGCAAGTCTGTTTCTTTCATGGTACATATTTTGCTCCTCACAGAATATATTTGGTTGGAAGGGACCTGTGATGGTTTGGGCATTAACCCGCCCCCCCCCCCACACTTTTGAATTTGCCCCAGCTAACTCAGAAGGGACTCCAGGAATATAAATGAATCTATTTATTTTACAGCAGCAAATATACAAGCAGCTATTTACAGTATATACAGTTATATACAGAAATATACAAAGGATAAACAATACAAAAGCACAACTCCCCTCCCAGAAACCTGAGTCCCCAGGAGGGACTCTCAAACCACCCTAACACCTTCCCCTTGCCCTCTCAACCTTACCCCAGTTCCCAGAAAGAAGAGAGGTGCAGCCAAGAGGTTAAGAAGGAAGGTTAGTGGCAGTGGGGTTAAGGAGATGTGACTAGGTCTGAAGGCAAAGGCAGAATGAAAGACAAAATGGAGAATATTATCAAATGTTTACTTCTTCCCAGAGTTCTCAGCGAGACTATGAGAGAAGTTGACATCACAATTGTTTTCCTTTTCACAGCCCGTTATCTAGTTCTTTTACCAAAACATTCCAGCTTGCTTCAAACTAGCACAGGACCTCAAAGATCATCCAGTCCAGCCTTTGGCCAGCACTGAAGGGTCAACACTAAACCACATCCCTAAGTGCCAGCTGCACAGGCTGCTTCCACACCTCCAGTGATGGTGACTCCAGCACTGCCCTGGGCAGACCATTCCAGTGTTAGAGAACCTTTCAGGTAGAGCAGTACTTCCTTGATGTTGGTGTGTGTGATGGTTTGGGCTCTTACCCACCCCCCCACACTTTTGGAATTGCCCCAGCTAACTCAGAAAGGCCTTTGGGAATATAAATGAAGCTATTTATTTTACAGCAGCAAATATACAAGCAGCTATTTACAATATATACAGTTATATACAGAAATATACAAAGGATAAACAATACAAAAGCACAACTCCCCTCCCAAAAACCTGAGTCCCCAGGAGGGGCTCTTAAACCACCCCAACACCTCCCCCGGCCCTCTCAACCTTACCCCAGTTCTCAGGAAGAAGAGAGGTGTGGCCAAGAGGTTAGGGAGCAAGGTTAGTAGGAGCAAGGTTAATGAGATGTGACCAGGTCTAAGGCAAAAGCAAGAGAGAGAAACAAAATGGAGAATGTTTACCTCTTCTTCCCAGAGTTCTCAGCATGACTGTGAGCGAAGGAGACACAATTGTTTTTCATTTCACTGCCTGTTATCTAGTTCTTTTACCAAAACATCCCAGCTTGCTTCAAACTAGCACAGTGTGTTATGTGGCCTAGTGCCATTTGTAACCATTTCCTCTAGTCCTATTGCTTGCCACCAAGGAGAAGAGGCTGCCCCCTCCTCGCACCAACCTCCCCTTCAAGTAGTTGTAGAGAGCAATGAGGCCTCCCTGCAGGTTCCTGCTCTTCAGATTGAACAAACCCAGCTTCTTCAGATGCTCCTTGTAGCCCAGGTGCTCCAGGCCCTTCTCTGGACCTGTTCCAGCACCTCAATGTCGTTTCTGTAGTAAGGGGCCCAGAGCTGAGCAGGCCCAATCACTACCATGTGCTGATGTTAGATGGCTGACACTTGAGGAAGGCTTCACCTGTGTGCTGGTTTGAGGCTAATGGAATATTTTAATGAGAGAAATTAGCTCATTGACTGTGGAAAAAAAGAGAATAATAATGGTTCAAGAGAGATGTTGAGATACTGGAACATGTTCAGAGAAGGGCAATGAAGCTGGGGAGAGGCCTGGAGCACAGCCCTGTGAGGAGAGGCTGAGGGAGCTGGGGGTGTGCAGCCTGCAGAAGAGGAGGCTCAGGGGAGACCTCATTGCTGTCTACAACTACCTGAAGAGAGGCTGTAGCCAGGTGGGGGTTGGCCTCTTCTGCCAGGCAAGCAGCAACAGAACAAGGGGACACAGTCTCAAGTTGTGCCGGGGGAGGAACAGGCTGGATGTTAGGAGGAAGTTGTTGCCAGAGAGAGTGATTGGCATTGGAATGGGCTGCCCAGGGAGGTGGTGTAGTTGCCATCCCTGGAGATATTCAAGAAAAGCCTGGCCGAGGCACTTTGTACCATGGCCTAGCTGATTGGCTAGGGCTGGGGGATAGGTTGGACTGGATGATCTTGGAGGTCTCTTTCAACCTGGTTGATTCTGTGATTCTATGATGTTTATATCACTCCCAGGTTCTGCTGAGATATAAACCCACGAAACATAAACATAAGCAAAGTCAGTCAGTGTCTCTGGCTGCCACTGCTGCATTAACTATCTCTGCCTGAACCTGTGTAACCCCAACTAATCATTCTGCTTCTAACTCCTTATCTGGCAATCCCATCCCTACACATAAGACTTCTGATATAAGGATGGGGATGGAAAGAAGGAGAGGAGTTGTTTTGAAAGCACCTACTGGGCAGTTCTGCTGTTCAGGAGTGGGTTTTGTATTTCTGGATTACTTTTAACTTGTACATAATTGTATATAGTTGTAAATAACTGTATATATTGTGTATATATGTTTGCAAATTTTTCCTTGCTGTAAATATAGCTTCAGTCCTTATCTCCCAGCTGGCTGAGTTAGTCTGGTGAATTGTGGGGGAGAGGCAAACTCGGAAACCACCACAACCTGCCATGTATCTCTCTGTGAAATGAAAACACAGAACTTGCATGAAGTGCAATGGTCATGGGCAGGCCACAAAAAGATGTGAACACTATCACCATTCATAATATTTTTTTAGGTGAACATGCTCATAGTAAATCAGATTTTGTGCCATATGTTTTGTTTCCCTGAAGACTTCCTACCTGCTTCCTCCATGAACTGCATGGCTGTAGAGGGAATAGTGCAATGATTTTTGGTCTGAACATTCCCACTTTTTCCAAATTGGGATCCTTAAAAACTACTTGTGTTGAGTGTGTTCCTCTCATAACACTTCCCTTTCTATGCCTATGTGTTACTTGAAATGTGGACTGAATGTAACAGCATGGCACAGCAATGTGCCCCTGTGGCCAAGAAGGCCGATGGCATCCTGGGGCCATTGCCATTGGCATCCAACTCCGAACTGGTGAGACCCCACCTGGAGTATTGCGTCCAGTTCTGGAACCCCTATTACAAGAGGGATATGGATGTGCTGAAAGTGTCCAGATAAGGGCCACAAGGGTGATCAGAGGGCTGGACCATCTCTCCTATGCAGAGAGACTGAGAGAGTTGGGGTTGTTCAGCCTGGAGAGGAGAAAGCTCCAAGGTGACCTTATTGTGACCTTTCAGTATCTTAAGGATGCCTACAAGAAAGCTGAGGAGGGACTTTTTAGGATGTCAGGTAGTGATAGGACCTGGGGGGAATGGAACAAAGTTAGAAATTGGTAGACTGGGTGTTAGGAAGAACTTCTTTGCCACAGGGTGGTGAGACCCAGGAATGGGTTGCCCAGGGAGGTGGTTGAAGCCCCATCCCTGGAGGTGCTTAAGGCTAGGCTGGACAGGACTCTATACTGTCTGATCTAGTGTGAAGTGTCCCTGCCCATGGCAGGGGGGTTGGAACTAGATGATCCTTGTGGTCCCTTCCAACCCTGACTGATTCTATGATTCTATATATCTATGATTCTATGATTAAGAAGGGTGTGGGTAGCAGATCGAGGGAGGTTCTTCTGCCATTTCGCTCTGCCCTGGTGAAACTTTGCCTGGAATATTGCATCCATTTTTGAGGTCCCCATTTCAGGAGGGACAGGAATCTACTAAGACTCCAGCAGAGGACTGTAGTGATGCTGAAGAGGCTGGAGCACTGTCCTATGAGGAGAGGCTGAGGGATCTGGGGGTGTTTGGTCTGGTAAAGAGAAGACAGAGAGGGGATCTAATCAATGGTTATAAATATCTGAGGGCTGGGGGTCAAGAGGGAGGAGACAAACTCTTCTCAGTCATGCCCTGTGATAGGGCAAGGGGTAGTGGATGTAAACTACAGCACAGGAGGTTCCACCTCAGTATGAGGAAGAACTTCTTTACTGTAAGGGTGACAGAGCACTGGAATAGGCTCCCCAGAGAGGTTATGGAGTCTCTTTCTCTGAAGTCTTTCAAGGCCCATCTGGATGTGGTCCTCTGTGACCTGAGCTACTGCTCTGGCAGGAGGGTTGGACTTGATGATCTCTTTAGGTCCCTTCCAACACCCAGCATCCTGTGATCCTGTACTTTGAGGTACCACAGTCAGAAATCTGGTCTTACTTCAAAGACTGGTCAAAGAAAGGGCTACTAATATTAGGGTATGCCAGAGCTCATTTTGTACATGATTGTTGCGGAGAGCAGGAATTAATACATGGCCAAGTCGGGAATTTATCAAAAATAGTTATTTTTTATTTTCCCAAACACCCGCCCCCACAACTATATATACAAAGATTAATTTAGTTTAATAAGCAGATTCAGTTGCATGAGAATTAACCTACAAGGATACCATCAATAATCTGACTATATTGGAAGTCAGAAGTTGGAAAAGGACTCAGCTATTAATTAATAGCGGTTTCTTACTAAATTAAGCTAAGCCAAATAACTCACTCAGGCTGACTCGTGCGGTCTGTCTTCCTCTTCTTTTCCAGCGGCTGCAGGTGAATCGTTAAGGATTGTTAAGGGTCGTTAGGCACACAAAGGTGTCAATAGGAAAGCGAATCCTTGGTCTCTCTGCAGTCCAGGCACAGGGGAGTGTGTGAGCTCAGGCAGAGACATACGTCCAGGCACAGGCAAACTCCAAAGCGGGAACCCCAAAGGCGGGAAGACCCCCAATATTTATAACCTTCGCTAGACAAAGGGCAGAGTTACCACACCTTAGGCGCGAAAGCGCACGGCCAATCCCAGCCTGGATCCAGCGCGGGAACTCACAGGGCAGTCCTCTCCCCTTCACGGCTGCAGGGCAGGCGAGGGGGGAGGGAAACCAGGCGGCTTTTCCCCTTTCCCTCTGAAGTCTGGGCAGGAGAGGAATTTAGGGGTACAGGACTCCAGGACAATGATCTGGCTCAAAAGGAGTGAATAAATTATTTGGCATCACCATATCCAGTTTCCATTTGCTTCTTTTCCACAGCACTAAACCAAAAGTCTGGTAGCATTTTTCACATGCAAGCTGTATGACTTTCAATTATAACACCACTTGCTGCTGGTGAGAACATTCATCTTCACCAGAGACAATGAATGGGTTATTTTTTTTTTTTTCCAGACCCTAACCCACAACTGCCTGGGATTTTTTGTTTGATTTTTTTTCCCTGTGCCAGTGTTGTGCCCTGTGGAAGATGTCTGTCTAAAGCCAGTCTTGTCAGGTGGGACTATTCTGCAGCTGGGAGCAGCCACAGATGAAGACAATGCATGGTGCGGATGTGTCCTCTGGGTAGGCTGAGGAGTATTTTTTCAGCACTGAATACCACAAAGGAAGCAGCTGCTGCTGCTTGGTTTGGCAAGAAACACATTTGCTAACTTTAAAAGCTTTGTAAAAGATGTTGATTTAGAAATCAAGGCTCAAAGTTTCAAAGCAATAAGGCTACATTACTAACTCATGTATCCTATAGGTATAAATAGTTAAATTAGGCTGCTCTTGGAGAAATGAAGGCAACATGAGGAGGTCTTAAAGGGTTGTACTCCTTCAGCCACATGTTTTCCTAGGGGATGTGAGATGCTACCAAAGGGAAAACAAACTTCCTGATGGCGTGGGTGGGTAGGATCTTATACTGGACCTATTGTAAAGCTCTGTGGTGTGGAGGCCAGGACAAACCATACGACTCTCAGTTTTGCTAGATACTACTGCTCCTTCAAATGGTGCTGCTTGCTTTGTCAGAGAATAACTCTCCACAAGGATTGCCAAGGGATAAGATTTAAGTAAATGTATGTTTTAGACCAGATCAAAGACCATCTTCCTATTCATTTACAATCAAGGACTTGTACAATCTTTTACAACAACTAAAGAGCTGTTTATAAAACACACACAGGTATTTACTGTGTGAGTACCTTCATGATCCTTCATGAAGTAGGAATTAGAGTAAATAAACATAGTTTTACAATGTTACATGAGTACATACAGAACTATAGAATGGTTTGGGCTGGAAGGGACCAACAAAGGGTCATCTAGTCCAGCCTCCCTGCAGTCATCAGGGGCATCCTCCACTAGGTCAGATTGCTCAGAGACTTGTTAAGTCTGACACTGAATATATCCAGGTATGGAGCCTCAACTACCTTCCTGGGCAACCTGTTGCAGTGTTGCACTACCCTCATGGTAAAGAACTTGTTCCTAACATCCACTCTGAATCTGCTCTTCTCTAATTCCAAAGCCCCTCGTCCTATCACTGCAGGCCTTTGTAAACAGTCCCTCTACAGTCTTCTTGTGGGCTACCTTCAGGTACTGGCAGGCTGCTAATAGGTCTCCCCAGAGCCTTCTCTTCTCCAGGCTAAAAACACCAGTTCACTTAGCTTGTCCTTGGAGCAGAGCTGCTCCAGCACCCTGATCATCTTTGTAACCCTCCTCTGTACCCATGCCATCATGTCCCTCTCCTTCCTGTGTTGAGTGCTCCAGAACTGGACACAGTCCTCCAGGTGAGGTCTCACCAGAGCAGAGCAGAGTGGCAGAATCACCTCTTTCAACCTGTTGGCCACACTTCCTTTGATGCAGCTCAGGATGCCATTGGTGTTCTGGGCTGCAAGTGCCCATTACTGGCTCATGTCCAGCTTCTCATTCCCCAGAACCCCCAAGTCCTTTTCCACAGGGCTGCTTTCTATCACTTCATCCCCAAGCCTGTATTGACAATGAGATTTGTTCTGACACAGGTGCAGGACTCTACACTTGGTGTTATTGAACCTCAGGTTCACCTGGGCCCATGTCTCCAGCTTGTCCAGGTCCTTCTGGATGGCAACCTATCCCTCTGGTGCATTAACTACACCACTCAGCTTGGTGTCAAAATTATGGAATGCTTCACTAATTTACTTATGTATCCAAATCTCCATTATTGGGGTAAAAAGACAAGAACTAATGTGATGAGTGATACTGCAAACCATTATCTGAGCATCAGTGTAACAGAAAATGAAAGCAGGTGCCTTGTCTCACTTCTAATGGTTGACTCCATGCATCATTAGGGTACATATGGATAGGCTGGGAGTGTAGTTAAGCAGCTCTAAACCAAAGGAGGGAGTGAAATGACAGTAAGACACTGGAAGAGGAGAATATGTAACCACGAGGGAACATCAGACTATGCAAACCCCTTAAAAAAGTACTGAGCTCTGACAACAGCTGTAAGTAGTCATAAGGCTTTTGTCAGTCTCTCAAAAGAAGAGGACCTAATTTTAAAACACAGACATGACATAAACAAGAAAAGTAGCCAGTTCAGTCTCTTCTCAGGCAGATTAGATAAAAGTTTTAAAGCAAAATGTTACCATCAGTTAATTGGTAAGAAATCAGAACTGGACATTAACTAAAAAAAAAAGATGAGGGTGGGGAGTGAGATGTAGAAGTTGTTGACTACAAGCCTAACTACTTCTGTACAAGTGGTTAACTACTAGCTTTAATTCTGGAGCAGGCTTACTGTGCTGTGAAAGTTGCAAGGACTTCATGCTTCCATATTCTCAGTTGCACATAGAATCAAAGAATCAACCAGCTTGGAAGAGACCTCCAAGATCATCCAGTCCAACCTATCTCCCAGCCCTAACTAATCAACTAGACCATGGCACTAAGTGCCTCATCCAGACTTTTCTTCAACACCTCCAGGGATGGTGCCTCCACCACCGCCCTGGGCAGCCCATTCCAATGCCAATCACTCTCTCTATCAAGAACTTCCTCCTAACATCCAGCCTATACCTACTCCGACACAACTTGAGACTGTGTCCCCTTGTTCTATTTCTGGTCACCTGGGAGAAGAGGCCAATCCCCACCTGGCTACAATGTCCCTTCAGGTAGTTGTAGACAGCAATGAGGTCACCCCTGAGCCTCCTCTTCTCCAAGCTAAACAAGCCCAGATCCCTCAGCCTCTCCTCATAGGGTTTGTGTTCCAGGCCCTTCACCAGCTTTGTCACCCTTCTCTGGACATGCTCCAGCTCCTCAACATCTCTCTTGAATTGAGGAGCCCAGAACTGGACACAGTACTCAAGGTGTGGCCTGACCAGTGCTGAGTACAGGGGAAGAATAACCTCCCTTGTCCTACTGGCCACACTGCTCCTGATGCATCTTGTATCTGAGGAACTGGTGAGAAACGAAGAAAACAAATACACCAAACCATCATTTGGCCTCTAATCTTGTAATAAAAGAGGAAGAGTAAAGCAAGGGTCTGTTCAATAAATGAAAAAAACAGGCTGCAAACCTTTTCTGTGCTACAGCCTTTGGAATTAATTAAGAGAATATACTTTGCATATTTATGTGGTCTACATCTCACTCTCTCCGAGGCCCCACAGCAAATTTCGTCCACCGTTGGCATCTATGGGGGCAAACTGCTGCTTCATGTGCTAAGCTGATAATACAACGTAATTCTTAACAGGAGTCTCTTTTCTCTAAGAGGGAGAGCTCCACTTTTGTTCTGCTTTCACATGTTCTAATTTCTGCAAATTCCTGAAAAACAGCACTATGTGTTACTCCTTTCTAAGTAGGCTGATAATAGTAACAGCATCCTCTCAAACAGCCTGGTCTTCTCCTCGTTACTGTAACCTGCGCTGCGCACAAACCCTATGAAACCTATGAATTCAGTGCATGTTTTGTTTCTGCAGTCATAGATATATGGTTACTGCATTTTATGCTTATGTATCCTCTATAGTACATTATTAATTTTCTTTATTCCTTCCTCACTGCTCTGCTGGTATTCCCTGAAATAATCTTCTACTCTGTCACTGATTGCAGTTTTTATGAACTCAGTATTGAGAAGTGACTGCTTCAGACATGTATTCAAAATCTCAAATGCTTTTTGTTTTAACTATCAAATATTTCTTTTCTTGTAATCCCATACTTGCCCAAGGAGGTCATTAACACTTGGAATTTAAATGAACTGTACATACTAGATGCCTGGAGATTTTGCAAGACAAATAACCCATATCACAATCACTTTTAGCCATTTAAGACTAAGACACTAACTAGCATTGGATGTTAGGAAGAAATTTTTTGCCATGAGAATGGTGGAACACTGGAACAGCTTGCCCAGGGAGGTGGTGGAGGCCCCACCCTGGAGACATTCAAGGTCCAGCTTGATGGGGTTCTGAGCAACCTGATCTAGCTGGGCATGTCAGGTAGTGATAGCACTAGAAGGAATGGAACAAGGCCAGAAATGGGTATATTCAGACTGAGTGTTAGGAAGAAGTTCTTGACCATGAGGTTGGGGAGACCCTGGAATGGGTTGACCAGGGACGTGGTTGTTGTGGAGGGCCTGTAGGCCCAAAAGCAGGCTTATTTATGCCTGCTCTACCTGGCCATGTCTCTCTGCGTGCACCAGGGGCAAACGAGCACAAAGGGGCACAACAGACCAGGGCCATAAAATCAGTTGCCCAGGACACCTGATTGTGTAAGCCCCCACACACCTAGCTCATGCCTGCCTGGTGCTGGGCCCATGTGATTCCCATATTTGGAGTCCAAACCTGTGGGTTTTGCCTAGTATGGTAAGGTTTGGCTGACTGCCAACCTGATTGGTCATTCCAGTGGCCAATGAGACCATTAACTCTCGGCCCACATTCAATAAACAGGGGTGCACAGGCTCACGTGCAGCCTTCCCCACATTACTTGCGGCTCCGCCGCATGCTTGCTTGCCTATCTGCGTGTTTCCTTGCAGCTGTATGCCTGCCTTTAGTCAGCATTAGACCTGTGCTCAGACTGCACAGAATCCTGCCTCTGCACCTGGAGATCCTGCCTGCGTACCCCTGGAGAGAGCAGCCAGCAGGATCCAGCAGCAGTAAGGCCAGAGCCTGCCATTTCCCCTGAAACCAGAGGATTCCAGCCTCAAAGTCCTCAGGCAGAGACCCTGAAGAATTGGACACTAGGCACAGGCTGTTGCAGCCCCGGAGGGTGATTAATGATTGATAAGAATTGTGAGTAGATGCCTCTGTAATTTCTGTTACCTCTGCCATAAAGCAGAGAGCAGCTTTCATCTCAGCTTTGCTGGGCAAATAGTATAAGACCCCAGGTAGCATTAAGCCTCAGGGAAAACTCTCTCTCTGTATATAGTTTGAATGTTTGCTAGTTATTAAAAAGTTTCTATAGATATATATTCCCATAATGCCTTCATAATCGTGTAAAGAACAATTTAATATTACAGTTCAGTGGTTGGGGGTGGTGAGAGTTGAAAATATTGGAGTTTAATAAATGTATATATATTTATAAATATCCTCTCACATTAATTAATTTCTCCCCTCCGCCAAACAGGCGTAGGTACTGGGAATCCCCCTCCATGGCAGTGGTGGAAGCCCCATCTATGGAGGTGTTTAAGGCCAGGCTGGATGAGGCTCTAGGCAGCCTGATCTAGTGTGAGGTGTCCCTGCCCATGGCAGGGGGTTGGAACTAGATAATCCTTGTGGTCCCTTCCAACCCTGACTGATTCTATGATTCTATGTCCCTGCTCACTGCAGGGGAGTTGGACTGGATGGACTTTCAAGGTCCTTCCCAGCCCAGTGCATTCTGTCACTCTATGATTCATGAAGAAACAAACATAAAAGGGAATGTCAGTGATAAGAGAACTGTTAGACGCTGAGGGAAAACCACCTTTGTATCTGATGTGTCCAGCTCATGCAGGATGTTAAGAGATGCTTCTACAGAACTATCAGGCAGCTGTGATTAGTCTGCTGGTTCACTACTCCATGCCTCATGTTATTCCCTTCATTGCACGTGTTAGGTGATCAGATACATATTTAATTTCACTCAGCACTCATTTTAATGATTAATCGCTGTACATCAGAGAGTTTGCTTCAAAATACATTCAGAAAAAAGAACATTATCTTCTCTAGATTGGATCAGACTAAAAGTCCTTCTAGTTAGTTTAGTTTGAGCAGGGACCAATGGCAGAATCTTCTGGAAAGAGAGTTAGAGCAGAACAATTGCAAACTTGTGCTCTCCTGGAGTAAAACTGCTTCTAGCAATTTGCAGCTAAGGGATTTCCTAAGCCTTGAGTGGTGTTTTGTGTTTAATAGCTTCCAAATGTCATTCTTTCTTTTATTTCCCCCCCTTTCCCATGCATCCTTTAGGAGCATTCTGAACCTCAACAAACAACATCCAGAGTATCCCATGGCAAGGCCCACAGCCTTGGCAATTCAAACTATATTGCATGAAGAAGCAATTCTTTTAGTGTAGCTTGATACTGCCACTCACTAGTTCTGTTCCATGACCTCTAGCTCAGGGAAGCACAAAACTATTCCTTATTTATCTCTCTCTTTCTTGTAATTGTATAAACCACCACCAAAGCCTCCTCCAACCATTTGCCTTCCAGGCTGAGGAATGTTGATCAAGTTTTTTTCTTCCCAGTGTGTGATCTCAAACTCTCCTCTCCTCTTCTCCTCTTCCCTCCCCTCCCCTCCCCTCCCCTCCCCTCCCCTCCCCTCCCCTCCCCTCCCCCATCCCCCCTCTTCTCTTCTCTCTTCTCTTCTCTTCTCTTCTCTTCTCTTCTCTTCTCTTCTCTTCTCTTCTCTTCTCTTCTCTTCTCTTCTCTTCTCTTCTCTTCTCTTCTCTTCTCTCCTCTTCTCTCCTCTTCTCTTCTCTTCTCTTCTCTTCTCTTCTCTTCTCTTCTCTTCTCTTCTCTTCTCTTCTCTTCTCTTCTCTTCTCTTCTCTTCTCTTCTCTTCTCTTCTCTCCTCTTCCCTTCCCTTCTCTTCCCTCCTCTCCTCTCCTCTCCTCTCCTCTCCTCTCCTCTCCTCTCCTCTCCTCTCCTCTCCTCTCCTCTCCTCTCCTCTCCTCTCCTCTCCTCTCCTCTCCTCTCCTCTCCTCTCCTCTCCTCTCCTCTCCTCTCCTCTCCTCTCCTCTCCTCTCCTCTCCTCTCCTCTCCTCTCCTCTCCTCTCCTCTCCTCTCCTCTCCTCTCCTCTCCTCTCCTCTCCTCTCCTCTCCTCTCCTCTCCTCTCCTCTCCTCTCCTCTCCTCTCCTCTCCTCTCCTCTCCTCTCCTCTCCTCTCCTCTCCTCTCCGTCTACAGATTAACACAACAGGGAATTTGCACAGGCATTGTTCAAGGTTGTCTTTTTTACCTCTCCTGTGCTTCTTCCTAATTGTGTAAAAGGAAACAAGGTATTACAGCTAGACAAGGTTCAGTAAAGCTTTCAGACTTGATAGTAAACACCTTGGAAACTGCAGTTAGATCAAGACAACATTTCAGAGTAATAATCTGCACAGTCCAAATGCCTTCCTTCTGGATTTTCACCTTTAGGCTGAATTTAACATAATTTGTTAGACTAAAGTTGATATTCTAAATTAAATACTCTATATTGATGTGTCTCAGGCTGTCAACAGCTCCATGCAATGAAAAACAGCATATTGAAATGATGGGATTCAAATATTGGCATCATGATGTGCTTTGTTACTTATTTCATTAGATGTATCCAGGCAAAATCTGCAAGAAGAGATAGGGTAGCCTGTACGCTGCTTCTTGTGGGCAGACAGCACTTAACAGGCAACAGTGCTGGTCTACTGCATAGATCAACAAGGAAGATGTCCCTTTGAATCCATGCAGATGTTGTTCACATAATTAGCAGTAAAACACAAGCAGACAATATAACCAGTGAAAGTGTCTTTTCCACTGTTTTTATTGATTGTGTATCCTGAAGATATTAAAAAAGGGATAGAATGAAGGACTATGATAGTTACCACAGTAATTCATCAATGCACAGCAGATGGCTTGGTTGAAGGGTCTGGAGGATTTCCCTGGTCTTTCCAGGGGAAAAAAAATGTGGCAAAGAAGTTAGACCTTATGGACTTCTGAATGGCACATAAACACCTGAAGGGAAGTAGCTGCATAGAGTAGACAAAAAGGTTTTCTCCTCCACATGTTCCAAGTATTTTTGGAAGTATATTTGGTGAAGGCTGAGGATGAAAGTAGTGGAGAGAGCAGAAGGAATGAATGGAAAGGTGAGTCTCATGTATGCAGCATGACTTTTGTTCTGAGAGCCTCTTCTTTTGGAGAACTCATTACTTTGCTCTCCCTCCCTTCGCAGACTTTTAAATCAACTTGAGTCAGTTTCATGGCTGCCTTCCATACATTCTGGCTCTGCAGGAAAAGGGGTTGTTTGATTTGCTAGAGACATGAGCTGCAGTGTGAGAAGGTTTCTGTCCTATAAAATAATTCAGCTATGCCAGAGAGTATAAATAGCCAAAAGGAGAGCAGTCTGGTTTTTAAAAAGTGAATAAAACAGTGAAGTACTTCTTGGAGAGGCTAAACGCTCTTGGAGCATTGTTCATATGGAACTTACTGGCACATGGGAAGTTTTAGCTCCAACTGCTACAGAGCTACTATCCTTATTCCTTAGAGCGATGCTTCTTGCTTGGTTTTTATGCAGCACAGATAACAGCTAAAGCTAACCCACTCAAACCCAATCATGAACTGAAAACTCTGCAGTATTGTTAGCCTTCTGTGTTGGAGTGGGAAAGGCAGAGCTGCCATAGATGACCTTGCCTTGTCTTTCGAAGTGCCTTCGCTGTAGTGTCTCGAAGTGTCTGCATACATAGATTATCCTCCCAAACATTTCTTAAAGCTGTGCTAATGGAAGAACAGGGATTTAAATGGGACATCTGTGTTCACACAAGATGTCAGGCAGGACAACAGGTGTGGATGTCAGATCTCCTCCCTCGCAGTCTTGTGCTTTGTTCCTAGCCAACTCTATACTAAGAAATTAAACTGCTTAAGTTGTCTGTGGAACTCAGTATACACAAATGCAACAGACAGAGTTTAGGGCATTCACAGAATCACAGAATGTTGGAGGTTGGAAGGATCTAAAGATACCCAGTCCAATCCCTCTGCCAAAGCATGATCACCTAGAGTAGGTCACACAGGGGCACATCTGGGCCAGTTTTGAATGTCTCCAGAGAAGGAGACTCCACAACCACCCTGGGCAGCCTGTTCCAGAGCTCTGTCACCCTCACAGTGAAAAAGTTTTTCCTTATGTTCTTGTGAAACCTCCTCTCCTCCATCCTATCATTGGATATCCTTGAGCAGAGCCTGGCTCTGTCCTTCTGACACTGCCCTTCACATCTTCATAAACATGAATCAGGTCACCTCTCATTCTTGTCTTCTCCAAGCTAAAGAGATCCAATCCCCTCAGCCTGGTTGTTTCAGATACAGATATTCCTATGGGCTAAAAGGTACCAAACTATCTTATGGTCAAAATGACATTTGTCTGTTAGCTATTCCTAGAACCAAGAGATGATGAGTGGGACACTCTCCTAGTGTAAAGGCAAGACAAAATAAAACAAAAATGTAGATATGTAAGGTAGAAGAATGCATTGCTGCCACCCTGCTCTGGTGAGAACTCAACAGGAGTACTATGTCCAGCTCTTGAGCCCTCAATACAGGAAGGACATGGACCTGATGGAGAAGGTCCAGAGGATGGCCACAAAAATGATCTGGAGCTTGGAGTGCCTCTGCTGCAAAAACAGGCTGAGGGAGCTGGGGTTGCTCAGTCTGGAAAAGAGAAGGCTCCTTAGAGACCTAAGAGCAACCTGCCAGTATCTGAAGGAGGCCTGCAAGAAGGATGGAAAGAGACTATTTACAAAGGCCTACAGTGATAGCATGATGGGCAGTGGCTTCAAGAGAGAGGAGATTTAGACTAGGAATAGGTTCTTTACTATGAGGGTAACAGAACGCTGCAACAGGTTGCCCAGGGAGGTGATTGGGGCTACATCCCTGGAGATACTCAAGGTGAGGCTTGACAGGGCTCTGGGCAACCTGATCTAGTTGAGAACATCTCTGCTGACTGCAGAGGACACTGGGCTAGATGAACTTTGGGGGTCCCTTCCAACCCATACTGTTCCGTAGTTTGCACAGGGAGACTGCAGAAAAACTGTCAGGTAATTGCTGTTAACAATCTGGCTGATTTTTTTCCCTTCCTGCCTACCTGAAATTCAAGCCAGAAACTTTGCTTTTCAATTTGCACTCAGTATGAATTTTGTTTTCACCACCTTGAAAAACATAGTGCATGTACACAGACAGATTTTTAAGCATTTCAGGGACAAGATTTTATTCCACCCATACAACTTCATGAAGATAGATTTTTACAGGGTACCAGGAAGTATTTATTAATAAAACCAGCTTGCTTTGGAAAACCAGGCAATTATTTCTCCTCTTCACTAAGGATGTTGGTTTCCTCCATTCAATCTCGGTTGTGATTCTTTTAGGATGATGTTTACACCAAAAGAATTAGCTTCTGAAGTTACTAACTGGAGTCCCCACCTGACAGATTCTACAGAGAAACGTTTATGTGTTTGGTATCTTTTAGGTTTGTTCCATCAAACTCTGGTCTAAACTAGCTAAGGTTCCCAAGAGAAAACACTTTCAGAAGGCCACTTGGAACATATTGAGAAAAAACACCATTTTAAGGAACAGAGGGATCTAAAGAAGGAAACAGAACCGAAGTTAGATTGAGGGAAAAGGGAGAAGGAAGTCTGAACTGTTCAGAGGACTTCTGTTTTTTTTAACTCTGAAGACTTCTGAGAGCAAAGTCTGTCTTTTACATTAGTAATCAAGGAGACATCTGCTGCTTCTTGGCTAAGAGTATTAAAAAACAGGATGGAAGAAAGCAAGTAGAGAAAATAAGAGGAAATAGGAGTAAAACTACTTTAAAATATGTTTCTAAATTTGGAATAACAACATTGTGGACTATCTGGTTACAAGATAGAGATCAAAGAGTGATCAGTGGTGTCAGGTCCAGCTGGAGAGCTGTAACTAGTGGAGTCTCCCAGGGATCAGGGCTGAGCTTGGTGCTGTTTAATGTCTTCATCAATGACATTGATGAGGGGACAGACAGACAGAGTCTGCTCAGCAAGTTTGCTGATGACACCAAACTGGGAGGCTTGGCTGATACAGCTGAAGGCTGTGTGGCCATTCAGAGAGACCTGGACAGATTGGAGAGCTGGGCACAGAGGAAACAAATGAGGTTCAAGAAGGGCAAGTGCAGAGTCCTGCATCTGGGGAGGAATAATAAAATGCACCTGTACAGGCTGGGAGGTGATCTGCTGGAGAGCAGCCCTGTGGAGAGGGACCTGGGAGTGCTGGTGGATAACATCAATGTGCCCTTGTGGCCAAGAAAGCCAATGGGATCCTGGGGTGTATTAAGAAGAGTGTGTCCAGAAGATCAAGGGAGGTTCTTTTCTGCCTCTCTGCCCTGATGAGACCTCATCTTGAGTACTGCATTCAGTTTTGGGTCCCCAGCAGAGGGCTACAAGGATGATTAGGGGACTGGAGCACTACCTGATGAGGAGAGGCTGAGGGACCTGGGGCTGTTTAACATGGAGAAGTGAAGACTGAAAGAGGATTTCATAAATGTTTATAAATATCTGAGGGCTGGGGGTCAGGCATGGGGGACAGGCTCTGCTCACTTGCTCCCTGGGATCGGACAAGGAGCAATGGATGCAAGATGCAGCACAGGAGGTTCCACCTCAATACAAGGGAAACTTCTTTACTGCAAGGTTCCCAGAGCACTGGAACAGGCTGCCTAGAGAGGCTGTGAAGTCTCCTTGTCTGGAGACATTCAAGGCCTGTCTGGATGTGTTCTTTTGTGAAGTGAGCACAGATTGTGTGGTCCTGCTCTGTCAGAGGGGTTGGACTCAATGATCTCTTTGGGTCTCTTCCAACCCCTGATGCCCTGTGATCCTGTGATCCTGTGACTAAATTGGAATAACAACATTGTGGACTAAATGAACAAAATACATTTCTTTGGTACTTCATAAGTGCTGATTGCATTATAACAAAGTATGCATAGAAGATACAATTAACATTTATAAACTGGCATAAAGTATTCAGTTGTGAAAGTACAAATATTAGAGCATTGTTTTGAGTTAGTTACATAGTAGTCAGTCATCCCCTGAAACTCTGCTAGAGTTTAGAGTCTGGCAGTTTCACCTTCTCTTGGTCTGTGTCTTCTTGTGTGTGACCAAAAACTGGGCAAAAGTGAATAAAGCTCTCTTGTGTGGCATGTGGCAAGGAAAAGGAGATCATATCAGGATGCAGAAAATGCTCCTGTATAAAATATGAAGCTGACTTCCTAGTAATGAAGGATGAATGCACTACCCAGTTCAGCCTGACAGCCAACAGCTCTGAGTGGTTTAACTGAATCGTGGTCCAGGGTAAAAGTATGTAATGGCAGCAAGCATCTAATGTCTGCCTCATTTCACCAAGAAACAGAATACCTGAACAGCTTCCCTGACCTGAGTAGGGCCAAGCTTCTGCCCACAGATCTTTACCTCTGCCTGGATTTCCACTGACATCATTGGACTCTGTAGCTAATTGTCCATGCAAACAGATTTATCTGCAGGTTACAGGCCAGAGTTTGTGTCTGCTAGGCTGTCTGGTTTGCTCTATTCTTCTGGCAGCCTTTTCAGCTTCATTTCATAGCCTCTAGAAATGTTCCCTCCCCATTCCTCTCTCCAACTGACTGGTGAATTCTTAGGATGGAAGAGGTCAGAGAGAACAAGGTTTTCTGGAAGTTATACTTTATGAAGCATGTATGAAGTATGCATGTAAAGAAAGACAAAGGCATGGATGGAAAGAACCAAATGCAGATTCAGACTTAAAAAAGGAAATATTGAAAAGAGATGATAAATGCTACAAAGGCTGTTTCAATACCTAGACTCTTCCCATCACTGCTAAAAGGCAGCCCTGAAAGAAATTCTAGCCCTATTGTTCCTTCCTGTGTCTCCAGCAAAGCAGTAAATCAGAATGTGCTGCTGGGAAAGTTATAGGAGTCCAGGTTATTTGATGGCATTTACAGAGATTTGGCTCACTTCTAAATTATATACAGCATTTAAGTACTTAAGAAAGATTCATGCCATGATACGTGATAATTCTAGGGAGTATTAAAAGAAAAAGGTATTTTAAACCAATGACTCCAAATGATTTTCATAAATTTGGAAAACAGTCTCCTAAATGGCAAAATAGTTCATCAAGAAACTTTGTATTTAATTTGTGCTTAAAATTATCCTATGACCAGAAAACCCCCAAACCCTTAAAAGCCAGTTTTCAGGCATGCTAATACTAGCAGACAGAGTGTCTTAATGAGAGAAAAGAGAAGTGTTTGCCTTTGAAGACTTGACTAGTTTTATGTAACTGTGCACTCTGCATTTGATCCTGATTTATAATTTCAGAGGGTAGGATGATTCCAAAACATTTTCCTTGAGTGTTTCATTTCTGCTCTAATGGTGTATCACCACAGAGTGTTTCTGGTTTCCCATATGAGACTGATAATTTTAAGCAGGCAATTAGTGAGCAGTAAAACTAATGATACATTTCCTTTATGGCTGAACTTCCAGACAGACAGGGGAAAAAACACCATAGGAGATATCCAGAATCTGGTTCTGCTGTAGCATGGATCCTTGCACATTCACAGAACCACAGAATCACAGATTGTTAGACGTTGGAAGGGACCTCCAGAGATCATTGAGTCCAACCCTCCTGCCAAGGCAAGATCCCCTAGGGTAGCTCACACAAGCATGCATCCAGGAGGGTTTTGAAAGTCTCCAGAGAAGGAGACTCCACGGCCTCTCTGGGCAGCCTGTTCCAAGGCTCTGTCACTCTCACTGTGAAGAAGTTTCTCCACATGTTGAGGTGAAACCTTCTCTGTGCAAGGTTGTAGCTGCTGCTCCCTGTCTTATTTCTGCTGACCACTGAAAAGAGATTGACCCCATCCACTTGACAACAGCACTCAGATGCTTGCACATATTGATCAGATCTCACCTCAATCTTCTCTTCTCCAGACTAAACAGCCCCAGGTTTCTCAGTCTTTTTGTAGGGGAGATGCTCAAGTCCCCCAGTCATCCTCGTGGCTCTCTGTCTATTCCTTGAACAAATACCTGGGTCAGTCCAAACACTTGCCTGGAACCTTTAACACTTTTTACTTTCACAGTTACCCTGACTGATTCTCCACAATATCTCAGAGTAGACCAGTTTGAAGTGGGAAGTGTTACCATGCAAGTGCTGAAGTGCTACTCTTGGAAATGGACCAAACAGCACTTAGATGTCTTCTTGCTCTGGGTCATATCAAAAGTATTCTGAGTGTGACTCTGAATGTGGTTCATCTGCTCCTTGACCAGAGCACCAAGGGCTGCTGAAGTAATGCAGGCCTGCTGTGGTAGGGCTCTTGTTCTGGCATAGACCTTGGAGACTGCTCTTCTGCCAACGCTGTTGTTTCTGTTTCACTCCCCTTTGGCCTACAAATTATAGAGGCTCAGCTTGCCAGATTACAACTCTAGGCTCTGAAAGTGTGGTTTTTACATTTAGATTGCTTGGCTAAGTGTGTTCGTCATCCTCTGCTCACGAGAACTGCTTAAGATTGACAAAATGGAGAATAGAGCTGATGATTATATTTGGCTGATGTAAGAGCTTTCCTATACCTCTGCTGTGGTCATTTTAAAAGGAAAAAAATCCCAAACAAACAACAAAAAAAAAACCAACAAAACAACCCAATGAAAGATGTAATGACTGAGAAATAACATGCAGACATGGACTTGAGCCACAGCCTTCATGCCTGTGCTGCATTTCAGTTCCTTCCTATACCCGTTTGAGAATATTTATCTCCATGATTCAGCTCATGGTGACATGAGCTTCAATGGACAGCACAATATGAAGATGAAAGCTAGAGTTAAATCTCTTCTCCTCTGCAGCAAAAAGGTTTAATGTAAATTAAAGTGGTGCTGAACTTGAAGGGATGGTGAAAGCTGAAATTAACATTGACATCTCTTTGGAAGTGCAAAACTACCTCAGAACATCAGATCTGACAGAACTCTCTTATCAGGAGGCAGCATATCAAAGCAACAGCTGTAGAATCAGCCTGGTTTACTTCTGACATAAATTGGGGGGTGATGATAGTGACTGAAAGCAGAGTAATAAGAACTCTCAAGAGAAATGTGTGATCTTTGATGGAACCCCACACTATTCTGTTTTATATATATATATATGTGTCTGTTTTCACTCAAATGATTTAAAATTGTTGCTTTGTCTTTGCTCATTTTCCATCTGGCTTCAGAGGAACTTCCTAAGACCTGCCTAGAGCCAACATAAACCAGGAAGCCTCATTTCAAAATGTCTTTGTAATACCCAGGGAGATAGGCTACCCCAAAAAAAAACCAACAAAAAACCCCATTTCTTAGTGCATATTGAAAAACTCTCCAAAAAAACAGCACAGCAGATAAAAAACCCTCCAAAACAACAGCACAACATACTCACAGAAAAATATAAATTGAGCTCCAAAGGATAAAATCTCAGAGTATTTAAGACAAAGTCCTACCAGATTCAAGATAATTTGTCCACCCAAGTAAGGTGGAAATGATGGTAGGATATGGACCCAAGTCCTTTTATTTCTTTCTCAGCCAAAGGTAAAGAAAAGCAGATGTGTGAGTATGTTCAAATAATGACTTGTGTGGCACATTTGGGAAGAGGATATAAGACAGAAGCTTGATCATGAATCATAGAATCATAGAATCAACCAGGTTGGAAGACACCTCCAAGGTCATCCAATCCAACCTAGCACCCAGCCCTAGCCAGTGTCCAGATACAGAATCACAGAACAACCCCAGCTCCCTCAGCCTGTGTTTGTGCTCTAACCCCCTGATCACTTTTGTTATTACCCTCTGGATCTTCTCCATCAGGTTTGTGTCTTTCCTATATTGAGGGCTCAGTACTCCAGGTGAGGTCTCAGCAGACTGCAGTATCTTGCAATGGAAAACCAGGTCCTAAGAATTTTGAATCTTTTTTTTAACATATTTTTACTGCAGCCACTCAGGAAAGATTTATTTGCATTTCATTAGTATCAACTGACACCACCAAGGCCAAAATTGGAGTAAAGGCATGGTGTGGAAGCAAAATCCATTGAAGAGCTTGAGAGCTATAGCAAAGCATGAAAATTGAGTTTGAGAGGCAATGTCATTTACAAAAAGGATTGTTTGCCCCTGTATTATGGACTGCATCAATATTTCTCACCAAGTTCTACCTCTTTATTAAGACTAATTTGGGCTACTGCCATTTGGAATGTCTGGTAGGTGGACTGTAACAATTACAGTGCTTTTGTTTTAGGTAGTGACTTCTGTAACTTAAGATGTCATTGCAGCTACTTAATGTTCTTCCTATAAATGTTACATATAGCACATTACTTTTGCAGATCTGCTATGCAGAAAGGACTACAAATGAAAAAGAAAACCAAATCCAACACATTTAATGCTAATGGACGTAGTTTCTGAGCAAAGGTAGCCTCCTAGTTGCACAGATGGCAAAGTTGTGCAGCCTGCAGTAGAAATAAACCAAAACCCTTTAGAATATAGTGGTGTTGATGAAAGCACTGAAAGAGCCCAAGACAGACAACAGTGAAAGTTCTTCCCTGGGGAAATCAAGACATGAGTTCTTTCAGGCTGATAAAGAAATGGAAATCACATCTGTGATGGCTTGCCTGGCACTTACAGCACATCTTTTCTCCAAGCATTTGAAAATAAACCTGTGTGAAGTGCTCCCCAGCAGCAGGCACATGTACTCCTGCATGCATGGTCCATATAGTCACAGGTAAATCTTTTGGCCTGAATTTTGGCTTGAATTACTGCAGCTATTAAAACTAGAAAGTTCTCATCCTCTGGCAAAGTTGTTATAAATGGTCCTAGAGCACGTACTGCATTGGGGCTGCCTTGTGTTTAGCTGTTCAGCTACCTGTGTTGTTGGCTCAAAATCAAGTCTGGGTAGAAAACAGGCTCTGAGTTATCCGGGTAAAGGCAGTTCTGGACATGCATGTGAGCAAAGCCCTGATTATAATGTCAAACAAGACAGTACCTAGGTGATAGCTGGAAGGAACTTATACTCTTTGTCTCCTTTCATCTACTAGTTTTGGTCCTGTGAGATTCAGTTTACCTGGGTTTTTCTTAGAGTCCTAAGACTTGCATTCTGATGTATATGACCCTGAGACATCAGCATAGAGTCAAGTAATGCTGAAGAAACTTAGAGCAGCACAAGATCACAGAATCACAGGACGTTCGGGATTTGAAGGGATCTCCACAGATCATTGAGTCCAACCCCCCTGCCAGAGCAGGACCATACAATCTAGCACAGGATGCACAGGAATGTGTCCAGATTGGTCTTAAAAGTCTCAAAAGAAGGAGACTCCATGATCTCTCTGGGGATCCTGTTCCAGTGCTCTGTCACCCTTACAGTAAAGAAGTTCTTCCTCATGTTGAGGTGGAATCTCCTGTGTTGTAGTTTACATCTCCATTAGCCCTTGTCCTATGACTGAGAAGAATTTATCTTCTCCCTCTTGACCTCCAGCCCTCAGATATTTATAAACATTGATTAGATCCCTTCTAAGTCTTCTCTTCACCAAACCAAATGTCCCCAGGTCCCTCAGCCTCTCATAGGGCAGTGCTCCAGCCCCTTCAACATCTTCATAGCCAGTGGGGAAAGGAACATCAATTTGAACTTCTGGCACTGATCCTACTTGGGTCTCCTCTGGTCTCATCAGCCAGATGGTCAGTACCCCAAAGTCTTTCATCCTCCTCCTACCAGCAGCAGGCTAGGTGCTGTGCAACCACTCCCAATGAGTAAGTATTTCCTTCTTATTTACACATACTTTTTTAAATCTGAGCGCTGGAGAACTAATTGCATCACTGTCTCTTGCAGGGTCATACAGCTTTGGGACATTTTGGAACGGGGCATTCATTTTTGCAATGCCTACGTGGCAGTTGCATTTAAAAACTAACATTCTGGATGCATGAGCATGTATCATAACACAAGTGAAAGAGACGCAGCAGTCCTCCAGCGCTTAGGAGTGCTCTTATCACATGACTCTGAGAGAACTCTTGCACGTACTCCAAACAGCTCCTGCAAATGGGACACATGAAGAAAGTCTTAGTGCCACTTAAGGTTTGCTCCTATCCAGAGCTGACCTTGCAGTGAAATTGAAGCACAGGGAAGTTTCTCTTAGAACAGCCCTCGCCTAAATCATACAGACCTCTGTACCAAGATCTGTAACAAGCGTTGCTTGTTCAGGAAGCTGGAGTGTTTCTTTAAAGCTGCATGCACATACATGACAGATTCAGATCATAACAAGACACTCTCTTTTGTATCCTGATTTGCTAATCGACTATCTACTTTGAATAAGGGTATCTGTTGCTTTGCTTGTTGAATTTTGCTGAAGACATTCCAGACTGAAGCTAATACCACAAGTAATACGAGACAGGAAAGGAGAACTAAACAGACTTCTTTAAAAGTTAAAAAAGAGATGTGCTCAAGACCTCACTTCTGCTCCTCAGAATTAGTCATGCAGAAAGTGGTGTGACTCTCGAACCATGGTTTGTTTTCTTTTCGCTCCTCTTAGCCAAATCAACAATTTGCATTATTTCTAGCATTCAGCATGTGGAGCAGAGCACACAGATGTATGCCTGTCAGCTTTTCCAGTGCAACACACAAATATTTTCCTTCCAGGGAGAACTAGGTCCTTGACTCAGTGTCTTAGTAAGCAGACGTTATTCATTATAACACAGCCCAGCTGTAATTCAGATTTCATTTACATTACTTTCTTTTAGTGAGTCAAACTACACATTTTAGGGAACAGAATGGAAAATTACTCATATTTTCTTTAAGGGGTTCAAAGGGTCACAGAGATGGCTTTGTCAACATGCCTGACCTAGCTGTGCTTAGTTTCCAGATGCCAATAATGCTGTTTGTGTATACATCGAACACTATGGTGACATAGTGATCCTAATGCTGGAGATTTAAGTGTCTTACCCTGCACAACCTTTGCTATCACTGTGCAAACAGCTAGACTGTTTCTTTTCTCTTGCCTCGAGAACATGGAATATACTGGGTGGGGAACTATTTTGGGTTTGCTTCTTTTGCCAAAGCCTTGTAATAATGATGGATAAAATGAAAACAACAGCAGAATTAGTAGTGAAATGAGTATGAAAGCAAAAATCAATCCATACTTAGATCCAGCAGAAGACTGAGGACAGGTTTGCTCGTGTTTTCACTACCAGCAGAAAGTATTTTTCTACAGCATAAAGTATTGATATCATATAGTGGGTTCAAGACACCTTTTAGCTATGGCTTTGAGTAGAACTGGGTCTTCAGCTCCATTAAATCAAAGTAAACATCACCCCTACCCCCTGCTATTATTTGAGTTTGACTCAGTCTGTGTTTAATCAAAGTCTTGAAGTCAAAGGCAACCTTAAGTTGGAAAATCTGAATGAACTCATGAGGATTAGTTCTATTTGGCTTGTGTCTAACACGACTACTTTCATCAGGAAATCTGGAAATGAAAACCAGGCAGCTTCATCTTTTCTGCAGCCTCCAGAAGCACATTGCAGTTATTTGCCTTCCACCTTCTGCCACTACTAAAGGTGGCAGGTCTGTCTCTAAGCTACCTCCAAAGCATATTCCCACCCTTTAGCGCAGTCAGAACTCTCACAGGGCACAAAGATGTCTGTGAGATGGGCACAGAATCATGGCAAAGTTCCCTTATGCTTCAAGACAAAATGCAATTTTTGTTCTATTTCACCTACTGGCCTGAAAGATGAGCAAAAGGGGATTTGAGCCAGGATTGGGCTAGGCAGTGATAACTTTTCCACAGCACACCAAGCATCTCCCAGACTCAGGAGATACAGTTTAGAAGCTATACTTGGGCTATAATAGCCTCTGTGCCTGGTCTGGTAGACAGCTATTAGAAAATGCAACCTTGAGGTCAAGCAGTCTTAACTGAGTATCAGAGATCCTTCATTTAATCCAAGGCACATTTTAAATCTCTTTATGCCCAAGACAATAGATACAGGCTAAAAAATGTGTGTGATGCTTCAAAATTGTTCTGCAAAGCAAAAAGTTGCCACAGGCTATCATCTTCAACTGCAAGCAATGTATAAAGTGCAACAGATGTTGCTTCAGCTGCTCCAGGTGAGGGAAAGACAGGATTGAACCAAGTCTGAAGAGGCTGTGTATGATCTCAAGCATAGCACTTGCCACAGATATGAAGGCTAAGTATTCTCAGAAGGCACTGGGATGGCTGATGCTGTCAATAAGGATGTGGAAAGTGTGTGAGATAATGGTCATATCACATAGAACCAAAGAATCACAGAATCACTTTGGTTGGGAAAAACCTCTCAGGTCAGCAAGTCCAACAATCAGCCTAAGACCACTGTGGCCATTAGAACACATCCTGAAGTGCCACATCCACAAGCCTCTCGAACACCTCCAGGGAGTGACTCCACCTGAGTCACCCACCCTGGATGTGCTTAAGGGTCTTTTGGATGTGGTGCTTAGGGATATAGTTTAAGGTGAATATCATACTAGTAAGGTTCTAGGTTGGACTTGGTGATCCTGAGGGGCTTTTCCTACCTGGATGTTTCTGTGATTTCTGTGATAACCTGTTTGAGGAGAGACAGTAACTCATATGAGGTGAAGCACCTGGGTTACAAATCCAAATGGCATCATAACTATAGATTAGTGAACTATAGGCTTAATTCCCAGGGAGAACCCAGATGCATGCTGGGGACTGGGCTCCCAGGAGATGGGGAGAAGATGCTGAGTCTATGTGTGGATGCCAGGAACTGAGATTCCCTGAAATGCACACCTGTGGGTCTGACCATTGGTACTTCAGGTATGACTGTGGCTATCTGAGGGAGGAACACTGGTACACTGGAGATGACCACTGGTGTACAGATACATACATATATAGACATATATAGCAGTGGAAAAGATAACCAAACTGACTACTAAAATCCCCCTTGCTCCATGATAGGCCAAATAATGAATTTGTTACTTCACTAAGTGAATAAAAGTATGTCATGAAATCTCCTATGAATTTTATATTTTGGAACCCTACCTTGTTTCCAATCCTTTTGATTTGCCTGTTTTAACAGCCTTAATATTATAAGTTCAGGTTATCTAAACAAGTGCAGAAGCTGTTAAAACAATCTGAACTCTCTAGATTTTGTCTCAACAAAGCAAAAGGAAATCAAGCTCTTCAATTATTTTTACATTTAAAATAGCTTATTTGAAGAATGCTGGGTCTGTCCAAACAGCAGACAGTGCAATTTGTACAGTCTTTTCACATCTAGTTAAACATATGATCTGGACAAGCTGCAGAGGTGGGCACAGGAGAACCTCATGAGGTTCAACAAGACAAGTGCAACGTCCTGTGCCTAGGTCAGAACAATCCTCACTGTCAATACAGGCTGGGGGACGAGGTGATAGAAAGTAGACTGTGAAAAAGGACTTGGGGGTGCTGATGATTAAGCAGCTGGACATGAGCAGACAGCATGCACCTGGAGCCCAGAAAGCAAATCCCATCCTGGGCTGCGTCAAAAGCAGTGTGTCCAGCAGATGAAGAGAGGTGATTCTGCCACTTCACTCTGCTGTAACCTCACCTGGAGTACTGTGTCCAGCTCTAGAGCCCTTAACACAGGAAGAACATGGACCTGATGGAGCAGGCCCAGAAGAGAGGCATGGAAAGGATCAGGGGGTCAGAGAAGCTCTGTTACGAAGACAGGCTGAAGCAGCTGGGGCTATTAAACCCAGAGAAGAGATGGCTCCAGGGAGACCTAGTAGCAACCTTCCAGTACCTGGAGGTGGCTTGCAAGAAGGATGGAGAGAGACAGCTTACAAAAGCCTGCAGTGATAGAATGAGGGGCAGTGACTTCAAAGCAGAGCAGAATAGATTTAGATTGGATGTTAGGAACAAATTCTTTACCATGAGGGTAGTGGAACACTGCAACAGGTTGCCCAGGGAGGTAGTTGAGGCCCCATCCCTGAAGATATTCAACGTAAAGCTCAACAGGGCTCTGGGCAACCTGATCTCATTAAGGATGCCTCTGCTGATCGCAGAGAGGGTTGGAGTAGGTGGACTTTGGAGCTCCCTTCCAACCCAGACCATTCTATGATTCTATAGTTAAAATAAATCCTGCCCAGTAAATCTCCAGGAGCCCAGATGGATTATCCATCCCATCTCTGCTTGGGCTTTAATTTTTATGTAAATATAAGAAAAAGAAAAAAGCAAGCAGAGATTCTACAAGGAAGGGCCATAATAACTAGGAAAAGAAGCCTACTAACGTGCTCCTCTGGGAAATCATTAGAACCTGCATTTCAGACCTATGTTTTCACAGATTAAGGTAGAACCTGTGGAAACTCAAGGTCATTTTCAGAGGTAAGTATGGATGTGACGTTGCTTTCCTGGCACATATTTTGTGAGGCAAGCCTACAAGCCAGCTTCATGGGTTGGTAAGCAAATGTTAAACATGCTGCTACCTTTCAGGACTTAATCATACATATCCTACCAGAAAGGATTTTTTTCCCCTTCTCTGTATCTCAGAACTGTTTATCTTTTCTCAGGCAGCTTCTGCAAACATGGAATTGGGATGGCAGAATTGGTGCCAAGCTTAGATGGTGTTTACTTTTCAGCCTGCAAATAATCAGTCTATGGATTAGTCACAAACTGTAGGGGATCTTTCTATCACTCCAGAAAACTGCATGTTCAGGAAACTCTTTGGAGGGTTTTTATTTATAAAAAACTAAACAAGCTTAAGATTTCTCAATTTTCATTCACCAAAATAACTTGGGATAAGTGGTAGCCTTTTTATGTAATGTAACTTTTACATTTCATGCATGGAGATACAGTGCCTTCCTGTTGTACTCTTGCAGAAGTTGTATGCTTGGCCAATGGGTCACAGCTAAGCATTATGCCCAAGAGGTGAAAAAATGGAAGAAAAAAAACCCCAAGTTTCAGTCACACAAATTCCTTGTGTTGGATCAAAACTCTGACCCTTCTGACTTCCATCTCCCATAGCAGCTGATATCATGCACACCCAAGAAAAGCATAAAAGATTCTTGATGAGCAGCTACAGGACAACAAAACATTAAATTCATCTTGTCCTGATCTGTCACTGCCTAATGTTTGTTTATATACAACTGCATATTATTCTTTCCAAACTTTATTTCTTTTTGTGCTGTACTGTAAATATTTTGATATCTGTCATTTACTTCTGAGAATATCAATTAAAACCTCTGGAAAGTTTATGATTTGCAGAATGCTTTTTTGGTGAAACGAAGTAGGATACTTTGGGAAGCAGGAGAAAAAAAAATTAGATCAAGCATCTTGGAAGCTGTCTACAGCCAAATGTCATCAGTGTCTCAAAAATGGAGGCATGGATGGAGCTTCCCTGGGCTAATTTTATCTAATGGTTGCATAACAAGACTCAGAGTTGAACTGAAACATATGAATCAAATCAATCAACCACACTGGGCTAATGCCATTGACCTCGAGGGGGTACAACATGCTCTAAAAAAATGTCCCTTTAGGAAAAAAAATCAGATTAATTAGATCTCAGAAGAGAGCAAATTGATAGTGATCATCTCCTCTTCCATAAAGGTTGATTTTTCTCCTTTACATGTGATTGTTTTTTGGTGAAAAAACTTCAAGTATGTTTCTATTAATAAATTATGGCCCAGCAGAAGCCCTGGATTTGATGTGAAAGAAAATAAAACAGAGTCCCCAGAGAAAGATAAATGTCTATATTGCAGAAAAGTTGTGTGTCTGGTACAGCAGCATTTCCCTGTGGGGATGATACATTGCCAAATTGAAGCTTCATTCTCATCTGGCATTTTTATCCCTTTGACTACCCTCTCCCCTATTTGAGAAAGTGTAGACACATTTCACACCTGAAGACCACATCATGACATCCAAAACTGACAAGATTTAAACATGACTATTCTGTATAACTGTGCTCTCAAAGGAATTCAGAATATTTCTTGTTTTACACTTGCAAAATAAGACCACTATTGATGGCATTTTTCCTTTTTTCATAGAGGAAGCTTTCAAGTGAAGTAGATTTTTATCACCGAATTGCAGAAGCATTCCAATTGGAAAAGCCCTTCAGGATCACCAAGTCCATCCAAGAACCCTGCTCTACAAGGTTCATCCTAAATCATATCCTCAAGCACCACATCCAAGTGACCCTTTAACACATCCAGGGTTGGTGACTCCACCACCTCCCTGGGCAGCTCATTCCAGTGCCTGATCACTCTTGCTGGGAAAAAAATATTTCCTAATGTCCCAGACTAAACCTACTCAGTCACAGCTTGAGGTCATTCCTTCTTGTTCTAGCACTAATTGCCTGTGAGAAGAGACCAGCAGCAGCCTCTCCACAAGGTCCTTTCACATATCTGTAGAGAGCAGTAAGGTCTCCCCTCAGCCTCCTCTGTTTCACACTAACCAGCCCCAGCTTCCTCAGTCATTCTCCATATGATTTATTCTCTAGGCCCTTGCCCAGCTTCATTGCCCTCCTCTGCACAGGCTTCAGCACCTCCACATCCCTCTTGCATTGAGATGCCCAACACTGAGCACTTCTAGTCCCAGCCAGGATGCCATTGGCTTCTTTGCCACCTGGGCACACTTCTGGCTCGTATTGAGCTGTTTGTCAATTACAAACCCCAGGTTTCTTTCTGCCAGGCAGCTCTCCAGACACACTGCCCCAAGCCTGTAGCACTGCTTGGGGTTGCTGTGACCCAAGTGCAGGTCCTGACACTTGGCCTTGTTGAACCTCATCCCATTAATATTTGCCCTTGGATCTAATCTATCCAAGTCCCCCTGTACAGCCTCTCTATCCTGGTGCAGGTCAACACTGCCACCGAACTTGGTGTTACCTGTGAACTTACTGCTGACACACTCTGTATCTTCATCAAGGTCATCAATAAAGATGTTAAACTTGATGAGCAACATGAATTAAGGGAAACATGAATTCAAGGAACACCTCAACACAGTTGTGGAACAGACCCTCGTGCAAAATAAGAATTAGACTGCATGATTGCATCAACCAAGAATTCTCATTTAACCTTGGTTTGCTCTGCCTGTTGTAGGCCTTAACTAACCATGTAGCAGATTAAAAATAAGCACTGCTTGTTTGATACAATTCAGGGTGGGCAGGGGAAAGTAACTCAGAATAAAATAATAGTAACAAAAAAGTCTGGACAAATTGGATTGAAATGCATTGCACTGGCAAACTAACACCTGCACTACTGGCTTTTCTTTTCCAAACTCCAACTTGTGCACAGGAGAAGCATATCAATGTGCAACAGTATGCACAACTGAGGCAAGAAGAATCACAGCAGGTAGGATAAAAATGAGCAGTTGTCTGTTAGCTCTTCTGTGCACTGGGTTGGTGCTGTGAAGGGATTTTGTTTGGGTTTAGGGGATTAAATATGAGGCTGAATTTAAAAGAGTTATAAATAATTTAATATTATATACAAAGAGAATCCCCCCCCCCAAACTTATATACAGTTAACCTACACAAGCCCTTTGTATGCAGTTGTGAAATTACTTTACAGAATGTCTATTTACAGCAGGATTCAGGAATTTGGTAGAGGTTTGGAAAGGTCTGGATAGAGAGAGTCTTGTGGCATAAAAGCGCCACAGGTAAAGTCACTGCAAGCCTATGCTGCTCAAATCGAGGTTGCTCACTCACTGGCTGGAGTCACAGTCTCGGTGGTCCCAAATATGTGTGCCAAAGCCACATTGTTGACCCTCGTGGGTCTGAATAGCTCAGTTCGGGTATTATTGGGGCGCGCTGTCTGAGAAGCTCCACGGGCACGATCGAGCTGGGAAGGATGGGCTGGGGCAGCAGCTGGCCGGGAGCACCTTGGTCTCATTTCCCCTGGGCCGGTGCAGGGTACCATGGGCTGGAATCGTGCAGCAGCGACGATGGCCTCAGATGCGGCAACGCGGCCAGGAGTGGCGGGTGGAGGAGGGTGCCAGGAACACTGAATTGCCCCTTTTATGAGGTATGGGCCTGAGATTGATGGTCCTTGGCCACAATGCTGTCCCATAAGCGTCTGGCAGCAGGCCAAAACATGCCAAATAAGGTGAAATCCATGGGTCCAGTACCCCCAAATACGAAGAGGACTCAGGCGGATCCCCACCCCAGGCACGTGAGCTTACACAGTGAGTTTACCTTGACTTTGCGAGCAGGCAGGCCAGACTTGAAGGCACCAGGCTTATTGTGCTCCTTTGTCCCCCTTAATTTGTTTTCCCCTGGTTTGGGCAGGAAAAGACTTTTTTTGGGGGGGGGACAACATGTCCAGACAAGAATAGGCTTGTAAACAGGGCCATTTGGGCCTATGTGGCCCTCCACCACAGTTGGTACTTGCATGGAGTGATGACTGCTTCTTATACTTAATGATGTGATCCATGCTGCTCAGTGGACAGCTGGGGTTTAATTTTTCTGCCCTTTCACTTAGTTGCTAAGCCTCACTACCTGCATTTGCCTAAGTTTTGTGATTAAAGCAACCAGGATCAGTCTTCACAGAAGTATCTTGCTTGTGTTCTTCGTACGCCTACGGCTGCTTTGGTCCTCACTTCCCGCTCAAGGATCCGATCGCGGGACTAGACTCTAGGTTGTTATTTTGTAGCTTTCTGATAAAAAAAGTAATGCTCTGTTGTGCTAGTTTGAAGCAGGCTAGAATGTTTTGGTGAGAAGAACTAGATTACAGGCTGTGGAAAGAAAACTATGGTGATGTCTACTTAGCTCACAGTCTTGCTGAGATGTATAAAAACATAAGTCAAAACATTGGATAACCACTCACACTTGGCATCACTCTCACTGAGGCTGCTGGCTGTGCTGCATCTCTCTAACCTCACCCTCCATTTTGGGCTAACCCACTTTGCTTCCTAAACCTCTGGCCGAACCTGTATTCTTCCATGGGACTGGGGTAAGGTTGAGAGGGGCAGGGGGAAGGTGCAGGGGTGGTTTAAAGCCTCTCCTGGAGACTCAGGTTTCTGAGAGGGCTGTTGTGTTTCTGTATTATCTTTTTACCTTGTATATTTCTGTATATAACTGTACTTACTGTAAATATCTGCTTGTATATTGAGCTAAGCTGTAAATATAAGCTTCGTTCATATTTCCAGAGCCAGCTGAGTCTACTCTGGGTGATTTCTAAAGTGTGAGGGGGCAGAGAACACCCAAACCATCACATCTGTCACAGTTACTATCATTTTCTTTTAGTAGCTCTGTGGGGTTTTGTTGGTTTCCCTTTTAGTAGCAATTGGCAGCTGTGAGTATGAGAAGATCACAGAATGGCTTTAGGTTGGAAGTGACCTCTGAGACCACCTACTCCAACCACCCTGCCATATGCAGGGATGCCTCTCAAGTAGACTTCGTTGCCCAAGGCCTCAGTCAATCTGACCTTAAACACCTCCATGGAGGGGACATCTACAACCACTCTAGGTAACCTATTCCATAGTCTCACCAACATCTTCCTAAGATCCAGTCTAAAGCTACTCTCCTTCATCTTAAAACCATTCCCCTTTGTCACATCACTAGACACTTACAAGAAGTCCCTCTTCATCTTTCAGTTATTGATACAGCTCTCCCTGAAGTCCTCATTTCTCCAGGATGAACAACCCCAGATAAGCCTATTCTCATACCAGAGGTGCTGCAGCCCTTGGATCACCTTTGTGGCCCTCCTCTGGACTTGCTCCAAGATTTCTGTGTCCTCCTTGTGATGGACCAGAACTGGATGCAGCATTCGAAGTTGGGTCTCACAAGAGCAGAGTGAAGGGGCAGAATCCTCTCTCTTGCCCTGCTGGACACACTCACAGACTCACAGAATCACAGAAACATCCAGGTTGGAAAAGACTCTCAGGATCATCAAGTTCAACCATTAACTGAGGGACTTGGGGGTGCTGATGGATGAGAAGCTCAACATGAGCCAGCAGTGTGCACTTGCAGCCCAGAGAGCCAACCAGATCCTGGGCTGCATCAGGAGGAGTGTGGCCAGCAGGGTGAGGGATGTGGTTCTCCCCCTCCACTCCTCTCTGGTGACAGCCCACCTGGAGAACTGCATCCAGTTCTGGAGCCCCCATTACAAGAAGGATATGGCCATGCTGGAGTGTGTCCAGAGAAGGGCCACAAGGATAATCAGAGGGCTGGAGCACCTCTGCTATGAGGACAGACTGAAAGAGTTGGGGTTGTTGAGCCTGGAGAAGAGGAGACTCCGAAGTGACCTTCTTGTGGCCTTTCAGTATCTGACGGGGGCCTGCAAAATAGCTGGGGAAGGACTTTTCTGGATATCAGGGTGTGACTGGATTAGGGGGAATGAAGCAAAGCTGGAGATGGGTAGGTTCAGGCCGGACGAGAGGAAGAAGTTCTTCAGCATGAGAGTGGTGAGAGCCTGGAATGGGTTGCCCAGGGAGGTGGTTGAGGCCCCGTCCCTGGAGGTGTTTAAGGCCAGGCTGGATGGGGCTCTGGCCAGCCTGCTCTAGGGTAGGATGTCCCTGCCCATGGCAGGGGGGTTGGAACTAGATGATCCTTGTGGTCCCTTCCAACCCTGACCGATTCTATGATTCTGTGATTGTAACCCTACTCTACAAGATCCACCTTAAACCATATCCCTAAGCACCACATCCAAATGACCCTTAAACATATCCAGGGTGGGTGACTCCACCACCTCCCTGGGCAGCTCATTCTGGTCCCTGACCACTGTCTCCATCAAAAACCTTTTTCTAATGTCCATTCTGAACCAACGCAGCCTCAGCTTGAGGCCATTCCCTCTTGTTCTGTTTCCAATTACCTGTGAGAAGAGACCAGCAGCAGCCTCTCCACAATGTCCCTTCAGGTAGCTGTAGAGAGCAATGAGGGCTCCCCTCAGCTTCCTCTTTTTTACACTAACCAGCCTCAGCTCCCTCAGTCACTTGTCATAAGATTTATTCTCCAAGCTCTTCTCCAGCTTTGTTGCCCTCCTCTGCACTGCTCCAGCACCTCCACATCTCTCTTGTATCCTCTTAATGCAGCCCAGAACACAGCTGCCTTCTGGGCTGCATGAACTCAGTGCCAGTTCACGTTGAGCTTTTCATCAATCAAGTCTTTTTCTTCCGGGCTACTCTCAACCCACTGCACCCAGCCTGAATTTGTGCCTGGGGTTGGTCCAACCCGGTTGCAGGATCTTGCCCTTTGAGTTGTTGAACCTCATGCATTTGGCACTGACCTATTTTTCAAGCCTGTCCAGCTCTTCCTGGATGGCTGATTTTCCAATTCCATGCAGAAAGAAAGGCATCAGCAAAGGAAGCTCTGAATCCACAGACACTTAGTACAAGACATGAAATGGAGACAGAGGTTTCAAATATCTCATTTTCTTTGTTTCAGCATTGAGCTATAATTGTCACATGAACCATGCTGATGTGTGTCTGTGTATGAGAGCAGCACTTTGGAAATATTCAAAACTCCTAATGGATCATTATCTGAGAGAGGCCCATCACAAAACTACTGCAGCTGCTTTTGGCTCGGGCAGAAATGAGCCAGAACACTGACTAATAGGTGGCTTAGTCAAGGTGGTGTTGCAGAGGGCAGAAATACATGGCCGAGTCGAGAATTTATCAAAATCCCACCCTGGTGGTAATGAGCATCTTTGTCTAGAATTTGAGTGAGAGGTGATCCCCCTTCAATTTAGGAACCTATTAATATATATATATGGCTTAGCCTTTTCCAACATTAACAATATATAACACATTAATCGCCCCAACAATATTTAACAATACTTAACAAGGCTTAACAATAGCCCAAACAGTATTAAATAAAGCTACACAGTCAATTTGAAGATTGTTCTGTTCCGGGTAGAGCAACCAAGTTCATGGCAGAGCCTTAGATGCTCTGAGTCCATGGCTGGAGGTCACAGTCCGTGGGTCCGGATGCCATCATCCACTGGCCACCCCGGTGATATGACTCCATCTCTCGCGTAGCTGGTTCTCCCTCTCCCAGGTGCTGGTCAGGTGGTCAGGAACTGTTCCTCTGCCTTGACCTTAACCTGTAAGGAGACAAAACCTGCCTCGGCCTATAAAGGCCAGGCTTAGCAATTAATAGTTGGGGACGATCCACCGTGTACTGATCCGGTGGCCTTTTCCATTTGCATCTAGGGCTTCCCAGGCATATAAGCCTCTGGGTTTACCCCGTGTCATTGGCACTACCCTTATAGGTTGGCCTTTTGTACTGGGGCAGGTGGTCAGTGACCACGTGGCTCACCTAGGCAGCAGGTCTTTATTCTGGGGGCTTCTGTAGCTCTCCCCGTGACTGCTGACCATTAAAAGCTGCCGAGCCACTATTACACTAATTCAGTGTTTTGCCTCCCGTATGGGAGACGAGAAAGGGTTAACCTTTCTGTCTGGGGACGAGCTGCAGTTCCCAGCGGGGGGGGGCTGCCGCTTCTGGGCAAGCTGCTGCCGCTGGCCCTGGGCTTCTCGCAGCTGCCTCTGGATTTTGCAGCCGATTTCTGAAGGCACCGCACTAGATCCTTCAGCTGCCAATCTGCCAGCTGCCTTAAAACAGTTTTTGGTACCCCTAAAGTCAGGGCTTGTAGATACCAACTGTTCTTTCCTCTGGGTCTCCAGTCACTCTGTGGGTCTCTGCCCCTTCCCCTCGGGGAGAAGCCTGCAAG
The DNA here is from genome assembly GCF_015220805.1 of Pogoniulus pusillus. NCBI lineage: Eukaryota > Metazoa > Chordata > Aves > Piciformes > Lybiidae > Pogoniulus > Pogoniulus pusillus. The sequence goes on from NC_087265.1 coordinate 20,939,649, forward strand.
ACCCGTCCCCCTGGGGCGGCAGTCCTGCACTGGCCGGACCTGCCTGCGCAGAGTCCTGGGATTTTCTGGGGGAGAAGCACGAGACTGTCTCTCCCCAGCCCCTTTTCCTTCAGGAGACCCAAACCCAAACTGCAGCCCATGGGCATTCAAGTCAGTTAACAGTTCAGCCCAAGTCATTACGTGCTCTTTAGCATCATCGTTCTCTGCATTTTTTCCAAGCACACGTTCAATTTTTTCAACATTCTTCATTACTTGGATTTGCAGAGTTGCTGGCAAACCCTTCATAATAGGGTGCAGTCTCTCCGGGTCCACAGGGGCATAAAACGGGCAATTGTAATGTCCCTTATCATAGATAGCCTGGACACAGGCAAGTCTACGGAGAGCAGTGATGAGCTCAGAGGAGCTGGTGACTCTTAGTTCCGTCGGCTCCCCCCGGTAGGCTGGGCGGACACTGCTTGCCCAGTAGGCTATCCGAGCGGTGAGGCTGTGTGTCCCCTCGGGTTCACGTGTCAGGAACACATCGTCCCCCCAGTCTCCAGCAGCTTCCTGCGAGTCTAGAAGGACCCAGTCCCCACCGGCTCGGGACACTCGATACACATAGTCAGCGACTGAGTCCCCAGGATCTCTCGCATATTTGACTTGTAAGTCACTGAGCTGTGCGTCTGTGAACTGTTTTTTGATCACGGTGGTCCCTGCAGTGCCTTTTCTGCCCTTCACGGACTGAGTTCTTATCACAGGCAGCACGTGCTTGTGCACCGTGGTGCCCTCCTCACCGGAGCTCTCTTCACCGCTAGCTACGGGGAAGTCCAGTCGGGACCTGCGCTTTCTGCGTGGCTTTGAGGCTTTCTGCCGTGCAGAGGCATGTGCAGAGGAATTCTCTGAGTCTCTAGCAGAGTCTTTTGTGCCTGGTTTCGGGGAACTCCTCTCCCCCGAAGAGCCCCTTGGGGCATTCTCTGCCTTTCTCCCCGATTCCCGCGAATCACTCCATTCTAATTCAGACACGGAGACCGAAGAGGTAGTGTCTGCAGGCGTTACAAGCCTTTCTTTCATCCGGGCAGTCAGTGCCGCGGTCAGGCTCTTTGTCTGCGCCAGCATGTTCTCCCAGATACTTTGGCTTTTAGCTTTTTCTGCTAATAAATCCTTTTCCAAGGCCTGAATTCTTTTTTCATAATTTTCAAATTCGGCCAGAGTCTGGGTCACGACTGACCCCAGAACAACAGAGAAATGCTCCGTTGGAGACTCAGGAATCACAGGGTCTGAGCGCTCAGCTAATTTCTCCAGGATTTTCTCCGGATTTTTACAATTTTTCTGAGCCCAAATTAAATCAAGACCTGTGATTAGGCATCCCTTTTCTTGTAGAAATTCTATGATTGAACTACCCTGCTCGCTGCGCCATAATGTTGCAGAGGGCAGAAATACGTGGCCGAGTCGAGAATTTATCAAAAATAGATATTTTTTATTTTTACAAAACCCGCCCCCACAACTATATATACAAAGATTAATTTCGTTTGATAATCAGGTTGAGTTGCATGAGAATTCTACAAGGATACCATTAATAATCTGACTATATATATTTGGAAGTCAGTTTTTGGAAAAGGACTCAGCTATTAATTAATAGCGGTTTCTTACTAAATTAAGCTAAGCCAAATAACTCACTCAGGCTGGCTCGTGCGGTCTGTCTTCCTCCTCCAGCGGCTGCAGGAGTCGTTAAGGGTCGTTAAGGGTCGTTAGGCAGACAAAGGTGTGCCTAACACCAAAGCAAGTCCTTAGTCTCTCTGCAGTCCAGGCCCAAGGGAGTGAACGAACTCAGGCAGAGACATGTGTCCAGGCACACGCAAAATCCAAAGCGGGAACCCCAAAGGCGGGAAGACCCCCAATATTTATAACCTTGGCTAGACAAAGGGCAGAGTTACCACACCTTAGGCGCGAAAGCGCACGGCCAATCCCAGCCTGGCTCCAGCGTGGGAACTCACGGGGCAGTCCTCCCCCCCTTCACGGGGCAGTCCCCGCCCCCTTCACGGCTGCAGGGCAGGCGAGGGGGGGGGAAACCAGGCGGCTTTTCCCCTTTCCCCCCGAAGTCCGGGCAGGAGAGGAATTTAGGGGTACAGGACTCCAGGACAGGTGGCTTTGGAAATGTGACTGTAGGCAGAAGCAGCACCAATGATTCATGCTTAGACAAATTTAATGAGTTGCACCTGCTTGCAGTCGCTGCTAGGTGCAAGATGAAATCTAAGTTGTTTTCCATTATGCTCTGCTGCTCTGCACAGATGTAGAATCACAGAATCAGTCAGGGTTGGAAAGGACCACAAGGATCATCTAGTTCCAGCCCCCCTGCCATGGGCAGGGACACCCTACCCTAGATCAGGCCAGCCAGAGCCCCATCCAGCCTGGCCTTAAACACCTCCAGGGACGGGGCCTCAACCACCTCCCTGGGCAACCCATTCCAGGCTCTCACCACTCTCATGCTGAAGAACTTCCTCCTCTCGTCCGGCCTGAGCCTACCCATCTCCAGCTTTGCTCCATTCCCCCTAGTCCTGTCACTCCCTGATATCCTGAAAAGTCCTTCCCCAGCAGAGATATTGCATCCTTCACCTGGAGAACAAGGCCAGAGACTGTCATTTCCCCACAAGCCAGGAAGATTCTCCTTTCCCCTTAAGCCGGGAGGATTCCAGCCTCAAAGTCCATGGGCGAAGACTCCCCTGAAGCTTATACACTAATAATAGGCTGTGACGTAGCCCCGGAGGGTGACTGATAATTAATAAAAGTTGTAAGTGAATGCTTTAATGCCTCTGTAATATCTGTTGCCTCTGCCATAGAGCAGGAAAGAGTTTCCAGCCTGATCTGCTGAGCGAATAGCATATAGACCCCAAGTGGTATTTGTCGAGGGGAAAACTCCTCTCTCTGTTTATAGTTTGGGTGTTTGGTAGTTATTAATAAGTTACTGTAGATATTTATCCTAGAATGGTTTCATAACCATTTAGAATCAATTTTAATACTAAATATACAGTGGTTGGGGGTGGTGAGAGTTCAGAATATTGAGATTAATAGATATATATTTTTATAGAATATTATCTCACACCAATTAATTTCTCCCCTCTGCCAAAACCGGCGTAGGCAGCAGAATACCCCTCCGCAACACTTGCTCAGGTCCAGGTAAATGACATCAGTTGCTCATCCCTCATCTATTCATGCTGTGACCTGTTCATAGAAGGCCACCAGGTTTGTCAGGCAGGATGTGCCCTTGGTGAAGCCATGCTGATTGTACCCAAACACTTCTTCGCTCTTCTCCTGTCTCAGCAGTGTCTCCAGGAGGATCTGCTCCATGATCTTACCAGGTACGAACTGGCCTGGAGTTCCCTGGCTCCCCCTTCCTACCCTGTTTGAAAATGGGAGTTGTGTTTCCCCTCTTCCAGCCAGTGAGGACTGCACCAGACTGCCATGACTTTTGGAATAGAATAGAGAGGGGTTTAGCAACCTCATCTGCCAGTTCCCTCAGCACCCGTGGGTGTATCCTGTTGGATCCCATGGACTTGAACACTTTCAGGTTCTTCAAGTGATCACAAACCTGATCTTCACTTATGATGGGCAACTCTTCCTTCCAGTCCCTGCCATTATCTTCCATGGCTCCAGGAGTGTGGCTGGAGGCCTTTGCAGTGAAGACTGAGGTAGAGAAGTCATTGAGAACCTCAGCCTTTTCCATGTCACTTGTGACCATTTCACCTGTTTCCTTTCTGAGTCTTCCCACACCTTCCCTAGGCTTCTTTTTACCATTAATACACCTGCAGAAATTGTTGGTGTTCCCTTTGACCTCCCTGGCTAGATTCAATTACAAATCTGCCTTGGCTTTCCTAAGCAGATCTCTGGCTGCTCAGGCAGCTTCCTTATATTCCTACCATTCCAGCTGTCCTTTCTTCCACTCCTTGTAGAGTTTCTTTTTTGTGTGACAGTGCATCCAGGAGCTCCTTGCTCAGCCAGGCCTCCTAACATTCTTCCCTGCTTTCCTCTTTGTTGGCATGTATTGCTCCTGGACACACAGAAGGTGATCTTTGAATACTAACCAAGATGTCCCAGTCCTGTCATATTTGCATCATATTTCACAGAATCACAAAACAGTGGGGGTTGGAAGGGACCTCTGGGGACCTTCTAGCCCAACCTCCCTGCTAGAGCAGGGTCTTTCAAAGCAGCGTCACCATGGCCAAGTGGATTTTCAGTTTCTCTAGAGAAGGAGATTCCACAGCCTCTCTGGTCACCCTGCTCCAGTGTTCTAGCATACTCAAAAGAGGTTTCTCCTTATGTTTAGTGAACATCCTTGGTTCCAGTTTGTGCCCAATGTCCCTTACCCTATGATTAGGCACTGCTATAAAGAGTCTGGCCCAAACATCTTGACCTTCACCCTGTAGATATTGATAAGCATTGATAACTTGGTGCCATGGTCTAGCCTTGGGCACTGTGGTAAAGGGTTGGACTTGATGATCTGTGAGGTCTCTTCCAACCTTGGTGATACTGTGATACTGTGATAAGCTTCCCTCTCAGTCTCAGTGCTCTTCTGCAAGCTAAATAGCCCCAGGTCTCTCTGTCTCTCTACTTCAGAGAAGTGCTCCAGTCCCCTCAGCAGCTTTGTGGCCACCATTGGATTCTCTCCAAAAAAGAACCTTTTATTGGGTGACAAATAAATGGAATTTGTGACTTATTTTCACACACTGCCTTTACCAGTCATCTGCCATGAACTATTTTCAGGAGATTTCTCTCCTCAGCTCTCATTAGGCTTTGCTTCAGGGCAATGTGTAATGCTTCCTTTTTTGTGAAAGCTGTGTCATTTGAGCACCGTTTGGGTAACTCATGCTGCTGTACATTTCTCTGACCAGTTTTACAAACTGAAGTGTGTAAATTATGAAAACTTCACTTAGTTCCTCACTGTTGCATCCTATCTTGCAATGAACCTGCAAAAGAGGTTTCCACAAACTGTCTTCTAGTGTTATTTACTGATTTTCACATCTGGTCTCCCTTCCCTCTCTATTTACCCACTCTCTAAGGAGACCTTATTGTGGCCTTCCAGTATCTGAAGGAATGTCACAGGAAAGCTGGTGAGAGACTTTGTAGGGTGTCAGGTAGTGACAGGACTGGGGGGAATGGATCAAAACTAGAAGTGGGTAGATCAGATCGAATGCTAGGAAGAAGTTTTTCACCACGAGGGTGCTGAGACACTGGAACAGGTTACCCAGGGAGGTGGTAGAAGTCCCATCTCTGGAAGCTTTTATGATCAGGCTGGATGAGGCTCTAGACAGCCTGATCTAGTGTGAGGTGTTCCTGCCCATGACTGGGGGGTTGGAACTCGATGATCCTTGAGGTCCCTTCCAACCCTGACTGACTCTATTATTCCAAGTTTTTAAGGCCAGGCTGGATGTGACTGTGAGCAACCTGATCTAGTGTGAGGTGTTCTTGAGCATGACAGGGGTTTAGAACTAGATGATTCTATGATTGTCTGTAGTCTACACTTATGAGAGAGGTTGTGGTGCTTGGCAATCTCTCTTATAATACAAAGTCTTCAAGATATGGTAAGGACATTAGCTCATTTTAAAGTTCTTTGGAAGGTGTATTTTAATCACACCTGATGAATTCTGAGATAGGATCAAAGAGCTTCACTGGGTGACCCAGAAGACATAAATCTACAGCCACCTGCATCCATCTATTTTCTGGCTGTTCTTCTGCTCATGGCTGTACAGCCCTGCTGCCTCTTGACTCTCTGGAACTCTGCTGACAAGGTGCAAGTCTTTCTTGACTTAGTGTGTGATCCAACCAGCTTGCGAGAATTCTCGCAGGAGGGGTTTCCTGGAAATAGGGATGAGAGCAGAAGCAGAGCAGCCAGCAGTCAGTCTGACCCAGCTTTAAGATACCCTTGCATTCAACATGTGGAGAAGCTGTGTGTGTTCAGCTGTAACTTGCCTGTCAGTTGGAAGTAAACCATCTTCTATCCACAATGCAAATGGATCTTGTGGATGCTTCATGGCAGCAGAATGACTCAGTTTTAAGCCTTTCATGGATTTTAATTTCTTTCTCTTAGCCCAATGTTCCCTGTCTCCAATAAATACTGATTTCACCATTATAATGTGTTGCAACAAAACCCTGCAGAAAGAATGTTTAGCTGCTTGCTATATTTGCACATTGACACTAACTGTAATGAGAGTGGTGTTTCTTTTCAGCATCTCACTTATGCAAAGAGTGTATTTCTGCATTTCATGCTTCCTTCTGGGAATGCATAAGCAGCAGCCAGTGGGTGCACTTTATCTTGGCCAGGGAACTGGTGCTATTGGTAGAATAGGGTAGGAAGCCAAATCCAGGGTTAATTATTCTCAGCAGCACTTTTTTTTTTTCCCTTTAAACGCTTTAGCTGGTAACCCCTTCCTTCACTTTCTGATAATTCTACCTTCACAGCAACAACCTCTAATTGTGCTTCAAAAAGCTATTAAAAAAAATCAATTTGCCATTTGTAAGTTGTTGAGTTTTTTTTCCCAGTTGATCCTGAAATGGAATCATTGATTGAGTGTGAACAATCACAACACTTCCATAGCATCCTTTTGCAAAATCACAGAATCAGTCAGGCTGGAAAAGCACCTCAGGATCGTTAAGTCCAACCATTAACCTTACTCTGCAAGGCTCATCCTAAACCATATCCCCAAGCAGCACACATAAGTAATCTTTAAACACATCCAAGGCTGGTAACTCAACCAGCTCCCTGGGCAGCTCATTCCAATGCCTGACCACTCTTGCTGGGAAAAAACTTTTCCAAATGTTCAGTCTAAACCTACTCAGTCTCAGCTTGAGGCCATTTCCTCTTGTTCTATCACTAATTACCTCTGAGAAGAGACCATCACTAACCATCTTACAACACCCTTTCAGGTAGCTACAGACTGTAACGGGGTCTCCCCTCAGCCTCCTCTTTCAGTCTCAGCTCCCTCAGTCACTCCTCATAAGATTTATACTCCAGGCCCTTCCCCAGCTTCCTCGCCCCACTCTGCACTTGCTCCAGCACCTCCACATCTCTCTTGCATTGAGGTGCCCAAAACTGAGCACAATACTCGACGTGTGGCCTCACCAGAGCAGAGTCCAAGGGGACAATCACCTCCCTACACCTGCTGGGCACAGCACTTCTCATTCCAGCCAGGATGTCATTAGCTTTCTTTGCCACTTGGGCACACTGCTGGCTCATATTTAGCTGTTTGTCTGTTACAACCTCCAGGTAACCTCTGTGCCAGGCAGCTTTCCTTCCACACTTCCCCAGGCCTGTAGTGTTGCTTGGGGTTGTTGTGACCCAAGTGCAGGACCTGGCACTTGGCCTTGAAACTCATCCCATTGACATTGGCTCATGTATCCAATCTATCCAAGTCCCTCTGTAGAGCCTCCCTACCCTGGTGCAGATCAACACTGCCACCTAATTTGGTGTCAGCTGCAAACTTACTGCTGACACACTCTGTGTCTTCATCAAGGTCATCAATGTTAAACAGAAGTTGTCCCAACACTAAACCCAACACTAAGTACTGGCCACCAGATGGATTTAATTGCACTAACCACCACCCTTTGGGCCATTTCATCCAGCAATGCTTTATCCAGAAGAGCTGTGCTCATCCAAGCCATGAGCAGTCAGTTTGTCTGTGACAATTCTGCGGGAAACAGTGTCAAAGGCTTTTTGGAAGTCTAAGTAGACAACATCCACAACCTTTCCCACTTCCAATAGTTGGGTCACCTTGCCATAGAAGGAGATCAGGATTTTATCCTTTAGACAGCTAGAGAAGAACTTAGATTGTGGGTTTTGGCTGACTTCATGGAGTTTAAAAGTCTCTCCCATTTCTGCTCTTGTCTTTCTTTTGATGAACTGCATTCCAAAAAGCACAGCAATGCTGTGCTAACTCTGAGGAAGTAATCAAGAGTGTATAAGAGATTTTTTCCAAACATCTACAAAACCAACTAACCCAGAAATTAAGTTAATACTAAGGAAACTTTTCTTTCATGCAGGTGTTTCAGAAGGCCACTCTCAATTGATGTGCTCCTATCTAGAAAGAAACATTTATATATACACATAACACCAGCTTCATCAAACATCTCCACCCCACAAACACCACAAACTCACAAGATGAACTCAGTCGGCATCAGACATGTACATTTCATTCTGTTGACAGTTTACTGACTTATTTTTTCCCTCTGGATTTTCTGCTGGAATAAACAAGCTGCTGCTTCTTTCTTTATTTTTTTTTTATGTTATTTGTTTAAGGAAAAGATTCTTTTGTATCTAAGTTGTTCTCCTGTATCAAGTCAAACTGAAATACAAAAGAAGTGCAGCAAAAAGAAAACTACCCAACTGTCCACATCTAAAGTCAAGTTTAAAGGGCAATTTAAACTCCCATTCCCCTTGTGGTTCTCTTCACACTGTGAACTGAATGAAACACTCAAGCTTCAGTTTCTAGGGGCTGTCTGGGGCAATTTCTCTCCTATTTCAGTTTATCTCTACATGGAATTTGCTTTACATTTTGAAGCCAAAAGGCCTGGCTAAATCCAAAGAGAAATCTATCAGAACAGCTCTGCCAGCAAAGCACACCACTACTGTGCTGCATTTTGCAAACTGGGAGGCAGCTGTGCTGACCATTAAAGAACATTTCCAGACTGATTTCTGCTATGGAGAAGTAAGCCCTGACTGCATTTACTTCCCACCCCCGGATTCAGAATGGTCAAGACAAAATGCAGGATAGAGTGGCTCTCTGCAAACCCTGATATGGTGTCCCCCAGGTCATATCTCTGTCCACGCCCCTTGCAAAGCTGACAAGGGGCTGCTCCTGGTGTGTGTGATGAGCAAAAATTGGGAGGTCAAAGGTTAGAAACCAGAGTTGACCAAAATATCACTTGAATTTAGTGAAGTTTGATGTGGTTTGCTTGGCAAAGGTTAGGCAGTTGTGCTCACATCCACACCTTCCATAGTTCTTTTTCATTCCCCCCCATCCCCCTTTTTTTTTTCCTAATGAGCTAAAAAAGTGCCTTACAATATTAGTTTACAGCTTCCAGCCTCAGTAGGATGAACTCAACGAGTGGCTGCCAGCAGTTTTACTTCATTCTGGCCCACACCTAATCACTTCTTCATACCAATCTGCAAGAAATATTTCAGCCAAGGGCTTCAGGCACAAACCTGCTGGCTTGAGCTACTTTCAAAAGGTGATTTAACACGTGTGCTTACACAATGGCTTCTGCAAAGAGAGTTCTGCTTCCTAACGTTATTGTTTATTGCAAATGCATTCCAGGCTGCACGGCTTTTGCACTGAACATCAATGGGCTGATTAGGAAGTGGCGAGTGATGTCTGGACCCCACAGCAGCCAATGGCTATGCAATGCTTGGAGCTAAACCTCAAGGCTGTTGTTTGACAGAGTTTTAATCATCAGCCAGCAGCTCTCAGAAGCTCCAATCTATGTAAATCAGATTTGCATATGCAGCACTGCACATTTTCTTGAACTGCCTCACTCCAGGCTATTTTCCTGACAAAATAATGGTAAAGGAAAAAAGCAGTGGACAGCATAATGCATTTACACTGCCGATACAAAAGCCTGCATACTGCTTAGGACACAGACCCACACACGCACACACGCTGGACAATACTGGGAGCAGCACCTTTAGCACACTTGCATTAAGTGTCATCACATCATCCCACTTTTGGGGCTTTGTATAGCTTGAGATCTTTATCTTGAAATTATCCAAGAGGCTGCAAGTGGAACAAAATAGAGACAGTGACCCCAAAAGGTCTGAGGCAGCCTTAAAATGGACCTCAAAATTGTGGAGGGGACCCTAGAACAGCTGAGGGAGGGCTAAACTGTCTCTTGTTGAGGGCAAAATCTAGTAGTGGGGACCCCAAAATGGGCACCAAATTGTCCCAGGAGACAGAAAATGGACGCTGAAACAGTGGAGGGGACTCAAAAATGCCTCAGGGTGGAAGTCATGAAGTGGCTGAGGAGGCTAGGAAGTGGACCCCAAAATGGAGGTGGACCTCAAAATGGTTTCAGGGACCCCCAAACTCACCTCAAAATGGGAGAGGAGACACAAAATGACTCGGGAGGTCAGAAAAATAGACCCCAAAATAGCTCAGAGGGGCATTAAATGGCTCAGGGGAGCACAATTTTGGGGAAGATATGCCTTGTGCTCCCAGCATTGAAGTAAAGAATACCTCCTTAAATATTGCTTAATACCTGCTTAAATGTTGGCTGCTGAGTTTGGTTCCCCCTTCTCCCTCACACTGCCGAGGACAGAGAAGGAAGAATCTTGAGCTTCTGACAGCAAGGCACAGAAGAAGAACAATGCTTTTTTTATGTGAAAATCTTTTGCACCTCCAAGCTAGAGAAGAAAGCATTGAAATTCGACAGGATATGTCTCACTTTTCTTGTGAAACCCCACTAATATCAGCCAAACACATAAGCATTTAAAACATGAAGCCTTCAAGAGCCTGCTGGGGTTTGCCTCACTGTCATTACTCCGGAGACTCCATCTGCCCTGGGATCTGGCCAAGAGTTCAGCAGGGATCCCCTCTAAGTGCAGCTCTGGGCCTCTGCGAAGTCGTGACACTGGAATTGAGTTCCCTCACTCCTGTATTTGCAATTATTCCTATTAGTCATTCAGATTCCAGTCCTACTAATTATAGTTATAACCCTTATCAAGCTGTTATCAACAACTCTGCAAACATCCAGGTGCTCAGATTGGCCTGGGAGATCTTGATCTGTGCAGGAACCTGATGAAGAGGGGTCCCATGTGCTTAGACTAAGTAAACAAGAACTAATCGAAATGTAAGCATAACCCTGGATGTTTCTGACCATTCTTCTTCACACAAATATGGGAAGATTTCAGGAGACCATCTGGAGCTACTTTGGTTCTTATCAAGCACCAAGAGGGTTTGCTGGGTTTTTTTCCCCTTTTCTTTCCAGTTTCCTTTCAGTGACTCATCCACTAATGTTGTTTAGCCACAGCTTTCTGTCTTTCTGTCTTTGCCAGAATCAGTTTACATTGAGCAGTACACAAAAGGGAGGGTGGGGGTAGAAAAAAAACAACCCTCAACCAAAAGAGCTTAATTGCATCTCCAACCTTTCTTTGTATGCAAGAAATCTCCCCTGTTTTAATAATGGTTATTTCAAAACATCTTCCTTTAGTTCTTCTAAATACAATGACCCAAGTTTCAAAGACAGATGATTCAGGGAGGACAGAAATGATGAAGCAAATTAACTTAAGCAAAACAGACTGCACTTAAAAAAAATAAAAGAAGAAAATTTTAAAGGGCTGTATGTATGAGGAAGGGGTGGGGAGGAAAAATGAATCAGAAAAAAATGAAATTTCAGCACCTTGACAAGGTCGCACTTGATGAGAAAAACAGGAAGGAAAGGTTTGAACAGAAATGCACAGGCAGGGGAAAAGGAATAAGAAAAAGTATTATCTGCAAAGTGATTAATTTATCATTAGAATATATTTGCTAGGTAGAAAATACCAAATCATGTACTAATGGGAAAAAAATTTCCTGCTCTCATGGACAGGAAGAATCAAAATGTCTCACTGCTGAAAGGGGCATCAGACTTGGCTCACTTCTAAAAGCTCATTTATCTCCCCAGTTAATAAAACATTTGTAGAGCAATTGCAGTAGATAGATGGAAGATTATCAAGAAAATAGAAAATTAAGGCAACTTACACTGCCTCACATACCTAATAGGCTGAAAACCAACATGTTAAGTGGTTAAATTCCCATAATAATGTTTACTTAAACCAATAAATAATAATTACCAATGTCAACTACCATTATACAGAACACTTCAAAGGAAGGAAAGATTGAAGCACATAAGAATTTGCTTAGTGACAGCATCAGACTTTGGTTGGACTTGGGTAAAAGCCAAGCCACAGGCTTCTGATTCCTCAAGATGATCAGCACCCAGCATAAGCTGCGGGCTCCATGGTCCTGGACAAGCTCTCACTTTGCTTTCTCCTTAGGCTATTCACCTTAGTGTTGCGAAGGTATAGGATCTTCTGCAGGATGTTGAGAAAGAAAGGTGAAAAAGTCCAAAAACCTTATGCAAGGAAAGCTAAACAAAAACCATCCCACTGAGAAAATGACCCCCATGTAAGCTATTTCAGTGTTTCCCACTGCTCTTACTATGCCATTTCTCTAGTGACACTAGAGTAATGCAAAACAGAAGAAAAATCACTTTGCAAAGTAGAATCCTCCTTAAACCAGGTGCTCCTATAGCTGACCTTCTCAAGCTCCTAAAGAGAATCTTCAACAGATGAAAATAATTTAGCAGTAAGGTATGTAACTGGGTAGATGAGAGGAAATGGCTGTATCTAGAGCTGGCAAATGAAATGATCCTAAGTGACTGTAACTGCTCTGTCTGGGAAAACCCTTGTCCGGCACTGACCATGCTTGTCACCTTCTCCATACTGCCTGCTAATTCGTGCCATTGCCAAGACATTATTCACCTGGGATGATACTAACATGTGTTGCAGACATGTATTGGAATCTCCTGGAGAGCTGACTCACATCTCTGCAAACATCAGGCTACCACTACCACAGAAATGTGAAACACTCCATTTGACTTTGCACTTTATACATGCAACACATTGTCTCTGCTGAAAAAAAAACTAAACAAACCCAAAGGGTGGAACAGCCCATTGGAACCAAATTGTTGCCCCTGCCAGGAGTAGGTCAAAGAGACTAGTTTTGGCGACAAGTGCTTTCCTGCCAATCTAACCTGTACAAACTGCAAAAGGATCTGTGCACTAAGCTCTTGTTCAGATGGAGAAGTGTTGCTGTTTTCGTTATGATATGATAAGGGGATGGAGCAATGACCTAAGAGGAGAAGCTGAAGGACCTGGGGATGTTTGGTCTGGTGAAGAGAAGACTTAGAGGGGATCTGTCAATACTTATAAATATCTGAGGGCTAGGAGTCAAGAGGCAAGGGACAAACTCTTCTCAGTTGTGCCTTGTGGTAGGACAAGAGGTAATGGGTATAAACTACAGCACAGCAAGTTCCACCTCAACATGAGGAAGAACTTCTTTACTGTAAGGGTCATGGGGCACTGGAACAGGCTGCCCAGAGAGGTTGTGGAGTCTCTTTCTCTGGTGACTTCCAAGCCCTGTCTGCATGTGCTCCTGTGCAACCTGCACTAGAGTCTGTGGTCCTGCTCTGGCAGGGAGGTTGGACTGGATAGTCTCAGGACGTCCCTTCCAGCCTCTAACATCTTGTGCTCAGGTCTCTTTAAACCAGAAGGACCTAACAATGCTCACTCACACTGGAGAGTTTAGAGGCTTTGCTCATTGTAGCAGCTGTTCCTAGGACTGACTTATTTTTTATCAGCTACAGGATGATTTCTGCCCAGGTCACAGAACATATTTTTTTAATCCAAAGACTCTGGCTTAGTACACTACAGCTGGCTTGAGAATGCTTCATCTTTTACTGCCATCACAGAGAAGGAAAATAGCTCTCAGTTTGGCTGTTGCCTATAAAACATTGGTTCCAGACAACTTTCCTTGCTTGGATAAAAAAATCTTGCTTGGCTTTCACAGAACTTGTTTAGAAATGTGCAAATTTTGTTGGGCAAAAAAAGAGACATTGTCATGCAGCTCTGTCCATGGCATCCAACTGAAGCCTCCCTGTTCTGGGACACAGATGTTAGGAGGGCACAGGCAGGATGTCTGTGCATTTATAGATACACAGAGTTCACCTTAGGTGTCATCAGAAAACAAACACCTTGGGTGCCTGTTTAGTGAGGAAGTATGAATAGATACTACCATTTAGTCACCAAGTGGACAATGCACAGGGAGGGATGAAGCACTCTGTTTTCTCCTAGTTTCCAGAACTCATCTGAGGTAGCAGCGTGCACTTGCACCCCAGGGAGCCAACCAGATCAAGAGAAGTGTGGCCAGCAGGTTGAGGGGAGTGATTCTCCCCCTCTGCTCCACTCTGGTGAGACCCCACCTGGAGTACTGCATCCAGTTCTGGAGCCACTATTACAAGAAAGATCTGGACATGCTGGAATATGTCCAGAGAAGGGCCACAAGGGTGATCAGAGGGGCTGGAGCACCTCTCTTATTGGCACAGGCTGAAAGAGTTGGGGCTGTTCAGTCTGGAGAGGAGAAGGCTTTGAGGAGACCTTGTGGCTTCCAGTATTTGAAGGGGGCTGTGAAAAGCTGATGAGGGACTTTTTAGGATGTCAGGTAGTGACAGAACTAGAGGGAATGAAGCAAGACTAAAGAGTGGGTAGATTCCTACTGGATGTTAGGAAGAAGTTCTTCATTGTGAGGGAGGTGAGAAGCTGGAGCAGGTTGCCCAGGGAGGTGGTGGAAGCCTCATCCCTGGAAGTTTTTTATGCTAGGCTGGATGTGGCTCTGAGCAATCTGATCTAGTGTGAGGTGTCCTTGCCCATGATAGGGGGTATGGAACTAGATGATCCCTGAGGCCCCTTCCAACCCTGACAATTCTATGGTTCTATAATTCTATGATCTTTCCAACTTCTGACTTACATCTTCTCTCTCCATCCAAACTGAGCTTTTTAGGTCTTCATGCATTTCTGAGATGTTCTTTTTTTATATATATACCATTGTGCTGTGGAAAGATTGTGATTAGATTTGCCATGCTTACAAACTCCTACATATAGGCATGGTTTTAAATGACAAATGCTTTCATATTCTTCTCTAAATTGTACAAGTTAGATGTAAAATCATTTTTTTCCTTTATTAAAGAAGTGTTTTCCTGCCTTTGGCTGCTTGGCCAGCAGTATTTGTCAGGAGTTTTTGACACGAAGTGTTACAGTGAGGTAATTATTTCCTTTTAGAAAATGATAGACAGATTTTGAAAGGATTCTGCAGATTTATATAACTGCAGTATTGATTTTGGAGGTAGGTAAACAAGAACATTGAAGCTCATTTTGTCTACTGATGCCAGATATGGTAATAAAGCATTTTACGTGTACATGTAAGGCAAAAATAAATGCTTTTGACATAAAACGGTTTCACAAAGAAGGGGAAATTGCCTTGGCCTTTGAGCTACAGCTACATTAAAGAGTTTCAGTGACTCTCTGATCAGCCAGCATAAAGGAAGCTATAATTTTATTAAGTACTAACATATCCTTTTCCATAAAACTGCACTAAATAATTGAAGTTGCAATAAATAAGGATTAATTTAGATGCCTCATTCTGTATATTCCTGATGAGAACCACCACAAAGCCTCTTGAATCTGGCACACAAAATACAGCTGCTTTCATTCCTGGTAATGATTCATCTTTGAATAGCTCCCAAGAGGAAGAACGATAGTACAGTAGAATCAGGAGTTACCAGTGTAATCACGAAAGATCACTGTCAGGATGGAACTGATGTACTCCATGTACTCTCTCACATTAAAGGGAAGACAAGACATTTTACTAGATGTCAGCATCTTGCCAACAGATTCTTTACAAGATTTTGTGGAGCTGCCTTGAGAGTCTCTTTGCTGCAAAGCCCACACTGAATCCCACAGGCATAAATCCTAAGGGCTCAGGCAAGCATTTGCCTGATTTGACACATTTGCAACCATTTGTAACAAGGGGGTCTCCAAACAGTCTTCCAAGATTCAGAGTATGTTTTAAAATGGGACCAGATAATTAACTAGTGAGTGTCTTTTCTTGGCAGAGGGTTCTTATGGATAAGAGTCAGTAAATGTGCCCTTGTGCTTGGTGAGTTAATTTACTGCAGGCATCAGGTAATGGTGGTCATGCAATTGCAGAGTGGGACACATCTTTAAGGACATGCTCAGAGTCCCTTTTACCAGATCCCTATGTTACTGTTCCTGGCTTCCAATGGCATCAATATCTCAGCCCCTGAAAGTTCTAGAGCTCCTGGTACCGTCAGTACAGGCTGATCAGCCTGCCTTTATGCTGCAGTGCTGGAAGAAAAAGTAGTGTCCCTTCAGACAGGAGTGGATGTTGGTTCCACCATTTCTGCATACACCCACACACAAATGATTCCCAGCACACACCAGTCTTCTGTCTGGTCACTTTTCCTAGCTAAAGGCACACAAAATCCACTCTCAGTTAGAGGTGGCCTATTCATGGCACTGTTTGTCTAGCCAGATGGGGTGAGATGTGCAGCTGACGCTGTTTTGTTTACAGTCACTGTCATTTCTTAATGTCTATTTAAATGCATCACAGTTCTGCTTCAGATTTAGTACCCATCTTGCTACAAGGACCAGCAAAAGGGAAGTGAATCCTTCTGCAGGCAGCAAATGAAGTCATCGCAGCACAAGGACAGATAGTGATGGTACCAGGACCTCAAGAACTTCCAGAAGCTGAGATATTGATGTCATTGGAAGCCAGGAACAGTAATGTGGGGATTGAGTAAAAGAGACCCTGAGCACATCCTAAAAGATGTGTCCCACTCTGTAATTGCGTCACCACCATTACTTGATGCTGGCAGTAATTAAAGTCACCAAGGCCATGCCATTGTGTTAGACTTCAAACAATGACCTCTGTATTGTTTGAGAATACTGGAAACTAAGTTCTCCTGGTTTTAATATCTTTCTAACAGTTATCAGCAGTGCTTAAATCTGCCCATTGTAGTTGAACATAGGAAATGAGACATGTCTGTGCACTCACTATCTGTGCTTACAGTTTCCAGAGTGATGAAATTTTGCAGACACTCATTTATTGGTCTCTATCCATTATAGGCAAAATCACCATCATCAGATTGTTATCACTGCAGCTGGACACAGCTTCTTCTCTTAATGTTGTTATTCTGCTCATGGGAAGGAGCATAAAGTTCACTCTGGCAAACATAAATGCCTTCTATCTTCCAGCACCTACCCAGTGAAGGAAAAAACATAAATTCTATTTGTGCATTTTATGTAGGGATGCAGATTTTGTGCCTTAGCAAGAGCAGAGGAGAGGTTCCCAGAATCACAGAATTGTCAGGGTTGGAAGGGACCCCAAGTATCATCTAGTTCCAGTCCCACTGGTAGGGGCAGGGACACTTCACACCAGAACAGATTTCCCAGAGCCACATCCAGTCTGGCCTTAAAACCATCCAGGGATGGGGCTTTTACCACCTCCCTGCACAATCTGTTCCAGAGTCTCACCACCTTTGTAGTGAAGAACTTCTTCCTAATGTCTAATCTAACTCTCCCCTCCTCTAGCTTGGATCCATTCCCCTTAAGGGTTTTTGACCCTCAAGATTTTAGAACTTCATAAATATGGCATTCCCACCATTTTGTTCCCAATTTGAATGTTTGATAATAGTAACAGTAATAATATAATTAGACACTAATTTAGAAAAAGGAAATGTAGGAATATAGTTATTTGCCTCTCTAATGCTGTCTATATTTAGTTATCCAGGTCATTAGACTAGTTTAAACCATGCTGATATGGCAATTTGCAGAGTGGACAAGTACAGGTTTTGGAAGTAAGAGAGAGAGGCTGCCAGCATAGCAGACTGGATAACACTATAGTTTATTTTAAGGCCTTTTAAAAGGAAAAAAAAATATGTGCAGAACTTGAACATGAGTAGAAGTTGCTGCTGGCACAGACCGGACACAGGAGGAGGAGGAATAACAGTGTAGGAAGATATTATTTCACTTATAAATCCTTTTACATGCTGCTAGATGCTTACAGTGTAGAACCCCAGGTAAGATTAGTGTCAGACACCAAGTGCTAGGCAAGCCCTGAAGCACACTCCTGAAGAACTCATGGCATGGATCTGCATAATTGAGAATTCAAACAGTAAATGAGCAATTCCAGACTTAGACAAAACATCCATTTTGCACAAGTCTGAGATAGAGAAACAACACAAAGCTCTCCTAAGGCTCAAATCTGATTTTCACTCTATAGTTCTCTTGTCTTATCTTTTCTTGGAGGATTGTAGTAGTTTGGGGGGGGGGGGAAGGGGAAATGGGGGGCTAGGTTCTCTTAAGATGACCACAGGGAGGGACAGGGATTTGCTGGAGAGGGTCTAGTGGAGGGCTACAAAGATGATTAGGGGACTGGAGCACTGCCTGATGAGGAGAAGTTGAGAGACCTGTTTTTTTTTAGTCTGGAGAAGACTGAGAGGGGATTTAATAAATGTGTATAAATATCTGAGGGCTGGGGCCAGGAGCAGGGGGACAGGCTCTGCTCACTTGATCCCTGGGATAAGACAAGGAGCAATGGATGTAAGTTGCATCACAGGAGGTCCCACCTCAACATAAGGGGGACCTTCTTGACTGTAAGGGTCCCAGAGCACTGGAACAGGCTCTCCAGAGAGGCTGTGGAGTCTCCTTCTCTGGAGACTTTCGATGCCTGTCTGGATGTGTTCCTCTGTGACTTGAGCTAGATTGTACTGTCCTGCTCTGATAGAGGGGTTGGATTCAATGATGTCTTTGGGTCCTTTCCAACCCCTGACATCCCATAATCCTTTGAAGTTCCATCCCGGGGGGAATGGACCTGGTCATCCCAGGATATTACAACATTGTTATTCTACTCCATTTTTTATATCATAGCTTTAAGGTAGTGCCTGTCTGATACTGCTCTCTTGTCTTCTCTTCCCCCCCTGCCTCTCCTCCCTTCACTTCTGCTCTCCGTGCAGAGCGCATCCCTCCTTGTCTCATGGTCTGTGTGTGGGAGATGGCTCCCAGCTGGCAGGCAATCCTGAGCTGCCTCATGCAGGCCTAAGCTGGGGAGGGCAGTTCTGGCCTACCCTCAGGCCTGCTGAGGGTTGAAGGGGTGGGAGATCCTGGAAGGCCTCTTTGGGCCTAATGGGTTTTAGTCTGATAGACTTGCTAGACTTAGCCTAGTTTGTGAATGTATTTATTCTACCTGATTGTCTTTTGTATATATGCTCCTCTGAATAGAATCTCCCTTTAAACTTCCAATCAAGTCCTTCTGCCCCTCTACTCAGTGCTGGTTAGACCACAACTTGAGTACTGTTCAATTCAACTCTCTCAATTCAAAAGAGATGTTGAGGTGCTTGAACGTGTCCAGAGAAGGGCACCAAGGCTGGTGAGGGGGCTGGAGCACAGCCCTGCGAGGAGAGGCTGAGGGAGCTGGGGGTGTGCAGCCTGCAGAAGAGGAGGCTCAGGGGAGACCTTGTTGCTGTCTATAACTGAAATGAGGTTGTAGCCAGGTGGGGTAGGTCTCTTCTCCCAGGCATCCAGTGACAGAAAAAGAGGACACAGCCTCAACCTGCACCAGGGCAGGTTTGGGCTGAACATTAAGAAGTTCTTCACAGCAAGAGTGATTGGCATTGGAACGAACTGCCCGAGGAGGTGGTGGAGTCACCATCCCTGGAGGTGTTTAAAAGGAGACTGAGTGAGGCACTTAGTGCCATGTGTCCTGGAGTCTTGTACCCCTAAATTCCTCTCCTGCCCGGACTTCGGGGGGAAAGGGGAAAAGCCGCCTGGTTTCCCTCCCCCCTCGCCTGCCCTGCAGCCATGAAGGGGGGGAGGACTGCCCCGTGAGTTCCCACGCTGGAGCCAGGCTGGGATTGGCCGTGCGCTTTCGCGCCTAAGGTGTGGTAACTCTGCCCTTTGTCTAGCGAAGGTTATAAATATTGGGGGTCTTCCTGCCTTTGGGGTTCCCACTTTGGAGTTTGTCTGTGCCTGGACGTATGTGTCTGCCGGAGCCCACACACCTCCCTGTGCCCGAACTGCAGAGACCATCAGGGATTTGCTTTCCTATTGACACCTTTGTGTGCCTAACGACCCTTAACGACCCTTAACGATTCACCTGCAGCTGTTGAAAGGAAGAGGAAGACAGACCACACGAGTCAGCCTGAGCTGACTAAATTAGCTTAATTTAGTAAGAAACCGCTATTAATTAATAGCTGAGGCCTTTTCCAACTTCTGACTTCCAAAAATAGTCAGATTATTGATGGTATCCTTGTAGGTTAATTCTCATGCAACTGAATCTGCTTATTAAACTAAATTAATCTTTGTATATGTAGTTGTGGGGGCGGGTTTTCGGGGAAATAAAAAATAACTATTTTTGATAAATTCTCGACTCGGCCACATATTAATTCCTACTCTCTGCAACACCACGGTTTAGTTAATTAGAAGAGTTAGGTGATAGGTTGGACTCAATTATCTTAGAGGTCTTTTCCAACCTGGTTAATTCTGTGGTTCTGTGATCAGTGTGCAGCATCTTCATTTTTATTCCCTGAATGCAGTAAATATAATTTCTGCTCTCCAATCCCAGGTAGCTCGTGGCCTTAAACTGGGACTCCTATTGTGGTAGATCTGATAGGCCAAAATAAGCTGGTACATGTACTGGCTTGCCCAGGCATGTTTTTCAGCTCTCCCTATTTCTGTTTTGGGGAGAAATAAATGCAAGAAACAGGGCAAAGAACCCGGAGCCACTGAGTCTAAGGACTCTGGCCTGCCCAGACTTGTTTACATGCTGTGGTAAACAAGGTACACACACTTAGCTTGTGCTTGCCCTGTGCAAGGCCTATGCTTTTCCCAAATTTGTGTACAACAAGCCTATGATTTCACCTAATATGGTCAGGCTTGGCTAACTGCCGTTCTCATTGGCTATTCTGTGTCCAAAGGCACATTAGACATGGCTACATTGATAAAAGGAGACATGCAGGCAAACACAACATGCTCTGCCATTGTATTTGTGCCTGCTGTTGCCTGCTGCTATTGCTCACTGCCTCACTGCATCCTGAATTGCCTGGAAACTGCCTGCCTTGAATTCACCAGGAACAGGCTCTAAATGCCTCCACGTGAGTGGCCTGCAGAGCCAGCATGACATCGTGCTAAGACTGCACATCACAAGACATCCTGCCTACACCTGAGAGGCTCCTGCCAAGACAGGAAGTGCTGGAGATACACAGATCATCCAGAGGAGTAGGTCAGAGATTGTCTGCCTCCTTTCCCCAGAAGCCTGGGAAGAATCAGAAGTCTCAGTGGCTGACAAGTAACAGAATTCCCTGAAAGCATTTGGGTACTGTCTGAAGATGTAGCTAGCCCTGAGAGTTGGGAGATAATATTTTATGAGTAAATACTTAAAGCCTCTTGTGATTCTGCCATTGCCTTCTGCCATAAGCATAAAGGAGCTCCTTGAGTCCATCTAGTGGGCAGGCAGTACATTGACTACAAGCAGTATTTGGCCACAAGAACATGCTCTTCCAGTTCCATTACTGCTTATATATTTTTGCAAGTTATTTCTAGATCCTATGTTATTATGTGTATAAAGTTTCCATGACTGTGTGAAGAACCCATTAGTATTAAAGTTAGTCATCAGGGGTGACAAAAGTTCTGAGTATCAAAATTAATAAACAGTATTAATTTTGGAAAATACCATCTCACATTAATTCCCGCCTCATAACAACCCCTCCAGTAACTGCAAAATTAGAAGGTGCTTTCAGGAGTTATTGAATAACTGTGTCAACCTTAAAAATGTATAATAAAGATCACAGAAAGGGTTGGGTTGGAAGCAGCCTTAAAGATCACAGAATCACAGAATGTCAAGGGCTGGAAGGGACCTCAAAAGCTCATCCAGTCTAACTCCCCTGCCAGAGCAGGATCACCTATACCAGTTGACACAGGAACACATCCAGGAAGGTCTTGCATATCTCCAGAGAGGGAGACTACACAACCCCCCTGGGCAGCCTCACAGTGAAAAAATTCCTCCTCATGTTGACATGAAACTCCCTGTGCCTCAGCTTCCACCATTGCCCCTTGTCTGCATCGCTGAGCAGAGCCTGGCACTCAACCTTTACATATTTATAAAGATCACCTACTTCCAACCTCTTGCCATGGCTATGGACATCTCCTACTAGACCAGGTAGCCTAAGGCCTTGCCCAACCTGGCTTTGAACACTTCCAGGGTTGGACCCTCCACAACTCCTCAGGGCAACCCATTCTGCTTGCTCACTCCCTCATGGTTTGCAGCATACTGTGCAGTTACCAAATTGCAGCCAATCCATTACATCAAATGGGAAAGTCTGAAGCAAAAATCTGGTCTCCCCACAGGGTCATAGGAAAAGACATGAGCCATATACTCATCTGGGAGACAAAAGTGTTTGCAGTTCTTTGCCAGAAAGGGACTATCTGACAGAATGAATGAGGTGTTCCCTAGTGAAGACGACCACAATTAGTCACTGAAATATTTTCCCAACTATGAAAGAACACTGTGGTTTTAAGTTGTCCAGCTGATAATAGCAATAGCACTTTGATATTTGGAACATGCATGTTTTTCATGGGAATCAGCACCATAACTCTGTATGGATCTTTAAATTCATGCCACAGATGTTAATTGAGCAATTTGTGTGGCAGCCTCACACAAAAATATCAACAGTACTTGGATTTGTTTATTTGTTTTAAATCCATATTTAGAAGCCTGAAAGCTTAAAAGATGATATGAAAAGTCATCTTGACTGTATAAAAAAGACATTCTGCAGCAAACAGAAATCTCTGTGTTCAGAGACAGAAGGCACCAATTTAATATTTTAGCCACTTGACACTATTGATTCCTCTCATTGGCAACCTTGCAGTGGGCCTGCTGTTCCTGTGCTTTTCTGCCCCCAAAGGCAGACCTGGGCCCAGTGGTTTTAGTGAAAGCTTTGCCACTGAATTCAGTAGCCACTTGGGCTTTCTTCCCTTATGATCTTTAGTAATCTCAGCAACATGTTGTAGCACTGCTGCTTCTGATACCTACTACTGCACTTCTTACACTTCTCACACTTCTCTGTAGCAGCTTAGCCCCTACCTAATTCTTTTTTTGTTTGTTTGTGTTTAATGAGCTTCCAATATTTCTTTAAGGTCAACTCTCACTTCTTTAAAAGATAAATAGTAACTAAATAACCACCTCACACCTCTCAGCAGAAAACAAACCAACCTCACTTCACACTACACTTGTCTGTTCCCAGGATCACATTTTTGGTGGAATCCAGTAACCTTCTTCCCTTCTCTTTCCCAGTGAGTCGCACATATTCTTCAGTCTTCATGTGTTTCTCACTGCCTCCACTCTAAATCTCAGCCAGTTTGCAGCCAGCCTTCCCTCACTGCAACTCAGCTATTGCAGAGAGTCCAAGATGAAACTGATCAAAGTCATTTTTCTGTCTCTCTTGGTTTGAGCTAGAACAGACCCATCTCTGTTCTGGGATTTGACTTCTCAGCTCTGCCTCTGCTCAGTACTGGCATCTTCTGAAGTCCAGGGCAGATCTGCACAGCCAGGGGCTGCTTTTAGCAGTGAGAATACTGGTGGCGAGTGGTACTGCTAGGGCAGGGTACAGAGCAAGGGCACTGCTGAACTTTGTGCCCTATGTTGGTTTGCCGAGTAAATGCCTCACTTGCAGGGAGGAGCAGGCAGGACAGGAGATCCCAAGCTGACCAACAAGGGATTCAATCCTCTGTACAGTATATTCAGGATAAAGCTGAGATCATGAGAGTCAAGTTTCTTTCTTCAGTGGATGGCATCTGAGGACTGTCCCTTCTGTCTTAGATTCTGGCGTATGAGTTCCTGAATCCAGTTCCAGAATTAAGCTACTGAATCTAATTTCCTTCTGCCATTGAGTTAAATGCCTGCCCATGGCCTCATGGGTGATAGAGACTAACTGCTTTCAGGGGATGGATTTGATACTGGTTTGTATATATTTGCATCTATTTAATTTTCTTGTGGTTATTTCAATTACTGGTGTTTAAGTTTTCTTTAGCCTTTCTCTTTTCTTTAGGAAGAGGAGAGGGGTTCACAGAGAGTGGCTGTCACTCATTTAGTGGTGTGGCCACCTCAGCTTGGACCCTTGACACTATCTCAGCATTGCTAACATTTTTCTAATCACAGACTCATAGAACTTTAGAGGTTGGAAGGGATCTCCAGAGATCAGTGAGCCCAATCTCCCTGCCAAGGCAGGATCCCCTAGGGTAGTTCACACAGGAACACATCCAGGTGGGTTTTGAAAGTCTCCAGAGATAGAGACTCTGTCTCTGGGCAGCCTGTTCCAGGGCTCTGTCACCCTCAACGTAAAGAAGCTTCTCCTCATGTTGAGGTCAAACCTTCTCTGTGCCAGTTTGTAGCTGTTGCACCTTGGTATTTTGCTGCTGACCACCGAAAAGAGATTGTCCCCAGCCACTTGACACCCACCCCTCAGATATTTGTACACCTGGATCAGATCTCCTCTCAGTCTTCTCCAGACTTACCTTGTAGATTCCTGCTGCAGAGTTCAGCTCCTCATGCTTCTGCACTGCCAGTTTCTCCTGTCAGTGTGCATTGCTGCACACTGGGATACTTAGGTGGACCTAGCATCTTACAATTACAAGTTGCTCACATTTCATATTAACCATCTCTTTTCATATTTGATTGAGAGTTCTTTGTTGTGTTGGTTAATCTCCCCTTTGTTTTGGCAGCTCTTCTGTAAGAATTCACTGCAAGGGTACTATGAGATTTTGTTTGCTTTTGGCTTTCTCCACAGGTCAGCATCCATTTGGATATACATGCAGGAATGACAAAAACTACATCTTCCCATTCTTTTACCAGATCCTAATTATGCTTCCCTTACTGTTTATTTCTGACTGTTGGAAATTAATCATCTGACAAATACTGAAGTAGACAGAAAAAGATAGCATGTCAGCCTTCTGATTTTGTTTCTTTTGCTTGTGTTGAGGTTCTGTGGCACTAATTCCCATGTTCCATCCCTTGGGTAAAACTGTTTTTTCATTCTGTTTCTGTTGACCTCTCTTGGGGACATGGGACAGTTATACTTGTTATGTAGAAAAGGTCAACTCAATCTATAATACTGTAGTTCCGAGGGATTTAAGTCTTATATCCATTGTGTTTTCAGCTCTGCAGGAAGCCTGTAGGAATAGCTGGCATATTTTCCCAGCAAAACCCTGACCATTGAAATCATGAACTTGGGTCTAGTTTTAGTGCTGCAGAAGATCATTTCAGCTTTATAGGAAGAAAATCTAAACTGGTTAGAATTTCAGCAGCCATTACCAGAATGAGTGACTTTGATGCCTTAAAAGACCTGAAGGTGAAGTTTTTCTTTCCTTAATACTTCAACTACTCTGTAGTTTGCAACTGCTGTCTTTCTTCATCAGAGTCATAGTGTGCAGGATAGAATCATAGAACGGTTTAGGTTGGAAAGGACTGCAAAGATCATCCAGTTCCAACCCCCTGCTGTAGGCAGAAACACCTCCCACTAGAACAGGTCTCTCAAGGCCTCATCCAACCTGGTCTTGAGCACCTCCAGGGAGGGAGCAGCCACAGCCTCCCTGGGCAATCTGTTCCAGTGTCTCACCACCCTCACTGGAAAGAACTTCTTCCTAACATCCAGTTTAAACCTCCCCTCTGCCATTTTAAACCCATTACTCACCATCCTGTCATTACAAGACCTTGTAAATAGTCCCTCCCCAGCCTTTCTTTAAGCCTCCTTTAGATACTGGAAGGCCACTCCAAGGTCTCCTTGAAGCCTTCTCTTCTCCAGGCTGAAGAACCTCAACTCTCATAGTCTATAGGATGTTAATGACCAAGATTTCTACACAAAACTAAATTGAATATCATCAGCAAAACTTTCAGCGAGGCAGCTAAACCTTTGCTTTCCCATGAAACATACGAAGAGGAGGAACACAGTTGGTAGGTTCAGCATGGAGCTGGCTAACAAGCCAAACTACAAGTCATTCATCTGTCCCAAGCAAATATTAGTCACAGCTTATCAGTGATGGAATGTATAAAAGCCTTTGAACTCTACATTAATAACAAAAAGACCATGACCACCACCTAAACTAGTGGTAGAAGAGAACACAGGGCACAGAATGTTATGGGTTGGAAGACACTTCTGGAGATCTTTGAGTCCAACTCCTATGCCAGCGCAGGACCAGAGAATCTAGTGCAGGTCACACAGCAACACTTCCAAATGGGTCTTGAATGTCCCCAGAGAAGGAGACTCCATAACCTCCCTGGGCAGCCTGTTCCAGTGCTCTGTCATCCTTACAGTAACAAATTTCTTCCTCATGTTGAGATGGAACTTCCTGTCCATTGTCCCTTGTCCTGTCACAGGGCACAAGTGAGAAGAGGCTGACCCTGTCCATTCCTTCTTTACACCCAGCCCTCAGACATTTCACAGAATCACAGAATCACTGAGGCCGGAAAAGACCTCTGAGATCATTAAGTCCAGCCTATGACCTAACACCACCACATCAGCTAAACACCTGGAGGTGTTTACCTGGAGGTGTTTACCTCCACCACCTCCCTGGTCAGTCCATTCCAGTGCTGTGAGGAAGTGCTTCCTAACACACAATCTAAACCTCCCCTGGCACAGCTTCCAGCCATGTCCTGTTGTCCTGTCTCTGGCTGCCTGGGAGAAGAGCCTAACCCCCACCTGACTGCAACTTCCCTTTAGGTAGTTGTAGACAGCAATAAGGTCCCCTCTAAGCCTCCTCTTTTCCAGGCTGAACAGCCCCAGGTTCCTCAGCCTCTCCTCATCTGACTTTCCCTCCAGCACCCTCACCAGTCTTGTCGCTAAATGTATATTTATATACATTGATAAGATCCACTCTAAGTCTTCCTCTCTCCAGACTAAAAAGCCCCAGGTCTCTCAGCCTTTCCTCATAAGGCTGTGCTCCAGTCCTTTAGATATTGAGAACCTGTTTCTCTGAATGAAGAAGCATCAGAAAAGCATCTAAGTTGTGCAACAGCATCACCTACACAACAACCTTGATATTATCTTTACATTGATCTCAAGTCTGCCTCATGCAGGAGTAATTCCATACCAAAAATCTATTTAAATGGTGCTGCTGTTATCCTCACTTCCAACCATCCTATTTGCATGAAATTATCAATATGGTATGGTAACATGATGGAAAAATGACATTATCTTCTGCAAGTGCTGCCAGGAAAGACAGTATCAGGCACCAGCTTAATTTCTTGTCCTGGATATGTCTGTTAAGCCACACAGCAAGCTTCTAGTACAGACATTCTATAGCTGTGTTAACAAAATGCTGCAGTTGAGTTAAGACCACCTTCCAGGAGCATCACACAACATTCTGCAGCTACCAGCTCTGACAGTCAGATGAGGTAAAACCAGAGAAGTTGACCTCATTAATATTTATAAATATGTAAAGGGTGAGTGTCAGGAGGATGGAGCCAGGTTCTGCTCAGTGGTGCCCAGTGACAGGACAAGAGACAGTGGTTGGAATTTGAGGCATAGAATGTTCCATGTGAACCTGAAGAAGATTTTTTTCATTGTGAGGGTGACAGAGCACTGGAACAGGCTGCCCAGGGAGGTTGTGGAGTCTGCCTCTCTGGAGATATTCAAGAACAATCTGGACATGTTCCTGCATGATCTGCCCTAGGTGATCCTGCTCTGGCTGGGGGCTGGACCAGATGATCTTTTGAGGTCCCTTCCAGTCCCTGACATTCTATGATTCTATCATTCTACATCTCTATCTGCTAGTGTTGACATTCCTGTGTCTGGTATAACCTCTTCTGATTCTTTTTTAATCTGTGGAATAGCTCTATCCATGTTTCACTCCACAGCATTTTCAAAGAAGGCTCAGAATATGCAAAATATTGTTTGAACAGGTACACCTAAAGCCATGCTGAGTTGCTGTTACAGGTTGAGTTGAATCTGCTGCTGGTATTGAATACCATGCTACTCTCACACCAGCTTCAAAATCATAGAATCACAGAACGGTCTAGGTTGGAAGGGACCTCCAAAGGTCATCCAGTCCAAACCCTTCTGCAGTAGGCAGGGGCATCCTTAACAAGATCAGGTTGCTCAGAGCCTCACTTCCACTATCTCCAGGGATAGGGCCCCAACCACCTCCCCAGGCAACCTGCTGCAGTGCTCCAGTACTCTCACAGTAAAGGACTTATTCCTAACAACGAAAGTGCTGGCTGGAGCAAAGTATATTGAAGCTCAGATTCCTGTTCTGGTTGCTGTTTTCAGTTTCCAGGTTTAGGGTGCTGGTCTTTTTTTTTTCCCCACTGAGTGGGCTGCAGGTCAGGAGGTGGGAGAGGCTGCTGGCTTCTGCTGCTGTTTCTGCATTTTGCTGCTCTCTTCTGCAAAGAGGCTAAGGTAGCTGGGAATCTTATAACCTCATTAAACTCTCTTTATCTCAACCCAGACATTTTTATTTGTTACCTTCCCTCCTGTCTGCATGTGGAGAGGGTGAACTTGTGAGAGCAGGCTGTGTCAACCCAAGACAGCTGCTTCTCAGGAGGCATGAAGCATTCTGGAAATAAGCATGTCAGTGATCATGCCAAGATATGTACATAATGACTCTCCTTCTATTTTCTTCCTTTTCTCTCCATCTTTGATCCACCTCTGATGTTTGACTCGTGTTTAGAACTGACTGGGCTGCATGTTTGTGATTTATTTTGCATGTGGTCGGCAGGTTGAGGAAGGTGATTCTGCTGCTCTACTCCACTGTGGTGAGACCTCAGCTGGAGTACTGCATCCAGCTCTGAAGCCCTCAGCAAAGGAAGGACATGAATATGTGTTGCATTAAAAGCACCAAAAGCCCAGTCACATGCATTACATACTTAACTATTATGATTACAGGTGCACTAATGGGGTTGATCAGCCTGGAAAAGAGGAGGCTCCAGAGACACCATATTGTGGTTTTTCAGTACTTAAAGTAGACCTGTAAGAAACATTGGGACAGATTTTTTAGGAGGGTCTGTTGGGACAGGATAAGGGGTGCTGGTTTTAAAGTGAAAGGGAAATTTAGACTAGGTACAATGAAGAATTCTTTTACACCGAGAGTGATAATGCCTGTCCCAGGTTCCCAGAGATGCAGTAGATGCCTCATCCCTGAAAATATTCACAAAGTTGTATGAGGTGCTGAGCAACCTCATCTAGTTGAAAATGGCTCTGTTCTCTGCAGGGAGATTGGACTAAATGGTGTGCTGATTTGAGGCTAATTGGAATATTTGAATGAGAGAAATTAGATCATTGGCTGTGAAAAGAAAATACAGTGATTTCTGTATTGCCCATTTGTTCTGCTGGGACACATAAAAACAAGGACACAAAGTCAAGTCAGTATCTGCCTGGCTGTCACCATATTAACTCTTCTGCCTGAGCCTGTGTATTCCCAACTAACCATTCTGCTTCTAATACCTCTTGCTGACCTTTCCAGCTCATCCTGCATGTAAGGGAGATTCTGAGATAAGGGAGAGGGTGGAAAGGGTAGAAAGAAGGTGGAAGGGTGGTTTGGAGCCCCTTTCAGGCAGTTTGCTGCTGGGAGGGGTTTCGTATCTCTGTATTATTTTTTACTTGCATATTACTCTATGTAGTTGTAAATATATTTGTATATATTGTATATATTTCACTTTAAATAGTGCAAAACTTCTTTCTTTAACTTCCAGCTGGCTGAGTTTAGTCTGTGTGAATTCCTAATCTTGAGGAGGGGGGGGTGTAATTCCCAAACCACTACAGATGGCCTTTTGGGGTCCCTTCCAGCCTAAAATATTCTGTAATTATATGACTTTCCCTCAAGAAAATTAAAAATCATCTTTTCTTCCCAAGAAATACATACCAAAGCTGCTAGCACTCAGTTACAGATCTCCTTAATGAGGACTGTAAAATGTCAGGCGAAACAAAAGATTAAAACCAATGACTTCCACAAATATACATTCGGTGACACAACTCTTTGCCATTGGCAGATGTCTAAGTTGCAATAGCCTCATTTTGCCCTGGATATTAAACTGTGGTCAGGGCAGACACTGGATGGCTCCTGTATAATAGTGTCAGACACATCAAGGACTGTAAAGAATTTCTCATGCTCTTTTAAAAGACTTTTCTCATGATCTTTTGAAAGAACATCTGGGCTTGCTTATGCAGAGATGTTCAGGAAAGGCTCAATTAGTTATGTGAAGCTAATGAGGATAAGTCAAAGTACATCCAAAATCATCTGCAAGAGGATTTAAGATGCTGCAGCTCATGACTGCTAATCCTCCACCAGCCCCTGAGTCATCTGTATCTGGCCTGAGTATTTCCACACAGCACTAGCTACATTAAGAATTCTGTATTTTCCCTCTGAATCCTACTCATTTCTATAAAGCAGAAGCTGAAGTCTAATGAATTGCACCATTCAAACCACAGAATTTCACTTTTCACTCTGGAAATACTTACTCTTCCCTCTTTTGTAAATGAAAAATGACTCAACTTGTCTGTGTAATACTATCGAGAAAGTAAGAAACAAGACCTTGTTTGTTCCTTCACTACTGTATGTAGTCATGACCCACATCAAAACCACTTCACATTTTCTCCACTGGAGCTAAACATCCAAAACCAGGACAGAAGAGTGTTTACTTATACAAAACAATTGCTTAACGAAAGGAAAATCCATATCCAAACCCACACAAATGACAAGCTTACTGGCCTGCATTTTTTTCTTGCTTTAAGGACACTTTTCTTTTCCTATTTTTCTCAGCACAGCAAACCCAACAAGCTGGGCTCAACAGGCTTCACTAGAATATCATATTAATTCAATTCCTTCATTCAGACAAAAGAGATCTTGTGTTTGCAAGGACAAAAAGAAACCCAAATGGCAGTATCACCAGCAATGGCAGAATTTTGTATCTGATTTTCTGACAAAAAACTTTAACTTTACAGACCTAAGCATATCCCACAAAATGTAAAAGAAATACCAGCTCTAACAAATAAATTCCTCTTACAGCTGATAGATTTTTGAGTTCAGAAAAACAAAGCAAGCCAAAACTGTGCTGGCTTCAAAAACACAAAAACTAAATCTATGAAGGCTTTTCTAAAGGCAGTTGTCAGATGTCTTGCAATCTTTCTATTGCATTGTTCTACTGTAGAGCCACAAAGAGATGATTAAGGGAGTGGAACATCTCTCTTACAAGGAGAGCCTGAGGGAGCTGGGGCTTTGCAACTTGGAGGAGACTGAGAGGTGACCTCGTCAATTGTATGAATATGTAAAGGGTGAATGCCAGAAGAATGGAGCCAGGCTCTCCTCACTGATACCCAAGGACAAGACAAGGGGCAGTGGGTGGAGTTGAGGCATAGAAAGTTTCATGTAAATATGAGGAGGAATTTCTTCACTGCAAGTGTGACGGAGCACTGGAACAGGCTGCCCAGGGAGGTTGTGGAGTCTCATCTCTGGAGATATTCAAGAATAGTCTGGATATGTGTTGTGGAGGGCCTGTAGGCCCGAAAAGAGGCTTATTTATGCCTTGCCTTGCTGGACATGTCTTTCTGCCAGGACCCCTGGTTGTAAACAGGGTTGTGTAAGCCCACACACACACCCAGCTCATGTCTCCCTGGAGTAAATCCATGTGATCTCCATATTTGGGAAAGTCCAGGCAAGAGCCTTCTGCCTACTATGGTAAAGTTTGGCTTACTGCCAACCTGACTGGTCATTCTAGTGGCCAAAGAGGCCATTAATCTCAGCCCACTGTCAGTAAATAGGGGTGCACAGGAAAACAACGTGCTCTGACCCTACCCTCAGCTCAGCTCTGACTCACCTGCATGGATCAGACACAGCTCTGACTCACTTGCAGCACTCAGCCACTCAGACCCCCATGCTCGGACGCCATTGCATAGCTCCAATGCTCAGAGGCTCAGACCTCAGGCTTTGATTCATTCGCAGCTCACTTGCCTGCGTACCTTAGATGCAGAGCTCATTTAAACCTGCACACACACACACACACACATAAATATATGTATATGGAGCCTACAGCCTCCTAAGCCAGCTGTGCACATCTGCAAGCTATCGTGTGACCAGGACCAGATCCTGCATTGCTTTACCTATGGAGCTCAGATTCCCAGCAGACACACACACTTTGCATGCCCACTGCTTATCATTGCCTGGTAAGCGCCATTGCCGCTGAGATAACCAGGAAGCAGACTCTGGATTGTCTGCATACACACATGGCCTGAAGCTGTGAAGAAGAACCGTGCCAGAGACAGCATGGATATTCTCCTCCTGCTCCTGAAATCCTGCCAAGCTGATATCCCTGGGCACAGCATCTAGAAGAAGACAGCAGCACCAAGGCAGAGATCATCCCTCACCAGGAGAACGAAGATTTATCCTCTCCCCTCAAGCCGGGAAGATTCCAGCCTCCAAGTCCACAGGCAGAGATCCCCTGAAGTCTGGACATTAGGCACAGGCTGTGATACAGCCCCGGAAGGTGATTAATAACTGATAAGAATTGTGAGTAAAAGCTCCAATATCTCTGTAAATATCTGTTGCCTCTGCCATAGAGCATGAAGAGTTTCAGCCTGCTCTGCTGGACAAATAGCATAAAGACCTCAAGCGGCATTAAGCCGCAGGGAATACTCCTCTCTCTGTGTATAGTTTAAATGTTTGCTAGTTGATTAACTAATTCCCTGTACCTATTTTATCCTAAATTGTTTTCATAACCATGTACCGACTTTAATATTAATATACAGTGGTTGGGGGTGGTGAGAGTTCAGAATATTGAATTTAATAAATCTATATTTTTATATAAACTTTATATCGCCCCAATTAATTTCTCTCCTCCTCCAAATAGGCATAGGTACTGAGAATCCCCCCTCCGAAACAATCTGTTCCTATGTGATCTGCTGTTGGTGATCCTGCCCTGGCAAGGGTGTTGGACTGGATGAGCTTTCAAAGTCCCTTCCAGCCTCTGACATTCTGTGATTCTGCATTCTCATTTAGTCTATGTAATTTTCAGTTCTGCATGTTGAACACATCTCTTCCTTTACTATTTTCACAATACCTTCTGTCAAAGTCTATGCTTCATATTACTAAACTTTAATAAAAGAAGAAGGATAAATAATGAATAGGATCTTTGAAATCCTGGGCTGCATCAAAAGAAGCATGGCCAGCAGATCCAGGGAGGTGATACTGCCACTTTGCTCTGGCAAGTCCTCACCTGGACTACTGTGTCCAGCTCTGGAGCCCTCATTATAAAAAGGACATGGACCTGATGGAGCAGATCCAGAGGAGGGCCAGGAAAATGATCAGGGAGTTGGAGCAGCTCTGCTATAAAAAATGGTGACAGGTTGAGGGGCAATGGCTTCAAAGTAGAGAAGATCAGATTTAGATTGGATGTTAGGAACAGGTTCTTTACTACAAGGGTGGTGGAGCACTGCAACAAGTTGCCCCGGTAGGTGATCGAGGCCTCATTCCTGGAAATATTCAAGGTGAGACTTGACAGGGCTCTGAGCAACCAGGTCTAGCTGAAGATGTCCCTGCTGACTGCAAGGGATGTTGGACTAGGTGGCCTTTGAAGGTCCCTTCCAGCCCAGCCCGTTCTATGGTTCTATGAAATGCCTGCTTATTCTTCCTGGCAAGAGAAACACACAATCTGTTAGTAAGAGTTGTTTGACTGACCAGACATAGATAGCACTGATGGACAGCATTGTGTCTCCAGGTAGGATGATATTAGCAGTACCAGCAAAGTAACTAAAGAACAAAATATTTGGTATGAAAAACAACAAAGGTGATGAAAACTCCCACATTTTTACCAAAAGCCCTTGCTTGATGTTTCCCAGCATGATGATAATGCCATAAAAAGTAGCTTTTCTTTCTCTCTCTACCTCTCTCTTTTTTTTTTTTTTTTTTTTTTTTAAGAAAAACTGTCATGACTCAACTTTTCAGAGTTTTGCACCAGACATAGAACAGGAAAAAATTTCCAAATCCAGAATACTACTCTTCCATACCAGAATGGAAACATAATTGCTGCAACAGACACCTACAGTCTTATTAGGCTGACCTCAACAGTATGTGAGATTCAGGCCACATTTTATGACAACATTTTAGAAACTGACACGACTGGAAAATGAACTACAATGAAACACAGACCTCAGAAAGATATATTGTACCAAAGTGAGCATCTATCATCAGAGCAATGATAGCCAAAACAAAGCAGACTGAAGAGAACAGCACTTTCTTTTAAAATATTTAACAGTGCATCACATAGTATAATGATAATTGGATTTCAAATATAAAAATAGAATCATAGAATCAACCAGGTTGGAAAAGACCTCCAAGATCATCCAGTCCAACCTAACCCCCAGCCCTATCCAATCTGCTAGGCTATGGCATTAAGTGCCTCATCCAGTCTTTTCTTGAACACTTCCAGGGACTCCACCACCTTCCTGGGCAGCCCATTCCAACGGCAAATCACTCTCTCTGGGAAGAACTTCCTCCTAACATCCAGCCTATACCTGCCCCAGCACAACTTGGGACTGCGTCCCCTTGTTCTGTTGCTGGCTGTCTGGAGAAGAGACCAACGCCCACCTGGCTACAACCTCCCTCCAGGTACTTGCAGACAGCAATGAGATGACACCCTGAGCTTGACACTCATCCCTCAGATATTTGCACACATTGATCAGATCTCTTTTTCTCCAGACTAAACAGCCCTGGGGCTCTCAGTTACTCTCTGTAGGGGAGATGTTCAAGTCCCTTCATCCTCACGGCTCTGTGCTGGACTCTTTCAAGTAGGTCCTTGTTACTTTTGAACTGGGGAGACAAAAACTGGACACAGTACTCCAGGTGTTGACTTAATGGTTATAAGGCACATGTTTAGATCAGTAGCACTAAGTAAGCCATGGAGCTCAATGGGAGCATTGCCAGAAAATATGCAGCAAAATGACTGCGATGGTTCTGGGTGTTACCCACCACCCACACACTGAATTCACCCAGACTAGACTCAGCCAGGTAGAAGTTAAGGAATGAGGCTTTATATTCACAGCTCAGGTCCTGGCAGATTGGTGAAGTTCCTGGTGACTAGAAAAAAGCAAACATAACACCCATCTTCAAGATGTGCCCGGCAAGATCATGGAACAGATCCTCCTGAAGGCTCTGCTAAGGCACATGGAAAACAAAGAAGAGGTGACTGGTGGTAACCAGCATGGCCTTACCAAGGGCAAATCATGCCTGACACATTTAGTAGCTTTTTATGATGAAGTCACAGCAACAGTGGACAAGGGAAGGGCAACTGACATCATCTACCTGGACCTGAGAAAGGCATTTGACTCTGTCCCACATGACACCATGGTCACCAAACTGGAAAAACACAGACTTGATGGGTGGAGCACTGCTGGATAAGGAATTGGCTTGATGGTTGCACGCAGAGAGTGGTGATCAACAGCACAATATTCACCTGGAGACCAATGCCAAATGGTGTCTTTCAGGGGTCAGTGCTGGGACCAGTGCTGCTCATCATCTTTCTCAGTGACATGGCCAGAAGAATCAAGTGCACTCTCAGCAAGTGTGCAGATGGCAACAAGTTGTGTGGCACAGTCAACTTGCAAGAGGGCAGGGATCCATCCAGAGGGACCTGGACAGGCTGGAGAGGTGGGCCTGGGCCAACCTCATGGCATTTGACAAGGCCAAGTGTAAGGTCTTGCACCTGGGTCAGCACAATCCCAAGCACAAATCCAGGCTGGGTTGCAAATGGCTGAGAGCAGCCCTGAGGAAAAGGACCTGGAGTTCTGCATTTATAAAAAGCTCAACATGAGCCAGCAGTGTGAGTGCAGCCCAGACAGCAACCATGTGTTGCACCTCCCTTAATTGTCCTGGGCGGCAGTAAGAGCAGCATGGCCAGCAGGGCCAGGGAGGAGATTCTGACCCTTTGCTCTCCTGGGACCCCACCTGGAGTACTGTGTGCAGTTCTGGAGCCCCCAACACAAGAAAGACATGGAATTGTTTGAGTGAGTCTAGAGGAGGCCACGAAGACACTCAGAGGGCTGGAGCAGCTCTGCTATGAGGACAGGCTATGAGAGTTGGGGCTCTGCAGCCTGGAGAAGAGAAGGCTTCGAGGAGACCTTGGAGTGGCCTTCCAGTATCTGAAGGGGGGCTACAAGAAGGCTGGGGTGGGACTATTGACAAGGTCTTGTAATGACAGGATAGGGGCAATGGGTTTAAACCAGTAGAGGGGAGATCTCCAGGGAGGGAGCATCCACAACGTCCCTGGGCAACCTGTTCCAGTGTTTCACCACCCTCACTGGAAAGAACATCTGCCTAACATCCAGTTTAAATCTGCCCTCTGCCTTTTTAAACCTATCTACATAGATATAAGTGTCTTATCTATATTTTGACTAGTTGCATTTATCAGCAGAAGAATGAGTGATATAGGTCACTGTTATTTTTCTTTCTTCTCACAGCTAAGGATTTAGTTTCTCAGTAGAATATTTCAATTAGCCTCTAACCAACACAATGTACAAACTGAAAAAAAAAAAAAACCAACCAAAAACCATGAGGTTGTACTCTTCATTACTGTAAATATTGTTTTAGATTAGACAGATAGTTCTCAGCAAAATACTGAGTGATGCAGAGGGGTGGATATAATCTCCAAAACCAAAAAAGCAGAAGCTACTCCACTTCCACTGGTCTCACGAGCACTCCTATGGAGAAGAGCCAACATCCAAACAATAACAAACAACCAAACCCAGAAGCAGCAATCAGAACAGGAAGCCTCCCATGTTACAGTCTGAACTTCAAGCCCCATAATACTTTGTTTCAGCCAGCACTTTCATTTGTGAAGCTGGCATAAGGCAAGATGGTACAAATAACAGCAGACTGAAGCTCAGTCTACAGCACCTTTGGAGAAAGACTGGGAGATCTTAAAGGTACCCTCCTACCAAACCAGTTCTGTGTGTGATGGTTTGGGCTCTTACCCACCCCCCCACACTTTTGGAATTGCCCCAGCTAACTCAGAAAGGCCTCCAGGAATATAAATGAAGCTATTTATTTTACAGCAGCAAATATACAAGCAGCTATTTACAGTATATACAGTTATATACAGAAATATACAAAGGATAAACAATACAAAAGCACAACTCCCCTCCCAGAAACCAAGGTCCCCAGGAGGGGCTCTCAAACCACCCCAACACCTCCCCTTGCCCTCTCAACCTTACCCCAGTTCCCAGGAAGAAGAGAGGTGCAGCCAAGAGGTTAGGGAGCAAGGTTAGTGGCAGCAAGGTTAATGAGATGCAGCTTCGCCAAAGCCCAGAAGCAAAGTGAGAGACAAAATGGAGAATGCTATCAAATGTTTTTTTTTTCTTCTTCCCAGAGTTCTCAGTGAGACTATGAGAGAAGTTGACATCACAATTGTTTTCATTTCACTGCCCATTATCTAGTTCTTTTACCAAAACATTCCAGCTTGCTTCAAACTAGCATACTGTGATTTACAGCAAAACTGAACTCTAAAAGCACATAACACAGTGCATATGTACAAACTATGTTCACATATATTTACAATTTTTTGTAATTTAGAAATAACAGAGAGATCCTCATCCTCTCTCTGGACAAAGCCAGAAGGGCTAACAGCCACCTTCTCCTACCCTGACAGAAAACCAGGCCCCAGCTGTTATCTACTCCATCAAGGTTAGTGTAGCCATGCAAGATCAGCCAGTGCAGGGATGGGAAGAGCAGGAGGCAGGAAGCAGCAGAGGGAGAACAGTTTGTGCAACAGATCACACACCAGTCCAGCAACAAATTAAATTATATAGACTACTATTATTTCACAGTATCACCAAGGTTGGAAGAGACCTCACAGATCATCAAGTCCAACCCTTTACCACAGAGCTCAAGGCTAGACCATGGCACCAAGTGCTACGTCCAACCTTGCCTTGAACTGCCCCAGGGACGGCGACTCCACCACCTCCCCGGGCAGCCCATTCCAGTGTCCAATGACTCTCTCAGTGAAGAACTTTCTCCTCACCTCCAGCCTAAATTTCCCCTGGCACAGCCTGAGGCTGTGTCCTCTCGTTCTGGTGCTGGCCACCTGAGAGAAGAGAGCAACCTCCTCCTGGCCACAACCGCCCCTCAGGTAGTTGTAGACGGCAATAAGGTCACCCCTGAGCCTCCTCTTCTCCAGGCTAAACAATCCCAGCTCCCTCAGCCTCTCCTCGTAGGGCTGTGCTCAAGGCCTCTCGCCAGCCTTGTCGCCCTTCTCTGGACACGCTCAAGCATCTCAATGTCCCTCCTAAACTGGGGGGCCCAGAACTGAACACAGTACTCAAGGTGTGGTGTAAGCAGTGCAGAGTACAGGGGCAGAATGACCTCCCTGCTCCTGCTGACCACACCATTCCTGATGCAGGCCAGGATGCCACTGGCTCTCTTGGCCACCTGGGCACACTGCTGGCTCATGTTCAGGTGGGTATCAATCAGCACCCCCAGATCCCTCTCTGTCTGGCTGCTCTCCAGCCACTCCGACCCCAGCCTGTATCTCTGCATGGGGTTGTTGTGGCCAAAGTGCAGCACCCTGCACTTGGAGCTATTGAACCCCATCCCATTGGACTCTGCCCATCTGTCCCGGCAGTCAAGGTCCTGCTGCAGAGCCCTTCTGCCCTACATTATCTATCTATAGAGACTACTATATATCTACTATTGCTCTTCTGTAATCAATCCTCTATTTTATTTATTTTCTAGTTTAAAAAAATGCCCAAGAAGTTCCTCTTTCTTGTTTATAATTTAGGATTTGGCTAGAGTCTAAGCTCTAAACCACTACAGGAGAATAGTTCACTAAAATTCAAGTATATTGGATGCAGTGTGGCTAGTTCCACTAGACAAACATCTAAGTGAAAGGGCTACACACAGCTCAGATCTTACAGTGCTGGTCAGGATCATAGAATCATAGAATGGTTTAGGCTGGAAAGGGCTGCAAAGATCATCCAGTTCCAACCCTCCCACTAGAACAGGTCACTCAAGGCCTCATCCAACCTGGCTTTGAACACCTCCAGGGAGGGAGCAGCCACAACCTCCCTGGGCAGTCTATTGCAGTGTCTCACCACCCTCACTGGAAAGAACTTCTTCCTAACAGCCAGTTGAAATCTCTCCTCTGCCAGTTTATACCCTTTTACTCCTCGTCCTGTCATTACAAGACCTCGTAAATAGTCCCTCCCCAGCCCTCCTGTAGCCCCCCTTCAGATACTGGAAGGCCACTCCAAGGTCCCCTTGAAGCCTTCTCTTCTCCAGGCTGCAGAGCCCCAACTCTCACAGCCTGTCCTCATAGCAGAGCTGCTCCAGCCCTCTGAGCAGCAAACCATGAAATGACTTCTTACAATTTATCTTTTTTAACACAAAGAATCAGCTCTACTTTTGGATTGGTAAAAGAGCAAAGTTGAGCTGATTGTATTGATCACTCTTTGTAGTTAGAGGAAGCTGAGCTTGTTAGTTCACAAAATGTTAATATTTAATTGTTTCAAATGAAAGCAAAACTAAACAAAACCCTTTGCACATATTGGACTCATTACTACTGCTGATTCACAGAGTAACCACAACGAGGCCTTTCAGAATCTTAAGTGGGCCTACAGGAAAGCTTGGGAGGGATTTTTTTGGGATGTCAGGTAGTGATAGGACTAGGAGGAATGGAACAAAGCTAGAAATGGGTAGATTCAGACTGGGTGTTAGGAAGAGCTTCTTCACCATGAGGGTGGTGAGACACTAGAATGGGTTGCCCAGGGAGGTGTTGGAAACCCCTTCCCTGCAGGTGTTTAAGGTCAGGCTGGATGAGGCTCTAGACAGCCTGATCTAGTGTGAGGTGTCCCTGCCCATGGCAGGGGAGTTGGAACTAGATTATCCTTGTGGTCCTTTCCAACCCTGACTGATTCTATGGTTCTATTTGGTGAATTAACTCAGAAGGGTGAGGGACACAGGAAAGCAAATATTTCATTTTGCATTTGGCAGGCTGAAGAAACTTTGAGCCATTATGCTGAATGTTATTTACCAAATTCCTTGTTATTATATATTGAGCTTTTTGTGATTAAGTCAATAAACTGCTCTTTAACTTAACACTAACCAAAGATCTAAGCACCTGAAGAAAAGAAATATTAATATGTATGATTATACAACATCAAGATGCTTTTCCACATTTGTTCTCTCTTCCTAAGATCTCTTCCCACTTTCTGTCTTGCAATGTTAAGTGCCTATCCTCTCTATTTTTAGCCTTTTATTATTTTCATCTATGTTTACATGGAAAAGATTTTCTGTCTTGGTTAATGGGTGAAACCCAAATACAATTTTCAGTAAGAGGCAGAATCTCACAAAGCCATAAATGGAAATCAAAACAGTTAAACATATCCATTTAACTAAACATCAATTCCCCAAGCTCTCAGTGTTGATTTAATCCTTCTCCCACCAGAACTGACTGGAGGACAATGACTTCACTAAAATCAAACTAAGACCATGGCAAGTGCATCTAACATAAGTCTTCAGACTGAACACAGAGGTATCTGGTCTGCCTGTGTGGCTGCCAGTAATGGGCAAAAACAGTGACAACTTTCAGTTTGATGCAGGTGCATCTTTATTACAGCCAGAACCACTTTTTATTTCATCATAAAAACAGAATTAACATAACATAGATGATGTACAGCCCCGTTCTTGACACACTCTTCCCCTTCATGTCTTGTTTTTTCCACGAGGCCACCTGGTCCATTATCTTAGCCTTATCTCCTATGGGGGAGGCATATTGTAGCTTCTGGGAAACAAGGTGGTTCACTCTCTACACAGCACTTTATTTTTCTTTCTTATGTTTCTCCTTCTTGCATTCCCACACCCATGGTATTTTCTGTGGAGGTCATCATTAGAGCAGGTCACATTGGAGTGCATCTAGGCAGGTTTTAAAAATTTCCAGAGGAGATTCAACAATCCATCAGACTCTCTCCAGTATTTCCCTGTCACTCTAGAATGGAGAAGCCTAGATCTGGCCACAGTACTCTGGATACTACCTAGACCTACACGCAGTCATTTATATGCAAAGATCTTCTGGGTCTAGCCTGAGTGCATAGTCTGGAAAACAAAGCAGAGGTGATTGATGGTAACCAGCATGGCTTCACCAAGGGCAAATCATGCCTGACAGATTTAGTGGCTTTTTATGATGAAGTCACAGCAACAGTGGACAAGGGAAGGGCAACTGATGTCATCTACCTGGACCTGAGAAAGGCATTTGACTCCATCCCACATGACACCATGGTCACCAAACTGGAAAAACACAGACTTGATGGGTGGAGCACTGCTGGATAAGGAATTGGCTTGATGGTTGCACGCAGAGAGTGGTTATCAACAGCACATTGTCCACCTGAAGACCAGTACCAAGTGGTGTCTTTCAGGGGTCACCCTTTGCTGGGACTGGTCCTGTTCATCATCTTTGTCAGTGACATGGTCAGAAGAATCAAGTGCACTCTCAGCAAGTGTGCAGATGGCAACAAGCTTTGTGGCACAGTCAACTTGCAAGAGGGCAGGGATCCACCCAGAGGGACTTGGACAGGCTGGAGAGGTGGGCCTGGGCCAACCTCATGGCATTTGACAAGGCCAAGTGTAAGGTCTTGCACCTGGGTCAGCACAATCCCATGCACAATTCCAGGCTGGGTGGTGAATGGCTGAGAGCAGCCCTGAGGAAAAGGACCTGGAGGTCTGCATTGCTGAAAAGCTCAACATGAGCCAGCAGTATGAGTGCAGACCAGACAGCAACCGTGTGGCCAGTGCGGACATGGGAGGAGATTCTGTCCCTGTACTCTGCTTTCCTGAGACTCCACCTGGAGTACTGTGTACAGTTCTGCAGCCCCCAACCCAAGAAGGACATGGAACTGTTGGAGAGAGTCCAGAGGAGGCCACCAAGATGCTCAGAGGGCTGGAGCAGCTCTGCTATGAGGACAGGCTATAAGAGTTGGAGCTCTTCAGCCTGGAGAAGAGAAGGCTTTGAGGAGACCTTGGAGTGGCCTTCCAGTGTCTGAAGGGGGCCAACAGAATGGCTGGGGAGGGACTATTTACAAGGTCTTGTAATGACAGAATCAGGAGTAATGGGTTTAAACTGGCAGAGGGGAGGTTTAAACTGGATGTTAGGAAGTTCTTATCAGTGAGGGTGGTGAGACACTGCAACAGACTGCCCAGGGAGGTTGTGGCTGCTCCCTCCCTGGAGGTGTTCAAGGCCAGGTTGGCCAGGTGCCCCCCCCTTGCTCTCCCTCCAAGCAGACATGGTTTACATTGTCTCTATTGCTTGACTCTCTAGTCAAGGACGCCGGTCTCTTTCTCTGGTTCCTTAAAGGAATCACATTCGAATTTCTCATACATAATGCCAAAATTAATATAAAAATCAGAATTATAAGGCCTAAGATTAC
Source organism: Pogoniulus pusillus (assembly GCF_015220805.1). Classification (NCBI taxonomy): domain Eukaryota; kingdom Metazoa; phylum Chordata; class Aves; order Piciformes; family Lybiidae; genus Pogoniulus; species Pogoniulus pusillus. Next base: position 20,981,676 of record NC_087265.1, read on the forward strand.
ACACAACAAAAATGCTACGGTATCATGTGAATAAAATTCAGCATGGCCTTTGGGGTGGTGTTTAGCAAACCGCTGTAGCGCTCAATCTTCCCTGAAGCTGGTGCACAGTAGGGTATGTGGTAGATCCACTCAATACCGTGCTCTTTGGCCCAGTTTTTCACAAGATTGTTCTTGAAATGAGTGCCATTGTCTGACTCGATTCTCTCTGGAGTTCCATGTCTCCACATGATCTGTCTCTCCAAACCAACAATGGTGTTACGTGCAGTAGCATGTGGAACTGGATAGGTTTCCAACCATCCAGTGCTGGCTTCTACCATCGTCAGCACATACTGCTTGCCAGAACGAGACCAAGGTAAAGTGATGTAGTCAATCTGCCAGGCTTCACCATACTTGTACTTTGACCATCTCTCACCATACCATAAGGGCTTGATTCACTTAGCTTGCCTAATAGCAGCACAAATGTCACAGTCATAGATGACTTGGGTGATAGTGTCCATGGATAAATCAATTGACCTATCGCATGCCCATTGGTATGTTGCATCTCTGCCTTGATGTCCAGATGAGTCATGGGCCCACCGAGATAAGAACAGTTCACCTCGGTGTTTCCAATCAAGGTCAAGATCAGAGTTGGTATCAACTTGAGCAATCTTAGCAGCTTGGTCTGCCTGCTGGTTGTGTTGGTGTTCCTCAGTGGCTCTGCTCTTAGGCATGTGTGCATCTACGTGCCGCACCTTCACTGGAATTCTCTCCAGTCGTGCATCAATGTCCTGCCATAGATCAGCACACCAAATAGGCTTTCCTTTCCTCTGCCAACCATTCTTCTTCCAGTCCTTTAGCCAACCCCATAGAGCATTGGCTACCATCCATGAGTCGGTGTAGAGGTAAAAGATAGGCCAATTCTCAGTTTCAGCCACATTGTGGTGGTTTAGGTGTTACCCACCCCCCCACACTAAAGAATGTACCCAAACTAGACTCAGACGGTTCTGGGAATATAAATGAAGCTATTTATTTACAGCTAGCACAATATACAAGCAGTTATTTGCAATACATACAGTTATATACAGAAATATACAAATGAAAAAGTAATGCAGAAACACAACTCCCCTCCCAGAAATCTGAGTCCCCCGGAGGGGCTCTCAACCACCCCTGCACCTTCCCCCTGCCCCTCTCAACCTTACCCCAGTCCTAAGGAAGAACAGAGGTTCAGCCAAGAGGTTAAGCAGCAAGGTTAGTGGTAGGAGAGGTTAGGGAGATGTATCTCAGTCCAAAGCCAGAATCACAGTGAAGACAAAATGGTGAGAGTGTTATCTAATGTTTACATTCTTCTTCAGCGAGACTCTGAGGGAAGGAGACATCACCATTGTTTTCCTTTCATAGCCTATCATCTAGTTCTTTTCACCAAAACCTTCTAGCTTGCTTCAAACTAGCACACACATCAAGAGCAAGTTGGACAGCTTTTACCTCAGCGAACTGACTGGGGTCTCCTTCTCCATCGCTTTGGTAACTCTCCTGGTAGGACTCCAGACTGCTGACTTCCATCTTCGCTTGTTCCCAACAAGACGACAGGAACCATCTGTGAACAAAGCATAGTTCTTTTCCTGATCAGAGAGATCACCATAGGGAGGAGCTTCCTCAGCACGAGTTATTTTCTCCTCTGGAGGTTTGGTACAGTCTGTGCCTTCTGGCCGATTGGTGATCACCTCCACCAGACCAGGTCAGTCAAGATTACCCATTCGTGCTCGTTGGGTTATCAAAGCCATCCATTTAGACCAGGTTGCATCTGTGGCATGATGCGGTGATGAACCTTTGCCCTTGAACATCCAGTTTAGAACTGGCACTCTAGGAGCTAAAAGCAATTGTGACTCAGTTCCAATCACTTCAGAAGCTGCTTTCACTCCTTCATAGGCTGCTAGTATCTCTTTCTCTGTTGCGGTGTAATTTGCCTCTGAACCTCTGTAGCTACGACCCCAGAAACCAAGTGGACGACCACGTGTCTCGTTTGGAGCTCTCTGCCAAAGGCTCCAAGTTGGACCATTGTCACTGGCAGACCTGTATAGAATGTTTTTAATGTCCAAACCAGTTTGAACAGGTCCCAAGCCCATTGCATGGACTACTTCTCACTTGATCTGATCAAAGGCTGCCTGTTGTTCAGGTCCCCACTCAAAATTGTTTCTCTTATGAGTCACATCATGCAGAGGTTTGACAATCTGACTGAAACCAGGAATGTGTAGTCTCCAAAATCCCACTGCACCCAAGAAAGACAGAGTGTCCTTCTTATTAGTGGGAACTGCCATGGTAGAGACTTTGTTGATCACATCCTGAGGAATGTAACGGCGACCATCCTGCCACCGCACTCCCAGAAACTGAATTTCTCTGGCAGGTCCTTTGACCTTGTCTCTTTTAATGGCAAAACCTGCTTGCAGCAGAATGTCAATGATTTTGTTACCTTTCTCGAAGACTTCCTCAGCAGTTTGGCCCCACACAATGATGTCATCAAGGAATTGGATGTGCTCTGGAGCTTTACCTCTCTCCAGTGCATTGTGGATGACTGAATGACAGATGGTTGAGCTGTGCTTCTACCCCTGACGCAAACGGTTGAACTGGTACTGGATTCCTCTCCAGGTGAATGCAAACTGAGGCCTGCACTCCTTTGCTATGGGAATAGAGAAGAAAGCATTATCAATGTCTATGGTAGCATACCATTTAGCCTCCTTCAATTCCAGCTTGTACTAGAGTTGCAGCAAGATTACACACAACAAAAATGCTACGGTATCACATGAATAAACTTCAGCACAAAGATTATGTCTTGGGCAAAATTACTCTCATTAAAGCTGTTGAATAAATTCCAGCAGATGTATCATTTCCTGAATTATTGGCAATAAAACTTTTGATGTTTAATCTGACCCATCCAAGAACGTAGTCTCCAAAATCAAAGAACATTCCTTTAATCTTTCTCTAAATTAGATTAAACAAAAGGTAACCAATTTGGGCTGTCAGTCAACAGTAAAAGAAAAAGCCAAAAACTGGCCACATAACAGCCCACATTAAGTAAAATAGCTTCATTGTGATTCCCAGAGTTAATTATCAATCAATCAAATCTAGTTTGCCTCACTTTGGGTGCCAAAATAATTATGTGATGGTTTGGGTGTTACCTGCCCCCCCCCAACTTTGGAAAAGCACCCAGACTAGACTCATCCAGCTCTGGAAATTGAATGAAGCTATTTATTTACAGCTAACACAGTATACAAGCAGATATTGACAATATATACAGGTGTATACAGACATAGACAAGGTTAAAGGTAGTACAGAAACACAACTGCCCTCCCAGAAACCTGAGTCCCCAGAAGGGGCTCACAACCTCCCTTTCACCTTTCTTCTTACCCTCCTACCTTACCCAAGACTTTGCCTTATGCCCAAGGTAGCTTGGAGGGTCAGCCAGGGGGTTAGGAAGCAGACAGATTGGCCTCACAGACAGCTGGTTAGGTTAGAGAAGTGCAGCCCACGAAGCCCAGAAAGCAACTGTGTTATCTATAATTAAGCTGTATAACTGAGTGAAGAGATGCTCTGGAGCTTGTAGAATAGACAAAGATCTAAGAGCAGCCTATTCTTAAACTCTGCAGGAATTTTTCCTAAGGTCAGTTATCTAAAAGCCTTACCTTAAGACCAGGCCTGTAGGTTCTAACAGGAGGCTTGGAAAGACTTTTTCTAGGATTTTTCTTTGAGAGTAACTTATTCTTTACGGTCACAGTCCTTAGCCTTCAATCTTGGTTTAGGAAGTAATGCGGAGTAGCTAAGCAGGCCGTGTGCTCTTTAGCTTGAGTTCAGTGTTTGTGTGAAACTGATGGGGATTTTCTCAGCTGTTTAATCTATCTGGTAGAGTGCTTGTAAAAATACTGTGAGAACAGACTCATACTGGTGCCCTTAGCCACAGCCCTTCCAAAGAAAATCTTCTTTGCCTGTTTGCTAACAAAGGAGGGTGAGCCATGGGGTGGAATCTCTTTTCAAGGCATTTGCCTCCTCTGAGCAGCATATTCAAGTCCTGGCTGCTGGCTCACATCCCAGTCAGGTGCAGAGGTGGACCTGCATGTCATGCAGATCACTTTTGGATGTTGGGTTTTGTTTTCCCTTTTTTTTCTCCTTTGCCCCACAACCGTTTCTCACAAAGCAGTCATGGATAGCAGTTCAAGAGAGGTAATGTACTTGATGTAAGTGGAGTTTCGTGTGCTGTAAGTTCTGGGAGGGCTTGATAGGATGACATAAGAATGGATGGGTTAAACAGAAGATAGACAATTGCCCATGGGGAAAAATTGGATGGTTTAAAGACTGTCAAGATGCCTGCCACTTGGGTGTGGACTATTCATAGCAGGGCAGTATCTATTTAGCTGGGAAGAGAAGAGTGAGGCAGCATGAGCACTGAGAAGGGATCTGGATGATAGAAGATTTCCTTCGGGAGTCTCCCTTGAAAGAAATTAGATGAGAATGGAAATTAGTGTGTGTTTGAGGGATTTTGCCAGTCAAGCTACATTAATTAAGGGTTTGTTTGGGTTTCTTTTCCAGTCCCTGGTGCTTTCAAGTCAATAAAGCTTTGCTTATGTGACATACTTGAAGTCATAAAAATAAATATAGAGTGAAACAGAATGCTGAAAGCAGTTTGTGTCTGTCTGAAGAACTTGTCACAGCTCTGGGCAAGTGAAACTTGCTGACAGCAACAGTTGTTTTAGGCAGATTCTTCACTTTCTCAATCCCAGGGGTTACTGCTGAGCACGATGTTACATGGCATGGAATATCCTTTTGCTCAGTTGGGGTCAGCTCTCCTGTCCCCTTCCAGCCTGTTGTCCGCCCCTCAGCTTATTCACTGGTGGGGCAAAGTGAGAAACAGTAATTCTTGGTGCTGTGCAAGCTATGTGCTACTGACAATGTTTTGGTCACAAAAAGGCTCTTATAAAGAAAATTAACTCCACAACAACCCCAAGCTGTACTACAGATTGGGGACAGAGTGGCTAGAGAGCAGCCAGGCAGAAAGAGATCTGGGGCACTGGTAGATAGTAGCTGAAGATGAACCAGCAGTGTGCCCAGGTGGCCAGGAGAGCCAATGGCATCCTGGCCTGTATCAGAAACAGTGTGGCCAGCAAGACAAAGGAGGTTATTTTGCTCCTGTACTCAGCACTGGCTGAGTAATGTGTCCAGTTCTGGGCCCCTCAATTCAAGAGAGATGTTGAGGTACTAGAACGTGTCCAGAGAAGGGTAGCAAAGCTGGTGAAAAGCCTGGAGCACAGCCCTGTGAGGAGAGGCTGAGGGAGCTGGGGTTGTTTAGCCTGGAGAAGAGGAGGCTCAGGGGTGACCTCTTTGCTGTCTACAACTACCTGAAGGGAGGTTGTAGCTAGGTGGGGTTGGTCTCTTCTCCCAGGTGAACAGTGACAGAACAAGGGGACACAGTCTCAAGTCATGCCAGGGGAGGTATAGGCTGGATGTTAGGAGGAAGTTCATAGAATCATAGAATTATAGAATCATAGAATCATAGAATACAGTCCGGGTTGGAAGGGACCACAAGGATCATCTGGTTCCAACCCCCCTGACAGGGACACCCTACCCTAGAGCAGGCTGGCCAGAGCCTCATCCAGTCTGGCCTTAAACACCTCCAGGGACAGGGCCTCAGCCACCTCCCTGGGCAACCCATTCCAGGCTCTCACCACTCTCATGCTGAAGAACTTCCTCCTCACATGCAGCCTGAACCTACCCATCTTCAGCTTCGCTTCATTCCCCCTAATCCTGTCACACCCTGATATCCAGAAAAGTCCTTCCCCAGCTTTTTGTAGGTCTCCTTCAGATACTGAAAGGCCACAAGAAGGTCATCTTGGAGCATCGTCTTCTCCAGACTGAACAACCCCAACTCTCTCAGTCTGTCCTCATAAGAGAGGTGCTCCAGACCTCTGATCATCCCTGTGGCCCTTCTCTGGACACACTCCAGCACGTCCACATCCTTCTTGTAATAGGGGCTCCAGAATTGGACACAGTACTCCAGGTGGAGTCTCACCAGAGTGGAGTAGAGGAGGAGAATCACCTCCCTCAACCTGCTGGCCACACTTCTCCTGATGCAGCCCAGGATCTGGTTGGCCCACGGGGCTGAAAGTGCACACTGCTGGCTCATACTGAGCTTCTCATCCACCAGCACCCCCAAGTCCCTCACCTCAGGGCTGCTCTCCAGTCAGTCACTGCCCTGCCTGGATTTGTGCTTGGGATTGTCCAGATCCAGGACACTGCATTCGGTCCTGTTGAACCTCATGATGTGAGGTGCCCAACTCTCCAGCCTGTCCAGGTGCCTCTGAATGGATCCCTTCCCTCCAGTGTGCCTGCTGCACCACACAGCTTGGTGTCATCAGCAAACTCAATGCCTCTGTCCATGGCACTAACAAAGATGTTGAACAAGACTGGTTCCAGGACTGATCCCTAAAGGACTCTGCTTGTCACTGGTCTCCACCTGGACATGGAGCTATTGACAGCCACTCTTTGGGTGCAGCCATAAAGCCAGTTCTTTGTCCATCTTGTGGTCCACTCATCAAACCCATGTGTCACCAGCTTGGAGACCAGGATGTGGTGTGGGACAGTGTCAAAAGCTTTGCTCAGGTCCAGGTAAATGACATCAGTTGCTCATCCCTCATCTATTCCTGTTGTGACCTGTTCATAGAAGGTCACCAGGTTTGTCAGGCAGGATGTGCCCTTGGTGAAGCCATGCTGATTGTACCCAGTCACCTCTTCACTCTTCTTCTATCTCAGCAGTGCCTCCAGGAGGATCTGCTCCATGATCTTATGAGGCACAAAGGTGAGACTGACTGGCCTGGAGTTCCCTGGCTCCCCCTTCCTACCCTGTTTGAAAATGGGAGTTGTGTTTCCCCTCTTCCAGCCAGTGAGGACTGCACCAGACTGCCATGACTTTTGGAATAGAATAGAGAGGGGTTTAGCAACCTCATCTGCCAGTTCCCTCAGCACCCATGGGTGTATCCAGTTCGGTCCAATGGACTTGAACACTTTCAGGTTCTTCAGGTGATCACAAACCTGATCTTCACTTAAGATGGGCAGCTCTTCCTTCCAGTCCCTGCCATTATCTTCCATGGCTCCAGGAGAGTGGCTGGAGGCCTTTGCAGTGAAGACTGAGGTAGAGAAGTCATTGAGAACCTCAGCCTGCTGTGGGAATGCAGAATGCAGAAGAGTTGTGGGGTGCAGGTGCAGGAGAGTTGTGGGAACGGAGCAAAGAGAAGTGACAACAGGCAGATCCTTGTAATAACACACCTTGGGTCTCACATGCAGCTGGCCACCTTATCTCAGAAGGGGTAGATAAGGGACCTTGCTAAGGAGAATAACAAGGTGTGTACTTATGCAGATGTGGTGGGTTGTCCCTGACTAATTATGCTAATGTGTAGGCCTGTGCTCTGCTGGCTGAGTGTATAAATTCGGGCTGTTATGATCAATAAATGGCTTCAGCATAATTCATATTTGGATCTTCCTGAAGCTCAGGCAGCGGGCCCAAATTGTGTTGATTTGTGGGCCTGTTTGTCCTGCCAGCAAGCAGTGGATAGCAGGCAACGCAGCCTGCAACAGCCTTTTCCATGTCACTTGTGACCACTTCACCTATTTCCTTTCTGAGTCTTCCCACACCTTCCCTAGGCTTCTTTTTACCATTAATACACCTGCAGAAATTGTTGCTGTTCCCTTTGACCTCCCTGGCTAGATTCAATCCCAAATCTGCCTTGGCTTTCCTAAGCAGATCTCTGGCTGCTCAGGCAGCTTCCTTATATACCTCCCATTCCAGCTGTCCTTTCTTCCACTCCATGTAGAGTTTCTTTTTGTGTGACAGTGCATCCAGGAGCTCCTTGCTCAGCCAGCCAGGCCTCCTTTCCCTGCTTTCCTCTTTGTTGGCATGCATTGCTCCTGGACACACAGAAGGTGATCCTTGAATACTGACCAGCTGTCCTGGGCCACTCTTCCCTCTAGAGCTTTGTCCCATGATACTTTGGCCAGCAGATCCTTGACTTGATTAAAATCTGTATGCCTGAAGTCTAGGGTTGCAAGCTTAGAATATCTACTCCTGGTTGCCCTGAGGATCTTAAATTCAACTGCTTCATGGTCACTGCAGCCAAGGCTGTCCCTGAGCCTCATGTCAGTCACCAGCCCTTCCCTGTTGGTGAGAACAAGGTCCAGCATAGCAGCTTTCCTTGTTGGTTCCTCTGTCATTTGGAAGAGGAACCTGACATTTATGCAAACCAGGAACATCCTGGATTGCTGATGCTTTGCTGTGTTGCCCCTCCAGCAGATGTCAGGGTGGATGAAATCCCCCATGAGGACCAGGGCTTGTGACCTGGAAGCCTCTTCTATTTCTAGGATATTAGGAAGTTCTTCACAGAGAGAGTGATTTGACATTGGAACTGGCTGCCCAGGGAGATAATGGAGTCACTGTCCATGGAGGAGTTCAAGAATAGACTGGAAGAGGCAGTTAGTGCCATGGTCTAGTTCATTGGACAGGACTGGGTGCTAGGTTGGACTGTATGCTCTTTGAGGTCTCTTCCAACCTGGTTGATTCTATAATTCTATGATTCTAGTGGTTTTCAGGTTCAGCTCTTGGTAAGTAAACTTGGGTACTTAACTCCAGGCATCTGTAGCTGTTGCTCAAGGGGAATGTTTCCTGAAGTGCTGAGTAGCCAGGGTAGGCTTTTTGCTGCTACTTGTCAGAGAAGTAGGAGGGACTATTTTCTCTTAGCCTCTCACAATTAATGCTTGCCCTCAACTGCCATAACTCTGCCTGGATTTCTGCAAACTGTCAGCTTTTATGTCCTAGTTTGAAGACTAACACTCAAACCCTGACTGCAAACACAGCTTTAGTTTAACAGGCATTGCAGAGCTGCTTTCAGATGAGTCCTCACCAAAGGCCTTTGAATCATAGAATCATAGAAGCAGTCAAGGTTGGAATGGACCACTAAGATCATCTAGTTCCAACACTCCTGTCATGGGTAGCAACATCTCACAGTAGATGAGGCTGTCTAGAGCCTCATCCAGCCTGGCCTTAAACACCTCCAGGGATGTTGCTTCCACCACTTCTCTGGGTAACCCATTCCAGGGTCTCACCACTCTCATAGTGAAGAACTCCCTAACATCCCATCTGAGTCTAGCCTTGTTCCATTCTCCCCAGTTCTATCACTACCTGACATCCTAAAAAGTCCCTCCCCAGCTTTCTTGTAGGTCTCCTTAAGATACTGAAAGGTCACAATAAGGTCACCTCGGAGCCGTCTTCTTTCCCGATTGAACAGCCTCAACTCCCTCAGTCTCTCCTTTCAGGAGACTTTGAATACAATGATCAAGATTTTTGTGTAAGCTTGGACAGACTTACTGGAATATAGCTACTTTCTCACAGTCTCACAACTAAAAATGATAAAAACAAGTGAAACCAGATTGAAACTTCAAGCAAATTGGAAGCAAGAAAGACTTCTCACACTGGCACATAGAGAGAATGAGAGACATCAGTGAGACAGTGATCACAGTCAAATCTTCAAGCTTCTAAGAAAGCTGCCCTTTTCCATTTAGCACTGTTCTTATACTTTAGAAACCTGCTGTAAACTAGACATTGAAAGATCCCTTTCACTGTTACAACAGCTGCAATTCATGAAAAGTGATTTTTCTCAGTGCAGTTGCAACAGAATTACTCCAACAAAGTGTATGGAATGAGTTAGTTTGTGTGAATCTAGAAACATCACTGACAGTTTGTATTATGCAACTTGGCTCTTTACTTCTGACGCTGAAATACAGTTATTGTTGCTATAAACAAGCAGCTTTCTGCCTTTGGCATCTTGCATCTTGCTTTGGGCATTTCTTACTGCTGTAAAATGCAGGCATGCTATAAATTCTACCTAATCAGGGAAAAAAAATAATAAAACCTGCTTTGCCAACTCCTGGATCTTGAATGACAAGGAGGGGAATACCTCTTCAATGATGTATTGGGTATCCTGGGCAGTACCCACTGAAAGCAGTGAGTAGTTGGCCTGCTCAGTAAGTCACTGCCCAAGACAAAGAACTTCCTATTCTTCAGTGACACAGAATCATAGAATGGTTGGGTCACAAAAACCCCAAGCAACATTACAGGCTTGGGGCAGTGTGGCTGGAGAGCTGCCTGGCAGAAAGGGATCTGGGGGTTGCAATAGACATGAGCTGAATATGAGCCAGCAGTGTGCCCAGACAGCCCAATGGCATCCTGGCTTGGATTAAAAATGCTGTGTCCAGCAGGAGTAGGGAGCTGATTGTCCCCTTGGACTCGACTTTGGTGAGGCCACATCTTGAGTATTGTGCTCAGTTTTGGGCACCGCAATACAAGAGAGATGTGGAGGTGCTGAAGCAGGTCCAAAGGAGGGCAACGAAACTGGAGAAGGGCCTGGAGAATAAATCTTATGAGGAGTGACTGAGGGAGCTAGGACTGGTTAATGTGAAAAAGAGGAGGCTGAGGGGAGACCTCATTGATGTCTACAGCTACCTGAAGGGACATGGTGGAGAGGCTGCTGCTGCATCTTCTCACAGGTAATTGGAGACAGAACAAGGGGGAATGACCTCAAACTGAGACTGAGTATGTTTAGATTGGATATTAGGAAAAAGTTTTTGATGGAGAGAGTGTTCAGGCACTGGAATGAGCTGCCCATGTGTTAAGGAGGGGTTTGAATCTGGGTTAGAAGTGAATTGTAATGACTCCACTACAAAAATCATTAGTTTATTAAACATACATAGAAAATTTCCCCAAACTCATTTAGAATTAACACACAGAGATCCTATTAGGTGGTTGGTAAAACTAATTTTGCAGAATGCATATATACACTCACATTCAGTTTAAATGATTTAGGAAAAATTTATAGGAAACATTTATAATTGGAGAGATTTGCAGCACAAACTGCTGATTTAAGGTTAAGCATAAACTTTCAAAAACTTGAGTAAAGAGAGTTAGTTTACTCACTGGTTAAGGGTTTCAATATTTGCCACCCAAGAGCATAAACAGGGAAAAATATAGTCCCAGACATGTGGTGGCCTTCCATGTGGCAGGGCTTTGATTCTTGTTTAGTTCAGATTGAACACATTGTCTGAGAAGGCCCATGGACATGAGATGAGTCTTCCATGGCTCTCAGGAAGTCATCAGAGTGGTCAGCAGCCACCTGGGCAAAGCAGGATCCAGGTTTGCAGGCTGGAGCAGTCCGATTGAGTGCTGTGAATCATAGAATCATAGAATCAACCAGGTTGGAAGAGACCCCCAAGATCATCCAGTCCAACCTATCACCCAGCCCTATCCAATCAACTAGACCATGGCACTAAGTGCCTCATCCAGTCTGCTCTTGAACACCTCCAGGGACGGTGCCTCCACCACCTCCCTGGGCAGCCCATTCCAATGCCAATCACTCTTGCTGTGAAGAACTTCTTCCTAACATCCAGCCTATACCTACCCCCGCACAACTTGAGACTGTGTCCCCTTGTTCTATTGCTGGTTGCCTGGCAGAAGAGGCCACCCCCCACCTGGCTACAATGCCCCTTCAGGTAGTTGTAGACAGTAATAAGATCACCCCTGAGCCTCCTCTTCTCCAGGATAAACAGGCCCAGCTCCCTCAACCTCTCCTCATAGGATTTGTGCTCCAGGCCCTTCACCAGCTTTGTTGCCCTTCTCTGGACATGTTCCAGCACCTCAACATCTTTCTTGAATTGAGGGGCCCAGAACTGGACACAGGACTCAAGGTGTGGCCTGACCAGTGTTGAGTACAGGGGAAGAATAACCTCCCTTGTCCTACTGGCCACACTGTTCCTGATGCAGGCCAGGATGCCATTGGCTCTCTTGGCCACCTGGGCACACTGCTGGCTCATCTTCAGCTTACTATCTATCAGTACCCCCAGGTCCCTTTCCTAAGTGCCTCATCCAGGCTTTTCTTGAACACCTCCAGGGACGGTGCCTCCACCACCTCCCTGGGTAGCCCATTCCAATGCCAATCACTCTCTCTGGGAAGAACTTCTTCCTAATATCCAGCCTATACCTACCCCGGCACAACTTGAGACTGTGTCTCAATGAGATATTAAATATGAGATATTAAATGTGATTCCACCTGGGCCTTCACCAACATGAAATTCCATTGAGAACCTACAGATTGTTTAAAGCAGTCAAAATAAGTCAGACTAAAAGAATATGATGATGTGAGTTATAGCTAAGGCTCTGGAAAGACAAACAAATAGCTACAAAACAGTGAAAAGCATCCTTGTACCTGCAGAATTTACTGAGAGAGTTTGGCCTGGAGAAGAAAAGGCTGAGAGGAAATCTTACCAATGCTTATCAATACTTAAAGGGTAAGGGTTAAGAAGATGGAGACAGACCCTTTTCAGTGATGTCCACTGATGAGACAAGTGGCAATGGGCATGAACTGAAACACAGTTTCATGAACATAAGGAAGAATTTCTTTGCAAGGAGCGTAGGAACAGGCTTCCCAGATGGATTGTGGATGCAGTCCTGGGTAACTTGATCTAGGTGAACCCACTTTAGCAGAGGATTTGGGGTAGATCATCCCTATAGGACCCTTCCAACCCTTACCATTCAGGGATTTCTATGTCTGCTGCAAAAGAACTATCATCTTAAAGTACATCTAAAACCCTTCAAAAAGTTTTGCTGCAAAGTCTAGAGAAGGAGAATTAGCTACTTGGTTGTTTGAGAAGTGTTCTGATGTGCAATTATCAATGCTCTTATCTATTGAACATGAGGCAGCAGTGTACTGAGGTGGCCAAAAAGGCCAACAGCATCATGGCCTGTGTCAAAAATGGCATGGCCAGCAGGAGCATGGAAATGATCATGCCCCCGTACTTGGCATTGGTGAGACCACACCTCGTCCAATTTTGGGCACTGCAGTATATGAAAGACACAGAGGTGCTGGACTAGGTACACAGAAGGGCAACAAAACTAGTGAGGGGTTTGGAGAGTGTGTTTTATGGCTGAGGAAGATGAGATTGTATAGCCTGAAGAAGAGAAGGCTGAGAGGAGACATAGTTACTCTCTATGGCTACCTGAAAGGAGGTTGTACTGAAGCCACTGTTGACCTCTTCTCCCAAGTAACTAATGACAAGACAAGAGGTAACGGCCTCAAGCTGTGCCAGGGGAAGTTTAGGTTGGATGTTAGGAAGCATTGGAACAGGCTGCCCAGGGAGGTGCTGGAGTCACTGATGATGGAGGTGCACAAGACTTGCGTAGATGTGGTGCTTCAGGACATGGTCTAATGGTCATGGAGGTATTGGGTAGAAGGTTGGACTTGATCTTAGAACTTTTCCAACCATAATGATTCTATGATTCTTTTAAAAGTATTTTCCCCCTTTTCTACTCTTTGTTGTTGTTTTATTGTTATTGTTTGTCCATATCCTCACCCCCCTAACAGAATTCTTGGGGACTTCACAGAATCACACATCAAATCAAAGAATGTTAGAGGGTTGGAAGGGACCTCAAAATATCATCTAGTCCAACCCCTCCCCTGCCAGAGCAGGATCACCTATACCAGATCACACAGGAACACATCCAGGTGGGTTTTGAGTATCTCCAGAGAGGGAGATTCCACAATCCCCCTGGGCAGTGTTCTGTGACCCTCACAGTTAAAACATTTTTCATTATGTTTACATGGAACTTCCTGCATCTCAACTTCTACCCACTGCCCCTTGTCCTGTCACTGGACATCACCTAGAAGAGCCTGGCACTTACCCTTTACACATTCATAAACACTGATGAGGTCACCCCTCAGTCTCCTCTTCTCCAGAATAAAGAGCCCCAGCTCCCTCAATCCCTCCTCCTAATCTCCTTTCATCATTTTTGTGGCTCTGTACTGGACTCATTCAAGCAGTTCCCTGATGTTCTTCTTGATCTGGGGCCAGAACTGGATGCAATATTCCAGATGCAGTCTCACCAGGGCAGAGTAGAGGGGGAGGAGAATGCCCCTTGACCTACTAATACACCCCAGAGTGGCACTGGCTGCCTTGCCCACCAGAGCACATTGCTGGCTCATGATCATCCTTCTAACCACTAGGATACCCAGGGCCCTTTCCTCTTCGTCGCTCTTGTGCTAGTTTGAAGCTAGCTGGAATGTTTTGGTGAGAAGAACTAGATTACAGGCTGTGAGAGGGAAACAATGGTGATGTCTACTTCACTCATAGGCTTGCTGAGAGGTACAAGAGCAAGAATCCAAACACAGATAAGGGAGTCGCTTTCTATCCGGACTGTGGGCTGCATTTCTCTCCAACCTTACCTTCCATCTCTCTGATTAATCCACCTGCTTCCTTGGGCACAAGGCAACATCTGGGGTAAGGTAGAGGGGAAGAAGAAGGGAGAAGGGCAGTTGGGAGCTCTTCCTGGGGTCTCAGGTTTCTGGGAGGGGAGTTGTGTTTCTGTATTACCTTTTACCTTGTATATTTCTGTATGTAACTGTATATACTGTAAATATCTGCTTGTATATTGTGCTAGCTGTAAATAAATAGCTTCATTCAATTTCCAGAGCCAGCTGAGTCTAGTCTGGGTGATTTCTAAAGTTGCTCTCCAGCAGGTCAATCTGAAATCTGTACTGACACCTCGGGTTGTTCTTTCCCAGGTGCAAGACTCTATGCTTACCTTTCTGGAGATGAAGGTGAGGCTGACCAGTCTAGTTACCTGGGACTTCTGTGGGATTGCACATGCAATACAGGAAGAGATACCTTGAGAATTTGGATCCAGTTCTTCAGGTTCTTTCTTAAGGCAATAATAACAGTATTCTGTTGCAAATGGCAGCCCTGCTTCATCAGAGATTGCATTAAATTTACAAAAAAACTGCCTCATTTGACACCCTGCAGTCTGATTAACCCTGAGTGCTGGGCTGGTTTAATGGGTGCACAAGAGCTGGAATTGTCACCTTAGCCTTGCAAGGAAGCCAGCATTTGGTTACTGGTGGGAATCCCTTATGCTTTGAAGCCTTCCTTACATGCATAATCAAATCCCTCTTTGACAATAAAATAATCCTGGTTTCAATTTTAAATGTAAGTAGAACAACTGCAGCTTGAGTGGGAATCCATTCCATAAAATTTGACTGCTTACCTCACTTGAACTCAGCTGTGCTGCTGCCTGCCATGATGATAGGATTGACTGATACAGCTCTGAGATCAGAATTTGTCCCTTGGTCAAAACAAACTGTTTTGAGGCACAACAATGAAATGCCATGGCCACAAGATGGCCTTCAAAACTGCCAGAAAAAGGATGCCGTTTGGAAGCTGACATCTCTGAGCAAATACTGGTTTATGAACAAAAAAACCTTAACCAACCAAGCACACCCAATAACAAACCTGTACATTGTCCTGTTGTAAAGATTGACATGCTCACGTTTACTTCAGAGAGCTGGAGACCTTCCACAAGGCCACCTCTTGGTTTTGCATGTCATTCTTTGCTGAAGGACCACTGTGTTCCTGAGGAGCAGTACTCAGCCCTGTTACAAATGTATTTTTGGAAGGACTCTCTGGACTGTAGAGTGCTATTTGTCCTGAATAAATCCTTCTGAACTCGGCCAACAGAGGCAAAGCAAAAAGAAAAAAGAAGTTCTGATAAAGATGTGATGTATTTCCACTCTACTTGACAAATGCCTCTTCACTAGTTCAAGGGAAGAAAAATCAGTCAGGTATTATCATAGAATCAATGAATCAACCAGGTTGGAAGAGACCTTCGAGATCATCCAGTCCAACCTAGCACCCAGCCCTATCCACTCAACTAGACCATGGCACTAAGTGCCTCATCCAGTCTGCTCTTGAACACCTCCAGGGACGGTGATTCCACCACCTCCCTGGGCAGCCCATTCCAATGCCAATCACTCTCTCTGTGAAGAACTTCCTCCTAACATCCAGCCTATACATCCCATGGCACAACTTGAGACTGTGTCCCCTTGTTCTTACATTGCCAGGTGCTACTCTACTGTCACCTGTCACCTTCAACGCCATCTTTGTAGTTGGCTCTGATTTGCAGCTTGTGCTGTCCTACTAGAATCATAGAACAGTCAGAGCTGGAAGGGACCCCAAGGATCATCCAGCTCCAACCCTCCTGCCATAGGCAGGGACACCTCACACTAGATCAAGTTGCTCAAAGCCCCGTCCAGCCTGGCCCCAAAAACTTTCAGGGATGAGGCTTCCACCACCTCCCTAGGCAACCTGCTCAAGTACTGATGTACTTTTCCCTCTTCCACAGCTCAGAGGAGCAAAGATCAGCCACATCATGATTCAGTTTTTCTCTCTTCTTTCAACAGTGTTATATTATTTGATGTTAGCATGTTAAAAATCATAAGTTCAAGACTGTAAGTAAAACTTTCTTCAGTATGGTTCTAATAGGTTTTGCTATCTGGATTTAAAACCCATATAGGTGACAAAATAAATGGCCATATTTGCCTTTGGCATGAAAATTCACAGAGAAAAGCCTTTTTTAAAGCACCTAGTTCCACAGCACATTCGCAGTGGAAACCCCCTGCCTGCTCACATTCTCCTCTCAGAGAAACTGAATCTGACTACATTTAAGCTGGAAAAAAAAATTACATTCATTTTTTCCCTGGTACTTAGGTTATGTGAAGTGTATCCTTCCACCTCTGTTCAGCTAGGGTTTATGTGGAGAAGGTGGTTTAGGGACAGCTGACAGTTTTGAAAATGAGAACTACTAAGAATTTCAAGGCATCACAGCATCGAGTTAACCTAGGAATTCACAAAATTAATTCATTTTGATATCTCCTTTCTGAGTACACACTGTAAAGCAAGAGTGTAAACAGCATGAATATGCCCTAATCAGCATTTATGTCTGTTGACATGGGAGTAATAAAGAATATGTGAGCAGATATCATCTGATGGGATGTGAGCTCTCCTCATGCATGCTTTTTTCCCTCTCTAAAATCGCTTGAATGCTCTGGGTAATATAATAGGAATTGTTCCACTGCAGTTAATCACACCATAGACTGGGTATGTTTGAACTGTTAACTGAAAAAGCCCCAAAAGAGCTCAGTGAATGCTGTATATCTCTGTTAAACTTCTGTGCTTTAGCTGTCTGTTTGCAGAGTTGTCTTAGCGGATGCTAAATCTTGGATGATATATGCAGAATCACAGAATTGTCAGGGTTGGAAGGGACCTCAGGGATCATCTAGTTCCAAACCCCCTGCTATGGGCAGGGACACAGAATCACAGAAACATCCAGGTTGGAAAAGACCTTCAGGATCACCAAGTCCAACAAAGAACCCTACTCTATAAGATTCGCCTTAAACCATATCCCCAAGCACCACATCCAAACGACCCTTAAACACATCCAGGGTTGGTGACTCCACCACCTCCCTGGGCAGCTCATTCCAGTCCCTGACCACTCTCTCCATGAAATACTTTTTCCTAATGTCCAATCTAATCATACCCAGTCTCAGCTTGAGGCCATTGCCCCTTACTCTGTCTCCAACTACCTGTGACAAGAGACCAGCAGCAGCAGCCTCTCTACAATGTCCCTTCAGGTAGCTGTAGACAGCAATGAGGTCTCCTCTCAGCCTTTCATTTTTCACACTATTCAGCTCCAGCTCTCTCAATCACTTTTCATCAGATTTATTCTCCAGGCCCTTCCTCAGCATCCTTGACCTCCTCTGCACTCACTCCAGCACCTCCACATCCCTCTTGTAATGAGATGCTCCAAACTGAGCACAATACTCAAGATGTGGCCTCACCAAAGTCGAGTCCAAGGGGACAATCAGCTCCCTACTCCTGCTGGACACAGCATTTTTAATCCAAGCCAGGATGCCATTGGCTTTCTTGGCTGCCTGGGCACACTGCTAGCTCATATTCAGCTCCTGTCTATTGCAACCCCCAGATCCCTTTCTGCCAGGCAGCTCTCCAGCCACACTGCCCCAAGCCTATAGTGTTGCTTGGGGTTCTTGCAGCCCAAGTGCACGACCTGGCATTTGGCCTGTTTGAAACTCATCCCATTGATGTTGGCCCATTGATCCAGCCTATCCAAGTCCCTCTCTACCCTCATTCAAATCAACACTCCCACTTAACTTGGTATCATCTGCAAACTTACTGTTGACACTCTCTATGCCTGAGTCAAGGTTGTCAATAGAGACGTTAAAAAGAAGTGCTTCCAACCTCACACTAGGTCAGGTTGCTCAGAGCCACATCCATCCTGGCCTTAAAAATATCCAGGGATGGGCCTTGCACCACCTCCCTGGGCAACATGTTTCAGTGTCTCACCACCCTTATGGTGAAGACGCTTCATTGTGCCTCAATAAGCTTATTTTTCTATTCTTTCTTGGAGGGGGAAGTCAAAGAAACCAGTAGGACTGATGTGATAAGAACAAAAAAAAGATATTATTATTATTATTATTATTATTATTATTATTATTATTATTGTTATTATTATTATTTTGGTTAGCCTTTGTAAAAGCATATATTATAGAGAAAATTCATCCTGTTTTACCTGACTTCTTAGGTCTTAGATAGTAAAAGTAAACAGGAAGCTGTTGCTATTAAACTCACTGGATTCCCAAACAACAGAATTGGTATGTCAATTGGTTTACTTATGCTCCAAAATATTTAATAGTAATATATTTTGTATCCTTAATGACCTGATTATACAGAAGATTATACTAAAAAGTATGTATGCATGTGTGTGTGTATATATATGTTATTTATACTGAAAGTAAATACCTAATACTGTCATCAGTACAAAATCATGGACTTGGAGTCACCGTCCCTGGAGCTGTTCAAGGCAGGATTGGACGTGGCACTTGGTGCCATGATCTAGCCTTGAGCTCTGTGGTAAAGGGTTGGACTTGATCTATGAGGTCTCTTCCAACCTTGATGATACTGTGATACTGTGATTTGTAAAGTCTTTTAGTGATAAGTTGCAGTAATTCTATGTTAACTCACTTCACTTCCTACTCCTCCAAACATTAAATATTCTTTTCTCTCCCCACGTAGTCTCAAATATTTCCCCATTCTCTTTCTTACCACATTCCTTTTGTTTATACTTTCCAAAATTAATAGCAGCTGGAGTAACAATGGAATTATAGCAGAAGGGCAAGTCAGTACTTATGGTTCAGCAAGACAACCAACCAAAGAAAACACAACAACAAAGCAGATCTTCATTCTAGTTTGCCTTATACATTGTTCTTTGGTAGGGATTACAATTCTTGAATTCCAAACTTCAATTATGTGGCATTTACACTTACAAAAATGAAGTCAGACCCGAATTTCAACTGTGTGTCTTAAAATCCTTCTTTCCTCTGTCTTTTAAATCATGCTTTAAAGATTTATCAATTAGTAGTTGAGAAATTTTAAATGTATCAGAGAACTAAGTCACAGGATTTCCTTTAAATAGAAAATGTCACAACATTGTGTCATCCTATGAATAGAGGCTGAAGGAGTTGGGGCTGTTCAGTCTGGAGGAGAGGATGCTCAGGGGAGACCTCATTGCTCTCTCAACTACCTGAAGGGAGGTTGTAGGCGGGTGGGGTTGGTCTCTTCTCCCAGGTGAACAGTGACAGAACAAGAGGACACAGTCTCAAGCTGGCAGATTTAAGCTGGATGTTAGGAAGAAGTTTTACACAGCGAGAGTGATTTGCATTGGAATGGGCTGCTCGGGGAGGTGGTGGAGTCCCCATCCCTGGAGGTGTTTAAAAGGAGGCTGCATGAGGCACCTGGTGCCATGTTCTAATCGATTAGAAAGTATTAGGTAATAGATTGGAATTGATGATCTCGAAGGTCTTTTCCAACCTGGTTAATTCTGTGATTCTGTGCTTATGCTAGTAATGGCTCAACAGACATTAACATTACTGCTTTCACTCCAACCTTCCTACTCCATTAAAGCAAAACAAACCATGTATTATATTGCATCAGTAATGAGCTAAACTGGGAGACCACTTTTGTCGAGGTCACTTTCTAAAGGTACTGAAATTGTTGCATGGCTTGAAGCATTATTTAAATGGTAACAGAACTTACTGCACCTGTATATCAGGACTACTCACACAAATAAGACTGTTTTCCTCCAGCAAATTTATAGCCGAACCAGAAATGAATCACAACAGCCTTTTTAGTCTCACACATTAAAGAAGGAAAATAGACTTCCACCCCACCTGATTTTACACTTGTTTTTCCTTTTCTACTTTTGCTCATGTATAGGTGAATTATCATTGTAAGTTTTTTCACAATCATTTATTCTTTCCTTGCCACCCATTTGGTTTGGTAATTCAAAACTTTTATTCTTCTTGTTTTTTGGGGGGTTTGTATGTTTGTTTGTTTGTTTGTTTTTCAAATGCATTATCAAAGCCTTTGTCTCTTCAGTTAGTCTCTCTCCATGTATTAAGATTGCCTTGTCTGTCCTTGAGGAAATATGTCTTTAATTAGAGAGGGTTATCCAAGCTGGCAACACCTCACTACTATTAGATTTTGCAAGTGATTTTGGATGTGCAATGTCATAATGAATTCCAGGCTGTATATTGAAACTGATAAAAGTGAGGAGAAAAGTAACAAGGAGACAATCCATTAATCAATAAACACATGGAATAAAGCCCTGCACTGAGGACACTATCCTGAAACAAAATGTGCCACTATCCTGAAACAAAATGTCTGGTCTTCCAGATGTTGTCTCTTTGGACATGCAGTCTGTGTATTTATTGCTCAAGAACCTTTGACTAATTAAAATTCTAAAAAGGAAGGAAAAGATCTGCAGCAATTGCACTCTCTTAATGGGTTAACCACAGTCAGCTCCAAGGCCAGATGGCTTTATTTCATCAGAGCTGACTGTGCTCTAGCAGGCTCTCTATCCACCCCAAGCTCAGTTCAGGACTGCATTATGGTTGTGTCAGTCTAGTAAAGGTATTGCACAATCACTGAATTTGGAGCGGTGCAACCACTTCTCTCAGCCTGCTCTCATCTTCAGTCCCCTCTCATCTCCTCAGTCTCTTTTGGACTCATCTGGTAGTTCCCTGTGTCTCTTGAACTAGGGAGCCTGGAACTTGCCACAATGGTCTGGCAGAGTAGAGGGGGAGTGCAATTTCAGTCTAGGTGCTGGTCACACTCTTCTTAATGTATCCCAGGATACCATTGGTCTTGGCCACAGGGGCACGTTGCTGGCTTGTAGTGAACTTGTTATTTCCTCAGCACCCTCAGGTGCTTTTTTATGGAGCTGCTTTCCAGCAAGTCAACACCTAACCTACACTGATTAGCAACTGAGGGAGCTGGGGCTGTTTAGTTTGGAAAAGAGGAGGCTGAGGGGAGACCTCATTGCTGCCTACAATTACCTGAAGGGACACTGTGGAGAGGCTGCTGGTCTCTTCTCACCGGTAACTGGAGACAGAATAAGGGAGAATGGCCTGAAGCTGAGACTGGGTAGGTTGAGATTGGACATTAGGAAAAAGTTTTTCACGGAGAGAGTGGTCAGGCACTGGAATGAGCTGCCCAAGCAGGCGG
Source organism: Pogoniulus pusillus (assembly GCF_015220805.1). Classification (NCBI taxonomy): domain Eukaryota; kingdom Metazoa; phylum Chordata; class Aves; order Piciformes; family Lybiidae; genus Pogoniulus; species Pogoniulus pusillus. The sequence continues at coordinate 21,003,147 of NC_087265.1, forward strand.
TGGAGTCATCAACCCTGGATGTGTTTAAGGGTCGTCTGGATGTGGTGCTTGGGGATATGGTTTAAGATGAATCTTGTAGAGTAGGGTTCTAGTTTGGACTTGGTGATCCTTGAGGTCTTTTCCAATCTGGATGCTTCTGTGATTCTGTAGTGAGGGGGTTTATTCCTTACCAGATGTTGCTCAATGGAAGGGATGTGAGGGATCCTATGTGATGTTGAGGATTCCACATTGGTATACTGTGGTACTTTGAAACTTTTTACAGAAAGCATTTTCTTTGGCATGGTTATCAGCAAAGTATTTTTTATCCCTTACAGATAAGAGAGAATGACTTTTACAGTGACTAACATAAATAGACCTTGTGAAGAAGTCTTTCTTTGCTTAGTGTTTCAGGGTTACATTTCAATGCCAGAATTTTTATTTCAGGTGGCAACCAAGCAAGAAACGTTGTTCCTGAAGTAACAGCATAATTCTTGCATCTGTGAAGGCTCAGAAACCTTGATGAGTAGAATTCCATTATCATACGAGTAGGATTATCAAAAATGCAATGTGTATAAACCCTGTGAATTCTGGTTAGGCTGCAGTTTATCCATATTAAAACTGTAGTCTACCACTGTGCTGTGAATTGCATATCACTATCCTAGTCCATTCTATCAACAATCTTCTAGAAATACACATTAGTAGACCTACAGGGATCTCAAAAGAGTGTGGAGTTGTGGAGTATGGGCAATAGTCTGTGTTCTAAAGGAACCTGCTACTGTAGCATACTATTGTGACCTCACTTTCATACAGGTTCAGCAGCCACAGTGTTTTCTTTGCTTCACAAATGCTGCTTAACTCATACATAGCTACTTAGGAAGCCCAGAAGCTTACAGCTGTCTTTTAACCTAGCAGTGAGAAGTTCTTAAGCACTAAGGCAAACATCTCCTAATGCGTCCCATCTTCAGTCACCTTCTTGCTGACGTGGCATTTTCTTGCACATCCACCAACAGCTGCAGTCATTTCCATTAATGGCTCAATAAGACACAGATGAGCCCACACAGTCTTAGATAATAACTATTTATGGAACTAGTTAATTGTACATTAATAGTTCAGAGAATGCTAATAAATAAGGAGTGTTGCAACCACTTTGAATTTACAGCATTGGATCACATGAAGCATTTGGGTTGTTTCATGTTATGTAACTCTGATTTTGAAACACAGACTAGGTTCCAGCTATCCTCAAGTCTCTGTAGTTACTTTCTTTTTTTGTGCTTTACCTGTTTCATGTTGTTGTGGAGGCAGGGAATTAATATGGCTGAGTCAGGAATATTATATAAAAATAGAGTTATTTTATTTTCCCAAAAACTTGCCCCCAAAACTATATACAGAAATTAATTTAGCTTTTAGCAGATTCAGTTAGGTTGAGAAGATCTACAAGGATACCATAGGTAAATTTGACTATTTTGGAAGTCAGAAATTGGAAAAGGCTGAACTATTAAATACAGTGTCCCTCACTATTAATAAGGCTGAGCCAAAGTTACTCACAGGTGAGTCAGGCTGGCTGAAAAGAAGAGCAGTCCAGCTGCTTGTCCCCTGCTCTCTTCCAGAGGCTGTTTGAGGGTTGTTAAGGCCTATTGAGCCTGCATAAATGGTGCTTAAGGTGGGAAGGGTCCTTCGGAGCAGAGCGCCAGGGACTCCTGCTGCAGAATCTATCCAGGCGGGGGAGAGCTCTAATGCAGGAGCCCCAAGGTGGGAAGTCCCACAGTACTTATACTCTTCAGAGTTACCACTGCCTAGGCATGAAGACCACAGCCAATCCCAGCCCGATTCCAGCGCGGGCACTGCACGGGCACCCCTCGTGCCGGAAGGGCCCCTTGCTTACCCCCCTCATGCCTGCAGGATGGGGGGGTAGGGGGAGAAGGTCTTTCCATGCCTTTTCCTCTCCCATTCAAACCACAGAGGGAGAGGAATTTAGGGGTATACAGGACTCCAGAACATATGTTCACCTCTCAGATGTCTGGATAGCCCAATCCTCTATTGGCTCAAAACCATATGTGGGGCAGCGCTGATAGCCCTTTACGGCTTTAGTGCCTCAAACAAGATGTGACATACCTGGTCTTGAGTAGACAGAGTGATGGCCTTAATAGCTCTGGAGGAGAGCTGATGGCCTGGCAAATGGCTTAAAAATGGAAAGAGATAATTTCTTCAGGATGTAGGAATCTCCTCTTTAAAACTACTGTAATAATGCCATGGAAAGGCCAATGGCAGCATGCACACCTCTCGCTGAGATTTGGACAGACAGTCCCCCCCCACAAAAGGGTCTAAAAAGACTGCAGATTCTTGTATTGGGGGCTCCAGAACTGCACACAGTACTCCAGGTGGGGTATGATGAGAGCAAAAGGGCCCTGATGGCCATGCTGCTCTTGCTGCAGCCCAGCACACAGTTGCTGTCTGGGCTGCACTCACACTGCTGGCTCATGTTGAGCTTTTCATCAACTCAGACCCCCAGGGTCTTTTCCTCAGGGCTGCCCTCAGCCATTCGCCACCCAGCCTGGATTTGTGCATGGGATTGTGCTGACCCAGGTGCAGGACCTTACACTTGGCCTTGTTGAATGTCAGGAGGTTGGCCTGGGCAAACCTCTCCAGCCTGTCCAGGTCCCTCTGGATGGATCCCTGCCCTCTAGCAGGTCAACTGTGCCACACAGCTTGGTGTCATCTGCAGACTTGCTGAGAGTGCACTCGATTCTTTTGGCCATGTCACTGACAAAGATGTTGAACAGCACTGGTCCCAGCACCAACCCTTGAGGGACACCACTTGTCACTGGTCTCCAGGTGGACATTGTGCCATTGATCACCACCCAGCCAATTCCTTATCCAGGAGTGCTCCACCCATCAAGTCTGTGGTTTTTCCAGTTTGGTGACTAGGATGTCATGTGGGACAGAGTCAAATGCCTTTCTCAGGTCCAGGTAGATGATGTCAGTTGCCCTTCCCTTGTTCACTGTTGCTGTGACTTCATCATAAAAAGCCATTAAATTTGTCAGTCATGATTTGCCCTTGGTGAAGCCATGCTGGTTACCACCAGTCACCTCTCTTTTGTTTTCCATGTGCCTTAGCAGAGCTTTCAGGACGATCTGCTCCATGGTCTTGCCAGGCACATCTTGAAGATGGGTGTTATGTTTGCTTTTTTCCAGTCAGCAGGAACTTCACCAATCTGCCAGGACCTTTCAAATATGATGGACAGTGGTTTAGCAACTTCATCCACCAGTTCCCTCAGGACCCATGGGTGGATCTCGTCAGGGCCCATGGACTTGTACATGTTCAGATTCCTTGGGTGCTCACAAACTGATCTTCAATTATAGTGGGCAGATCTTCCTTCTCCCAGTCCTTATTTTTGCCCTCTGGGATTTGACATTGTGACTGGAGCCCTTGCCATTGAATACTGAGGCAAAAAAGTCATTGAGCACCTCAGCTTTATCCATATCCTTTTCTCCAGCCCTCCATTTCCCTTCTGGAAAGGTCCCACATTCTTCCTAGTCCTCCTTTTCTCACTAATATACCTGAAGAAGTTCTTCTTGTTCCACTTCATGCCCCTAGCCAGATTCAATTCCAGCTGTGCTTTAGCTTTCCTAACCTGAGATCTGCTTGCACAAACAATTTCTTTGTATTTGTCCCAGGCTACCTGTCCTTGCTTCCACTCTCTGTAGGCTTTCTTCTTGCTTCTAAGTGTGTCCAGGAGCTCTCTCTTCATCCATGCAGGCCTCCTGGTGTTCTTACCTGCTTCCTCTTTTTTGGGATGCATTGCTCCTGAGCCTGGAGGAGATGATCCTTAGACATTGACCAGCTTTCCTCAATCCTCCCTTATTTCCAGAGTTTTTCCCCATGGCACCCTGCCAAAGAGGTCCCTGAAGAGGTTGGAATCTGCTCTTCTAAAGTCTAGAGCAGTGAGTTTGCTATGCACCCTCCTTGATGCCTTGAGGATCTTAAACTCTGCCATTTCATGGTCACTGCAGCCAAGGCTACCCTTCAGCTTCACTTCACTCCCCAGCCTCTCCTTATTGGTGAGGATTAGGTTCAGCATAGCACATTTTGTTGTGGGTTCCTCTACTACTTGGAGGAGGAAGTTATCATCGGTGCATTCCAGAAACCTCTTAGATTGCTGATGCTCTGCTGTGTTGTCCTTCCAACAGCTGTCAGCGTGGTTGAAGTCTCCCATGAGTACCATGGCCTGTGATCATGAAGCTTCTCCTATTTGTTTGTAAAGAGCCTCATCTGCTTTGCCTTCCTGATCAGGAGATCTGTAGCAGACTCCTACTATGATGTCACCTTCCCCTGCCTTCCCTTTAACCTCTAGCCATAAGCTCTCTGGTTTTGTGTTGCACATCCCCAGGTGGAGCTCCATGGACTCTAGTTTATCATTGATGTAGAGGACAACACCCCCTCCCCTTCTCCCTTGCCTGTCCCTCCTGAAAAGTCTATAACCATCTATTCCCCAGCTCAAATCATGAGATCCATCCCACTGTGTCTCAGTGATGCCAATGACACCATAACCCTGTGAACTTACACATATGTCTTTGCAATCCTTCCTGTTTGTTCCCCACACTCCTTGCATTCATGTAGAGGCATTTCAGTTGTGCCTTTACTGGAGCTGACTTGCTGACTGATTTTCCCTTACCCTGAATCTTTGGGAACTCTTTTCTCAGTTTATGCTCCAACTCTAGGGTCAGATCCCACCTGCCTATGCTCAGGCACCTCTGTAGCTATCAACCTATCTCTATGCTTCATGTCATCAGTACCACGTGGATTAACACCTGATGTTTTCCTGTTGGCAGCTACTGCCTGAGGAAGATCTGGCTCATCTCTGCAAGACTTTGGCTGCATTATTTTGTCCCCAGCATGCTTCTGGGCAGTAAGTTGAGAGCCCTTACTAGTTCCCCATTGCTTCCACACTGAGGTGTCCTCCCACACCTTACCACATAGAAGCCTAACGATTTTATCCCTCTCCCTCTACACATCCCATTTAAAGCCATGTCAACTAGCTCTGCAATCTCCTCCACAAAGACCCTCTTTTCCCTTTGAGAGAGGTGTCTCCTATTTGGTGTCAACAACCCTGGTGCTGTGTAGATCATACTATTGTCAGAGTATCCAAATTTATGGTGCTGACACCATCCACGGAGCCATGTATTAAAAGACTATGCGGCTGCTTAATCCAATGTCTCTGCCATCAGTTGAGATAATAGAAGAGAAGATGATTTGTGCCCCTGAGTCTCATACCACTCATCCCATGGCCCTGAATTCTCTTTTGATTTGTTCTGCAGTGACAAGACAAAGGACAATGGCTTGAGGAGAAGAGCAGACTTAGATGGGATGCTGGGAACAAGTTCTTTACCATGAGGGTAGTGGAACACTGCAACAGGTTGCCCAGGGAGGTGGTGGGGGCCTCATCCTTGGAGATATGCAAGGTGAGGCTTGACAGGGCTCTGTGCAACCTGATCTAGTAGAGGGTGTCCCTGCTGACTGCAGAGTAGGTTGGACTTGATGACCTTTGGAAGTCTCCTCCAACATAGACCATTCTATGATTGTCTTCAATGTCATTTTGTCGTTTAGCCATACTTCTCCACAACAACTCTGCACCAAGTCCAGTGCCACTGTGACCATGTGAAACCACAAGAACATCTAAACCGTTTCTGTGCTTAATATTTCCTCATCAAATACCAAAGCTAGGCTGCAGAAGCTGCTGTAGGAAGTTTCTATATCTCATCCTACATGCTCACCAAGCCACTTTCCACTATTTACCAGAAGTGTAGGGTAACTGGAGAGATGCCAGTGGACTGGAGGGTAGCAAATGTAATGTCTATCTACAAGAAGGACAGAAAGAAAGGTCTGGGAAACTATAGCCCTGTCAGTTTGACCTCAGTACTAGGGAAGGTCATGGAGCAGGGCATCTCAAATGCCATCATACATCATATAGACAACACTCAGGGGATCAGGCCAAGTCAGCATGAATTCATGAGGTGCAGGTCCTGCCTGACCAAACTGGTCTCCTTCTATGACAAGATCACCTGGCTACTGGATGAGGGGAAGGCTGTCGATGTTGTATTCCTAGACTTTCAAAAAGCTTTTAATACTGTTCCCCACAAAATTCTTGTAGATAAACTGGCTACTCATGGCTTGGCTGAGGACAGTCTCCTGGATAAAGCACTGCCTGAACAGGAGAGTGGTCAATGGAGTTAAATCCAGTTGGCGGCCAGGCACTAATGGTGTTCCTCAGGGATCTCTGCTGGGACTACTTCTTTTTAACATCTTTATTGGTGACCTTGATTCAGTCATAGAGAGTGTCAGCAGGAAGTTTGCAGATGACACCAAGTTAGGTGGCAGTGCTGATTTGAACGAGGGTAGAGAGGCTCTTCAGAGGGACTTGGATAGGCTACCAAAGGCCCCATCCTGTCTATTCAGACCAGGTAATGTCACACCTGGTTTGAAACAACAGAGTAATTCTGGACCATCAGCTCTGCTCTGCCACACACATCCTTTTGAGACAACAGAGGATTGGGCTATTGTGCTAGTTTGAAGCAAGCTGGAATGTTTTGGTAACAGAACTAGATAACAGGCAGTGAAATGAAAAACAATTGATGTCAACTTCTCTCACAGTCTCGCTGAGAACTCTGGGAAGAAGAAAGTCTTATTCTCCATTTTGTTTCTCACTCTTGCTTTTGCCTTTGACCTGGTCACATCTCATTAACCCTGCTCCTACTAACCTTGCTCCCTAACCTCTTGGCTGCACCTCTCTTCTTCCTGAGAACTGGGGTAAGGTTGAGAGGGCCGGGGGGAGGTGTTGGGGTGGTTTGAGAGCCCCTCCTGGGGACTCAGGTTTCTGGGAGGGGAGTTGTGCTTTTATATTGTTTATCCTTTGTATATTTCTGTATATAATTGTATATAACTGTATATATTGTAAATAGCTGCTTGTAAATTCTGCTAGCTGTAAATAAATTGCTTCATCTATATTCCCAGGGTCCGTCTGAGTTAGCTGGGACAAATTCAAAAGTGTGGGAGGGGCGGGGTAACCCCCAAACCATCACAGCTATGGTGGAGAACAACAGGACTCCATCCCTCTTAAGTCTTCATTCTTTCATTTGTTCTCTTTCACATCTACTTTGTTATCTTGGAAACCTTCACAAGGAGGGTGGGGAGGAAAGCACTCAGCTTTCTCTGGGTTGATTACACAGCTCTTCAGACCTGGAATGAGCTGCCCAAGGAGATGGTTGAGTCACCCACCCTGGATGTGTTTAAGGGTCTGTTGTGGAGAGCAGGAATTAACACGTGGCCGAGTTGGGAATTTATCAAAAATAGTTATTTTTTATTTTCCCAAACACCCGCCCCCACAACTATATATACAAAGATTAATTTAGTTTAATAAGCAGATTCAGTTGCATGAGAATTAACCTACAAGGATACCATCAATAATCTGACTATTTTTGGAAGTCAGAAGTTGGAAAAGGCCTCAGCTATTAATTAATAGTGGTTTCTTACTAAATTAAGCTAAGCCAAATAACTCACTCAGGCTGACTCGTGCAGTCTGTCTCCCTCTTCCTTTCAGCGGCTGCAGGTGAATCGTTAAGAGTCGTTAAGGGTCGTTAGGCACACAGAGGTGTCAATAGGAAAGCGAATGCTTTGAAGGTCTCTCTGCAGTCCAGGCACAGGGGAGTGTGTGAGCTCAGGCAGACACATACGTCCAGGCACAGACAAACTCCAAAGCGGGAACCCCAAAGGCGGGAAGACCCCCAATATTTATAACCTTCGCTAGACAAAGGGCAGAGTTACCACACCTTAGGCGCGAAAGTGCACGGCCAGTCCCAGCCTGGCTCCAGCGCGGGAACTCACGGGGCAGTCCTCCCCCCCTTCACGGCTGCAGGGCAAGCGAGGGGGGGGGATGGAAACCAGGCGGCTTTTCCCCCTTCTCCCCGAAGTCCGGGCAGGAGAGGCATTTAGGGGTACAGGACTCCAGGACAGGGTCCTTTGGATGTTGTGCTTGGGGATATGGTTTAAGGTGAATCTTGTAGAGTAGGGTTCTAGTTTGGACTTGGTGATCCCGAGGGGCTTTACCAACCTGGATGTTTCTGTGATTCTTTGACCTGAAAGATTCTACTTGTTGCCATAAGGACAAACAAGTGTCTGCCCAGATGTCGCAGAGTTGAAGGCCATCTAGCTTGAAATTGTGTGGGATTATTAAAGAGATTAATGTCCCCAAACATATGGGACAGTGAAAATGGAGGAGGGGACAATATTCAATTGATTGCATGTATCATTGTTTTTAGTTGACAGGTATCTTCTTTTGTGAATGCCTTGTCACAGCAGCTAAGGTGACAAACAAGGGGGGAAGACAGCATTAGAAACAGAAGCTACTGGAGACCACTATGGTGTCTGGAAGTTACTACTGCAAAAAGGAAAGTTAAAATAAGGCTTAGCTGAATATAAAATAGGTTCGGAGGACATTTGCAACTGTGTTGCAAGGTAAGGGTGGTGTTAGCACAGAAACACTGATCTCTTCTTATCAATTTGTCTCTATCAATGTATTTCCATTTATTCAGTAGTTCCAGGGAGCATGAAACTATTCAAGCATGAAACTTCATAAACATTCAAGCTTGAGAAGAGCAGATGTAGATTGGATGTTAGGAACAAGTTATTTACTGTGAGGGTGGTGGAGCACTGGAACAGGTTACCCAGAGAGGTGGTTGAGGCCCCATCCCTGGAGACATTCAAATAGCGGCTTGACAGAGCTCTGAGTGACATGGTCTAGTAGGGATGTCCCTGCTGACTGCAGAGGGGTTGGACTAGATGACCTCTAGAGGTCTTTTCTGGCCTGGACCATTCTACGATTATATGATTCTATGATTTTTGGTGTTGCTGCTCCCGTTCCCTGGAAAAATGCCATCTGCTTATGCAGCAAAGCTCATCAAAGTGTGAATGTTGTATTTTTTCCACACCTAAACACACTTCCTAGAATAAAAGAATAATTTTGGCTGGAAATGAACTTTAAGATCACCAGCATAACTGAGTAGGTAGATTCAGGGACACCACTGGATGTAGTCTACCTTGACCTTAGCAAGGTCTTTGACACCATCTCCCATGACATCCTAATGAGCAAGCTCAGGAAGCGTGGGATGGAAGAGCAGACAGTGAGGTGGGTTAGGAACTGATTACAAGACAGAGTTCAAAATTGGTGATCAATGGGGCTAGGCCCAGCTGGAGAGCTGTAACCAGTGAAGTTCCCCAGGTATCAGTGCTAGGTCCAGTGCTATTCAACATCTTCATCAATGACATTGATGAGGGGACAGACAGACAGAGTCTGCTCAGCAAGTTTACTGACGACACCCAACTGAAAGGTTTGGCTCATACAGCTGAAGGCTGTGTGTTCATCCAGTGAGACCTGGACAGATTGGAAAGCTGAGCAAAGAGAAACCAAATGAGGTTCAAGAAGGACAAGTGCAGAGTCCTGCACCTGGGGAGGAATAACAAACTGCACCAGTACAGACTGGGAGGTGATCTGCTGGAGCACAGCCCTGTGGAGAGGGACCTGGGAGTGCTGGTGGATAACATCCATGGGACAGGAATGTGTCTTTGTCGCCAAGAAGACCAATGAGATCCTGGGTTGTATTAAGAAGTGTGTCCAGCAGATCAAGGGAGGTTCTCCTCTCCACTCTTGAATACTGCATTCAGTTTCGGGCTCCCCAGACAGGGACCTGCTAGAGAAGGGATAGGATATAAAACAGACCTCTTGGTTAGGAGGAGTATAACTGGGGAACATTCTGTAGCATCAGTCAGAGAGAAGATTTACATCTTCAGGGGCTGATAAACACATTAAAGTAGTCAACTAATCAGGTTTTGGCTATGTGGACCACTCATTTCTATGAAATTAATTCACAGACACCCTAACCTGCACTATTACCCTTGGTGAAAAGCTGAGACAGCCCAGCTTGTGGAATTAACTGCTGGTGGCACAACAAAATGCATCCATGCCATAGTTCTGCATACCCTAAAAGCAAACATAGTGAACAGGAATAGCCTAGTTCAAAATCCACGTAGTGAACCAGAATCACCTAGCTCAAAATCCACATAGTGAACCAGAATCACCTAGCTCCAAATCCACATAGTGAACTAGAATCAGCTAGCTCAAAATCCACCTAGTGAATCAGAAATAGCTAGCTCAAAATCTGCATACTGAATCAGAAACAGCTAGCTCAAAATCCACATAGAGAACCAGAATCAGCTAGTTCAAAATCCACACAGTGAAGAGGAATTAGCTAATTTTAAATCCATTAAGCCAGTCACAAGCTGGTAGAAAGATATTTTTAGGAGAACAACAATTGCAGGCTTCTCCTAATGCTCCTTCTCTGATATTCTGCAGGAAACATTTGCAGCAGTTTCAGGACTTACAATGTTAGAATGTTCAGGCTGTTTTTACCGTGGTGAGACTGGGTTCCATACTGCATTTTGGTAAGAATGGACACTTTGCACTACCACTGTTCTGACCATCCCAGACATTTGTTCAGAGATGGTCAAACCAGAGATGGCAGGGCAAGAGTTTGAATCTTTAAGGGGGAAAAAAAAGTTCAGCAGTAAGCCTCTACTTGTTAAAATAAAATACTAATCTGGAATAAATTTGCTCTAGAGAGATGTACTAAGACTGACTTTCCTGAGCTGCTGATTCATCTTGGTGGAGCTCCATGCATGTGTTGCAAGTTCCAAAACCATCTTTCCTGTGTATACAAGCCCTGGCCAAAGGCATTACAGAATCCAAACTTCAGCTGACAGCATTCAGAAGTATTTTGCAAGTCTGGAACACTGCACAGTAGAAAGTGCACTGCAAACTTGTCATAAGATGATATGCTGTGCCCACAGTGCAAAGAGGAGTCTATAGTTTGAAAATGTAAAGATGAATCTTTTCCCACCCACCCCTTTTTGTGCCTCTTTGGGGCACCACAACCATCTTCTCTAACAAGGATTTCCTGATGTTGTCTGTTGCCTCTGGAAAATTCTTACAACATGCCAGTGCCACAACCCCTAGGGACAAAGAAAGCCTTAGCACACTGCTTCCAGACTGTCTGAAAAGACCAGATGGTTTTAGGGGAACATTTCCTGCTCTGCAGGCTAGAGCCAACCCAAAATTATATTAATGTATAGAGATGTAAGAGCAGAGCTCAGCTAGGCCCAGCTCTAGGTAATGGCAGTGACTCCTCCAAGTTTCCTCTCCAATGTTCTCTAGGACAACTAAATATTTGCTGCTGCCAAGATCCCAGCTCTGCTACCTGGTTTTCAACGTGTGTGTTTTTTCAGTTTTGTAGGCTGGGGAGCAACCTCACTTGAATGAGATCCCTTCCAACCCCTACCATTCTGTGATTCTGTAATACTTGAAGTGTGGCTAGCAAAAAAGCTGCAATGCTGCCAACCATGAGCATTTCTGAAAGAAAACATTACAGAGGAAGATTGTGCCACTTATGGACTCTGCACAACTTTCCATGTACTGATTTAAGACAATAAAAAAAAAGAAAAAAGAAAAGAAGAAAGAAAGAAATAAAGAAAGAAAGAAAGAAAGAAAGAAAGAAAGAAAGAAAGAAAGAAAAGTAAAAAGAAAAAAAAAGTTTTAAAAAAAAGGAAGAAAATAAGAAAAAAAGAAAAAGAAAAAAGCTAAAAAGAGAAAAAGATAAAAAAGGAGAAAAAAGAAAATTAGAAAAGAAAAATATAAGTTTGCACATCTTAGTGATAGAATTAGCAGCATTAGAAATTTCATCTATAGAAAACTACCCACAGTGAGGTACTGAGAGACAGCTTAAATCAGTGCTGTATTTCAATGACTTCGTTTTGGCATTCTCCTCCTTTTTTTTCTTAATGCAATGAACTTGGCCAGAGTGTTCTGTGAAAAAAGTATTTCAAAATTATTTTCTCTTATCTAAAAAACCTGTGTCTTTTTGTGCAGGGTTTTTTGTGGTTTTGGGGGTTTCTTTTGGCTGCATTATTCACCCTACACCCCAGACTTCTAAGACTGGAGCGAGAGATGCAATGAGATTTCTGCAGTGAAAATAATCTGTGGCATAAATGACCACTGTAACACAGACTAATATCTGTTGGCCTTTCATAAAGTGTCATACAGTTTTCAGGGCCTCTTTGCTTGGTCAACAGATTGACTTCAAAGAAAGTTTGTGACTGGAAAACAAGTTTATCTCATTCTTCGAAGCAAGAATGGAATCATAGAATCATAGAATGGTCTAGGTTGGAAGGGACCTCAAAGCTCATCCAGCTCCAACTCCCCTGCTGTAGGCAGAGACACCTCCCACTAGAACATTGCTCAAGGCCTCATCCAACCTGGCCTTAAATACCTCCAGGGAGGGAGCAGCCACAACCTCCCTGGGAAACCTGTGCCAGTGTCTCACCACTCTCACTGGAAAGAACTTCTTCCTAACATCTAGTCTAAATATCCCCTCTGCCAGTTTAAACCCATTACTCCTGATCCTGTCATTATAAGACCGTGTAAATAGTCCCTCTCCAGCCCTCCTGTAGGCCCCCTTCAGATACTGGAAGGCCACTCCAAGGTCTCCTCAAAGCCTTCTCTTCTCGAGGCTGAAGAGCTCCTGCTCTCATAGCCTGTCCTCATAGCTGGAGCACCTGCTCCAGCCCTCTCAGCATCTTTGTGGCCACCTCTGGACTCTCTCCAACAGTTCCATGTCCTTCTTGTGTTGGGGGCTCCAGAACTGCACACAGAACTCCAGGTGGTGTCTGACAAGAGCAGAGTAAAGGGGGAGAATCCCCTCCCTTACCTTGCTGGCTATGCTGACCTTGCTGCAGCCCAGCACACAGTTGCTGTCTGGGCTGCACTCACACTGCTAGCTCATGTTGAGCTTTTCATCAACCCTGACCCTCAGGTCCTTTTCCTCAAAGCTGCTCTCAGTCATTCACCATCCAGCCTGTATCTGTGCATGGGATTGCACCGACCCAGGTGCAGGACCTTACACTTGGCCTTGTTGAATGTCATGAGATTGGCCTGGGTCCACCTCTCCAGCCTGTCCAGGTCCCTCTGGATGTCATCCCTGCCCTCTAGCAAGTCGACTGTGCCACACAGCTTGGTGTCATCTGCAAACTTGCTGAGGCTGCACTCGATTTCCCTGTCCATATCACTGACAAGGATGTTGAACAGCACTGGTCCCGGCACCAACTCTTGAGGGACACCACTTGTCACTGGTCTCCAGGTGGACATTGTGCTGTTGATCATCACTCTGAATGTGGTCATGCAGCCAATTCTTTATCCAGTGAGTGCTCCACCCATCGAGTCTGTGGTTTTCCAGTTTGGTGACCAGGATGTTATGTGGGACTCCACTCAGGTCTACATAGATGACATCAGTTGCCCTTCCCTTGTCCACTGTTGCTGTGATCATAAAAAGCCTCCAATTTTGTCAGTCATGATTTGCCCTTGGTGAAGCCATGCTGGCTACCATCAATCACCTCTGCTTTCTTTTTCAGGCTATGCACTCAGGCTAGACCCAGAAGATCTTTGCACATAAATGACTGCATGTAGAAAAAAACCTGAAAGTTCCCAGTGGGTGTGCCCAGTTCTCTGCCTCAGTTAATCCAGAGAAGAGAACTTTCTAAGGGTAAACTCGGCACCAGTATTAAAGCCAGCATAACTAAGCTGAAGGAAGTCAGTCATAAGATAGAAGCAAAGGGCCTAGAGAACACGTGTTATGAGGAACAATGGAGGGAGCTGGGGATGTTTGGTTTGAAAAAGAGGAGGCTGAGGGGAGGACTAGAGGATCACAGGATGTCAGGGGTTGAAAGGGACCCAAAGAGATCATGACTCCAACCCGCCTGCCAGAGCAGGACCCTACAATCCTGCTCAGTCACAGAGAAATGCACCTAGAAGGGCCTTGAAAGTCTCCAGAGAAGGAGGTTCCACAACCTCTCTGGAGAGCCTGTTCCAGTGCACTGTAACCCTTACAGTAAAGAAGTTCCCCCTTGTGTTGAGGTGGAACCTCCTGTGCCATGGCTTACATCCATTGCTCCTTATCCTAAATGAGGGAGATTTGATTGCTATCTACAACTACCTGAAGGGACATTGTGGAGAGGCTGGAGATGGTCTCCTCTCATATGTAATTTGAGACAGAACAAGAGGGAGCTCAAGCTGAGACTGGGTAGGTTTAGATTGGACATTAGGGAAAAGAGTGAGTGATCAGGCACTGGAATGGGCTGCCCAGGGAGGTGGTGGAGTCACCAACCCTGGATGTGTTTAAGGGTCATTTGGATGTGGTGCTTAGGGATATGGTTTAAGGTGAATCTTGCAGAGTAGGGTTGGACTTGGTGATCCTGAGGGGCTTTTCCAACCTGGAAGTTTCTGTGATTCTGTTTCTGTGACCTCTTTTACCATTTAGCATTTAATCATCCTAGTATCAGGATTTGGATTTGATGCATTGTTGATTAAAAAGATGGATCAGAAGGAGATGCAGAGGGGTTGGATTTAAGAAAACAATAGTCAGAGGAAATGGAGAGAATATTTATTACATATTTGTAATTGCATCTGATTAATTCTGAATGTTACCATTAAATTGTTTGAATGACCATTGAAATGGGCAGTCTCTCTGCACATTCTCTCTAAGCTGTTAACCACAGTTTAAGTTTTTAGAATCATAGAAATATTTAAGCTGGAAAAGACCCTCAAGATCATGGAGTCCAACCATTAGCTTAACATGACCAAGTCTACTGTTAAACCACATCCCTCAGCTCCATGTACACATCTTTTAAATCCCTTCAGGGATGGTGATTCAGCCACTTCCCTGGGCAGCCTGTTCCAGGGCTTGACAATCTGTTTGAGGAAGAATTTTTCCCTAGTGTCCAAACTAAATCTCTCCTGGTGCAACTTTAGGCTATTTCCTCTCACCCTATCACTTGTTACTAGGGAGAAGAGACCAACACCCACCATGCTCCAACCTCCTTTCAGGTAGTTGTAGAGAGTGAGGTTTCCCCTCAACATCTTTTACTCCAGACTAACAACCCCAGCTCCTTCAGTAACTCCTCACAGGACTTAAGCCCTAGACCTTTTATCAGCATTGTTGCCTTTCTCAGGACTTGAGACTGTGTCCCCTTGTTCTGTTGCTGGTGGCCTGGCAGAAGAGGCCAACCCCCACCTGGCTACAATGTCCCTTCAGGTAGTCGTAGACAGCAATGAGGTCACCCCTGAGCCTCCTCTTCTCCAGGCTAAACAACCCCAGCTCCCTCAGCCTCTCCTCATAGGGTTTATGTTCCAGGCCCCTCACCAGCTTTGTCATCCTTCTCTGGACACATTCCAGCACCTCAACATCTCTCTTGAATTGAGGGGCCCAGAGCTGGACACAGTACTCAAGGTGTGGCCTGACCAGTGCTGAGTACAGGGGAAGAATAACCTCCCTTGTCCTACTGGCCACACTGTTCATGATGCAGGCCAGGATGCCATTGGCTCTCTTGGCTACCTGGGCACACTGCTGGCTCATCTTCAACTACTATCCACCAGTACCCCCAGGTCCCTTTCCTCCTGGCTGCTCTCCAGCCACTCTGTCCCCAGCCTGTAGCGCTGCTTGGGCTTGTTGTGGCCAAAGTGTAGAACCCTGCACTTGGCCTTGTTAAATCTCATCCCATTGGCCTCTGCCCACCCATCCAGCCTGTCTAGGTCCCTCTGCAGGGCTCTCCTACCCTCCAACAGATCAACACCTGCTCCTACCTTGGTGTCATCTGCAAACTCACTGGATTCAATCCCCTCGTCCAGCTCATCAATAAAGATGTTGAACAGGACTGGGCCCAGCACTGATCCTTGGGGAACACCACTAGTGACAGCTGCCAACTGGATGTAGCACCATTCACCACCACTCTCTGGGCCCTGCCATCCAGCCAGTTCTTGACCCATATCAGAGTGAATCTGCCCAAGCCACCAGCTGACAGCTTAGCCAGGAGCTTGTTGTGGCAGACAGTGTGAAAGGCTTTGCTGAAGTCCAGGTAGACTACATCCACTGCCTTCCCCACATTCACCAGGTGGGTAACCTGATCATAAAAGGAGATCAGGTTGATGAGGCAGGACCTGCCCTTCCTAAACCCATGCTGGCTGGGCCTGATCCCTTGGCCATCTTGTAGGTGCTTTGTGATGGCACTCAAGATGACCTGTTCCATCACCTTGCCTGGCACTGAGGTCAGGCTGACAGGTCTGTAGTTTTCTGGCTCCTCCTTTCGACCCTTCTTGTGGATGGGTATCACATTGGCAGCTTCCAGTCTTCAGGAACCTCTCCAGTGAGCCAGGACTGTTGATAAATGATGGAGAGTGGCTTGGCCAGCTCAGCTGCCAGCTCTCTCAGCACCCTAGGGTGGATCCCATCCGGTCCCATGGACTTGTGAGTATCCAAATGTTTCAGCAGGTCCCTTACTTCTTCCTCATGGATTAGAGGGGGACTATACTGGACCCTGACTCCATCCACCACTTCAGGAGTCCATCTGTCCTGGAGACAACCTGTCCCACTATTGAAGATTGAGGCAAAGAAGGTGTTAAGCACCTCTGCCTTCTTCTCATCCTTTGTCACTATATTCCCCTCTCTATCTAATAAGGACTGGAGCTTGTCCTTGGCCCTTCTCTTGCCATTCAGACATTTAAAGAAACATTTTTTATTTTCCTTGACAGCTGTGGCAGCCTGAGCTCCAAGTGGGCTTTTGCCTCTAATTTTTTTTTCTACAAGACCTAGCAACTTCCTTGAACTTTTCCTGGGACACCTCCCCTCTATTCCAAAGGCGACATACTCTCTTTTTAATCTTTAATTCCTTCAGCAACTCCTTGCCATCCAATGCCCTTCTTTGAACAAATGGCCCCAAACAAGAGGATAACACTTCTGGGTAAGTAATTTTTTAATATTTCCTTTCAAAGATATCAAAACTGCACACCAGAGTTTTGCCACAGGCTCTCTCTGAAGCTTGCAGCAATGTTGATTTAGGCATCTTAGAACTGTCATTTTTTACTCATGTTTTTCTGAGCACTATATGACTAAATTTTGGCATTCTCCTCTCTTTTTTTTCTTTTAATGCAATTAACTCAGCCAGAATGTTCTATGGATAAAGTATTTCAAATTTAATTTCTCTTAGATAAAGAACTTATGTCTTTTTGTGCAAAATTTTTGTTGTTTTGATTTCTTTTGGCTGCATTTTTCACCCTATATCTAAGAATACTTCATTACTTGGATTGCCTACATATAACCTTCTGTCCCTTGGCTACTTGCCTTGCTTGGAAATACCTTGTCAAGACATCTGGGCTCATGGCAATTATTTTAGCCATCTGATCCGTAAGGATAAATTCAGATTTTGTAACTACTTAGTGGCTGAAGAAGACAGCCTTATTGTGCTGCAGACATTAAAATCATTATCCTTTTTTGCATTGCAACCAGGAGACAGAAGAAATGCAGCTTCTGGAGATGTGAATGCAGAGCTGTTTTAAACGGAAAATCTGTCAATTTTTCATCCCTTGGCATTTTCCGTTGCTGTATTTTTGCTGTGTGGAAAGTGGAAATCTTTCTTTGTAAAGCAGAACAGAGTAACACTCATAAAATTTACTATGGCAGCAAGAAGGTTCTCAGTGCAATGGTTAATTGATGACTAAACACCAACAGTTGAAAACTGTTTTTGCAGCAGAGTTTACCATGAGCTGGATGTTAAACATTACCTAGAGTGTTTTTTTTCCCCTGCTGAAGAAACACAGGCAGGCAAAGCTAGTCACAACATAGCATAACTGCACAGAGCACACCTCCAATCTTGAGCACAGAAGTATGTTTAGAGGAAAGTTCTGATCGAAGTCACCTAACCCCCCCACATTATAAAAAACCCAACAAATTGTGTCCCTCTCCCATACTTCTTTCCTTTTTTTTTTTTTTTTTTGTTTTATTTTGAAGCATTGCATGAAACAAATGTGTATGGACAGAGGCAAAGTAGTGCAGTGCCAGCTTCTCAAGTGATAAAAGAAAGCCTCGCACCAAGGGGAGGGCAGCCTCGCATCAAGAGAAAAAGCTTTCCCTAAAAAATGATGAGCAACTCATAGTGCATGTAAGGATGTTTATTAAATATGACCAGCTGATAATGATGTAGGCTTAGCATGATAGAGAAGAAAAAATGCAGTACCCACACATCGCTCAGTGTGTATCATACAGAAGATTTTCTTTTAAACTAATGATTGTATTAGGGCTATGAAACAGAAAAGACTCGCAGACATGAAAGCCTAATCTGGTTGCAAGAATATCACAAGAAAATAAGTTCAGTTCAGTATCATCTACTGATAACAAAGTACCCAAACTCCTAGAATATGTAATGCAAAGGAAGATAACTCATGCATCTGGACCAATCTCACATATTAATCTACTCTTATCTGGCCTGGTAATTGAATTACTTCACTTCTCAGAGATCCGCGGCACTCTTGAGGTCAAGGAGCGTACAGGGTTTTCAACCTGGCTTTTTGCAAGGTTATGTAAAAGACTGACACAAGACCTAGATTCAGGGCTTTGGTTGTTTTTTTAATTATTAAAACAAAACCAAAGAAAAAAACACATTTACATTAAGTAGAAGAAGAAACCCTGAAAACCGAAAGCACTCATAGCAACAAGGTTGAGGCACTAAAGAGGATCTCCTAAGCACAGCCTTAAGACTGCATTTACATTTTAATTTCTTAATTTTATCACTTAAAATCAAACATCAACTTTATTCAACACAGCCTTACAGAGAGAACTAGCTGTGAGTTAGCCTCACACTGTTGCTTCATAACTGTACCAGAAAATTAATATGAGATATTTAATGTGACAAACAGAGCAGTGCCATTTGCATAACGGATGACAAGATCACAGGACATTAGGGGTTGAAAGGAAAAGCTGGAGCAGCAACATAGAATCTAGCTCAGGTTGCACAGGAACACATCCAGACAGGCCTTGAAAGTCTCCAGAAGAGACTCCACAACCTCACTGGGGAGCCTGTTCCAGTGTTCTGGGACCCTTACAGTAAGGAATTTCCTCTTCATGTTGAGGTGGAACCTCCTGTGCTGTAGCTTCCACTCATTGCCCCTTGTCCTATCCCAGCACACAAGTGAGCACTGGCTGTTCCTGTCCCTTCTTGCCTGACCCCCAGCCCTCAGATATTTATATACATCTATTAGATCCCCTCTCAGTCGTCTTCTCTCCAGACTGAACAGACTCAGGGTTCTCAGCCTTTCCTCATCAGGCAGTACTGCAGCCCCTTTACCATGCTTGTAGCTCTCTCAAGTAGATCCCTGTCCTTCCTGAACTGGGGAGCCCAGAACTGAATACCTCCAGGTGAGGTCTCACTAGGGTAGAGTATAGGTGTATAGGGTTAACACTCCAGGGGGGCGTAACCCTGAACCTGACCCTAGGGGTCTTGGCCCCTCCCCAGGGGTGGGCCACACTCCAGGTGATGGTTAGCCCACTCCCCCCACTTCCTGTCCTATAAAACAGAGGAGGTTCCTGCTCCTAGCCCTCTTTTCTTCGCTCCGTCTCGACACACACAGACACACACTGCATACCGGCACACCACGTGGCAGCCACGAGGCAGAGACACCATCACATCGCTCGGGTTGTATCCATCCCTTTTTGTATTTTGCTGTTTTCCCTTCCTTATCCTTTGTAAACTTCCCTACCTCCAATACCTTTTTCTAAGTTATTGTTAAACTTTTCCTTTTTAACTTCCAAATCGAGTGAGATTGATTTATTTGGGTGTGCTTACCTCTCTCTCTCTCTATATATATATCTAATTCCCTATCTCTGGGAAAGGAGGGGGAAGAGGGGAGGGCACTCTATAAATTCTATAAATTGTCATTGGGTCTATTAAATTTATTAGAGTCTCTGGGAACTTGCATTTGAACCCAAGACAATAGGGGATGGAGAACCTCCCTTGATCTGCTGGACACATACTTCTTAACTCACCCCAAGATCTCATTGGCCTTCTTGGCCACAAAGGCACATTAATGTCCCATGCAGAACTTGTCCACCAGGACTCCTATGTCCTTCTCCACGGGGCTGCTCTCCACCAGATCATCTCTCAACCTGTACTGGTGCAGTGTATTATTCTTTCCCAGATGCAGGACTCTGCACTCACAACAGCAACAGCTAAAATTCCAGGTAAAACTGGTTGTTATTTCAGCAGGTTTATGCAAAGAATGCAGTGAAAAAATTGGAATTCTACAAGAACCAACTAGCAGGTAAAGATCTTCCAAAGTGCAGTAAGAACTGGTAACTTGGCTGGTTTCTTGGGGAGTTGTCTTTTGATCTCCACATAACACTCCATAAAGAGTCTTTGAAATGTGCCTATCATGAGGTTCTCTTTTTCAAGTTAGATTGAATGAATTTGCCTGATATTTGTTAAATTTAACACCTAAACAAACTGCTGTCTGTTTGGGAAAAAGTGCTGCAGCAGCAGAATGGTTTACAGACAAAAGAGCAGTAACTATTACTGCAGGGTCACACACTGCTCTAACAAGGACAGAAACCCCTAGGTTGAAAGACTTCCTTAAGTAGGTGTAATTTCAAGTGTTTTGGGAAGGTTAACAAATCAGTGCTACAGCCTTTGTGGAGAGTCCATTGAAAGGCCTGTTGTCAGCCATCTGGTTTTGCATGCAGGACTTCTCCCTCTGAAGGAGAGGATGAAAGCCCTTTGCAGAGATCAAACTGTGTAATAGAGAGGAGCAGGAACTAGGATAAGCCAGAAGTATATAATTTATAGCTGGAACATGAAAAATAAATTGAATTTCTCTTTGCAAATATGAAGATGACAGCACAAAGGCACTCAGTTTTCCCAAAATGCCTCCTGAAACTCACATTGAAGTTGCCAAATGCCAGGTCCTGCAGTGCAGGTCCTGCACTTGGGTCACAACAACCTCAAGCCTGGGGCAGTGTGGCTGGAGAGCTGCCTGGCAGAAAGGGATCTGGGGGTCATAATAGACAAACAGCTGAATATGAGCCAGCAGTGTGCCGAGGCAGACCAATGGCATCTTGGCTTGGATTAAAAATGCTGTGTCCAGCAGGAGTAGGGAGCTGATTGTCCCCTTGGACTCAGCTCTGGTGAGGCCAAGCCAGGAGTATTGTGTTTAGTTTTGAGCACCACAATACAAGAGAGATGTAGAGGTGCTGGGGCAGGACCAGAGGAGGACAATGAAGCTGAGGAAAGGCCTGGAGAATAAATCTTATGAGTGACTGAGGGATCTGGGGCTGGCTAGTGTGAAAAAGAGGAGGCTGAGGGGAGACCTCATCGCTGTCTACAGCTACCTGAAAGGACATCGTGGAGAGGCTGCTGCTGGTCTCTTCTCACAGTTAACTGGAGACAGAACAAGGGGGAATGGCCTCAAGCTGAGATTGGGTAGGTTTAGATTGGATATTAGGAAAAAGTTTTTTGTGGAGAGAGTGATCAGGCACTGGAATGAGCTGCCCAGGAAGGTGGTTGAGTCATCCACCTTGGATGTGTTTAAGGGTCGTTTGGATGTGGTGCTTAGGGATATGGCTTAATCTTGTAGAGCAGGGTTCTAGGTTAGATTCAGTGATCTTGAGGGTCTTTTCCAACTTGGATGTTTCTGTGATTTTGTGTGACCAGATTATTTCCAGCACACCACACGAGCCTGATGTCTGATGTAAGGAAAGAGAAATTCATTGAATGAGAATTTCTAGGAATGTCCCATCTGTGCCTCCTCTGATTTAGAGGATAATACTTTTCTAAACCTCAGCTTTGCCAGTTTGTTCTCTCCAGGGTTTTCCAAAGTAAATAATGTATTTCTTTGCATCTCTGCTTCAAAGCATACTGATTTGTTGCATCAGTGTTCAAGCCAGCGTGAATTGACCAGAAGCAGGTGAGCACTGGAGAAATAGAGAGAAGCTGAAAGAAATATTTGCAAAGACTTGAAGCATAAAAGTGTTAACGTGAATATATACTACATAGACATCATTCCCATGAAAACACCCAGGTCAAGTGAGGTTCCTTCAGTTTGGGCTCATGGATTAAAAGCAGGGTGTGAACCACTTTGTATTCCTGCATTTGCAAATACTCTTTCCCTTCCCAATAAAGTCTTCCAAATTTCTCTGGAAAGCAGATATTTTTCAACAGTTAGTTTCATAATAAAAGAAAAGGGGAGTGGGAGGGTGGATCTTGAGACTGGAGTAAATACATATGTCACAAAGAGAATTTGGCAACACTTCTGTTGTTTAGGTCTTGTTAAACACTTGCTGGCACTCATGCTTGTATTTTGCAAAGGATCAGAAAGAGGCAGGTGCATTCTTAAACATAAACAAACTCAAAGTGGGTTTTAGATAAATTTATGGCCAGGAGCTTGTGTAGTTAATTAGTTTGTTGAGCTTTTTCTCAGAACTGTTGGAATTAAAATGTCTGTTATACAAATGATGCAAAAAACCCACATATGTTTGTGTGTACACAGCAGAGGATTCAGACAAATTGCTCTTGATGCTGCAGAGGCATTCCTTAGACTGCACTCAGGATTTTAAGGACAAGGTCACCTTTGTTCTTGAGTTTGTTTTTTTGGCAATAAGAAGTCTGTAAACTGACATTAATTTCTTATTGTAAAAATAACCAGCTTTTATGCTTAGACTTCCAGTATTCATATTGAAAGACCTTGAAATCCTGGTGGACAGCAAGTTCTGCATGGGTCAGCAATGAATGTGCCCTTGTGGCCCGGAGAGCCGACGACATCGTGGGGTGCATCAAGAAAAGCGTGTCCAGCAGGTCTAGGGAGGTTCTCCTTCCCCTCTACTCTGCTCTGCTGAGACCACACCTGGAATACTGTGTCCAGTTTTGAGCTTCCCAGTTCAGGAGAGACAGGGCCTGCTGGAAAGAGTCCAGTGGAGAGCTACAAGGATGTCTGGGGGGCTTAAGCATCTCCCTAATGAAGAGAGGTGGAAAGCACTAGGTCTGTTTAGTCTGGAGAAGACTGACAGAGGATCTAATCAATGTGTACAAATACCTGAAGGGGTGGGTGTCAAGTGGCTAAGGCAAATCTCTTTTCGGTTTTCAGCAGCAATAAGTGAAGGAGCAACAGCTACAAACTGGCACAAAGAAGGTTTCACCTCAACATGAGAAACTTCTTCACAGTGAGTGTGACAGAGCCCTGGAACAGGCTGCCCAGAGAGGTTATGGAATCTCCTTCTCTGAAGACTTTCAAAACCTGCCTGGGTGCATTCCTGTGTGAGCTACTCTGGCTGATGCTTCTTGGCAGGAGGGTTGGACTCAATCTCTGGAGGTCCCTTCCAACCAATAAGGTTCTGTGATTCTGTGACCACTCCAGAAAGGCCTTCAACCTTCCTTCTATTCTCCAGATTAAAATAACTTGGATCCAGTTTACACACATCTGTACCAACCTTCACTGCTGGAAGAAAAAAAAGTCTCCTAACAAAGAGCTAGTAGTAACAGCAGAGACCTTCTTGGTCTTCCACTTGGCAGCTGATGGAAACCAAGGTCTTCCAGCCTCCCCCAGCCTTCATAGGCAGTGAGTGACATCTCTGCAGTCATTCACTGCATGCATTGAATAATTCTTGTTGAAGGTCTGTGTCAGAACGGTATGAGGGCATCTGTGTTCTAGGCCATTTCCAAAAGGTGCTTTGCGCAAGACCACTCGCAAAGCTCCATCACTCCCCCGTGCTCGCAGCCTCACGGCGCGGCTACAGCAGCTGTGCCTGGCGTGAGCAGCAGGAGCGGGGCAGAAGGACGCCTGACGCCTCAGCTCCGCTTCGAGGCAGAAGAGTAGCGATCACATACGGTAAAAAGCAACCCCCTCATTCAGTCCTCGCTCTTCCCCTCACCTCCCCACCCGACAACTCCGAATTCCCTTTGGACAGTTAGTGTCTTGTCAATCGCCGAGGCCAGCAGCTCCAGCGCCGGGCGGATTCCCTCCCGAACCGGGGAGCGGAGGGACGCCCGCGGCGGCGGCCGCGGGCAGCCTGGGCACACAGCCTCGCGAGCGCGCTCCCAGCGCGCGCAGAGGCCCCTCCAGGGCGCGGCAGCGGCCAAGGCGCAGCCAGCGCCTGTCGCTCGGCCAGGGGCGACAGCACCGCCCCGGCAGAGAGCCAGGGAGGGCCTCCTGACGCCCCGCACCCTCCACAGCTTCTCCGGCCGCGAACGCTACCGCCCCTGGAGCCAGACGAAAGGCTGTGCCCTGCTCTTACAGCCGAGCGGGGCTGCGGCGGCCAGCACAGCTTGAGTGGTGCGCCCAGGTGGAGGAACATCCCTGTGTAGCGAGAGAGCTCCGGGAGGAGCCTCAGAGAGTCAGTCAGAGAGGTTACTGAGTTGCACCCTGCCTCCCCTGGGTGTGAGAAAAGTATAGGCAGAGAGGTGACTGGAATTGCACCCTGCCTCCCCCGGGTGTGAGAAAAGTATAGGCAGAGAGGTGACTGGAATTGCACCCTGCCTCCCCTGGGTGTGAGAAAAGTATAGGCAGAGAGGTGACTGGAATTGCACCCTGCCTCCCCCGGGTGTGAGAAAAGTATAGGCAGAGAGGTGACTGGAATTGCACCCTGCCTCCCCTGGGTGTGAGAAAAGTATAGGCAGAGAGGTGAATGGAATTGCACCCTGCCTCCCCCGGGTGTGAGAAAAGTATAGGCAGAGAGGTGACTGGAATTGCACCCTGCCTCCCCTGGGTGTGAGAAAAGTATAGGCAGAGAGGTGACTGGAATTGCACCCTGCCTCCCCTGGGTGTGAGAAAAGTATAGGCAGAGAGGTGAATGGAATTGCACCCTGCCTCCCCCGGGTGTGAGAAAAGTATAGGCAGAGAGGTGACTGGAATTGCACCCTGCCTCCCCTGGGTGTGAGAAAAGTATAGGCAGAGAGGTGAATGGAATTGCACCCTGCCTCCCCTGGGTGTGAGAAAAGTATAGGCAGAGAGGTGACTGGAATTGCACCCTGCCTCCCCTGGGTGTGAGAAAAGTATAGGCAGAGAGGTGACTGGAATTGCACCCTGCCTCCCCTGGGTGTGAGAAAAGTATAGGCAGAGAGGTGAATGGAATTGCACCCTGCCTCCCCCGGGTGTGAGAAAAGTATAGGCAGAGAGGTGACTGGAATTGCACCCTGCCTCCCCTGGGTGTGAGAAAAGTATAGGCAGAGAGGTGACTGGAATTGCACCCTGCCTCCCCCGGGTGTGAGAAAAGTATAGGCAGAGAGGTGACTGGAATTGCACCCTGCCTCCCCTGGGTGTGAGAAAAGTATAGGCAGAGAGGTGAATGGAATTGCACCCTGCCTCCCCCGGGTGTGAGAAAAGTATAGGCAGAGAGGTGACTGGAATTGCACCCTGCCTCCCCCGGGTGTGAGAAAACATTATAGGCAATACCTTGCTGCTACATCTTAACCTTGCAATGTGTCTATAGGAGGACTAGATGTGCAGGTTCTCTAGTATCAACATCCCCACACACAGTCTTAAGTTGTGCCAGGGTAGGTATAGGCTGGATGTTAGGAGAAGTTCTTCACAGAGAGAGTGATTGGCATTGGAATGGGCTGCCCAGGGAGGTGGTGGAGGCACCGTCCCTGGAGGCACTTAGTGCCATGGCCTAATTGATTGGACTAGATGGTCTTAGAGGTCTCTTCCAACCTGTTGATTCCATTCTATCCATCCTAGCATCCTACTTTGTGAGCAAATACCACCTCTACTAATCTACTACTGATTCCCCTTGCTGTATATTGTAGAGAAAAGGGCATACTCATGACAGATGGTACATGACAGCAATTATTCCTTAAGGCCACATCACTTTGAGATTTGAATCTCAGTGTTGAGTTCTGCATGTATTGTCATCAGATTTTCTCACAGGGAGAAAATAGACCTTTAAAGCACCAACAAAGTACATATAGGGTCATGGAATTATGGAACGGCCTAGGTTGGAAGGGATCTCAGAGATCTACTCCAACCACCCTGCTGTGGACAGCGACACCTCAACTAGACTTGGTTGCTCAAGGCCTCATCCAACCTGACCTTGAGCATCTCCAGTGAGGGGAGTTTGTTCCTTTCCATCCACAACCTCTCTGGGCAGCCTGCTACAGTCTCACCACCCTTGTACTGAAGAACTTTCTCCTAAAATGCAGTCTAAACTTACTCTCCCTCAGCTTAATATCATTCCCTCATGCCCTATCACTGGTGAAAATTCACTCTCCAGCCCTCCTGCAGGTTCCCTTCAGGTATTGGAAGGCAGCTATAAGGTGCCCCCAGTAGCTTCTCTTTTCCAGGCTGAATGACCCCAGCTCCGTCACTCTGTCCTCATACCAGAGGTGTTCCAGCCCTTGTAAAATCTTCATTGCCCTTCTCTGGTTTAATTCTATGTCCTCCTTATGACGGAGACACCAGTAGTGGATGTGGCATTTGCAGTGGAGTCTCACAAAAGCAGAGTAAAGGAATAAGAATCCCCTGTCTTGCCCTGCTGGCTACTCTCCTCTTAATGCAGCCCAGGACACAATTTGCCTTCTGGTCTATGTGAGCTCACTGCCAGCTCATGTTGAGCTTCTCATCAATCAGCATCTCCAAGTCTTTTGCTTCAGGGCTGATCTCAACCCACTCTGCACTCAGCCTGTATTTGCGCCTGGGACTGGTCTGACCCAGATGTAGTAGGACCTTGGACTTTTCAGTTGTTCAATGTGAAACTATATTTGTGACTCTGTGGAAGGTTGGTTATTGAATTCAGTAAGTCCAGAGACTGCATTTTCAAGCATGTATTTAGTCTAAAAGTGTGCACTGAATCATGTTGAAGGGTTTGAAACGGTGGATTCCTCCTAGCACAAACAGCAGGTAGTGGATATTCAAAATCAAGAGAAGTGTTGCCAGCAGGGCAAGGGAGAGCATTCTCCCCCTTTGTACTCCAGGTTAAAAAAAAGGAGGCTGAGGGGAGACTTATTGCTGTCTATAGCTACCTGAAGGGCCATTGTAGAGAGGCTGCTGCTGGTCTCCTCTCACAGGTTAGAGACAGAACAAGGGGGAATGGTCTCAAGCTAAGACTGGGTAGGTTTACACTGGACATTAGGAAAAAGTTTTTGGTGGAGAGAGTGATCAGGGACTGGAATGAGCTGCCCAGGGAGATGGTGGAGTCACGCACCCAGTATGTGTTTAAGAGTCATTTAGATGTGGTGCTTAGGGATATGGTTTAAGGTGAATCTTGTACAGTAGGGTTAATGGTTGGACTTGGAGATCCTAAATGTCGCTTCCAACCTGGATGATTCTGTGATTCTGTACAGTTCTGGAGCCCCCAACACAAGGAAGACATCAAACTGCTAGTGTGAGTCCAGAGCAGGCCACAAAGATGCTCAGAGGGCTGAAGCAGCTCTGCTATGAGGACAGGCTATGGGGGCTCTTCAGCCTGGAGAAGAAAAGGCTTCAAGAAGACCTTTTAATGGCCTTCCAGTATCTGAAGGGGGCTACAAGAGGGCTGAGGAGGGACAGTTGACAAGGTCTTGTAATGACAGGATGAGGAGTAATAGCTTAAAATGGAAAGGGAGAGACTTAAACTAGATGGTAGGAAGAAGTTCTTTCCAGTGAAGGTGGTCAGAGACAGGCACATGTTGATGCTCCCTCCCTGGAGATGTTCTAAGGCCAGGTTGGATGAAGGCTTGAGTGACCTGTTCTGGTGGGAGGTGCCCCTGCCTATGGCAGGAGGTTGGAACTGGATGACCTTTGAGGTCCCTTCCAACCTAAACCAT
Organism: Pogoniulus pusillus; assembly: GCF_015220805.1. Classification (NCBI taxonomy): domain Eukaryota; kingdom Metazoa; phylum Chordata; class Aves; order Piciformes; family Lybiidae; genus Pogoniulus; species Pogoniulus pusillus. The sequence continues at coordinate 21,030,835 of NC_087265.1, forward strand.
TCTATGATTCCCAATGTCTTTGTCTCTCACAGTCAGACCTTGCCTTATCAACAGATTTCAGATGAACCGTCATGTGGTCAAAGTCTGGCAAGTGAGCTTTAAGTCTGTTCAACAGCTCTGTGAAGCAGCCTTTGTGGTCAGGCCACACCTTGAGTCCTGTGTCCAGTTCTGGGCCCCTCAATTCAAGAGAGATGTTGAGTTGCTGGAACGTGTCCAGAGAAGGGCAACAAAGCTGGTGAGGGGCCTGGAGCACAAATCCTATAAGGAGAGGCTGAGGGAGCTGGGGGTGTTTAGCCTGGAGATGAGGAGGCTCAGGGGTGACCTCATGGCTGTCTACAACTACCTGAAGGGACATTGTAGCCAGGTGGGGGTTGGCCTCTTCTGCCAGGCAACCAGCAATAGAACAAGGGGACACAGTCTCAAGTTGTGCCGGGGTAGGTCTAGGCTGGATGTTAGGAGGAAGTTCTTGACAGAGAGAGTGATTGGCATTGGAATGGGCTGCCCAGGGAGGTGGTGGAGTTGCTGTCCCTGGGGCATTCAAGCAAAGCCTGGATGAGGCACTTGGTGCCGTGGTCTAGTTGACTGGCTAGGGCTGGGGAATAGGTTGGACTGGATGATCTTTGATGTCTCTTCCAACCTGGTTGATTCTATGATTCTTTCACTTCCTTCATCTGAAGGGTGTTGAGCTACAGCAAATTGAAGTCAGCACATAGCGGTGGTCATGGTCTGTGTGTTTAGAAGTAAAGGCAATGGTGAAAAAAAAAAACAACCCAGACCAATAAAAAATGTACTTCTTTTCCAAATAAGAATCCATCTTTTGGGATGTCTGCTCAGCTCTAATTCAGGACAGACTCTTGATTTAACAGATTACCCTAAACAAACCTACTAAGACGTTTGTTTCTCAAAAATAGAAGTGTGTCAAGTCAGTTCATGTAAAGAAAAAGATCTGGCACTTTTTCTTCCCTTCCAGAAATGAGGCATTTTGAATGAGCTGCTTTTCAGAACTGATATGCTAGCAAACAACAGGAGTTTCTTAAAGTATTCTATAGTTCTCCTTCTGCTATAACTAAACCCATAACAAAATGTTGAATACATACCTGAGATACAAAATACAGCATTTTGGTGGGAAATTCCTTTGGGTTTTGTTATGGAGAACTTCTCATTTGTCATCTTTATCACTTGGTTTTTGTTGCTGGTTTGGGGTTTATTTTGGCAAATTTTGTTGTTGCTCTAACCCTCAGGCAAAAAGAATTAGTCAGGATTGTAACATATTTCTGCTTCCCAAACAAGTACTGAAGTCAAAAATTCTCATGAGTTTGAGCTTCTTTTCTCGGGATTCAAACATAGTTCTGCTTCCCAAACAAGTGCTAAAGTCAAAAAGCTCCCAGGAGTTTGAACTGCTTCTTTCTCTACAAGGTGATGCCTCCCATTTCAGAACAGAAGGGGACATCACAGGGGTGTTGTTCGTCAGCTGGTAGAAAGCAAAGGTCAGTAAAGCTTTTAGGGACTTGATTTGCAACAGGGGATAGAGCTGTAGGACTTCACTTAAGCAAAAAAAAAACCCTGACAACAAAGCCTTATGTTGTATAGAATTATTTCTGGGAGGTATTTAAGAAGATTGTTCCCTCCATGTGTATTCTTAACTGTTTTCCAAAAGAGGGAAGCTCGTTAAGGAGCCTGCTGCAGTTCTAAATTGTAGCATATGAATATCTCTGGTAGTTAATTTCAAGCACAGAGCTTGTTCAGAGAAGAGAGGATGAAGGGGAAGGCAATCTTTTCTAATGCTACAGAACCATATACACTTTTCCAAACGTCCAGAAATTAAAAGGCACCAGACCTGAAATTTGAGCAGCATCTGGTCTACTACACATTCTCAGAGCACCTTGGAGAGAGCTTTTTGATGAATGTTGAAGAGTGGCATCTTGGCCAACAGTAGTCACAAGCTGAAAAGCTGAAAGAGGACATGGAGAAAGAGAAGCATTAAAGTAAACATAACTGATTTCTAGAAGGCAGGCTTTGGTAAGCCCAGAGAATTGGCACGTGAGCTCTCACAGAGAGTAAATGCAAAACCAGAAGGAAACAGAATTGGATGTTTCTTAATAAGGCAGGCAAGAAAATGGGAGGCTGAAATAATTGAGAATCCAAATAGCAAACTGAGAGAGCCTATGAGAAGACACTGGGTGACCTGGGGTTATTTATTCTGGTGAAGAGAAGACTTAAAGTGGATCTAATCAATGGTTATAAATATCTGAAGTCTGGGGAACAAGAGGGAGGGGATAAACTCTTCTCAGTCATACCCTGTGATAGGACAAGGGGTAATGGATATAAAATACAGCACAGCAATTTCCACCTCAACATGAGGAAGAACTTCTTTCTTATAAGGGTCACAGAGCACTGGCACAGGCTCTCCAGAGAGGTTGTGGAGTTACTTCTCTGGAGACTTTCCAGCCCTGTCTGAATGAGTTTCTGTGTGACCTGTGCTAGATTCTATGATCCTGCTCTGGCAGGGGGTTGGACTCAATGATCTCTGGAGGTGCCTTCCAACCCCTAACATCCTGTGATAAAACCTCCAGGGAGTCAGTCACAAGAAGACTATCGAAGCCTAGTCCAATATTCCACCTCCTTCTGTCAATCTCCTCTTAAAAAAGCAAGAACAAGCAGGTAGCTAAAAATCAATCCCAGTGGTGAGAAGGTGCTATAATGAGCTAAGCAGAAATTACTAGATTAAAAAATGCTTAGCTACAAGAAATATTTTCAGAAAGGAAATATCAGGTATTTAGAAAATTGGCTTGTTATCGCAAAGCAATTAACTTTTACCTTTGAGAAGTGGTAGGAAACAGGGAAGGCTGAAAAATCATAGAATCATAGAATCAACCAGGTTGGAAGAGACCTCCAAGATCATCCAGTCCAACCTATTCCCCAGCCCTAGCCAGTCAACTAGACCATGGCAGCAAGTGCCTCATCCAGTCTTTTCTTGAACACCTCCAGGGACGCTGACTCCACCACCTCCCTGGGCAGCCCATTCCAATGCCAATCACTCTCTCTGTCAAGAACTTCCTCCTAACATCCAGCCTATACTTCCCCCGGCACAACTTGAGACTGTGTCCCCTTGTTCTGTTGCTGGTTGCCTGGCAGAAGAGGCCAACCCCTACCTGGCTACAATGTCCCTTCAGTTAGTTGTAGACAGCAATGAGGTCACCCCTGAGCCTCCTCATCTCCAGGCTAAACAACCCCAGCTCCCTCAGCCTCTCTTCGCAAGGTTTATGTTCCAGGCCCTTCACCAGCTTTGTCACCCTTCTCTGGACACATTCCAACACCTCAACATCTCTCTTGAATTGAGGGGCCCAGAACTGGACACAGGACTCAAGGTGTGGCCTGAGCAGTGTTGAGAACAGGGGAAGAATAACCTCCCTTGTCCTACTGGCCACACTGTTCCTGATGCAGGCCAGGATGCCATTGGCTCTCTTGGCCACCTGGGCACACTGCTGGCTCATCTTCAGCCTACTATCTACCAGTACCCTCAGGTCCCTTTCCTCCTGGCTGCTTTCCAGCCACTCAGTCCCCAGCCTGTAGTGCTGCTTGGGGTTGTTGTGGCCAAAGTGCAGAAGCCTGAACTTGGCCTTGTTAAATCTCATCCCATTGGCCTCTGCCCACCTATCCAGCCTGTCCAGGTCCCTCTGCAGGGCTCTCCTACCCTCCAACAGATCAACACCTGCTCCTAGCTTGGTGTCATCTGCAAACTTACTGATGCTGGACTCACTCTCCTGGTCCAGCTCATCAATAAAGATGTTGAACAGGACTGGGCCCAGCACTGATCCTTGGGGAACAAGACAAATGGAGCACTAAGCATTTAACATGATCCTTGTGAGAACTTGGTTCCAGGAAAAAAACAGCAGAGTCCTTTAAGCCTATAAGGACAAAAGGGTCTGAATAACATCCAACCTGGAATTATCAAGAAGAAATAGGGTGTAGCGAATCCAGTATATTTTCATGGTAGTATTGTAAGCTTTGTGGATAATAGAGAAATCTTGATTTTGATCAGGTCTGTCTTTACCTCAAAGATAAACTGAAGGGGGAAAAAAAGGTCTTTGACTAAAATAGTAAATGGCAGATGGAAAACTCAGAGATTTTATTACTGATCCCTGTCAAGATTACAGCAAGGCTGTGTGTACAGCACCAGGTTCTCTGCTATGGAGTAAGTGATTCAGAGATCTAGATGGCAGAATGGAGTCTGTGCTTATCAGATTTCTAGGAGTCCACTGCATTGGAGGACAAAGAAAGAATTAAAAATGTCCTGAGAAAATGAAGATAAGGATTGGAAAAAGAAGAATCTCAGTTGGCAGGAAGTCACACTTGTTCCAGACAGTTGTGTGTGAGCTCTGTCCTCTGAAGAAAGGATGTTGAGGGAGCTGGGCCTGTTTAGCCTGGAGAAGAGGAGGCTCAGGGGTGATCTTATTACTGTCTACAACTGCCTGAAGGGGCATTGTAGCCAGGTGGGGGGTGGCCTCTTCTCCCAGGCAACCAGCAATAGAACAAGGGGACACAGTCTCAAGTTGTGCCAGGGTAGGTCTAGGCTGGATGTTAGGAAGAAGTTCTTCACAGAAAGAGTGATTTCCCATTGGAATGGGCTGCCCAGGGAGGTAGTGGAGGCACTGTCCCTGGGGGTCTTCAAGAAAAGACTGGATGAGGCACTTGGTGCCATGGTCTAGTTGATTGGATAGGGCTGGGTGCTAGGTTGGACTGGATGATCTTGGAGGTCTCTTCCAACCTGGTTGATTCTATGATTCTGTGATGTGCGGGTGTTAGGATCTGAGGGTCCTAGTGCATAGAAAGTTGACCATGACCATGTTCTTGTGGCCAGGAGGGGCAATGCCAGTCTGGGGTACATTAGAAGGGCTGTGGTTGGTAGGTTTATAGAGGTTCTCCTTCCCTCTACTCTGTCCTGCTGAGGCCACATCTGGAGTACTGTGTCCAGCTCTGGGCCCCCCCAGTTCAGGAGGGACATAGAACTGCTTGAAAGAGTCCAGCGCAGAGCCACAAAGATGATAAAGGGAATAGAGAGCCTAAGAAAGCTGGGCCTGTGCTTCTTGAGGAAGAGGAGACTGAGAGGTGACCTCATCAATGTCGATAAAGATGTAAAAGGTGAGTGCCAGGATGATGGAGGAAGGCTCTGCTTGGTGATGCTTGATGATAGGACAAGAGGTGGATGTTGAGGCATAGGAAATTCTATGTATATATGAGGAATTTTTTTTTCCTTTTCCAGAACACTGGAACAGGCTACCCAGGGGGGTTGCAGAGTCTCTCCCTCTGGAGATACTCAAGATCTGCCTGGATGCATTCCTGTGTGATCTGGTACAGCTGATGCTGCTCTGGCAGGGGGGTTGGACTGGATGAGCATTCAAAGTCCCTTCAGCCCCTGACGTTCTGTGATTTTGCATCAAAAATGGAATGTGAGTTATTAATGCCATACTACAAGGAGAGGGCAAAGAGAGAAACAAAGGGCTACCTTATGAAACACAGAGGGGAAATTATTTCACTTAAGACTGAGCATCATTAGAATTATTGGGACTGTTTGCAGACTGTTTTGAAAAAAATCAAAGGTAAGCAGTATAATGATTTAAGAAGAAATATAAGCAGCTTTTAAATCAAAGGGTTAAGAGCCTCAGCACAGGAACTGTACACAGTACTCTGCAACTCAGAAAATACATGGAGATGTTTAAAGGAAAGAGAATTATATAGAGGGCAGAACATACAGAAATGGTCTTTAAATGCATGAAGACAAATACATTCTCCATGTTCACTGTGCATAGGGCAAGAAATGGCAGCCTTTAAAGTAGAAAAAGGGAGATGGTAAATTGGACTAGGTAGCATCTTCTCATAATAAAGACAGTAAAGTCATGGAATAGATTGCTTGGAAAGATGGTATAGTTTTCAGCACCAGTAAGTCCAGGGAAAACAAAACCAATCACAAATCTGTCCAGAGTGACTCAGGAAAGTTGGATGATTTGTAAAGGGTCTCCTATTTTTACCCCTGGCATTCTGAGACAGTTGTGTTAGGGACTACCTAATCACACACACTGTAAGTTAATTAACCTTGATGATAATTTAAACCTATAATACCATAAATACTCCAGGATGAAAAGTCATTTTCCTGTCAGATTTATTAAGCTGCTAAAACAGAGCTATGAGAAGCATTACCAGGATGACCACTGTGTTTAAAGTATATACATGCAAACAAATCTGCAAGGGTTTTCTTTCTCCCCTTTAAATGTGGTGACACATCTGTCAAATGCTGGCAAACTGTGAGCAGATTCTACAAGCACACCAATATGTAATTTACAGTAAATTGTATTCCCTCCACATATACAGACTTCTACTCTGAAGCCCCTTAGAACTCAAGTCTTCCAACCATAAATTCATTGATCTTGCAGGATGTCAAGATCTAAATATTTTCTGCAGCTTCTTCTATGTTGTTTGGAAGAGACTGCTTTGGAGACAGGCACTGAGTGGGGGGAGAAATAACGTTTTTAGTGAAGACTTGGGAACCTCCTTCCTACTCTTGGACTCTTTTTCAAGCCAGTTCTCCCAAATAGTGCTGAAAGCTAAAAATATCACACTGACAATATTGAACATCCAAACGGAACTAGGTGGTGGGATTTGGCTACACTGAACAAGAGAACTACCTATCGCCAGAGGAGTTTAAAGGGATTACAGCAGAGTGGGAAATTCTCATAGCATCCTGTGAAATAGGCACTGTTCTCAAGTGTTGTGCAAGAGAAGTACGGCCTGGGGACTAAGAGAGGCCACAAGGAATTCCATGTGTTTTCCAGTATGTAACCTAGTAGAAAAATTATGCTGACTTCTAAATTTGAAAGTCATTAGGCCTCTTGAAAAAAAAATCATTAATTTCTGGCACCTAAAGAGGCTGTAGACACTGTTTAGAAAGACTCATTTTGCTTTGGTAGTAGATGAGGATATATTTCTAGGCTAACATATTTCTTGGATTTCACTTGCTTATAAATATGTCAAGATTTAATTTTACTCTAAATGTCTGCCATGAGGACATAGGATTGCAAACACCATCTCCAGCAAAAAATGTCTAATGGGAAATGGAATGAAGTTCAAACAAGGCAAGCGTAGAGTTTTGCACCTGAGAAAGAACAATGCCAAGGGCCAGTATAGGTTGGGGACTGACCTGCTGGAGAGCAGTGAAGGGGAAAAGGACCTGGGAGTCCTGGTGGATGGAAGATTGAACACAAGCTAGCAATGTGCTCTGGTGGCCAAGAAGGCCAATGCCATTCTGAGGTGGAATAGAAGGGCTGTGGTTAGTAGGTCTAGAGAGGTTCTTCTCTCCCTCTACACTGCCCTGCTGAGGCTGGAATACTGTGTCCAGCTCTGGGCTCCTCAGTTCAAGAAGGACCTCAAGGAACTGCTTGAAAGAGATCAGCACAGACCCACAAAAAATGATTAAGGGAATGGAACATCTCTCTTATGAGGAGAGCCTGAGGGAGTTGGGGCTTTTTAGCTTGGAGAGGAGGAGATGGAAAGGTGACTTCCTTCATGTTGATAAAGATGTGAAGGGTGAGTGCCAAGAGGATGGAGCCAGGCTCTGCTCAGTGATGCCTGCTTACAGGACAAGGGGCAAGGGGTGGAAGCTGAGGCATAGGAAGTTTCACATAAACGTGAGTTTTTTTCCCTGTGAGCGTGACGAAACACTGGAACAGGCTGCCCAGAGAGATTGTGGCATCTCCTGCTCTGGAGACTTTCAAAACCTGCCTGGGTGCATTCCTGTATGATGTGGTATAGGAGGTCCTGCTCTGGCTGGAGGGTTGGACTGGACAAGCTTTAGAGATCACTTCCAACCCCTAATATTCTGTGATAGTCTAACCAGTAGTTCTGATAACAATCTGGAACTACACCACATCAATAGTGTGTTCTTTGCCTTCCAGGTCCCAAAAGAAGGTAAAGCACAAAATTTACCCCACAGACTATTGGGAAAAATGGAAAACATGGACAAATGGAACATATTTTGACCTGAAATTTAGGATATTTTACATAAAGAATGCAGAATATCTAGGAATTTTTAGTTCAAAGTTATGTCTGATAAAGCTACTTACCTACAATTCTCTCCTTTCTCTTACAGTCTAATCACTCATTTTCAGCCCAGTGATGATGATAAAACCAGTTAGATTTCACAACAAGTCACACAAGCAGTCTAATGCAGGTGCAGTCTTATGAGAGGGAGGTAAGAAAAGTCAATATCTCAAGCCTGCAACTAATTTAAACTTCTGATGACTCAAATACCATTGTGGTAATTTATCTCCTTGCAGCAGAAAGCATTTTAGCCTGTAATATTAACCTCCCAGTGCTGCAACTGGTCCAAGTTAATTGGAGAATCAAATCCTTAAGCTGGCATCATAGAAAACCAAAAACTCTCAGCCTATTTCAATGTTGGCATCCTGTATTGCTATTCTTTCATTAACTTGAAGGAGCCAACTAGTTTATTTGATGTCTGTTTCAAGCTTCACTATGTGTACTTTGGTGGGTTTGAAAATGAGAAATCATTTGCTCTGTAAATCTTAATAGAGAACCCAAGGTCTCAACAACAGGAGTGGAAGAAAATGCTACATAACTTTTGCAGCTGTCATACAGTGACACAAATAATTTTTTTTTTACCCAGTTAGTTTTTCTTCTGGTGAAGTGTTATGTAGACTACATCATCTCTCACCTTATTCCTCCAGGAATCTAGCTAAGGAATTCTATCTTCATTCAAAATTAAAGAAGTTTTGGTTTTTTAACCATATGACTGTACAAATAAATGAAGTATTATTTTCCCCTTTGAGGAAATCTTAGCTACTAAGGCTGACTTCACTTTAGAAACCTCCCAGATCTGTAACAAAATACATTCCAGGTTAATTTATTCCTTCCCTCATATTTTGGTCTCAGATTCATGCAATGCTATAGGCTTGGAGGAGAGTGGATAGAGAGCTGCCTAGTGGAAAATGACCTAGGGGTGCTGGTAAATACTTGGCTAAATGTGAGCCGTTGTGTGCCCAGGTGGCCAGGTGTACAGGGTTAACCCTCCAGGGGGAGTAACCTTGAATCTGGCCCGAGGTGGTCTTGACCCCTCCCCAGGGGTGGGTCTGAACACCACCAGGTGATTCATGGTTAGCCCACTCCCCCTTCCTGTCTAAAGGTCTATAAAAGCAGAGGGGCTGTCTGTTCTCTTGTTCTTTATGCTCCCTGCATCACTATCCTGTTCCTCTTTGTTTTTACCATGTGGCCATCACCTGTGAGGTGGACAAACCCCTTACCATCAAAACTGGGTTATATTTACTCATTTTCTATTTGTTTTCCCTTCCCTATACCTTTGTAACCTCCCCACCTCAGATACCTTTTTAATTTATTGTTAAACTTTTCTTCTTTTTAACTTCCAAATCAGAGTGAGATTATTTACTTGGGTGTGTTTACCTTTTCCTCTCTCTACATCTAATGCCTTTCTTTTGGGAAAGAAGGGGGAAGAGAGAAGCGCACTCTATAAAATTGCTGTTGGTTCTATCAGATATATTTGTGTCTCTGGGAATTTAAATTAGAACCGAGACACCAGGAAGACCAACATCATCCTGGCTTATATTAGAGTTAGTGTGGCCAGAAGGACTAGAGAGGTGATTGTCCTGTTACCTGGCCCTGGTTAGGGCAGGCCTGAAACACTGGGTTCTTTTTTAGGCCCCTGACTTCAAGAAAGACATTAAGATGCTGTACTAGGTTCACCAAGGGGCAACAAAGCTGGTGGAGAACAAGTGTGGTTTGGAGTGGCTGAGGGAACTGACATTGCTTAGTGTCATGGTTTTGGAATTTACACACACACAGAGGATTAACCAGACTAACTCAGATGGATGTAAGTTAAGGAATTTACAGCTTAGCACAATTTACAAGCATACATATAAAATATATTTCAGATATTTACAACTATATACAATAGTATACAAGTTAAAAGTAATACAGAAAAGCAAACCCCTCCCAGCAGCCAGACTGCCCAAGAGGGGCTTCCAACCACCCCTCCACCTTCTTTCAACCCTTTTCCTTATCTCAGAATCTCTTTTATATGCATGGTGAGCTGGGAAAGGTCAGCAAGGGCTGTTAGAAACAAAATGATTGTTTGGGAATATGCAGGTTCAGGCAGAAGAGTTAATACCACTACAGTCATCACTGAAATGTGGTGAGACAGCTCCCACCACTGGAATGTTGTCATGGATAGCTGAGTACTGTTCAGGAGGGGTAGACCAGCAAGATGAGGTGGGGGAATTGCCCTCTATGTGCGAGAGCAACTGAAATGTGCTGACTTCTGTCCAAGGCAGGGGGCAGAATAGGTTGAAAGCTTGTGGGTAAGAATTAGGGGATGTGGAAAAGGAGATGAAATTGTTGTGGGGGTCTATTATAGACTACCAGACCAAGAGGAAGATGTTGATGAGGCCTTCTACAGACAGCTGGAGGTAGCCTCTAGAGCTAACTCCTTGGTACTCATGGGAGACTTCAATGATATTCTAGTGAGCAAGCTCAGGAAGTGTGGGATGGAAGAGCAGACAGTGAGGTGGATTAGGAACTGGTTTCAAGATAGAGTTCAGAGGGTGGTGATCAATGGTGCCAGGTCCAGCTGGAGAGCTATGACTAGTGGTGTCCCCCAGGGATCACTGCTGGGGCCAGTCCTGTTCAACATCTTCAATGATATTGATGAGGGCATAGAGTGTCTGCTCAGCAAGTTTGCTGATGACACCAAGCTGCGAGGCTTGGCTAACACAGCTGAAGGCTGTGTGGCCATTCAGAGAGATCTGGACAGACTGGAGAGCTGGGCACAGGAGAACCAGATGAAGTTAAACAAGGACAAGTGCAGAGTCCTGCATCTGGGGAGGAATAATAAACTGCACCAGTACAGGCTGGGAGGTGATCTGCTGGAAAGCAGCCCTGTGGAGAGAGACCTGGGGATCCTGGTGGATAACAAGTTCCCCATGGCACAGCAATGTGCCCTTGTGGCCAAGAAGGCCAATGAGATCCTGGGGTGTATTAAGAAGAGTGTGTCCAGCAGATCAAGGGAGGTTGTCCTCCCCCTCTACTCTGCTCTGCAGAGACCTCATCTTGAATACTGTGTTCAGTTTTGGGCTCCCCAGTTTAAGAGGGACAGGGATCTGCTGGAGAGGGTCCAGCGGAGGGCTACGAGGATGATTAGGGGTCTGGAGGGCATGGCTTATGAGGAGAGGCTGAGGGACCTGGGGCTTTTTAGTCTGGAGAAAAGAAGACTTAGAGGGGAATTGATTAACGTTTATAAGTATCTGAAGGCTGACCAGGACGGGAGGGACAGGCTCTTCCCACTTGCTCCCTGGGATAGGACAAGGAGCAATGGGTGTAAGTTGCAGCACAGGAGGTTCCGTCTCAACACAAGGGGGAACTTCTTTACTGTAAGGGTCACAGAGCACTGGAATAGGCTTCCCAGAGAGGTTGTGGAGTCTCCTTCTCTGGAGCCTTTCAAGGCCTGTCTGGAAGTGTTCCTCTGTGATCTGTGTTAGATAGTATTGTCCTGCTCTGGCAGGGGGTTTGGACCGGATGATCTCCTTGGGTCCCTTCTAACCCCTAATATCCTGTGAGCCAGGCAGAGACTGATTTATCTTTGCTTGTGTCATTGCTTTTATATACCCCAGCAGAATAAATGGGTAATATAGACATCACCATTATTCCTTTCACAGCCAATAATCTATGTTCTCTCATTAAAATATTCCAATTAGCTTAAACCAACACACCTAGCCTGAAGAAATGGGAGCTGAAGCGAGACCCAAAAGGAGGTCAAGATGCATCCCTGAGTCCTGAGAGAATTGGCTGACATATTTGCCAAGCGATTCTCCATAACATCTGACAAGTTCTGTCCCTGGTAACTAGAAGAAGGGACACACCTACCTGTTTTCAAAAAGAGTTGAAAGGAAGACCCTGGGAAATACTGACCTGTCAGCTTCATCTCTGTGCCTGGGAAGATCACAGAGCACATTCTCCTAGAAATGTGCTCTGATAAGGCACATGGAAGACAGGAGGTGATCAAGGACAGCTTCACTAAGAGCAAATCCTGCCTGAAACCTAGTGGCCTTCTGTGATAGAGTGACTACATCAGTGAACTTCCTGTGATAGGACAAAGAGCAACGGCTGTAAGCTGCAGCACAGGAGGTTCCACCTCCACACAAGGGGGAACTTCTATACTGTAAGGGTTGCAGAGCACTGGAAGAGGCTCCCCAGAGAAGTTGTGGAATCTCCTTCTCTGGAGACTTTCAAGGCCTGTCTGGATGCATTCCTTTGTGACCTAAGCTATATTGTATGGTCCTGCTCTGGCAGGTGGGTTGGAGTCAATGATCTCTTTGGGTCCCTTCCAACCCCTAACATCTTGTGATCCTGTGGACAAAGGATGAGCTATGGATGTGATCTATTTGGACTTCTGCAAGGCCTTGGACATGGTGCCCCATAACATCTTGCTTGCCAAGCTGGACAGATACAGATTTGACAGGTGGACTGTTCAGTGGATATGGAATTGGCTGGATGGTCACATCCAGAGAGTAGTGGTCAATGGCTCAAAGTCCAGATGGAGAGCAGTGGTGTCCCTCAGGTATCTGTACTGTTTAATATTTCTATCAGTTATATAAACACTGACATTGAGTGAATCATCAGCAACTTTGTAGGCAACACCAAGCTGAGCGGTGCTGTCAGTGGGCTAAAGGATGTGATCCAGGACCTGGACAAGCTGGGAACATGGACACAGGTGAGCCTCATGAGGTTCAACAAGATAAAGTGCAGAGTTCTGCACCTGTGTCAGAACAATCCTCTTTATCAATACATGATGGGGGATGAGGTGATAGAAATCAGCCCTGAGGAAAAGAACTTGGGAGTTCTGGTGGATAAGAAGCTGGATGTGAACCATCAATGGGCACTTGCAGGCCAGGCCAATGGCATCCTAAGCTGTATCAAAAGCAGCGTGGCCAACAGGACAAGAGAGGTGATTCTGCCACTCTGCTCTTGTGAGACCTCACCTGCAGGACTGTGTCCAGCTCTGGAGCCTTCAACACAAGAAGGACAAGCACCTGATGGAACTGGCCCAGAGAAGGACCATGAAGGTGATCAGAGGGTTTCAATACCTCTGCTACAAGGACAGACTGAGGGAGCTGGGGCTGTTCAGCCTGGAGAAGAGAAGGCTCTGAGGAGATCTAGCAGTAGCCTTTCAGTACGTGAAGGGGGCGTATGAGTAGGCTGCAGAGGGACTGTTTCCAAAGGTCTGCAGTGATAGGACAAGGGGCAATGGTTTGAAATTAGAGAAGAGCACATTTAGATTGGATGTTAAGTTCTGCATCATGAGGGTGGTGGAACACTGCAACAGGTTGCCTGGGGAAGTGGTTGAGGTCCCATGCCTGGAGATATTCAAGGTCAGTGTTGACAAGGCTCTGAGCAACCTGATCTAGTGAGGATGTCCCTGCTCATTGTGGTGGAGTTGGACTAGATGACCTTTGGAGGACCCTTCCAACTCAAACTCTTCTACGATTCTATGAAGTTGGAGCAAGATGGGGATTAGCCTCTTCTTCTCTGTAACAATAAGTGATAGGACAAGAGGAAGCAGCTTCAAGTAGCACCAGGGAAGGTTTAGATTGGGTATTAGGAAAAGTTTCTTTTCTGAAAGGTTTGTCAAGCTCTGGAACAGGCTGCCCATGTAAGTGGTTGAATCATCAACCTGGAGACAGAGGCACTGTGCTGAGGGACATGGTTTAGCAATGGAGGACGTCGAACTGTTAGAGTGAATCCAGAGGAGGGCTATGAAGACACTCAGAGGGATAGAGCACCTCTTCTATGAGGACAGGCTACAAGACTTGGGGTTCTTCAGCCTGGAGAAGTGAAGGCTTCGAGGAGACCTTATAGTGGCCTTCCAGTATCTGAAGGGGACCTACAAGAAGGTTGGGGAGGGGCTATTTACGAGGTCTTGTAATGACAGGACAAGGGTTAGTGGATTTAAACTGGTGAAGGGGAGATTCAAACTAGATGTTAGGAAAGGATTCTCTACAGTGAGAGTGGTGAGACACTGGAACAGGTTGCCCAGGGAGGTTGTGGCTGCTCCCTCCCCTGGAGGTGTTCAAGGTCAGGTTGGATGAGGCCTTAAATGACCTGTTCTAGTGGGAGATGTCCTGACTATATTAGGGGGTTGGAACTGGATGAGCTTTGAGGTCCCTTCCAAACTAAACCATTCCACGATTCTATGAATTGGCAGTGCTGGGTTAAAAGTTTTGTATTCTGATCTTGTAGGTCTCTTTCATGCTTAGTGATGCTATGATTCTATTCATGGGAAAATGCCAAGTCACTGTTGACTGAGTACATCCTAATTCACACCAAGATGAGTCAGCACCATGGGCATATTTTGAAGATTGTCTGTTCTTACACTTAATACTGGAGTCAAAGTCAAATTCAACCTCAGCTCAACAACATTTTCATGTGTTCTCCAATATTTGTAATAAGTCTCTGACCCTAGACAAGAAATTAACCTTATTAGTCAATGAAGCAAATTTCCTTTCTCCTGCCCTGACCCACCAGGTCTTTAAGCAGGCTGGGCCCCCTCATTTCCACTCTCAGATGCCAATGTTACAGGCAGTACTGAGCATACAGAGAGAATAGGGATAAAACACTTCTGCTGACACAAAAAGCCATTTTTAATTGGTTGAAAAATCAAATTTTTTTTAAACCTTTTGTTCTACTTAAAGTCCTCTTTAACTTTGTGTCCAAAGGTCCTAGCCATTTTTTTTCCCTCTCAGTATGAAGAGCTGAAAGCTTTTAGTGATTAGTATAATAAGCATCATATTCACTCTTCCTAGCTTATCCAACTTGGTATCAAGAAAAAGAAGATAACAACTCCACAAAGCTGCTTTTCTTTATATATATAAAGATAATTCAGAAGAAATTAGGAAATTAATAATTGAAGAGGAAATCTCATGTGTGATTGACCTTAGTGTATTCTGAAGAGACAGAAAGCCTGTTCCTTTCCAGAACTCAGTCACTTAAGTGCAAAGTTCATCATTTTGCTTTTCACCTCATTCTTTCAACAATGATTCTCACTAATGACTGTGTTGTGTTCAACAGATGAATAGTCATCCCTGTGCCAAAAACATTCCCCTGGGGATCACGGTATAAGCTACAACACTGACTAACACTGACTTGTACACTAACTAACTCTCATGCAGACAGCTCCAGAATGCCTCCACCACACATACAGCATTCTTGTGTTCTGATTCAACCCACATCCCTCTGAGCATCAACAGAGATACAAGAATCCATGTAGACCACAGTAAGTATTACAGGATGCTGCATGGCCATAAGCAGGAATCATAAATAAGATTTAAGAACTACAGTTATTTTCCCCTGCAGAGGACACTGTGTAACCTGATGCAAACCAAAGTCTTGGTCGTGCACAGGGAAAGCTTCCTAATACCAGGGGATGAGGATTTGGGTGGAAAAAAACCTCACAGAAGTAAGAAGCATACAGAATCCAGGCTATGCCAGAAACATGATAATGGTTGCTGCACACCATTTGAACACAGAAATGTTGTAGGAAAACATCAAAATTCCATCTCTATCAAGGACCAAAGTCTGAAAAGAGAAGCCTTGGAGGAAGAAGTCACTTGTGCTTTTTAGTTGTGAAAGCTGAAATACAGAATAGAGTTAATTCAAGGCAAAGGTCAAAAGTCTCATTTTATCTCACCAGAACATACATTGCTCTCCAGGGGAAAATCCTTATTCCAGAACACAGTAATAGCAATAACCCTGCCATACACAAATGAATCTGATGGTTTTGATTTCATATGAAGATATAAAAAAAGAATTGAATAAAAAAATGAAAAAGGGAATCCAGCATTACTGGAATCTGACATTTCATGCCAAGAAGACTGCAAATTCCACCTTATATCTATCCCAATAGAGCAAAACACCTCCATTGGTGTAATATCCACACTGGTGTCAGGACAATCACAGTACCATTTCACTGAAGAAAATTTCTTCATAGTTGGTTTTTTTCCTTCAAGTTATCCAAAGGACAGCTATCTAATAGAAAAACGAGATGAGTGAAATACGCAATTGCAGAAGAAGTGGCTTTGAATTACTTGTGAGGAACAGCTACATAATTTATTTTAACTGAATTCTCACAGTTAATTAGTTACATTAATGACTATTCCACATGTTTAAACAGAGATAAAAGAAACACTAAAACTTCATCATGTTTGGAGATGTTCCTTCAAAAGTAAACTCACCTTTAACAAGAGGGAGTTCATTATGCTTTACAGGTAGATTCCTTCACTAAAATCACAGCATCTTTCACTCTACTGCTCATTTAATTCCTATATTATTGAGGACTTCTGCCATCATTAGGGACTGACTTTCTGTATCATGAGCACAGATGAGTAACACATAGCCTATAAAGAAAAGTTTTCATTACAACTATTCACAAGAGCTATTACACAGACATCATTCCAGCTGTGGAAGAGCCAAGACAGACAGTAACACCAAGGAGCCAGAATCCTACACAAGTATAAAAGAGACCACACCCTGTCTATTGGAGCTTTTTCTACCTAACATACATCAAGTACCATATATTTAACCCACAGTAACACTGCTGGAAACAACTGATGCTGATGTTTCTTCTTTTATGCTCCACGCCTTTAAAAAAATCCACAACAATTCTATCCTGGAACAGACCTGGACAAAAAAGAAGAACCCAAACCAGGAAAAGCTTCTGCCAGCCAAACTAATTTTCTTGCTCACACAGAAAGGGAGAAACATGTTAATGACTGTAGATGGAAGCTTCCAGGCTATAAACCTACAGAATCCACAGGAAAGGTTAACATCCAAGTGCTCATTTTTACTGAGGGCTAACTGGTAACATTTCAAACATCTTACAATCCACACAGACATCCTTAGCCCCTCACTTTGAACTCAGGCTGGCCAGCCTCTCATTGACTTAGACCAGCATTTGGCCTAGCGGAACTCTGCACTTCACATTGCATCAGTCTGCGTAGATGAGGCACCATTTTACATCACAGCTTCTCTGGCCATTCGAATGTTTGCCATCATATAGGTCAGTCTGAATCAAGACCACAACAAAAAGACATTGCAAGTTACAAAATCAGCCAAAAGAAAAACATTGAAGGGTGAGTAGCCCACTCAAGAACAGGGCCAACATAAACAAATTTAGCCTTACTTCATGCTTCCTGACCCACAATCCTCTCTTCCTGGGATCAAAGCCATTGTCTTAGACCCAGTTCCCTCTATTCCCTTGGCAATGGGCCCTAATTGCTTGATAGATCCCAGCTGCTTTGATGTCCTCTCCTCTTAACTCATTCCTCCCCAGTACTGCAGTAGTAACCACACAAATGGGGAGGGTTTCTTATTCACACATCTGCCCAAACTGGCTCCAAAGAATCTTTTCAATAAGCAGAAGCTAAATAAATGTAATAGCAAAAGAATACAGGAAAAAAACCCCAAACTTCAGGATGTTTTACTTTTATTGCATCTCTCCAAACCCTGAGAGATCAGAATCTCTGACAAGACACACTGTACATAAGTCTGGACAGAGGGAACACACATTGGCTTAACCCAGCAGTCTGAAGTTATAGGCTGGATATTAGGAAGAAGTTCTTCACAGAGAGAGTGATTTCCCATTGGAATGGGCTGCCCAGGGAGGTAGTGGAGGCACCGTCCCTGGGGGTCTTCAAGAAAAGACTGGCTGAGGCACTTAGTGCCATGGTCTAGTTGATTGCTTAGGGCTGGGTGCTAGGTTGGACTGGATGATCTTGGAGGTCTCTTCCAACCTGGCTGATTCTATGATTCTATGAAAGTTTCTAGAGCAGCCATTTTCCCTTCTTCTTCCCCACACTACACCCCTCCCCCCAACACTCCATCATTATTATTAAGAGCAGAGCTGGTTTATCTCTTTTTATTATTTTATTTTTTTCCCAGCAAGGATTGCAAATACATTATCTAATATCTTTGCCTGCATACTGTAAGGAAAGGAAGTTTCAGAGTAGTCAGATTTGTTGGAGCAGCTCTTACTTCATTATAGTATTATGAATTCATCATACAGCTTTCTGCAGTAAGCATAAGTACCAGCTGAAAAGTGGTGTAGTGAACTGTAGGGTTTCCTTTCAAAGTAAGGAAATCTGCATGACAATCAATTATTTCCTGCAGCAGGCAGTCTTAGGGGGAAAAATAATAATCATCTGTCACCACAGTATATAAACAAGAGCAAGGAACAGGTGAGGGGGGCGGAGCAATTAACTCCGTATGAAATAAGCTAAAGTGACCATTGCACTCTGCTGTTTAGAGACTCTTTGTCGCTTTCCCAGTTGAACCTAAGGAGTAACTGCTGCAAGAATGAACCAGTAGAGGTTGAGGATTGACCTGTTGGAGAGAAGTGGGAGTTCTGGTAGACAGGAGGATGACCATGAGCTGGCAATGTGCCCTTGTGGCCAAGAAGGCAAATAGCATCCTGGGCTGTATTAGAAGGGGAGTGGTTAGTACGTCAAGAGAGGTTCTCTTCCCCCTTTACCCTGCCCTGGTGAAGCCACATATGAAATATTGTATTGAGTTCTGGGCCCTCAGTTCAAGAAGGAGCTCAGGGAAGTGCTTCAAAGAGGCCAGTATAGAGGCACAAAGATAGTGAAGGCAGTGGATCATCTCCCTTCTAAGGAGAGCCTGAGGGAGATGGGTCTGTTTAGCTCAGAGCAGAGGAGACTGAAAGCTGACCTCATTCATGTTTATAAAGATACAAAGGGCAGTGTCAAGAGGAGAGAGCCAGGCTCTGCTCGGTGATGTCCAATGACAGGGCAAGGGGCAATGGGTGTAAGCTGGAGCGAGGAGGTTCCACAGTAACATAAAGAAAATCTTTTTCACTGTGAGGGTGGCAGAGCAATGCAACAGGCTCCCCAGAGAGGTTTTGGAGTCAGCCCAGGGGAGTTGTGGAGTCTCCCTCTCTGGAGACATTCAAAACCTGGCTAGATGCATCCCTATGTGACCTGCTCTAGGTGATCCTGCTCTGGTAGGGGGATTGGACTAGAAGATCTCTGCAGGATCCTTCCAAGTCCTTACATTCTGTGATTCTCTGATTTGATGATCCGGTGGTTCTGTGATAAGAGCCTGGCCTCCCTGCAGCTTGAGGGTCTTGCATACTTTGGTATTTTCTCTCCATTACACTGCAGAATTGAGATGTACAAATTGAGACAGAAGAGCAGGACTCACATAAGTGTCTTGAACAGGGAATAACAGAAAATTAAGCACAGGAGATACTTAATGTCTAAAATCCCACTCTTCAAAAAGTTGCTCCTCTCACTAAAGTCAGAGATGAGAGGCCTCTCAAGGGTGGCATCTAACATGAGATTAAACATTCCTGTAGGAAATGCTTGGATATCTAGTCCCTCCCTCAAGTCTGATTTTGCATTTCCTCCTTACTGAACTAAATAACTCATAGGCATATCATATATTTCAACCACATATGGTGTTGGCTGCTGCTGGAGTCAGCACCCCTGGAGGTGTTTAAAAGGAGGCTGGATGAGGCACTTAGTGCCATGGTTTAGTTAATTAGAAGGGTTGGGTGTTAGGTTGGACTCGATGATCCTGGCGGTCTTTTCCAACCTGGTTAATTCTGTGATTCTGTGTGACTCCTTGAGAGAAAACATTGGAAAGGGTGAAGGGGTTTAACTACAAATCAGTTTTTTGTTTTGTGAAATACAAGAGTTGACTTAGTTTTGCTTTTAACATCTTAAGATTGACAAGGATACAAAACAATATCGCAGTAGTTAATCCTTTTATAATGCCATGATAGACAAATCTGGAGTCTTTGTGAACAACTGTAAATGGAATTATATAGCTAAGTTAGTAATTTAACTAGAATTTACCCTAAAACCACAAATGACAACTCCCAGCACAGAATCCTCAGTCTGCAGAGACAGATCACAGTTTACAGCCTAAGTAGTCTGAGGGATAAACAAATATGACTGACTTTACGTGGACTAACCTCTACATTTCTATGAAATTGCTGGGTATAACTTTTTAAGCCAAGTGAAAGAATTACAGATGCTTCAGAAAGTATAGGGAGATGGCTATTATAGTAACTGTTCTTATACAAGACAATACAGAACCTGTCCAAATACTGCGTTACTGGAAAAGTGCACCAGGGCAAACCCTAGAGATGAAGTAATGGGGTAGGCGAGCCAAGGTTTCTCTTTCCTAGCCTGCTTTAAGTGATGTTTTTGTCACAGATGGGACTAATGACACAGTGTTGGAGTGGATGTGGAAAAAAACTTTGCACAAGAGATGTTATACTTTGATTTTCCTTGCCAGGTGTAAATTGATTCCAGATACCACTACCACAGATCCTGTGAAGACTCTGTTCTGTGCACAAACACACTTCTGCTAGCACTGATGTTCTGTGTTCCAGTTGCACTGGTGCTATTCACTGTTAAAATCACTCTGTTGCTTGAACTGAGGGTTTGTACGACTAAGATGAGGGCTTAGTTGTAAAAGCTTGAGAAAAAAAAATCACTGCAACTCCCTTGTCATTTGTGTCTGCCCCATTTTTCTTTAATTGGAAAAGAGATGTGAACCTGCCTGTATGAACTGCTCGGCACTTTCCAAGGAGCTCTCTAAGAAACCAATCATTGCAGGGCATCTCCATTCGTGTGGAAGATACTTGAAGATTATTGAGTAGAAAGAGAAAAATGCAACAAAATAATCAAACTTCCCCCAACCCTCTTCAGCAAAGGTCTTGTTCAATTGAAGAGTTCTCAGTGTCAGTGCATGTCAGTGCTCTAATACAAAGCGCTTAATGAAACCAGGGTCAGAAACTTTTGCTTTGGATTTTATTTATTTATGTATCTAATTAGTGACAGTAAGCTGACCTAAAATGTCTCCTGTGCTCAGAGGGCACTGCAAAGCTCTGCTTTTCCTTTTCCCTTTGCCTGCAGGTCCCATATAATTGATTCTGACCAAGTGTTAGCGGCCCTGTCCAACTCCCAGAAGTTTTTCCTGAACTATGGTTATTCCTGGTGATTCATATGTCTGAGAATCTTACTGAAAAATAAACTATTGGAAACTTTAAAATAATTAACTTGGCTCATATAGTGCACAGGATCTTTTGAAGAGATTGCAAGGAAGGGAGAAATGTAAAAGGAGTGGAGAACTGGACTGTGTGCTTGTGGAATCCTGGCACTGGGAAAGCATTTGTCATTATCTACTTACTCTGGGGCCAGATGCAGAAAGCCAAGGGCAGCTTACCTCCCAGATGCAGTGACTAATGGTGTGTAAACATATCAAAGAGATCTCCTCTTTTCCACTAGATCAACATAATTTTTCCTTCAAGATAGTGAAGGGTAAATTAAAAGCAACCTAGATGTATGGAAGGATCGCACTCTTATCTAACCTTCTCAGTACCTTTGCAATAAATCTTTTTGTGTAGTTTTCCTCTGCCTCATTTCATGTGAACACAGGGATTCAGTCTGTCTACACAGAACTGGGCTTTAAGCATGGTAACAACCAAGAAAGACTCAAAATTCAGCAGCACCTGCTGCTAAGCTCGCTGCCCGCTCACTCGGGGAAGTTAGCAAACTGCTCAATCTCTTCCTTAGTTCCATTCATTCACCCAGAAAAATACGGAGCAAGTCATAATTAGTGTTTGGAAACCATGCTGATAAAAAACCACACCATGACTTCCCCATTGAAAAACCTCTATCATTTGTTTGACTCTGCACCACCAGCACCCTTGTGCATCATCCTAGCTCAAGGTAAGTGCCACTCCAGGGTGGATTAGAAGGATTGTGGTTATAGGTCAAGAGAGGTTTTCCTCCCCCTCTACTCTGCCCTGGTGGGGCCATGTCTGAAATACTGTGTCCAGTTCTGGGCCCCTCAGTTCAAGAAGGACCTCGGGAGACTGCATGAGAGAGTCCAACACAGAGTCACAAGAATGATTAAGGGAATGGAACATCTTCTTTACAAGGAGAGACTGAGGGAGAAGGAGTTCTTTAGCTTGGAGAAGAGGAGCCTGAGAGGGGATCTCATTAATGTTTATAAATATGTAAAGAGTGAGTGACAGGAGGATGGATCCAAACTCTGCTCAGTGATGCTCCATGACAGGAGAAGGGGCAGTGGGTAGAAGCTGAGGCATAGGAAGTTCCATGGAAACATGAGGAAGAATTTTTTCACAGTGAGGGTGACAGAAGACTGGAACAGGTTGCCCAAGATGGTTGTGGAGTCTCCCTCTCTGGGGATATTCAAGATCTGCCTGGATGCATTCCTGTGTGATCTGGTCTAGGTGATCCTGCTCTGGCAGGAACATTGGAGTGGATGAGCTTTTCAGATCCCTTCCAGCTCTTGACATTCTGTGATTCTGTAGCATTTCTGGAAGACTCAGATTGATCCCCGCTGACAGCTTTTAGTCCTTTACTTTCTCTGAGGCCTGGTATTGTCCATGCTAGGTTGCAAACGGGCCTGAAAATAGTGGCAATAAAGCTGAGGACTTTTTTTCTGAGAATAATTGATTTTCTTACCTCCCAACACAAACTGTGTTCTCTTTCACAACCTCAGCGTAGGTCCTATTGGCTTGACATGTTAAGTCTGAGATATATATTAGGCAGTACAATAGCCAAGTGTTTTCTTAATAATAGCTTTGATCTCTTGCTTCTCCTGGAGCATGCACTGAGGGGAATAAGTCACCTGTTT
Source organism: Pogoniulus pusillus (assembly GCF_015220805.1). Taxonomy (NCBI): domain Eukaryota; kingdom Metazoa; phylum Chordata; class Aves; order Piciformes; family Lybiidae; genus Pogoniulus; species Pogoniulus pusillus. The sequence continues at coordinate 21,053,602 of NC_087265.1, forward strand.
GCAGCAGTCAGTGGAACTGCATCCCTTGCCCCAGGTTTACATTAATCAGGCTAGTTCTCCCTACTCCCTGAAACCTGGGGAAATCAAGGACTAGGGGGAATGGAGTAAAACTAGAAGTGGGTAGATTCAGATTGGATGCTAGGAAGTTCTTCACCATGAGGATGGAGAGACTCTGGTGGAAGCCCCATCCCTGAAAGTCCCTTAAGGCCAGGCTGGATGTGAGTCTGAGCAACCTGATCTAGTGTGAGTTGTCCTTGTCCATGGCAGGGGGTTTGGAACTGGATGATCCTTGAGGTCCCTTCAAGCTCTGACAATTCTATGACTCTACAATTTCATTAGCTGCAGTATTTATAGGAGTACCCATTGGTTGAACACAAAAGGGAGCTAAAATCATGAGTTTTGCCCTTCGTTAGTTATTTGGAGTGTATCTGTGTGTGTGCATTCAGAGAAATGTTTGAAAATCAGATTAACATCTAGTTCTCCACTTCCTCTGCCTCAGTACTCCCGAGCCTTTTTTTGGCTGTGGTTGGGTACTTGAACTTCTTACACATAGTCTGAACTGAATTTCTTTTTCTCTCTATCATTCTGACCTTTGAGGTCAGTGTTCTTCCGTACTCCTGGCCACTGTGTGCTCTCCCTCTGAGCCTTTATGTCCTAGCAATTAGACTTTATGTCTGTGTTTCCCCACTAGGGACATTCCATTGCTCCAAGACCTGGCTCTGGGGAGGACGGGGGAAGACTATGACTTCCTCTTTCTTCTTATTTTTCTGTTTTTTCCCCTTCTTGTCTTAGGCAGATTTATTTACTGTTAAGACCTGTCTGGCTCAGCCATGTGCCCGTGGAATGCCTCCCCTGCTCTGTAACCAGCACATGAACACCAGAAAGCAGGAGGCATGTTCACATACACTCAGGGAATCTTCCATATTGTTTCTGTTTTGTTTCCATCTTAACAGAAAACTCAATTACAAACAGTAATAACCAGTAATAAGCCAACACAGTGAGTGACTCACCAGGACTTTCCATAATAATATGATGAATAAGCATATTTTTAAGGCTTTTATAGTTGACTGTGCTTGACAGAAAAAGGGAGCTTTGCTATTAGTTCTGGATCTGCAGTCTTCAGCTCCTAGTAAAACATGGTTCTACATCAAGCTTGTCCCTGTGGATGATAAAGGAGTTAATGGATTTTTCAATCAAAAGTGATTATTGCACATCTTGGTCTTATGAGTCAACACAGCTTTTTAACCAAGCTGCCCTGTAAGCAAGATAGCATCTGCAAGATGAAAATGAGAAACAGCTGTATCACAGGGCTGTGCAAAATAAAACCTTGTTTATACACTGTATGGATGCACACGTGGCGAGTCAGGGATGTTCCCAAAACTACACCAGCCTCCTCAAAATTAAAGGCTACCATCTCTTGCATTGATTTTTATGTTGGTGTGAAACAAAATATGGCTGAATGGTCCAGTTGGTCTGTCATTGGGATAGACACAGCACACAGTGAAAGCCCACAGCACTGCAGAAATCCATTTTTATCTCTGGCAGCACTTTACAGAGATTTCAGTGCACTATTTCATATTGCTGGAAAAAGTGAGAAGTGGAAATGTTAAGTTTGCTCAAAGTAGGTTTTCTCAGAGTAACTGTAGAACTTAGTACACCTCTGCTTTCCTTAACATGGTGTTTTCCATTAATTGAGATGATTGTGCCTAGTAACTCCTTTCAAGCACTTCAGATAAATCATAGAATCACAGAATTGTCAGAGCTGGAAGGGACCTCAAGGATCATCTAGTTCCAAATCCCCTGCCATGGGCAAGGACTCCTCACACTAGATCAGGTTGCTCAGACCCACACCCAGCCTGGCCTTAAGGGAGTTCCAGGGATGGGGCTTCCATGACTCCCTGGGCAACCTGTTCTAGGGTCTCACCACTCTCATGGTGAAGAACTTCTTAACATCCAATCTGAGTCTATCCACTTCTAGTTTTGCTCCAATTCCCCCAGTCCTATCCTGACATCCTAAAAAGTCCCTCCCCAAATTTCCTGGAGGCCCCCTTCAGATATTGGCAGGCCACAACAGAGTCTCCTCAGAGCCTTCTCTTCTATAAAAACAGTGAGAAGACAGGAAGGGAATCCACCAATTTGAGGACTTAAACCATATATGAAAGGTTTTTAAAAAACCTTTACGTCAACATTCTGTAAACTAGCAGGGAATCTGTGCAATTAAATTCCCAGGACAAGATGCTCTTCACTACCAAGAGCAACAAGTGAAAAACTCTTTGTACATGGTGTCATTAAGGGAAACAGCATGTCACTGGGATACAGAAGCCAGTATTTCGTGTGGATTTGAGAGATAGCCTTGCTTAACAGACCTCTTCAAATGTGAAATCTAGCTTGAGAAGTTACCAAAGTCCACAGGAAGGAGGCAGAGCCCCAGCTAGGACTAGTTGGTGGTGCTGTCTGGTTTGTAAGGGATCCAGTTATAATGAGGTACTCGAGATACACCTCGAGACTGCTCATTTTGTTACATGCCACATTCAGAATGTGGTCCTTTAAAAAGCTATGCAGCAGCATGCCGCATGGGGAGCTATCACGACCTGCCTGTTATTTTGTGCTCACTTTCCTCTTTCTACATTTACAGGTGTCTGGGGCACATAAAATTTTCTACTCATTCTTGCAGCTCACTGTTAAGATGCTGTCTACTTCCACTTGCAGGTAGTCATAGTGTCGTAGAATGGGCTGGGCTGGAAGGGATCTCCAAAGGCCATCCAGTGCAAACCCCCTATGCAGTCAGCAGGGACATCCACAACTAGACCAGGTTGCCCAGAACCCTGTTGAGCCTCACCTTGAGTATCTTCAGGGACGGGTCCCCAACCACCTCCCTGTGCAACTTGTTCCAGTGTTCTGTCAACCTCATAGTGAAGAACTTGTTCCTAACATCCAATCTAAATGTGCTCTTGTCTAGTTTGAAGCCATTATCCCTTTGTCATGGAGGGGTTTCTCTATTCCTCCCCTATTAGGGGGAGGTGAGAAATTAATTTGAGATGGTTTTGATTTTTTATAAAATTATTTATTAAATTTAATATTTTCAAATTTGTACCACCCCTAACCACTATGAAATTCAAGTTCGTTTGCAAGTTTATGAAAATAGCTTTGGGATATATTTACAGGGATTGATTATTAAATAGGAATATCAAATTATGAACAATTATTGACAGAGAGAAAGATCCTTAGGCTTAATGCCTCTTAACAGCTCTAGTGTTTGCCCAGCGAGGGCTGAAACTATGTGTGCTCCTCAGATAGAGGTAACTTATATTACAAAAGAATTGAAGCTTACTTATGTGTGCTGTTCTTAAGTATTAATCATTAAATCACCCTCCCGGGAATCTGTCTCAGCGTGTACTCAGTATTGGGGTCATGGTGAGCTGGAGTTTGGCCCGGCTTGCAAGGGATGATAAAGCTTTTCCCAGTCTCTGGGGTAAATTGAGTTTTCTCTAACCTTCACTCCTGGGGTGATCTCTGCCTCGGTGCTGCTGCTTCTTCTGGAAGCCATGTGTCCAGGGATGGTCAGCTGGCAGGAATTTCCCAATGCAGGAGAAGGATTTGCCCGTGTTGATTCTGACATGGTCTGGCAGCTAGCAGGCTGCGTTTGCAGGTTTGCAGACTGTCTGAGGGTCTGCTGAGCTCTGGGTCTTTCCAGAGTTACAAGATAGCTGGCAAGTAGTATTTATGCCGTGCTGCAGGGAGATTTAACTCCGCAGATGAATCAAGATAGCTCTAGGCTAGGCAGGGGGTTTCTCTGCTCCCCATATATGTATGGTGCAGGCATGAATGTGCTCTGCTTCTCAGAGGGCTTGCTGATAGCTTGGCTGCGCCTTGAGATCAATGCATGAGGTCTAAACCTCTGTAATGCTTGCAAGTGAGCAAGGCCTGATCCTGTGTCTAGGCCAATGCAAGCGGGTCAGGGCAGCAGGATGCTGCTGTGGATCAGAGCTGAGTCTAAAATGCTCTAAGCTTCTGCACTGGTAAACAGTCTGGTTCGTCTGATCAGACTGAACAGGACTGAACGTCTGACCACGTGGTGCTGCTGTGCACCCCTCTTTAAAGGCTCTGGGGCCGAGATTCATGGCTCGTTGGACATCTAAAATGACCAATTAGGCTGGCCATAGGCCAAACCTTGCCCCGATAGGCAATAGAGACATGCCTGGACCCTCACAATAGGGGATTACCTGCCAGGACCTCAGGGATACACGGGCTGGGCGTGTGTGTGTTACACAATTTGTTTGCTGCCTCATGGGTCCTGGCAGAAGAACATCACAGTATCACAGTATCATCAGGGTTGGAAGAGACCTCACAGATCATCAAGTCCAACCCTTTACCACAGAGCTCAAGGCTAGACCATGGCACCAAGGGCCACGTCCAATCCTGCCTTGAACAGCCCCAGGGACGGCGACTCCACCACCTCCCCGGGCAGCCCATTCCAGTGTCCAATGACTCTCTCAGTGAAGAACTTTCTCCTCACCTCCAGCCTAAATTTCCCCTGGAGCAGCCTGAGGCTGTGTCCTCTCGTTCTGGTGCTGGCCACCTGAGAGAAGAGAGCAACCTCCTCCTGGCCACAACCTCCCCTCAGGTAGTTGTAGACAGCAATAAGGTCACCCCTGAGCCTCCTCTTCTCCAGGCTAAACAATCCCAGCTCCCTCAGCCTCTCCTCGTAGGGCTGTGCTCAAGGCCTCTCACCAGCCTTGTCGCCCTTCTCTGGACACACTCAAGCATCTCAATGTTCCTCCTAAATTGAGGGGCCCAGAACTGAACACAGTACTCAAGGTACATGTCTGGGCATGTAGAGGCATAGAAAAGCCTCAGTTTTGGGGCTGCTGTGCCTCCACCACACCCTTGTCCTGTCACCGCAGGCCTTTGTAAAGAGTCTCTCTCCAGCCTTTATGCAGGCCCACCTTCAGGTGTGGGAAGGCTGTGATCAGGTCTCCCCAGAGCCTTCTCTTCTCCAGGCTGAACAACCCCAGCTCCATCAGCCTGTCTTTGTAGCTGAGCTGCTCCAACTTTTTGGTCATATTCGTGGCTCTTCCCTGGACCTGCTCCATCAGGTCTGTGTCTTTCCTATATTGAGGGCTCCTGAGCTGGACACAGTAGTCCAGGTGAGGTCTTACCAGAGCAATGAAGTTGTTAATGGAGGCATAATATTAACTGATTTTGTCTCTGAGTAGTCTCTCTATTAACTCCCACCACAAATCCTAATTTAGCCTTATTTTTTTATTATTATAGCTTGGCCTTATTATTTTTATAATCCATACCATTTAGACCTGGAGAAGAATATTAAAAGATGCAAGATCAAATAGATAGCAAAATAATTAACTGTGTAATGTATTCCATAGAGCTATACCATGCCTATAAGAAACACACATCTATCAATTTTGATGTTATCATGTTTAGCAAAGAGGTAAGTTGGCATGTAATTAGCTCATTTATTTCATGTGTCTTCACCTAGTAAGACTGTAGTTTATTGAGGTTTTTAAAAGCAATCAAGTTATTTCAGCACAATTTAACTTGAAGCTGGTGTACAATTTACTGCAACAGATCTCGTGATTCTCTGAAGGCACAGAAATTCCTCCTACCTCTCCACCTCTGTCCCATTTCAGCAGGTGGAGAGAAAGCCACACACTACTTTCAAACTCAGGCTGAGCAAAGCCCTGGGATGAACAGATGCACAGTTCATCCCTTGGAAGGTTTATTAGTTGATTTAGAGGAGTCACTGTGATGGAGAATTTCTTGCTAACAGGACACAAAGTGATAAACATGAGCAACCTGTGCTGGGAGCGTCCTTGAGTCCATCTTGGGAGTTAAGATACCAGGCGCTGGGTAGCAACCCCCCACATGCAGCTGCAGGGGGTGGAGTGCCAGCTGCATGTGGGTGGAGTTAGCCAGCCCCAGAGGCTGACCCTCAGATTGTTATGGTATACTGACCTATCCATGCCGCACATGTAACTCTGTACCCTCTATATGTAACCAATCCTGGTGGAGCACACCTCTTGCAAGAAAGCATATAAGTCTCTACATCATGGAAATAAAACAGACTATGACCATCTAACCATATTGGTGAACAAAGAGTCATTTTACCCAGGTGCTCCACGGGGCATCACTGTGCTTCTTTTTGGAAACTCCTGTTTAAAGAAGAAAAGAAACAGGAGCCTTCCACTAATTTCACCAAGTTTTGACTGAAAATTTGCAATGACACCAAAATAAAATACATAGAATCATAGAATCAGTCAGGGTTGGAAGGGAACACAAGGATCATCTAGTTCCAACCCCCCTGTCGCATCTCACACTAGATCAGGCTGTCTAGAGCCTCATCCAGCCTGGCCTTAAACACCTCCAGGGATGGGGCTTCCACCACTCCCTGGGCAACCCATTCAAGGGCCTCACCACCATCATGGTGAAGAACTTTTTCCCAATATCCAGTCTGAATCTACCCATTTCTAGTTTTGCCCATTCCTCTTAGTCCTATCACTATTTGACATCCTAAAAAGTCCCTCCCCAGCTTTCTTGTAGGCCCCCTTAAAATAAACACAGATTTATTTTTCCAGAATGACCTCTTTTTCAGCAAGCATTTGTTTCTTCACCTGTTCCTATTTCTTTTTCCTCCACCATACTGTCCTGTGACAACAGGGAATTTTTTTCTTATCCATGACTCAGAACCTAGATCAACACTTCAGCTATAGTGTGGGAGGAGAGGGAGGGGAAGCCAATCTATTTCTGAGGCACTTCAAAATGCCAAGTCTGCACAAGCTGAAACTACATTTGACCTCTACTGGTGCTAATAAAAATTAAAATATTAAATCATTTTCCTTTAGCTCCATACCAAATCTGCTCGGATTTGCAAAGGTAGAACTGATGTTTTGGCCAAAGACACCTCAGATGTGTGTGGGATGTTAAAATGGAAGAGAAAGCCAACCTAGTAAAGCTCATTGTACTCCTCATAGATTTTTTTGTCTGAATACCTGTGTACATCCTAAGACCAGGGATCCTTCAGGGTCATCTTGGCTGGCTCCGTTTTTGTGTCTAAGGAATTTGGCAGGTTGCAGAAAATCCTGTTGTGTGTGACTCTCAGCCAACACAAGGACATCCAGCTGTTGGCACAAGTCCAAAGGAGTGCCACAAAGAGCTCAGAGGGCTGGAGCATTTCAGCTATGAGGACAGCTACAGGGACAGCTACAAGAGTAGGGGGAGATTTAAACTGGATGTTAGGAAGAAGTTCTTTGCAGTGAGGGTGACGAAACACTGACACAGGTTGCCCAGGGAGGTTGTGGCTGCTCCGTCCCTGGAGGAGTTCAAAGCCAGGTTGGATGAGGGCTTGAACTACCTGTTCTAGTGGGAGGTGTCCCTGCCTATAGCAAGAGGTTGGAACTGGATGTTCTTTGAGGTCTTTTCCAACCTAAACTATTCCATGATTCCATGAAGACTTGCACTTCAGAAGTCTGTTGAAGTCATGGTGGTAGTACAGCCTAGGAAACTCTGGTATGTCCCCAGTTGACACACTGGACAGAAGAGATGCTGAGATGCCATCCAGAAGGACTTGAACAGGTTTGAGAGATAGGCCCAAGCCAAACTCATGAAGTTCAATAAGCCCAAGTGTGAGGTCCTACACCTGGGTTGGGGCAATCTCAAACACAAATACAGGCTGGGCAAGGATTGGCTCGAGAGCAGACTTGAGAAGGACTGGGGGCTATCAGTTGATGTTTTTGAGACTCAGCAGGAACTGGCAGTGGTCACTTGCAGCCTAGAAGGCAGCTGTGTGCTGGGCTGCGTCAAAACAATTGTGACCAGCAGGATAAAGGAAGCTCCCTGTGAGAGGACAAGGGTCAACGTAAGTAAGCTGCAGCACAGCAGGTTCCACCTCAACACAAGGGGGAACTTCTTTACTGTAAGGGTCACAGAGTACTGGAACAGGCTCCCTAGAGAGGTTGTGGCATCTCCCCTTGAGACTTTCAAGGCCTGTCTGGATGTGTTCCTGTGTGAACTGAGTTAGATTGTATGGTCCTGCTCTGGCAGGGGAGTTGGACTGGATAATCTTTTGAGGTCCCTTCCAATCCCTGACATCCTGTAATCCTGTGATTCTTCCTCTCTGCTCTGCTCTCATGAGACCCCACCTGGAGTAGTGGAGTCAGTTGGTTGGACTCCATGATCTGAAATGTCTTTTCCAATCTGGTTAACTCTGTCATTCCGTTCCCCAGCATAACAGGGACATGGAACTTCTGGAATGGGTCCAGAGGAGGCCACAAAGATGATCAGAGGGATGGAGAATCTCTGCTACAGGGACAGGTTGTGAGAGTTGGGGCTTTTCAGCCTTAAGAGGAGATGGCTCCAGTGAGGCCTTATGGCAGCCTTCCCTGAAGGGGTCTATAAGAAAGCCAGGAAGAGACTTTTCCCAAGGGCTTGTAGTGATAGGATGAGATGGAATGGATTGAAGCTTGAGGAGGGCAGATTTAGACTGAAAATTGGAAGAAATTATTTCCAATGAGGATGGTGATACACTGGAACAGGTTACCCTGGGAGGTGATGAATGCCCCCTCCCTGGAGGTGTTCAAGGCCAGGTTGGATGAAGCCTTGAGCAACCTAGACTAGTGGAAGGTGTCCCTGCCTATGATGGAGTGGGCTGAAACTAGGTGGTCTTTAGAGTCCCTTCCAACCTAAACCATTCTATGAATCTATGAACCTATTACTCTTCCCTCACTGTGTGGCAGAAACCACAGCTGCATATTCCAGAGGAGCTCAGTAGGAATGCCTGAGAGAGAAGGACCAGCCAACATTAATCAGCTGGCAGAACCAAGGCTATACAAGCATTTAGCATACAAATAGTAAAAACACTGCTGCAAACAGGTGTGCCACACACTGCAAATGCTATCTGCCTCAGACAGAAACGGCAGTGGCAGTTGAGATACTGCCTGCAGAAAGCAGCTGAAGCCATCATGTACTTGAAGACATGGTGTCTGAGTAAGCAAGGATGTCAATTTCTTTTGTGTCTTTACAAAAACTCTTGCGAAAAAAAGCCCTAAGATCCCTCTCTCTGACAGTATATAAAAATTATGTTGGTGATGCTTCACATTCCATTCCTGCAAAAGGCAGCTGCCAAGAATCCTTGCTTTTTCAGTGAGAGGTATAAAGGTTGTTACAGAATAACAGAAAGTTAGGGGGAGTTGGAAGAGATCGTGAAAGCTCATCCAGTCCAACCCCACTTCCAGAGCAGGATCACCTAAATCAGATCACACAGGAATGCATCTAAGTGAGTTTTGAATATCCCCAAAGAAGGAGACTCCACAACCCCTCTGGGCAGCCTGTTTCAGTTGCTCTTCCTCATGTTTCTATGCCTTAGCTTCCACCCCTTGCCCCTTGTTCTGTCATTGGACATCATCAAGCAGAGCCTGGCTCCATCCTCCTGGCATTCACCCTTTACATTTTTATCAACATGAATGAGGTCACCTCTCAGTCTCCTCCTCTCCAACCTAAAGAGTCCCAGCTGCTTCAGGCTCTCCTTGTAAGGAAGATGCTCCATTCCCTTGATCATTTTCATGGCTCTTCACTGGACTCTCTCAAGCTGTTCCCTGAGGTCCTTCTTGAACTGAGGAACACAGAACAGGACACAATATTCCAGATGTGGGCTCACCAGGGCAGAGTAGAGGGAGAGGAGAACCTTTCTCCACCTACTAAACACAGCCCCAGAATGGCACTGGCCTTCTTGGCCACAAGAGCACACTGCTCTTCATCTTATTACTGTTTCAGCATCAAATTCAGGAGGTCAGATCTCATAATTCATTTGGATGGTGGTGGCCTACTTTGTATTCCTATACTGCTATACCAAACTCCTATTCACATTGTACACTCTGCCCAACCCTTGCTCCAAGGACACTTGCATCATGTTGTGTTCCATGAAATCCATAATGAAAATGTCTTGTTTAGTTGTGCTTGCCTAGCCCCTGGCAGAAGTTGTATGACACCTAGTAAGTGAAATGCAAGATTGCCTATCTCTTGCACGAAAACCAGAAAGTCAGTTAAGGCAATACAATGCTGCCTGAATATAAAACTCACTGTCACCAATGTATGGCTTCTGTTGGTAATCATCCAGTCATAGAATCATACCTAAGACTGAGTCCAACTCTTGACCTAACACCACCGTGGCCACAAAACCATGTCCTGAAGTGCCATGTCAAGCTTTCTGAACACCTTCAGGGATGGTGACTCCACCAGCTCACTGGGCAACCTGTTCCAAAGCCTGATCACTCTTTCAGTAAAGAAATTCTTCCTAATATTCAATCTAAATTCCTCCTGGTGCAATTTCAGGCCATTTCCTCTCATCTAACACCGAATACTAGGAAGAAGAGACTGACCCCCACCTCGCTACACCCTCCTTTTAAGTAGTTGTGGAGCGCAATGAGGCATGAACTTATCACAGAAACATTTAGGTTGGAAAAGACCTTTAAGTTATCATGTTTAACATTAGTTGAGCAAAACTGCAAGGAAGCCACAGGTGATCCTAGATAGCTGAAATCATACTTTGGCAATGCAAATCTATGCTTTGAAAATGAGCTGCACCATCTGAGACAATTAGGTACTCTGATGTTAAACTAGTTTGCTTGTGGGAGCCTGGGTAATACTTCAGCATCTCATTAGCTTCACAGTAGGCAGTTGTCAAATAGCATAATAATTTTGCATTTTATATAGCACCTGACAGGATCACAGCCAATAAACTACAGGTCACACACGGGGAATTGCTTTTTAATGAGCAAGTCCAATCCTCTAAACAGAAATCAAGGGTATGATGTTGTAATCAGAGACCATACGAAAATGTATATGCAAAATCAACTGAGTTGGAAAGGCAACCTCTTTACCTGCAATTTACACCCTTGACTTTGCCAACTCACAAGCTCACCCCAACATATTTCTAGCATACAGTGTGTAATTTTAAAATTACTTCTTTCCTATCCATCACATCATTGCTCTCCTGAAAAGAACAGGTGTGGGAACAAGAATAGATGATTAAAGACCAAAGCAACATCATGATGCTGCTTCATTATTTAGAAAACAAAGAAAAATTACTAGTTGTAAATGAACCCATTGATTTAGTAAGGATATATTACTGTACTTTCTAACCTTTTAAGTGTGATAGCCTCCACAGGTCTGCTAAATGCACGGGAATGTATATCAGAATGATGCCCATCTGGACAATAGACAATACAGATGTCCTGCAGTACAAATTGATTCAGTAAATGTAGTCTCCTGACAAAGATCATATTTCAGAAGCTGAAATCACTGATGAGAGGGGTAAGAATAGAAACTTGGTCATGACCTGGAGAATAGTTCTTCTCCCACTTCAAGGAAGGCGATGAGCACTGTAGCTGGCAGGTCACAGAATCATAGAATCACAGAATGTCAGGGGCTGGAAGGGACCTCGAAAAGTCATTTAGTCCAACCCTTCCTGCCAAAGCAGGATCACCTACACCAGCTCACACAGGAACCTTTCCACTGTTCAAATACTAGTTTATAGTTACAAAAGTGATTTCTCTTCTAAGTTAGAGAAGAAAGATGACTGTGTATTTGCTCAAATCGCAGCACCGAATGACACGAAAAGACATCAGCGTATTTTGCCAGAGGCAAAATTTTTAAGAGTTTGAGGCTAATTGGAATATTTTAATGAGAAATTAGATCATTGCTTGTGAAAAGAAAATAATCATGAAGTCTCTATAATTCATGGGTTTGCTGAAAGGGACAAAATGTCAACAATTTCTTCCACTCTGGTCTGGGATGCTGGATCTATTAGCTTACTCTTCACGCTAATATCTCTCTACCAATCTTGGCTAACAGAAAACAGTGTAAGCTTTGGTGGTTGTTTTGTTTGTCTGTCTGGAAAAGAAGAAGGAGAAAGAGAGGGTAGCTTTGAGCCCTTCTGGGCAGCTTTATTTACTTGGAAATATATTTTGTGTGTGTATATATATAAATATGCTTGTAAATAGAGCTTCATCTTACTTCCAAGCCATCTGAGTTGGTCTTATAAATTTCAGTAGTGGGGAGAGGATGGGAAATTCCTATCCCATTACAGGTATTTTGGAGGTTTGATTATTTCTTCAGGTCACATGCATCTACACATAAAAGCAGCAAGAAAGAGAGTCCACTTTGCTGGAGCCACTGGGTTGCAACTACAAAGCAGAGCAGAGCACACACTCTACATACCTGTATAAAAGGAGCTGACATTTTTCAGGTCAGCACCAAGTCCCTGTGTGTGAGCCAAGAGTTGTGGCCAGATTTATGATGGAGAGCACACTAAACTTATGAGAGAGCTGGAATAAATCACTCATGTTCCAGCAACTGGGAGATAGTTAGAAGATATCTGCCCAAGTCATATTTTTCTTCTGGTGCTTCTCCTGAAAGCATACAAGTTATAAATTCTTGATGACTAAGATGATGAGCTTATTGTTAGTTATATTGAAGCTGAAAGATAGAAACTAAGTCAGTGAATATTAACCTCCTGAGTGAGAGCCATGTGCTTACAGATTTTGTCTCTTCTTTTTATGTCAGGAACCTTACTTCTACACCAAAAGATTCCTCTGCATCTCCCAGATTTCAATTAAGCTAATACACAGTTTTAGTGAGGCAAAAGAGTTAAACAGGGACTTCCCAATATAAAGGACCAATGCCTAAGTCTTTCCTAAAACTGTCATAAGTAATTGACAATATTTAATATCTGGCTTAAAGATTTTATTTTCTAGTGACTGGAACTAGCCAACACATATTAGGGCAACTCAGCGTGGAACACCACATAGAGATTTTAGCTTCATCAAGCACCAATGAGAGTTAATGAAATTGTTAAGCAGATCATGTCTCCTCCTCCTTGGAGAACACAAAAAAAGAGTGCTGAAGCTTTCTCTACAGATCACTTCACCCTCACATTGCTGACTTCAGGCATGCCTGTCTGCTTCAAAGGGCTATGGGCTTTTGGAAAGGGAAAGAAGATGTGCCCAGCAGGCCCAGTGAAGTACTTCTCCCCCTCTACTCTGCCCAGCTGAGAACACACCTGGGATACTGTGTCCAGTTTTTGGCTCCCCAGTTCAAGAGAGACAGGGATCTGCTGGAAAGAGTCAAACAGTGAGCCATGAGGATGACTTGAGAATCTGCCAGACAAGAGATGGGGAATCCTGGGGCTGTTTAGTCTGGAGAAGAGAAGACTGAAAGAAGATCTGATCAATGTGTACGAATATCTGAGGGGTGGGTGTCAAGTGGACGGAGCAAATCTCTTCACTGGCCAGCAGCAATAAGACAAGGAGCAACAGATACAAACTGTCACAGAGAAAGTTTCTCCTCCACATGAGGAGACATTTCTCTACAGTGAGGGTGACAGAGCCCTGGAACAGGCTGCCCAGAGAAGTTGTGGAGTCTCCTTCTCTGGAGACTTTCAAAACCTGCCTGGATGCATTCCTGTGAGAACTACCCTATGGCACCCTGACTTGGCTGGGGGTTGGACTTGATGATCTCTGGAGGTCCTTTCCAACCTCTAAAGTTCTGTGATTCTGCAATTCAAAAACTGTGTGGCTCTGGTGCTGAGGGGCCTGGATTAGTGGTGAACTGGCAGCCTTAGCTTCATAGTTCGACTTGAGGACCATGGAGGTCTTTTGTACTCTTTATGATTCTATGAGTCCAGCTTTCCTTATATGCCTCCACTTCACTCAGAATCCACATATGGATTCAGTGGGCTGCCCCAAACTAATCGTCCCAGCTTAGGACCATGAGCTATCCAGGACTGGAAGACAGAAATGACTCCTACCCCTTTTGAAGAGTTGTCCTGGAGTCCTGTATACCCCTAAATTGCCCTCTCTGCATGACTTGAATGGGAGAGGGAAAGCCGCCTGGTTCCCCCCTCCCCTGCCCTGCAGGCTTGAAGGGGGTGAGCAAAGGGATCCTGCCCACACAAGGGGTGCCCTGTGCAGTGCCCACGCTGGGATCGGGCTGGGATTGGCTGTGCCTTTCCCGCCTAAGGAAGTGGTCATTCTGCTCTTTGTCTAGCGAGGGTATAAATATTGGGGGGTTCCCACCTTTGGGGTTCCCACCTGTGATGGTTTGGGGGTTACCCCGCCCCCCCACATTTTTGTATTTGCCCCAGCTAACTCAGACGGACCCTGGGAATATAGATGAAGCAATTTATTTACAGCTAGCAGAATTTACAAGCAGCTATTTACAATATATACAGTTATATACAATTATCACAGTATCACAGTATCACCAAGGTTGGAAGAGACCTCACAGATCATCAAGTCCAACCCTTTACCACAGTGCCCAAGGCTAGACCATGGCACTAAGTGCCACATCCAACCTTGCTTTGAACTGCCCCAGGGACGGCGACTCCACCACCTCCCCGGGCAGCCCATTCCAGTGTCCAATGACTCTCTCAGTGAAGAACTTTCTCCTCACCTCCAGCCTAAATTTCCCCTGGAGCAGCCTGAGGCTGTGTCCTCTTGTTCTGGTGCTGGCCACCTGAGAGAAGAGAGCAACCTCCTCCTGGCCACAACCACCCCTCAGGTAGTTGTAGACAGCAATAAGGTCACCCCTGAGCCTCCTCTTCTCCAGGCTAAACAACCCCAGCTCCCTCAGCCTCTCCTCGTAGGGCTGTGCTCAAGGCCTCTCACCAGCCTCGTCGCCCTTCTCTGGACACGCTCAAGCATCTCAATGTCCCTCCTAAACTGGGGGGCCCAGCACTGAGCACAGTACTCAAGGTGTGGTCTAAACAGTGCAGAGTACAGGGGCAGAATGACCTCCCTACTCCTGCTGACCACACCATTCCTGATGCAGGCCAGGATGCCACTGGCTCTCTTGGCCACCTGGGCACACTGCTGGCTCATGTTCAGGCGGGTATCAATCAGTACCCCCAGATCCCTCTCTGTCTGGCTGCTCTCCAGCCACTCCGACCCCAGCCTGTATCTCTGCATGGGGTTGTTGTAGCCAAAGTGCAGCACCCTGCACTTGGAGCTATTGAACCCCATCCCATTGGACTCTGCCCATCTGTCCAGGTGGTCAAGGTCCCGCTGCAGAGCCCTTCTGCCCTCCAACTCAGTCACATCTGCCCCCAGATTAGTGTCATCTGCAAACTTGCTGATGACTGACTCCATGCCCTCATCCAGATCATCTATGAAGATGTTAAAGAGGATGGGGCCCAGCACAGATCCCTGAGGGACACCACTAGTGACTGGCCACCAGCTGGATGTGGCACCATTCACCACCACTCTCTGGGTCTGGCCCTCCAGCCAGTTCCTAACCCAGCACAGAGTGTTACCATCCAAGCCACGGGCTGACAGCTTAGCCAGCAGTTTGCTGTGGGGGACAGTGTCAAAGGCCTTGCTGAAGTCCAGATAGACCACATCCACAGGCCTCCCCACATCCACCAAGCGGGTCACCTGATCATAGAAGGAGATCAGGTTGGAGAGGCAGGATCTGCCCTTCCTAAACCCATGCTGGCTGGACCTGAGCTCTTTGCCATCCCTCAGGTGCGCAGTTATTGGCCCCAAGAGAACATATATACAAAGGATAAACAATACAAAAGCACAACTCCCCTCCCAGAAACCTAGGTCCCCAGAAGGGGCTCTCAAACCACCCCAACACCTCCCCTGGCCCTCTCAACCTTACCCCAGTTCTCAGGAAGAA
Organism: Pogoniulus pusillus; assembly: GCF_015220805.1. Taxonomy (NCBI): domain Eukaryota; kingdom Metazoa; phylum Chordata; class Aves; order Piciformes; family Lybiidae; genus Pogoniulus; species Pogoniulus pusillus. Next base: position 21,069,292 of record NC_087265.1, read on the forward strand.
GAGAGGTGTAGCCAAGAGGTTAGGGAGCAAGGTTAGTAGGAGCAGGGTTAATGAGATGTGACCAGGTCTAAGGCAAAAGCAAGAGTGAGAAGACAAAATGGAGAATGTTTACTTCTTCCCAGAGCTCTCAGCGAGACTGTGAGAGAAGTTGACATCAATTGTTTTCATTTCACTGCCCGTTATCTAGTTCTTTTACCAAAACATTCTAGCTTGCTTCAAACTAGCACGCCACCTTGGAGTTCCTCTCGCTTGGAGTTCATTACTGCCTGGACGTTCATGCTTGCCTGAGAGTTCCCCCCCCTCTCGCCTGGCCTGGATACAGAGAGATCTTCAAAGGCTGCTTCACCTATTGACACCCTTTGTAAGCCTAACGACCCTTAGTGGTCCACCTGCAGCTGCTGAAAGGGAAGGAGAGAGAGACAGACCTCACCAGGAAGCCAGCCTGATCCTGAGTTATTTTGGCTCAGCTTTATTAGTAAGAAAATGCTATTAATTAATAGCTAAAGCCTTTTCCAACTTCTGACTTCCAAAATAGTCAGATTATCGATGGTATCCCTGTAGATATTCTCAAGCAACTGAATCTGTTAATTAAACTAAACCAATCTTTGTATATATAGTTTGGGGGCGGGTTTTGGGAAAATAAAATAACTCTATTTTTGTATAAAAGTTCCTGACTCAGCCACACATTAATTCCTGCCTCCACAACAAGAGTAAGAATGAAGATACTGATTGGAAGTTTAAAGGAAGATTCTATTCACAGGAGCATATATACAAAAGGCAATCAGATAGAATGAACACATCCACAAGCTAGGCCAAGTCTATCGAACTAAAACCTTCTAGAATCCTCCACCCCTTCACCCTCAGCAGGCCTGAGAGTAGGCCAGAACTGCCCTCCCCAGCTTAGGCCTGCATGAGGCAGCTCAGGATTGCCTGCCAGCTGGGAGCCATCTCCCACACACAGACCATGAGACAAGGAGGGATGCACTCTGCACGGAGAGCAGAAGTGAAGGGAGGAGAGGCAGGGAGGGGAAGAGAAAATGTAGCAGCCAGGCACTGCCTTGTAAGATGTGATACTGCCAAGTGGAATAGAATAACAATATTACAACATCCTGAGACTACCTGCTCCATCCCCTGGCATGGGACTTGGTAGTTTTCTTAAGGGAGCCTACTCCCCCCCCAAACTACCACACTAATTTACAGTGAACTACTCATTCAGGAAGCTCAAACCCACAATAACCTTTTGTAATTCTTCCATCTTTGCCTTCTTGATGCATGCAGTTGTCAGCTGTAGGCAACAGAAGCAGCATATTTACAAGTAATTTCATGGCAAGCAGCTGGAATGAATAATTCCTTCACAAGCCTAATAGACATGCTCAAGCTTCTCTTCCCTTCCCTCCTGTACCCGATTGTGAGCTAATCCAGAGCTGCCCACTCTGCAGTTTAATTTAACAGAAATGATGCATAGAAGTTGTTCCAGTTTCCCTGCTTTGTATTTGGATATGCATTTAATGAGCCTACTGTAATAAATGGTACCAGTGCTGCCTGTCCAAATGCCTGTGACAAATTCACACTTTCAAAATGACTTCACAGCTGGATAATCTTTGGATTCCTTCCAGTTTTAGTTGAAGTTTCTGTCGATGCATGCCAATTATTTGCCATAAATCAGGTTTTGCCTCATTTTAGGTGGGCAAGGCTGAGAATCATGGAATATTTTTGGCTGGAAAAGACTTTTAAGATCAGTGAGTCCAAACATTATCTACCAAGTGTGGTGCTAAGCCATGTCCCTGGACACCACACCTCTGTATTTTTAAAACACCTCCAAGGATGGAGATCAACCATCTCCCTGGGGAGCCTGCTCCAGTGTGTGAAGAACCTTTCAGTGAAGAAATTTCTTCTAATACCTAATCTAAACCTCCCCTGGTGCAACTTGAGGCCATTTCCTCTTGTTCTTTCACTGGTTACTAGGGAAGAAATCAACCCCCAGAAAACTGCTAACTAACCTCCTTTCAAGTAGCTGCATAGAGTGATAAGTTCTCTGAAGAGAGCATTCAAGGGCATGCCAAAGAACTGCTTCTGATAAGTTAAAGGGTGTGTTTAGGGTTAACACTCCAAGGGGAGTAACCCTGAACCTGGGCCCAGGTGGTCTTGACCCCTCCCCAGGGATGGGTCTGAACACCACCAGGTGATGGTTAGCCCACTCCCCCTTCTGTCCCATAAAAGCAGGGGGACTGCCTGTTTCACTGTCTCTCTGCGCTCCCTGCTTTGGTTTTGCCACCGTTGCCATCTGTTCCTGGGTTCTCTTTGTTACACCATGTGGCCATCACCCACGAGACAGACCAAGCCATCATAATCAGGTTGTATTTATACCATTTTGTATTTGCTGTTTTCCCTAACCTTTGTAACTTCCCTACCTCAGACACCTTTTAAAGTTATTGTTAAACTTTTCTTTTTAACTTCCCAATTGAGTGAGATTTCATTTATTTGGGTGTGCTTACTTCTCTCTTTCTCCATCTAATCCCTTTCTTTTGGGAAAGAAGGGGAAGAGGGAAGGGCACTTTACAAAGTTGTTATTGGTTCTATCAAATTTATCTGAGTCTCTGGAAATTTAAATTAGAACCAAGACAGGGTGGAATGCTATAAGATACAGCTGATAATGTATAAAAGCCAACAGTTTTAATTTGTGTCAGCAGTTTTTGACTGATACTTCAGACAGTTATTTTGATGTATTTTGGACGTAGCAATTCAGTACATTCTGATACCTTTCACACGTACACAAAAAAATAAGAACATTTTCATTTATCTTTTGTAGAAAACCTGTGCAAGAATAGCAATAAAATGTGAATATATCTATTTTTTTTTCCCACTTACTGAATGTAAAGTGATATGGAAATTAAAACTTTCCAGCTACATTATTTGAAATGTTTACACTTTCATTTTTGTGTTCCCAACAACTGAAAAGCTGACAGCTCAGTTCAACATCATACATATTAACTCTAAATATTAGCTTAAAAAAATGAAAGTTTGTGTTTAGGATTAAATTGCTCTTAAAATTAGAGAATCACAGAAGGCTAGAGGCTGGAGGGGACCTCACAAGCTCATTCAGTCCACCCCCCCTGCCAGAGCAGGATCACCTAGACCAGATCATGCAGGAATGCATCCAGGCAGTTCTTGAATATCTCCAGAGAGAGAGACTCCACAACCTCCCTGGGCAGCCCTGAGGGACCCCCCCCCCCCAGCTAAAGGCCTCCATCCCATTGACCACAGCTCTCTGACTTGGGCCCTTATTCCAGTGATTATATAAACATTAGAACCCACATTCAAGTAGTTTGTGGGCAGGGCTTCTCAGAAATAAAATAACTACATGTTTTGTAATTCCTGCCTCAGTCATTGCCCCAACTACTTCAAGAAAGCAATCTGGAAGGCACAGGAACAGGCCGTGCTGATGTGCCGAAAGCAGATACACTGGGGAAGACAACCAGCCCAGAGGGGTGAGGGGCTTGTGAAGGAACTAAGGGGAAAAAAGAAGGCATGTCACCTTTGGAAAGAGGAAGTGGAAACTCGGGCAAAAATTAAGGATGTTGCTAGGTTGTGTAGGAAGAAAATCAGAGAGGCAAAAGCCCAGTTAGAACTTAGACTGGCCACTGCTGAGAACCATAACGAGAAGTGTTCCTGTAAATACATTAATGACAAAAAGAGGGGCAAGGATAACCTCCACTCTTACTGGACAAGGAGGGGAATGTAGTGACTAGAGATGAGGAAAAGGCACAGGCAGAAGTGCTTAACGCCTCCTTTGTCTCGATTTTCAATAGCAAGACAGGTTGTCCTCAGGACAGCTGCCTCCTCAGCTGGCAGATGGGGTCAGGGAGCACAGTAGCCTCCCTGTATGGAATCCTTACAGGTCTATGGCACCAGATGGGATCCATCTTAGGGTCCTGAGAGAGCCGGCAAATGAGCTGGCCAAACTGCTCTCCATCATTTATCAACAGTCCTGGTTCACTGGAGAGGTCTCTGAAGACTGGAAGCTGCCATTGTGGTGCCCACCCACAAGAAGGGTTGGAAGGAGGACCCAGGAAATTACATTCCTGTCAGCCTGACCTCAGTGCCAGGCAAGATAATGGAGCAGATCATCCTGAGTGCAATCACAGGTCACTTACAGGATGGCTAAGGGATCAGACCTGGCCAGCATGGATTTAGGAGGGGCAGGTCAAGCTTCACCAACTTGATGTCTTTTTATGACCAGATGACCTGCCTGGTGGATGTGGGGAAGGCTGTGGATGTAGTTTACCTGGACTTCAGCAAGGCCTGTGGCACTGTCTGCCATAACAAACTCCTGGCCAGGCTGGCAGTCCTTGGCTTGGACAGGGGCACTCTGTGCTGGGTTCAGAACAGGCTGAATGGCCAGGCCCAGAGAGTGGTGGTGAATGGAGCCACATCCAGTTGGCAGCTGTCACTGGTGGTGTGCCCCAGGGATCAGTGCTGGGCCCAGGCCTGTTTAATATCTTCGCTGATGATCTGGATGAGGGGACTGAGTCGCCATCAGTAAGTTTGCAGGCGACACCAAGTTGGGAGCATGTGTGCATCTGTTAGAGGGCAGGAGGGCTCTGCAGAGGGACCTGGACAGAATGGACAGATGGGCACAGTCCAGTGCCAGTTTTAACAAATCCAAGTGCCAGGCTCTGCACTTTGGCCACAACTACCCCGTGCAGTTGGGAACAGAGTGGCTGGAGAGCAGCCAGGCAGAGAGGGACATGGAAGAACTGGTTGGCAGCAGCTGAACATGAGCCAGCAGGGCGCCCAGGTGGCCAAGAAGGCATCCTGGTCTGTGTCAGGGATGGTGTGGCCAGCAGGACCAGGGAAGTCATTCTGCCCCTGTACGCAGGACTGCTCAGGCCACACCTTGAGTCCTGTGTCCAGTTCTGGGCCCCTCTATTTAAGAAAGATGTTGAGGTACTTGAATGTGTCCAGAGAAGGGCACCAAGGCTGGTGAGGGAGCTGGAGCATAGCCCTACACAGAGAGGCTGAGGGAGCTGGGGGTGTTCAGCCTGGAGAAGAGGCTAAGGGGAGACCTCATTGCTCTCTACAGCTACCTGAAAGGAGGTTGTAGCCAGGTGGGGTTGGTCTCTTATTCTAGGCGCCCAATGACAGAATGAGAGGACACAGCCTCAAGCTGTGCCAGGGCAGGTTCAGGTTGGATGTGAGGAAGAAATTCTTCACAGCACGACTGATTGACATTGGAATGGGCTGACAGGGGAGGTGGTGAGTCCTCATCTTTGGAATTGTTTAGTAAAAGACTGGATGAAGCACTTAGTGCCACGGTTTAGTTAATTAGAAGGGTTAGATTCTAGCTTGGACTCGATGATCCTAGAGGTCCTTTCCAACCTGGTTAATTTTGTGATTGTGTGAAACCTTCTGTGTTCAAGTTTTGTGTCTGTTCTTTCTTGTCTTTTTGCTGCTGACCAGCAAAAAGAGATTGGCCCCATCAACTTGACACCCACCCCTCAGATATTTGTACACATTGGTCAGATCTCCTCTCGGTCTTCTCTTCTCCAGACCAAACAGCCCTAGGGCTGTCAGTCTCTCTTGGTAGGGGAGATGCTCAAGTCCCTCAGTCATCCTTGTGGCTCTCTGCTGGACTCTTTCCATCAGGTCCCTGTCTCTCTTCAATGGGGCAGCCCAAAATTTGGCACAGTATTCCAGGTGTGGTCTCAGCAGGGCAGAGTAGAGGGGATGAAGAACCTCCCTAGACCTGCTGGACACACTCTTCCTGATGCACTCCAGGATGCCATTTGCTCTCTTGGCCATAAGGGCACATTGCTGGCCCATGCAGAACTTGCTGACCACCAGAAGTCCGAAGTCTTTCTCCACATAGCTGCTTTCCAGCAAGGCAGCCTCCAACCTGTACTGGTGCTGTTGTTATTCCTCCTCAGATGCAGGACTCTGCACTTGTCCTTATTGAACTTCATGTGGTTACCTTCAGTCCAGCACTTTGCCTGTTCTGATCAAGTGCTGAGTCTTGCACTTTGGCCACAATCCCAAGAAATGCTACAAGCTTGGGGAAGAGTGACTTGAAAGGAACCCAGTAGAAAAGGTCTGGGGGTGCTGGTGGCTGGCTGAACATAAGCCAGCAGTGTGCCCAAGGCCAGCAGCATCCTGGTCTGTATCAAAATCAGTGCGTGCAGCAAGAGTAGGGAAGTTATTGTGCCCTTGTACTCAGCAATGGCGAGGCGACAGCTTGAGTACTGCATTCAATTCTGGACACCACAGTAAAAGAAAGACATTGAGGTCCTCAAGTGTGTCCAGAGAAGAGCATCAAGGCTGGTGAGAAATTTAGAGGGCTTGAGTAACTGCATTCAGTTCTGGACACCACAGTAAAAGAAAAGACATTAAGGTCCTCAAGTGTGTCCAGAGAAGAGCAACAAGGCTGGTGAGAAATTTAGAGGGCTTGAGTACTATGTTCAGCTCTTGTGATGGTTTGAGTATTGCCCAGCCCCCCACACTTTATAAATCACCCAGACTAGACTCAGCAGCTCTGGAAATTCAATGAAGCTTCTATTTACAGCTTAGCACAATAGACAAGCAGATATTTACAATATATGCAGCTATATACATAAATATACAAGTTAAAAGGTAATACAGAAACACAACTCCCCTCCTGGAAACCTGAGTCCCCAGAAGGGCTCTCAATGGCACTTCCACCTTTCTCCCACCCCTCTACCTTACCCCAGATCTTGCCTTATGCCCAAGGAAGATTGGAGGGTCGGCCAAGGGAGTTAGGAAGCAGGTGGATTTAGTCACATAGATGGCAGGTTAGGTTAAAGAGAGATGCAGCCCAAAGGCCAGGCAGAGAGCAACTGTGTTACCTATATTTACATTCTTATACATCTCAGCAAGCCTACGAGTGGACATCACTGTTTTTTTCTTCTCACAGCCTGTAATCTAGTTCTTCTCACCAAAACATTGTAGCTAGCTTCAAACTAACGCCGTTCTGGACACCACAGTAAGGAAAAGACATTGAGGTCCTCAAGTGTGTCCAGAGATGAGCAACAAGGCTGGTGAGAAATTTAGAAGGCTGAGTACTATGTCCAGTTCTGGACACCACAGTAAGGAAAAGACACTGAGGTCCTCAAGTGTGTCCAGAGATGAGCAACAAGGCTGGTGAGAAATTTAGAGGGCATGTCATATGAGGAGCAGCTGAGGGAGCTGGGTTCAATTAGTCTGGAGAAGAGAAGGCTAAGGGGAGATGTTAGTGCTCTCTACAACTATCTGAAAGAGGTTGTAGAGATGCTGGTGTTGGTCTCTCCTCCAAAGTAAGTAATGATAAGGTTTAAGTTATGCCACGGGAGGTTTACATTTGACAGTAGGAAAAACTTCTTAGTGAGAGAGTGGAGAGGCATTAGAACAGACTTGCCCAGGGAGATGGCATGGTTGCCATCCCTGGACGTGTTCAAGAAGCATGTAGATGTGGTGCTTCAGGATATAGTTTAGTGGTCATGGTAGCCGAGTTACTGTTGGAGTTAATGACCTTAAAGGTATTTCCCAAGCTTAATGATTCTATGATTTTCCACTTTTTTTTTTGTTGTTGTTGTTTGGTGCTCACAATACAAGTCCCACGTGGCTTTTAGGACTGAATTTCCCCCCCTGCCCCGCTTACCACCATTGCAGGTATTATTCACAAAAGCAGAAGCAAAATTTTACTATGCAGTCCATCTTACACCTGTCCCCTTTATATGGCATTTCATTTATATGAGCCTCCAGCGTGCTCTTGCAGCCTAGAAAGCCAACCAGACCCTGGGCTGCAGCAAGAGGACTGTGGCCAGCAGGTTGAGGGAGGTGATTCTCCCTCCTTACACCACTCTGGTAAGACCCCACTTGGAGTACTGTATTCAGTCCCGGAGCCACTATTACAAGAAAGATAATGTGCTGGAATGTGTCCAGATGTGCTGGAATGTGTCCAGAGAAGGGCCATGAGGGTGATCAGAGGACTGGAGCTGCTCTGCTATGGGGACAGGCTGAGAGAGTTGGGGCTGTTCAGTGCGCAGAAGAGAAGGCTCTGAGGAGACCCTATTGTGGCCTTCCAGTATCGGAAGGGGGCTACAAGAAAGCTGCTGGGGGACTTTTTATGGTGTCAGGTAGTGATAGGACTAGGATAGAGGAGGGGAGATTTAGATTAGAGGTCATGAAGAAGTTTTTCACCATGAGGGTAGTGAGACACTGGAACAAGTTGTCCAAAATGGTGGTGGAAGCCTCATCCTTGGAATTTTTAAGGCCAGGCTGGATGGGGCTCTGGACAACCTGATCTAGTGTGAGGTGTCCTGGTCCATGGCAGGGAGGTCAGACCCAGCAGATGATCCTTGAGGTCCTTTCCAACCCTGACAATTCTATGATTCTGAGATTTCATTCTGAGCAAGGAAACGTTACAAGTGTCTGGCTCTTGCTTTGAACTGAGGAGGAAACATCATGATGCAGCTTTTCTGGAAATCTACTCAGGACATGCTGAACAAGCTGGGCTAAAAGTTATTGGGAAATATGGTTTTCCTCTCTTCAGAAAATGAATCAAACAGTATTCTCCCAAATACTACATTTGGAGGCTGGAACTGGAAGCATTGCTGAATGGGATGCGCTATGAGTGGCCATATTTAGGCCTTCATCCTATTTTTGAATATTGGTCACTGATAACCATCAACTGAGGCTGCCAAGCAGTACTCTTCGTGCCATTAGCCTCTGATGGTTTTTGCATTACACTTAGAAACACTGCTGGGAGAGATACCGCACTGCTGGCTGCTGATGTGAGGTTTGCAAATACTGGTTGAGAAATGGAGCAAGCTGCAAAATGCCTCCAAGCACGCCAACACTATAAAGTATTTGATTTCTCTGCCTCTCTGGCTTCCCCATTCATCCCTGAAATCCTGTTTCACCTCTAATAACAGGACTATACACACTTCATGCATGTATCCGAATTTCCAGCTGCTTCCAGCCATGCTTTCTGTGAATCATTCCTGGATGTGAAGAGATTTTAGGGGCAGTGAAACAACATTACCCATTCCCAAATTTCTTTCCCGTATTTCTCCTTGGAAACAAGGAAAAAAAATCTGCCAATTTTTGGGGCAGCTTTCATGGTAAAGATCAAAGTTAAAAACTCTTTGATCACAGTAGAGAGGGGACTGCAGAAGCCAGTGCTATACTCCTGCATCACAGACTGCTGTGGCTACTTAGATTTTCCCTTACCAGTTCTTACTCAGAACTTGCATCAGAGTATCTCTGATGAGCACAGTGCTCTCAGGACAGTCTGGAGAAGATAACTCCCTCTTTTGCCTTGAGCCTCCAAGTAGCAGGACTTGTCACCAGCTTACCCAGATAAGAAAACTGGCACTAATCTCCAGCACCCTGAGCTCATAGGTTTATTTTTCCTGTACCCTCCACAGTGCTCACCACAAGGGATTAGGACTAGTTGTTCCTGAGACACCTACTACTAGTGGAAGAAGAGGGGCAGGGCTTGTGTGTGTGCAGAGTGAGACCTTCATAATCCAAGAGGAAACAGTCAGTGACCTGCTACACCACTTGTGCTATACACAAGTCTATAGGTTACACCCAGAAGCACTGAAGGAATTGGAGGGTGTGCTCACCAAACTGCTTCCCACCATTCACCACCAGTCTTGGCCAACTGTGGAGGTCCCACTTGACTGGTCACAAGTGGTGTTCCTCAGGTCTCAGTATTGGGACCACTTCCATTTAACATCTTTATGAATGATCCTGCTGAGGAGATAGAGTGCACCATCAGTTAGTTTGTGGCTGTTGTGAGTAGAGACGTTTGGACAGGCTGGATTGATGGGCTGAGGTCAGTTGTATGAGATTCAACAAGGTCAAGTGCCAAGTCCTGCATTTTTGGCCATGATAACCCCATGCAATGCTACAGGCTTGGAGAAGTGTGGCTGGAAAACTGTGCAGTAGAAAGGGACCTGGGGGTGCTGACTGACAAGCAGCTGAATGTGAGCCAGCCGTGTGCCCAGGTGGCCAAGAAGGCAAACAGCATCCTGGCCTGTATTATAAACAGTGTAGCATGCAGGATCAAGGAGGTGATCTTCCCTCTGCACTCTGCATCAGTGGGGCCACACCTGGAGTGTTGTGTGCAGTTTTTGGCATCTCAATACAAGAACAACATTGAGATGCTGGGGGAGTCCAGAAAAGTACAGCAAAGCTGATAAAGGATCTGGAGAACAGCTCTTATGAGATGTGACTGAGGCAACTGGGGCTGTTTGGTCTGGAGGAAAAGGAGGCTAAGGGCACACTTTCTCACTCTCTACAACTACCCAAAGAGAGGACATTGTGAGCTGGGTGTCAGTCTCTTGTCACAAGTAACCAGTGAGAGAACAGGAGGGAATGGCCTCCAGCTGCACCAGGAGAAGTTTAGGCTGGACACTAGGAAAACATTTTTCACTGAAATGGTTGCTGGGCATTAGAACAGCCTGCCCAAGGAGATGGTTCAGTCACTGTCCATGGAGGCATTTAAAACCCATGTTTGTCAGGCAATGGGAAGTGGTGGAGTCACCAAGCTTGGATGTGTTTAAAAGTTTTCTGGAAGTGATACTTGGGGATATGGCTTAAGGGTGAACTTTGTAGCATAGGGATAATGGTTGGACTTGGTGATCCTGGGGTCTTTTCCAACCGGAATGTTTCTGTGATTCAGTGTAAATGTGCTGCTTGGAGTTTAGTAGTGGACTTGGTAGAGTAGTGTTAATGGTTGGACTCAGTGCTCTCATCAGACCCCACCTGGAGTACTGTGTACAGTTCTGGAGCCCCAACACAAGAAGGACATGGAACTGTTGGACAGAGTCCAGAGGAGGCCATGAAGATGCTCAGAGGGCTGGAGCAGCTCTGCTATGAGGACAGGCTATGAGAGTTGGGACTCCTCAGCCTGGAGAAGAGAAAGCTTCGAGGAGACCTTGGAGTGGCCTTCCAGTATCTGAAGGGGGCCTACAGGAGGGCTGGGGAGAGATTATTTTCAAGGTGTTGTAATGACAGGACGAGAGGTAATGGGTTTGAGCTGGCAGAGGGGAGATTTCAACTGGATGTTAGAAGAAGTTCATTCCAGTGAGGGTGGTGAGACACTGGCACAGGTTGCCCAGGGAGGTTGTGGCTGCTCCCTCCCTGGAGGTGTTCAAGGCCAGGCTGGATGAGCACTTGAACAACCTGTTCTAGTGGGAGGTGTCCCTAACTCTGGTTGGGGGGTGGAACTGAATCATGTTTGAGGTCCCTTCCAACCTAAGCCATTCTATGATCCTATAGTTGTAGGGTAAACAGGCATTTGCTATTACCAGAGCCCTTCATGGATTTTTGACTGTCTCCACAGCCCCTAGTGATCTTAATTCCTCTCAAACCAAAATAATTCCATTTCCCTGAAGGCCCTTGGGTCCTTTTTTAGATGAAACATCTTTTTTCTGCTTTGGCTTGTCAATAGACACCTCTTATTTTAGGGCAGAGGTTTCAATGGAGGCATCAGAGATGGAAAGGACTCGCTTAGTCATTTAGGACTGACTTAGTCACAGACATGGCCTTGCAGTCCAGCCCATTATCAAGTGACCTTGGTTATTTCTGTATTTCCTCGTCGTGCTGTCTCCTGTCACTTGGAGGGAAGTTCCTCTTGGAGAAATTCTTGCTAGCTGAGGACACAGAAATGATAAACGTGAGCAACCTGTGCTGGGAAGACCTTGAATCCATCCTGGGAGTTAGACAGCAGGCACAGGGTGGCTTTCCCCCACATGCAGCTGCAGGGGGTGGAGTGCAGCTGCAGGTGGGCAGAGTTTAGCCAGCCCCAGAGGCTGACCCTCAGATTGTTATGGTATACTGACCTATCCATGCCTTACATGTAACCCTGTACCCTCTGTTTGTAACCAATCTTGGTGGAGCACACCTCTTGCAAGAAAGCATATAAGTCACTGTATCACAGAAATAAAGTGGATTATGACCATCTCACCATGTTGGTGAACAAAGAGTCATTTTTCCCAGGTGCTCCACCAGCTTATACGTCAGGTTGGATGAGGCCTTGAGTGACCTGTTCTAGTGGGAGATGTCCCTGCCTATGACAGGAGATTAGAACTAAATGATCTTTGAAGTCCCTTCCAAGCTAAACCATTCTATGTTTCTATCTTGAAAATCTTTTCCTACCTAAAGGATTCTATGTCATTTTAGGGCACTGGATGCTAATTTTTTAAGATGACCACCATGTTTTAAGATCTGACCACAATTCTCATCTATTGTTTTTGGTTATTTTTGCCTCCTTTGTCTCTTATGGCTATGTAATGACTCTTTCTAGGCAGATTTAAAATCAAGGTCGGTGCTCCTAATTTACCCAGGCAGTGAAACAATTAGACTAATTCACATGGAAAAAAAAAGAAGAGGATGCAGTCCAACTCCTGCAAGTGACCACTGCACCAGGCAGCAGGTGCAGTTGAGTTCTAATTTAGAGGGGTCATTAACAAAACAACTGCATGAACACAGTACTCACAGGCTTGGGACATCTGCCCTTATTCAAGACGAAGCAATGCACACCTTAGATGGTAGCTCATAGGTGCCAGGGACCACTCTGCCTCCAGCCAGAACCACCACTGCTGTCCTGTGTCCCAGCTCCCCTCTACCAGCCCTCAGTGAAATTCTTCTGCCAGCCCCCAGCAGAATTCTCTATGGACATTCATACTGAGATCCCTGAAGAATCAGGCTTCCCCTGATGCAGAGGACACCCCAGTGCAGACAGGGTGTATTTACTTTCCAAGAACACAGAAAACCTTCAAAGGTCTTGGGAATATCCCATGTAAAAGTTGGGTAAATAGTTGTTGGTTTGGGACTTCTTTTATCACTTACTGTAAAAGAAAATAGCACCAGTGAGAGATGCTGCATTTTTTTTTATGATGCAACAAAGAGACATCTATTGTTTTCTGAAATGTAACATTACTCTTTTATCTGACAGTGCATTCATCACACCAGCGGTGGGTCATTTTGCAGAGGATTTCACAGTGGCCCTTGAGTCCATTGCTGCTTAGGACAGACACAGGTCTGCTTTGTTGTTGCTTTTCCAGTCTTCCAATCCTTTTATGGAAGAAGGTATAAGTATAGCAGCCCTGTGGAGAAGGACCTGGGAGTGCTGGTGGACAAGCAGCTCTCCATGGCACAGCAATGTGACCTTGTGGCCAACAAAGCCAATGGCATCCTGAGGTGCATTAAGAGGAGTGTGGGCAGTAGCTCGAGGGAGGTTCTGCTCCCCCTCTACTCTGCCCTGGTGAGACCTCACCTGGAATACTGTGTTCAGTTTTAGGCTCCCCAGTTCAGGAGGGATGGACATCTACTCCAAAGAGTCCAACAGAGAGCTACGAAGATGATTAAGAGGCTGGAGCACAGCCCTGTGAGGAGAGGCTGAGGGATCTGGGGCTTTTTAGTCTGGTGAAGAAAAGACTTAGAGGGGATCTAATCAATATTTATAGATATCTGAGGGCTGACGGTCAAGAGGGAGGGGACAAACTCTTCTCAGTTGTGTCTTGTGGTAGGACAAAGGGCACTGGATGTAAACTACAGCACAGGAAATTTCACCTCAACACAAGGGTGAACTTCTTTACTATAAGGGTCCCAGAGCACTGGAACAGGCTGCCCAGAGAGGTTGTGGAGTCTCCTTCTCTGGAAACCATCAAGCATTGTCTGGATGTGTTCCTGCGTGACCTGTACTAGATTCTATGGTCCTGCACTGGCAGGGCGGTTGGACTGGATGATCTCCAGAGGTCTCTTCCAAATCCTAACATCCTGTGATCCTGTGGTAGCAAAGAGGATAAACACCACTTCTGCCCATCCTGTGAACTCAAGCCATATAGTTTTCAAAATATCAGCATTTCCACTGCTTCTTCCTTGTTACTGTTTTATCTTCATAAATTCAGAGATATATTTTCAATATCTATCGTTAACTTTATGTGTTCTAAACATGTAGTTCTTCATAGTTGAAATCATAGAATCATAGAATGGTCTGAGTTGGAAGAGACTTCCAAAGATCATCCAGTCCAACTCCTGCAGTCAGCAGGGACATCTTCAACTCAATCAGGTTGCCCAGAGCCCTGTTAAGCCTCACCTTGAATATCTCCAATGATGGGGCCACACATACTTCCCCGGACAACCTGCAAGCCATTGCTTGTATGAAAACTATTCCTCATTTGTGACTTAATTTTTAATGAATTCAGGATTCCTCCTCCAATAGTTATCAACATCAAGTCCAAACAGCAAACATAGCTCAAAGTTACTGTGTCCAAGCAAACACAAAGGCCCTCGATCATTTCTTCACTTTAGCCTGATTTGAAGGACCTGCACACAGTCCAAAACCACACAAAAATATTTCACTTATGTTCTATTACAGACTTAGTAGTCTTTCATAAAAAGCAGGACAAACTAAATTTATTTTAATCATTGACCTTATTTAAAAATGTTAATCAGGGAAACAAGCCTAGACCAGGTTTTCTAGCTGGTTATCCTAGAACTTCTAGTCTGGATAATAATCCTGGAGTAAAGGTATATGGCTCATGTTGCTGTGCTAGTTTGAAGCAAGCTAGAATGTTTTGGTGAAAAGAACTAGATAATGGGCTGTGAAAAGGCAAACATGGTTGTGTCTCTTCTCTCACAGTCTCGCTGAGAACTCTGGGAAGAAGAAGTAATCAATAGATAATATTCTCCATTTTGTTTTTCATTCTGCTTTGAGCTTCAGACCAAGCCACATCTCCTTAACCTCACTGCCACTAACCTTCCTTCTTAACCTTTTGGCTGCACCTCTCTTCTTTCTGAGAACTGGGGTAAGGTTGAGAGGGCAGGGGGAGGTGTTGGGGTGGTTTGAGAGCCCCTCCTGGGGACTCAGGTTTCTGGGAGGGGAGTTGTGCTTCTGTATTACTTTTAACTTGTATATTTCTGTATATAACTGTATATATTGTAAATAGCTGCTTGTATATTTGCTGCTGTAAAATAAATAGCTTCATTTATATTCCCGGAGGCCTTCTGAGTTAGCTGGGGCAATTCCAAAAGTGTGGGGGGGTGGGTAAGAGCCCAAACCATCACAGTTGCTTTTGGTGAGCTCAGTCCTGTGAAAGGCTCTAGACCGTTTTGGAAACAGTTTGGATATCCATTTGTGCTAGTTTGAAGCTAGCTGGAATATTTTGGTGAGAAGAACTAGATTACAGGCTGTGAAAGAGAAACAACGGTGATGTCTACTTCACCATGTATAAGAACAAGAGTATAAACATAGATAAGGTAGTTGCTCTCTGTCCAGGCTGTGGGCTGCATTTTTCTCTTTAACCTAACCTGATTAATCCACCTTCTTTCTAACCCACCTTGCCAACCCTCCATTCTTCCTTGGGCACAAGGGTAAGGTAGAGAGGGGTGGGAGAAGGTGGAAGGGTGGTTGAAAGCCCCCCCTGGGGACTTAGGTTTCTGGGAGGGGAATTGTGTTTCTGTATTACCTTTTACCTTGTGTATTTCTGTATATAAATGTATATGCTGTAAATATCTGCTTGTATATTGTGCTAAGCTGTAAATATCATAGTATCATAGTATCACAGTATCATCAGGGTTGGAAGAGACCTCACAGATCATCGAGTCCAACCCTTTACCACAGAGCCCAAGGTTAGACCATGGCACCAAGTGCCACGTCCAACCTTGCCTTAAAGTGCCCCAGGGACGGCGACTCCACCACCTCCCCAGGCAGCCCATTCCAGTGTCCAATGACTCTCTCAGTGAAGAAATTTTTCCTCACCTCCAGCCTAAACCTCCCCTGGTGCAGCCTGAGGCTGTGTCCTCTTGTTCTGGCGCTGGCCACCTGAGAGAAGAGAGCAACCTCCTCCTGGCCACAACCACCCCTCAGGTAGTTGTAGACAGCAATAAGGTCACCCCTGAGCCTCCTCTTCTCCAGGCTAAACAATCCCAGCTCCCTCAGCCTCTCCTCATAGGGCTTGTGCTCAAGGCCTCTCACCAGCCTCGTCGCCCTTCTCTGGACACGCTCAAGCATCTCAACGTCCCTCTTAAACTGGGGAGCCCAGCACTGAGCACAGTACTCAAGGTGTGGTCTAACCAGTGGAGAGTACAGGGGCAGAATGACCTCCCTGCTCCTGCTGCCCACACCATTCCTGATGCAGGCCAGGATGCCACTGGCTCTCTTGGCCACCTGGGCACACTGCTGGCTCATGTTCAGGCGGGTATCAATCAGTACCCCCAGATCCCTCTCTGTCTGGCTGCTCTCCAGCCACTCCGACCCTAGCCTGTATCTCTGCATGGGGTTGTTGTAGCCAAAGTGCAGCACCCTGCACTTGGAGCTATTGAACCCCATCCCATTGGACTCTGCCCATCTGTCCAGGTGGTCAAGGTCCCGCTGCAGAGCCCTTCTGCCCTCCAACTCAGTCACATCTGCCCCCAGCTTGGTGTCATCTGCAAACTTGCTGATGACTGACTCCATGCCCTCATCCAGATCATCTATGAAGATGTTAAAGAGGATGGGGCCCAGCACTGATCCCTGAGGGACACCACTAGTGACTGGCTGCCAGCTGGATGTGGCACCATTCACCACCACTCTCTGGGTCCAGCCCTCCAGCCAGTTCCTAATCCAGCACAAAGTGTTGCCATCCAAGCCATGGGCTGGCAGCTTAGCCAGCAGTTTGCTGTGGGGGACAGTGTCAAAGGCCTTGCTGAAGTCCAGATAGACCACATCCACAGGCCTCCCCACATCCACCAAGCGGGTCACCTGATCATAGAAGGAGATCAGGTTAGAAAGGCAGGATCTGCCCTTCCTAAACCCATGCTGGCTGGACCTGAGCCCTTTGCCATCCCTTAGGTGCACTCATCACCCCCAAGATAACTTACTCCATCTGTTTCCCTGGCACTGAGGTCAGGCTGAGCTTCATACAATTTCCAGAGCCAGCTGAGTCTAGTCTGGGTGATTTCCAAAGTGGCGGGGGGTGGGTAACACCCAAACCATCACAGCCTTTTTTTAATCTGGATTTACAACAATTTACTCCATTTTTGCCGTTGTTTTTTTTTTCATGCCATTAGGGTGAATGTTGTCTCAAGGGCTACTACATGCCATGGGGGGAACAAGCAGGAGATCAGGCCCAGTCAGCATGGGTTTATGAAGGGCATGTCCTGCCTGACAAATCTGATCTCCTTCTATGACAATATGACCTGGTCATTGGATGAGGGAAAGGCTGTGGATGTTGTCTATCTAGACTGCCAAAAAGCCTTTGACACTGTTCCCCACAGAATTCTCATGGCCAAACTGACTGCTTATGGCTTGGACGAGCACAGCTCTCCTGGATAAAGCACTGCTGGATGAAAGGACTCAAATAATGGTGGTCAGTGGAGTTAAATCCAGTTGGTGGCTGGTCACAAGTGGAGTTCCCATGGGGTCGGTGTTGGAATCAACTCTGTTTAACATCTCTATTGATGACCTTTATGGAGACAGAGAATATGTCAGCAGTAAGTTTGCAAATAACACCATGTTGGGTGTCAATGTTCATCTGCAGGAAGGTAGGGAGGCTTTAGAGAGGGACTTGGTTAGATTAGATGGACGGGCCAATGTCAATGGGATGAGGTTCAACAAGACCAAATGCCAGGTCCTGGGCCACAACAACCTCAAGCAATGCTACAGGCTTGGGGCAGTGTGGCTGGAAAGCTGCCTGGCCAAGAGGGACCTGGGGAGTGTAAATGAAAAACAACTCAATATGAGCAAGCAGTGTGCCCAGGTGGTCAAGAAAGCCAATGGCATCCTGGCTTGGATTAGAAATGCTATGCCCAGCAGGAGCAAGGAGGTCACTATCCCCTTGGAATTGGGTTTGCTGAGGCCACACCTTGAGTATTGTGTTCAGTTTTGGGCACCTCATTACAAGAGGGATGTGAAGGTGCTGGAGACAGTGCAGAGGAGGGCAGTGAAGCTGGGGAGGCACCTGGAGAATGAATCTTATGAAGAGTGACTGAGGGAGCTGGGGCTGGTTAGTGTGAAAAAGAGGAGGCTGAGGGGAGACGTCATTGCTGTCTACAGCTACATGACAGGACACTGTGGAGAGGCTGCTGCGGGTCTCTTTTCACAGGTAATTAGTGACAGAACAAAAGGGAATGGCCTCAAGCTGCAACTGGGTAGGTTTAGACTGGATGTTAGTGTCGCGGAGGGGTATTCTGCCACCTACGCCGATTGTGGTGGAGAGGAGAAATTAATTGGCACGAGATAATATTCTATAAAAATATATATTTATTAAACTTCAATATTCTGAACTCTTGCCACCCCCAACCACTGTATATTAATATTAAAAGGATCCTACACAGTTATGAAAGACATTCTAGGACTAATATCAACAGTAACTTGTTAATAACTAGCAAACATTCAAACCATAAACAGAGAGAGGAGTTTTTCCCACGGCTTAATGCTGCTTGGGGTCTATATACTATTTGCCCAGCAGGTGGGCTGAAAACTCTTTCTGCTCTATGGCAGGAGGCAATAGAAATTACAGAGGCATCAAAGCATTTATTCACAAGTTTTGATTAATTTTCAATCAATAATCACCCTCCAGGGCTATGTCACAGCCTATTACTAGTGTCCAAACTCCAAGGGAGTCTTTGCCCATGGACTTTGAGGCTGGAATCCTCCTGGCTACAGGGGAAAGTAGAATCCTCCTGGCTTGTGGGGAAAATAGTCTCTGATCTTGTGGTGTTGGTTTCTTTTGGATGATCTGTCCAGGGACTGTTGGCAGGACCTCAGGTGCAGAAGAAGGATGTCATGCTGTCTCAGCACGATGTAACGCTGGCTACATAAGCTGATCACGTGCAGACAATTCAGAGTCTGCTTCCTGATAACTCGGCAGCAATGGCACTTACCAGGCACTGATAGGCAGCAGGCATGCAAGGCGTGCACAGCTGCACACAAGTCTGAGCTCCATAGGTAAAGGCAGGCAATACAGGATCTGGTCCTGCTAACTCACCACAGTGGCGTGCAAGTGTGCACAGCTGGCTGGGAGACTGTAGGAGATTCTGTCTCTGTAATAACAGCACAGCAAGCAGCCTTAAGCAGTGCTGGTGAGCCTAAGTCCAATAAGGAGCAAGTGAGTGAGCAAGGGAGCCTGTGCAAGCAAATGAGCATGAGCGATCTGGGGAGTCCGAGCACGTTGTTTACCTGTGTACCCCTATTTATTAAATGTGGGCTGAGATTAATGGCCCCTTGGCCACCAGAATGACCAATCAGGTTTTGGCAGTCAGCCAAACAATACCATAATAGGCAAAAGCCACAGGCCTGGACTTTCCAAATATGGTAAACACAATAGGCTAGCACCCAGCAAGCATGAGCTGGGTGTGTGGGTCTTACACAACATGTTTACAAACAGGGGTCCTGGGCAGACTAGACTTTATGTCACCAGGCCTATTGTGCCCCTTTTATCCATTTAATGTGTTTACCTCTGTTTTGGGCACAAAAACATATTCAGGCAGGGCAAGGCATAAATAAGCCTATTTTCAGGCCTACAGGCCCTCCATGACAATTAGGAAACTTTTTTTTTCCCAGCAAGAGTGGTCAGACATTGGAATGAGCTGCCCAGGGAGGTGGTGGAGTCACCAACCCTGGATGTGTTTAAAAGTTGTTTGGATGTGGTGCATGAGGATATGGTTTAAGGGTGAACCTTGTAGACTAGGGATGTCGGTTGGATTTGGTGATCCTAAGGGTCTTTTCCAACCTGAATTATTCTGTGATTCTGTGAAAGGTTAATCTAACTGTAATTGGTCCATGCTTTTTTTAAAGTTGCCTTCCTTCCCATCCATTTTGGACAGGTAGCAGACATGAGTAAGCAAATAATTCTGCTTATGGAAAAGTCGCTTTTATGGCTACTTATAACTTCCAGACCCCTAATTTACAGTCAAGTATTCAAGATGTAGTAATGCAACACAATAGTTGTAACTTACAGTCAAGTATTCAAGACCCAGTAATGGAAACATACAGCTCTGATGCATGCTATTGAGATGAGCATTCCTCATTTTCCCTGTCTCTTCTGTCTCCTGTAGTGAAGACATTATTTTGGGCTGATAATGGCTGAGTACAGTGGTGTGGTACCTTCTGCATTTAAGAATTGAGTCCTACTGAATTCTTGTCCTTTCTCTAAGACAGTCTTCATTTATAAGCACAAGTACAGCATCAAAAGAAGGAAGCATCTCCCAAATTACTCCCAAAACTCAAAGCTTAACATTAAGCCTCCCTACTGGGTAATAGAAAGTGTCATTTCAGATTCCCGTATTGGGAGGAGAATTTATGAAGAGCTTCATAAGACAGCTTCATAATTAAAAACTTCTATCTATTTAAATCAGATTAAATAAGTGATAACAAAACAAACAAACAAAAAGCTCAGCTGCAGATGCAGACCTTATGCCAATTTTTCTTACACAGAACAGAAAGGAGAAAATAAGTGCTAGTTGCTATACATCATAAGCCCTGGACAGTTTAGTACATAACTTTGGAGCTGATCAAGGTGCAAGTTTGCTACAACAAGCAAGCTGCTTGCTCCTCTGTCAGCAGAGCTACTAGAAATACCTTTTTAATTTTACCACCTGTGTAAACCTTACCACAGATGTAAAGCACATTTTGTGCCAGAACATACAAGAAATCTGCTGAGGGACTTTTCAGGATGTCAGGTAGTGATAGGACTAGGGGGAATGGAGGGTAGATTCAGATTGGATGTTAGGAAGAAGTTCTTCACCATGAGGATGGTGAGACACTGGAACAAGTTGCCAAAAGGGATGGTGAAAGTCCCATCCTTGGAATTTTTTAAGGCCAAGCTGGATGGGGCTCTGGGCAACGTGATCTAGTATGAGATGTCCTTGCCTATGGCAGGGGGATTGGAACTAGATGATTCTTGAGGTTCCTTCCAACCCTGACTTTTTAGTGCTTTATTTTAATCAGACAAAAGGCTGTTCTTGGTGTGAAGCAGGGGCAAGTTCAACCAGAGAAGCCCCTATGGAACTTAGAAGCATAATTAAGAGAACTGAGAGGAAAAAGGACAATATCTACAGGACAATTTAATTCACTTTTGAAGTCCACAAAAAACCTTAGCTTGACTTGCATCCATTTATTTGCTTAATTTTGGAATATTGGGCCAGATCCAGATGAGGTCTTGGCACATCACATCATGCTGCTGGGATGTAATAAATAACCAGGATGCAAGTCCCAAGCAAGAACATTTCTCATCATATTCTATATAAGCAAAAAAGGAGAGCTGGGGGCCAAGGCTATGGGAAAAAACACATCTATCTTTTGCTTCTGAACTTCTGCTTTCATCTGCTACCTGTACTGATGGATCAAACTTTCAACTTCAGAGAGGTCTGCTGATCTACGAAAACTTGCTGTCAAGTTTGTCCTAATTTCTAGATATTCTTGAAGTTTGCTTTCAGCATTTGCTTGGATTTACTTCAAACAATGAAGAGATCACAGAATCACAGAATGTCAGAGACTGGAAGGGACCTCCAGAGATCATCCAGTCCAACCTCCCTGCCAGAGCAGGATCACCTAGACCAGATCACAAAGGAATATGTCCAAACCGGTCTTGAATATGTCCAGATAGATAGACTCCACAAGCCCCCTGAGCAGCCTGTTCCAGTCTTCTGTCACCCTCACAGGGAAAAAAATCCTCCTTATGTTTCCATAAAACTTCCTATGCCCCAACTTCCACCCACTGCCCTTGTCCTGTCATTGGATATCAACAAGTAGAGCCTGGCTCCATGCTCCTGGCACTCACCCTTTACATATTTATCAACATTAATGAGGTCAAGAGATGTTCAAAACAAAGTTGAAGTAAGAAAAGCATATACTGTGAAAAGTTCTGGCTTTCATGGCTTAAAATAAATTGAATGCTCTTGATCTGAATGAAACAAATTGGATCATTTGACACTGACAACCTGTGATGTTGCAAGTTTGGTCAGGCATTCAGGTTGTTTTAGAGAGTAATAAGGTGTCCTCTAAGAACCCTCTTCTCCAGATTTAAACAACCCTAGTTCCTTAAACCACTCCTCAAAAGATATGTTCTCCAAACTCTTCACCAGCTTTGTTACCCTTCTCTGGACATGGTCTATCACCTCAATATCATCCTTGTAGTGAGGGTCCCAGAGCTAAACCCAGTACTCAAGATGTGCCAGTGCTGAGTACAGAGGAAGAACAACTTCCCTGATGTTGTGTTGTGTTGCGTGGGGTTGTTGTGCATCAAAGTGCAGAACCTTGTTGAAGTCCATCAAGGATGATTCACATAGAATCATAGAATCAACCAGGTTGGAAGAGACCTCCAAGATCATCCAGTCCAACCTATCTCCCAGCCCTAGCCAGTCAACTAGACCATGGCAATAAGTGCCTCATTCAGGCTTTTCTTGAACACTTCCAAGGACGGTGCCTCCACCACCTCCCTGGACAGCCTATTCCAATGGGAAATCACTCTCTCTGTGAAGAACTTACTCCTAACCTTAGAACATTGGAACCTCCTAGGAAGGTGATGGAGCCACCATCCCTGGAGGAGTGTGAAAAGCAGGTAGACATGGCACTTCAGAACATGGTTTAGTGGCCATGATGGCGCTGGATGGACAGCTGGTCTTGATGATCTTAGAGGTCTTTTCCAGCGTTAATGATTGCATGATAATTTCAAATCATGCTGGGCCATTAAAGCGTGTGTGTTAGTTTGAAGCAAGCTGGAATGTTTTGGTAAAAGAACTTGATAACAGGCAGTGAAATGAAAACAATTGATGTCAACTTCTCTCACAGTCTTGCTGAGAGCTCTAGGAAGAAGAAGTAAACATTCTCCATTTTGTCTGGCACTCTTGCTTTTGCCTTAGACCAAGACACATCTTTCTAACATCACTGCTTTCTAACCCTGCTCCCTAACCTCTTGGCTGCACCTCTCTTCTTCCTGAGAACTGGGGTAAGGTTGAGAGGGCCGGGGGGAGGTGTTGGGGTGGTTTGAGAGCCCCTCCTGGGGACTCAGGTTTCTGGGAGGGGAGTTGTGCTTTTGTGTTGTTTATCCTTTGTATATTTCTGTATATAATTGTATATAACTGTATATATTGTAAATAGCTGCTTGTAAATTCTGCTAGCTGTAAATAAATTGCTTCATCTATATTCCCAGGGTCCGTCTGAGTTAGCTGGGGCAAATACAAAGTGTGGGGGGGCGGGGTAACCCCCAAACCATCACATTTTTAATTGGCGCCCAACGTGGGGCACGAACCCACGACCCTGAGATTAAGAGTCTCATGCTCTTAGGCATGTGTGCATCTACGTGCCGCACCTTCACTGGAATTTTCTCCAGCCGTGCATCAATGTCCTGCCATAGATTAGCACACCAAATAGGCTTTCCTTTCCTCTGCCAATCATTCTTCTTCCAGTCCTTCAGCCAACCCCATAGAGCATTGGCTACCATCCACGAGTTGGTGTAGAGGTAAAGGATAGGCCAATTTTCATGTTCAGCCACATCAAGAGCAAGTTGAACAGCTTTTATTTCAGCGAACTGACTGGATTCTCCTTCTCCATCTTTCGTTTCGGTAACTCTCCTGGTTGGACTCCAAACTGCTGACTTCCATATTCGCTTGTTCCCAACAAGACGACAGGAACCATCTGTGAACAAAGCATAGTTCTTTTCCTGATCAGAGAGATCACCATAGGGAGGAGCTTCCTCAGCACGAGTTATTTTCTCCTCCGGAGGTTTGGAACAGTCTGTGCCTTCCGGCCAGTTGGTGATCACCTCCACCAGACCAGGTCGGTCAAGATTACCCATTCGTGCTCGTTAGGTTATCAAAGCCATCCATTTAGACCAGGTTGTATCTGTGGCATGATGAGGTGATGAACCTTTGCCTTTGAACATCCAGTTTAGAACTGGCACTCTAGGAGCTAAAAGCAATTGTGACTCAGTTCCAATCACTTCAGAAGCTGCTTTCACTCCCTCATAGGCTGCTAGAATCTCTTTCTCTGTTGCAGTGTAATTTGTCTCTGAACCTCTGTAACAACGTCCCCAGAAACCAAGTGGACAACCACGTGTCTCGTTTGGAGCTCTCTGCCAAAGGCTCCAAGTTGGACCATTGTCACTGGCAGCCGTGTACAGAATGTTTTTAATGTCCAGACCAGATCGCACAGGTCCCAAGCCCACTGCATGGACTACTTCTCATTTGATCTGATCAAAGGCTGCTTGTTGTTCAGGTCCCCACTCGAAATTGTTTCTCTTATGAGTCACATCATGCAGAGGTTTGACAATCTGACTGAAACCAGGAATGTGCAGTCTCCAAAATCCCACCACACCAAGGAAAGAAAGTGTGTCCTTCTTACTGGTGGGAACTGCCATGGTAGAGACTTTGTTGATCACATCCTGAGGAATGTAACGGCGACCATCCTGCCACCGCACTCCCAGAAACTGAATTTCTTTGGCAGGTCCTTTGACCTTGTCTCTCTTAATGGCAAAACCTGCTTGCAACAGAATGTCAATGATTTTGTTACCTTTCTCGAAGACTTCCTCAGCAGTTTGGCCCCACACAATGATGTCGTCGATGTAGTGGATGTGCTCTGGAGCTTTACCTTTCTCCAGTGCATTGTGGATGACTGAGTGACAGATTGTTGAGCTGTGTTTCCACCCCTGAGGCAAACGGTTGAACTGGGGCGTGTAAGAGCCCAAACCATCACAGCGTGCCATAAAATGGTTAAACATGAGCAGTTGCTATGAGTAATAGAGCATTACAGACTACAGTATTGAAAAAAGAAAAAGTTTTCCAGACCAGAGAAGTGTCATGTTGTGGACAGCTGGCTATAAAACTCTAATAAGGAGCTGCATGAAGGAAAGAGCGTTGAGTAGGAAATATTCTTCCTTTGTGGAGGAGATGGTGCTAGCTAGCCACATATATTTCAATGCTGACTCTCCAGTCAGCTCCAAAACACTGTCCTCACTATGAAATAACAAGCTAACTGGGGCTCTGGGAAGCAGGTGCGTTAGAAATTACGCTTTGGAATTCTGCAACACAAACCTGCTGGCAGATCCTTAAAAAAATGTCAGCCTTTTTGCTAAAAACCAAAAAGGTGTAAAGTGTCCTTGACCATGTGCAGCACTGGGCCTAACAACAAAGCACTGTGTTTGTTAAAGATACATACAAGTCTTAAAGGAGATGCCTCTGAAGGGTTTCCACATCATGCAGCTAACCAACCTCCCTTAATTGTCCTGGGCGGCAGTAAGAGCAGCAAGGCAAGGGAGGGGATTCTCCTCCTTTACTCTGCACTCATCAGACCCCACCCGGGGTACTGCATACAGTTCTGGAGCCCCCAACACAAGAAGGACATGGAACTGTTGGAGTGAGTCCAGAGGAGGCCACCAAGATGCTCAGAGGGCTGGAGCAGCTCTGCTATGAGGACAGGCTGTGAGAGTTGGGACTCCTCATCCTGAAGAAGAGAAAGCTTCGAGGAGACCTTGGAGTGGCCTTCTAGTATCTAAAAGGGGCCTACAGGAGGGCTGGGGAGGGACTATTGACAAGGTGTTGTAATGACAGGATGAGAGGTAATGGGTTTGAACTGGCAGAGGGGAGATTTAAACTGGATGTTAGGAAGAAGTTCATTCCAGTGAGGGTGGTGAAATGCTGGCACAGGTTGCCCAGGGAGGTTGTGGCTGCTCCCTCCCTGGAGGTGTTCAAGGCCAGGCTGGATGAGCACTTGAACAACCTGTTCTAGTGGGAGGTGTCCCTAACTCTGGTTGGGGGGTGGAACTGAATCATGTTTGAGGTCCCTTCCAACCTAAGCCATTCTATGATCCTATAGTTGTAGGGTAAACAGGCATCTGCTATTACCAGAGCCCTTCATGGATTTTTGACTGTCTCCACAGCCCCTAGTGATCTTAATTCCTCTCAAACCAAAATAATTCCATTTCCCTGAAGGCCCTTGGGTCCTTTTTTAGATGAAACATCTTTTTTCTGCTTTGGCTTGTCAATAGACACCTCTTATTTTAGGGCAGAGGTTTCAATGGAGGCATCAGAGATGGAAAGGACTCGCTTAGTCATTTAGGACTGACTTAGTCACAGACATGGCCTTGCAGTCCAGCCCATTATCAAGTGACCTTGGTTATTTCTGTATTTCCTCGTCGTGCTGTCTCCTGTCACTTGGAGGGAAGTTCCTCTTGGAGAAATTCTTGCTAGCTGAGGACACAGAAATGATAAACGTGAGCAACCTGTGCTGGGAAGACCTTGAATCCATCCTGGGAGTTAGAGAGCAGGCACAGGGTGGCTTCCCCCCACATGCAGCTGCAGGGGGTGGAGTGCAGCTGCAGGTGGGCAGAGTTTAGCCAGCCCCAGAGGCTGACCCTCAGATTGTTATGGTATACTGACCTATCCATGCCTTACATGTAACCCTGTACCCTCTGTTTGTAACCAATCTTGGTGGAGCACACCTCTTGCAAGAAAGCATATAAGTCACTGTATCACAGAAATAAAGTGGATTATGACCATCTCACCATGTTGGTGAACAAAGAGTCATTTTTCCCAGGTGCTCCACCAGCTTATACGTCAGTAAGTTCCCTTAAGATTTACAACAGAGTCTCCTTTCTCATCTTTTTCCTTCTGATCAGTTGTCCCTCACTTTCTTCTGCATGGTTTCACCTTTGAAAAATATTACTCGATATATTCCACTGAACTCCTGCTTTTCCTAGAATAGAATGGTTTAGATTAGAAAGGACCTTAAAGATCATCTGGTTCCAAGCTCCCTGCCATGGTGGGGGTTTGTTAAGGAGAGATTTGAATCTGGGTTACAAGTGAATCGTAATGAGGCCGATATAAAGAGTTTATTAACTATACAAAGAAAATTTCCACAAACTTATCTGCAATTAACACACAGAGATCCTATTATGTGGTTGGCAAAACTAATTTTGCAGAAAGTATATATACAGTCAAATTAAGTGATTTAGGAAAGGCTTTAGAAAAGTGTTTACAAGCGGAGAGTCCTGCACACAAACTGCCGCTCAAAGGTTAAGCATAATCTTTCACGAACTTCAAACAAGAGAGTTACTCACTGGTTAGATGTTGGAGAATTTCTGGCTAACAGGACATGAAATGATAAACATGAGCAACCTGTGTCCTTAAGCCCATCTTGGGAGTTAAGATACCAGGCGCTGGGTAGCACCTCCCACATGCAGCTGCAGGGGGTGTAGTGCCAGCTGCATGTGGGCAGAGTTAGCCAGCCCCAGAGGCTGATCCTCAGATTGTTATGGTATACTGACCTATCCATGCCGCACATGTAACCCTGTACCCTCTCTATGTAACCAATCTCAGTGGAGCACACCTCTTGCAAGAAAGCATATAACTCACTGTACATGGAAATAAAGCAGACTATGACCATCCAACCATATTGATGATCAAAGAGTCATTTTACCCAGGTGCTCCACCGGCAGTTAGAGTCTCAATATATGTAATCCAAAAGTATATGTTGCAACCCAAAAGCATAGAGGAGGGACAATACGGCCTCAGGCAGGTGGTGGCTTTCCAGGCGGTGATGGTGCAGCAGGGTTTGCTGCCTGTTTAGCTCAGATTGAGCACGTTGTCAGAGGAAATCCACGGACACGAAGCAAGTCCTCCGTGGCTCTCAGGAAGTCATCAGAGTGGTCAGCAGCCACCTGGGCAAATCAGGATCCCGGTTTGTGGGCTGGAGCTGTCCGTCCGGGTGCTGCGTAGAGTAGGAAGTCGGCAGGGTGGGCCGGCAGGTCCCCGCGTTGTGACTCATTGCTAGGTCGTTGCTAGACTTGGCCAGAGTCAAACGGACTCGGGCTCAGCTGAGCTCAGGCAGGCAGCTGTATCCCAGCCTGGGGCAAACTGTGTCAGTCCCTTGGGTGAGTGTGGGCGACAGGCAGGGTCAGGGCTTCCTTTCATGCTATGCACGGTGCAGTGTCATGGAATGCAAAGGCATGCGAGGCAAATGGGTAGCAAACAAGACAAAGGCAGCAGCAGCAAGCAAACAAGTTTGCTAGGTTTTTAAGCGTTTTGATGAGTGTCTTTGACCAACAGCAACAGATAAAACCAACCCTAGAACTGATCCTAAGTTATTTCACCAAAAAAGGGAGATGCACATGCCTAGCATTCGTGACATGTTTACCAAGGACAAAGCAGGCTGCAAAACAAGGTCAAATGTGGTGTCTGTGATAGACTGAGAGGTGCTGAGGCTTTTGTCTGCTTTGCTGTGCTTCTTCCACCCGGGAAGAAGGAGGTGGGGTGGAGGCAACATGGGTATTCAGGCAGGTGCTTAGGGTATGTCATGGCTACGTATTCTAGGTATCATTTGGACTTTCCACACAGGGTTCCACTAGCCCAGGTTGCTTAAGAACTCATCTAACCTGGCCTTGAACATGTCCAGGGAGCAGGCATTGACAATGTCCCTGGCAACCTGTTTCAGTGTCTCATCATCCTCACTGGAAAGAATTTCTTCCTAATATTGCAGAGTCTTTTTTTCTACCTAGAAATAATTCACTTTGTGGCAGAGCTGGTGAACAGAAAGGTTCACTCCCTCTCCTTACCGCAAAGAGAGATTTTTGAAAGGTTGTAGGCAGGTGAGGATCAGTCTTTTCTTCCAAGGAACAAGAGGAAATGGCCTCAAGCTGCATCAGGGAAAGTCCAGATTGGACACCAAGAACTTCTTCCCCAGAACGGCTGTAAAGCCCTGGAACAGACTGCCCAGGAAAATGGTTGAGTTATCATCCCTCGGAGGGATCAAAAAGCCTCAGAGATGTGCCACTGGGGACGTGGTCCAGTGGTGACCTGGAAGGGCTTGGTCAGCAGTTGGATTCAATGATCTCAGGAGTCTTTTCCAACTTTAATGATTCTGTGATTTACTGAATGTCTGCCTTGTTTAAGTGCTGACACAGGCATGCGTATTGCAAGATGGGGTTTTGCAAAACTGGCGTGAAACAGATCCACCCTCGTGATTAGTAAGAACAAAAAGATACTGATTTTAGAGCTGTAAGAAAGTTCAAGGAGAGGTGAAATACAACAGAATACACAAGTAGAAAAAAATCCCCAAACCACCAAAACTAAAAGATACAGAATGAATCATAGCTGTTAGATCTGTTTTGGGCTTGCTTGGAGACAGCAAGGGAGCCTCTTGTGAGATTTCCTGATAGATGTGTTACCAGTGTAACACTTTCCCTCTGTGGCCACATCACTGCTCTGCCTTAAGATTCTATCATAGAATCACAGAGTCATAAAATCAGTTAGGGTTGGAAGGGACCACAAGGATCATCTATTTCCAAGCTCCCTGTCATGGGCAGAGACACCTCACACTAGATCAGGCTGTCTAGAGCCTCATTCAGCTTGGCCTTAAACACCTGCAGGGATGGGGCTTCAAACACCTCCCTGGGCAACCCATTCCCTGGCCTTACCACCCTCATGGTGAATTATGCAGTGAGGACACAGACATCTTGCAGGGAGTAAGGAAAATTGAGGCCTTCAATAGTCAGATGAGACACTTTTCTTGATATAAGCCAGTAAATTCAGATGGAATCATTCTCAGTTCTCCATGATTTTTCCCTTTACTTCTCTATAAGGAGGCTTGGGGAAGTGTGACTGGAAAGCTGCCTGGTAGAAAGGGACCTGGGAATTGTAACAGACAAACAAACAAATATGAGCAAGCAGTGTGCCTAGGTGGCAAGGAAAGCCAATGGCATCCTGGCTGGGATTAGAAATGTTATTTCTAGCAAGAGAAGAGAAGTGATTGTCCCCTTGTACTCAGCTCTGGTCAGGCCACACCTTGAGTATCGTGCTCAGTTTTGGGCATCTCATTACAAGAAGGATGTGGAGGTGCTGGAGCCAATGCAGAGGAGGGCAAAGAAGCTGGGGAAGGGTCTGGAGAATTAATCGTACGGAGAGCAACCGAGGGAGCTGGGGCTGGTTAGTGTGAAAAAGAGGAGGCTGTCTACAGCTTCCTGAAATGACCTTGTGGAGAGGCTGCTGCTGGTCTCCTCTCACAGGTAATTAGTGATAGAACAAGAGGGAATGGCCTCAAGCTGCCACTGGGTAGGTTTAGACCAAATACTAGGAAAAGAAATTTCCAGCAAGTGTGGTCAGGTATTGGAATGGGCTGTCCAGGGAGGTGGTAAATCCAACCCTGGATGTGCTTGTAAATTGTTCGGATGTGGTGCTTGAGGATATGGTTTAAGAGTGAACTTTGTAGAGTAGGGATATCAGTTGGACTTGGTGATCCTGAGTTTCTTTTCCAACTGGAATGCTTCTGTGATTCTGTGAATGCAAAATCCCCTTAAGTCCTCAAATTAGGGCATTGAAGTTCTACAAGCATACAATGGTCTGGAATTAGCAATGTGGAAAGAGACTCATTAACAGACAGTTTTCCAGTTATTGCTGACTAGTGCTTGCTTTCCAAAATGTGGGCTATAGCTTGACCTGAGCTTGACTTTGAATCATTGGGATAGCAGTGATATGCTAGTGCTAAAAGAGCAGTATAATGTACCAGTGAGAAGCAATACAAGATCCACACTGTTTAAAGATTTAGGATGGTTCAAAGGTAACTGCTTACTGTGAATGGCTGGGAAGACTTCACAGAATCACAGAATATCAGGGGCTGGAAGGGACCTCAAAAGCTCATCCAGTCCAACCCCCCTACCACAACAGGATCACCCAGACCAGATCACACAGGAATGCATCCAGGTGGGTTTTGAATATCTCCAGAGAGGGAGACTCCACAACACCCCTGGGCAGCCTGTTCCAGTGTCCTGTCACCCTCGCAGGGAAGAAATTCCTCCTCATGTTTCCATGAAACTTCCTATACCTCAGCTTCCACTCATTGCCCGTTTTCCTGTCATTTGGCATCACCCAGCAGAGCCTGGCTCCATCCTCCTGGCACTCACTGTTACATATTTACAAACATTGATGAGGTCACCTCTCAGTCTCCTCCTCTCCAAGCAGCACAGCCCCAGCCCCCTCAGGCTCTCCTTGTGGCAGAGATATTCCATTCCCTTCATCATCTTTGTGGCTCTGCATTGGACTCTCTCAAGCAGTTCTATGTCCCTCTCGAATTGGAAGGCCCAGAACCAGACACAGTACTCCAGATGCAGCCTCACCATGGCAGAGTAGAGGGGCAAGACAACCTCTCTTGACCTACTAACCACAGACCTTCTAATACACCCCAGAATGGCACTGGCTCTCCTGGCCACAAGAGCATATTGCTGGGTCATGGTCAGCCTCCCACATTGGCCCCCCAAAAGGCTACTAAATCCTTTTCCCCTTCACTACCTTCCAACAGGTCAATCTCCAGCCTATACTGATCCATGGGGATGCTCTTTCCAATGTACTAGACTCTACACTTGGCCTTGTTGAATTTCATTCAATTTCTCCTGACGCAACCCTCCAGCCTGTCCAAGTCTTGCTGAAGGGCACCACAGCCTTCTGGTGTGGCAGCCACTCCACCCTGTTTGGTATCATCAGCCATTCTGTCTCTTTTACCTCTTGGTTGCATGTTTTTGGCAATGATTGAAGTCTTTAGTGACAGACCTGAGAAGGAAAATTCAAAATTAATCAGTTTTTCAGAACTGTGAAGTGTAACCTACTGGTCCAGTTGAGCAAACTGTTTGCCTTTTGTCTATTGTTTTAGGAAAAGGCTACAGCTTTTTAAAGTGCAATTTGATTGTGTTATGGGAGGCTTTCATGGTTTCTAAAATGCACTGCAGATGCTGAATAACATCTTAGTTAATTAGCTAACTTTCTCTTCAATTCTCTGCTCTGTAATTACTAACTTGTAACACATTTCTCAGTACAAATCTCCTTAATCCTCCAGCCAAAACTAAAAAACAATATCCAGATTAAAGACAGCAGTTTCTATCTTCCACTTTGTAAGTGACTCTACATAGGATATACTTTGGATTTAAGTGAGGGTAAGATAAACATTTTCAGTTTGTGTTTAGCAATTAATCCTCTTCCATTATTTTTTCCAGTGTGGTATGAGTTCAATTTGTTCTCCCTTCCGCCTGTATGCTTTAAAAATCCTTGCTATATTTTCCTTCCAAGTGAGATAATTGCTTCAGGATGTCTTTACTTCTCTCTTGTCATCTTTGCTGGAAACAGTGAAAATGTACTTAAGCAGCTCTTTGGCAGCCATATGTATCATACTGACCCAATTTATAGCATCTGCCTTGTGACAGCCTGTACCATCATTTGCCAAATGTTCTGTAACTGCAAAATAATAAGAAAATAATAGTGAAGGGTTCCTACCCTGTCATGCTCTCTGTGCTGTATCTCACATGTCCCACAGAGCCTACATAATGAAATGTTTTGTTTGATAGGTTGTCGAGTCAGCATGGAGAAACAGAGTCAAACCCATACTGGAAGTGTTCATTGAGCAATGCTCATGGTTTCCTGGGCCAAAGTTCCTGCATCAGCTGTTAAACATACAGGGCTGTATCTGTTATTAAAGAAAGCTGATGAAGAGTAGTGATTAACTATCAAAGCTAGCAGAACAGAATCTTCTTCCACAGACAAAAGAGGAGTGCAAAACCAAGGTATCAAATGATAGCTGAATTCTCTGAACTGGCTGTTCTTTCAATCTGAGATGCATGTATGAATCTTTCCTCTGAGTTTTAGCACACTGCAATTAACATTGGGGTTTGGAGTTTTCTTTTTGATGTATAAATCTGTATTTGTGAACAGCAAGGGTCCAGTTCAATTTGGCATACTCAGATTACTAAACACATGGCACTTACATTGCCTTCTTCTGAAGCCTTCTTGTGCATTTTGGAACATTAAAATAATAAATGGGTGAAGTATTCACTGAACTGTAAAATTAGCCTTTTCTTTTGAGCTCCAACTCTGGAATGTCAGATGAGTTAGTACATTTCTTTCTGACAGCTGTAGATAGAATACTTCCCTTCCTTCCTTCTCTGCTCCTCTTATACCTTTCCCAGAGAGAGGCTGAGAAGATTTTATTCCAGGAACTGCTGAAGAGAATTGAAGAGCTGCGTGCTATTTGTTTTAGAACTCTGACTTCTTCATCTTCTCAGCTATTCAACTTGGTTTGTGACTTTTTTTTCCCCTAGTACAGCTTCCTCCTCGATGAGTTTCTGTGTTGTCTTCCCAGTGCAAAATGTGTTAGCCAGATTCTCAAGATTTTCTTCGTTTCCCTAGACATTCTGCACTGTGGTTATTTTTGCTGGGGCATGTTAAAAATAATGTCCTATATGGCCTCAAACAGGAATGATCTGGTTGAAGCCTCAAAGAAATCCTTTGGAGGATATCACTTGTCCTTATTTTGAGTGATATTCTCATTTCATAATTTATGAGAAGCAGCTATCTGGAAGAAACAGGGAGATGTAAAAACTGTGACAGATAGTGCAAAATGTCTTTTCATATGGGCAAGCTATGGGACAGACAATCTTAATGATACCTTGGCTTTCTTATTCAATATACGTTTATTTTTCATGGAGAGGTGAATTGCAAGAAGCAAAGCAAAGCTTGACAGAAGGCCCTTGAATGAGCCTGCTAGTAGGAAAACTCTTCCATTCCAGCAGCAATCTCTTGCACATGTCTCACAAAGAGACAAATCATTGAAGAAGATGCACAAAATAACACTGAGGCTGAAGCAAATCCAAGGCTGCCCCTCTCACCATGTTGTGGAACATTGTTTAGTCAACCTTGCTACGGCAGATGTTGCATTCCTTCTTGTAGTGGTGTCATTATGAAATAAGAGATGTTAAAACAGCTTTACTCTTTCTGGTCTAGGAAGGTATTCAACTGCTGTCTCCTACATCCTGCGTCTGATTCCTTTGGCACTACACTAAAGGCACACAGCTCACTCACCACTGCTGAGCAAGCCTCAGGCATAGTGCTGGATTTCCCAGATGGCTTGTGTCTGCCTGCCATCAGCATGTGTCCCAAATAAAGCCTCTTCTCTTTCCAAAGGAGCCTACATACATGATAATTTATATCCAATCATGGGTGCTAGGCCTACAGTTTCCAAACAGATATTGGATTTCTCAGCAGTCTATTCAACAGAAAATGTTTTGCATTCCAAACTGTATCAAAGTTTCATAGCATATGTTTGGCAACTTAAACACTCAAATAAGACATAAAATGCCAGTATTAATGATTTTTTAATCTTGAGTTAGCTGAGTCATAACAGGTGTGGGGAGATCAGCTCAGTGAGGCCATTAAATCAAAGTTAAATCATCAGGTCTCTCTGAATAAAAACTGTAACATTTGAAATTGTGGACCTAGGCCTAAATAAATATACTTTTCTTCTTCTGCATGAGCTGGATCTGCAGCTGACTAGCTTGCCACAGAAGCCAAGATAGGGTTGGAGAAGTTGGCAGCCTGTAGGTCTCCCACCCACACTACCACTCATCTCTGCCCTAAAATTGTCCTCTCAGAATAGTCTGACACCTCACACAGTATGGAATTATGAAGTGAAGAAGAAGATAAATATATCCCATTTTATTATTAGAGCATTTTTCCCCTGTTTGTCAGACTCTGTTTCTATGCACAGCTGTGTCCTAGTACTGAGCAGATCGACTGCTTTTACAGGTGTTATTTTGTGTCTCCTCAGACTTTGGAAGAACATAATTAAATCAATGAAGAACAGGTGAAAGGAGGTAAGTAATAGGAGTTTCCCTCAAACAGACTCTTGGCCATGTCCATTCAAGGATGCATTAAGTGGTAACTACTGAGGAAATTAAATTGCCATTGCTTTACAAGCAGAATAGGGAAACTGATTTCTTCAGTGCTAAGAGACTGAAGTATTTTAAAACCAGTTTCATTTCAATAGGGAATTAAACACTTGAAGTTATAACAGATGACTGGAACCACACTTTAAAGTCATGGTTTTAAAGTCATTGGTTACTAAATGGAACATTATATAGCTGCTTGGTAGGAATGTATAAAACACACAGAATGTGTAATTTGCATCCTCCAAACCAAAACCAGTTTAAAGTCTACCTTCAAATAAGTAGAATTATACTGGTTTAGGGCCTAATTTGAACAACTTCCTACTTAGTGAACCATGGAAATGCTCCACAATGAGACTAACATAATATAATACAGCACCCCTGAAAATGAACAGAACTCATACACCAACATTTGAGTCATGTCCTGCTATAGTTTTCTTTTGGAGGTAAGGATTGGCCACAGCTACTGGTGCCATTGCCTTTAAAGCTGAAGACTCACTACTCTCACACTACAATTACTTCAGCTCTGTGCTTCTGAGCCTTGAGAGTTTGTAAGAAACCCTTTCATTCTATGGGGCACTGCAGTTGTGTTTAGAGCTGGTATCAGCCAGCAAGCCTTTAGACACTAAAAACAAAAAGCACATTTTTGGATGTATTTCTGTGAATACCTCACTGAGCTGGGAAAGTTTGTTTACAGAGTTGCTCAGCAGCTTCACTTTCCATTGACTTCAGTTGCTGGCTCCTCGGGTCCTTTGTTTTCAAAGGGAGAAGTGATGGAAAAGAGAGTAATGACACTCTTTAAAGTGCTGTACTGCCAGGTTTTTGTAATTATTAGATCCACTCAGAACAGGTGTTTCAGTTAATCTATAAACATTTCACTTACATTGACTACTATGTTTATTTAATGAAAGCAAAGAGAATTATAATAATTCTATGATTTTCAGTGTGGCTGAGCCATTTATGTGTCCAGCACTCAGTGAAATTTATTGGGCTTGTACTTTCTAACTCCTCTACCTGAACACACCAGCTTTGTGAGCAGCTATGGAAAAAACTGAAGTCATTGCTATCAGCCATGCCATCCTCTCATCACACAATTAAAATTTAAAGAGACAGGGCAATGCCACAAAACTACTCAGAAAAGAAGGGAGATTTGTGTACAGGCAGCTTGCCCAGTTGGGGGTAAGGTAAGGAAAAAAGTAGTCAAGTCTTAAAGAAAGGTGAGAGTATTTTAGCATCATTTAAACTATTTTGCACCAGAGTGCATAGATTTATGGAATGGTTTGGATTGGAAGGGACCTTAAACCTCATCTAGTTCAAACACTCCCCTGCAATAGGCAGGGACACCTTCCACTAGACCAGGTTGATCAAGGCCCCATTGAACCTGGCCTTGACCACCCTCAGGGAGGGAGACAACCTCCTTGGGCAACCCATTCCAATGTCTCATCACCCTTGCTGTAAAGAATGTCTTCCTAATCTCGCACAGTATCACACAGTATCATCAGGGTTGGAAGAGACCTCACAGATCATCAAGTCCAACCCCAGTCTAAATCTACTCACTTCAAGCTTCTATCCATTCTCTCATCCTATCACTACAAGCTCTTGTAAAAAGTACTTCCTCAGCTGTCTTCTACGCCTCCTTCAGGTACTGGAAGGCCATTAGAAGGTCTCCCCAAAGCCTTCTTTTCTCCAGATTGCATAGATGCAACTCCTGTAGCCTGTCCCCATAAAGGAGAATTCTAAAGAGTTTGATTTTGAGGAAATATTATCTTAAATGAGCTATTTTGATATGATCATCTATGTGGACTTCTTTGACATTACAATTAGATAGCATCACAGTATTGCTTTGGTTGGAAAAGACTTTTAAGATCTGTGATGGTTTGGGAGTTACTCACCCCTCCACACACTGAAATCACCCGGACTAGCCTCAGCCAGCTGGAAGTAAAGGAATGAAGCTATATTTACAACTTAGTGCAATTTACAAGCAGTTATATACCCAATATACAAAAATATATACAGTTATATACAAGTTAAAAGTAATACAGAAACACAATACCCCTCCCAGAAATCAGAGTCCCCAGGACAGGTTCCCAACCACCCTTCCAGCCTCTTTGCCTCCCCTCAGAAATAACCAGAGCAATCCCTGTGTATCTCAGGTGATAAATCTGAGAGAGATCTGAAGTGAGATGTCAAAAAGACAACAAGAAGGCTAGGGTAAATAAAGGGTTAGGTCAGATTAGAGTCAAGGCAGATGCAACTACACAGACACCAGAGAGAAGGAGAACAAGTGAGAATTAACTGAGCAGTGTGTGAGGAGTGTCTTGTGTGTATTCTAACTAGTTGTGATTTTCATCAGCAGAATGAGTGGTACAGGTTACTGTTGGGTTTTTTTGTCTTTCTTTCTTCTCACAGCTAAGGATTTAATTTCTCTCAATCAAATATTCCAATTAGCCTCAAACCAGAACATGATCATGGAGTCCAAATATTATCTAACTCTACCAAGATTGGTGTTAACAACTGTCCCTCAGCACCAGATCTGTGTGACTTTTAAACACTTCCAGGGATTTGGATTCAACCACCTTCCTGGGGAGCCTATCATAGTGTTTGAGAACCCCTTCAAGTTTCTACTAACACCCAGTCTAAACCTCCCCTGGGGCAACATGAGGCCATTTCTTCCCATTCTACTACTTTTTACTAGGGAGAAGAGATCAACACTCACCTCACTACAACCTC
The DNA here is from genome assembly GCF_015220805.1 of Pogoniulus pusillus. Classification (NCBI taxonomy): domain Eukaryota; kingdom Metazoa; phylum Chordata; class Aves; order Piciformes; family Lybiidae; genus Pogoniulus; species Pogoniulus pusillus. The sequence goes on from NC_087265.1 coordinate 21,106,707, forward strand.
CTTTCATGTAATTGTCAAGAGGTGCTTGAATGTGCCCAGAGAAGGGCACCAAGGCTGGTGAGGGGGCTGCAGCACAGCCCTATGAGAAGATGCTGAGGGAGCTGGGGGTGTTCAGCCTGGAGAAGAAGAGGTTCAGGGCAGACCTTATTGCTCTCTACAGCTACCTGAAAGGAGGTTGTAGTCAGGTTGGATTGGTCTTCTCCCAGGCACCCAGCGACAGAACAAGAGGACAGTCTCAAGCTGCACCAAGGAAGGTTTAGGATGGATGTTAGGAAGCTCTTCACAGCAAAAGTGATTGGCACTGGAATGGGCCTGAAGATGTTTAAAAGGAGGCTGGAAGAGGTACTTAGTGCCATGGTTTAGTAAATTAGAAGGGTTAGATGATAGATTGGATTTGATGATTTCAGAGGTCTTTTCCAGCCTGATTAATTCTGTGATTCTCTGATTCCGTGAATGTGTGAGAATGCATGAGTGAGAAAAAGGCCCCCAGGTATGTTGCACTGAATACTTTGTGTGTTCTTTTAAATGGGCTGTCATAGAGAATCTGCTGCTGCTATCAAAGTACAGCATGACACAGTACTTGACTGGCATGTGTGAAAATTAAATAAAAGGGATAAAGTAAGGTCATGCTGAGATGCTTGGCAGTGTTTATGAATCCCAAGCTGTACAGCCCAGATCTCCCAGACCTTAAATAGCAGAAATTCTGACCTTGTGCTTCACAGAAGCAATAAATCTGACCATGAAGCAACTTGGAGATTTATTTACCTACAAAAAAGAGTTCTACATCCCAGACTCATGCTGAATCATATTGCATCTATGTGATCTCCAGAATGATTCCTCATTTAGTACTTTAAACCAATTTATAGATTAAGGTTTTCCCAGGGTGTATGAAGCAAAAGCAGGCAATAGTCTAACCCTGACACACAAGAATTATAGAATCATATACAAACATCTGTCAGGCTAAGCTGGATGAACTGTTGGTCTCTGAAGTCCCTTGAGTCTGCTTGATCCAGAACAGGAATCATAGAGTGGTTTTGGTTGGAAGGGACCTCAAAGATCATCCAGTTCCAAACCCCTGCCATAGGCAGGGACACCTCCCGCTAGAACAGGTCACTCAAGGACTCATCCAACCTGATTTGGAGTATTAAATGCCAACTGTTTATGTGCATAAACGTTTCAAGGAAAGAATATATAAAGATAAATAAATAGTCATTTGTTTACAAAATATTAATGAATTTGCTTTCAGTGGTTTTTGGCCAACCCAACTTTGGGTATAAAATTTCAGTTTCCTGAGGGTGAAATCATAATAATGCTGAGTACCTGCAGCCTTCATCTAAACTTGACCATCCTTAAGGGAGTCAGCTGGAGAATTATGTGAGATTTTTCCATGGTAGAGGACAATTACTATGATTGAGAGTTTTGTCCTTTTGGGATAGGAACAAAGTTTGTACTTAGAGAGGGTTGGAAACCTATCATAGATGAAAGGAACTCAATAGTTATGGGGTACCATACCAGTTGCTTCCTGATTTAACAGCCTCTATTCAGTCACTCAAGTTTTACATCTGACTGCTGTTTCAGTAAAACAAACAAGTTACATTCTCTGCAGAGAGGGGAATTTCAGGCACCTTTTTTTGAAAATTCTGTTTAAAAACGTGGTTTGAGCTCCAACCACCACACAGACTAGATGAAGTCCTGTAGCTGAGAAGCAGCCAGGGCCATTAAGATAACATACCAGGAAGTTAACGTGCTGGTCATCGCAGCATGCCTTTAAAGGAAGCACAATCTGCTGGTTGCAACAACTGGAAAAGTAATTTTTGGTTTTTTTAGTTAATCTCCCAACTTCCATTTAGAGAATGGTAGGAAACATTTTGAATGCTAAGGCAGATTTCAAGGCAGACTGTAAACTTCATCTGCTTTCACTAGTGGATTTGAAAGACTTGTTCCTACCCTCAGTGAGTGTGCTAGTTTGAAGCAGGGTAGAATGTTTTGGTGAAAAGAACTAGATCATAGGCTGTGAAAGGAAAACAATGGTGATGTCTACTCCCCTCAGAGTCTTGCTGAAGAAAAGTAAATATTAGATAACACTCTCGCCAGTTTGTGGCACTCTTCTTTGGGCTTCTGGCTGAGCTGCAGCTCCCTAACCTCATCTGCCACTCACCTTTGCTTCTTAACCTCTTGGCTGAACCTCCATTCTTCCTTGGGACTGGGGTAAGGTTGAGAGGGGCAGGGGGAAGGTGCAGGGGTGGTTGAGAGTCCATACTGGGGACTCAGGTTTCTGGGAGGGGAGTTGTGTTCCTGTATTACCTTTTAGCTTGTATATTTCTGTATATAACTGTATATACTGTAAATAGCTGCTTGTATATTGTGCTAGCTGTAAATAAATAGCTTCATTTATATTCCCAGAGCCTGAGTTTAGTTGGGTATTTCTAAAGTGTGGGGGGGTGGAGGAACACCCAAACCGTCATAGTGAGTTTCAGTGTAGCCTACCATCAATACTTCAGTTAACACACTGCAAGAAAGAGCTGACATTACAGGAATCATCTTTCTTACCTCTCCCTCCCAACAGGTTTTGTCCTGATCAGAATGGAGCAGTATCTGGGTGACTCTACTTCAAGATGCCTACATGCCTCAGGTTCTCTGTAACAAAGACAACTTGGGCATATTATGATTTTTTTTCTTTCCAAAAGAAATTTAGGCTGCAGGAAAAGTACAAATTGTTGAGAAGTCACTGTGTAGATCTGACAATTCCTGTGCTTTGGGTATTGTTCTGATGATTTTTAGGATGATTTTTAGGCTGCAGAGGATCACCTTGGGCATGTTCTTGTGGGAACACATAGTCTGTTTATTGGTGCAAATTTAACTCCTGAAACAGGATAACTCTGTTTATTGTGAGAAAGGATTATGGTGAGAACTCTTCTGCCGCTGCTCTTTACATTAAGCTGTTTCTTTCAATTCCAGGAATAGGAAAAGGGTATATATCCAAAATCCTTCCTCAAAATCGCTTCCCGAGCCCATAATTCTTCTCATATATGTGCAAGAGAGTGCTCCATCACCCCTGATCATTGTAACTCTAACATATCCACAGAGATGGATCCACAGTACCCACGCAGAAAATCTAATTAAAAGAAGAGAAACTTTTGTTCTGGGTTAACACCACACACAGTGCAACCCTGCCTCTAACGCTCCGTGGTAATAGATAGCATCTGCTCTTGTAAGACAATTTAATACCCAGAATTTCACAACCAAACCTGGGAAGGCTGGCTACCTTTGAATAAAAGCTGAAATCATTGCTTTGGGAAGGGAAAATCACCTACTCAAACCAGCAGTGTTTTCAGGCACTTCTAGGATCACTAAAAAAAAAAAGTAAGTTCTCTATATTTATAAAACAGCACCTGCTGCTGGCCCAGGCTGGTGCAAACACACTTGGTCCTCTCAGTGCCACTGCTGAACCTCCATACACACTAGAACATCATTAGCCCATTACCTAACCTCAGCCCTCAACACCCCTATTACTTAAGACTCTAGATAAGAGACCGGTGTGAAGCACAGAAACTCCTTTCTGCATGAAATTGCAAGCCAGAGTCCTTAGACTCAGTGGCTCCACATCTTTTGGCCTCTTTCCCATGATTGTTTCTACCCACAGCAGAAGGGGAGAAAGCAGAAAAGCATGGCTAGGTAAAGCCAGGACTATTTAGGCCTACCATGACAGATCTCCAGAGCTAGCTGCCTGATATGCAACATTTATTCATAAACTTTTCTAGGTTACATACCAGCACTATCTCTGGCCCTGAACGTAGATCTCTGGTCAGCCAAAGATGACCAAAATCAAAATATAGGAGCTCTGACTAAGCCTGCATTAGGAACATTTCTTTCACCCATGCCTAACCCCCATAGCACCAGACTGCACTGACACTGTGTGCCAACCCCACAGCCATTTAAAGCTCATTAGCTTCAATACAATGTTGCTAATCCAAAACTTAGTTCTGAATTCTCTTGTCAACTGATATTCTGACTTGTAGTTGTTATCCTCTATTTATCCATAAACCAGTTTTTCTAACCTGTCATGAGACCTAGCTTCAGCACTGGCTCAAATCCACCTCCAGTGGCTCCCTCAGGCTTTGCAATACTAGTCAGGATGTTGCTTCCCTTGGTCTTTATGTGCCACATCAAACACAAGCTGGAGAGATTGGATCAAGACAAGAGTCCTTGTCTGATTTATCTACATGGAAACCTTTTCCCTTTCTCTTACAACACTACAGTGCTCAACATGTTTGAATCCTAATTTAAACCCAGCAATAAGTTGATTTTCCTCTAATCTGAGATTCCTGGCAACTAAAGCAACCTAATTAGGGTGTTTCTGTTGGCACCATTTCTTTTTCTGAGGATGAAGTACATTTCCATCGTATGTAGCTCAAGCTTCTTAGACACTGCCAGCTAAAACACAAATTTGAACCTGACTGAGCATCCTCCCTGGGAAATGGAACTATTTTAAAGTCCAACATTTTGACACTGTTAAAACTAGGCAAGCAGCTTCATATGGAGCTGCTTCTTGGCTCTTGTCTGAATTAAGCTTAACCCTAACACTGATCTCAGCCTAAACTTTGATCACAGGCTATCAACTGCTACCACAACAGACAGAATGAATTCTCCTTGGTGCACTCAATGCAGGAAGGACATGAACTTGTTGGAGCAGATCCAGAAAAAGGCCATGAATATGATCAAGGGGGTCAGCACCTCCCCTGTGGGGACAGGTTGAAGGAGCTGGGGTTGTTCAGCCTCCAGTACCTGAAGGGCACCTACAAGAAGGCTGCAGAGGGACTGTTTACAAAGGCCTGCAGTGATGGGACAAGGAACAATGGTTTGAAATTAGAGAAGAGCAGATTTACATTGGATATTAATAACAGGTTCTTTACCACAGAGGTGGTGGAACACCGGAACAGGTTGCCCAGGAAAGTAGTTGAGGCACCATCCATGGAAATATTCAAGGTCAGCCTCAACAGAGCTCTCAGCAACCAGGTATAATGGAGAACAGCCCTGCTCACACAGGGGGTTGGACTAGATGGCATTTGGAGAGCCCCAACCATTCTATGATTCCAAAATTCTATAAATGAGATCTATAAATCATCATGGAACAAAAAAAAAGTAGCTTTGAGGCCCTTGTCCATTCAAGCACCAACCCTGATGTGGTCACCAGCCTAAACCTGAAGCTTCTCTTGACATATTCTCTACAGGGCATAATCTAGAACCAGCCCTACAATTGTTTATCTCTAAACCTACACAATAGCCTTAGTTATTGTTATTCTGACATTTGAAACCCAACCCTCATCAAAATCTCACCCACATTGACTGAAAAGTGTGTGTTAAGCATCTTTACTCTTGGCATCTCATTTTGAGGTGGCTGAGTAAATTAAATCAAAAGAATCATTTGGAAGAATTTGCCTTTCAGACTTGAGACAACCAAAGCAGAGGCAGCAAAAGAAAATGTGCATTTATCTTCTTAGATCCCCTTACTCCAGCAAGTTTTCACTACTGACTGAAAGACATGATTGGTCCAGCTGGCACAGAGCTCAGCCTGGGCATCTCAGCCTGCTGAGGCTTCACTGACAGTCAGCTGACAACAGACTCATTTCTTCTGCTGGCTAAGCCAGCACTGGGAAAGGGTCAGATCTGCCCTTGGGCCTCAGAAGCAGTGCAGCCCCACAAAGAACTAACTAGACCAGTTGGTCATGGTCAAACGGGTAATGACTACTTGGCAGTTTTGCTTGCCATGCTGACTTGCTGAATTCAAGTGATTTCTCACTGGGGTTTTTGCTCTCCTGTCCATTTGGCTGGTACCTAACAGACTGGCTGAGAGACATGTAGCTGTATTTAGATGTTAGATAATGGCTGGACTCTATGATCTGAAAGGTCTTTTCCAACTGAAACTATTCTGTGGGTTTTGTTGGATTGCTTTTTTGTTGTTGCTGTTTGATTTTTCATTGATCCTAATTTGAGTTAAAACAGAGCTAATTCTATTCAGTGATTTGACTTCTCAGCTCAATTTCTCAATAACTACACTTTGCAGTTCAGGGCATGTTTTTCACAGGCAGTTCTAGCAGTGAGAATGTTCACAGGGAGAGTTACTGCCAACACCAAGGTCACTGATAGATTTTGTGGCCCATGTTAGGATGCACCTGCAGGGAGGAGAGGTGGCCCTAAACTGACCAACAAGGGAGCCCCTATACCTCACATTTAGTATGAAGCTGAGGGACCAGGAGGGTCAAGCCTCCCTTTTGGTGGCTGGTATTCAAGGAGAACTGTCTATTCTGCCTTTGATCCTGATCCATGAGTTCCTGAATCCATTTCCCACCTGCCACTGAGTCCAGGATAGGACTTTTGCCATAGTGGTGACAGAATAGTTGCTATCAGAGGGGTTGGGCTCTCCATTGAGTTTGTATGTATGTATCTACTATTTTTAGTAATTATTATTATCATTAAACTATTTCTGGTTTTCCAGTCAGTAAATCTTTCTCCCTTTTTCCTTTTTTCTTCCCCTTAGGAAGGGAAAGGGTTAATAGAGAGCATCTGTCAGCTAACTCTTGCCATGATTATTGGTACAATATCTTACTTCTTTATACAAGGTAAAATTCCAAATTTAAAAAAAAAAGGTTAAGTGAATCACTAGACAGAGTTAACTGCCTAAAAATGATTTCTGCTAGAAGTGCACATCCTAGTGCATGCAGTGCCATCTTGCATGCTTAATGGAAAGTTTTTAGGTAGAATAGCTTTCAAGCAGTAGAAGTGACTTAGACAAGTATTCAAGCACTTTGAAGTGTATGAGCACTCAAGTTCGAGGAAGAAAAAATAATTACATGTTTAAGTAGTAATAGTAAACAGTCAAACCAAGTCAATCTGAAACAAAGAGTGCCTGTCCATGGCTTCATGTCCCAGTGCAGGCCAGTGACAAGTGGATCCCTCAGGGATCAGTCCTGGACCAGTCTTGTTTAACATCTTTGTTGATGCCATGGACAGTGGCACTGAGTGCACCTTCAGCAAGTTTGCTGACAACACCAAGCTGTGTGGTGCAGCAGACAGGCTGGAGGGAAGGGATCCATCCAGAGGGACTTGGACAGGCTGCAGAGCTGGGCCCAAGCCAACCTCATGAGGTTCAACAAGACTAAGTGCAATGTCCTGCATTTGGGTCGAGGTAATCTGTGATGGTTTGGGTGTTACCTGCCCCCCACAGACTTTGGAAATCACTCAGACTAGACTCAGCTGGCTCTGGAAATTGAATGAAGCTTATATTTACAGCTTAGCAGAATATATATGCAAGCAGACATTTACAGTATATACAGTTACATACAGAAATATACAAGGTAAAAGGTAATACAGAAACACAACTCCCCTCCCAGAAACCTGAGTCCCCAGGAGGGCTCTCAACCACCCTTCCACCTTCTCCCACCCCTCTCTACCTTACCCCAGACATTGCCTTGTGCCCAAGGAAGAATGGAGGGTTGGCCAGGGAGGTTAGGAAGCAGGTGGATTAATCAGAGCGACAGCAGGTTAAGTTAGAGAGAGAAATGCAGCTCAAAGCCCAGGCAGCAACTGAATGTCTTATCTATATTTGCATTCTTGTTCTTATACCTCTCAGCAAGCCTATGAGTGAAGTAGACATGACCATTGTTTCCCTTCCACAGCCTGTAATCTAGTTCTTCTCACCAAAACATTCCAGCTAGCTTCAAACTAGCACACAATCTCAAGCACCAGTGTAGGCTGGGCAGTAACTGGCTGGAGAGCAGTCCTGAGGAGAGGGACTTGGGGGTGTTGGTGGGCAAGAAGCTCAGTATGAGCTGTCAGTGTGCTATTGAGCCCAGAGGGCCAACCAGAGCCTGGGCAGCAGCAAGAGAAGTGTGGCCAGCAGAACGAGGGAGGTGATTCTCCTCCTTTGCTCTGTACTGGTGAGACCTCACCTGGAGTACTGCATCCAGTTCTAGAACCCCTATTACAAAAGGGATATGGATGTGCTGGAGGATGTACAGAGAAGGGCCACAGGGATGATCAGAGGGCTGGAGCTGCTCTGCTGTGAGGAGAGACTAAGAGTTGGAGCTGTTCAGTCTGGAGAGGAGAAGCCTCTGAAGTGGTGACCTTATTGTGAGCTTTCAATATCTCAAGGGGCCTACAAGAAGGCTTGGGAGGGACTTTTTAGGATATCAGGTAGTGATAGGACTAGAGGGAATGGCACAAAGCTAGAAATGGGTAGATTCAGACTGGATGTTAGGAAGAAGTTCTTCAGCATGAAGGTGGGGAGACCCTGGAATGGGTTGCCCAGGGAGGTGGTTGAAGCCCCATCCCTGGAGGTGTTTAAGGCCACACTGGATAGGGCTCTAGACAGCCTGATCTAGTGTGAGGTGGCAGGAAGGTTGGAAATAGATGATCCTTGAGGTCCCTTCCAATCCTGACTGATTCTATGATTCTATGATTCTGTGGCTGAGCTCAGTAGCCAAAGCCAAATGCTCAGACAGATACCATGTGCCAGGTGCTTGGTGTCTCTGGTCTTAATCCATTCCAATAGTACACATCCACACAGGGATGCCTTTCAGTTTATGGTTTTCTCTTCCAACCTAAACCATTCTATGATTCTGTGATTCTATGTACAAAAGCTTCCTCTTCTGAGTCAAGATATTATTGCTAAGCTCTGTGTAATGCCCACAGACACACAGCTGACTCCATAAATTTTGTGGAAGTGCATGTCCATTTCAACTGCCAGAAATATACACCGAAAAAAACCCAAAAAACAGGGAGAGAGAAGGAAACATAAATCAGGACAAAAATCTAAACAAAAGACTCCAGAAGGTTCCTTTATCTTCTTGTATTCCAGCAAATGCTTTCCTGTGTGTTTTGGCAGTAGAGAAAATATACAAAGCTGCCTCCTAATTCTGCAGACACAAGGAATATACAAGTCCTTTACAACAAGTTTACTCCAGCTCTGCTGTGAAATTTCTTTTAATCAATTCATGTAATTCTGACATCCTGAAATTTCTTTTAATCAATTCATGTAATCCTGACATCCTGTCACTTCAAAGCCAGAATGCAACATTTCATCACAGGAAAACCAGTTTGTGGAATTAGGCTTTACAAGGTATAACACAAGCAAAGTGCTTTTTATCAGCTTTCAGAGTTCACCTTGGTTTTTGTTCTAAAGTAGAATTGCTTCAAAGAAATGCTTTGGTAAATACCTCCTTTGTGTAGTTCTTGTCTTAAAAACAGTCAAGGAAATCTTCTGGTACAAATAGAGATATCTGCATACAGAATCACGGAATCCGGGGGCTGGAAAGGAGCTCTGGAGATCACACAGTGTAATATTCCAGCTACAGCAGGGGCACTCAGAGCAAGTTGCTCAGGATCAAAACATCCAGGCAGGTTTGGAATCTCTCCAGAGAAGGAGATTCCACAGACTCTCTGGGCAGTCTACTCCAGTGCTCTGGAACTCTCACAGCAAAGTTTTTCTTTAAGCGGAACTTGCAGTGTTCTAGCTCATATCCCTTGTCCTATCACTGGACACCATTGAAAAGGGTCTGGCCCCATCTTCTTGCCACCTGCCCTTTAGATATTGTTCAACACTGATAAGATCCCCTCTCAGTCTTCTCTTCTCCAGGCTAAACAGCCCCATGTCTTTCAGCATACTCACATCAGAGAGATGCTCCAGTTCTCTCATCGCACATTCGGTTTGTGCCTGAGTGTGAGACCTATGGGAAATGGCTGAGGAAGAAAGAGGATTTGCTCAGTGGATGATCAGACTTAGGCTTATTAACAACAAAAAAGAAATTCTTTTCCACCTGCAGCCTGCTTGATCTGAATGTTTACTGGTTGTCAGTTGGCTGAACATGAGCCAGCAATGTGCCCAGGGGGCCAAGAAGGCCAGCGGCATCCTGGCCTGTATCAGGAAGAGTGTGGCCAGCAGGACCAGGGAAGTCATTCTGCCCCTGTACTCAGCACTGCTCAGGCCACACCTTGAGTATTGGACATCTCAATTTAAGAAAGAATGTTAAGGTGCTTGAACGTGTCCAGAGAAGGGCATGAAGGCTGGTGAGGGGGCTGGTGGTGAGGGGGCTGGAGCACAGCCCTGTGAGGAGAGGCTGAAGGAGCTGTGGGTGTTCAGCCTGGAGAAGAGGAGGCTCAGGGCAGACATCATTGCTGTCTACAACTACTTGAAAGGAGGTTGTAGCCAGGCAGGGTTGGTCTCTTCTCCCAGGCAACCAGTGACAGAACGAGAGGACACAGCCTCAAGCTGTGCCAGGACAGGTTTAGGCTGGATGTTAGGAAGAAATTCTTCACAGCAGGAGTGATTGACATTGGAATGCTGGGAAGGTGGTAGAGTCACCATCCCTGGAGGTGATTTAAAGGAGACTAGATGAGGCACTTAGTGCCATGGTCTAGTTAATTAAAAGGTATTAGGTGATAAGTTGGACTCAATGATCTCGAAGGTCTTTTCAAACGTGGTTAGTTCTGTGATTGTTTGATTGTGCTAGAAGCAGTTGCCAGAACCACTGGCTGATTGTTGAAAGACACAGGCTGTAATTGGGCTGGCTGCCATTCAAATGTATATACTTGTTTCAGAATCAGGAAAGAGCACCATGAGGCCATGTGAGGCCAGCAAGAGCAGAGAAGGGAAAGTTTGGATTAGAGGCTTCCTGTATGGAAAACATCCGCCCTGGAGGCCTAAATACTGTGCTTTTACTGAAGTGTGGCTTAGACATTGTTTCTGTTTAAGCTTTCCTGAAGTCCATAAGCCCAATGGAATAGAATTTAGGTTGCTTCTTCCTCTGTCCTGGTAGGGCATAAATTCTGCCAGGTCGGTTTAACTCTTGCTCTCCTCCTTCCATGGTGGATCTGGGAGTGGAGTCTGACGGACAAACAATAAGGGTTTGGCCCCAGCAAAGCTTTGAGGGCTAAGAGGTTTAGCACCACGTCAGGTGTCCTGTGCTGCCCTCAACGTGCCTGCGTGGTCAAAAGAGGCACAAAGCTTAGAACTGGTTGGCCAGAACAACGGTGCTAGTGCCTATTGCCCAGTTTGATTTTCAAAATGGAGTATTTACAGGGGGACTGTGTAGAAGATCACACCTCTCTGCATGGAGCCTTTCTGCCATGCACAGCTCGTTAAAGCTGGCTGCATGTATGCAGGTCACACCTGCCAGCTTAGCAGCAACTCAGCTCTCCTTCCCTCTGCCTGGAATATTTTGTATTTTATCCTGAGCTTGAAACTTTCTTTGATGCAGGAGACTTACTCAGAGACCAAAAGCATCATGAGTACATCCGATGGAGTGAATGCCAAGACTCCATAAGCATAGCTAGAATTTTTCCTGGTTTCATGTTGGTATTTTCCAAGTTCTGATTGTTTGTCCTCTTGCAGCAGCAGTCCCAAGCCTAACATCCATGGTGACAGCCATTCAAGCTGTATCACATGCATGGATGGCCATGATGGCAATGAAAGATATGTTCTTCATGGTCCTACTGCGAGAGGAGGACAAGGCCCAGTTTGCCTTCACCTGGCAAGGTGTTCAGTTCACATTTAATGGCCTTCCACAAGGGTACATTCACCCACAAGCACACACAATGCCCTTGCAGGTTTACTTGACACTGTCACAGTTCCCCAGGGTGTTGTCATTTACCAATACATTGACAACATTTTGGTTGGAGGAAGTGACAAAGAAGAGGTGGGATCAGTTAGCACCTGGGAGTTGCTAACCAACAAGGGGCTGCAGATCCCACTAGATAAGTGTCAAGGCCCAAGCCAGCAGGTCAAATTTCTAGGCTCCTGGTGGGTAGCAGGTGCAGTAGCAGAGCCAGAGGATACTCTGGAGTCAGTTGCAAAGGGCTGCATTCCTAGTAACAAGAAGGAATTACAGAATCTACTTAGAATCATAGAATCATAGAATAAACCAGGTTGGAAGAGACCTCCAAGATCATCCAGTCCAACCTAGCACCCAGCCCTATCCAATCAACTAGACCATGGCACTAAGTGCCTCATCCAGTCTTTTCTTGAAGACCCCCAGGGATGGTGCCTCCACCACCTCCCTGGGCAGCCCATTCCAATGGGAAATCACTCTCTCTGTGAAGAACTTCTTCCTAATATCCAGCCTATACCTACCCTGGCACAACTTGAGACTGTGTCCCCTTGTTCTATTGCTTGTTACCTTTAGCAATTGGAGAGAGCACGTTCTAGGCCTCTCTGTGGTAGCACATCCCTTGTATGAATTGCTGGAGAAGTCTGGGACTGGACACCAAGGCACACTCAAAGTCTGACCATCCTAAAGGGTGAGCTCAAAGCTTTCCAGAAGCTGGGCCCTCTATGCCCACAGGACACCCTTAGGGCTGGAAGGGGCTTTTCTGAACATGCCTCACGTTGTGGATTACTCCAAAAGGGACCCAAAGGCCTGAACTGAGCCCTTCTGTTCTCCTCCATGGCATTTAGGGAAGCTGAGCAGAGGTACTTGGAATGAGAGAAGGGACTTCTTTCCTCTCACTGAGCTGTCAGAGAAGCAGACAAAATTCGTACTGCACAGTCCCTGGAACCAAAAGCACCGTGAGTACATCTGCTGGAGTGAATGCCAAGACTCCATAAGCATAGCTAGAATTTTTCCTGGTTTCATGTTACTGTTTTCCAAGTTCTGATTGTTTAAACTGTTTAATTCTGTGCAATTACTTCCTGTTGACTGAAAATCCAAAGAATCTCAGGGAATTTTCCCAATTTTTGAATATTAATTTAAAATGTAATATTCATGCAGAAATTAATATCCATAATGCATACCCACTTATTAATTTCCAATACTTCCTCTCCTCTTCTCCCCATATGGAAAAATTAGGCAAAAGAGTAAAAGGGGTAAAACACCCAAAGAACAGCCTTGCACTGATTTGGATATTCAAAGGTAACTTTAACAATAAATAAAAGACATTCAAGGTAAAGAAAGCTTACAGATATAAGGGAAGGGAACAGCCACAGATGCATATACAAGACCAGGCTGGATGGCAGTGGATTCTCTGGATTGAGATAGATTGTCCTTGGATGCAGACCCCAACATGAGGTAATAGCTCTGGCCATGTGGTTAACAAGAGCAGCAGCACCAAGGAGGTGCTGCAGAGGAGAATGCAGGAGAGAGAGAGTGAGCAAGAACTCAACTGCCTCTTAAATAGTGTTGTGGACAGGAGACGGCAGTGGGATAAACTGTGACCTGGGGGGGGTCCTCCTCCCAAGAGGGGCTGGGTTTTCCCTGCCTACTTCCCCACCTCAGATGAGCTTAACCTAACACAGACATTCACAGAGTAGCACGGCCAATGCAGGAGCCACTGCTCTCTCAGCCTGCCCAGGTGTGCTGCTTTGGGTGATCTGGGGACGTAAGAGCGCATGCAGAAACATGTCCTCTTTTCCAAAGGCAGTCACCCTATTCAGCAGTGGTAACTGAAAACCAGCTTTGGAAACAACTGCATTATCTGATCAGTTTGCATGTCAGCTTCACCCTGAAAATAAACTTTACTATGTCCTTTCTATTAATTATTTACTTTCTGCCTCGTTCAGAATGAGTGGATGCTTGTGCCATGAAGGTTTGTGTTCTCACACAATGAAATTCTAAACTGCAAAGGAATTTGGTTTCTTGGCTACAAATTCTACCTTGTCTGTTTTAGTAAGCTTCTGGGGAGAATGGTATAACTAAGTTAAGGTCTTTAACTTGTTGCATATATGTCTTACACTCGAAGTGCATCAGCGAAAGTCAGCTCACATAACTAAACAGAAACAGTAGCAGTAGAGGTCATAAACAGAAGAAAGAGATGTATAAATCCAACAACTTTCCCAATCTCTCTCAAGAAATTGTTAGCTTATTTTAAAAGATGACAGCCCTCTATCTTTTACATTTCAGGGATAAAGGATTTCTTTAGTAGTCTAAACACTATTTAATGAGTATGATCAGAGGGAACATCTTGAAAACCAAACCTTATACCTTATCCTACTGACATCTGCAGGAACCTACCCTCCTGAAGATTATTTTAGTAGTAAAAGCACTTCTTATTCATGTGCTCCCTCCTTTGTCATCCCAGCACCTCCTCCCCACTACAGTCTTTATACAGGAAGAAAAGGCAACTTGTTCAAAATTACATAGCCCATAATTTCCAGAATTGTGGAATCACAGAATATTAGAGGTTGGAAGGGACCTCCAGAGATCATCAAGTCCAACCACCCCAGCCAAGGCAGGATGCCCTAGGGTAGTCCACACAGAAATTCATCCTGGTGGGTTTTGAAAGTCTCCAGAGAAGGAGACTCCACAACCTCTCTGGGCAGCCTGTGCCAGAGCTCTGTCACCCTCACTCTAAAGAAGTTTCTCCTCATATTGAGGTGAAACCGTCTATATTCCAGTTTGTATCAATTCCTCTTTGTCTTATTACTGTGCACCACCAAAAAGAAGACAATCTCCAAACTACATAATTAACAGAATAGGGAAGACAATCCTATGGTTTAGGAATTGCATCAGGAAAATCATGATTCAGAAAGCCTTGTGGCAATACACTTATGAGGAGCAAAGGCATAGAAGAAAATAGAGATTTTCAGGAGCAGCTCCTTCTGTGGCTGGATGTGATAATCTACTACTGTGATATTACCACTTTGTGTGCAGTTGTCTTTATCCTACCAAGAGGATCCGTAAGAGAATTAGAACAACATTACAAGAACTGGAAAACCTAACTTACAGGACACTAATGGAGATCCAGTAAGCTGGCATATCACAAGTACCCTGAGCAGGAGATTGATCATGGCCTGTAACAATGAAAATAGGAAAGCATTCTTAATGTATTGTTTGTATGCAAACAAATAAACCCCTCAAAAAAAACTCAACAACCCACAAACAAACCCCAATTTAATAAGTGAGCATTTAAGCAAACAAAATCGACATAGAAGAAAAAATAGCATTAGCAATTAGCTATTAGAACAGTTTTTCATTTTATGAAATATATTCAGATCTTTGGAGACTTTTCATCAGGGCTTGATACATCTTAGAGCTGATAAAGCTTTAACACAATTGCTGGACTTGCTATAAAGCTCACTTAGAACAGACTGCAAGCCAGATTTGTGCTACTGTGCACTCCTACCGTGTTCTATGCCTAAGCAGTGAATCCCACATCAGCAGCAAGAGATAGTCTGTCCAACAGATGGACAGACGGAATGAACACTTCACACATATGAAAGGGTAAGGTCACACCATAAAGAACAGCACTAAGAGGGAGAAGGACAGGTATGGTCATTCAGCTGGGGCTGGTTAGCATGAAAAAGAGGCGGTTGAGGTGAGATCTCATTGCTGTCTACAACTGCCTGAAAGGATGCAGTGGAGAGGTTGGTGTTGGTCTCTTCTCACAGGTAATTAGTGATAGAAGAAGAAGGAATAGTCTCAAGCTGCAACTGGGGAAGGTTTAGATCAAATATTAGGAATTTTTTTTCCCAGCAAGAGTCAGGCATTGGAATGAGCTGCCCAGGGAGGTGGTATTGTCACCAACCCTGGGTGTGTTTAAAAGTCGTTTGGCTGTGGTGCTTGAGGATATGGTTTAGGGTGAACCTTGTGGACTAGGGTTCTGCACTGGATTTGGTGATCCTGAGGGGCTTTCCCAAACTGAATGTTTCTGTGATTGTGTTATTCCTGCCCTTCTGTCTTCCTGAGCTATTAAGAGATGTGGTGATGAACAGATGCCTACTGCCAGGCAGGGATAAACCAAATGGTGAAAGGACAATAAGGAAAGGATGGAAACAAGACATTTTCCCCTAAACTACAAAGTCACAGTGGAAGGATACCTGGCTTCTCCTGTGTAATCAAGGTACTAGAGAGCCTCTCCACTTGTTTTTTCCCATTGCAGTCAAGTGTAGAAAGAAGCCCATTCCAAGCCAGCTTCTGGCCTCATGTGACCCTAGTAAGAGAAGATGATGAGAAGGAGCCCAGCCTGATGCAGCTTGCCAGTGGGTGCAGTCACTGAGAGATTCCATGTCAGATCAGCATCTTGACTGTATGCCAGTGAATCCAGCATGCCTGAACATTGCTTCAGACATGTATATTGCTGAATGATTTCAGTGTGTTAGGAAAGAAGACCGGTGGAGCAAGTGAGCTATAACACTTTATATCCAATTCAATTTGCACACAACAAAGACATTTCTAAGAACACTGCTGAATTCTTTCTGGCTGAGAAAAGCTGTTTGTATCAATTACATTCTGTATGATATCTGTATACAACACAATTTCTGAGTACAGACATGAAAATGAAATCTAAGATTCCTTTATACAATAAATGGATGTTTCCATTTGCCACTTTGGGATCATCATTCTACAAAACCAATACAGGTGTTGTCAGGCTGGAAACAATTTTATGTGGCATGAATTGTTCTGAATCATAAAATCCTATGAGAAAACCTCAGCTTCACAGAATCACAAAACCTTAGAGGTTGGAAGGGATCTCCAGAGATCATCGAGTTCAAACCCCCTGTAAAGGCAGGATCCCCTAGTGTAGTTTAGACAGGAATGCATCCAAGTGGGTTTTGAAAGTCTCCAGAGGAGGAGACTTCACAGCCTCACTGGGCAGCCTGTTCCAGGGCCTTGACACCTTCGCTGTAAAGAAGTTTCTCCTTATGTTGAGGTGAAATCTCTGTTCCAGTTTGTAGCTGCTGCTCCTTGTCTTACTGCTGCTGACCACTGAAAAGAGATTGGCCCCATCCACTTGACACCCAACCCTCAGGTATTTATACACATTGATCAGATCTTCTCTCAGCCTTCTCTTCTCCAGACTACACAGCCCCAGGTGTCTCAGTCTCTCTTTGTAAGGGAGATGCTCAAGTCCCCACATCATCCTTGTGGATCTTTGCTGGACTCTCTCCAGCAGGTCCCTGTCTCTCCTGAACTGGGGATCCCAAAACTGGACACAGTATTCCAGGTGTGGTCTCAGCAGGGCAGAATAGAGGAGGAGAAGAACCTCTCATTTCAATATTTCTACTTTATAGTTTCTGCTATAATTGTTTCAACTTTAAACGCCAGGTCATTTGCAATAGCTAAACATCCACTCTGGCATTGGTATTGTCTTGTGGGATGAAATAATACCTTGTGTGTTAGGTAAGACAAATAGTTTGAAATAAAGGATTGAGCATCATGTTCCCCTAACACTGGGTTAACAGAGACCAAAACGAAGCTCCACTTGAATTACCTTTGACTTGCATTCAAACTCATCTCCTCTGGAAGACATAGTGAGAAGAATGGAAACAAAACATTGGTTCCAGTTTTTCCTTGATACAAATCAATACAAATTAGTTTGTATCCAAGATCTTTAAACTTTTCTTTGTGTACCTTAGCACATTACTTCTACAAATCTAGAGATCTTTGGTTGCTCTTGTGTTCATAAATCATAACCTTTGTCTTTAAAAATTACCCAAAACACCAGGAGCAGGTGTTAGAGCTTTAGAGAACTGCCTGGTGAATCAGTAAATACTCTTTCCTCTACAGCTCTTCCATATGCAGCAAGTTTAACTGCATGACTGGATTCCTTCTTCTAGTAGTCTCACAAATTGCAGTTGAAAAGGAGCAGAAAGTTCTTTGCACTCTGTACCATGCAATATGTTACAGGCACTGCACAGAACTGATTAGCTCTGATAACATCTGTCAGTCTTCTCTGGGGTGAAAAACATGATCCTGGGGAAAATAGACTGATAAAACTGGGGTGAAATATCACATATGATATAGAATTCTTTCTGAATTTAATCATGGTGCCCTGGGAGCTGAAACTTCTGGACACCAAGGGAGGTCATTATTTCCTTGATCAGCAAGTAGAAGACTGAAAAATAAGACTGGTTAAGTATTTGTAAAAGTATATTCTTTAATTCACCTTAAATACCAAGAGATAAAAATATTATTTGCTGCTTTCTCTGACAGAAAAGGATAGATTTTTTTAAAGCTTTTTTTTTTTTTAGCCTTTCTTGGACAGGTTGGAGGGTTGGGCAGGAAGAAATGTAATGGAGTTTAACAAGGGCAAGAGTAGAGTCTTGCACCTGGGAAAGAACAACCACAGGGATCAGTATAGGTTGGGAACTGACCTGTTGGAAGGCACTGAAGGGGGAAAGGATTTGGGGGTCCTAGTTGACAGGAGGTTGACCACAAGCCAACAATGTGCACTTGTGGCCAGGAGAGCCATTCTGGGGTGTATTAGAAGGGCTGTGTCTAGTAGGTTGAGAGAGGGTCTCCTGCCCCTTTACTCTGCCCTGTGCCTGGAGTACTGTGTCCAGGTCTGGGCCCCTCAGATCAAGAGGGACATAGAACTACTTACGAGAGTCCAGATGATTAAGGGAGTGGACCATCTCTCTTATGAGGAAAGATTGAGGGAGCTGTGGCTCTGCAGCTTGGATAAGACTGAGAGGTGACCTCATCCATGCTTATAAATACGTAAACCGTGAGTGCCAGGAGGATGGAGCCAGGCTCTGCTAGGTGGTGCCCAATGACAAGACAAGGGGTAATGAATGACAAGACAAGGGGCAACGGGTGGAAGCTGAGGCATAGGAAGTTTCGCGGAAACATGAAGAGGAATTTTTTTCCCTTTGAGGGTGACAGAAGACTGGAACAGGCTACCCAGGGGAGTTGTGGATTCTCCCTCTCTGGAGATATTCAAGACCCACCTGGATGTGTTCCTGTGTGATCTGGTATAGGTGATCCTGCTGTGGCAGGAGAGTTGGACTGGATGAACTTTTGAGGTCCCTTCCAGCCCCTGAGGTTCTGCGGTTCTGTGATTCTGTGATTCTTGTTTTGCATGACAGATGTTGCCCAGTCTATTTCTCATGGAAACACTTATTTCCTGCAGCCTTCTCTGTTTATAATGGAAGAGTGAAGTGGAATTGTCAATGAGGAAAACCTCTACTCGCTCATTATCCATCTCTAAATCAGAACTACTCATTACAATTGCAGCTTGGGATGAGGGGGAATGAGTCTGAAGAAAATATGAATTCAGAGTTAAAATTAAATCGTGTGCTATCTAGTTTCAGTTCAAAAAGAAGCAGAGCCCTTAAAAACTGGCAATTGTGATGATAAAGTTCTTGCAAATCTTATTTCTCAAGATTTATGTTACAAAAAAAAAAGTCATTAAAATGCTTGGTGAACATTTGCTACCTGAATAACCTGCAACTTGTTAAATTAGGCATACAGATCGATAAATAGCTGAGTAAAGGAGGAAAGTTTTGTAGTAAAAATGTTCTAACCCTAGTAGCAAGGAGTACATAAATCATTAGCAAAAGGCTATAGGGCTACCAATTAGTCTATCAATAACTACCTCATTTACAGTTGTCCTTAAATGAAATCAGGGAATCAATACTGAGACACAAAACACACAACCAAAGCTTATTCACCTGATATGGGTTGGGAAAATCTTTTTACAGTATATGCTTTAATGAGGGAAAGCAATGGCTTCTCCCTGTGGTGGAGGGTTGCAAAATCCTCTTGCAAAGCCCTCATTTATACAGAATTGTGGCTCAAAGGACCATCAATCGAGGAGTTAAAACCTCCACTCCGTAACACTCCCCACACCAAGAAGAGCTGACACAGTGAGGGAAAGCAAATGCAACAACTCAGCAAGATGTTGAAATAACCTTTCCAATGGGGAAAGAATGCGACATAGGAAAAGTTCAGCTGAGTGGAGAGATCTGTTGTATTTTTGTTCTTGGCAGAGGGCAGTTCAAGCTAAAAGCATCCTTGACTCAACAGTAGCTGGTCAGCAGTGAGTATAAAAGTGTGCGACACTTGCACAGCAGAGACAAAAGTCAAGCTGTGTGTCCCACCTGAGACCCAGCACAAGGTTCATCACTTCTCTGAATGTAAGCGAGCACATCCAACGCTATTGTGCAGTAATATTCCCAGCTCAGCTAGGAAGCAGCACAGCTTAAATCACGCAGTGCTGTTCCCAAACTGTCTTTCAGCTGCCTGGGAGCAAAGCTGTGAACTGTCTTCCTACACTTCATTCTCTTGTCTGGAATCACCAGACTGGCTGCTGTGTTCTCACCCCAAGTCTCTGAAGGTGCGAACACGTCAGTCATATACGGACCAGGACTGCCTGGCGGTCACATCATGATTATAACGCCCAGAACACTTAGAAATGTTCTTTAGTGTTCCTTCAGGTTGAGCTGGAAGCTTCTTAGACTATTAGCACAGGAAGGCTTAGGAGGCACTGCAACAAACTGGGCTCCTCTTCACTCCATTGCCTCACTTTCCTGTTTTGCCAGCAGAACACGCCTCAAGTAGCAAACCCTATTATTACTTTATTTTTTTCAATTACAAAAAGAAATAGGAATGTTTATCTGTTACAGTGTCATCTGGCACTGGTTGGATAGTAGAAAGCAGGACATTTACATTAGCCACGTTTACTGCTTTTTTCAGAAACCAGGGACTCACACGGTTCACATCCTCCATAGGCTGTTGCAGAGAGAGATATTATTAAATCCAAAACAAAGCCCTATTCACAGCACAAAGTGATTTTGCTTGTGTTCAGCACTTTTTCTGTTGATATGGATGGTTGGATCATATTAGTTATTTAATAAGATAAAGATGGGCTGGAATTTAATGTGTCTGGAGGGATTTTTGGTTTCCAGGAAGCATCATCCCTCTTCAGGACCGAAAAAAAATAAGGATCTGCCTTATTCAGTACCAAGCAGTATTTTTCTAATAGCATTGCATCTCTTTAGTTTGAATTAGTTCATTGCCTATGATGGGGCTTCGTGTTCACTTGTCACTTTAATGAGTCTAAGTGATGTTTTAAGGCTGGAGAGAAGACAGGTGTGTTGCTTGGGTCTGGGAGATACTCCAGACTATGAAAGGTAACCACATGTGCTGACAGAGCAGTTGCTTGAGCTGCGCAACATTGTGCCATGATTTCTCTTCACTGGAAATATAGAAGCACATCATTGCTGCCCATGCAGGGGGGTGTAGATGTCGTAGTTTGAGGGGTCCCAGATTCCCTTAAGAAAACTACAAGGGCCCATCCCGGGGGACAGGCCTGGTCATCCCAGGATTTTGTAATATTGTTATTCTATTCCATTTTCTTGTATCCCACTTATAAGAACATGCTTGGTTGATATCATTCTCTCTCCTCTCCTCCCTTCACTTCTGCTCTCCGTGCAGAGCGCATCCCTCCTTGTCTCATGGTCTGTGTGTGGGAGATGGCTCCCAGCTGGCAGGCAATCCTGAGCTGCCTCATGCAGGCCTAAGCTGGGGAGGGCAGTTCTGGCTTCCTCTCAGGCCTGCTGAGGGTGGAAGGGGTGGAGGATTCTAGAAGGTTTTAGTCTGATAGATTTGGCTTAGCTTGTGGATGTGTTCATTCTACCTGATTGCCTTTTGTACGTATGCTCCTGTAAAGGGAATCTCTCTTGAAACTTCCAGTCAGTGTGCAGTGTCTTCACCCTTACTCTTCAAAAGGGGCAAGAGTCATTTCTGCCCTCCCGTCCTGGATAGCTCCTGGTCTCAAACCGGGACAGTAACCCGTCCAGAAGATTCTGCAGTGAGAGTGGATGGATGGCTGAAGGACACTTTCCTGGGACCCAGTCGTTGTTACAGCTGCCACCTTTGCAGTAATGCTGTGGGGAAGATGCCACCTCTGCGTTGTGGCCATTCTCCACTGATCTGATCATTGCATTGTGTTATTTTCAATAAGGTAGTTTTCATTTTCTTTCCCAGCCCATCACTCTCTCTCTCTCCCTTATTCCCTTTCTGTTCCCTTTGGGAAGAGAGTGAGGTTAAAAGCGAGTGTCTGTCTGTTTAGTGGCTGGTTGTCCCAGTTTGGGCCACAAGCATACCCGGGACTGGAGGACAGAAATGACTGTTACCCCTTTCCAGGAATATGAATGAGGATACTGCACACTGATTGGAAGCTTAAAGAGAAAGTCTACTTACAAGAGTATATATACCAAAGGCAATCAGGTAGAAGGCCCAGCACCTCAGCACCTCTCTTGAATTGAGGGGCCCAGAACTGGACACAGGACTCAAGGTGTGGCCTGACCAGTGCTGAGTACAGAGGAAGAATAACCTCCCTTGTCCTACTGGCCACACTGTTCCTGATGCAGGCCAGGATGCCACTGGCTCTCTTGGCCACCTGGGCACACTGCTGGCTCATCTTCAGCTATTATCTGCCAGTACTCCCAGGGCCCTTTCTGCCTGGCTGCTCTCTAGCCACTCTGTCCCCAGACTGTAGCGCTGCTTGGAGTCATTGTGGCCAAAGTGTAGAACCCTGCACTTGGCCTTGTTAAATCTCATTCTGTTGGTCCCTTCTAGCCCCTAACTACCTGGGATTCTGTGAAATCAAAAGCTCTATACCAGGAATAACAAAAATCAGTACCACAGAGCTAGTAATTAATTCACCTGGGGAACAAAAGAAGAAAAAAAGGTGGTCTTTGACTTTACTCAGTGTTGGGAAATGCACTTCTGCCATGAACCTCTTTGCTGGATTAAATTAATTTGCAATGTATGTCTTCAAGGTTTTTTTTCTTAAGTCACAAAAGTATCACAGTATCATCAGGGTTGGAAGAGACCTCACAGATCATCAAGTCCAACCCTTTACCACAGAGCTCAAGGCTAGACCATGGCACCAAGTGCCACATCCAACCTTGCCTTGAACTGCCCCAGGGACAGCGACTCCACCACCTCCCCGGGCAGCCCATTCCAGTGTCCAATGACTCTCTCAGTGAAGAACTTTCTCCTCACCTCCAGCCTAAATCTCCCCTGGCACAGCCTAAGGCTGTGTCCTCTTGTTCTGGTGCTGGCCACCTGAGAGAAGAGAGCAACCTCCTCCTGGCCACAACCACCCCTCAGGTAGTTGTAGACAGCAATAAGGTCACCCCTGAGCCTCCTCCAGGCTAAACAATCCCAGCTCCCTCAGCCTCTCCTCATAGGGCTTGTGCTCAAGGCCTCTCACCAGCCTCATCGTCCTTCTCTGGACACGCTCAAGCATCTCAATGTCCCTCCTAAACTGGGGGGCCCAGAACTGAACACAGTACTCAAGGTGTCGTCTAACCAGTGCAGAGTACAGGGGCAGAATGACCTCCCTGCTCCTGCTGACCACACCATTCCTGATGCAGGCCAGGATGCCACTGGCTCTCTTGGCCACCTGGGCACACTGCTGGCTCATGTTCAGGCGGGTATCAATCAGCATCCCTAGATCCCTCTCTGTCTGGCTGCTCTCCAGCCACTCCGACCCCAGCCTGTATCTCTCCATGGGGTTGTTGTAGCCAAAGTGCAGCACCCTGCACTTGGAGCTATTGAACCCCATCCCCTTGGACTCTGCCCATCTGTCCAGGTGGTCAAGGTCCCGCTGCAGAGCCCTTCTGCCCTCCAACCCGGTCACATCTGCCCCCAGCTTGAAGTATTTATCGGTTTTTGTGTAATGAACTGGAGTAGTTCTCATTTAAAGATTCAAGGACTCTTTGTGGAGATGGAATTTTACCTCATTGTGCTTTAATAGAGGCAGCCTAGTTAATACGTGGAAAGAGACATTTTCACTAAAGCTGAGGCATAGAGCAGTGTGTGTCCAGACCTGAAATATATTTTACATATCATATATATTGCTTTTAAGATTGTACCTTGTCAGTTGGACAATTACTTTGCAGGTTTTTAAGCATGTACTCTTTTGAATTACAGTGAAAATCTTGCTCTATCCTTATTGTTCACTTTTTACTCTTCAGTCTTTCACTTCTTTTATTATGTCCTAAAATGTAGAGCTAAGGATATTCTCCCAAGACTTTCCCAGAATCATAGAATTATTTCAGTTAGGGAAAACCTCTAAGAAGATCAAATCCAACCAATATTTAACTCTACCAAGTCTGGTATCCTAAACCATGTCCCTCAGCCTCACATCTCTGCCTCTTTATACGTCTCCAGCAACGGGAATTCAAGCCCCTCCCTGGGAAGCCTGTTCTAGTTTTTGGCAAGCCTTTCAGTAAAGTTTCCTCTAATTTCCAACCTAAATCTCCCCTTCTGCAACCTGAGGTAGTTTCTTCTCATCTTATCCCTTGTTACTAGAAGCTCCTCATCTCCACTTCTCTCTGACCTCCTTTCAGGGAGCTGTAGAGATTGTCAGTGACATGAACAGAGGAATTGAGTGCAGCCTCAGCAAGTTTGCAGATGACACCAAGCTGTGTGGCACAGTCGACTTGCTAGAGGGCAGGGATCCATCCAGAGGGACCTGGACAGGCTGGAGAGGTGGACACAGACTGGCTGGAGAGATGGGCCCAGGCTAACCTCATGAAATTCAACAAGGTCCTGCACCTGGGTCAGCACAATCTCAAGCACAAATCCAGCCTGGGTGATGAATGGCTGAGAGCAACCCTGATGAAAAGAACCTGGGGTTCTGGGTTGATGAAAAGGTCAACATGAGCTGGCAGTGTGCATGTGCAGCCCAGACAGCAACTGTGTGTTGGGCTTCAGCAAGAGCAGTGTGGCCAGCAGGGCAAGGGAAGGGATTCTCCCCCTTTATTATGCTATCCTGAGACCCCACCTGGATCAGTGTGTACAGTTCTGGAGCCCCCAACACAAGAAGGACATGGAAGTGTCAGAGTGAGTCCAGAGGCGGCCATCAAGATGGTCAGAGGGCCTTGCATCAAAGAAAACCCTAAACAAATCAACCAAAAAAACCAAACCCTCAGATCATATCTGTCTGGCCTATATATTTCCTCTCAGAATGTGTTTGACTTGGCTGCCTGGCTACATTTATACTACTAAGAGCTGTGTTGTAAGTGTTTATGAGAAGTCACACAGGTGCACAGAGCTAGGATTCATGTCTTTAGCATTTCTAATCAGATCTCATTTTTCTAATTCAAAATATAGATACCAGGCAAAGTGAAGTGTTTCTTGGCCATGTCCCTGCTTCTGTGACAACCACGTAAATGGGAATACTCACACCAAAGGGAATAGATCTTATCCTTTTCCCCTCTGGAGATCTTCCATATTGTCAGAAGCTCAGCTCAACACAAGCCCAAAGGTTACAGCAGGAGTAGGGAGGTTATCACCCCCTTGTACTTGGCTCTGGTGAGGCCACACCTCAAGTATTGTGTTCGGTTTCGGGCACCGCAATACAAGAGGCATGTGGAGGTGCTGGAGCAAATGCAGAGGAGGGCAAAGAAGATGGGGAAGGGCTGGAAGAAATCTTAATAGGAGTGACTGGAGGAGTTGGGGCTGGTTACTGTGAAAAAGAGGAGGCTGAAGGGACATCTCATTGCTGTCTATAGCTACCTGAAAGGACCTTGTCAAGAGGTTGGTGCTGATCTCTTCTCACAGGCAAATAGTGATAGAAAAAGAGGGAATGGCCTCAGGTGGAGACTGGGTAAGTTTAGACTGGACATTAGGAAACATTTTTTTCCCAGCAGGAGTGGTCAGGCATTGGAATGAGCTGTCCATGGAGGTGGTGGTTTCACCAACCTGGATATGGTTAAAAGTCATTGGGATGTGGTGTTTGGGGATATGGTATAGGGCACACCTTGTAGAGTAGTGTTCTTGGTTGGACTTGGTGATCCTGAGGGGCTTTTCCAAACTGAATGTTTCTGAGAATAAATCCGTGTTCTTCTTCTATCCAGGAATATTCTGAGATCCTGGAAGCACATGCAGGGACATTAAGGCAAAAGGGAAGCTTATCTAATGAACTGTTCTGATCTCCTAAGAATTATTATTCATCTCACACAGTTTGGAGATAAATAATGTTGTCCATAAAAGGTGAAAACATAGACCAGCTTTAACTGGGATGACAAAACAGGATGTAGGACAAGTGCCTTGAATTCTGGTTTGGTACCACAGTGGCTTCAGTTTAATCAAAAATTTGTAGGATAAACCTTTTTATAGCTACAATTGATTTCTGGGATTAATCTCTGATCCCTAAGATCTGTGTTCATATTGAGAGGAAACTATAGACTGGAGAACCCAATTATCCACTGCTAAAGAGCTTGGTGGAACAATTTTCTACTGTGATGGCAGAGCAAAGGGCACATGAAGTGTTCCACTAACTGTGGGAAGTCCATGGGGGATAAATACATCTCATAATCCACAGGTCATAGACTGAAACTGTCTATTCTTTAATAAATGCACCAGATTAAGACTTCTATAGAACAGTCAACAGAGAGTATCTGTGGCAGAGTTAGATAATGGATTTGACTGTCTCACTCCTGTTAGGAAAGAGCTACATTTCAATTAAAGCAGCACCCATGAGCAACTGGAGGACATCTGGACAAACTGAAATTGCAGTGAAATGCTATACAGGGAGGAAACTGTGAGAGTGACCTAACCAACTGCACATGAAAATGTAATGCGCTGGCCCTTCAGATGCTCTGCGGTAGGCAGACCTGCTCTCCGCTGATCCCAGCGTGACAGACTGTAGCATAACACTGATAAAGCTATGCAAGTTATGCCAGGGAGTGGAAAGAGGCAATGCCACTCATCTGATTAGGCAGGCAAAGAGCAAAATGCACTTGGTAAAGTGACTGCTGACAGTTGTGATGGGTGCTCCCACAGAGCAGGATCATATTGCTGGGACAAGGAGTGCACGAGCAGAAGGTACCTTGCAGTTTACAGACAGAATCACAGAACTAACCTGTGGGAATGCAGAATGCAGAAGAGTTGTGGGGTGCAGGTGCAGGAGAGCTGTGGGAACAGAGTGAAGTGACAACAGGCAGATCCTTGTAATAACAGACCTTGGTTCTCACATGCAGCTGGCCACCTTATCTCAGAAGGGGTAGATAATGGACCTTCGCTAACGAGAATAACAAGACGTGTACTTATGCAGATGTGATGGGTTGTCCCTGACTAATTATGCTAATGTGTAGGCCTGTGCTCTGCTGGCTGAGTGTATATATGTTTGGGCTGTACGTAATAAAATTGGCTTCTGCATAATTCACATTGAATCGCCTGGAGACCCTCGCGGGCTGGCCCACACCACACTGGTCTATGGGCCTTGTTTACTGCAGCTCCTGCAGCAAGCAGAGAGAGCAGGCAGCTCATCCTGCAACACTAACCAAGCTGCAAAAGACCTTCAAGATCATCAAGTCAGTATCAGTATCACAGTATCACCAAGGTTGGAAGAGACCTCACAGATCATCAAGCCCAACCCTTTACCACAGAGCTCAAGGCTAGACCACCTAACACCTTCTAATTAAGTAAACCATGGCACTAAGTGCCTCGGTCTCCTTTTAAACACCTCCAGGGATGGGGACTACACCACCTTCCTGGGCATCCCATTCCAATGTCAATCACTCTTTCTGTGAAGAATTTCTTCCTAACATCCAGCCTAAACCTGCCCTGGCACAGCTTGAGGCTATGTCCTCTAATTCTAGCTCTTGTTCCCTGGGAGAAGAGACCAACCCCACCTGGCTACAACCTCCTTTCAGGTAGCTGTAGAGAGCAATGAGGTCTCCCCTTAGCCTCTTCTCCAGGCTGAACACCCCCAGCTCCCTCAGCCTCTCCTCAGAGGGCTGTGCTCCAGCCCCCTCACCAGCCTTGATGCTCTTCTCTGGACACATTCAAGCACCTCAACATCTTTCTTAAATAGAGGGGCCCAGAACTGGACACAGGACTCAAGGTGTGGCCTGGGCAGTCCTGTGTACAGGGGCAGAATGACTTCCCTGGTCCTGCTGGCCACACCATCCCTAATACAGACCAGGATGCCTTCTTGGCCACCTGGGCACACTGCTGGCTTATGTTCAGCTGTTGCCAACCAGTTCTTCCAGGTCCCTCTCTGCCTGGCTGCCCTCCAGCCACTCTGTCCGAAGCCTGTGCCACTGCATGGGGTTGTTATGGCCAAAGTGCAGAACCCAACACTTGGATTTGTTAAAACTCCTGGCACTGGACTGTGCCCATCTGTCCATTCTGTCCAGGTCCCTTTGCAGAGCCCTCCTGCCCTCTAACAGATCCACACACGCTCCCAACTTGGTGTCATCTGCAAACTTACTGATGGTGACTCAGTCCCCGCATCCAGATCATCAGTGACAATATTAAACAGGCCTGGGCCCAGCACTAATCCCTGGGGCACATCACTAGTGACAGCTGCCAACTGGATGTGGCTCCATTCACCACCACTCTCTGGGCCTGGCCATCCAGCTAGTTCTGAACCCAGCACAGAGTGCCCCTGTCCAAGCCAAGGACTGCCAGCCTGGCCAGGAGTTTGCTATTGCAGAATGCGTCAAGATTCCCCTCTAACACTGCAGAGAGGATGTTGTGTTGAAGGTATGAAGCAGTAGGCAGCCCACTTCTGGGCTCATTTCTGCCCCAAATTGAAAATCCAAGAACAATCAGCAACTGGTACAATCCCACTATCAATCCTGTCTAATTAGTGCTCTTCAGACAGATAGAGAATATTCCCATCCTAAACACTTCTGTGATGCCTGCCTATAGCTACTGCCCTTGTATCCAGTGGATAACCCAGGCTTTCACACTTACCTACGTGAGGCTTTGTTGTTGGCTGATTTAAATCATTAAAACCAGGATGATGAAACTGCCTCCAAGGGAATCATCTTGGTTTTGGAAAAGCAAGAAGCTCCCAGCTTCAGAACAATTCAGTTACCTGAGGTGCTGACCCAGGGTTGTCTCTTTGGCCACCAAACACCGGATAGAAACATGACCACAATGGAAAACTCAAGAATCATGCAAGACTTTAGTTCTCCTATACATGTCTTTGAGCCAAACATTGCCCCAAAATTAATATTGGATTACCTTTTCAACCTGCATTCTTCTCGTGGAAGACATTGAAGACCTCAGATGAAACACTGCTTTCCCAAAAGGGGCTCTGGATGACATTTGTACCAGTTTTGTCATGTTAAATGCTGCTGGCAGCAATTCCCTGTGCAGTGGCCATAATGGAAAAATATGTATAGAACAAATCCAGGACCAAAGTGATGGTCAGTCCTCCCCACGGGACCTCAGAAGTGGCAGAGGTGACACATGAGGCTAAATGGGGCAATTGAAAGCATCAGTTCACACAGAAAAACATGCAGAAGTTTCATAGATGACATCTAAACAGAGGACAAGGAATTTAAATGTATCCTCAGTCTAACAGTTACTCTGCTGCAACCAAGACAATTCAGAAGTGCCTCACTGAGTGACCAGGTGAATAAACCCAAACAATCTCTGTGAGGACCAAAAGTGGATGTCTAGCACTGGGGCAAGGATAGCTTTCGCCTGTCAAGTGTGGCTCAGCCTCCCACATACATCTTTAAGGCAATTGCACTTTCAAGCCTCATTCTTGTATCCCCAGAACGCAAAATCTCTGCCTCACACAGCAGAGAGTTAGAAGCTGCAATAAGCCAGATTTCATATGAGTATGCCAGCTATTGTTCTTTACTTACACTGTTATTTCTTGGGGTTGGTACAGGTTCTGAGGGAGGGGATGAATTCATCACACATGATTTGTTACATATTCAGCAGGCAGCAAGCTGCTCCATGATGCACTCAGTCAGTCCCATCTTCATCAGTTCCAAGAAAGAAAACTCCCTTGGGTCAGCTTGTAATTCTGACTACAAAACCTTTGCCTTTCCAGGCACCTTTTCTCCTAAAAGTTTTAGACTAGAGATAAGCTATGGAAGATTTCCATACAGATGGGTTACTACAGGCCATGGATAGATCCACAGATTCGTATTTCATAAGGTTTTCTTCTCTAGTGAATCTCTTGGCTTTTTACTGCTGCATGTGCCATGTCTGTGACAGGATTCAGTCTGAAATGGGGGCAGGAAAAAGTTACTTGTACTCTCACTGTGCTGCTTGAGCAGGTCCAGAAGTGGCCGCCATGATCCAATTAGCATTTGCTGTTGTTGCAGTTCTTCTTAATCTCTCTGAAGAGCAGCTGAAGGAGCTGGGGCTGGTTAGTGTGAAAAAGAGGAGGCTGAGGGGAGACCTCAATCACTGTCTGCAGCTACCTGAAAGGACACCATAGAGAGGCTGCTGCTGGTCTCTTCTCACAGGTAATTAGTGTTAGAATAAGAGGGAACAGCCTCAAGCTGCGACAGGGGTAGGTTTAGAATGACATTAGGGAAACATTTTTTCCCAGCAAGTGTGGTCAGGCATTGGAATGGGCTGCTCAGGGAAGTGGTGGAGCCACCAACCCCGGATGTGTTTAAAAGTTGTTTGGATACGGTGCTTGAGGATATGGTTTAAAGGTGAATTTTTTAGAGCAGGGATATAGGTTGGACTTGGTGATCCTGGGTGTCTTTTCCAAACAGATCGTTTCTGTGATTCTGTGATTCTCTTGAGTGGAAAAGTGTGTGTAGGCCACTAAGTGTATCTGTGCATCTGTTGGTTCTTAGTGTCATTTAATCCTGAGAAATGCACAGGATTAATGAAAAGTTATTTGCCGTGACTGAAACCAAGCAAATTCTAATGTCCTGCTCTACCACATGACAGAAACCATGCCTGGGTTATCCATTTAATATCTTTAGAGTCTGTTGTTAACATTTCCTTGCACCTTTAGTAACAGTGAGCAGATGAATATGTGGATTTTGTTCTGAATGGAACATACACATGTAGGATTTTTCATCACCATGTAAAAGCCCTGTTCATAAATGAAGGTATCTAAATGAGATCCTGATTTAGGGGTTGTAGTGTGTAGCCAAAACATCCCTCAGCTCTTGGAAAGGCTTTAAACAAAGGAGTCGAGTTGTCTTTATCTACACTAAAACTACTTAGACTACACAAACAATTAATATTGTACAAACAATAATAATCATGTCCCAGGTGGCAGGTTTGGGGTTTGATTTTTGAGTTAAAGAATAAACCTGTTTATTACTGAAACACAATTAAAAGAGAGTATTTTTATATCTATTAAATTCAATAGATTCACTTACAAATTGAATCAAGTACAGCATAAAAATGAGCATGAATGGAAGAGACAAAAGGGTGGGATCCGTTTCTTTCAGGACATGTATGTTAAAAGGGGCCCAGACATATCTTGGCTCTTCAATGGGAGCATTTTCTGCAAGCCTGTCTGCAGTGAATTGTGACCTTAAAGACCTTTCAGTGGTAGCTGTAACATATGCAGGGGTTTTGGTGAGAAGGAAGACTTTCTGCTAACCAGGAGATGTTGCATTTGGTGCCAGCAACCCCAGCTGGCAGCAAATAACTTGTCATTCCCATCACCAGGTCTGGCCTCCTACCCACTGAGAAAAATTAAGGGGTTTATTGGCTCAAATTCTTGCCCATTTTCCACTGGACCTGACCCTCTTCCACGCAGTTGGAATGTTTAGGGAGGAACTCCATCAAGAGAAACTTCTTGGATGTTTATGCATATCTACTCATAACAAAGTTTAGTTGCCAGAAAAGTGTTTTATATTTACTCCACTTGCCAATTTTCTATGAAAACCAAAAGGGTCTGGAATTAAATGGTCTGTGTTCAGTACGAGCCACTAACGTGTCCAAGCACTGATGGATGCTGAAGCAGAAAATAATAGCTGTGTTTGATAACGATGTCTTCCACCAAACAGACACCACATTTTACTTCACTGTGGATGACAGAAGCAATTGCTGTTGTGAATATATTTGCCCTCTCACAAAAATATTCTCTTTTTATCTTTTTTGCTTCTATTGAACTTTGAGGAAAAGGTTTTGCTCACCAGCAATGCTGTCTACCTCTAAGACCTCATGCAGCTCAGTAAAGTTCCTCCCCCTATATTCTGACCTGGTGTGAATGCATCTGCAGTACTGTGTCCAGTTCTGGGGCCCTCAGTTCAAGAAGAACCTCAGGGAACTGCTTGAGAGAGGTCAGTGCAGAGCCACAAAGGTGATTAAGGGAATGGGACATCTTTCTTAGGAGGAGAGCCTGAGGAAACTGGGGTTGTGCTTCCTGAAGCAGAGGAGAATGAGAGGTGACCTCATCAATGTTGATAAAGATGTAAAGGGTGAGTGCCAGGAGGATGGAGCCAGGCTCTGCTGGGTGGTGCCCAATGACAGGACAAGGGGCAATGGGTGGAAGCTGAGGCACAGGTTATTTCATTTAAACATGAGGAGGATTTTTTTTTTTCCCTCCGAGAGTGACAGAAGACTGTAACAGGCTGCCCAGGGGGCAGATTATGGAATCTCCCTTGCTGAAGATACTCACAACCTGCCTGGATGTGTTCCTGTGTGATCTGGTGTAGGTGATCCTGCCCTGGCAGGGGACTGAACTGAATGAGCTTTCAAGGTCCCTAGCAGCCCCTGACACTCTCTGATTCTGTGAAAGCTAATTGAAGGTTTTAATAAAGTGCAATTAAAGTTGCAGACTTAAGACTGTGCAGTCTCTATGTTTAGCACAAGGAGCAAATCCACTGTTCCTTTTTGGTCACACAATTCAGACTTACAAAGGAGAAACAGGCCTTTTAAAACCCTTTACTCACATGAGCAGCATGCATGCGAGTGAACAGCCCTTTTACTTATTCTTGTCTTCACTGGAAAACCCTCAAACCATCAAGAATGTGCTTCCAAACCCAGACCTAAGCCAAAAAACATTCTGCCTCAAGCCTCCAAATGGTGTTGATGTGAGTTGAGCCAGCAATAAAGGGTTGGACTAAGCAGGAGACAGAGCTCTAAGTGGCTACAGTTCACAACATGCAATACTATAACTGAGGACAATAAATACAAGCCTGTTTTACAAATAGGAACATATATGTTTAAAAACAACTCTGTTCCATTAACAAAGAAAGGCACTGAGCTCAAGAACTACTTTGGCTCATGAAACGAGAACAACAAAACCGAAGAAAGGAAATCAATCTTCAAACAAAACACAACTAAAGAATAAGAACACAAAGCCAGGCAGTCAGTAAAACGTTGCAGAGCTCAAAAAGCCTTTTGTTGAGCTGCAATCTGGAAGTGGTACTTGTGTCACTCAGTCTATAAAGCTTATCCATAGATCATTCAGGTTGGAAAGACCCTTGGGGTCAATCAAGACCAACCATTCACCCTGCTCTGGCAAAGATCCCCCCATAAACCATATCCCCAAGCACCACGTCTAAATGACCTTTAAACCACATCAGGGATGGTGACTCAGCCACCTCCCGTGGGAAGCCTGATTCCAATCTCCGACTACTCTTGCTGTGGAAAAAAGCCCTTGCAAGCAATGCCTGTCCTCGTGGAGATGGCAGGCAGGGTTAATGAAAAGCCATTCAAAAGGTATGTCTGATGAGTATTTTCTCAGGACAAAGTAGACTAGGGGGGGGGGGGGGGGGGGAGGGATATAAATACTCAATAATACCCAAAACAAAACCCCAACTGAGAAACAAAATCAAAGAGGATCCCCTTACAGATTCTTCTTTAGTTTGTTTTGTTGTGTTTGAGTTTTTGTTGTATGGTTTTTTTTTACCTCAAAAGTAACTATCTGGGTAAAGGGGCACTGATTCCCCTACACTCTTATCTATTTCTGGGTAAACAATAGATGAAATATCAATGGAATAACTGAATCCATCTGTGGCCAGCATTCTTTGGGCACATTAGAAATTGCCTAAAGACAATTTCTACATCTATACTCGTGTCCAGAGTAGAGCCAAGATCCTATTTAGGCTTTCCGTCAGCAAACAGAGATACTACAACAAGCAACCTGCAGCACAAATACCCTGAGTATTTGAATATTAGTAACTTTAAAAACAGGGTGGGGTGTCTTCATTTTTGCCAAACTAGGGCTGGTGTCCCTCCCCTCAAACCTGCCTGATTCCCATTTGAAACAGAACCAGAACCAGGTGGCATTTAACTGTGAGTTGAAGATCAGGTATTATCATAGAACCATAGAATGGTCTGGGTTGAAAGTGACCTCCAAAGATCATCCAGTCTAACCTCCTCTGCAGTCAGCAGGGACATCCTCAATTAGATCATATTGCCCAGAGCCCTGTTGAGCCTCACCTTGAATATGTCCAGGTATGGGGTCTCAACTACCAACCTGGGCAACCTGCTGCAGTGTTCCACTACCCTCATGGTAAAGCACTTGTTCCTAATTCCTAAGAATAACAGTAACAACTGATTTACCAATAAATAGGGAAAGTTTCTAAGTGCTTTGCTGCATATGCCTCCTCTGGGAACCCAGGACAAATGCAGAACTCACCACACCTGCTGAGATGTTGACCCCCTTGGATAGCAGGGGTGTCATCACCATGGGAGTATGATGCAAGCTATATGTCTGGTGAACGCCCTGTTTCACTGGGCTCCAGGATTTCCTCTGCTGAGTCTTTCTTGGTTGGTACCTTTTGTTGCTTTCCAAATGGCATATGTTAGAAACAGAGTAAGTCAG
Source organism: Pogoniulus pusillus (assembly GCF_015220805.1). NCBI lineage: Eukaryota > Metazoa > Chordata > Aves > Piciformes > Lybiidae > Pogoniulus > Pogoniulus pusillus. The sequence continues at coordinate 21,140,943 of NC_087265.1, forward strand.
GCTGAGAGGTCCACTGGAGCACCATGAGATACTCAGGACCCATCTAACTTTGAGGTTGGGTCAGGCTGCTGAGAGCCATGGTTAATGTGGCTCCTAATGTCTGAGAGGATGACCCACAAGCTCTCTGGGCTACCTGCTACAAAGCTTAACCACTTCAGCTGCAAATCAGAATCCAACAGTTTGCTGACATTTATGTTTCCTCCTTTTGCTCTGCACCTCTGAGAAGAGTCTGTCTCTGTCCTCCCTGTAATATTGACACTCAAGAGAGCTGAAGGCAGTGATGAGATGCTCTTTGACTTTCATACTGCATGCTGAACAATCCCATCTCACAGAATCACAGAATTAACCAGGCTGAAATTATCGAGTCCAACCTATCACCTAACCCTTCTAATTAACTAAACCATGGCACCAAGTGTCTCATCCAGTCTCCTTTTAAACACCTCCCTGGGCAGCCCATTCCAGTGCAACTCACCCTTGCTCTGAAGAATTTCTTCCTAACATCCAGCCTAAACCTGCCCTGGTGCAGCTTGAGGCTGTGTCCTCTTGTTCTGTCACTAGTTGCCTGGGAGAAGAGACCAACCCTCACCTGGCTACAACCTCCTTTCAGGTAGCTGTAGAGAGCAATGAGGTCTCCCCTGAGACTCCTCTTCTCCCTCCCCCCCCTCCAATCCAAACCATTTTGGCTGACCCTCTGCTGGACCTCCACGATTTGTCAGTGTTCCTCTCCTGGGATGCCCTGAATTTGGCACACTACCTCAGGTGTGACTCCAGAAGTGCCACATAGATAGGAATAATCATTTCCTTTGGCTGGCTGTGTCTATGCTCCAAATGTCTTATTGTTTTAGGCCCCTTGAGGACCTAGGAGTCAGCCTGGGCTGCCATCCAGCCTCTGTGCTCCCAGCCTTTCTTTCAGATTGTCTTCCAATATTTTGAAAAAAAAAAAAAAGTAAGCTTCTCCCTACCTGCCTTCTGCTTTGGAGCTCTTGCAACCATTTTTTCCCATTCCTTCCTCTAGCCTGCCCTTCCCCACTCATTTTCAGTTTTCATCTACGTGAGACAGTCCCAACCCCACCATATACTTCATAGTCATGCTGTGGAGCCCAGAAACTATAAATTATTGACGTGCTGGCTTTATGGCCACCCAGCATATCTTTGTGCTAAAGCATGGAAGAACTTAATTCAATTCCAGACATAAGACAGTGGTCTCCAGCACAACAAAGGTTGTTTGTCAACAGCTACCACACAGTCCCTCTGCTTAGGAGCAGGAAATGCTGTGGTGTCTCAAATAGTGTCATGCAAAAGACTTTTCTAAGCTCTTAATATTCTTGGACAGTCCTTGAGTTGCTAATCCATCCTGGCAGCAAACCACAGAAATTCACTTGGTCTGGTACATCTGTTTGCTTGTCAGATGGAGGAAGACTTTGGGAAAGCTTGACAGAAAAGAGGGTACTCTGCTCATATAGTGATCATGTTGCTCCAGAAAGGTCTCGCAACAGAAACAGATGAAATGTATTAATATGTTTATGTGCACCGAAGCACATCTTGGTCATGTGGCAATTGCAGAGGAGCACATGAATGCCCTTGCAATGTATCCTTGCTCTTGATACCTTCCCTCTTTCACAGGAGAGGCACATTTTTTCTTAGCTAAAGCTATATCACTACAGCTCTGGCAGGAGGTTGGACCTAGATGATCTTGGAGGTTGTAGGCAGGCGGGGGTTGGTCTCTTCTCCCAGGCAACTAGTGACAGAATGAGAGGACACAGTCCCAAGCTGCACCAGGACAGCATTAGGCTGGATGTTAGGAGGAAGTTCTTCACAGCAAGAGTGATTGGCATTGGAATGGGCTGCCTGGGGAGGTGGTGGAGTCATCATCCCTGGAGGTGCTTAAAAGGAGAGACTAAATGAGGCACTTAGTGTCATGGTTGGTTAATTAGAAGGTGTTAGGTGATGGGTTAGATTCTGGAAGTCTTCTTCTGTGATTCTGTGCTTTTTCGAGGTCCCTTCCAGTCCATACCCTGCTGTGATTCAGTGTGATTCTATGATCACTCTTCTAAAGGCAGAGATGCAACTATGTGAGATAATAGCAATTTTCTTGTTAGACATCAGTGCAATCAAAGTCATGCCTGAATATTCACCTCTGCGCTATGAACATAAAGGCTAAAGCATTACCTGCTGAAGCTTCATTTTATCCTACAGGGGTTGGACAGATTAATCATGGTGACATCTCTTTCCTCACCATGTTCTGCAGTTATTTTGATACAATGCTGGCACTGTAAACTGCTGTTTATGGGATCTTAAGCCACCAGAGTTTTGGTTTATTTTCAAAGGTCTCTACTAATAGGATAAGGGGCAACAGCTTTAAACTCGAGAAGGGTAGCTTTAGATTGGATATTAGAAACAAGTTTGTGATGGTGATGGAACACTGGAACAGGTTGCCCAGGGATGTGATTGAGGTCCCATCTCTGGAGATATTCAAGGTGAGGCTAAACAGCACACTAGGCAACCTGATTTAGTGGAGATGCCCTGCTGGGGGCAGGGTTAGACTGGATGACATTTGGAGATCCCTTCCAACCCAGACTATTCTATGATTCTGTAATTTAGACACCATGCATTATTAGTGGGCCTGCGCTGCTGGGCTTGACAGTTGTGATTGAGATCTTAGAGGTCTTTCCAACCTCAATGACCTTTGGATTCTAGAATCTTATGCCCATTTAGAATCATAAAAATCACAGAAACATCCAGGTTGGAAAAGCCCCTCAGGATCACCAAGTCCAACAAAGAACCCTACTCTATAAGATTGTGATGGTTTGGGGGTTACCCCGCCCCCCCACACTTTTGAATTTGCCCCAGCTACCTCAGACGGACCCTGGGAATATAGATGAAGCAATTTATTTACAGCTAGCAGAATTTACAAGCAGCTATTTACAATATATACAGTTATATACAATTATATACAGAAATATACAAAGGATAAGCAATACAGAAGCACCACTCCCCTCCCAGAAACCGAGTCCCCAGAGGGGCTCTCAAACCACCCCAACACCTCACCCCCCCGGCCCTCTCAACCTTACCCCAGTTCTCAGGAAGAAGAGAGGTGCAGCCAAGAGGTTAGGGAGCAGGGTTAGAAAGCAGTGATGTTAGAAAGATGTGTCTCGGTCTAAGGCAAAAGCAAGAGTGAGAGACAAAATGGAGAAAGTTTACTTCTTCTTCCCAGAGTTCTCAGCGTGACTGTGAGAGAAGTTGACATCAATTGTTTTCATTTCACTGCCCATTATCTAGTTCTTGTACCAAAACATTCTAGCTTGCTTCAAACTAGCACAAAGATTCATCTTAAACCACATCCCCAAGCACCACATCCAAACAACCCTTGAACACATCCAGGGTTGGTGACTCCACCACCTACCTGGGCAGCTCATTCCAGTGCCTGACCACTCTCTCCATCAAAAACTTTTTCCTAATGTCCCTTCTACACCTACCCAGTCTCAACTTGAGACCACTCCCTCTTGTTCTGTCTCCAATTACCTGTGAGAAGAGACCTCAGCAGCAGCCTGTCTTGGGTTCAAATGCAAGTTCCCAGAGACTCTTATAAATTTGGTAGACCCAATGACAATTTATAGAATTTATAGAGTTTATAGAGTGCCCTCCCCTCCTCCCCCTCCTTTCCCCAAAAGACAGGGAGAGAGATAAGAGGTAGGGACACCCCCAATAAATCAATCTCACTCGATTTGGAAGTTAAAAAGGAAAAGTTTAACAATAACTTAGAAAAGGGATTGGAGGTAGGGGAGTTTTACAAAGGATAAGAAGGGGAAAACAGCAAAATACAAAAACAGGGATGGATACAACCCGAGTGTGTGATGGGTGTCTCTGCCTCGTGGCTGGTATGCAGTATCAGTGTGTGTGTGTGATCATGAACGCAAGGTAGAGGAGGAACGAGCAAGAGAAAAGAGAGCGAGGAGCAGGAAGTGCTCTCTTTTATACCGCAGGAAGTGGGGGGAGTGGGCTAACCATCACCTGGAGTGTGGCCCACCCCTGAGGAGGGGCCAAGACCCCTAGGGTCAGGTTCAGGGTCACTCCCCCAGGAGTGTTAACCCTATACACAGCCTCTCCACAATGTCCCTTCAGATAGCTGTAGACAGCAATGAGGTCTCCCCTCAGCCTCCTCTGTTTCACACTAACCAACCCCAGCTCCCTCAGTTGCTCTTCATAAGATTTATTCTCCAGGCCCTTCCTCAGCTTCATTGCCTTCCTCTGAACCTGCTCCAGCTCCTCCACATCTCTCCTGTGCCCAAAACTGAATGCTCGAGGTGTGGCCTCACCAGAGCCAAGTTCAAGGAGACAATCAGCTCCCTACTCCTGCTGGACACAGCATTTTTAATCCAAGCCAGGATGCCATTGTCCTTCTTGGCTGCCTGGGCACACTGCTGGCTCATATCAGCTCCTGGTCTATTTACAACGCCCAGATTCCTTTCTGCCAGGCAGCTCTCCAGCCACACTGCCCCAAGCCAGTAGCATTGCTTGGGGTTGTTGTGAACCAAGTGCATTTGGCCTTGCTGAAACTCATCCCATTAATGTTGGCTCATTGATCTAGCCTATCCAGGTCCCTTTGAAGAGCCTCTCTGCGCTTATTCAAGTCACTATTGCCACCTAACTTGGTGTCATCTGTAAACTTACTGCTGACACTGTCTATGCCTGAATCAAGGTCACTATGTCATTGGTGTAAACTCTTGCACAGACAAACCTCCTGTGCAAGATTTGATATATTAAAGCTACTTTTGTCTCTCAACTATACCTGACAGTCTGTAAATTGTGACTATTCTCCTTTGTACTGCCTTTGGACACAGACATTGCATTGGTTTCAAACACTGTGTGCAAAGGCAGAAGGGTGGCATTGCACAGGTCCACACAAAGGAGGACACACACATGCTTGAAGGAGAAGCTGCCTGCTCATAGAAGTACCTCCTCTTCTCACATTTGGCCTATTGTTTTCCAGGAGCAGACAGTGAGCAAGGGAGAGCTGGGCAATTCATTTCTCAGTAATTAAACCCCAAGAGGTCACACGACTCACACCCTCTGCTTTCCTGCAGATGATTTCCATCAGCAGTCGGCAGAGATCTGCCTTCAGGAAAGCTCCCAAACAGATGCTTTGCACAGACTGTTTCTGCTTCTCTGTCACGTCTTTGCCTGGAAGGGTGCTTCGGGCTACACATGCCTAAAAGGAAAAAAGGGATAGGGAGAGAGAGATCTGGGAGAATATATCAAAGCCCCAGCAAATGGCTCCTTTAAATTAAAGGTTAACAGATCCTACCCAGAAGGGAGAGGAAATCACAGGTTGGCTTGGAGGGACTATTGGGCTGCTGGCTAAAACCAAACCTTCTGGAATATGAAGGCTGTCATGGGAAAAACTGGAGAATGATGAAAGATTTCTTCATAGAATTAGTCAGAGTCAGAATGCCTGTGCTGCAGATTTTACTGCTGCTAATGCCAGGTTTGGGTGGGTTTGGCGCTGGTAGAAATAACGTCCACTCATTATACATTTGAGATGTGATTTTAAATATATATATATGTACAAATCAAAATACTGATAAAATATTTTCCATGCTATGAAACGAAGTCCTAAACTGTCAGAACTGTACCTTGAGTTGCATGTTCTGGAATGACCTGAATGAGATAAAAGTACAGATTAGCTCAAGCTGCAGCTTCTTCTAGAGAAGCTTTTCTTTATTTTCTTTCTTTCCTTCCTTTCTTTACTTTCTTTCTTTCTTCTCTTTCTCTCTTTCTTTCTCTCTCTCTTTTTCTCTTTCTCTCCTTCCCCTCCTTCTCTTCCTTCCCTTCCTTCCCTTCCCTCCTCCCTAACTTCCCTTCCTGTCTTTCTTAAGTTAGACTTTTTGCTTTGTTTGAACCTACAGCATTTCTGAAGGAAGGGTTTTACACCAGATTGAGACTGGGAACAGGATGTTTCAGGAATGAAATAATTTGCTGTACTGATGAAATGCATACAATGGACTTACTTTGCATTTCTGCATTTTATTTACCATTCCACTGTAGGCTCAGCTTGGTAATGAAGTCCCAATAGCAAAAACACTTTCCAAAAATAAGCTACATTAATTTAAACACCTATTGAAATGAAATAATGTCAACATGACATTAGCTTTTGTCTTCCCACCTACTAATGCTGATTCCCCTTCCCCCCATTTTAAGTGAGACTTGTGACCCAAATGGTGCAGTAGCAAGTATTTGCCAACAGAAGTTTTTATATTAAGCAAGACCATTTCACTCAGGCTTTTCTGTTTGGTTGGTTTGGGCAGTTTTTTGTTTGTTTCATTTTGTCCTTTACAATGAGTTTTATCTGATTATGTTTTTGTTATTCTTCTAGCTTTAACCATCAGGAAAGTGATTAGGGGACTAGAATATCTCCTTATGAAGAAAGGGTGAGGCACTTGGGCCTTTTTAGCCCTGGAGAAGAGAAGCTTCAATGCAACAAATACTTAAAGGGTGGGTGAGGGGAAGAGAAGTTATCAATGCTAACAAATACTTAAAGGGTGGGTGTCAGGAAGATTGGGCCAGGCTTTTTTCCTGTTGCTTAGCAACAGAGTAAGAGGTAATGGACACAATTTGAACGTAGAGAGTTCCATCTAAACATGAGGAGGAACTTCTCACTCTGAGAGTGCTAAAACACTGGAACATGCTGGTGGAGTCTCCATCTCTGGAGTTACTCAAAGCCTGCCTGTATGCCATCCTGCGCAACCCTGCTCTAGATGAACCTGCTTTTGTGGGGGATTGGACTAGTGATCTCCAGAGGTCCTTCAAATTCCCTGTCATTCTGTGAATCAAAAACTGCTGCATCTAAGTATAAGGCCATAAAATCACAAGGAAAAAGTGTGATTTTGGGTTCAGTGCCATTCATACCTTCTCATAGATACCTGACAGCCTTGAATTTCACTGGCCCTGAGTAAGACTACTTACAAGATTTGTTACCGTTTACTGTTTTGTGTTTCAAGGAGCCTAGAACTGATTTGAAAGCCTGAATTATTTGAAAGCACTTCTTGCTGCCTTTGATTTGGACCACAGTTCTCCTATTTGCCTCACAAAATAAATTAGGAACTTTCTCATGTCTAATGACCTGATGTAAGGCCAGTTCACAGCAGGCTGCTATCTGCATGACACCACTGTCATCATTCAGTTTACTTGCAAAGCTGGTCTGAAAACCCTTCATTTTTATGTACAGCAACTACTTTCTTGTGAGGGTTAAAGTTGAAAACTAGGCCAGTGTGGGCCAGACGATCTCTGGGGCTATCAAGCATGTCATTAATTATGCTTCATCTTTTATCTTCTGTGTGATACATTCATTAGAACGAAGCATGTATTTCTTAATGAGACATTTGACTTCATTATCATTTCCCAACTGTTCAGGGAATGTCTATTTGTTAGTTTAAAGCACAGTCAAACTGACAGTGATAGACATAGTTTGGCACTAGCCACCTTTTTTTTCCAAGATTTAGTCCAACAGTGCCTTATTGAATCCAGCCTGCAAATTCAGACCTTGCAGATGGTCACCACAATTCTAGGAGCATAAAAAGCCAAGACATTGATGCCAGCTTATGTAATGACCCTTACAGCACTGACATGGACAAGAAAATCCATATGGCTTCACTGTGACTTTTCACATGGGCAGGCATGGCTGGAAAGGGGACCTTAGCTGTAGGATGCTCACTAAGGAATTGGTGTTAACCAGAGACGAATGTGAGAGCATCCTCTTTGATTCCTTGTTTGGAAAGTTCACAAACCCAGATTGTTAATGATGGCTTCCCCGTGGTGATGTGAAAGAAGGACAGCAGACAATCTTTGCCAGCTTAGTTTCTCTCCAGGCAAAGAGACTTTCTCACGGTAAATAATGATTATTCTCCATCTTGCAGCCAAACAGATAAAACACTGCTTTTATTTCATGTGGGCTGTCTGCAGGCAAAGAAAATAAAAATCCAGAAACCCACCTCAAGCTGTAGTCAGTAAAGCAGGATTGTTTTTTCTCTCCTTCCTTTCTTTATGCTTAGCTCCTATGGCTAGGAAATGTGCTCATGTTTCGTGGCAGACTTAACCTGCAAAGTTTTGCAACAACAAATAAGAGGAGAGGTTGTTCCCAGGCTTCTCGTTTTTGTTCCCTACAGTTTGGAATCCATCTTCTCAGTTTTAAAGAATTGTCTCAAGTTAACTATGAGCATTAAAAAACACTACACAAAGAGCTCTGTCTCTGTTACTTAAACACTTTCCTTCTAGCATTAGTGGTCCTGCTCCTCGCTCCTAACATGTGGCCGATCACTGATTTTGAAGTCACAAAGGGACAGTTCTGGACTGAAATAGGAAAGAAGACTTGAAAACACATAAACTTTGGTTACAAAAAGCAGATCCTGCTCTTGCACAAAAAATAAGACTTGCTGAGTGTTTGAAAGGGACAGAACTGCCTCCTGCAAAGCTTGACGATGTAATTTTGACTGATACTTCTTTGAGCATCAGCACCTCCTTGAGAAGGAGGAAGAAACTGCAAGATCTTGAGAGGTTTAGATGATGCATCAGGCAGTCACGACACAACCCTCTCCTACAACCCATAGGAGGGACAAAATCTTTGTCTCGATCTTGGCTAACCAAGTTTGGAAGTATAGAAATTTAGCTGAACGTGATAGGATTCTATTCCTTTTTTATTTTTGCCCAGCAGCTCATTACAAAAGTCTGAAATGGAATTCTTGGAGGGTATATTGTGTTAATTAATTATGTGTGCTTTGAGTCTGATAACTAAATAAGATTTGAACTACTCTTAAACACTATATTCCATTTTAATAACTAACAATGAAAGTAATCAACAAAAATGATAGAATTACAAATACATAGAATTAAATATTGAAAAACAGGTAGAATTAAAAGTCTCCTCCATCTTAATCTTATTTGTTCTGTTCATTGGAAAGTATATATATATATATAATTAAAAAATATTTTGTTTTAACAAATTAATGTTTTGACAGCAGGAAGCAGAGATACCAAACTCTATCCAGCAAGCTAGATCCTGGTCAAAACTCAACAAAGTAAAAACAAAGTCATGCCAATTTAAATCAGCTGCAAATCCGGCCTGTGACTGTGCTGTTTTCCATTTGGACTCAGAGATGTGCAAAGCATCATCTGGTCATGTCTGAAAAATAACGTGGCCCAGGAGTTATTCAAACAGAGAAATCATTAAACTGTTTGATTTTGGGCTCTGTCCATGAACTTCACAGACCATTGTGGGTGAACATATTTTTTTTTCTTCACAGAAAGAAGTCAAGGAAAAATGGCTTGACTGCTCTGTCCTTCTCCTCTGCTCTATTTAAAAGAGGTTAGTAGCATTAATAAAGTCACCACTGATCTAAAAGTCATCACCATGCTGCAATGCTGAAGGCTTTCAGGAAATAACCAGTGCCTGGAAAAGTGAAGATCATTTGGGAGTAGAGAAGAAGTAGAGGTGAGAACATGACTATTAGGGACAAGAGTAACTCAGACAAGGGAAGAGTATGAAAGCACAGAAACACCTGAAAGGAAAAGGGGGTTTGATACTTCCTGCTTGTCTGAGAGAGTTTTCCAGAACATTGAGCACCTTCCGTTCTCACTGCTCTTCCACACCTTCTCCCTTCACTTTCTCTGGATCCAATGGCACAGGATCCATCTGCACAGGAAAGCCTGCAGCAGTTTGCCAGGCATCCAGTCACCCTGCACTGCCTCACAGAGGATGCTGAAAAATACAAGATGCCTTCCACCTGGTTCTTTTCAGTGCAATTCAAAGAGCTCACACCCCACATGTCCTGGTCCTTGCCAAAAATCACCACAGTGTTTGGGTGACTGGTGTGCCAGTGTTACCACAGAAACAAGCTAAACAGTTCAAACGTGGATTGTTAATTTAGGAATACTCTACAGCATGAAGTACTGCTCAACGTGTTTCCAAAGGGACCTCCAAACGTCATTGGTCACAGACAGCAAGGATCCCTTAGCTCCCTGAGAACCACATACTGTTGTCCCACCACTGTATACCACCCTGTGTCTCTGGCTGGACTCCTGGCAGCTTCTGCAGGGTGTCTTTGCCTCCCAGCCCCAGGAGGGCATCACCATTTCAGAAGTCCACCGCTGGGAGGTTGGCCCTTAGGACAAAGTACAGCCACTTCCCACTTTCAGTTTCTTTCAGGACTTCAGAGAGTGGTCAGACAGTGGAATGGGCCATTGGAATGGGCTGCCCAGGGAGGTGGTGGGGTCACCATCCCTGGGGGTGTTCAAGAAAAGACTGGATGAGGCACTTGGTGCCATGGTCTACTTTGGTCTACTTGACTGGATAGGGCTGGGTGCTAGGTTGGACTGGATGATCTTGGAAGTCTCTTCCAACCTGGTTGATTCTATGATTCTATGATTTCTATGGTTGAGGTCACCAACCCTGGATGTATTAAAAGTCATTTGGATGTGGTGCTTGGGGATATGGTTTAGGAGTGAGCTTTGTAGAGTTCTGGATCAGACTTGGTCCCAAAGGTCTGTCAAACCTAAGTGTTTCTGTGATTCTCTGATTCAATTTCTTGTGTTTCCTTCTGCCTGATCTCTCTCCCTGGGGTTTGCACAACATTTTTTAAACAGTGCTGGCACTGTGTCTCAGCACTAACCAGAATATCTACAGTGCTCTACCATCTCTTTTTAAAGCAAACAATTACTTCAGGGCCTTCTTCTTACTCACTAACTTGTTAAATTCAAAAGCACTTAGGATTTTACCCATGCTACAGAGGGAACTGTCGAGGTGTCCACTAAACTCTTGCCATCTGCCAAACACTCATTTAAAAAACTTTATACTTTGAAAACATTTAAAAGCCTAGCAAAAATGGATTTGATTAAACAAGATCTAACAAATATACACTTACTGCCTGAGATCAAGCCAAATATGTCTTTCTTTTTATCTTTCTTTTCTTCTTCTTTGTCTTCTTGTTTCTTTTTTTTCCCTAGCCTAAGTTTTTCTGTCTTTATTCCAAGGAGATAATTTTTCTATTCTACTGACATGGTCTCCTCTGAGATTTTTTTCATCATCTTTGGCACAGGCAAAAGCCTTAACAATTTCCTTGATGTCTGCTGTTTATTTAGGGCCAATATAAACCATCTATTATATAGCCCAATCCTTAAATGACCCTTAAATGTCAATTTAAATACATTTTTCTGAGAATGAATGCAACCAAACAAATAAAATTCCATCCAGGATTGCTAAGGATTAATATTGTGCTGCAATGACCATGCTACTCTAAAAATTCAGTCAATTTTACTGTGTCTTACCCTTCACAGGCATTCCGGAAATGGCAGATCATGCTCTGTAAGCCTCAGAACAGGTTTATACTTATTTAAAGCTGAAACAGTTTGTTGCTCTCCACATCACTGCAGTTTTGTCATACACCCAAGCAGTGTTTCTTCAGGCATCAGGTATCTCATGTGCCTGCGTTTAGCTGGAACTGCTCACAATTGACACCAAAAAGCCATTTTTGACACATGCTCACTGCTCACCAGGTGCTGAACCACAGAATCACAGAAACATCCAGGTTGGAAAAGACTCTCAGGATCACCAAGTCCAACCTATAACCCTACTCTACAAGATTCACCTTAGACCATGTCCCTAAGCACCACATCCAAACATCCAGGGTGGGTGATTCAACCACCTCCCTGGGAAGCTCATTCCAGTGCCTGACCACTTTCTCTGTGAAAAACTTTTTCCTAATATGGAATATAAACATACCCAGTCTCAGATTGGGGCCATTCCCCCTTGTCTGTCTCCAACTACCTGTGAGAAGACACCAGCAGCAGCCGCTCCACATTGTCTCTTCGGGTAGTTGTAGACAGCAATGAGGTCTCCCCTCCACCTTCTGTTTCAAGTCCCTAGTCTTTCTGTTCCATGGATACAAAACCTCCCTGCATCTTATTATTTTCTGACTGTTGCTGTCCTCTTGCTTTTTGTTGCTCCCTGCATTGCTGACACGATTTTGGGAGCAAGCCTCTGTCCAATTTAGATCAACACATTTTCCATTTTCTTCCAATATGCTCTGGAATGCATTGATCCCTGCAGATATTCCTATTCCAGTGGTCCTAATCCCTCCAGAAGTGTCCAGTGAGTACCTAGCCTACTTGCTGCCACCATGGGAAACCACCTGAATGCAGGCAAGACAGAGAGGAAGCCCACAGATGCGGCAAGACAGGAGATACATGGCAAAGGCAAGGACACTGATCCATAGCAAGAGCTCAGTGGGGCTACAATGAAGTTTTTTCACTAGGAGACTAAGTAACATTGGACATTTCTTGACTGAGAGTGAGAAAACGGAAGACATAGATATCACAGTATCACAGTATTATCAGGGTTGGAAGAGACCTCATAGATCATCAAATCCAACCCTTTACCACAGAGCTCAAGGCTAGACCATGGCACCAAGTGCCACGTCCAATCTTGCCTTGAACAGCCCCAGGGACGGCGACTCCACCACCTCCCCGGGCAGCCCATTCCAGTGTCCAATGACTCTCTCAGTGAAGAACTTTCTCCTCACCTCCAGCCTAAATCTCCCCTGGCGCAGCCTGAGGCTGTGTCCTCTCCTTCTGGTGCTGGCCACCTGAGAGAAGAGAGCAACCTCCTCCTGGCCACAACCACCCCTCAGGTAGTTGTAGACAGCAATAAGGTCACCCCTGAGCCTCCTCTTCTCCAGGCTAAACAATCCCAGCTCCCTCAGCCTCTTCTTGTAGGGCTGTGCTCAAGGCCTCTCCCCAGCCTCGTCGCCCTTCTCTGGACACGCTCAAGCATCTCAATGTCCCTCCTAAACTGGGGGGCCCAGAACTGGACACAGTACTCAAGGTGTGGTCTAACCAGTGCAGAGTACAGGGGCAGAATGACCTCCCTGCTCCTGCTGACCACACCATTCCTGATGCAAGCGAGGATGCCACTGGCTCTCTTGGCCACCTGGGCACACTACTGGCTCATGTTCAGGCAGGTATCAATCAGCACCCCCAGATCCCTCTCTGTCTGGCTGCTCTCCAGCCACTCCGACCCCAGCCTGTATCTCTGCATGGGGTTGTTGTGGCCAAAGTGCAGCACCCTGCACTTGGAGCTATTGAATGCCATCCCCTTGGACTCTGCCCATCTGTCCAGGCGGTCAAGGTCCCACTGCAGAGCCCTTCTGCCTTCCAACTCAGTCACATCTGCCCCCAGCTTGGTGCCATCTGCAAACTTGCTGATGACTGACTCGATGCTGGAACATGTCCAAAGAAGGGTCACAAGGATAATCAGAGGGCTGCAGCACCTCTCCTATTAGGAGAGCCTGAGAGTTGGTGCTGTTCAGTCTGGAGAGGAGAAGACTCTGAGCTCACCTTATTGTGACCCTTCAGTATCTTGAGGGGGCCTACAAGAAAGCTTGGGAGGGATTTTTTAGGATGTCAGATAGTGATAGGACCTGGGGGAATGGAACAAAGCTAGAAATGGGTAGATTCAGACTGGATGTTAGGAAGAAGTTCTTCAGCATGAGGGTGGTGAGACCATGCAATTGGTTGCCCAGGAAGGTGGTGGAAGCTCCATCCATGGAGGTGTTTAAGGCCAGGCTTGGTGAGGCTCTAGACCACCTGATGTAGTATGAGGGATTGGAACTAGGATGGTCCTTGTGATCTGCTCCAACCCTGACTGATTCTATGATTCTATGACATCTTGTTCTCCAAAGACAAAGGCAGCTGGCAAAGGTTATGTCATTTTCATCTACTTTCTTCTGAGCTTGCTCCATTTCATAAGTTACTCTGCTCCTGATGTTATGCAAACAAAGCTGTATTTTAATTTAGCATGTGTGTGTCTGTGTGCTTTGAACAAGTGTGCAGACAACTCTCACAATCTCAGCTGACTTGAGATCCTGTCATCCTTCCTAAACTAACAGTGCTCTTGTCACCCTATCTGCCAAAGCACTGCTCACCCTTCTGGCACCTTCAAACCAGTGCATGCTTCCTACACAGGCTGACCACTGTTCTGGTGTCCACACGCTGTGACAAATGGGATAACACAGGATGTTCTTTGTTCCAGGCTCAAGTATCTTTGGTGGGACTGGTTTGGATCTTCTGTTATCTCCTGCATGAGAAGATAATCTGCTTTCTACACCTTCCATCTCAATTGGACTGACTGACCAACTGCTTATTATTTTATCGAGGTTTTGGTTTGGTCCTGCAGTTATCTCCAATAAAATTTTGTCCTGGATCCCAGATCCTGGCTTTCATTAGGCTATCAGCACTCTCTTCACGTGGCTTTCAGAAATCCCTATTTCATAACTTCCCTCTTCCCCTTTCCCTCAGCAGATAAACACCACTTAGTTCTTGCACAACACACAAACCCCCAGTATCAACACACTTAGGAGACAGTCTCTAGAAGCACAGTTATCCAAAGAGAAAAATGGGTTGGATAAGCAAAGAAGTCCCACTTCTGGAACAGATCACTGCTTTCAGAAAGAATTAGCTTGAACACTATTTTTTAAGGGACAAGAGAAAACCTGGGAAAGAAAACATTTGTATTGAGTCATGAGAAGCAGAAATGAGAAACTGCAGATTTTCTTTCTAGCTGTGTGGAATGTCTCCTAGTATTTAATCTCCTAGTATTTATGAGACCCCACCTGGAGTGCTATGTACAGTTCTGGAGTTTCCAGCACAAGAAGGACATTGAACTGTTGGAGCTAGTCCAGATGAGGCCACGAAGATGTTCAGAGGGCTGGAGCAGCTCTGCTATGAGGACAGGCTATGAGAGTTGGGACTGTTCAGCCTGGAGAAGAGAAGGCTTCAGGAGACCTTGGAGTGGCCTTCCAGTAGCTGAAGGGGGGCTACAGGAGGGCTGGGGAGGGACTATTTACAATGACAGGATGAGAAGTAATGGGTTTAAACTGGGGAGAAGGGAGATTTAAACCTGGATGTTAGGAAGAAAGTACTTTCCAGTGAGGATGGTGAAACACTGGCACAGGTTGCCCAGGATGTTGTGGCTGCTCCCTCCTTGGACGTGTTCGAGATCAGGTTGGATGAGGCCTTGAGTGGCCTGTTCTAGTGGGAGGTGTCCCTGCCTATGGTGGGGGCTTGGATCTGGATGATCTTTGAGGTCCCTTCCAATCTAGACCATTCTGATTCAATGATGATGATGATGATGAAAGATTTTATAGACTGGCTACTATTATCTGTGGATACCTATGGTAATCAATATATATACAGAGTTATTCCAGAACTGATCCCTTTTGGGAAATTTCTGAAGCTATGTTAAAAACAACAATAAGGTTCAACAGCAATATTCTGGAGACCTACAGAATAATTGAATTTAGCTAGGATTTCATTGTTAATCTTGTAACTGACATATTTAAACACAGAATCACGCAGAGTTCCTGGTTTAGTTATAAGATATTCCCCCATAATTTGAAATAGCCTAAAGAGCATAGAACCATTTCCTATAAGGATGGAAATGGGAAAGGCTTTGGGAATAATAAACAATTAATTATATTTGTTGTCTCTATTTGAATTTTAATTTACTTATTAAATTTGTTTTCATATTAACAGTTACACCTGCCTTCAATTTAGGATTGCAGTCATTGTCTTTCCTTACCTGCTTTTATGCCATCCTCTGGTTTGGTACTTTGTAGCTATCGCTTATCATCATGCTTTGTCGGTTTCACATTTCTCTTAGATATGCACGCTCTGGCCAGCACAGTCCACGCAATGACTGCAGCCACAGGAAGTTCAAAGTGAGCTGACAGGGTGTCAAGTCACATTACTTAAGGTTTACAGACTGTAAAATGAAGTAAGATTAATCGATTCATAGAGTAGCAGGTTGGAAGGGGCCTCAAGGATCATCCAGTCCAGCCTTGCAGGTAAGAATATAGTTGAAATGAGATGGCCCAGCACCCTGTCCAAGCCAGGCCTTAGAACTACCTAATGTGGGGGGTAATCCACCACCTTCCTGCTGAGTTTATTCCAATGTCAATAGTTCACAGAATCACAGAAACATCCAGGTTGGGAAAGATTCTCAGGATCACCAAGTCAAGCTATAACCCTACACTACAAGACTCGCCTTAAGCCATATCCATAAGCACCACATCCAAATGACCTTAAATACATCCAGCACTGGTGACTCCACCACCTCCCTGGGCAGCTCATTCTAGTGCCTGACCACTCTTCCATCAGAAACTTTTTCCTCATGTCCCGTCTAAGCCTACCCACTCTCAGCTTGAGGCTATTCCCTCTTGTTCTGTCTCCAATTACCTGTGAGAGGAGACCAGTAGAAGCCTCTCCACTATGTCCCTTCAGGTAGTTGTAGACAGCAATGTGGCCTCCTCTCAGCCTCCTCTTTTTCAGACTAAACAGCCCCAGCTCCCTCAGTCACTCTTTTATTGAGTTCAAATGGTGAGAAACTCTTTACTGGTATCCAGTCCGAATCTCCCCAGTAGCAACTTACACTCATTACCCCCTGAGATTACCATGGGACTCTGTGAAAGATCATGGAACCACAGAACTTTAGAAGTTGGAAGAGACCTCCAGAGATCATCGAGTCCAATCCCCCTGCCAAGGCAGGATCCCCTAGGGTAGTTCATACAGGAATGCATGCAGGAGGGTTTGGAAAGTTTCCAGAGAAGGAGACTCCACAACCTCTCTGGGCAGCCTGTTCCAGGGCTTTGTCTCCCTCACTGTAAGGAACTTTCTCCTCATGTTGAGGTGAAACCTCCCATGTTCCAGTTTGTAGCTGTTGGTCTTTGTCTTACTGCTGCTGACCATTATAAAGAGATTGTTCCCAGCCACTTGACACTCAATCCTCAGATATTTGTATACATTTATTAGATCTTCTCTCAGTCTTCTCTTCTCCAGGCTAAACAGCCCCAGATTTCTGTCTCCCTTCATAGGGGAGTTGCTCAAGTCCCCAAATCATACAGCAGAGAGCTTTTTATGCATGAAAATGGATAAGGCCAGCAAAGTGATTGTTAAATGGAAATGGGAAAGAACAACAGAAGTCAGACAACCTGACTTATCCTTTAAAAAGAAACATCAGCTGCATTGCCTCAGTCTTTGTCTCATAATTTCTTGCAATGGCTTTTACATAGCCTCGCAAATAAGCCCTCATGAATAATGGAGAAAGCTTTACTTCTGAACTAAGGCAGGCTGACAGCACAGACTAAACACAGAGAGGGGAGTGAACCCAGTCTTAAAGAACCAGTAATGTTTGAGAGGGTGGGAAGGAAAAAAGGATGTTCACAACAGATTAAAAGGAGATTGAAAATAAAATTAAGACGAAGATCTGGACATGTTGGGTAATTTATTGATTCAAGCTATATAGGGAGCAAGATATATGGAAAATAAGAAAAGTATCATTGAATATTAGTACAAAATGTTAGTTAATAGGTATGTCAGGTACGAGTAGAAAGATGCACATGATCGGTGTATTGACACAGAATGGCATGGCAAATTCCTTCAGGCAATAGGTTATGCCGTGAGACACAAAATAAATACCAAAGACAGAACTTTCTTCCCTTCCCTTCCCTTCCCTTCCCTTCCCTTCCCTTCCCTTCCCTTCCCTTCCCCTTCCCTTCCCTTCCCTTCCCTTCCCTTCCCTTCCCTTCCCTTCCCTTCCCTTCCCTTCCCTTCCCTTCCCTTCCCTTCCCTTCCCTTCCCTTCCCTTCCCTTCCCTTCCCTTCCCTTCCCTTCCCTTCCCTTCCCTTCCCTTCCCTTCCCTTCCCTTCCCTTCCCTTCCCTTCCCTTCCCTTCCCTTCCCTTCCCCTTCCCTTCCCTTCCCTTCCCTTCCCTTCCCTTCCCTTCCCTTCCCTTCCCTTCCCCTCCCCTCCCCTCCCCTCCCCTTCCCCCTTTCTACCTTCTTTCTTCTCTTCCTTTCTTCATTTCTCTCTTTCCTTCCTTCTATCTTTTTTCTCTTTCTCCCTTTCCTTCTCCCTTTCTTTCCTTCTTTTCCTCTTGCTTTCTTGCTTTCTCTTTTCTCCCTTTCTCTTTCTTTCTCTCTTTCTTTATCTCTTTATCTCTCTCATTCTCTCTCTCTTTGTCTCTCTCTGTTCTTTCTTTCTTTCTTTCTTTCTTTCTTTCTTTCTTTCTTTCTTTCTTTCTTTCTTTCTTTCTTTCTTTCTTTCTTTCTTTCTTTCTTTCTTTCTTTCTTTCTTCCTTTCTTTGGTGGTTTTAGGGCCCAAGTTTCCTTAAGAAGACCACAGAGACAGAGTCCTCCAAAAAGGAGATAGAGTGCCAAGGGCTAGACCTGGTCGTCCCAGGATATTGTAACCCTGTTATTTTCACTTTGTGGGATCACAGGCTATAAAGCAGTGTCTGGCTGATACTGCTCTTCTCCTGTCTTCACTTCTCTCCTTCCTGGGAGGAGTGCACATTTCTGCTTATCTAATGGGCCGTGTGAGGGAGATGGCTTCGAACTAGCAGGGAATTTTGAGCTGAATCATGTGGCCTCCTGAGGTCTTGAGGGTCTGAGGTAGGGAGGGCAGTTCTGGCCTACTCTCAGGTCTGCTGTGGGTGGAAGGGGTAGATGATTCTAGAGGGTTTTAGTCTGATGGACTTGGCCTCATTTGTGAGCGTGTTCATTCCACCAAAATGCCTTCTGTATGTGTGTACTTGTAAATAGAATCTCACTTTATACTTCCAACCAGTGAACAACATTTGCACTTCTACTCCCCAAAAGGAGTAAATATAACTTCTGTCATCTGGGCCTGGGCAGCTTGTGGCCCTTCCTCTTTCTCTCTTCCTCTCTTTCTCTTTATCTATCTCTTTATGTCTTTCTTTCTCTCTTTATCTCTTTCTTTATTTTTCTCTCTCTCTGTATCTATCTCTTTCTCTCTCCATATATGTCTCTTTCTTTCTCTTTCTCTTCCTCTCTCTCTTATTTTCTGTATTTTTCATTTTAGATTCATAGAATCAACCAGGTTGGAAGAAGCCTCCAAGATCATCCAGTCCAACCTAGCACCCAGCCCTGTCCAGTCAACTAGACCATGGCACTAAGTGCCTCATCCAGGCTTTTCTTGAATGCCTCCAGGGACAGCAACTCCACCACCTCCCTGGGCAGCCCATTCCAATGCCAATCACTCTCTCTGGGAAGAACTTCCTCCTAACATCCAGGTTAGACCTCCTCTGGCACAACTCAAGACTGTGTCCCCTTGTTCTATTGCTGGTTGCCTGGCAGAAGAGACCAACTGCCACCTGGATACAATCTCCCTTCAAGTAGTTGTCGATAGCAATGAGGTCTGCCTTGAGCCTCCTCTTCTCCAGGCTAAACACCCCCAGCTCCCTCAGCCTCTCCTCATAGGGTTTGTGTTCCAGGCCCCTCACCAGCTTTGTTGCTCTTCTCTGGACACATTCCAGCACCTCAACATCTCTCTTGAATTGAGGAGCACAGAACTGGACTCAGGACTCAAGGTGTGGCCTGACCAAGGCTGAGGACAGGAGAAGAATAACCTCCCTTGTCCTACTGGCCACACTGTTCCTGATACAGGCCAGGATGCCATCAGCTCTCCTGGCTACCTGGGCACACTGCTGGCTCATGTTCAGCTATTATCTACTAGTATCCCCAGGTCCCTTTCTGCCTGGCTACTCTCTAGACACTCTGTCCCCAGACTTTTCTCTCTTTCTTTCATTCTTTCTTTCACTCTTTTGTTCTTCCTCCCTCTTTCTTCCTCTTTACCTTAACAAGCTGTGGCTGTTATAAAAGATTTCGTTGTCTCTCATCTAACAGCAGGACAGTTTAAATTCCCTTGTTTCCAGTTGTGGTGAGAGGTACAGATGAGTGGCAATGCTGCCTTTTCAAATTGCACTTCAGCAATTTGATTTATGGAGTAATAGTCAATCTCTGCCTGCTGACAGAGAGAAATTGAAGTATTTTTCACAACAGCTGAGGAAAAAAGACACTTTGCTCATCATGGATTAAAGGTAAATAAATAAACACTCCATTTTTTGATACAAGTAGAAAAACACAAACACTTGGCACCATGGTGCCTAGCAATGCAGCCCTACAAACATGTGTCAGGAAACTTCTTGTTGCAGATGCCTTTATTTTACCTACAGTTTGGAGCTGTGCAGCTGAGCTTTTTCTGACATTGTGACTCAAAATCACCCCCCCTCACCAGTGTTCAGTTTCATCTACTCTCACCATCTCTACCGCTGTCTGAAGGCCTGGCACAGGGTGTGTGGTTGCAGTCAGCACTGAGGAGGATGGGGGTTAAATCCCCAGTGCAGAGCACCCAGGGAGAAGACAGAGCACAATGAAAGTCTGCACAAGGTGGGTCTTTGAGTTGGGCAAATCAAACCCAGGAATCAGCTAAGGAATTATAGGATTCTGGTGGCTCAAAGTTCTCAGAAGTACTCAGGTCCTTCTTGGCAAACTTCTGAACCAGCAGACCTTTCACTTCTGTCTCTGAAACTAAACTTGCATCAGCTGGTATTTTCCACTGTGTTTCTATGGGATTTGGATACTTAATTCCTCCCCAGGTCCTGAGAAAACCACGTCAGGAATATTGGAAAATTAATCTGCATGTAAGCGAGTATCTCTAAGTCAGTTCACACCTGCATGGGGTATCTTTTAATGCAGTTTTGATGATGCTCAGTTTTCAAATGTCTCAGGTTTATAAATCAAGGACTCCTGCAAACAGATATTTTTCAAAGCAAGCCACATGAAGTCGATTACCCAGAAGAAAAGTGTATAGCTGCATTTTTCTGTTAACAGATGGAAGCAGCAGATAAGCCCAGACAATTTAATAACCTCTGGCAATATTGGTTTTAGATCCATAACATTTTTTAGGAAAAAAAACACATTGGGTTTTCCCCAAGGACATCAATAAAACCAAGATCAACCCAATTCCCACATGCACATTACAAAGTTCTTCTCTTGCTAATTCTTGCTGTGTCACCTTGACACAGAATGCTGCTGCAGCAAAGTAAACCACACAAAGAGAGCCATCTGCGTGCAATAGAAACCAGACTGACTACGCTGAGGTCAGCATTTCAGTGGGCAATCGCTCAGAAAGGCTGCTCTGAAGCACTTCAGGCTCCTGCTGGGATTAGATTGCTATAAATGTGGCCAGTGGAATTGCTGAAAATCGTTGATGTGTGATATGCTCTGCTGAAGAGGACACAGAGAATTTAACAGGCAACACATCCCAAGTCATGCACAGGAACAAGTGAAATGAAGATTCCTATTCTGTTTAGCACTTAGCAAGCTGTACTGCCAGCAGCCAGACAACTATTCCTTCCACTTCTGTCCTTGCTGTCCTCACAACTGTAGAGCCTGCTACTCAGACTGCAACAGAGCTTCCATGTGGAAATAAGCTGGACTCAGCTCACATGATACAGAATCACAGAATGTCAGGGGCTGGAAGAGACCTCAAAAGCTCATCCAGTCCAGTCCCCCTGCCAGAGCAGGGGCACCTATACCAGATCACACAGGAATGCACCCAGGCAGGTGTTGAATATCTCCAGAGAGGGAGATGCCACAATCCCCATGGGCAGCCTGTTCCAGTGTTAAGTCACCCTCAAGGTGAAAAAAAAATCCTCCTCATGTTTCCATGAAACTTCCTACACCTCAGCTTCCACCCATTGCCCCTTGTCCTATCATCGGGCATCACTGACCAGAGCCTGGCTCCGTCCTCCTGGCACTCACGCTTTATATATTTATAAACATTGATGAGGTCACCTCTCAGTCTCCTCTTCTCCAAGCTGCAGAGCCCCAGCTCCTTCAGTCTCTCCTCATAAGAGAGATGTTCCATTCCCCTAATCATCTTTGATACATGGATTTTTATCCCCACAGTTCAAAGTGGTAAGACAAAGAGACCTACATTTATTTCAGTGTCTTGAAAGAGTCACCAGAACACACTGGATTCTTCCTAAAGGAGATTTCTCTTCCTAATTCCTGCCCAATCTATAGTACACTGCCAGGAAACACAACTGCATAAAATTACAGACTATTTTATGGTTATATTTTTTCTCTTGTTTTTGTTTTGATTTGTTCTTTTAAAAAAAAAAAGAGTTCTAACTGCACAAGTTGTTGTCTTTAAAAGGGTTGAAAATCTCTCATTTCATAGCAAGGTGGTTTAAATTATCTTGTTTACAGTTCTAGAGAGAGATACAGATGAGTAGCAATGATGGCTTCTCCAGAGCTCTTGCCTATCTATCTTCTCCAACTCTCATCTGTCATCATTTCTGTCCTCCCTCCCCACAAAGGAAACATTCCTGCCTGACCATCTTCCCTTCAGACTGCTTCTCTCCCCATCCTATGTGAAGTATTTTTCCCCATCTGTTATACAACCCAAACAAATCCAAACTGCAAACAAAAAAAAAAAAAATCAAAACAAAAAACACCCAACAGAACAGCCCCAGGGCATTAGCAAACCTCAATGGCACTCAGCATTGCCTCTTCCTGAGGTAGGTACCAGGAGGTACTCAGCACCCATATTGCAACCACAGGATGCTGAAGCCACTTCCCAGGTGACACACTCAGTACTACTGTGAAGAAGCTGTGAGACCTTCTTTGCTTCCCCTCTGGTTTTGGCCACTGTGACTGTGCTCCGGAGTAACATGAAGCTGCCCACGTTTTACCTACCTGCCATGATCAGGTCCTGGGAGGTCTTCTAGTCTCTTTCTCTGGAGACTTTCAAGGCCCATCTGGATGCATTCCGCTGTGACCTGAGCTAGACTGTATGGTCCTGCCCTGGCAGGGGGGTTGGACTCGATGATCTCTTTGGGTGCCTTCCAACCCCTAACGTCCTGTAATCCTGTGAACCTAAGAATGCCACATGCAGGTAAGATGAAACCCCTCTTGCTTGTCTCAGGAAAGGTTGCTTCTGTCTTGCACACACTTGAAGGCACAGGCACTGCAGCGCCTGTGTGATTTGGGAGTGCTTCTACGGACTGCTCTCAGTTGGAGGCATCTCAGCCTTCTTTAGCCTCTTGCTGTATGCATAGATAGGGTGGGACATGCCAAATGTGCAAAGATGTGGTGCTGAGGGACACAGTTTAGCACTAGACATGGTAGAGTTAGATAATGCTTGGACTTGCTTTTAAAGGTCTTTTCCAACGCAAACAATTATATGATTCTAGGAATCACTGCTGTTATGGTATGGCTGCAGAGTAAATGATCACTAATTCCATACAAGCTTCTCTCTCTGCCAAGCTGTTCAAATGGGACAAAAATGGGACAGGCTTCGTTTGACTCCTTTGCTGTTCCAATAGCAGTGAAGCTAGAACAGTGACTAAAATTAACCTAAGAACTTTGGTAAGCAAAATGAGACAGAGAACTGTGAAGGTTTTCCTAGCAGAGCAGTCTGAGATTTGCACACTGTGCGTCCAGACTTAGATCAAAACCACAGGGCATGCTGGAGTTTAGTTTGGACTTGAATTTTTCTAGGAACACAATGGAACCTGATAGCACTTCAGATGAGGGACAAAAACTCTTCACTGCAGAGTTCAGTTTGTGGTCACGCCATGTGAGGGAAGGTCAGGTTACTGCTGATCGTGCCTGAAGCTTTGCTCATAAATTATCATGAGAAGAAAAAAAAAAAAAACAAACAAAAAACCAACCCCAAAACTCACTAATATGTGGCCTAAAAACATTGCAACCTAATAGCATGGATGAAGCTCAGGTCAAGTTTGCTAAATAGCTAGCTAGAGATAGCAAAAGATTCATAGAATAGCAGGTTGGAAGGGGCCCCAAGGATCATCTAGTGCAACTTTCCACGGTAAGAATATAGTTGAAATGAGCTGGCTCAGCACCCTGTCAAGCTGGGTGTTCAAACTGTCTATAATTATGATAGGAGAGGAACAATTCCTGTGAACCCCGGGGGGAACACATCTACCTGTTGCTGCCTGGCAATTATCACAGTATCACAGTATCATCAGGGTTGGAAAAGACCTCACAGATCATCAAGTCCAACCCTTTACCACAGAGCTCAAGGCTAGACCATGGCACCAAGTGCCACATCCAACCTTGCCTTGAACAGCCCCAGGGACGGCGACTCCACCACCTCCCCGGGCAGCCCATTCCAGTGTCCAATGACTCTCTCAGTGAAGAACTTTCTCCTCACCTCCAGCCTAAATCTCCCCTGGCACAGCTTGAGGCTGTGTCCTCTCGTTCTGGTGCTGGCCACCTGAGAGAAGAGAGCAACCTCCCCCTGGCCACAACCACCCCTCAGGTAGTTGTAGACAGCAATAAGGTTTCCCTTGAGCCTCCTCTTCTCCAGGCTAAACAATCCCAGCTCCCTCAGCCTCTCCTCGTAGGGCTGTGCTCAAGGCCTCTCCCCAGCCTCGTCGCCCTTCTCTGGACACGCTCAAGCATCTCAATGTCCCTCCTAAACTGGGGGGCCCAGAACTGAACACAGGACTCAAGGTGTGGTCTAACCAGTACAGAGTACAGGGGCAGAATGACCTCCCTGCTCCTGCTGACCACACCATTCCTGATGCAGGCCAGGATGCCACTGGCTCTCTTGGCCACCTGGGCACACTGCTGGCTCATGTCCAGGCGGGTATCAATCAGCACCCCCAGATCCCTCTCTGTCTGGCTGCTCTCCAGCCACTCCGACCCCAGCCTGTATCTCTGCATGGGGTTGTTGTGGCCAAAGTGCAGCACCCTGCACTTGGAGCTATTGAACGCCATCCCATTGGACTCTGCCCATCTGTGCGGGCGGTCAAGGTCCCGCTGCAGAGCCCTTCTGCCCTCCAACCCAGCCACATCTGCCCCCAGCTTGGTGTCATCTGCAAACTTGCTGATGACTGACTCCATGCCCTCATCCAGGTCATCTATGAAGATGTTAAAGAGGATGGGGCCCAGCACTGATCCCTGAGGGACACCACTAGTGACTGGCTGCCAGCTGGATGTGGCACCATTCACCACCACTCTCTGGGTCCGGCCCTCCAGCCAGTTCCTAACCCAGCACAGAGTGTTGCCATCCAAGCCGCGGGCTGGCAGCTTAGCCAGCAGTTTGCTGTGGGGGACAGTGTCAAAGGCCTTGCTGAAGTCCAGATAGACCACATCCACAGGCCTCCCCACATCCACCAAGCGGGTCACCTGATCATAGAAGGAGATCAGGTTAGAAAGGCAGGATCTGCCCTTCCTAAACCCATGCTGGCTGGATCTGAGCCCTTTGCCATCCCTCAGGTGTGCTCTTATCACCCCCAAGATAACCTGCTCCATCAGTTTCCCTGGCACTGAGGTCAGGCTGACAGGTCTGTAGTTCCCAGGTTCCTCCATCCGACCCTTCTTGTGGATGGGGACCACGATGGCCTTTTTCCAGTCTCCTGGGACCTCTCCGGTGAGCCAGGACTGCTGGAAAATGATGGAGAGCAGCTTCTTATGGGACTGTCATAGGGAGAACCACTGCCATCTTGAAATACTCAACTGCACTCTGTCAATACAGGCTGCTAGGAAACCATGCTGATGAAATGCATAATAATCCATGAAAGGATCACAAAAACATGTACAAGCATAAAAACACATCCCTTTGACCAAGGAATTCTTTGCTGTTAGTATTTACTAAATTTCATGGTTATAAAAATCATGGCATCATCAAGGTTGGAAAGGACCTGTAAGATCACCAAGTCCAACTGTTGACCCACCATCCATGTCTCAGAGTGCCCTAGCTACACATTTCTTGAACACTTCCAGAGATGGTGACTCCATCGGTCCCCTGGGTAGCCTGATCCAATGCCTGACCACTCTCTCAGAAAAGAAACTGCTCCTAATACCCAGTTTTTAAGCACATTGGCTGCTTTCTCCATGCTTTATTGTGGACTCCACACACATGGATCATTGGATATGAAGTCAGGCAGAAAGTACTTGGGAAGTCAGAGAGGATGCCCTAAGTGTCACACAGGAGGTAGCATAAATGTGCTGTGCACACACACACTGACACACAATGTAGGTCATTGCTTCCCTGGCAGCTGCTGAAAATGCTGACACAAGATTGAAAGAGTGACCAAACAGCAGAACCATGCTGGCTTCTCCTTGCACCATCTTCAGCTAGAAGTCTCTCCCCAGTCCATAAAACCTTCTCTTTCACCAGCCTTTATGCTTAGGACTGTTGGCCCAGCAAGGCTGTCCAGACGCCAGCTGCAGCTTCCAAAGGGAACTGATACAAGCTGCTGTAACCTGGCCTTGCCCAGCCACGGCCTTGGCAGTCCTTGCAGGGACAGACCGCATCCTACTGTTCCCACAGTCTGTGCTGCTGCACATACCACCCTTCTGCTCACCAGAGCCATCTCTCACTACAGAGTGTTTGATCTGCAGAAGTCAGGAAGGGCCCTACTCACTGGCAGACACTCAGAAGGAAAGCAACTGAAAGATGTTGTGGGATGACTTTGACCACAAGAACAAGAACCTTCTAAGAGCCTGCCCTTTTGTTGTTGCTTGACATTGCTCCAACCACCAAGGAAATCCTTCACACAGGATCTTGACCATGACCTGGAGTTCTCAGGACTTGAGTAACTCTCACAGCCAGAAGCAGTGTCCCATCTGGCAACGCATCTATCAGTCACCAGTGGAGATCAAGCTGGAAGCTTCACAAGTTGTGTGGTTTCATCCTGAGTTAATGCAAAACAGTGGAGCATCCTCCACTGCCACTGGTGCCTTTTTGGAATTCCTAACAAACAGTACAGGGGCCTCCAGCAATACAGGGGAGGGTGGAAGCTTCAATGTCAATATTGGTCACAGAGATTTGTGTGGGTGGCAGAGATTGGGCAGCCAAACCTGCAGCTCACTTTTCCATGTGAGTTCAATCTGCCATAGCCACAGACTGGTCCTGAGCAAGCAATTGTGGAAACCAAGAGTAGGTTTGGCTTGGGCTCAACCACCACACCAACTGCGGAGGACCGTGATGGCAGCCACACAAAGAAAACAGCTCCAGACAGACCGTAATGGGAAGCTGGAATTGATTCTTAAGATGTATCTAGTCTGCCTTTCATGAGGTTTAAATACTTTAGGCTTCAAACAACTCCTACAGCAGTGGTGTTTAGAAGCCTGCTTTCTCTCTCTGCAGATGCTCCACAGGAAGCAATTAAATGTTTGTGGAGAAAAAAAAAAACCTAAGCCCTGTCAAGTGAGGTTCAGTACAGGATTTCTTCTCATGAGCAGAAAGGAAAATCCTGTATAAACTAGTCCAAAGTAATGAATATGGCTATAACTCTGCGAGAGGCACTCTGGTGCCTGCAGAGGGACTGCTGGTGTGAGGAAGAGGAGAGCTGGAAGTGTGAGAGGGAATCCAGAGCTGAAACATTGGAGTTCATTTGGGTACAGACTGGGTACCTCAGCAGCTGCAAGACATCTGAGCACATAAGGTACTGCAGAGCCACTCAGGGCACCCCGAAGGCTGAGATTCCTGGGCTGCTTTGCCCTCCAGTTCCCACTCTGACTGAAATCGCAGAATCACAGAACTTTAGAGGTTGGAATGTAACTCCAGAGAACATCAAGTCCAACCTCCCTGCCAAGGCAGGATCCCCTAGGGTAGCTCACACGGGAACACATCCAGGCAGGTTTTGAAAGTCTTCAGAGAAGGAAACTCCACAGCCTTTCTGGGCAGCCTGTTCCAGGGCTCTGTCACTCTCACTGTAAATAAATTCTCATGTTGAGGTGAAACCTTCTCTGTGCTACTTTGTAGCTGCTGCTCTTTGCCTTACTGCTGCTGACCACCAAAACCAGAATGGCCCGATCTGCTTGTCCCCTGCTGGCCTTCCCTTCTCCAGACTAAACAGCCCCAGGGCTCTCACTCTCTCTAAGTAGAGGAGATGCTCAAGGCTCCCAGTCATCCTCGTGGTTCTCTGATGGACTCTAACCAGCAGGTCCTTGCTGGCCCAAACAGCTACATCTACACCAGCCACCAGCTCCAGGGAGCTAGTGTAAAAAGGGCTTGCTGATTTGGGTCTGATGAACACACCACCTTGCAAGAAGTGACCTTCTCCACCTACCTGACTTGTTTAAGGTACAGCAGGAGATAGAGCTCTGTGAAACAGCACCGAGCTGATGGCTGTGACAGGCTTGTTGGGCTCATTGCACATCCCTGAATAACAGGACTGGAAGCACAGGGCTGCTGCTACACTGGTGGCTGGCTACACTTGTGCCTTGGCTTGCCTGCTGCTGGACTGTGACAGGCTGAGCACTGGAGGGTCATCCCAACAGGTATGTCCAGAGGCCAAACCCCACAACTGCCCTCAGGGTGTGCAGACACAAATGAGGCGCTGAAAGTCCAGAATCTCCTTGATGGTGTGGCCTTCTGGAGCCTGGTAGCACTGCAGAGGGACTCTGATGCCTTACCCTTTACTCTTCTCCCCTTCCTCTCCTCTCCTCTCCTCTCCTCTCCTCTCCTCTCCTCTCCTCTCCTCTCCTCTCCTCTCCTCTCCTCTCCTCTCCTCTCCTCTCCTCTCCTCTCCTCTCCTCTCCTCTCCTCTCCTCTCCTCTCCTCTCCTCTCCTCTCCTCTCCTCTCCTCTCCTCTCCTCTCCTCTCCAATCATCTTCATGGCCTCCTCTGGACTCGCACTGCCAGAATGCTCCTGGCAGTGCCTTTTCCCACGGACTCACTCTCAGGATGAGAAAAAGGCAGCTTGCAATGTTCTCTGCTTTGAACACCTGAGAGAGAGGCCAGTGTCTGGAATGCCCCAACCACTGCCTGATTTGCATTGTGCTTGAAATTCTGACAGAGATCAACTTGACATTGCATACAATCATCAGGTTTGGAAAAGACCTTCAAGGTCATCAGTTTCAACCATCAAGCCGACACCACCTTGACCACTGAAACATGTCCTGAGGTGCCATATCTACATGCTTGTTGAATACATCCAGGGCTGGTGACTGCCACCACCTCCCTGGGCAGCCTGTTCCAAGGCCTGACCACTCTTGCAGAAATGAGATTTTTTTTCTACTATCCAAACTAATCCACTCCTGATGGAACTTTCCTCTTGCTAGCTACCTGGGAGAAGAGGGCCACAAAGATGCTCAGAGGGCTGGAGTAGCTCTGCTATGAGGACAGGCTACAAGAGCTGGAACTCTGCAGCCTGGAGAAGAGAAGGCTTTGAGGAGACCTTGGAGTAGCCTTCCAGTATCTGAAAGGGGCTACAGGAGGGCTGGGGAGGGACTATTTACAAGGTCTTGTAATGAAAGGATGAGGAATAATGGTTTTGAACTGGCAGAGGGGAGATTTAAACTGGATGTTAGGAAGAAGTTCTTTCCAGTGAGGGTGGTGAGACACTGGCACAGGTTGCCCAGGGAGGCTGTGGCTGCTCCCTCCCTGGAGGTGTTGAAGGCCAGGTTGGATGAGGCCTTGAGTGACCTGTTCTAGTGGGAGGTGTCCCTGCCTCTGGTGGAGGGGTGGAACTGAATGATGTTTGAGGTCACTTCCAACCTAAACCATTCTAAATGATTCTAAGAGACCAACACCCACCTCAGTACTGCTTCCTCTCAGGGACTTGTAGAGAGTGACAACATCTCCCCTCATCCTCTCTTCTCCCAGACTAAACAACCCAGTTCCTTCAGCTGCTCCTTCTAAGACCTGTTCTCTTGACCCTTCACTTTCATGTCCAACCTTGATGTGAGCTATCTAGGGCAGAACACTGAAGCAGAGTGAAATAATGCTTAGAATATCCTGTGGGATCTATTTTTTCCCCATTTTGGCATTCAGCTTTTTAACAGGGGAGGTCTGTGAAAGACTGAATTTGTGGTTCTGAGAAAACAAATCCCTGTTTTCCTAAGCTTCAAGGGAATTCATTAGGGCTGCATGACTCATGTGGCTTTACTGGCCTGATTTAGTGGAGTGCCAAGAGGCATTTAATCTTTTTCCCTTAGGTCTCTGGTCGTGTATTTCTGACTGGCAAACAGCCCCCATCTCTTTCCAGATATACCTGTGCCTTTAAAGGGCTGCTAAACACGAGAACCTTCCGTGACACTGCACTACTTCAGCTTCACATCAACCCACTGCAATGTCACAGCACCATCCAGTTTTGATGACAGACCCACAGCTTCATCTCACCTTTTTATGACATACACTACATTCTGACAAGCTACAGGGGCTACCAAAATAACACACAGCGAATGGCAACAATCCTTAAACACCTGAGGGAGAGGTCTGAGCACAGACTTACAACCTGAAGTATGGGAAAACACACACAAAATGTAAAGTCTGCTGCTTACCACAAATCTATTGATGGGTGGATTAAAAGGTTAGTAGGCCAAGAGCAGTCCTCCTCCCACTCTGTTCTGGCCTGCTAAAGCTACGTCTGGAATAGTATGTCCCATTCTGGGCCCCTCAGTTCAAGGAGGACTTCAGGGAACTGTTTGGAACACTCCAGCACAGAGCCACAAAGATGTTGAAGGCAGTGGAACATCTCCCTTGTGAGGAAGGGCTGAGGGGGCTGGGGCTCTTCAGATTGGAGCAGAGACTAAGAGCTGACCTCATTCGTGTTTATACAGATGTGAAGGAGTGTCAGGAGGATAGAACCAGGCTCTGCTCAGTGATGTGCAATGACAGGACAAGGGGCAATGCTGCAAGCTGGAACAGAGGAGGTTCCACATGAACATAAGGAAAAGCTTTTTCACTGTGAGGATGACAGAGCCCTGGAACAGGCTGCCCAAAGAGGTTGAGGAGTCTCCTTCTCTGGAGACATTCACAACCCACCAGGACATGTTCCTGTATGACCTACTCTAGCTAATCCTGCCCTGACAGGGGGTTGGACTGGATGTTCTTCCAAGGTCCCTTCCAACCCCTAACATTCTGTGGTTCTGTGTGATTGATAACTGCAAACGGCATCAGGCATTTTAATTACTGTTTGCTTCTCAGCAGTCAGAAGTAGGAGGGAACAGAGCATGGCTAAGCCCAGTCAGATCAGCAACCCTGCAGAGCATTTTGACTCTGATAGGAAATGTCTTAGTAACTCTCACTTATCCCAAGAATTGTCTTACCTTAATTTTCTGTCTAGATGTAGTTGCTCGGTTTAGCATCCCCGGTTTATCTGGCACAAATTACACCTGATCCTGTCAGCATCTTACAGAGTTGAAGTGTCTCAGCAGTCCAGATCTAGTCAGGTCTCTTCATGGTGTTCCAATATAGGTGTGGTTGTCATTCTGGCTTCTCCAGAGTGTTCTGATACATGTGAGGTCACAAAAACTTGGGAGACCTTCTCCTACATTATCTGCACTGTAGGTGACAAATCTACCATTACAGTAGCTCTCTTCTATGACAACAAAGGTGGCCCTGCCCATGGCAGTGGGGGCTGGAAACAGATGATCCTTGTGGTCCCTTCCAACCCTGACTGATTCTACGATTCTATACCCTAAAATTGAATGATGGGCATGAAAAAAAAACCCAACAGAGTTTTACACTCT
Source organism: Pogoniulus pusillus (assembly GCF_015220805.1). Classification (NCBI taxonomy): domain Eukaryota; kingdom Metazoa; phylum Chordata; class Aves; order Piciformes; family Lybiidae; genus Pogoniulus; species Pogoniulus pusillus. Next base: position 21,172,306 of record NC_087265.1, read on the forward strand.
ATTCAGACCCTTCCAATAGGCTTTGCTACTGCTTCCCCTCCCTCTCCAACTCTATCTTCTTTAGAATCTTACCCCAACACAGAATCACAGAATGCCAGGGGCTGGAAGGGACCTCAATGATCCAAACCCCTTGCCAGAGCAGGATCTCCTATACCAGATCACACAGGAACACATCCAGATGAGTTTTGAATATCCCCAGAGAGGGAAACTCCACAAGCACCCTGGACAGCCTGTTCCAATCATCTGGAACAGCACACAGGCTATTTTCCTGTCTGTCCACAGTGCCAGTGATCAGTTTGTCTGAAATCAATAAAGTTAAAACAAACAGACAAACAAAAAACAAAAAAAACAACCCAAGAACACCAAAAGATTTCAAACACACAACTGTGCTGAGAAGCAAACCAGTACCAATTCCTAGAGAGCTCATTTCTAGGTTGCCCAGGGAGGTTGTGGCTGCTCCCTCCCTGGAGGTGTTCAAGGCCAGGCTGAATGAGGCCCTGGGCAGCCTGTTCTAGTGGGAGGTGTCCCTGCCTACGGCTGGGGGTTGGATCTGGCTGATCTTTGAGGTCCTTTCCAAACGAAACTATTCTATGTTTGTATGATTTTCAGGGAAACATGCTTGGAAAATTCATGTTCTCAATTTTGGACAGAAACTTAAAAACAAAAAAAGAAAAAAGGCATCTCATTAGTGCTGGATAAAAATGCTTCCAGCACATAGTCATGCAAGAAATGAAGCTTGCAACCTTTTAAATGCCACACACAGCAAAGCCCCCAACTGGCTTTTACAAACCCTCAGCTGAATACATTTTCTGAGTTGATGTTCACTCAGAAAAGCTTCTGCGTAGGATGAGGTTGCAAAGGGCATAGAATCATAGAATGGCTTAGGTTGGAAGGGACCTCAAACATCATCCAGTTCCAACCCCCCACCATAGGCAGAGACACCTCCCACTAGAACAGGTCACCCAAGGCCTCATCCAACCTGCCCTTGAACACCTCCAGGGAGGGAGCAGCCACAACCTCCCTGGGCAACCTGTGCCAGTGTCTCACCACCCTCACTGGAAAGAGCTTCTTCCTAACATCCAGTTTAAATCTCCCCTCTGCCAGCTCAAACCCATTACCTCTCATCCTGTCATTACAACATCTTGTCAATAATGCCTCCTCAGTCTTCCTGGAGGCCCCCTTCAGATAGTGGAAGTGGAACTGAAGAATATTCTTAAGGGCCTATCCCAAGACTCCTTTTTCTTTTTTTTTCACAAAACTCTTACTGTAACAAAACAAATGTATATATATATATATATATATATATATATATATATATATATATATATAAACAGGCATTTAGAAAATATGGAGGATCATTATTCTTACTGTCCTGCTCTCCAATTAATATTTGAATAAGGACAATTATCATAGAATAATAGAATCATTCAGGTCATCCAGTCCAAGCCCCCTCTGCAGTCATCAGGGATATCCTTAACTCGATCAGGCTGCCCACAGCTCCTCTTGAGCCTCACCTTGAATATCTCCAGGGATGGGACCCCAAATACCTCCCTTGGCAACCTGTTCCAACATTCCACTACCTTCATACTTCTTTAGAACTTGCTTCTAACATCCAGTCTAAATCTGTTCTTTGCTAGTTTGACGCCACTGCCCCTCGCTCTGTCACTGCAGGTCTTTGTAAACAGTCTCTCTGCAGCCTTCATAGTGCCATGGTCTAGTTGATTGGTTAGGGCTGGGTGATAGGTTGGACTGGATGATCTTGGAGGTCTCTTCCAACCTGGTTGATTCTATGATTCTATGATTCTATGATTCATATAGGCTTCCTTCAGGTAATGATCTAAAGCACTTCTGCAATGGCACAGCAGAGCCATTCTGGAAGCCTTTATCAGGTGAACAGCTCATTAATGTGGTACAAACTACTAGAAACTAAGGATAAGTTAATGGAATCATAGAACGGTTTGGGTTGGATGGGACATCCAAAGCTCATCCAGTCCAACTCCTTCTGCAGTCAATAGGGACACCCTCAACTAGACCAGAGCCCTGTCAAGCCTCACACATTGAATATCTCACAGAATTACAGGATGTCAGGTTTTGGAAGGCACCCAAAGAGATCATTGAGTCTAACTCCCCTGTCAGAGAGCAAGACCATACAATGTAGCTCAGGTCACAGAGGGACACATCCAGACAGGCTTTGAAAGTCTCCAGAGAAGGAGACTCCACAACCTCCCTGGGGAGCCTGTTCCAGTGTTCTGTAACCCTTACAGTAAAGAAATTCCCCCTTGTGCTGAGGTGGAACCTCCTGTGCTGCAGTTTACACCCACTGCAGCCCTCACAGGGAGCAAGTGAGCAGAGCCTGTCCCCCTGCTCCTGACCCCTAGCCCTCAGATATTTGTAAATATTTATTAAATCCCCTCTCAGCCTTCGCTTCTCCAGACTAAGCAGCCCCAGGTCCCTCAGCCTCTCCTCACCAGGCAGTGCTCCAGCCCCCTAATTGTCCTCATAGCCCTCTGCTGAACCCCCTCCAGCAGATCCCTGTCTATCTTAAACTGGGGAGCCCAAAACTGAATGCAGTACTCAAGATGGGGTTTCACCAGGGCAGAGTAGAGGCGGAGGAGAACCTCCCTTGATCTGCTGGACTCACTTTTCTTAATACACCCTAGGATCCCATTGGCCTTCTTGGCCACAAGGACACATTGCTGCCCCATGGACAACTTGTTATCCACCAGTACTCCCAGGTCCCTCTCCATGGGGCTGCTCTCCAGGGATGGAGCCCCAAAGACTTCCCCAGGCAGTTTGTTGTAGTGTTCCACTACCCTCACAGTACAGAACTTGTTCCTAACATCCAATCTAAATCTGCTCTACTCTAGTTTGAAGCCATTGCCCCTCATCATACCACTACAGGTCTTTGTAAACATCCTTCTCTCTCCATCCTTCTTGAGGACTGTCAGGTAGTGGAAGGCCACTCTAAGCTTTCCCAGGAGCCTTCTCTTCTCCAGGCTTGGATACCCCCAGCTCCCTCATCCTGTCTTCATAGCAGAGCTGCTCCAACCCCCTGACCATTTTAGTGGCCCTGCTCTGGACCTGCTCCTTCAGGTCCATGTCCTTTCCGTATTGAGGAACACTGGAGCTTGATGCAAGCAGGCCTCTTTAACGAGGCACACTGAGTTATCTACTCTGTGCAACAAGGCTACGGGGAGTAGGAAAAACATTCCTTACTTCTGGATAGCTCAAATGGCTGCAATAGCAGCTCTTGGGGGCTGCAAACATGACAACTCTGCTTCTTGGCAGCTCTGTGCAACCCTGAGACAGGTAACAAAAGGGCAGAACAGGAGAAGTTATCACATCAGCTACTTTTCACACTAAAATGTAATACAAAAAAATTATATGATATGACATTTTCTTTTCCTCCTGCATTTCCTTCCTAATCTTCTACTACTTATGCTTTACTGCAAAGAAGCAGCTTTGCTGAAATAGTAAAATAAGTGGAGGAAAGGAAAAAACATCCAAATACTTAAATACAGTGATTTTGGTTGCTGTCATTCATATCAGCCTTAAAATAGGCTCAATCCACTGCAGAATTCACAGCAGGAGACTGAGCTTGCAGGGCTTATTGTCCCAAAGCACACAAGAATAAGTCTGAAGAAATTTCTCCAGCACGAAAGGCACATTGCATATGAATGTGCTGGGAGGCTCCTGCCTCATCACACACGAATATCTACAACCATCCACTGACAGAGCCCTGGAGTTCCGGGGAGTGTTTTGGGCTGATGAATACATAAATACACGTGCAGTGTCTTTAACCTGAAGTACTTCAAGAAGGCTGCACATACATGTCAGACCAGCAGGCATTTTAAATACGTATGGGCACTTATCCAGGTTTATTTAGTTTTGACTTCTGGTTTTAAAAGCAGCAACAGCAGAATCCCAAAGCGTCAAATTAAGACAGTGGAGAGGTTGCCTGCAATGATTAACACATTTCTTGCCTTAAGAGGGTGTCCAAGTGTTTCACTTGTGACTGGTGGGATGTAATGAAAATAGAAGCTGTGGATGTTTGATTAGATTTCTCTGGCAGCAAGCCTCCCCACAGAAGAGACTCCTTTTGTGAAGCACAGTTGCTCAGGGAGGATCACACTGTGCTTAGTTCCACAAATCATCATAATTAAGTCTCAGAGCCAGCCCAATCCCTTGGCAAGTGCAATCATCTCTGAGATTACACTAGCCACACTTACTTCTGCAAGTGGCACAATTCTCCTGTTCCTGCCTCCCATTTTGTAAGTGAAGCCAAAATAAAATGGAAGTCCTTTTGCCATGTGAAGGATTTGATCCTTGTTGGATTGAGTAATTTAGCTAATTAGACATTCACCACAAACCACATCTGTCACACAGAAGGACAAGACAGCCACTTAGAAACCATCTGGTGATGATGGTCAGTAACTTAGCAAAGGTTAAAACCCCACATAAACTCAGCACACATCAGCTCACCTGGCTTCAGAATAGTTCTAACCTGAGCAACTTGCTCACTCCAGCATGGTCGAGGAGACCTTGTAGGAGCCTTCCAGTATCTGAAGGAGGCCTATGGGAAGGCTGGGGAGGGACTATTGACAAGGTCATGTCATGACAGGATTAGGAGGAATGGGTTTAAACTGGCAGAGGGGAGATTTAAAGTGGATATTAGGAAGAAGTTCTTTACAGTGTGGCTACTCCTTCTCTGCAGGTGTTCAAGGCCAGGTTGGATGAGGCCTCGAGCAACCTGTTCTAATGGGAGGTGTCACTGCCTCTGGTGGAGGATCTGGATGACTTTTGAGGTTCCTTCCAACTTAAACCATTCTAGGACTATGATTTTACTTTTTCTCAAGTGACTCTGCTTTTAAAAGGTAAAGAGTAGGAATTTGTAGCGAGACAGCTTCCATGGACAAAATTCCATTCTGAGGAGCAGAAGTAGTCCTCTTTCCTCTAAACAGCAAGACTAATCACCTCACTGCCTTGTACTGCTCTCAAGAATCTATTTTTAGAGAGTGGGTTGAGAGTTTTTTGCCAGATGGTTTAGGATTAGTTTGCTCTTCTCCAAAGCATCACCAGCACATGCAGCAGCCTGAGCCTTTAACACAGCTGGATTACAGGGGCTGCTTTCTAGGATTCAGAAAGCCTTCAATTACACTCTCTACTCCTTAACTAACCATTAGAGTCCTTGGGCAGCTAAGTCTGAAAAAAAATCACCCAAAAGCAATAGAGTTCATTAAATCCATGAAGCACTGTGGAAAGCATTATTCCCTAATCATTAGTATTAGGCAGCCTCCTGCAGAGCAAGGTTTTTGTCTGCTGATTATAGATTAGACCCAGGTCAATAAGAAAGGTCAAACGTGAGTTATTTTACACTGGCTGCTGACATCAGATTCTTTCTAGCATCTGAGGTGACTTTCACAGAATCACAGAATTACGACCAGCCTATGACCTAACACTACCACATTGACCAGAACATGCCACTGAGTGCCACATCCAACCTTTCCTTAAACACCTCCAGGGGCAGTGACTCCACCACCTACCTGGGCAGTCCATGTCAGTGTCTAATTCCCCTTTCCATCAGGAAGTGCTTCCTAACACCCAACCTAACCCTCCTTGGGTGTGGCTTCAGGCCATGATTTGCTACAGTTCACAGAATTAAACCAGGTTGGAAAAGACCTCCAGGATCATTGAGTCCAACCTCTCATCTAACACCTTCTAATTAGTTAAACCATGGCACCAAGTGCCTCATCCAGTCTCCTTTTAACCACCTCCAGGGATGGTGACTCCACCACCTCCCTGGGCAGCCTGTTCCAATGCCAATCACTCTTGCTGTGAGGAACTTCTTCCTATAATGTCCTGCCTAAACCTGCCCTGGCACAGCTTGAGGCTGTGTCCTCTCATTCTGTCACTGGGTGTGTGGGAGAAGAGACCAACCCCACCTGGCCACCTCTCTTCAGGTAGTTGTAGAGAGCAATGAGGTCTCCCCAGAGCTTCCTCTTCTGCAGGCTGAACACCCCCAGCTCCCTCAGCCTCTCCTCAGAGGGCTGTGCTCCAGCCCCCTCACCAGCTTTGGTGCCATTCTCTGGGAACGTTCAAGCACCTCAACATCTTTCTTAAACTGAGAGGCCCAGAACTGGATGCAGGACTCAAGGTGTGGCCTGAGCAGTGCTGAGTACAGGGACAGAAGAACTTCCCTGGTCCTGCTGGCCACACTGTTCCTGGTATTTTCAGCCCTAAACCACTCTCTGTGGCAGGTCCTGCCCAAGGTGTGAAGAAGATCCTGCCCCACCATGAAGCAAGGTTGCATTCTGGGATGCCATTTATTTAAAAACATTTATTTTAGGCAAAAATCAAACAGACATTTGAGGTTACATAGAAATACAGCGGTCCCACCGCATCACATAACCTTGTCATTAAAAATGCACTTGCTGTGTTGATTGAAGTGTCTTGGTATTTACTGGACCAGGTATGCAGTAAAGTAACCATGCCAGCTGCAGTCAGCTATCATAAAAATCAGTCAATGGAAAGAGGCTTCTGAAAATGTGCAAATATTATCTCTGGAGTGTTACCGTCGATAACAAGTGGCCGCTAAATAGATGCTTCGTTAGGCAAAGCTTTTGGAAAGTACAAGAAAAATACAAATTCTATTTGTTAAAAAAAGGGCCATTGCTGTGGCTACTAAACATCCTCGTTGTACAAAGTCCAAAATACTATGTGACCAACAAAATTATAAAGACTTTTCTTTATGAAACATATACTACTCTATTAGTTAGTGATTTTATATATATTTATATTTATATATATTTATATATAATACTCTATATGAATGTTGAACACAGAGGGAGAGAGGGGAAGACTAATGTCATGTAGGACATTAAGGCCCCCATTCAGCACAGTACCTGAGCATATGTCAAACTCAGCAAAGGAATAACCCCATGTGTTCCATGGGACTCCAAAGGTATATGCAGAAGTACTTTGTTGAACAAGGATATACATAAAGATACAGACACAGATGTGATGACAAACTTGCAAACCACATTTTTGGTATAAAGTCTAACTGTTAAGAGTAAAAATATTAAGTGTTGCAAAAAAACCCCCAAAACTCTAATGAAAATAGGAAAAAAAATCATCTGGAATTTGGGGGGGTTTCTACATCTGTTCACTTGAAGAGGAAAAATCTTAAAGTGTTTTGGAAGTGTTTTAATTGAAGTGATGTCGAGTTTGGGCATCCAAAGGCTAATGATTATTTTCTGAGACAGTTCTAGGATGGTATTTTATTGCTCATGTTAAAGATTAACGGGGAGCATGCATAGGCAGGCCAGAGTCAGACTCAGCAGCAGCCAAACATCGTGGTGTGTGGGGCAATAGGAATGAGAAGGGGGCATGAAGGACTTACTAATATTGACTTCTTGAAGCAAGCTTAAAAATTGAAGTAAGACACAGAACATCAGAACAGGGAAAAAATATATTCAAGAGTCTGACTGCAAACACTCAGATGTTGCAGGTAACTTAGAGAGCTGAGCCCGGTAAAGAGTGCTTACACACACAGTGATGCATATTCCTAAGTAAATTCGAGTCCCTAATATTCTTTTTAAGTCATGGTTATCATGTCATGAATACTGAATCACATACTCTGCAGTTCAGCTATAAAGTACCAAAACAAAAGGCAGTCACTGTGTCCATTCTGCAATTTAGCAGGTGTTCTATGCTCATAAATGGCTAATTAGCAGATCACAATTTGTTAGCTTCTCAAACACGAATTAAAAGAGCTAAAAATCTGTTGGCTGTATAAAGTAATAATGTATATACAGTAGAGTAACCGTAGACAGTAATGGAAACCAATTACATGGCATCCAGATTTAGCTTCAAAGCATACTTGTGGCTAGCATTTTTCAGCTCTCACGCCAAAATGGGAACTGTTTTGTGCTCGATATTAATTATTTTACTGCATGAATATTAAATAAGGGCTTGAAAGCATTAAGTTCAAAATGCTGCCAGGTAAAGTATTCATTTGAAATCATGCTTGCAAGGAGAATGAGCTTTCTGAAGAACTTCTGCAGGCTAAGAGTCACAAAGTGTAGCAAACTTGGGCCAAAATGTGACAGGAAGAAACACGACAGTGTCATTTAATTCATATCTCATAAACAAATACAACTCCTTTTTTTTTTTTCTTTACATTTGTACAGGGAAAGAATGGAACTAAGTTGGATTTTTACAGAAGCAGACCTCACAAGAATTTACATGTTGGAAAAAAAAAAAGGCAAGCAATTTTTGGCACATGGAGACCTGTGAGTACATGTTCAGAATTAAAGGAAAAAAACAAACAACCCCCAAACAACCCAAACCAACCAAATAACACTGCGTAGGAATTTCACATTGGGTTTCTTGGCATCAGCACCTGCTGTCTAGTGGGTCAAGACAAAATACTGTGCCTTCAAGAGTTAATCCCATTTTGAACCCCTCCTGCAATGAAAGAAGACAGAATTAATAAAAAGCAAAGTAATTCCTGGAGGATTAGGCTCACTTTCTCACAAAAAAAGCTAGGTATGAACTTAATCTTTATGCAGACAAACCATAAGGGTACTTCAGAGTCAATCTGTGGGCATTTACATCAGTTGGTCAGCTGATTTTTAGTAGATTTTAGTGGTGAACTAGAAAAAAGACACATCTCATACAACAAAAGTAATGCAGTATGTATATAAACTGAAGAAAACAGGACAGAATGGAAGTATTGAATATTCATACACTGAGGTGAATAGATTTAAAAAATGACAAGCTTGACCTTCACAGCATGTTGCTCTGGAGTAAAATTTAGCATGGTTTACAAGCAGGAAAGATGGGGGCTATATGAGCAAAGAGTTTATCGTATTTACACTTTAAAGATGGAAGTAAATCATGGTCATGGTACCAAGGATCTCCCACATTCAGTAATCCCTTCTTGTAGAACAACTGAAAGTGCATTGACACTGACAGGTGTGTGCTTTGTAGTCTGCTGCCAGCTGGGCTTTGCTAAAAAGCCAACCCAAATCATATTTGCTCTACTGCAAATGATCCACCTGCATTTCAGAGGCATGTAGCTTAATTCTTTACATTTTCAATCAAAATCCTCTTTTAACTCATATTAGACTGTCTCATAGAAATACAAAAAAGGCCATGAGCTAGAAGCTACCATCCCTTATACTGAAAGATATTGATAGACCAAGGAGTTTATTATATTCACACTTTAAAGATGGAGGTAAACTATGGTCGTTGTTACTAGTACCAAGGGTTTCCTACATTCAATGATCCCTTCTCTTAGAACAACTAAAAGTGCATTGACATTGACAGGTGTCAGCCTGCTGCCAGCTGAGCTTCACTAAAAAGCCAACTCAAATCATATTTGCTCCACTGCAAATGATCAAGTTGCATATCAAAGGTATGTAGCTCAGTGAAATAAAACGCATTGGTCTTTAAAAAGTGGAAAGAATTTCTTTACATTTTCAACCAACATTTCTCTTTTAACTCACAGTAGTTTGACTCACAGAAATACAAAAATGCCTGTGATCTAGAAGCTCCTATCCCTCAAGTTGAAATGAAATGCAGTCCACAAGTACCTGTGTTTGGTGTGCAAAATGTACTTAACCTTGCACACCCGTTCCAAAATAACAGCATCATATAATACAGAGAAAGTGCTCTTGTGTTCACTTCTCTTCTTGCTCTAAAAGAAACTGAGTCATTGTGGCTTGACTATCAAAGAAAAGTCACCTCTGACTCAAGAAACTTCTTCTCTATTAGGGGAGTGTAAAACTATCACAAATGCCATGAGAACAACTCCAGTGGCAGCTGTCAGAGTGCTGCCTGGACATGCAGTTTGCTTATAGAACACAGCTCATCTGCTCTGCTCCAGGATCAATATTAAGTGCTGTCATGAAGCAAACACCTCCTGAACAGAAGACACCAATCTTCCTCGGGGCTAGGCACAGACTCAAGCCTTTTCTAATAAGGCATGGCAGTATCTCAAGAGCAGACCTTTTGGTTTTGAAAAAACAAGCTCCAAGTCAAACCACCTTAACTGCAAACAAATCTAAACCACAGGCTAGAATTTCTAAAGCGTGAGAAGATTTAATAACCTCACCAGGTACTGCCATCAGAGGAGTAATGCTGAGAAACAGAATAAACCCTCTGGCAAGAGTTCCTAAATGATCTGAGATTTTCCAGTTCAGTTTTAGTTTCATTCCTCCCAAACCAGTGTTTTGCCACTTGTCACCTCGTTTGTGTTTGTTATGAACTATCTCAGAACTACCTCTGCTTAGAACTATCTCTGCTTTCTTGATGAATGGTCTCCTTGGCCTCTCCTGCAGCTTCACTCCAGATCACTTTCCCTCTCCATTTACTCCTCTTCCTCTTTAAAGCTGTACCAATTTGCACTTAAAACAATCACATTTTCACCTACTTGCAGTGTGACCTGTGTTAATCCATTAAAAGCTTGCTGCACTCTTACGTATCATAGCTAATCTAAAAGCCTTTTTACTTTTATTAGCATAATGTCTGTTCTAAAAGGAAATGGTAATGTGCTTGCCAGGTGCTGTTCTCAGTTGTGGACCTGAGAACTCAGCTTCTACTGCAGGCAGAAGTGAGATGAAGTAAAACCTACTCCCACAGTGTCAGGAACTGCAGTGGTAGCATCTGCCTCCTGCTTAAAAATGCCCCATGTACCTAGCTATCTAGAACAGCAACACAGCATCTTCAACATTCACCCCTTCAATCACAAATCCCACGATCATCAAGCGTCCAGATACTCCAGTTAAAAGTAGGTTCAAAATTCCATGTCAACCACAGAGGTCACAAAAAGCCCAACAACATAAAGAGGAATTCATGGCAACCTAAGAGAGTGTCCTGGGCCTTTTAAAACAGTATTAAAAATGGTTTAAGCATTCCAGATTATCTTTTTTTTTTCCTCCTCACAACGGTTTAATTGGAAGACAAGAAGTGTGCAGCAGCATAAACCAAGGAAAGCTCTACCTGTTCAAACAATATTCCCATTAAATGTAACCCTCAAAAAGGAAAAAAGCCTTCAAAAAATCAGAACACCCCTACCCAACAAACTCTTTGGCAAAGTGACTGCAATCCAGTTTGTCCAGATCAGGAAAGCACAGACTTCAGATCTCCCACAGCCATCTCCTATCCTAGTGCCTCACATTTGCCAAATGCTTGAACAATTTTTGCAGTTTCCAAAACTATACTTTGCCAAATGTGGGATAATTGTGGGAAGAAAAGCTTTGAAGAGAAGACTTTCCTGTATGTCCAGACACAGCTAAACTGTGATTAATGCAGGGATCAGCATCCTCTGCTGTAGATCTCACAGCAATGCAGAATGCTGTGAGCTTTATGTCTGCGTCCAGGAGCGCAGTTTCACTACTCACCTGAACTGCATACACCTCTCAATCCTTTATGCCTCCTAATTATCCCACTTGAAGCTGCTGTGTGATTATTATAGCACTCATCATCATTCAGCATATTCCTACTATACTACCCACTCCAAACCACAGCTTTCACAGCTGTAATAATAATGAAGTCACTTGGAATGACCAAGCAGATTGTAAATTATGATTTGCTTTTGTCTTGCCTTTGCCTAACAAACTCCATTAATGAGTTAGGCAGAATGTTTTTTTTTTTCCTTTTTAGAGATATGTAGTCAGTACTTGGCACACACTGCACTTTTTTTATATATATATGTAAAATGCCATCAATAATGTTAATGCACAGCATTTGAAATATTTTTTGCCTTGTGAAATTCAGACATTTTAGTTTCTTAGCTCTTAGCATCAGACGCTGCTGTTCATCATAGAATCATCATCATAGAATCAACCAGGTTGGAAGAGACCTCCAAGATCATCCAGTCCAACCTATCACCCAGCCCTATCCAATCAACTAGACCATGGCACTAAGTGCCTCAGCCAGGCTTTTCTTGAAGACTCCCAGGGACAGCAACTCCACCACTCCCTGGGCAGCCCATTCCAATGGGAAATCACTCTCTCTGTCAAGAACTTCTTCCTAATATCCAGCCTATACCTACCCTGGCACAACTTGAGACTGTGTCCCCTTGTTCTATTGCTGGTTGCCTGGGAGAAGAGTCCACCCCCCACTTGGCTACAATGTCCCTTCAGGTAGTTGTAGACAGTAATAAGATCACCCCTGAGCCTCCTCTTCTCCAGGCTAAACAACCCCAGCTCCCTCAACTTCTCCTCATAGGGTTTGTGCTCCAGGCCCCTCACCAGCTTTGTTGCCCTTCTCTGGACATGTTCCAGCACCTCAACATCCTTCTTGAATTGAGGGGCCCAGAACTGGACACAGGACTCAAGGTGTGGCCTGACCAGTGCTGAGTCCAGGGGAAGAATAACCTCCCTTGTCCTACTGGCTACACTGTTCCTGATGCAGGCCAGGATGCCATTGGCTCTCTTGGCCACCTGGGCACACTGCTGCCTCATCTTCAGCCTACTATTTACCAGTACCCCCAGGTCCCTTTCCTCCTGGCTGCTCTCCAGCCACTCAGTCCCCAGCCTGTAGTGCTGCTTGGGGTTGTTGTGGCCAAAGTGCAGAACCCTGCACTTGGCCTTGTTAAATCTCATCCCATTGGCCTCTGCCCACCCATCCAGTCCTCTGCAGGGCTCTGAGTTCACTGAGACACGTGTGCTAGGGCTCCCTGCACTTGAAAGGCTCTCCATGTGGTCACAATCTCACAGTCTTCCGAGGTCACAGAATCCGCAGAAGGCCAACCCCTGGAATCAGGTAGGAGCGGGAACAGAAAGGGCTGAGAAGTACCTACACTGTGCCATGCTTCTCTGTTCCAGTCCTCAGGATGACAGCCTCAAGTATTTTTTTCACTTTCCCAGGTAATTTAACACAAGGACTGAACATCTCAGCTACCCAGAACAAAAATGGGACTGTAGTAGGCACATGTCTGGTCTCTTGAAGAGGGCAGCAAAGCTGCTTTTCATGAAGAAAAGTAATCTGAAACAATCCCTGTGTTAAAACACTTTTTTTAGTGTGTCTATGATAGTAAGATATGAACTACCCTTAGAACTTAGGCTGCCACTGCTAAGGAGAATAAAAAATATTTCTATAAATATATTAATGGCAAGAGAAGGGGCAAGGACAACCTCCAGTCCTTATCAGATGCAGAGGGGCATAAAGTAACAAAAGATGAGGAAAATGCAGAGGTACTTAACACCATCTTGCCTCAAAATTCAATAGTGGGACAGGTTGTCTCCAGGACAACTGGCCTCCTGAGCTGGCAGATGGAGTCAGGGACCAGTACAGTCCCCCTGCAATCCAGGAGGAAGAAGTAAGGGGCCTGCTGAGCCACTTGGATCCTCACAAGTCCATGGGATCAGACGGGATCCATCCTAGGGTGCTGAGAGAGCTGGCAGCTGAGCTGGCCAAGCCACTCTCCATCATTTATCAACAGTCCTGGCTTATTGGAGATGTCCCCAAAGACTGGAAGCTGCCAGTGTGATGCCCATCCACAGGAAGGGCCAGAGGGAGGAACCAGGAAATTCCAGACCTGTCAGTCTGACCTCAGTGCCAGGCAAGGTGACAGAACAGGTCCTGTGTCCAGTTCTGGCCTCCTCAGTTCAAGAGAGATGTTGAGATGCTGGAACGTGTCCAGAGAACAGCGACAAAGCTGTTGAGGGGGCTGGAGCACAGCCCTGTGAGGAGAGGCTGAGGGAGCTGGGGGTGTTTATCCTGGAGAAGAGGAGGCTCAGGGGTGACCTCATTGCTGTCTACAACTACCTGAATGGACATTGTAGCCAGGTGGGGGTTGGTCTCTTCTGCTAGGCAACCAGCAACAGAATGAGGGGACAGAGTCTCAAGTTGTGCCAGGGTAGGTATAGGCTGGATGTTAGGATGAAGTTATTGCCAGAGAGAGTGATTGGCATTGGAATGGGCTGCCCAGGGAGGTGGTGGAGTTGCCATCCCTGGAGGTGTTCAAGAAAAGCCTGGATGGGACACTTCGTGCCATGGTCTAGTTGACTGGATAGGGCTGGGTGCTAGGTTGGACTGGATGATCTTGGAGGTCTCTTCCAAACTGTTTGATTCTATGATTCTACACTTTGGTTAAAAACGAGTAGAAGACATAAACTACCCTAGTTAGAAACAGTGAAAGACAAAGAGCTTCCATTTTATTAGAAGATAAATTTGCCAAAGTCAACCTTGAGACTCTGAGGCCAACGTGTTGGTGGCTTCACAGTGACTTCACTCAGTAAGTGAGCAGAAAGCCAACGAACCTCTGATACATTTACACATCTCTGAGAAGAGAATTTAGAGGGCTAAGCACAACTTCTTTCAGATGGAAAGATGAGAAGCCTAATGACTGCTTTGGGGCACACAGGGAGGACGGTTTGCAGCTCCTGGAAGCTTTATGATATGAACTACCTTGAGATTTTAATAAAGTATAGCAGCTGTTGCTGGTATGATTCATGATCCGCTGCAAGACTCTGGGAAAACAGACATATTAATTTTATTAATGTCAGGATACAGTCAAAATAGAGAGGATGAAAATATGTTTCAGCATAAAGGATGGGGGGGGGGGGGGGAAATAAGGAGATTGGACAGTCATCAGAGGGAGGCCTGAGCTGTAAATGTCACATCCCAGCACATGTTTGAGTTTTGAGCTCTCAAAAAGGATCACCAGAGATTGGACAGAGAAATGGAATGGAAAGAGTTGAAGTGTGAAATTTGGATCCTCGCTGAAGTTTAAACACCAAAATGTTCCTCCAGAGGTCAGGAAATTTTATCTGATCTCATTAAGTTCAGAATATGCAGTGCAGAGAACAAGCACCCACTACTTCAGAGCGTTGACTCCTTTGCTGGGCTGTACTCTCCTCTTCCACTTTGCCTGCCCACCACCTTCCAGTGCACACACACGCACCGAGACAGCTTTTCTGTCAGCTCTGGTGGTGTCGCTGAATCACCTGACAGAGCCCTGCACCAGAGATGCGATGAGAGAGTCTGGTCTGAGCTGCTCCAACCAGGCTGCTGCAGCCTGGCACTGAGGTAGTTTGCTTGCCACTCTGAGTGTAGGCTAAGCTGACTGAATACCTTCTCTGAACAAGTTTGTATGTTGAACTATTAGATGTGTTCATAAGCAACTCACCTTTCCATATATAATGGAATACATATTTGCTGAAACTCAGGCTGTACTTCCATAATGTGAAGGTAAGAGATTGCTTTCACTTTGCACTCCAGAAAAGGAAAGAAGTCTTACATTTGTACGTCTCCCAATATTAGATTTCCCAGAGCACATTACATATGCTATGCTTTTACAGAATCACAGAAGCATCCAGGTTGGAAAAGAACCTCAGGATCACCAAGTCCAACTGAGAACCCTACACTACAAGATTCACCTTAAACCATATTCCCAAGCACTACATTCAAATGACCCCTGAAAACATCTAGGGTTGGTGACTCCACCACCTCCCCGGGCAGCTCATTCCAGTCTCTGACCACACTCTCCATGAAAAACAGTTTTCCTAATGTCCCATCTAAACCTACCCAGTCTCATTTTGAGACCATTCCCTCTTGTTCTGTGAGAAGAGACCAGCAGCAGCCTCTCCACAACTTCCCTTCACGTAGCTGTAGACAGTAATGAGGTCTCCCCTCAGCCTCCTATGTTTCACACTAACCAGTCCCAGCTCCCTCAGTTGCTCCTCATGAGATTTATTCTTATGCAATGCTGAAAACTGAACACAATGCTTGAGCACATCACCCTAACCCAGAGCAGACTACAAGGAGACAATCACCTCCCTGGGCAGTCCACTGCAGTGTCTAATCACCCTTGTGAGGAAGAGCTTCCTAACAGCCAGCCTAAACCTTCCCTGGCACAGCTTCAGGCCATGCCCTCCTGTCCTGTCACTTGCTGCCTGGGAGAAGAGCCTGACCCTCACCTGACTGCAACTTTCATTTAGGCAGTTGCAGAGAGTGATAAGGTCCCCTCTAAGCCTCCTCTTCTCCAAGCTGAACACCCCCAGCTTCCTCAGCCTCTTCTCATCAGACTTTCCCTCCAGCACCCTCAAAATCTTTGCCAATCTTATGTAATTATTTCCAAACAAAACCATGTCCAGACATGATTGTACGAACACAAAAAGCTTTTGCTTGTGTGCTAGTTTGAAGCTAGCTAGAATGTTTTGGTGAGAAGAACTAGATTACAGGCTGTGAAGGAGAAACAATGGTGATGCCTACTTCACTCATAGGCTTGCTGAGAGGGATAAGAACAGGACATTTGGTCACTGTCTGGGCTTTGGGCTGCATTCTCTCTCTCTAACTTAACCTGATTAATCCACCTGCTTCCTAACTCCCCTGGCTGAACTTCCATTCTTCCTTGGGAACAAGGCAATGTCTGGGGTAAGGTAGAGATAGGTGTTGAAGAAGGTGGAAAGGCAGTTGGGAGCCCCTCCTGGGGACTCAGGTTTCTGGGAGGGGTATTGTGTTTCCACATTACCTTTTAGCTTGTATATTTCTGTATATAACTGTATATACTGTAAATATCTGCTTGTATATTGTGCTAGCTGTAAATATAAAAGCTTCATTCAATTTCCAGAGCCAGCTGAGTCTAGTCTGGGTGATTTCTAAAGTGTGTGTGGGGGTGGGTAACACCCAAACCATCACAGCTTGAAACCATTTCATTAACGAAAATGCAATAATGAACATCAGAGGTTTCACTGGTACATACGGAAACTAAACAGTAATGAAAGCAAAGGTTTAGTATTAGCAGCTGATAAGGAAGGCTAAAGGCAACTAAAATCAGCTGTCCCTACCTTAAAAATTGCAGGGCCCTATATATTAACATATAATAGAAATGTTATTGTAACATACAATAGAAATTTTATATCTCCAATTCATATGGCAGGATATATGAAATAGAAATACCTAAGATTTCATATAAAGACACACACATCTACATGGATATGAAAGACATCAGACATGCCCACATGCACACCTCAATGGAAATGCTTTAAATGCCATTATCAAAATATGATATACCAACCATCGCTGACGCTGGGCACGCAGGGAAGCACAAGGAGATAAAAGAGATATTAGGAAAGCAGAAATAAAAGTTTCAACCTGTATTTTGCACCAACCACCACGTGAATTAAGTGCACATAGCTTTTGGTTTGGCCAAAATTAGACCCCAGTTTCTTTTTCTCACCTTGTAAGATTTACACTCAGGTTATAGATAAGCAAGGTTTGTGCCCACATAAAGAATCACTAATTATTTTCAGTTGAGGTGTCAAATCATGCTAGGGCTGATCTGTCAGACTCTCTAATCGTGAGGCTAATTTAGAAAGCACACCAAAAAGTTGGAAAAACCACCACCTGAATGTGCTGGGAGGAACACTGGACCAGTTCTTTGCAATAGGATGTTAAGGTTTGGGGAATTTGTTGTGGTTTTGGTTTGGTTTGTTTCTCTTTTTTTATCTGATATTTTGGGTCAACAATACAAACAGTGATACTAATTTTTCATTTTATCACCTCAAAAAGCTTTGATAAAGATTTCTGCTGTTCCATTCACTGATGCTTGATGAGGCGACAGCACCTTGCAGCCTTAAATGCTAATGTGACCTATAATAAAGACTCTTGGTGAGTGATATTTACATATTTTCATAGGTTTCCTCCTCCCAGCCACAGATGTTACAGTATGCTTTTTCCTAAAGTGGCCTATAGGCAATGGAAACGTCAATGTGAGGTGCTAAAATGTGTGGGTCTTGTCTAAAGGGCTTGGTAACAACATTGTAGCACTCACAAAGCAGAAATGTTTTTACTGGAATTGCAAAGCAGCCAGTTTTGGCTTTTAGCTGCTATCTGAAATGGTATGGGTCAGAGCAGAAGTGAGCAAGAGGCTACATTTCTTCACAGTGAGTGGAGTCTGCCAGTGGCACCATCTTAAACTGACACAGGAAACAAAATTTCACAACAAATGGGAAGGAAAAGATTTTACTCAAGAAAATGATCCAGTATTTAAACCTCACTTTGAATTGTTTCTGCTGCTCTCCAAGCAGAAGAGATGGCTGGAGAGCTGGGTTCTTGGACTTTGTGGGCTTGTGAGATATAAGAGGGCTGGAAGTCCTGGGAACACTCTCTGCTGAAGAGCCAGGATCCTAGAAACTCAAGTTCCCAGTACTTTCAGCCTTCCTTTTTCCTGGCAGGCTGCTGAAATATAAACAGATAAGCAGTCTGGAGAGGAACCAGCAGTTTGGAAAGTCTGGCTAAAGAAAGTGATTTCTTCCAAAACTTGAAGGCTTTCTCCTAGAACTGCTTCAAAACTGTGTCTAAGTGAACAGATACTGTGGAGTCTTTGAGAAGCAACAAACATTTTCTGCTAAAACAGCACTGTTTTGGAACTCTCAAATTAATTGTCAACCACTTAATTGTCCAGAGTGCAAGAGTCAGATAGGGCAGTTTTAAAAGCAGGCAGCAAAAAATTATTTTGCCTTTTTAAGCATCTGCTTTGCCTAAGTCATTGCTATCAAAAAACAGACTGATGCCATTGAGGGAAAAGATGAGGTACACTGGGAGGAGGGTGTCTGCTGGAGTGGAAGAGAAACAAGATCAGTGTATCTGTAGTGCTCTCCTTTCAGGTCTCTCAGCTTACTCAGTCCCTTCCAAGCAGAAGCAGCAGCATCTATTTTCATCACACTGCTGAGAAGCCCTACCCAAGTGCCAGAGTCCCTATTCATATCACGTAAGGATCTTCAAACAAATTCAAACTCCAACTCAAAGACAGTTACAAAAAGAATCACCAGAAATATATTTTTCTATGTATTTCTGCACCCATTTTCCAAATACCTTAAATGTGTATTTCAAGAACAGTCATGCAGCCACAGACAGAGGCTTAGTAGTTACCTGCATCTCATCTAGTTTGGACTGAATGTCTGGAGGGAAATCTCCTGCTCCGCAGCTAAAAGGGTCAAAAGGTTCTGCTCCAAAAAGGTCTCTCTCTGCAACAACAGAAAAGTGAGTCACTGACAGAAAAGGTACAGGCTATGGCAGCAGTGCTTTGGAAAAGTCAGCTTATGTCTCCTTACAAGCAGAGAAGAACACCTCCAGATATGCAACCGATTAAACACAACTTTGAACAGCCAAACTGAAAGTCAGGGCTTGAGTAGTTTTCCAAAGGTTAATACTCAAATGTTTTTCCAAGAATGCCTTCAACTTCTGCTTAAGCCTCTGTTCAGCTTCCTTGCATACTGATACCTTCTAGAGGAATCTGAGTGATCCAGTAAGAAGCTGTTGCACTTTGGAGGGCATCTCCTGCTGAAGTATGCTCTGTAATTGATGTGTATTATGAGTTTCAGAGACCAACTGGACATTTGTTGCCAAATTCTGTCTTAGCATTATGTCAGAAACAGCCTCTTGCAAACAAGCTAAGCCCTCGGACCCTGATCTGCCACTCCACCATCAGGATAAGGTTATCTTTCAAAGGACATGAAGTTCCTGTTCCTCATGGAAGGCAAAACCTTCATTTGATAAGAGCTCCTCAGCGATAAGAGTTAATGCTTTAAATTCTTTGGGTAAGATCAAGTCAAGAAAGAAAGAATGAAAAAAAACATGGAACCATGAAAGGCCACTTAGTATCATAAAGTTTCTCACTTCTCTTAACCCTAGAAAGCTTTCCCATGGTCAGAGGGCTTTGTCTGAGATCCTTTCTGCAAATTTTCTTGGTTGCTCAGAAAGAAATCTGGTAAGCACACCACCTACCTCAGAACCATGTTAGCCTAAGAGCATGAGAGTAAAAGCAGCCATTAGTATCTCTGGAGTGTTTAAGCACAACATTTTAACCCTTGACATCCAAGATCCGAAGGCTGACAAGTGACTGCTTGGCACAAAATCCACGTTGCAGCGCTAGCAGTCACGCACAGAGCTGAATCAATGTCCGGACTTTGACATCCTTGGAGTCAGAATTTTAGACCTGTAACTTGTCTAGGCTCTTCAACATACAGCTGTGTGTGCCAGCCTCCACGGTTTTCACCTGATCACTTGGGTGTTACCAGGCTGCATAAGAGGTATTAAAAACAATTAGCAGCTACCAGCACTTGCTCCCGCGCCAAAGCACAGGAACAAGCAGGAACTTGATTCATCCTCTATTTTTAAAACTGGGCCTTAAACAGCTACAAACTCTCACATGGGACCAGGAGATGGCCCAGATTGCAGAGCTTTATTCCAAAAGCCTCCTTGAGCCAAAAGAAAATAAATAAAGCCCAGCATTTCCTGGCAGAGGGAGACCACCTGCATGCAGAAGAGACTTGAACTAGGACAATATTAGGAACTAGCTCGTTCCTGCCTGCTTTCACAGCCGAAATGGGTCTGCTCCAACGTAACCGGTGTCCTTGCATGCCCCGATGCTCCTACCAAGGAACCTTCACATGTGCAGCAGCTTTGCCTTTCAGCCTAACTTCTCCTGGGCTTTATGCTCTTATTTGTTCATGCAGTAGGCTCACTTTCTTTCCTTTTCTTTTTTTTTTTTTAATTTCCTTCTCCATAGGATCTTTTCAGCCTTAAAAGGAGTTGACAGTTTTCTGTGTGGTCAGACAGCTAAAAGCAGCCAGTTGCAACAGCAAGCCTCAGCAAACATCCAAGGAATGTATTTAGGAAAAAGCAGTAAAGCACCCAGCTCTTGCATTTCTTAGGAACGAAAAGTGACTTCTCACTGTTTTTCAGAGCAAGTGTTTTGCACACCGTTATGGATATTATCTTGTTCAAGCCTTATTATTAGGCTTTTATTGATGACAGCACTTCTGAGCTCATTAGAAGGAAAATGGTAGGAGCTTTAAATCCTTGAACCTCAGCTGTGAAGGACAACTTCATTTTCCATTATTCGAGGCAGGCTTTAGAACTAATCAGTGTAGATTGCTTTTAAGAAGCAGAGACCTACAAACACTGTACAGAATCAAATTCAATATAAAGGAGCACTTCCTAGCTGAGTTTCTATGAACAATTATTATTTTGGGAACTGTATCACAAGTTGGTAGCTGTTTCAGTGGGAATTATATTACAATTCGGTAACCAACTCAGTAAACCACCTGAAAACATCCATAGTACAACAGCTTTTCTGCACTTAGAATGTGTGCCTGATAGGAGAGATGGCATTGCAAAAAGTCAAGGAAGGAGAAAGTTCTATGAAATATTTTCCATAGCATCATCAGTGTCTTCCTTGTTTTTCCTTGAATCTGTGGAAATGGGATGAATAGTAAAATGTAGTCACTGCAGAGCTGCATGGGATCTCCATAAGCTCATCTGCAAGTGTTCACTCAAGTGTTCTCAGGGAGGCTCCTTTTTAGCAGAGAAGAGATAAATCAGTATTTTTTTTTATTTCAGGCTAGAGTATTTGCATGAAGATTAACTACAAGAAGAATATCCTCTGCCTGGCACACTCCCCAAAATAACTGCAGCACAGGCAGGCATTTCTTTCTCCAATCCTCAGCAACCAGCAAACCTTTGAAAATGATCCTTTCATTTATCAGTTCCCTTCCCACTCCTTTCTGGATGGAAATAGATTCACAGCCTGGGAACTCGATCAACAAATTCAGCCCCATGAAATGCTGATGTTTTACATCCCCTCTTCAAACTACAGAAGGATGGGAGCAGGTAATAAATCCTTGTTTCTGTGACCTGGCTGACACTGGGGACCAGAACATGTCCTCCTGCAGAGCGGCAGCTTGCACCCTGCAATAAACTCTGAATGAACAACCACTAAACAAACCCACAGATATCTGGCTTTCCTGCTGCCTTCTACATCTCCATCTTCTTTACCGTAGCTATCATCCAGGAACACAGTTATGGTTGATGTATGCTTTCCCCAGATGTTCTGGAGCAGCTGTGATGACAAATAAAAATAAATCACACTGAAGACAAGCATTCATGAAAATATTTGGAATAAGATGAGGTACTGCAGTCTTTCCCTTAGCTGCAGGCTACTCTGTATTTTTTTCTTCCCTTTTGGAATTATTATAGCATAGAAAATAGTTCCACCATTATCTTGAAAATGTGCTCTTAAAGGCAGCATCTTGGAGCAGATTCCTACATCTGCCAGTTGTGCCCCTTAGGATTGTTCAAATTGCATTTGACTGGAATAAAGGTTGAACGATTCAAGAGAGAATGTTCTTTTCTGAGATAGGAAAATAAAGCTGTGCCCACAGGAAACAAAAATTGTACCTTTACTTAAAATAAATAAAATTAATCCTGTCCTTCAAAGTGACTTACAAGGCTGTCTGCAACCCCTTACTCCACAAGGCAGCAGTGTTTTGGATTGCACTCACCATGCATTGCTCAAGTATTCAATCAAGAAATTACTATACCAGGCTGCAGTATTTGACTTCAGCCTGCAAGCAAACTTAGTGCTAAAAAAAATCTCCTCTCAGCAGCATTTTGAATAGAAATAAAACTCTAGAAAGGGCTTTTGTTTTTGAAAGACCACTTTTTTTTGCTGTTATTATCTTGTGCTAGTTTGAAGCTAGCTAGAATGTTTTGGTGAGAAGAACCAGATTACAGGCTGTGAAAGGAAAACAATGGTGATGTCTACTTCCCTCATAGGCTTGCTGAGATGTATAGGAACAAGAAAGAAAAACACAGATAACCACTCTCACTGGGGCTGCTGGCTGAGCTGCATCTTACTCTCTAACCTCACTCTCCATTTTGGACTAACCCACCTTGCTTCCTAACCCCCTGGCCAAACCTCCATTTTCCCTTGGGACTGGGTAAGGTTGAGAGGGGTAGGGGGAAGGTGAAGGGCTGGTTGAGAGCCCCTCCTGGGGACTCAGGTTTCTGGGAGGGGAGTTGTGTTTCTGTATTACCTTTTACCTTGCATATGTCTGTATATACTGTAAATATCTGCTTGTATATTGAGCTAAGCTGTAAATATAAGCTTCATTCATATTTCCAGAGCCAGCTGAGTCTAGTCTGGGTGATTTCTAAAGTGGGGGTGGGGGCAGGGAACACCCAAACCATCACATACCTAAAGAGACAATACTTATTTCTCTAATCTGCAGCTTCTCGTCCAAAAATCATTCCATTTTCTCCTTTAAAATAGATAAAAGCAATCTATTTGCTACCACTGTGATATTCTGCAGTGGACAGACATTTGCTGAGAAGCCTTATTACTGTATGGCTGAGTAAGAACTCCAGATGCCCAGAATCTTCTCCCTTTTGTTAAAGTTTAAATGCTTTGGAGTTAACTTCCTGAGGAAAGGTCAGCATCACACTCTTCCAGTTCTTGAATGTTGTGTTCCCTGAACTCTGTCCTGTGAGCTAGACAAAATGAAAAGATTATCATTCATAACCTCCTTTTTTTTTCCCCTGGGGAGAATACCCAAAGGAGAGCTAAGCAAGCAAAGTTCTAACTCTAGGCCTTTCTCTTTGTGAGAAGTTTGACCTGCTGCAAATTATCACCTACAAAGCTCTTGGTCTCGGAGTAATCCAAGGGGCTTGGTATTGTTCCTGGTTTCCTGCAAATGAGGCTTGTCCTTCCTCTGCAGTGTTATGCTTGGGTGATTTGTCAAATGGGCCTGATGATCAGCAAGATTAACTCTGGCTTTTCAAAGCAAGTTCTGCTCTGGCACCACAAGTGCCATCCCTAGCTAACAGAGAGATGAACCTCAGGCAAAGGCAGCAGCTGAGTTTGACACCAGCAAACAGATGGCACAGCCTTGTGCTATCCTTCTCCTTGCTCATTCCTGAAGGTGAAAGTTACAGAAGTTACAAAATCCAGAGCACAGAATCACCCTGCAATTTCATCAAAACTGATGGCAAAAAAACACTCTAGTGCTGTGACAAATAGAGCAGAGCTAAGTCCACTTAATGGTGTTCTGGTAGGTCTGAATAGGGCAAAATAGGCCTGAACATGTCCTGGCTTGCCCAGGCATGTTTTTCTGCCCTCCCTCTCTCCGTTCTGGGGAGAAGCAACTGTGGGAATGAGGACAAAGAACCTGGAGCCATTGCATCTAAGGACTCTGGCCGGACCAGACTTGCTCTGCTCCTGTTCACATCCTGTGGCGAACAAAGTACCTACACTTGGCTTGTACCTGCCTTGTGCAAGGCCTATGTTCTGCCCTAAAAAGCAAGTCTATAGCTTCACCTAATATGATTAAGCTTGGATAACTGCCATTCTGATTGGCTATTCTGTGTCCAAAGGCCCATTAGTCTTGGGGTGTATTGATAAAAAAGAGAGGAGCAGGTAACACAATGTGCTCTGCTGTTGTATTCATGCTTGCTTGCTGCTGCCTCTATTGCTCTCTGCTTCTGGCAGTGTTCTTCTGTCTTAGTGCATCCTTACTGCCTTATTGCATCTTGCCATGCTATGCTAAGCTATAAGCTAGCTCTGCCACAAAGTAACAAACTGATGCTTTGAGTTTGTTAGCCTGGAAACTACACTGCCTCGAGTTTACCAGGAATAGGCTCTAAATGCCTCCACATGATCAGCCTGCGTAGCCAGTGCGACGTTGCGCTGAGACTGCACATCACAAGACATCCTGCCTACACCTGAAAGTCTCCTGCCAAGATGAGAAGTCCTGGAGGTGCACAGATCATCTGAAGGAATCAGGACCAGGTCAGAGATTGTCTGCCTCCTTTCCCCAGCACCCTGTGAAGCCCGTGAAGAATCAGAAGCCTCAGCGGCTGACAAGACACCAAGAGAATTCCCTGAAAGTGTTTGGGTACTGTCTGAAGCTGCAGCTAGCCCTGTGAGACAGGAGATTAACATTTGTGAGTAAATTTTTAAAGCCTCACCAATTGCCTTCTGCCATAAGCAGAAAGGAGTTCCAGTCCATCCAGTGGGCAAGTAGTATAATGAACCACAAGCAGTGTACTGACCGCAGGAACCTTCTCTTCCAGTTCAATTAATGTTTCTATTTTTTGCAAGTTATTTCCACATCCTATATTTTTATTTATATAATGTTTCCATGATCGTGCAAAGAACCAATTATTATTCAAAAAGTAGTGGTCATGGGTGAGAATTTTGAATATCAAAATTAATAAACAACATTCATTTTGGAAAAATATCATCTCACATTAATTACCCTCTCCATTACAAAAGGTGACCTCAGAAAATGGGAGACTCCAAATATCAGCCCCTCTTGGTTGCCACCAGTCTGACTTGTATTGGAGAAAGAAATGCCAACTTGCTTGTAGTGACAGCAGTAACATCACATAAACCAACATAGTACTGCCCATTTTTAATGCAACATTGCACAATCTGAATGAGGCTCTTAGGGGGTCTGAACTTCCTCATCTAAGACAGGAAGCCCTTGCTTATAAAAATATGCCTCTTCTGTTTCAAATCGACACTTTTCAAACAGGCCAAAGTGCATTAATGAAAGCAACAATTTTCAACATATAAAACTACCAGGACAGACAGGAAGAGGAGAGATCAAAATGATGTAGTCTTTGATGTGCTTCTGGAATCTCTCCCTGAAGCATGGCACACTGGGGAGGCACAGAGAATTAGCAGAGACTGACTGCCATGTCTCTGAACTACACCACCTTAATTTAATGCAAATGAATGACATGCAGAAGAAACAATTATTTTAAACCATATGGATCACAGAACAAAGAAAGTCCTCCCTGTATTGCAAAACCCTCAGAGAAACAACTCCCAAACCTACAGAGCTGGTATTCTCAAGAACACTCAGCACTGACTGCTGACTCCTGCAAGATTGATAGCCACAATTTCAATGGAACTGAAGCAGGACAAGAGCAAAAGTACAAAAAAAAAAATTGTCCTGTAATTAGATTTGTTATCTTTGAAGGTGGATGTGCACATTGAGATGGATTCTGTGGTACTGTCTGTAGTTTCAGAGAAACAGATTTCAAAAAAAGAAACCCCAAAGTTTTTGGAAGAGGGAGTGCTGGTGCTGCCTTGGAATGATTTTTCTTTTTGCTTTACAAAGCTATAAAACTATCTTAAGAGAACAGCTCTAATATTCTACCAGAACATTCTGATATTCTATGAAGTTATGTAAGAATAGTTAATTTTAACTCTTCTTAATAGAATACTATTAACATATCCTTTGAAAAACCCATATAATTTAATCTGGATTAGTTTAAAATATTCTCTTAAGGAAGAATAGATTCTTACTATTGAATCTCTCTTAGAGGGTGAGCAATGGAACTGAAAGTAGGATACTGCACTGAGGAAGACATTCACCAACCCAACTTTTACAATGTGGTTTCAGAATTATGCAGAGCTCATTCAGAGCTGGAAATTCTGCATATTATCAGAATTCCTCCCAAACAGCTAGAAACTCTTCAAATGTGGATTTATATACAGCAGGCAGAAACATTAATGTTCATGACCTATACTAACACAGGCATCAGAAACGGAAGATACTGTGCACAGACTGTTTTTTCCTACAGCCCCTAACACTGCTTGTGTCTTCTCCACTCTCTTCTCCCCCAAAAGGACTTCCAAAACTTTTAAAAATACTTATTGGTCTCTTAGAAGAGTTCCAGTGAAGCCGAGAACCTTACCCTAGCTGCTTTCAAACCTTTGGAAAATAAAATTGCTATTGTTAATCATCTCTTGAAGGTCTTTTTGGAACAGGTGACATCTGGAGAGGTTCATCAACTATAAATGAAGAATAAAGCTGCAGATGACATGGAAATTAGTATCAAAAAGAGCATTCCAAGACAGTCTACATCTTGAGGGGTTTCTTCAGCTCTCTTTTTTGCATCATCATCACCATACTTACTCCACCTGCTGTCTTTTCCAGAACTGTGGGCTTTGGATGTTACAACTGTGGCTTGACAGGGAAAGAACTAACACAAAGTAAACACATTTCTTGAAGTACAAAGAAAGATACTGTAAAAGAAAAGATGAGTTACAATCCCCAAACCAAACTCCTTCAAAGTGTTTTATCTAAGATTGTCAGCAAGTAGCTAAGTTTCTTTACAACACAACTTGGCAGCAACATCAATGACTTTGGGAGGAGGGTATAAAACCGAAATGGCATCATTGAACATGAGCGACAAAAACCTCTATTTGGCTTTTCATGCAAAATGTAAGTAAATCTTTCAAGATGTTTTATTTAAAAGGAAAAAAAAAATGAGCACAATGTAAGTAAGAATTAGGTCAGTTGTGACAAAACTTACTGATCTCTGTAGATCTACTGGGTACTGGAGGAGGAGGCTGTGTACCATTGCGAGTAGGTGTTGATGATTGAGGGGATATGGGAGAAAAGGGAACCATATCAAAGATGTCAGTGGAGGGTGATTTAGGTGTCACACTGCCTGCCTACAATAAGGACAATAAATATTAGGGCAATATTTCACATGAAAAAAAAAAAAAGATCACAATACTGAATTCTTCAGCATGCAGAGAAGAGCCACACTTTTCCAAAAAGTTAGAAACAACCACCAGCATGCAAAACCCAGCTCTTGACACCAAATGGCATTTGCAAGTTCAGAGCCTGAGACATGCTAAAACTCTCCAACACATAAGCAGCATTTTAATGTTTCCATTTTCAGTCCATCCTGTACAGCCAGAAATGTACCAACAGTCGGAACCTGAAAAAGCTGGTGACAAGCAGGTCTCTGTTGCAGATGTATGGACACAGACAGGTTCACACTTAAGGTAACGCTGCAACAACAGCAGTAGGCTATGAGCTGGAGCGCACAGAACAAGTAGCTATAAAAGATAGAACCCTAATATTTCTCATTTACTAATTCTTCCATACTTGATCACTTATTTGACTTTTTTGCTGTGATCAAAGAATCACAGAGTGGCCTGGGTTGGAAGCGACATCCAAGGGCCATCTGGTCCAACCCCTAAGCTTCAAATAGGTTTTCTTTTCAAACTAACCACCTTGACATGCAATATGCTGAATATGAATACAAAAAATAAAACACTTGTCCTTGAAGGTGAAGACGAAGAAACTTCATTTGGAAAAGGCCAAGGAATTTGGAAGGGTTCAAAAAACATACTGAGTCCAGAAAGCCAGACATGACTGTGGTTCTATTTTCGAGTGATTAACTCTTTCACTACTTTGTGACACAAAGGAGGCAGAGTCATGCCAGAATAAACTCAACAGTGAAGATAGAAGGATGCTAAAACAGATTAAAACTGAGAATGACAAGTCAGGGGCAACATATATATACATATATATACCAAACTAGTTTGCATGTTAATGATCCTACTTAGACAATACCAAAGCCCTGCATTCTGTGTGTTAGAAAGACTGCACAGCTAGGCACAGGGAAAACTTGTTACCTTTAAATATGATTCCATTAGACTAAACTATTCCCATGGAAATCTTTAAGCACCAGTTCACATGGATCCTTATATTCAAACTACAGGAATATGACAACCTGTCATGCAGGTAGTCTTTAGCACTGTCCAGGAGAGTTTCAGAGACCTAAAACTTGTTTTGGATGCTGCTTTACTGGTGCCTGAGCTACAGCAGCTGAAGCCTCCCTCTGGCAGCACATGCCACACGTTTCTACACCAGATCTATAGGTACCCCTCATCTGTACTTCCCTCTGGAATCTGCAGTGGCTCCTGAAGAGGAATATGCTATACACTGTTTAAAAGGAAAAGTAGACTCTGAAGTCCTACTTTTCCATCTCTCAGGAGTTTTGAATTCATATTTAAGTTTGGCTTAAGAGATAACTGTTCAGTACCTCTAAAAATACGGGATATTTCCATTTAGGTAAATATTTTTGCTTGGAAAATACCAAGCAAAAATACCAAAATGTGTGCACCAAAAAAAAACCCTAAAAATAATAATAATTAAAATGCACATTTAAAACTCTTTTTTTTTGTTGTTGTTTTGTTTTGTTTTGTTTTAATTTGTTCTATTTAAAACATATTCTCTCAGCCGGCTTACACCCTGGCAAGACCACAGCTGAATCAACTTTATAAAGCAGCCAATTTTTAAAATCATTTTTACAGACAGATAAGCCTTACTGATCTCTACATGAGTTAGCTCTACAGTTTCAAAGAGCATCTCTCCTGAAAAGGTTTCAGTACACAATGCTCAGGCATGATAGGCTCTTAGCACTATATTCACAGTCCTGGCATTAACCTCCTGGGTCCCCTGTGCATAGTCAGAGCAGCAGTGTAATTTAAGTTAGAGGGATGTCATCTGCTCCCACTCCAAGCACTGCAACGGATGTACTTGACCCACAGTAAACATATAATCATCTCATTTCCTTTTCTGTGTACAAACAAATCTCCCTCTGGTTGCAGACAAGCTTTTGCCTGGATCAGGAAGGTGGGATCAGGCTTGGTGCATGCCACATATTAATCTACATTCCATATCAACATTCACAGGTAACCTTTGAGTGGCTTGCACATAGTAAATGCTCATATAGATTCTCCCTCTTTGCTAAGTGTTTATGGCTACCTAGAAGCCAGATAAATAAATAAGACTTAAGTTTAGTCTTAAAACAGTCTTTTAGGGAAAGGAAAAAAAGGCAGCCCAAATCTGACACCATCATTCCTCTCTCATTTTGTTGTTCCCTCTGCCCATTGCGATACTAATACAGCCAGCAGAAGCAGAACTGTAATTTAGTTGTTTTAAGAAGTGTATATTTTGAATATACACGAGCATAAGAAACAGTTTTTATTTAGTGAACACATGCAGGAAGCCAGGATGTCTGCAAATACAGCCAAATGTTACTTGCAAATGGAAGGAAAAGTTGGGAGCATAAGCATATTGCTGTGAAAGAGCAGGCAATATGCATTCTATTTAAGAATGATTTTCAGCCTTCATTTTGCACAGAGTCCCTATAGAATATGCTATAAGGTATTTAAAGGTTGATTGCTCTTCTATTAATTAACTCTGGGGCTAAGCCCTTGAAACTGGAACTTTAGAACTGCTTGAAGAACAATTCACCACAGGAAGAATTTAAACAAAAGACTGAGAGATAACTGAGAGGTAATTCATTGATTTAAATATAGTGGGAATGAAAGAATTTCTAGTTTAGAGGCTGGGGAGAAGAAGCTCTGTAGAAATGAAGCTTCACCAATTCCATATTTTAAGAGTGTCCCTAGAGCATCTCAGCTACATCTGCTCTGTCCTTTCACTGCTGTACAAAATGCACATAGCCACATAAGTTAATACACAACAGGGAACAAAGGAAAGCCAAACCAAACCAAAAAAAAAAACAACTGAAAAAGCATTTGCACAGCAGGATTACACGAGGTCTTGGGCAGCTGAATTCACTGGCTGGCTTTGGAAGACCACTTTTTGAAGGTGGTGGTATTAACAATCCAGGTGGTAGTCTAGAGTCAGGAGAACTCCTAGGAGTAAGCGTAATGGAAGAGATATCTAAACAAGGAGGTGAATCCTCATTGTTACACCAGAAAAAAGTAGAGGGTCTTTGAAACATATGTTCATCATTATCACACTTTACGTGCAGCAGCTGAAAAGGAATCACAGAAAGAGAAAACATTCTGAGGAACAGAACATGGCAAAGTCAGGGAAAGAAGAAAAGAAGAACAAAACCAAAACAACAAACCAAAGCACAAACCAAAACACATTTCATACTTGAAAATCTTTGCCAGCAACTTGATGTTCAGTGCTATGGTTAACTCAAACATATTTTAAAACAACATCTAAAGATACACCATGGTAAGTCACCCAGTATTAGCTAGAATGAAGATCACAGAATCACAGAGTCCACCAGGTTGGAAAAGATCTTTGAGATCATTGAGATCAACCTCTCACCTAACCCTTCTAATTAACTAAACCATGGCACCAAGTGCCTCATCCAGTCTCCTTTTAAACACTTCCAGGGATGCTGACTCCATCATGTCCCTGGGCAGCCCATTCCAATGCCAATCACTCTTGCTGTGAGGAACTTCTTCCTAATGTCCTGCCTAAACCTGTCCTGGTGCAGCTTGAGGCTGTCACTGGTTGCCTGGGGGAAGAGACTGACCCCACCTGGCTACAATCTCCTTTCAGGTAGCTGTAGCCTCTTCTGCAGGCTAAACACCCCCAGCTCCCTCAGCCTCTCCTCACGGGGCTGTGCTCCAGGCTCCTCACCACCCTTGATGCCCTTCTCTGGACACGTTCAAGCACCTCAACATCTTTCTTAAACTGAGTGGCCCAGAACTGGACACAGGACTCAAGGTGTGGCATAAGCAGTGCTTGCTCCTTGGTAAGATAACTTGCTCCTTGATAATGATGCCCACTAAAATGAAGATGGATGCCTTTCCAAAAGCTGGGATGCCTGATGCACTGACAAGGTCTAAATCCACCCACAACCATCAGCATAATCTCATCTGCACACATAAATTAACTGGCACATACATATAGAATCACAGAAGGGTCTAGGTTAGAAGGGGCCTCAAAGATCATCTAGTTTCCAACCCCCCACCCCCCCACACACAGGCAGGGACACCTCCCATTAGAACAGGTCACTCAAGGCCTCATCCAAATTGGCCTTGAACACCTCCAAGTAGGGAGCAGCCACAACCTCCCTGGGCAACCTGTGCCAGTGTCTCATCACTCTCACTGGAAAGAACTTCTTCCTAACATCCAGTTTAAATTTCCCCTCTGCCAGTTACTCCTCATCCTTTCATTACAAGACCTTGTAAATAGTCCCTCCC
Source organism: Pogoniulus pusillus (assembly GCF_015220805.1). Lineage (NCBI taxonomy): Eukaryota > Metazoa > Chordata > Aves > Piciformes > Lybiidae > Pogoniulus > Pogoniulus pusillus. Next base: position 21,203,891 of record NC_087265.1, read on the forward strand.
CAGCCCTCCTGTAGGCCCCCTTCAGATACTGGAAGGCCACTATAAGGTTTCCTCAAAGCCTTCTCTTCTCCAGGCTGAAGAGCCACAACTGTGGCCAGCGCCAGAACGAGAGGACACAGCCTCAGGCTGTGCCAGGGGAGATTTAGGCTTGAGGTGAGGAGAAAGTTCTTCACTGAGAGAGTCATTGGACACTGGAATGGGCTGCCCGGGGAGGTGGTGGAGTCGCCGTCCCTGGGGCACTTCAAGGCAAGGTTGGACGTGGCACTTGGTGCCATGGTCTAGCCTTGAGCTCTGTGGTAAAGGGTTGGACTTGATGATCTTTGAGGTCTCTTCCAACCCTGATGATACTGTGATACTGTGAACTCTTTGTAGCATGTCCTCATAGCAGAGCTGTTGCAGCATCTTTGTTGCCTCCTCTGGATTGTATCTGAGGAGAAGAGTTACTGTGGTGCTTAAAGCACAGCTCAGAGTTTTCTTTCTGCAAGACAGGGAACAACATCTCCCAAACACATCCCACCAATATTTGAAGAACATTGAACTATTTAACTAAAATCTCCTTACAAATAGACATTCGTAGCTCACAAATTTTAACTTTCACATTAATACTAAAAGCTTTGTTCCACTTCCTTGCCTACAGAATTTGAGAACCTAAGCATTTACGGACAATGAAAAATCCTTCTGCCAGCTCTTCTGTGTGAATGAAGAACTAATTAAAATTGGTGGTGCTAGTAGGTGTCTCAAAAGATGAGATTTGCTAAAAATAAGAAAGGACTTGTCATGTCCTGGGATGCAGGACACAATAAAACTTTGCCACTAAGTAAATTAAACTAGAGGGCAATGTTGGTAAGACTCTCTGGATCTCTTAACAAATCCACAGAACAGGTTCAAACAGAGGCAAATGAGTAAAATCCACATCAGAACACAGGTGGGAAGAGTCTTCCCCTGAGTTGTAACTGCAAGGTTCTGGGCTGAATTAGGCAGGGAAGAACCTGAAGCTTGCTGCCTCGGAAGAGTGGACAGTATTTAACTGTATACACCAGCAAGATTCACTGTGTATCAAGAGTAAAACTGAGGGCTTTGTCCACTCTGATAAAAAAAAATCTCCCTTTTCTACTCCCTCCACCCCTTCATGGGATATATCTGCAATCCTGAAGGCTTAAAAATAAATGGATCTTGTCTAGGTGAAATTAAAAACAAAAGAGCCCTTAGGGCTGATGCTGGAAAGAAAGGCAAAATTGAAACGTCTTCAGGTATTTGGTTTAAGAAACGTGCTCAACCAATCTTTCTGTTGGGGCCAAGCTGGAATTCATACCTCAAAATATGAGGGGAAATAGATTTGGTCAGTAAAAACATGGCTTTAGGGTGCAGATTCATCTTTGAATCTGAACAGGAGGGAGTGAACACTTGCGCAGACAGTTGCTCCTCACTAGAGCCAAGAGTTTATACACTGGGAAGAACTGAATCTGGCTGCAGGAACCTCACCTAAAAAACTTGACCAGACTGAAGCAGTGGAAGATATCAACAGCAAAAATGTTGAAGTTTGCTTTTACTCTCTCCATCCAGCATCACACAATTGATATGATTGCTTTGTTATGAGTTTGCACAACTGCAGAAAAGCAGGATTTAAGCAATGATCTGAACCCAGTTCTTTAGAGTCAGATAAACCCCAACACATTTCAAATTCTTTAAAACCAAGTCTTAGCTCCTTTCTGCATTTTCTTTACAGATAAGCCAGGTTAAGGGTGGAAGCATCCAAATTTAGTGACAATGACATACTTATGAGGACACCAAACACTCACCATGAAACTCTCCATTTGAAATTTGCAGTTTGTAAAGGGGGAAAGAATATTTTTTTTATTGTGACTGGAAAGAATTAATTCATTGCCAAGCTTGAATTGTGAAATTGAGGGTTTGGAATCAATAAAAAATGAAACCAATAAAGTCTACAAGGCAGGGAACGTTGATTATTATTTAAAGAGTATCACTAGACTCCAGGTGGAAGACTTGCAATATTGGAACAGAAGACTATGCCACTGCATACCTACTGCCCTGTAATAATGGCTTTTATATATGGGAGGAAAAACCCTCATCATAATTAAGCACTGGAAGATACTAAATACAAGCAGGCAAATTATGATCTCCCTAAAATGAAAGCCATCAAAGGGTGAGCAGTTTCCATAAGAAATCATGTGTAACACATGAAAAATATTGCACAAACCAGCAATATGTGCACACAAGGCAAGACAAAGCAAGACTGTGAGGATCATCAACACACATAAAAATCTAGGTCTGAAGGAAGAAACAGAGCAGCCAATATTTGTATCAGCTGAGCCCTGAACGTGCAGCAGTCATTTCCTCCTATTTATCTGCTAAGAAATGATATTTTAAGGACATAAAGGGTTGCCAAGCCACATGTGACAGTTCTGGGACAGTGTCTTGTGAAAAATGACTTTTTCTAATAATTCCTGATTTTCAGGGCAGTAGAGAAGCCTGGCACTGGGACCTGTGCTGTGTGTTGTATCCCTTGATCCAGAGGTCTTCCTGCTAGCAGACCACAGGCAGAACAGGTGCAGCAGGGAAGTGTGGCCAACAATGGGAAACAATCACTAGAAGGCCACAAAGAATTGTGACATGTAACATTGTAGAATCGTAGGCTCATTAATGTTGGAAAAGATCACCAAGTCCAACCACCAACCCAGTGCCATCATGGTCACTAAACCATGTCCCAAAGTACCACGTCTGCGTATTTCTTGAACACCTCCAGAGATAGTGACCCAACCACCTTCATGGACAGTCTGTTCCAATGCCTGAACTCCCTTTTCAGTAAAGACTTTTGCCCTAGCATCCAACTGAAATGCAGAACACATCCCCAGATTCAGAAAACACATGAGAAGAAAGGAACAGACCCTTTGTCCAAAGTATACAACCTAAAGAGGTGTGGAATTTCTCAACCATGATATCCTTATGTCACATTATAAAGGAAGAAAATGTAATGGAAAAACAGTACACTTTGCAGTGTTCTGACACCCTCACAGTGAAAAAAGTCTTCCTCATATTTCCATGGAACTTCCTATGCCTCAACCTAACAAGGCTGGTGAGGAGGCTGGAGCACAGCCCTGTGAGGAGAGGCTGAGGGAGCTGGGGGTTGTTTAGCCTGCAGAAGAGGAGGCACAAGGGAGACCCCATTGCTCTCTACAACCACCTAAGAGGACGTTGTAGCCAGGTGAGGGTTGGTTTCTTCTCCCAGTGATAGAACAAGTGGACAGAGTCTCAAACTGCACCAGGGCTGGTTTAGGCAGGATATTAGGAAGAAACTCTTCACAGCAAGAGTGATTGGCATTGGAATGGGCTGCTGGGGAGGTGGTGGAGTCGCCACCCCTGGAGATGTTTAAAAGGAGACTGGATGAGGCACTTGGTGCCATGGTTTAGGTAATTAAAAGGTGTCAGGTGATAGGTTGGACTCGAGGATCTCAAAGGTCTTTTCCCACCAGGTTAATTTTGTAAGTGCACCTGTTAAATTCCACATGTAGGCTGTTAGCTAACCCAGGCTGCTTTAGGCAACATCGGCAACATGAAGAGGAAAAAGAAAAGATGTTATGTGAAAACAGGGCTCCCAGGGATGCACTGATCCTTGCAGGCCACACACAGCAGCATCATCCAAAGTATCACTGTGATACCAAGTTCAGCAGTGTCATCATAAGCAAACGATGAAATGAACATCAGATTGTCCTCAAATAACCAAGAGCAAATGCAAAGGGACCAGTGAGTAATGTGCTAGTCTGAAGCAAGCTAGAATGTTTTGGTGAAAAGAACTAGATTATAGGCTATGAAAGGAAAACAATGGTGATGTCTACTCCCCTCAGAGTCTTGCTGAACAAGAAGAAAGTAAACACTAGATAACACTTTCGCCATTTTGTCTTCACTTTCGGGCTGGGCTCTGGCTGAGCTGCATCTCCTTAACCTCATCTGCCACTAACCTTGCTTCTTAACCTCTTGGCTGAACCTCTTTTCTTCCTTAGGACTGGGGTAAGGTTGAGAGGGGCAGGGGGAAGGTACAGGGGTGGTTGAGAGCCCCTCCTGGGGACTCAGGTTTCTGGGAGGGGAGTTGTGTTTCTGTATTACCTTTTCATTTGTATATTTCTGTCTATAACTGTATATACTGTAAATAGCTGCTTGTATATTGTGCTAGCTGTAAATAAATAGCTTCATTTATATTCCCAGAGTCTGGCTGAGTCTAACTGGGTATTTCTGAAAGTGTGGGGGGGCGGATAACACCCAAACCACTACAAATGTATTGCCAAGCCATGAAAGCAGATGAGAAGCAAACAGCACAGATAACAAACGTAATGGAAACTTCAGCTGTACTTGCAAGGGAGGGAGAGACAACAGAAACACACTGTGCCAGCATTTCCCATGGCACATAAGGAACCTCCTGGTTTGGTCTAGTGTGTCCTTGAGAGATCCATTCATGCAATGGACACAAGTGAGAGCTCCTCCTGAGCAACACTTCTGCACCAGCAAATACGGGCAGCGTAGGGACTAACTTTGTAGAGTTCTAGCATGCAGGTGTACTTCAAAGCATCAAGCCAAAGGCAGAAAAAATGATTATCAAGAAGTTTATTATTTATTGAATGTGCAAAGAAACTTAAATCTAAATAATTACAATGCCCTGAGGCATGAGAAAAAGCTTCAAATTATCAAATTATCAAAAGAAAGGTAAAAAAAAAATCAAATTCTCAAAAGAATGATTATTTGGTGTTCAGCTCTCACAAGGCATTTTATGTGGAAGCAGCTGATTATACAGTCTAATCCTTTTTGTTTCCACCTACGTTCTAATTGCTTCCTTCATTGGTTCAGAATGAAATTTTACTTTTCCCCATACAGTTTATTAACTGACAGGGCAAAAAACATCCCAATACTTAAATTGGATTGATGCTGCTTTGGCTATCAGCTAGGTTTAGAACAGCTGAAGAAGTTTATTTTATAGCAATGCTAATAAGCAAGCAAGAAGGGAATCTGGACAACATATTCCTCAAAAGCAAAGCCTGCTCCTCTCAGCAGTTTGCACTGCAAAAATGTAAAGGACCTGAAAGTGTGGTGTTCATGCACATAATTTGCCAGCATTTTACATTAAGGCCTGCAAAAAATCTGCAAGATGAGCAAAAAGAATCAGGAAAGCAGTTTTAGATTAGATTTCCCTTTGTATTTTGCAAACAAACCTAGAACTTGCATTACTTGGGAACTGAGAGACTTCAGCAATCCCTATTTTTTTCCTATTACTATTTTCTACTTTCTATCTATGAGTATAGATAGGTAACATACTATTATTATAATAATATACTATTATTATAGATTGCCTATCTATTGGTTGCAGTGGTCTCCCAGTGGTTTTGCAGTGATCTCTTAGACTAGTGACAGTTTTCAGACAAGTCACCTCCTGTAACTCTTTGCACACATTCTGATGCCAGAGATCAGCAAATTAACATGCTTTAGCACTATGCTGGGCTAATAAAGTGTTCTACATTATTGAAGTGTTCAATATATGTACACATGACTCCTTTTACAGAAGCAAATGGACATGCTGGAATGTGGAAGGGCCAGGAGGATGATCAGAGTGCTGGAGCTCCTCTCCCATAGAGACAGGGAATTGAGACTATTCAGACTGGAGAAGGCTCCGAGGAGACCAGTCTCATCACAGCAGAGGGGCAGAATCTCCTCCCTTAACCTGCTGCCCTTGCTGCTGGGGATGCAGCTCAGGATACAGCTGATGTTTTGGATGTATCTGTTTAGAACTGAAACTCTGCTAGATTTTCTTTTTTTCCATGTGCAATGAGACAAATGTTTAAAACTGTATCACAGATGAAGTTATTCAACCATAGTTTAAAGATGCTTTCATATCCTATTGTCTTTTTGAAAATGAAGTGAGAACAGGAGATGCAATGCGGTCTTCCTCCTGGGAAAACAGTCTGGGAATCAAGAGAGCTTCAGCTTCACAGTGAGAGAAAGCACAAATACCTTTTCTAAAAGAAAAGCCAGCAGTGTCAAGGGCCAGTGAAATAATACAAAAGAACTGAACTTCAATCCTCTGAAGGCATTTTCTACCTACTACATTCAATTAAAAATTAATGGGAAGACTTGTGTGTTTGGAATAATTAAAGACACAAAAATCAATCCACTGCAGAAGGAAGAAGCAGGAGTAAGGAAACAATGGATTGACAATGAATACAAACCACACTGTGGTTTCTCAGCTACTGACAAGTGGGAAAGACATTCTGTGCCAGGTCGATACTTCAATAACGCATGGCAGTGACCTCACCTGGTGTCTGCAGCAGCACTGTATCACGCTGCAGGTGCAATAACTAGTGTAAACCTTCAGCCTTCTCTCACGGGGAAGGAAAATAAAGAGACTGAGATTATGCCTGATTAGACTGCATGGATTGTGGTCCCCCACCCATAGGGATGGGAAGTGAAAGAGAAGAGGCCAGTACACATTACAATGTGATTTGAGAGTTTACATCTGTCGTGTCCTGTAAACTGTTACCACAGGCCCTTTCAACATCTTCTGCTTCTTTAGGTGTATACTTGTTTAATCAAGTTGTTAGTGCTGACTTCTGAAGTGCTAACTCAAATGAGGGTGGCCAAACGTTCCTGGGACCATGCATTCATCACTAAAGGAAGAGAACAGTCAACAGCCTCTGAGACAGGAAAGCCACTTCAGCACATCTGGCAAATGCCAAGGAAGTGCAAGCAGTATGCAAACAACCAAACACAAAACAAGACAAGAAAATCCAAGCAAATATCTAAGCATAAAGAGAAGCAACTTTACGATCACCTGTCGCTGCCTCCTGCAATGGAACATTCCTTTACAAGTGACTGTGGTGCCAGTTAACAGCACACGGACTTTTATCATAGGAATTATCAAGTATCAGGGCTTAAACTTTCCACTCGTGATTAAACGATTCCTCCCTAGACTTCAGCAGGCAGAATAACATGAAACTGGACAGAGAGATAAGGAACTATAGCTATAGTAAATTAATGAAATAGAAATAAATCACTTATTCTGCCTGAAAACACATCAGAAAGCTCTCATACGGCACTGGCACCTCTTCCTAATTCAACAGCATGGACGTGAGAGCTGTGAGAAAACTAAAACTCACAGTTTACTAAATCTGTTTTAAATCACAAGAGTGGCTATGTAGCTAGCAAGTAACACAAAGAATATCTGCAGGGGAGTGAGTTTTCCCCCCATGTAACCAAAAGTGCTTAGGAAGTTACTCTGATGAGACATTACTGGACACTCTGCTTCTGTCAACTGTTTTATTCAAGTTTTCAATAAAATCCCACCAGCAGATTTGACTTTTTGACAAAATTATAGAGGTGCTGTTTTTTAAAAAGCAGTACAGATTATTATAATATGCTTAATATTATTTTAATATTATTAACAGTGTTGTTATATTATTAATGTAATCACAATATTATTATTAATATGGTACCTCAAAGTTGAAAATTGAAATTCACACACCCCTACCACCCAAACAATTTTAATTTTCTGTTTTGAAAACCAAAGTTACCTTTTTTTGATTCATCACAGGAATTAGGTGGAAATAGAGGAAAATATTCTTTGTGCCACTTCTGCTTTGCTTTAATAGTAGAGACTTGGCAAAGGCATGCTTGAAATGGTAAGTTGATTTGAATTAAAAGTGTATTGAATTAATTGCAGACTACATCAGGCAGCTGATTGTCTTACACATGGTGTGTAATTTCCTTCGTTCATACATATTTGTTGCTCACATAGTTAAGAAAGAGTTCGGCATCATCCGACCACATCCACTGCTATTGCAGGCACTTTGACTTAGGATCCCTTTGTCAGATTCAAACTATTTAAAAAATATTTATGCTTCCCTTACTCTGCACTCAAGTCAGTTCATAACCTCATTCCTTCATTTATTTCCAACCCAGCTGCTGCATTTATATGGACTTGCTCTCACACTAGCACACAACCGAGTGCTCTGATTCATAATGTACACAAGCTAGTTTAAAACTGACCTATTTTGAATGATCTCACAGGTTCACAGATTGCATTGGGTTAGAAGGGGCCCTCAAAGGTCATCTTGTTCAACATCCCTGAAGTCAGCAGACCACCTCCTACTAGATTAGGCCACCCAGGGCCACACTGAGTCTGATCTTGAATGTCTCCAGGGATGAGGCTTCAACAGCACCCCCAGGCAACATGTTTCAATACTTCATCACTCACTGTAAAGAACTGATGTCTAACCTTAATCTGCCCTGCCCCAGTTTAAAACCATTGTCCCTTGGTCCTATAGTTACAAAATCTTCTCAACAGTCCTACCTCAACTTTCCTGCAGGTACCCTTCAGATACTGAAATGTAGCTCTAAGGTCTCATGAAGCCTTCTCTTTTCCATGCTGAACAGCTCTGATTCTTTCAATCTGTCTTCATAGGAGAAATGCTCCAGACCTCTGATCATCTTTAAGGGTCTCTTCTGGATCTGCTCCAGCAGGTCCTTGTCTCTTTTGTGTTGGGAGCCTCAGATGAGGACACAGTACTCAGGTGAGTTCTCAGTAGAGCAGAGCAGAGCAGAGTGGCAGAATCACCTCTCTTGACCTGCTGGCCACACTGCTTTTGATATATCCCAAGATGCAATTTGCTTTCTGGGATGCGAGTGTTGGCTCATGTCCAGCTTCTTCTTTACCACTACCTCCAAGTCCTTTTCTGCAGGGCTGCTCTCAATTTTATCATCCCCTAGCATGTATTGATATCAAGGATTGCCCTGAGCTAGGTACAGGACCTTGCACTTAGCCTTTCTGATCCTTGTGAGTTTGTCTGGGTGAGGTGCAAAAGCTGCTAATGTTTGGTGGATATAGTTATGTTTCTAGATTTGAGGCTGAAACTTACCTAAAGACGTGTTTGCTTTTGCTTGCTTGGTTGTATTATTGTTGGCTGTCCATTTGATGAAAGAATAACGAGAGGAAATTAGCTGAATCCAAACTCCTGCTTGAAGCAGGAGCCAATCAGCTGACACTGCTGAGGACCAGATCCAGGAAAATTCTGACTATCTCCAAGGGTGCAGATAGCTCCAATCTTTCTGGCAACCTGTTCCAATATTTATTCACTCATATAAATATTTCTTTTTTTCAGAATCTATTTAGCTATTAAATAGGCTGTCATATGTGGAGAAAACTCACGAAATCTGTTGCAGGAACCATTTGTGGTTTTCTCTTTAAAAAGGAAGAAGTAAATAAAGCAACAAAATGATGTGTGAAAATTCACAGCGGTTTATTGAAATGAGGTCATGTTTTAATATGAACCTCATTATTATATCATTTTGTTGTTGCCTAAGTGCTGTATAAGCAATATTTCTATTAACTGTACCAACAGTCATTAATAAAGGAGTAAATCTACCCATGGCTGGCAAATGTTCCTTCTTTATTAAGGAATAAGACACTATTATCTTAAAAGACAAATCTCAAACTACAGGCTATTTTTGGTTCATTATTAATCATAATGATTAATAGGCCCACAAAGATGCTCAGAGAGAGGCAGCAGCTCTGCTATGAGGACAGGCTAAAAGAGTTGGGGCTCTGCAGCCTTCCAGTATCTGAAGGGGGCCTACAGGAAGGCTGTGGAGGACTATTGACAAGGTCTTGTAATGACAGGATAAGAGGTAATGGGTTTACACTGGCAGAGGGGAGATTCAAACCAGATGTTAGGAAGAAGTTCTTTCCAGTGAGGGTGGTGAGACTCTGGCACAGGTTGCCCAAGGAAGCTGTGAACACTCCCTTCCCAGAAGTGTTCAAGGCCAGGTTGGATGAGGCCTCGAGCGACTTTTTCTAGTGGGAGGTGTCCCTGTCTATGGCAAGGGGTTGGAACTGGATGAGCCTTGACTCACTTCCAACATAAACCATTCTATGATTCTATGATTTCCTTTGATTTTTTCTTTGACAAATGCAATGATCAAATTGTGCATTAATACAAATGAAAGACAAATGCATCTATCACAAGAGACTTAAGAGCCTGTTTAATTGAATTCAAAGATAGGTTTTAAACTAGAGCGGAATGGATTTAGATTGGACATTAGGAAGATCTTTACAGTGAGAGTGGAGGAATGCTGGTACAGGATGCCCACGGCAGCAGCAGACACCCCATCCCTATACCTGGAGACATATAAAGTCATGCTTGATGGGGCTCTGAGAAACCTGATCTGGTTGGGGATGTCTCTGCTGAGTGCAAGGGGGTTGGATTAGATGATTTCTAAAGGTCTCTTTCAATTCAGTGCATTCTAAGATTCTAATTCTACTATTCCAGCACTAAAAATGATTACCTATCACTGAATGCTTTGTAAGTGAGAATTTGGAACAGTCACTGTGGCATTTGCACAGGGTTTCTGGTTGATAACGCTCTCTCCTCCATATGGATTTTAGTGTAAGGAAATGATAGTTCCTCATGGGAACACCCTTCCATTCCCTATTTGGGGAGTAGGATAGAGACACAAACTGTCATCACCACTTCAAACATACTTTTACATCTCTTCAAACCTCTTTTTGATTTCATCTAAAGTGCTGCATAATCCAGGGTGGGAACAAGATGGCCCAAAATGGACAGCTCAAATGCAGTCTATCTGTTTCCATGGTTCTGCTCTGCATGCACCAAGATATTATATTTATTCCCACAGTTCCTTAATGCTGTATAGGGAGAGTACACTTGTAAGAGGAGGGGAGTCACAAAGATCAGCCTGCAATGCAACCTGCAATGTATGTTTAGAGGTCCTGCTTAGATGTATGCAATTTTCATTTGATGCCAAGATGATGAAGGGAATGGAACATCTCTCTTATGAGGAGAGCCTGAGGAAGCTGAGGCTCTTTAGCTTGGAGAAGAGGAGACTGAGAGGTGACCTCCTTCATGTTGGTAAATATGTAAAGGGTGAGAGCCAATTGCATGGAGCCAGGCTCTGCTTGGTGATGCCCAGTTACAGGATAAGGGGCACAGGAAGTTCCATGGAAACATGAAGAGGATTTTATCCCTGTGAGGATGACAGAAGACTGAAACAGGCTGCCCAGGGTGGGTGTGGAGTCTCCCTCTCTGGAGGTATTCAAAACCCACCTGGACGCATTCCTGAGTGATCTGGTAGAGGTGATCCTGCTCTGGCAGGGCAGTTGGACTGGATGATCTATGGAGGTTCCTTCAGCCCCTGACATTCTGTGATTCTGTGATTTAAAACTCTTTTCTTGTCATCATCTAGAGCAGGGTTCCTCAAACTACGGCCTGCAGGCTGGATACGGCCCCCCAGGGTCCTCAGCCTGGCCTGCAGGTATTTACAGAACCCCCCCGGCCCGGGCTTGGGGGGGAAACCAAGCAGCCACTTCCTGCCACTTAATGCACTCCCCAGCCTCTGAAGCCCCCAAGCACTCGCCGGGACTGGGCTGGAACCAAACTATAGTCCGGCCCCTGAGAGAGTCTGAGGGACAGTGAAACAGCCCCCTGCTTAAAAAGTTTGAGGACCCCTGATCTAGAGGGACTGCAGAAAGCATTAGCAGAGTAGGGACCCTGCTCCTTTTTCCTACCTACCCTGATACGTAATAACTGTCTTTGAAAAGGCTAAAAAAGTGTGAGTAATGTAGAAAATGTCTCTTGTAAGTGACAATATGCTTGGGGCAGAAAGTTCCTAGAAAAATCCCCAGGAGCATTTGTGAACCAGAGCCTTTACATGCAGAACTGAGTTCTTCATCTTAGCTGGCGTGCTCAGATATCTGCTATAGTATTCACTGTCTTTACACAGCAACAAATAGGTATGACAAGGGAATTAAAGTACCATAGATGGGAGACTGCAATTTGCTTATTTGATGGCTTGTCACAATCTCATTGCTACTTCAACACTGCATTTACACAGTTATGTTACATGACCACAGGCAAGTTAATCATCATCACTGGAAAAAGAAGGGACGCTAATAATTATGGCAACACAAGGATCATCAGGTTAGAGCAACTTCAGATACAAGAGTTATGTCTGTTTACTTACTGGAGATGCATGTACTTGTGTTCTTCTTAACTGGTTTTCCAAATCTTGAACTTTATTTTTCAGTTCTGCATTTTCAGTTTCTAATTCTTGAATCTACAAAGGAAATGGTTATTGCAAAGGCTGTTGGGGCACTTGTTCATCTCAACAACAGTGTTTGCCTGAGAGCTGCTGATCTGCAAGCAATGCTTAACTAGTTATCTGATTGCAAAAAAAAAGAAGAATAAGTTCCTGTATCTTCTCTATTGCAACCTGGCTGCTCTCTTTAATGACCTTGCAAGGAAGCAAAACATAGAAGAAACTCATAGAATGGTTTAGGTTGGAGGGGACCTCAAAGATCATTCAGTTCCAACACCCCAGCCATAGGCAGGGACACCTCCCACTAGAACAGGTCACTCAAGGCCTCATCCAACCTAGTCTTGAACACCTCCAGGGAGGGAGCAACATAAAAGTGTGTTTCACAGTTACCAGGTCTTCTTTCAGTTTTCTTTGTTTGAGTTGCAACTCTTAGCAGTCTGAGAGTAATGCTGGGAGTTATGCTGCCATAGGAAGCTCTGCTGGTTTGAGGGCAACTGGAATGTTTTAATGAGCGCAAACAGATCATAGGTGGTGAAAAGAAAATAATGATGAAGTGTATAGCATCCATTGGTTTGCTGAAAGGGATAAAAAGCCAAAAAGTAAACAATCTGTCCCACTCTGGTCTGGGATGTTGGATCTATTTGCTTCCTTTTCACTCCGCTCTAATCTCTTTCCACTAACCTTGGCTAACAGATAACAACATAAGCTTTGCTGGTTGTTCTTGTTTGTCTGTCTGTGAAAGCAGAGGGAGAAAGAAAGGGCAGCTTTGATCCCTTCTAAGCAGTTTCCTTTGTCCAGGAGGGAGTTTGGATTTCTGTATTATTTCTGATTTGTATAGAATTGTAAATATTTGTAAATATTTTGTGTATATATGTTTGCAAATTTAGCTTTGCTGTACATATAGCTTCATCTTATCTCCAAGCTGTCTGAGCTGGTCTGGTAAATTTCGAAGAACGTATGGGGAAAGTTCCTAACGCCCCCACAGAAGCAGGTAACACAAACATCAGAGATATTCTTTTATCTCTTTGAAAAAATAAACATACTTCAGAACTTACTCTTTTCTGTAGACCTGCAATTTGTTTCCGTGTTTCAACATCTTTTCCTCCAGATTCCAGAAATTTCCTGTAAGCTAAGTCAAAGGCTTGACCAATTGTTAAAGTTATCTCCTCCGCCTTCACATAAAACATAAGATTGAAAAAAGCATATTAGGGAACACTTGATATCAATACTTTCATTCCAGATGATCACAAAATGCTTTAAACCATATTTGCTACATCCATCAAGAAGTCAACTCTACAAAGGAGAGAGGCAAACACTCTGCAGCAAAACACTTTGGCAGAAAACATTATGGAAACAGCTTTAAAAATACTTCAGATAAAGAAAAGTGACTCAACAGGCAGAACAAAATTAGCTGATTTTTACCCCAAGGTATGTCTCTGATTTCTTTCAATACAGATAGCACACTGCAGTATGCCTTTTGGTGCTGACTTCTGAAGCAAACAGACTTTTCAAGCAGTGTATAAATTGTTTTAGTTTTAAGGCATTACCTTTTTTTCTGTACTAATGGGATATGTTGACTCCTATTATTTTGAATATTTTATTTCAACCTTATTTTTACAAGCCCTAGAAAATGTCAACCAGCATACTGTAGATAAATGTATTTATCTGCACAACTATTTCCAGTTACAAAAGCCCAACCAAGCAGAATTTGCATTTGTATGGGCAAAATACACATATGCTGATTTGCATTGTATGTTATGATGTGTACACACACAGTCAGTGCAGAAAATCTACTTTAGAAATAGCAGTGCAGGAAATTTACTTCAGAAATAGGGGTGAAAATAAGTGTAGACACTGATTTACTACACCAAGGCTTGATTAAAAACAAAGATGCTGACTCAAAAGGGGCATCTGGAAAAGGTGAATGTATGCATAGACCATTTAGCTTACAGCTTCAGCAAGAAAAGTAAACACAGTAAGCAACTGTTAAATATTCTAAGATAATTTATTAAAAGGAAAAAAAAAAAAGCAGAAAAAACCCTTGATCTGGCCAAAGCTAAACTAATTTTCTCATTTTATTGGAACTACAACCTGGTATTGGTGGTTTCTAATGAAAGCAGAGCATTCCACTCAATGCCAAGAACATTTTTCCTTCACTACCTGTAAGAACATAAAGGAGTGGATGCAGTGGTACAGAACATGTGTCCTGGAGTCCTGTACCCCTAAATTCCTCTCCTGCCCGGACTTCGGGGGGAAAGGGGAAAAGCCGCCTGGTTTCCACCCCCCCTCGCCTGCCCTGCAGCCGTGAAGGGGGGGAGGACTGCCCCGTGAGTTCCCGCGCTGGAGCCAGGCTGGGATTGGCCGTGCGCTTTCGTGCCTAAGGTGTGGTAACTCTGCCCTTTGTCTAGCGAAGGTTATAAATATTGGGGGTCTTCCCGCCTTTGGGGTTCCCGCTTTGGAGTTTGCCTGTGCCTGGACGTATGTCTCTGCCTGAGCTCACACACTCCCCTGTGCCTGGACTGCAGAGAGACCTGCAAAGGGATTCGCTTTCCTGTTGACACCTTTGTGTGCCTAACGACCCTTAACGACCCTTAACGATTCACCTGCAGCCGTTGAAAGGAAGAGGGAGACAGACCGCAGGAGTCAGCCTGAGTGAGTTATTTGGCTTAGCTTAATTTAGTAAGAAACCGCTATTAATTAATAGCTGAGGCCTTTTCCACCTTCTGACTTCCAATATAGTCAGATTATTGATGGTATCCTTGTAGGTTAATTCTCATGCAACTGAATCTGCTTATTAAACTAAATTAATCTTTGTATATATAGTTGTGGGGGCGGGTGTTTGGGAAAATAAAAAATAACTATTTTTGATAAATTCCCGACTCGGCCACGTATTAATTCCTGCCCTCCGCAACAACATGGTGCTCCCAGACTTTTCTCCACCAGTGCAACAGCAGAGTGATTCAGTAGAAGTGTGTAAAGACCTGAGTTCTACAGGAATGGGGAACTAACCTCTGTATCTTTTCACTATGGAAAAAACCCAAACTGACACTGTCATGGAAGATACACGTCCTGCCTTGCCCAAGTATGATCCCATGGTCCCCTTCCCTCTGCTGGGGGTGGGAAGCAGAGAGTAGGGAGAAGACAAAAGGCTTGGAGACACCCACTTTGAGGGTCCAAGACTTGCCCAGACTTGTTCTTCCCAAATATGGGAAAGCAAGCTCCTGACCTCACCCAATACGGTCAGGTTTGGCAAAGTGCCATTCTCATTGTCTCTGTGGCCAAAAGAGCCATTACGTTTAGGCAAACAATAAACCATAGAATGGTTTAGGTTGGAAGGGATCTCAAAGATCATCCAGTTCAAATCCCCCCCCCCACCATAGGACACCTCTCACTAGAACAGGTTGCTCAAGGCCTCATCTAAACTGGCTTTGAACACCTCCAGGGAGGGAGCATCCACAACCTTCCTGGGCAACCTGTTCCAGTGTAAATAGGCTTTTGCCACATGGCTTTTGCTTTTGCTTTGCATGCTCTGCCCTACCACATTATGCTCTGCTTTGCCTGCAGTGACTTTCATGACACCAACAGAACTTCTTTCACATGTTTGGGTACTGTCTGATCCTATTTTGTGAGTAAATATTCAAAGCCTCTTTGTAAGAAATTCTGTAACTAGATTCTATTGTGCCTTCTGCCTTAGTAGCATTCAGGAACCTCTTGAGGAGTTCCCTGGTGGGCAAGCAGTATAATTGAAACTAAGAACCTCTTTACAGTTCTAAGTTTAATGTTTGTATTTGCTAGGTATTTCTTAAAGTGTTCTAGTTTGCCTGTGCCATGTGTGTGTAGGTATCCCAACTGCATGTTTGAAATATTGTAAATATTTTTTCTGGTGAGATTTAATGTTAATAAGCAATTTTCATAGTAACAATCTTTGCCTGGGTATCAAAATTAATATCAATTACTAATTCTGCATAATTTGTAACAGACATCTTCAGTAACATTTAAACAAAGAAAACAAAGCCCAAAAGAAATGCAAGCCACAAAAATCCCCCACCAAACCATGACACCGGATTATGTTAATCAAACTAAATTGAGTTATAGCCAAAAAGCTGAACTAGGACTGCTATGGAGAATAACTTTCTAAAAGAGAAGTGTAATAAAGAGTGGGAATATGAAACCCTGTCTTCTTGGAAAGAAAAACTGAGCTGGGATCTTCTCAGTTCTGAGAGTACTCATAAACAGAGTGAAACAGGAAAAAAGGTACAGCAAAGGAAATAGCAGGTTAGAAAGCAGGTCTGGAATAAAAACTTTATGAGTGTGCAGACTGCGAGGGCAAATGAGGATCACAGAACGTGTGAAAAAGAGGCATAGCAGGACAGAAGTTAGAAGAGAAATGAACAGATGCATATAACAATTCAGAACAGCGGTGAAGGTGCCGGAGCAATGCAGGTGTACAACTGCATAGTCAAAATCACTGAAGTAACATCTAATGCTGTATAACTGCATAGAAACAGAAGTGAATATGCATATTTTTCTGAAATGTCTTCCTTAGTATTTCCTTTGTATGATACCTCAGCTACTTCAGAATAAAACCAAAAAGAGAGGTTCCAAAAACCATCCTGAACATCCATTTTTGGTGTTGACTGCAGTGCTGTTGTTAATTATTTTCAGAGTAAACACATGACTGTCTCAGCTAGACACTTCTCCATAGCAGTTCTCCATTACCTGTCCTGAATTATTTTTTTCCTGCTATTACACATCCCTAAGCAGTTGCTCTGCTGTGTCTCAGACATGAGAGAATGACAGTGGTCAATGCAATGAAATTTCTGACAGTGTATCAACAGCATTGAACTAAAGAGATGTGGCAGGGGGTTGGGCAGAGAGAAGGAAGAACCTTGTTGTAAAGCAAAACCAACCCTATAAATCTGAGGCAAACCCATCAGCAGAAGAGTCTGTGAGGGTATCTCAGTCACAGGGTTGCAGCAGTCTCTGCACAACAGCTGCACAAACATTTCAAGTTTGGTGAGACACGGTCTGTTCTCTAACAGTGCTGCAGGTGTCTGGCCTAGGATACTGAACTAGGGAGTAAGAATTGTCCCAGAAACCCACCTTAGACTGATGAAGGAAATGGCTCTGCTTTACATCAATACATCTAAATTACAAGGCACTGTATGGGCATGAAGAATTACATCAAAGTGACATCACAGGATGTTATGCGTTTGAAGCAATCTCCATAGATCATCAAGTCCAACCCCCTGCCAGAGCAGGACCATACAATCTAACTCAGGTTGCACAGGAACACATTCTGACAGGGCTTGAAAGTCTCCAAAGAAGGAGACTCCACAATCTCTCTGGGCGGCCTGTTCCAGTGCCCTGTGAATCTGTCTCTATTCCCAAAAAATACCATTTCTCACCCAAAATCTGCCTTTATTAACCATTCCGGCTTTATTTCAAAGTAGACCAGTTGAAGCCTGCAGGACTCACCCAAATGCTTTTAAAGCACCTTGCATACTTACACACTTCTCACTGTCAAATACATAGCACAGATGCTTATTTGATTCTGAGTCCTTGCATATGAAAGTAAATATTCTCTTGTCAGTTTTATCATCGGCACAAAATGATATCCTGTGGAGCTGACAGTTGTGCTGGACCTCCTGCAAGTGAAAAAAGAGAAGAAAAAAGGAGAACTTTCAAGAAATCAACTCTACACACAAAGTAAACCTCTGGGTTTCCTTGTGTGTGTAAGAGCAGGCAAGTTTCACTCACGTATTTCGAATGTCTCTCATTGCACATGAGAGCACCCAAAAGCGGATTTAATGTATAACAGACACTAGCAAACTCATCTCCTAAGAAATGTTCCCACTGTTGCTGAATGCAAGCAGGAAGTTTACATTTGGACAGCATTTATCTGGGAGTGTCCCTTTGGAACAGGAATTTTTGTTCTAGAAAATTGGTTTTACTGTTGCTTCGCTTCCCTCTGCAATTTATTTAGAGCTTGCAAAGCAGTCTGTCCTTCCTCCAG
Source organism: Pogoniulus pusillus (assembly GCF_015220805.1). Taxonomy (NCBI): domain Eukaryota; kingdom Metazoa; phylum Chordata; class Aves; order Piciformes; family Lybiidae; genus Pogoniulus; species Pogoniulus pusillus. The sequence continues at coordinate 21,222,018 of NC_087265.1, forward strand.
GTGCACCCCATCTTCACATTTCATCATCTCCCAGGGTTTGTTAAAATGGCTACACTGAAATAAGTCCTTCCTTTTCTATCTTCAATATAGAGAAGAAAAATAAAATGGCTTCTTTAAATAAAAGGGCACAGAGAAATCAACTGGAAGTCTAAGTAACTGCTTAAAGTACAAAGTAAACAGCTTTTCAACATTATTACTTGCATATTTCTGACACTGCATTTCACTTTCCATTAAAAAAATATGTTTCAGCTATTAAAAAATGGCAGTGGCAAAGTTCTTCAGCTGAGAGTTTGACGAGACTGAAATAAACTATCTCAACTGTTTTTTTTATTGTAGTTTTCCTTCAACAAGTCCCTTCTTGGTACTTTATTTTATTTGGCTTATTACACGGGGAAGCAGTGTTTGCTTTAAGGGAAAAAATGCAGTTTAGATGTGAATTATTATCTATTAAAAAGAAAAAAGTTCCTTTGCAGCACCAGAGTTCCCAGATTGCTGTAATCCCATAAACAAGGGAAACACAGCCATTGATCCCCAAAATATGGAGCACACAGGCAATCTTTTCTCCCTGCCTCAGCTGGGTTCACCTTTCTCAGTCTTTACAGCCAGTATCTCATATGCCTCCAAATCTCTACTCTCTCATTTAGCCTCTTTTTTCTGTAGCTCTTTACCAGTTCAATAACACAACACATGCTTGTTCAGGCTCTTTTAGGTTTATAGAGCCACATAACGACTTTCTATCATTTAAGAACAGAATCACTTTTCTGCAATCCTCCTTTTATGAACAACAAACACAAAAGCAAGTCCTGTCACATGAGCAGGCCTCCTGTTCCTACCACAATTAACAGCCCAGTGCAAGGTTCTGCAACTGAGTCAGTGCAATCCCAAGCACAAATCCAGGCTGGGTGGCAAATGGCTGAGAGCAGCCCTAAAGAAAAGGACCTGGGGGTCTGGGTTGATCAAAAGCTCAACGTGAGCCAGCAGTGTGAGTGCAGCCCAGAGAGCAACTGTGTGCTAGGCTGCAGCAAGAGCAGCATGGCCAGCAGGGCAAAGGAGGGAGACCCCACCCAGAGTACTGTGTACAGTTCTGGAGCCCCCAGCACAAGAAGGACATGGAACTGTTGGAGTGAGTCCAGAGGAGGCCACAAAGATGCTCACAGGGCTGCAGCAGCTCTGCTATAAGGACAGGCGATGAGAGTTGGGGCGGTTTAGACCGGAGAAGAGAAGGCTTTGAGGAGACCTTGGAGTGGCCTTCCAGTATCTGAACTGGGCCTACAGGAGGGCTGGGAAGAGACTATTTACAATGACAGGATGAGAAGTAATGGGTTTAAACTGGAAGAGGGGAGATTCAAAACAGATATTAGGAAGAAGTTCTTTCCAGTGAGGGTGGTGAGACACTGGCACAGGTTGCCCAGGGAGGTTGTGGCTGCTCCCTCCCTGGAGGTGTTCAAGGCCAGGTTGGATGAGGCCTTGAGTCACCAAGGAGGAGATGTCCCTGCCTATAGCTGGGGGTTGGAACTGGATGATCGTTGAGGTCCCTTCCAAGCTAAATCATTCTATGATTCTATGAGTATAAACCACTGTTCTCCTGTAACAATACTGCTTTCTTTTGAAAATGCAAAGGAAATATGACTGCAACCTGGGATGGCAGCAGGGAGTTTCAGTCACTTTTAAAAACCCTATGAATTGTACAAACAGAAGGAAAATCTGATTCCATTTCACGTTTACATATAGTTTGAAGAAACAAAGTGTAGGAGAAAAAAAGACTACTCATGGTTGACTGCCGTTTGAGCTGCGTTAACAACATTGCTAAGAGATTAGAATGTTCCTACTCCCACAGGAACTCTCATTCCACAGCTTTCTCTTAATCCCTGCAGGAAGAGTTATGAAGACTAACACATTTTGGCATCTAAAACTCTTGTTTTAAAGCAGTTTTCTTGCCAGGAGATGGGGTTTAGTACTCCTTTCTGCTCCAGGAAGCAAGGCAAGATGCAAAAACTGCAATTCAAGTTGACATGGGGTATTTCTTGTCCCCTCTGCTTATAAACTGTTGAATTCTGGATGTACCAAGAGTGCCAAGGAAAAAAGGCCTGCAAAGAGATACAGCCTTGAACTAAAGCTACCCTTTCTCAAAATGCATTATCATAGAATTACAGAATGGTCTGCATTGAAAGGGACCTCCAAATGTCACCTGGTCCAAGTAAGCAGTCAGCAGGGGCATCCTCCACTAGATCAGACTGCCCAGAGCCCTGTCAAGCCTCACCTTGGATATCTCCAGGGATGGGGCCTCAAACACCTCCCTGGGCAACCTGTTCCTATGTTCCACTACCCTCATGGTAAAAAATTTGTTCCTAACACCCAATCTAAACCTAATCTTCCCTAGTTGAAGCCATTCTTTTTGGGTAGTTGTAGAGAGCAATAAGGTGCCCTCTAAGTCTCCTCTTCTCCATGTTAAAAACATTAAATTTCCAGATTATAAACATTAAATCCTAGATTAGCTACAGCCTTTACTTTGGAGTATTGTGTACCTTCCTGGGAAGGTGTTTCCCATGTACTGCAACAAGAAATGGCATTTTGGAAAGGTTTTCTGTGACAGAATGGCTTTCAATTATCGCATTTAAAAAATATGAAGTAACAAAACATAAAAACCAGTTGAATCAGTATTGTATTAGTAGTTTAGCACCATAGACACTGAAGTCTCTTACCTTTGTTTTAGGATCGAGAATTTTCACGCCATAGATTGAAATTTGTAACTCAACTTTGGGTGTCTTCTGGCCTTCAGATTTCTTGATATGTCTGGCAAACTGTAAGGTGAAAAATACAACAACAATCACATTAAGTTTTCTTTATTTCTTTTATTACTACTCATTTCCTCACCTGAAGCTGAGTTTCCCCCCTTCTTCAAGGACCTAGAGGTACTGGTTGACAGCTGCCTTAACATGAGCCAGCAGTGTGCCCAGGTGGCCAAGAAAGCATCCTGGCCTGTATCAGGAATGGTGTGGCCAGCAGGACCAGGGAAGTCTGTCTCTGTACTCAGCACTGTTTAGGCCACACCTTGAGTCCTATGCCCAGTTCCAGGGCTCTCAGTTTAAGAAAGACGTTGAGGTACTTGACCGTGTCCAGAGGAGGGCACCAAGGCTGGTGAGGGGGCTGGAGCACAGACCTATGAGGAGAAGCTGAGGGAGCTGGGGGTGTTCAGCCTGCAGAAGAGGAGCCTCAGGGGAGACCTCACTGCTCTCTACAGCTACCTGAAAGTAGGTTGTAGCCAGGTGGGGTTGATCTCTTTTTCCAGGCATCCAGTGACAGAACAGGAGGACACAGCCTCAAGCTGTGCCAGTGCAGGTTTAGGATGGATGTCAGAAGTTCTTTGCAGCAAGAGTGATTGGCATTGGAATGGGCTGCCTGGGGAGGTGGCACCTCCCTGGAGGTGTTTAAAAGGAGACTGCATGAGGTACTTGGTGCCATGGCTTAGTTAATTATAAGGTGCTAGGTGGTAGGTTGGACTCGATGATTTCGTTGGACTCGATGATTTCGAATCACAGAATGGTCCGGGCTGGAAGAGATCTCTAGAGGTCATCTAGTCCAGCCCTCCTGCAGTCAGCAGGGACATCCCCACTAGACCAGTTTACTCCCTGTCATGCCTCATCTTGGATGTCTCCAGGGAAGGGGTCTCATCCACCTCCCTGAGCAACCTGTTCCAGTGCTCCACCATCCTCATAGTAAAGACCTTGTTCCTAACATCCAATCTAAATCTGCTCTTCTCAAGGTTCAACCTATTGCCCTACAGACCTTTGTAAACAGCTTCTCTCCATCCTTCCTGTAGGTCCCGTTCAGGCACTGGAAGGCTGCTATTAGGCTCCCCTAGAACTTTCTCCTCTGCAGGCTGAACACCCCCAGCTCCCCCAGCCTGCCTGCATAGCAGAGCTGCTCCAACCCTCTGATCATTTTCGTGGCCCTCCCCTGTACCTCCTCCATCAGGCCCATACCCTTCTTATAATGAGGGCTCCAGAAATGGACACAGTACTGCAGGTGAGGTCTCACCAGAGCAAAATGACAGAATCACCTCGCTGGATCTGCTGACCACTTCTTTTGATGCAGCCCAGGATATGATTTGCCTTCTCGGCTGCAGGTCTTTTCCAACCTGGTTAATTCAGTGATTCTATGACTCAAAAGACTCTTACAAAACCACAGTAAGCATTCCCAAAACAAGTCACAGAACAGCATTTCTGACTGCACACTATAGAATATTCAAGGAAATAAAAAAAAATAGTTTAAAACTACTTCTTTGGTTCTTTTGGAACTTTATTCTGTTCTTTATGCACTTAATTTAAGCCTTTATTCAAAGAGAACGATGGAAACATGAACACTTTCAGGTAGTTTGTTGACTGCTTGGATGTCGAACAGTGAACACTGTTGTGTTTTCCACATCCTGCTGCTTCTGTGCTCACTTCTGTACACCCCACCACCTCCCATTGGAACAGGCTGCCCAGAGAACTGGTGGCATCACCATGCCTGGAGGTGTTCAAAAACTGCTTATACATGGGTTTAGTGGGCATGGTGGTGTTGGACTGAGGGTTGGACTATGTGATCTTAGAGGTCCTTTCCTACCTGAATGATTCTATGATCCTACGTATGAAGGGCAATTCCATTATACTACTGTAAGAGGAGGAGTAACAACAGGCACCAGCACAGGTTAGAGCCTGCCATGCTGGAAAGCAGCTCCACAGAGAAAAGTCTTGGAGCGACGGTGGACAGCAAGTTCTGTACGAGCCAGCAGTGTGCCCTTGTAACCAAGAGAGCCAATGCCATCCTAGGGCATAGCAGGAAAAGTGTGGGCAGCAGGGCTAGGCAGGCTCTTCTCTGCTCTGCCCTGCTGAGACTACACCTGGAATACTGCATCCAGGTTTGGGTTCCCCAGTTCAGGAGAGACAGGGACTTGATGAAGAAAGTCCAGCGGAGAGCCATGAGGATGACTGGAGGACTTGAGCATCTCCCTTAGGAAGGGAGACTGAGAGACCTGGGGCTGTTTAGTCTGGAGAAGAGAAGACTGAGAGGAGATCTGATCAATGTCTACAAATATCTGAGGGGTGGGTGTCAAGTGGCTGGGGCCAATCTCTTTTTGGTGGTCATCAGCAATAAGACAAGAAGCAGCAGCTACAAACTGGCACAGAGGAGGTTTTACCTCAACATGAGGAGAAACTTCCCTACAGTGAGGGTGACAGAGCCCTGGAACAGGCTGCCCAGAGAGGTTGTGGAGTTTCCATCTCTGGAGACTTTCAAAACCTACCTGGATGCATTCCTGTGAGAATTATCCTAGGGGATCCCATCTGGCAGGGAGGCTGCACTCAGTGATCTCTGGAGGTCCCTTCCAACCTCTAAGGTTCTGTGAAAGCAGTTCTCTCAAACAGGTTCAGTGTGAAAGCACTACAGCTGTCAGCGCCTAAGAAATACTTGACCTCTTCTATCACATTCTCAGGATTTATTTGCTAACAGTTCACAAGAAGAGGCTAGAGAACATTTCATGTGACAGGGTCAGAGAATGTGTCCTAGTCAATACATTTTCCACCCTTTTAGATCTTGGTTTCTAGCTGCTAGGTCTGACTTGTCTTTCTCTCATGAATACTGCATGCAAAGTAAGTAAAGTAAGGTACCTAAAATTCACTCTTGCATGGCAGTTAATTAGTGTTAATGACAGTTAAGTCATGAATTTGGGTAATTTTCTTAACAAAACCACTGTTTTTCGCTGTATTTCACTCTGTTGCCAGCACTTTTAAGCAAGAAGGAGCTGGGGCTCTTTATCTTGGAGGAGACTGAGAGGTGACCTCATCAATATTGATAAATATGTAAAGGGTGAGTGTCAGGAGAATGGAGCCAGGCTCTGACTGGTGATGCCCAACAACAGGACAAGGGGCAATGGGTGGAACCTGAAGCATAGGAAGTTTCATTTAAACATGAGGAGGAATTTCTTCCCTGTGAGGGTGACAGAACACTGGAACAGGCTACCCAGGGAAGTTGTGGATTCTCTCTCTCTGGAGATATTTGAAACCTGCCTGGATGTGCTCCTGTGTGATCTGTGAGGCTGGGGAGCTGCTTGGCAGAAAGGAATCTGGAGGTTGTAATAGGCAGCTGAATATGAGCTAGCAGTGTGCCCAGGTAGCCAAGAAGGCCAATGGCATCCTGGCTTGGATTAAAAATGCCTTGGCCAGCAGGAGTTGAGCTGATTGTCTCCTTGGACAAGGCTCTGGTGAGGCTACACTTTGAGTACTGGTTCAGTTTTGGGCACTGCAACACAAAAGAGATGTGGAGGTGCTAGAGCAGGTCCAGAGGAAGGCAACGAAGCTGGGGAAAGGCCTGGAGAATAAATCTTATGAGGAGCAACTGAGGGAGCTGGGGCTGGTTAGTGTGAAAAAGAGGAGGCTGAGGGGAGACCTCATTGCTGTCTGCAACTATCTGAAGGGACATTGCGGAGAGGCTGCTGCTGGTCTCTTCTCGCAGGTAATTTGAGACAGAACAACGGGGAATGGCCTCAAGCTGAGTCTGGGTAGGTTTAGATTGGACATCATGAAGAAGTTTTTCCACAGAGAGAGTGGTCAGGGACTGGAACGAGCTGCCCAGGTAGGTGATTGAGTCACCGACCCTAGATGTGTTTAAGGGTCATTTGGATGTGGTGCTTAAGGATATGGTTTAAGGTGAATCTTGCTGAGTAGGGTTATTGGTTGGACTTGGTGATCCTGAGGGGCTTTTCCAATCTGGATGTTTCTGTGATTCTGCTATAGGTGACCTTGCTATGCAAGGCAGTTGGACTGGATGATCTTTCAAGGTCCCTTTCATCCCCTGACATTCTGTGATTCTGTGAAGCCTTTACTGCTTGGAATGGTATTTTAAGATGCTTCCAATCCCTAACATTCTGCAATTCTGTGGAATAAGGACAATGACTCATTGAAGGTCAGAGGAGTCAGAATCTCTGCTTCACAACTATATGTTTCAACACATCAATCTCAAACTTGCTCAAACTCTGAGCTAGTTTGAAGCCAGCTGGAATATTTTGGTGAGAATTAGATTACAGACTGTGAAAAGGAAACAATGGTGATGTCTATGTCACTCATAGGCTTGCTGAGATGTATAAAAACAAGAACATAAATAGAGATAACAGAGTTGCTCTTTGGCTCTGGCTGTCTGCACTTCTCTCCCTAACCTGATGCCTGTGTAACTAATCCTTCGGCTTCCTAATCCCCCATGCCGAATCTCCAAACTCACCTTGAATGTAAGGCAAAGTCTGGGATAAGGTAGAGGGGTGGAAAGGAGGTGGAAGGGTGGTTGAGAGCTCCTCCTGGGTACTCTGGTTTATGGGAGAGGTGTTGCGTTTCTGTATTGCTTTTTAATGTGTAGATTTCTGTATTTAGCTGTACATAGTGTAAATACCTGCTTGTATATTGTGCTAAGCTGTAAATATAAAGCTTCATTCTAATTTCCAGCTCAGCTGAGTCTAGTCTGGGTGATTTTCATAAGAGTGGGGAGGCAGATAACAGAACAGCCAAACTGTCACAAACTCAAGTATATTTGAGCACATAATTCATCATCAGTACAAGTAAACCATATAAAATGTCAGTAAGAACAATGACTTTTACTGGCATGAAGAGTTTAGGATGCCAATAAGGGTGTAAACTTTTTTAAGAAGGGTTAGATCTGAAAACAGAAGCCTGAAGTCCATTGTGATTGTGCAGTAGTAGGCTATAGAGAACTGAAATTCCCCCTACAAACACCTAAAGCCCTGATTTTAGCTAATTACTCAAATGATAGTTGAGGGTTTGGGTTTTTGCTTTGTCCCTATTCCCATGACAACTAGTACTTAGGAAATCTTCCCATGAACACAACAGCTTTACACAGTATGATTGTCTTCATCTGTTTTAGTTCATTTTGCTCATAGGCAGTTCTGTTTGTGGCAAAGCAGTTTCAAGAACCAACTCAAAAGGTTGAACAAGAACACGTCCAGGAGGGTTTTGAAAATTTCCAGAGAAGGAGACTCCACAGCCTTTCTGGGCACCCTGGCCCAGTGCTCTGTCACTCTTAAAGTGAAGAATTTTCTCCTTAAGTTCACATGAAACCTTGTGTTCTACTTCTTCCCCATTGCCCCTTGTCCTACATCACTGGTCACCACTGAAGAGTCCAGCCCACGCTCATGACCTCCACCCTTTAGGTATTGATCAGCATTGATAAGATTCCCTCTCAGTCTCCTCTTCTCCAGGTGAAAGAGCTCCAAGTCTCTCAGCCTCTCCTCATCAAGAGATAATAATCATCTTGTGGCCCTCCACTGGACTTTCTCCAGTAGTTCCCTTCCTTGAACCACAGGGGCCAGAAACGGACACAATACCTGAGGTGTGGTCTCACCAGGGAATTGTTAGAGGGCAGGAGGAGCTTTCCTGTACCTGCTAATCATACTCTGCTTAACACACCCCAAAATACTATTGGCCTTCTTGGCCATGAGGCCACATTGCTGGCTCATGCTGAACTTGTTGTCCACCAACACTCCTTAGTTTTTCACTGCAGAGCTGCTTTCCAGCACCTAACTTCACATAACCACAGAATCAACCAGGTTGGGAAAGACTTTGGAGATCATTAAGTCCAACCTATTACCTAACACCATCTAATCAACTAAACCATAGAATCCTAGAATCAACCAGGTTGGAAGAGACCTCCAAGATCATCCAGTCCAACCTAGCACCCAGCCCTAGCCAATTAACTAGACCATGTCACTGAGTGCCTCATCCAGTATTTTTTTGAACACCTCCAGGGACAGCGACTCCACCACCTCCCTGGGCAGCCCATTCCAATGGCAAATCACTCTCTCTGTGAAGAACTTCCTCCTAATATCAAGCTTATACTTCCCCTAGCACAACTTGAGACTGTGTCCCCTTATTCTGTCACTGGCTCCATACAAACCTATCCACAGTTTTTTACTGCCTAAAGTAATCACATCAGCTAGTAAGTTCCACATGTTTCACAAGGCAGGTTAAAAACACAACCAACCAACCCAAGCTAAAAAACCCACCTAAACCTCTCTACACCACTCTCAAATTCAATTCCTAAATCAAAGCACCTATTTTACATTTCAACAGTTAGGAATGCTACAGTCATTGGCCAAATGTTTTATGGAGACTCCTACAAGATGACTCATCCCTGGAGCTGTTCAAGGCAGGATTGGATGTGGCACTTGGTGCCATGGTCTAGCCTTGAGCTCTGTGGTAAAGGGTTGGACTTGATATCTATGAGGTCTCTTCCAACCTTGGTGATACTGTGATACTAGTGAAATCCAACTAGCTGGAAGTCAAGCAAATCTAACATAACTTCTACTCCTGCCTTTCTCCAGTGTCACATATATAGCTGTTCCAACATACACTTCCTTTTCCTGTCCTATTTATTTGCAAGCTCATTTCTCACCTGTCTGGAGTATACTTTGAATAAAGTTGAATTTTATTCTCATCCCTTTAATTAAGATGGGTCATTTCACATGCACCTTTTCATTTAATGGTTGGAAAAAAAAAGTCAACAAAACATTTCATAGAAGATAAAATTTTAAAACCTCATCAGAATTTTAGCCAATGGTATTTTTTTACTCTCTAGGATAACTCAAATTTCCTATAGGAAAAGAAATACTTTTTTTCTTTAATGAAAGTCACTAAACTCCTCCAGATATCTCATTTGCATTTTACACTAACAATTTCATCTATTGATTATTAAGCCTCTGCTTCTCAAAATAGTAAAATGATAAGGTTGTTGTTTGTTTTTTTTTCCTAGGATAACTAAAATTTGCTATAGGAAAATAGATATTTTTTCTTTAATGAAAATCACTAATTAAACTACCCCAAATATGTGATTTACATTTTACACAACCAATTTCATCTGTTGACTTGTAGACCTCTGCTTCACAAAGCAGGAAAATGACAGGGCAATCAAGGTTTTATTAGTATAGAGTTTTATTCCCAAAATGAGTATAAAACTTAGATTGCCTCTCAGACTGTTTTCAGATACATTTACTTGATACTCTCACACTGTCAGCTTTCTGTTCTATGTATAATTTGAAGATGCCCTTTTATTGGATAAAACCACATTCGCAGTCCATTTTCAGACTACAACAGGGCTCTGCATCTGGCTGGCTTTGCTATGTATGAAATGGAACAACCCCAAAGCCCACAGCTCACCTGGATAGCTTGGCCTTCATAATTTCCAATATAGCTTATGGTGCACAGAAACACACCTGTGCAATAGGTAATCCTGGCACACACCTTGATTTGGACCAGCCCTGAGCTTAAACGAACCCTAGCTTTTTGGATCACACAGGAACACATCCAGGCAGGTTTTGAATATCTCCAGAGAGGGGACTCCACAACCCCCTGGGCAGCCTGTTCCAGTCTTCTGTCACACTCAGAGGGAAGAAATTCTCCTCATGTTTACATGAAATTCCCTGTGCTTCAGGTTCCACCCTTTGTCCTGTCATTGGGCATCCCTGATCAGAGCTGGCTCCATTCTCCTGACACTCACCCTTTACATATTTATCAACATTGATGAGGTCACCTCTCAGTCTCCTCTTCTCCAAGCTAAAGAGCCCCAGCTCCCTCAGGCTCTTCTTGTAACAGAGATGTTCCATTCCCTTCATTATCTTTGTGTTTCAGTGCTGAACTCTCTTAAGCAGTTCTATATCCCTCTTGAACTGGGGTTAGCAGAACTGGATATAGTACTCCCGATGCAGCTCTGGGCAGCCAGATCTAGTTGAGGATGCCCCTGCTTACTGCAGAGTGGCTTAGACCAGAAGACCTTTGGAGGTCCCTTCCAACTCAGATCACTCTATGATTCTACGAAGAGGAGGTATAACTAACATTTGATTTTATTGAGTTAAAGCCATCTGTGTATGTTGAAAATTATGATGTCGCGCTTGGCTTCCCCACTGTAACCGATCTCAGGATACAACATGAACATTTTGTGAAATAAGTAGACTTGAGTAACTTGCACAAGTTTTAGAGCATCTGGCCAAAGCTTGCTCCAAGTAGTCAAGAAGCCTTACAACACTGAGGACGTTCCAGAAGATAATTTTGTGCCAATGAAGGCTGAGCAAAATGACCCTTCCACGTCTCCACTCTTGAAAGGCATAAATCAAGCTCAAGAGCTAAAGAATTCAAGTGAGATGAAATCAATAATGATCAGTATGGATTTTACAAAATAAGAAAAAAAAATAAGGCAGCTTGTCCAAAGAGACAAAGCATTTGCCTTGAGATTTGCATGCCATTACATTTAGGAAATGAAGCAATGCAACCAAAATATTCGTTAAGTTAGTTACATTAGTCTCCAGATGCAGTTATAAACAGGAAACTGTCATTGGGAAGATATGTCTCTAATGCATTCCAGCAGGGCTTATTTCTTAAGCATGACATTACTGAACAATGACCAGGAGGAAAAGAATTGCTGATAAAATCTGCAGGCAGGAAAAGAAGAAATAAAGAGGAAAAAAAGAGGAGCAAAGTAACCAGTGACCTGAAATCAAAGTGTCACAGGAAGCTTGCAGACCATTCAGGCTGATGGAAGGGCAAATAACATAGAATCATAGAATGGTTTAGATTGTGAGAGACTCAAAGATCATTCAATTCCAACCCCCCACCATAGGCAGGGACACCTCCCACTAGATTAGGTCACTCAAGGCCTCATCCACCTGGACTTGAACATGTCCAGGGAGGGAGCAGCCACAACTTCCCTGAGCAACCTGTGCCAGTGTCTCACCACCCTCACTGGAAAGAACTTCTGCCTAAAATCCAGTTTATATCTCCCTCCTTTCAGTTTAAATCCATTACTCCTGGTCCTATCATTACAAGACCTTGTAATTAGTCCCTCCCCAGCCTTCCTGCAGGCCTCCTTCAAATACTGGAAGGCCACTTCAAGGTCTCCTGGAAGCCTTCTCTTCTCCAGGCTGAAGAGTCATAACTCTCATAGCTTGTCCCCATAGCAGAGGTGCTCCAGCCCTCTGAGCATCTTCATGGTCCTCATTTGGACTCACTCCAACAAAAAAAAAGCCCAAGCTGGATAGATGTCTGGGACTGAAGCTGTGAAGTGATTCTGCTCAATGTGTGACCACAGACTGCAAAAAGAGAAGCTGCAGCATCTGCTAGGTTAGAGGTGCAGCACCAAGAGAGTTGGGAATGAGTCTTTTTTGTGGACTGGAGTACACAGTACTCCAGATGGAGTCTCATGAGAGCAGTGTAAATGGGGAGAATCATCTCCCTTGCCTTTAATACCCAGACCATCACAGACTGCCTGCATGCAAACCAGCCACCTCTGCTGCAATATCAACACATGGGAAACACCTCTGTTGCAGTACCAGATCATACAAATGGGAAGAAACTTTGTCTCTTGGGGCACTACCCCATGAAGATGGCATTAAGAGAGCACTGATGTCACAGTAAGCTTTCAGCTCACTGTGGACCTGCTTGTGAAAACTGAAATTGGGGAGATTGAGGCAATCCTTGCATATTCCAAAAAGATCCTTCAGAAGACCACCCAACTAGAGCTGTACCAGCTGCTTGTGAGAAAGCACTCCAATGTCATCTTCTGAGATGCAGAAGGATGTTGATACAATGGGGAAAGATATTTGCAAAAGCTAGCAGAAGGCTGGAGCCCACTTTACAAGCAACAACATCATAGCAAAACCAAGCTAATGGTGAAAGAAAAGCACAAAAGAATAATATCTTCAACACAGACACCCAGAGACAGACAAGCTTTTAAAATTAATCATAGAATGGGCTGGGCTGGAAGTGGCCTCCAAAGGCCATCTAGTCCAACTTCCTCTGCAGTCTGCAGGGACATCCACAAGTAGACCAGGTTGCCCAGAGCCCTGTTGAGTCTTAGCTTGAATATCTTCAGGTATGAGGTCCCAACCACCTCCCCAGGCAACTTGTTCCACTATCCTCACAACAAAGAACTTGTTCCTAACATCCAATCTAAATCTTCTCTAGTTTGATGCCATTGCCCCACATCTTATCAACACAGGCCTTTGTAAACAATCTCTCATCATCCTTCTCATAACCTTCTTTGGGTACTGGAAGGCTGTTATTTGGTCTCCCAGAGCCTCCCCTTCCCCAGGCTGAGACAAATTGAGACAAAGCAGCTTTTCAATCCAAGGCTTACTGGGATACAATGAGTGAAAAGCACATGTTAATGAATTCAGAAAAGCTGGTGCAGTTACTTTGTTAATGCTTCTCCTGCCCACCTCCTCTTCTGTGTATTAACAGGGAATGTGCAGATACTGATCAGCAACTTCCTTCCTACCTGACCTCTAGAAGAGCAAACTCAGCCACCTGCCAAACTTCAGAAAGGTCTGCATTGTAGATCCTAACATTTTGTTGTCATGGAACGATTTGGATTGGAAGGAACCCAAAAGGCCCAAAAGGTAGCCCCAACTCCCTGCAGTGAGCAAGGACATCCCCAACTAGATGAGACTGCTGAGAGTCTCGTCCAACCTGACTCTGAATGTCTCCAGGGATTGGGCCACCTCCCTGCACAACCTGTGTGGGGAACTGGCTGGAGAATGGGGGGCACAAGCCCCTAGAAGCATGTACAATCAAGCCTTGGATGTGAGGTCTTAGTATTGGAACTGCAGTAAACCACAGCGCTGTGTGTGAAGAAGCTCAGAGGAGTTTGTCCTTGAGCCTTCTGATAAGCAGCGTCTGTGGGGCTGTGAGCAAAGCAGGAGGGAATTGGGAGGAGTATGCAAATTCCAATACTTAGGTGCACTAAGAATGCTTTTGCAGTAACTGCAATTAGGGAAGATTATGCATATTCAAATGATTAGATGCGCCAAATCCTAGGAAAAGTATCACATCGTATGCTGTATGCGTTTCGCACTTCTCACCCTAACTGAAAAGTATGTGCCTTGTAACGTGGAGTCGGATGCTCTCAATAAAGAATTGGAGCTTGGATAGCTGAGCTCACACTGAGCTTTTCCCGGTTCCCTCCTGCAAACCTGGGCCAGTGTTCCTCCACCCTTACAGTAAAGAAGTTTGTCTTGATGTCCAATCTAAATCTCCCCTTTTCTCATCTCCTCTTTTCTAGTTGTCCCAGTGCTACATGCACTTGTAAACAGCCCCTCCCTGGCCTTCTTGTAGGTTCCCTTCAGGTGTCTGAAGGCCTCTGTAAGGTCTACCTGGAGCCTTATCTTCTCCAGGATAAACAACCCCAACTCTCTCAGCCTGTAGACCTCATTGCTCTCTACAACTACCTGAAGGGACATTGTGGAGAGGATGCTGATGGTCTCTTCTCACAGGTAGCTGGAGACAGAACAAGAGGGAATGGTCTCAAGCTAAGACTGGGTAGGTTTAGACTGGATATTAGGAAAAAGTTTTTCATGGAGAGAGTGGACAGGGACTGGAATGAGCTGCCCAGGGAGGTGGTGGAGTCAACTACAGTGGATGTGTTTAGGGGTCATTTGGATGTGGTGCTTACGGATATGGTTTAAGGTGAATCTTGTAGAGTAGGGTTCTTCATTGGACTTGGTGATCCTGAAGGGCTTTTCCAACCTCAATCTTTCTGTGATTCTGTGTTTGCAGCAGAGGTGCTCCAGCCCTCTGATCATATTTGTGGCCCTCCTCTGGACCCCCTCCATCAGATCCACATCCTTCAATAGCATCCTTCAATATGCCCTTTCACTTTTTTCTACTCATTCCTTCTACCCAAATAAGACTCTGATGGACCTCAGACAGGGGAGATTTACAAACATTTTCTCCTCTTTTCAGCACAGATGTAAAAGAAGGCAGCATCTGTAGCTCACACAGTAATAACATTATTTAAGAGGGTAAAAATCTGTAGACTTCCACTGGCACCAAAATGGTTGATGATATAAAACGAGAATGAATCACAGCACAGCTTGGGAATAGACACGAAGAGCCAAATCCTTAAGACGTTAGTTTATACATACATTGTTCTCAAGCAGAACACTCAGCTTTGGTCAGTATGAGCAGCTCAGTGAGCTGGGGGGCCTTTATTTTTTTTATTTAACTACTTTGGAATAAACCTCATATTTTTCTTGAATCTTACAGGGAAAGAAACATATAAATAAATCTATTTTCTATGGCTTAATTCAGGTGCAACAACAAAATCCCCAAACCTTCCATGTATCTTCTCTTGTACTACAGCAGAAAGGAAAAATTAGTTTTTTGAGACACTGCTTAATGCTTATGCATCAAGCCTTAGCAAATCATAATCAGGAAAAAAAACCAGGAAAAAAAATCACATTTTAGTATCAGCCAGGTGCTTAAGGTAAAGAAATGATGGCTAAAATCCACTCCTGAAAAATCTATTTAAGCTATGTAAAATCAAAACTAAGTGTTTTTATTTAATGCTTACACCTCACTGCATAACCAAGAGCTTATTAAAAAAAATGGGAGCACCAAAGGTAGATGTTTCTGTGATTTGGGTACTAACCTTCATCCTAGAGAACAGATTTTCAGTGCCAGGTTTTTATGCAGAGTTCCAGTGAGGCACCAATACCACACTTTATGAAGGCAAAAAAGGTGCCTGATGGCAAAGTAGTTGTCTAAGCTGAGACACTGCTCTGTAGCTGCCTTTAAGAAGATGTTTTTCCTCTTTTTTTTTCATTAAAGAATATTCATTATAAAGAAAGATGCCTCTGGAAAAAAACAGGGAAATATGCCTTGTTTCTTCTGCAGTGACTACCTGTCTTTTTGATCATATCATGGAGGGGGGCGTGGAACTAGATGATCTTTGAGGTCCCTTCCAACCTAAACCATTCTATGATTCTATGGTCCAAGGCCTCACATATACTTCATGTGGGTACAATGATATTATGACCCCTGAAGAATAGCTGCCAAAAAGAGGAAATGGCTAAAAAAGGACAGAGAGATATGAACTTGAATAGCTCAACAGTTAGCTGGGTAGGAAAAAGCTGTGTCAGAAATCTGTTTTTGTGGAACATGCTGCATTTCATTTTCTAGACATGTACTGGACTGAGAGTATGGCTATGGAGCTCTCAATCTTAGTAAACAATCCAGCATAGCCTTTTTTCTTCCAGCCTCTCATTCCCTGAAGCCTTTGTTTTGGTCTGTTGGGGTTGTTCTATGTGTTGTTCTTGTTGTTTTTTTTTCAGGCAGTATGTTGGGTTTTTTTGTTTAATGCTGTAAGGTTTGGGAGATTGGTTGGGAATTTTGGTCACATTTTTTTTATTTATTTGAGGTTATTTTGCTTTTGGGTTTCTTTTGTTCTGTTTTTTTTTTTCTCCTTGAGAGAGAGAGGGAAGGTAAATAGTTATGTTCTTCTTTAGCACTTCTCTTCTGATCCGTTTTAGTCTTCAGGCTGTCCCTGGCTGGTCCCAAACCACCCATGCTGCTTTCTCCGTTACTTCAAAGAGAAGAGTCATGGCTGTAGGGATTGACTGGAAACCTCCTCATTCCAGTATTAAAAGATTCTCTGTACTCCAACCTCCTCTGTCCTTTCAACGACAAATGAAACTCGGCTTTAACACAAAAGAGGACTCAGCAAATAGCCACTGATGGTCAATCAAGGGCAGCACTGGGACAGCATCATAGCATGAGTGGAGGTTTGTGAAAGTGCACTTTTCACTTTGTGATCCTGACAGGTCAAAGAGCTGTTGAAGAATACTTCAAGTGGCTTCAAAGTGATTAATTCTATTTACATTATCTCTGGTCATTTTCACTAATAGAAGAACAGAGAAGGAGAAGATTGAGTTGGAAGCTGGGAAACAGAAGGGATAGATCTTCCCAAAAAACATCACTTTGAAGGCTATAAAAGGAACAACCCAAAACTCAGGTGTTTGCTTCTGCTTTCTCCTTAACAACATTTCACAATGTCTTCTTACTCGTGCTCTACGTTGCACTTTCCATCTTCTTCTTAGCCAAGGCTATTCTCTGAGTACTGTTTTGAGAAGCATCAAATTCACCTCCACAGTTTGATTTAGAATTTCTATCCTTCAAGGAAAGTAATAAATTCACTTAATAAAAAAACAAGTGTGATTTCTATCCATCCTTTCAAGGAAAGTAATAAATTCACTTCATAAAAAACAAGTGTGATTTGACATATACATACATATACATACATATATATATATATATTACACAATGTACACATGTCCTGGTACAAAATCTTGGTACCATTTTCTTTAGAAATGAGTTAGGGATAGAAAAAGAGAGGGGAAAAATAATTTTGTAATAACTTTGAGAACAATTCACCTAATCATGAAAATCAAAATGCACCTTTTAAAACACTAGTGTCCAACTGTGGAGGTTGCAGCTAGATGAGGATCAGCTTATTCTTCCAAGTAAGAAAAGGCAGGCCATGAGGAGACAGCCTCAGATTCCACCAGGGGAAGTTTAGGTTGGACATTATGAAAAATTTCTGGACAGAAAGAGCTGTCAAGCCCTGGAATGGTCTGCTCAGGGAAGTGATGGAGTCACCATCCCTGGAAGGATTGCAATGTTGTGTAGATGTGGTGCTGAGAGATCAGGCTTTAATGGTGACTAGCAAGTGTTGGGTTCATGGTTCGTGGGATTTGATAATCTTATTAAAGGTCTCTTCCAATAAAAATGGTTCTATGACTCTATTCTACGATTCTGTATCTGTCCCATCAAAACTGTCAAGTGTTTAGAAAAGTTAGCAGTAGTATTTGGGATAAAACAAGTACAATGAAGCATCAAGAAAAACTTCATCCTATGTTACTGTAGAACATCAGCTCCACCTGCTGGGAGAAGTCAGCTCGCAGAACAGCGACATACAGATCTGCACAAACCTGGTTTGCCTTTGTGCTATGTGAGTAAAGAGCTTCTGAGTTCAAGGCAAGAATTGTATAACAAACGCCCTTACTAACAAGAATTTGGTGACACGATGGTTTCAGAAAAGTAGTTTACAGTGAGGGCATTTCATCATCTATACATCCCTGAAAGCATCTGACTTCAAGAAATTATTAATGCCATGCACACCAGTCACAAAACCAGCTCCAAATATCGAAGAGTCAGCTGTCTTTCTGCTAGCTATTAATGCTCATTAAAAAAAGTATGATTAACAACATCGTGATCAAAACGAAATCATAAAATCACAGAATGTCAGAGGCTGGAAGGGACCTCAAAAGCTCATCCAGTCCAACTCCTCTGCCAGAGCAGGATCACCTACACCGCATCACACAGGAACGCGTCTAGAGAAGGAAGTCTCCGCAGTCCCCTTGGCCAGCCTGTTCCAGCCTTCTGTCACCCTCACAGGGAAGAAATTCCTCCTCATGTATCCATGGAACTTCCTGTGCCTCAACTTCCACCCACTGTCCCTTGTCCTGTCATCAGGCATCACCCAGCAGAGCCTGGCTCCGTCCTCTTGGCACTCACTCTTTACATATTTATCAATACTGAAGAGGTCACCTCTCAGTCTCCTCTTCTCCATGCTAAAGAGCTCCAGCTCCCTCAGGCTCTCCTTGTAACAGAGATGTTCCATTCCCTTAATCATCTTTGTGGCTCTGTGCTGGACTTTCTCAAAGAGTTCTATGTCCTTCTTGAACTGGGGTTCCCAGAACTGGACACAGTACTCCAGATGTGGCCTCACCAGGGCAGAGTAATAACCTAAACCACAACACAGTTTCACAAGCTACACATCTTTCAAACCCTCTCCTACTCAAAAAGATCAAACAAACAAACCAACCCCCAAACCACTACCTATGTTTTCTTTCAATATAAGACTTTAGTTTCCAAGCTGTCTTCACTGGTTCAGAATCTTTAATTAGCATTTTCTAAAAACAAGCCCTGGAGATGTGTGGATAATAATGAAATCCAGGACCTCTAGGCTTCTCTTCAAAGAATTCGGATGCACAACATAAATCAATGCTGAAATGAGCACTCAGTTAACTGAAAATTGTTTCAAATGTGAAACCTCCTTTTTTGCTCTCTGAATGCTGTTCCAAGAGTTCTCAACTCTTTCCAAAAGCTGCCTTTAATTACTTTTTTGAGTTTTCTAAGAACCTTGTGATTATATAAGAGCCTGCATAATTCCTAAAAGCTAAGTCCCAAACTTCCAAGGGTGAAGAAAATACTGGTGCAACAATTCAGATACATCCCTGCAAGGTGCTTTATTTTCAGAACACATATAAAAAGCCAGAACAGATACCTACATGCTCCAATGACCTTGCAACTCTATACAAAACCCCTCTAAATTTCAGTGCTAGGCTGACAATGTTTTTTCCCCCAACAAAGAAAAAATATTCTGGCTCTTCCTACACTTCATAGAGGAAGTAGATTGAAATCCTTTTTAAACCTGCTTTCAGAGAAAACTGTTTCAAGGGATCAAGTCATACAACCCAGAGCACTAAAAAAGCCCCCAGAGACCAGCGAGAGCTCAAGCTAGCCCGGAGTTCCACCCATGACACACCCAGCAGCTTCCTCACTTACAGAATCACAGAACTTTAGAGGCTGGAAAGGACCACCAGAGATCACCGAGTCCAACCTCCCTGCCAAGGCAGGATCCCCTAGGGTAGCTTGCACAGGAATGCATCCAGGTAGGTTTGGAAAGTCTCCAAAGAAGGAGACTCCAAAACCTCTCTGGGCAGCCTGTTCAAGGGCTCTCTCACCCTCACTGTAAAGAAGTTTCTCCTCATGTTGAGATGGAACCTCCCGTGTTCCAGTTTGTAGCTGTTGCTCCATATCTTATTGCTGCTGACTAAGGAAAACAGACTGGCCCCAGCCACTTGACACCCACCCCTCAGATATTTGTACACATTGGTAAGATCCACTCTCAGCCCTCTCTTCTCCAGACTAAACAGCCACAGGTCTCTTAGTCTCTCCTTGTAGAGGAGACGCTCAAGTCCCCCAGTCATCCTCATGGCTCTCCCCTGGACTCTTTCCAGCAGGTCCCTGTCTCTCTTAGGAGGAGTCTGATCATTAAAATAGAATCAAAACTTCTACATTGCAGGACATTATCTTGATAGATTTTTGCACAGAATTAACCTTCCTCAGGGTAATGGAGTTTCAACACAAAGTATCCAACACAGCAGCTTCACTCCAGTATCAGACTTAAATTGCAGGAAGGCACAGAAACTCCCACATTTTCACAGTATCACAGTATCACCAAGGTTGGAAGAGATCTCATAGATCATCAAGTCCAACCTTTACCACAGAGCTCAAGGCCAGACCATGGCACCAAGTGCCACGTCCAATCCTGCCTTGAACAGCTCCAGGGACGGCGACTCCACCACCTCCCTGGGCAGCCCATTCCAGTGTCCAATGACTCTCTCAGTGAAGAACTTTCTCCTCACCTCCAGCCTAAATCTCCCCTGGCGCAGCCTGAGGCTGTGTCCTCTTGTTCTGGTGCTGGCCACCTGAGAGAAGAGAGCAACCTCCCCCTGGCCACAACCACCCTTCAGGTAGTTTTAGACAGCAATAAGGTCACCCCTGAGCCTCCTCTTCTCCAGGCTAACCAATCCCAGCTCCCTCAGCCTCTCCTCGTAGGGCTGTGCTCAAGGCCTCTCACCAGCCTCGTCGCCCTTCTCTGGACACGCTCAAGCATCTCAATGTCCCTCCTAAACTGGGGGGGCCCAGAACTGAACACTGTACTCAAGGTGTGGTCTAAGCAGTGCAGAGTACAGGGGCAGAATGACCTCCCTGCTCCTGCTGACCACACCATTCCTGATGCAGGCCAGGATGCCACTGGCTCTCTTGGCCACCTGGGCACACTGCTGGCTCATATTCAGGTGAGTATCAATCAGTAACCCCAGATCCCTCTCTGTCTGGCTGCTCTCCAGCCACTCCAACCCCAGCCTGTATCTCTGCATGGGGTTGTTGTGGCCAAAGTGCAGCACCCTGCACTTGGAGCTATTGAATGCCATCCCCTTGGACTCTGCCCATCTGTCCAGGCAGTCAGGGTCCCGCTGCAGAGCCCTTCTGCCTTCCAACCCAGCCACATCTGCCCCCAGCTTGGTGTCATCTGCAAACTTGCTGATGACTGACTCGATGCCCTCATCCAGATCATCTATGAAGATGTTAAAGAGGATGGGGCCCAGCACAGATCCCTGAGGGACACCACTAGTGACAGCCGCCAGCTGGATGTGGCACCATTCACCACCACTCTCTGGTCTCGTCCCTCCAGCCAGTTCCTAACCCAGCACAGAGTGTTGCCATCCAAGCCATGGGCTGACAGCTTAGCCAGCAGTTTGCTGTGGGGGACAGTGTCAAAGGCCTTGCTGAAGTCCAGATAGACCACATCCACAGGCCTCCCCACATCCACCAAGCGGGTCACCTGATCATAGAACGAGATCAGGTTGGAGAGGCAGGATCTGCCCTTCCTAAACCCATGCTGGCTGGACCTGAGCCCTTTGCCATCCCTCAGGTGTGCTCTTATCACCCCCAAGATAACCTGCTCCATCAGTTTCCCTGGCACTGAGGTCAGGCTGACAGGTCTGTAGTTCCCAGGTTCCTCCATCCGACCCTTCTTGTGGATGGGGACCACTTTGGCCTTTTTCCAGTCTCCTGGGACCTCTCCGGTGAGCCAGCACTGCTGGAAAATGATGGAGAGCAGCTTGGCCAGCTCAGCTGCCAGCTCTCTCAGCACTCTGGGATGGATCCCATCTGGTCCCATGGACTTGTGGGTGTCCAGATGGCTCAGCAGGTCCTGAACTAATTCCTCATGAATTTCCAGGGGAACACACTGCTCCCTGACCCCATCCCCCAGTTCAAGAGGCCACTTGCCTTGAACTCCTCCCTCCTTACTGTTGAAAACTGAGGCAAAGAAGGCATTCAGGACCTCAGCCTTTTCCTCCTCATCAGTTATAGTGTTCCCCTCCTGGTCCAGTAAGCAGTGGAGGCTCTTCTTGCTCTTCTTTTTAGCATTGATAAATTTATAAAAGTGCTTTTTATTATCCTTCACAGAAGTGGCCAGCCTAAGTTCTAGCTGGGCCTTAGCCTCTCTAATTCTTCTCTGACATAATCTGGCTACCTCCTTAAACACGTCAGGAGAAGCCTTCCCCTCCTTCCAAAGGTGATACACCCTCTTTTTTATCCCCAGTTCCTTCAGGAGCTGTTTACTCATCCAGGCTGGTCGCCTTCCCCGCCGGCTCATCTTTCGGCACATGGGAACTGCCAGTTCCTGAGACTTCAAGAGCTCCTGTTTAAAGTAGGTCCAACCATCCTGGACCCCTTTGTTCTCAAGGACTGCTGCCCAGGGGACTTTGGAAATAAGTTTCTTAAGCAAATTGAAGTTTGCCCTCCGAAAGTCCAAGGTGTGGGTTCTGTTATTGTTCCTCCTTATCTCCCTGCATATTGAAAACTCCACTAACTCGTGATCACTACACCCCAGGCAGCCTCCCACTGTCACATCTCCCACCAGCCCTTCTCTGTTGGAGAGCAGCAGGTCAAGCTGAGCTTGACCCCTAGTAGGCTCACTTAACAACTGGGTCATGAAGCTGTCCTCCATGCACTCTAGAAATCTCCTGGACTGCCTCCTCTCTGCTGAATTAAGTTCCCAGCAGATGTCTGGCACGTTAAAGTCACCCACAAGGACAAGATCTGATGATTTTGAGGCAGCCTCCAACTATTTGTAAAATATCTCTTCTGTTTCCTCATCCTGGTTGGGTGGTCTAGAACAGACTCCAACCAGGATGTCAGATTTGTTAGTCCTCCCTCTGATTTTAACCCACAAGCTCTCAATCCCTTCGTCCCTCACCTCAAGCTCAGTGGCAAGGAGTGACTCCCTAATATACAGAGTAACCCCTCCTCCTCTTCTTCCTTGCCTCTCTCTCCTGAAGAGGCTGTATCCCCCCCAGTATAGCACTCCAATCCTGCCTGTCATCCCACCAAGTTTCTGAAATGGCAACTATATCATAGTCACCCTGGTGGACCAGGACTTCCACTTCCTCCTGCTTGTTACCCAAGCTGCGTGCATTGGTGTAGATGCACTTCAGCTGGGCTCTCGATTCCCCAATTGTCCCTAGTTTCCTTCCCACTCTCTCCTTCTCAGAGAGAGTAATTGCCTCACCCACACCCTTCAGATCTAGTTTAAAGCCTGCCTAATGAGCCCTGCCAACTCCAGTGCCAGGACTCTCCTGCCCCTCCTAGACAACTGCACCCCATCAGGATCAAGCAGGTCTGGCTCAGTAAAAGTTCCCCAGTGGTCAAAGAACCCAAAGTGCCGCCGCTGGCACCATCCCTTGAGCCAGTTGTTGATGTCATAGGTTCTGCTGTTCCTCTCTGTGAACTCCCTTGCCACAGAGGGAACTGAGCAGAACACCACCTGTGCTTCTGCCCCATCTGTCAATTTCCCCAGGGCCTTAAATCCCTTTCTAATTGCCCTGGTGCCCTTCTTCTCAATTTCATCCCTGCCAGCCTGTATTACCAGCAAAGGGTAATAATCAGAGGGCTGGTTTAGGTTAGGAAGTCTCCTGGTGATGTCCCTAACCCGGGCACCAGGAAGGGAGCAGACCTCCCTGTGAGATGGGTTGGGACGACAAATGGGTCCCTCTGTCCCCCTCAAGACGGAGTCCCCAACGACTATGACCCTTCTCCTTTTTTTTGTTTTTTGTGGAGCTAGTTTCCACTGGTAGCATGCTGCAAAGGATAAAAAACCTGTCATACTTCTATTAGCCCAAACCACTCCAAAACAACTGGGCAACAGCTCTGACCAGCTTCGGCAGGGTAAATCTTTTTTTTGGCATGCACCACTATGGATTGACTAAGCAAATCTTTAAAGGTATTTTTGTAGAGCAAAAGCAATGGCAACGAACCCTGCCTCAGCACCTTCACACAATTAGGACTCAATCTCATAGAGGAGGCTTTTTCAAGGGAAACCTCGGTCTTAAAAGCTGAGCTTCATGCACTGTGTTCCATGCCTTATTCCTTTTCCCCCCCTATTACATTAAAAACAAAAAAAATCTAATTTTTCAATATTGATGCCAAATTTTTTTCCATCAACTCCAGAGGAATTTGTGTTTAAATGAATAATGAAAAAGTTCTGTGCAAAGTGCAATAGCAGGCAGAACAATTTTGAACTCCTAAATGAACTAATGCTGCAACAGGCTCTAACCACCTAAGCATGAAACACTTTAACTCCACATCAACATCAGTTAGCAGACAAAACAAATCAGCATTTCGTACCACAACTCAAAGCATCTGAAGAGCTTCAAGCAGATTAGCTGTCACTCAGTCAAGTCAAAGCCATGTTATGCTAGCAACCCTGGATAAGTCATTTCATTCAGATACTTTCTGTCTATTGAGTCCCTCAGCACCCAAGAACCAAGAAAAAAATGTGCCTGATTTTCTCAGCCCTCATATGACCCAGCACATAGAAAAGAGTTTGTCTGCACAAACATTTTCCAATGAAATATGAAGACCTGGAAGACAAGGTAAGAATGCTCCTCACCATAAAAAGGCTTGGTTTGTAAACCCTGTTCTCTCATTACAGCTCTGCCACAGAACCATAGAATGGTAGAGGTTGGAGGGAATCTCTGGATATCATCTAGCTTAACCTCCCTGCTAATGCAGGTTCACCCAGAGCAGTTGCACAGGAACCTGTTCAGGCAGGTATTGAAAGTCTCCAGATAAGGTGGTGATTCTCTGGACAGCTGTTTCAGGGCTCTGTCATCCTCAAAGTAAAAAAGTTTCTCTCCAAGTTCAAGTTAAGTCTCCTGTGTTCTAATCTGTGCTTGCTGCTCCCTGGTTCTGTCATCAGGCCTCGCTGAAAAGCAGCCGGCCCCATCCTCATGACCTCCACAATGTATTGTGACCTCCAGATATATCATCAGTTATCAAGCTGGGGGGTGAATTACATTTGTGCCAGTGGCACAAATCTTCACCTCCAGTCTGAGAGCTGGTTTAGATGGCTCAGACAGGTTAGCTTTAGCTGAAGAGCAGCCAAGGACAGCCAGCACACACAGGGCCATTGCAGCCCACCTAGGGCATGGTTGGGCATTCTTACTCCTGCTCCCTGGCACCACCAGCTTACCTTAAGTGGGTGGGCACTGTTTTGTCACAAGATGCACCTCACCTAACTAGAGCTCATGGGAAACAACTCATAATCCAGAGAAGTGCAGGAGAAGCATTACTGAAGTGACTAGTTTTTCAGTCAAGGAAGAGCTCCTTTAATTATCTGGCAACATGGTTGGAGTGCTATAATTAGAGACAGTTAATAGCCATAAAGTGAAGGTGGCAGCTCAGATTGTTGCTACCTAAGTATGTATCAGTGAAGCCCTAAAAGTTGCAAAGAACAAGGATTACACATTAAGGTCCATAAACTTTATACTACAAATAACTGTGTGATCTAGGAAAGAACTAAGCAGTAGGCAGAAGTGATTTTGCCACTCTGCTCTGGTAAGATCTCATCTAGAATACTGTGTTCAGTTCAATGCAAGAAGGACATGGACTTGATGGAGAGGGTTGAGAGCTGGGCCATGAAGATGAAGGTGGAGCACCTTTCCTACAAAGACAGGCTGAAAGAGATGGAGTTTTTCAGTGTGGAGAAGACTTCAGGGAGAACTTACAGCAGGCTTCTAGGACATGAAGGGGACCTACAAGAAAACTGGGGAGGGGCTGTTTACAAGTGCATGTAGCACTGGGACAAGGGGCAATGGTTTTAAAATAGAGAAGAGTAGATTCAGATTGGATATTAGGAACTTCTTTACTACAAGGGTGATGAAACAATGGCCCAGGTTGTGCAGGAAGATGGTGGAGGACCAATCCCTGGAGATATTCAAGGTCAGGCTTAATGGGGCTCTGAGCAATGTGATTTACTTGGGCAGGTCCCTGCTTAGTGCAGGGGGTTGGACTAGTTGACTTTTAAAGGTCCACTCAAACCCAGTGCATTCTATGAGTGAAGATCAAGTGCAAGGCCCTGTACTTGGGTGGGGGCAATCCCAAGCATTGATATAGGCTGGGCAGTGGCTGGCTTGAGAGTAGCCCTGAAGAAAAGGTCTTGGGGGTGCTGGTGGATGAGAAGCTAAATATGAGCCACCAGTGTGCTCTTGCAGCCCAGAGAGCCAACCACATCTTGGGCTGCACCAAGAGAAGTGTGTCCAGCAGAACAAGGGAGGTGACATTGCCCCTTTGCTCTACTCTGGTGAGACCCCACCTGGAGTACTGTGTCCAGTTCTGGAGCCCCTATTACAAGATGAATATGGATGTGCTGGAAGGTGTCAGAGAAAGGCCACAAGGATGATCAGAGGGCTGGAACACCTCTCCTATGAGGCTGAGAGAGTTGGGGGCATTCAGTCTGGAGCAGAGACCTTATTGTAGCCTCCCAGTATCTGAAGGGGCCTACAGGAAAGCTGCTGAGGGACTTGTTAGGGTGTCAGGCAGTGACAGGACTGGGGGGACTGAAGCAAAACTAGAAGTGGGTAGATTCAAATTGGATGTTAGGAAGATGTTCTTCACCATGAGGGTGGTGAGACCCTGGAATAGGTTGCCCAGGGAGGTGGTGGAAGCCCCATCCCTGGAGGTCTTTCAGGCCAGGCTAGATGTGGCTCTAAGCAGCCTGATCTAGTGTGAGGTGTCTCTGCCCATGGCAGAGGTTTCGGAACTAGACGATCCTTGAGGTCCCTTCCAGCCCTGACAATTCCATGACTCCATGATGCTATAAATATTTCTAAACAGAGCAGCTGATAACAGAGCAGCCAGGAGTCTATTAAAAGCAACTGCTTCTAGAAGCAATGAACTCACCTGGAAACACAAAGTGTCTTACATGGGAGAACACGTTAGGAATAGATTCAATTGACACATCATTAAAAACTCTTACCTTTAATTTTCTAACAGCATCTCTTACAACTTCTGTGCCTTTTGGCTGCTCCACTTCTGTACTGCCAAGAAACTGGGAAGAGAGCAATTTGTGAGACAAATGCTGTGCACTGAAAGGCCTCAGTAAACCAAGTCATCGTATTTGTCAACAATTTGTCTATACTCTTTGGGCAAGACAATTGTTTCAAGACTTGATCAACTACAAACCTCCATACACCTACTTCTACTGGAGATAACTGCGAGCACTAAATTCTAATTAGACAAATACAAGTTACAAAAAAAAAAAAACTATTAGCTTGATTCTATACAAGTCTGTAAATTAGAGGTTAAGCATCTTTTTCCATCATGAAACTGTCATTTTGGTAAAATCATCTCTTTTGGAAAATAATGAAAAAATGTCCCCAAAACAGTGACCTAAGGTACTTTCCATGGACCAATGTGACACAATGGCTTGGATTGTGTTACTGAAACTTTCATTTAGTGATGCAAAAAAAATTATGAAGGCCTGATTTTGCTCTCAGAGCTGCTTGGTTCAGTAATTTCACTGATTTAATGGCCATACCTGGAGTATTGTGTCCACCTCTGGGCTACTCAGTTCCAGAAGCACCTCAGGGAACTACTTAAAGGAGTCCAGTGCAGAGCCACAAAGATCCTGAAGGGAATGGAACATCTCCCTTGTGAGGAGTGCTTTTTAGCTTGGAGGGAGAGGAGCCTGAGAGGTGACCTCACTCGTGTGTATAAAGATGTGAAGGGCAGTGTCGGGAGGACAGAATCACAGAACTAACCAGGCTGGAAAAGACCTCTAGGATCACCGAGTCCAACCTATCACCTAACCCTTCTAATTAACTAAACCATGGCACTAAGTGCCTCATCCAGTCTCCTTTTAAACACCTCCAGGGGTGGTGACTCCACCACCTCCCCAGGCAGTCCATTCCAGCCAGGCTCTGCTCTGAGATGCCCAATCGTAGGACAAGGTGCAGTGGGTGAAAGCTGGAGCAGAGGAGGTTCCACAGGAACAAAAAAAACTTTTTCACTGTGAGGATGATAGCCCTGGAACAGGCTGCCCAGAGAGGTCACAGAGTCTCATTCTCCAGAGACATTCAAAACCTGCTTGGATGTTTCACTGTGTGACCTCCTCTAGGCGATCCTGTTTTGGCAGGGGGTTGAAATGGATGATCTTTCAAGGTCCCTTCTAACCCCTAACATTCTGTGATTCTGTGACACAAGGCTCATATTAAAAATCTGCTAGAGATCATATTTTTACCAGATAGGTTGTAATAAAATCCAACCACACACTTGGTAATACTCAAAGCATGACACTTGGGAAGGCCTTTACCATTCCTCTCTTGGTACACTGAAATGCCTTTTATGTTCTGTACAATAAAGGTGCAATAATCCTGCCCTAACTGCATTGCAATGATTTCATTTGGAATTGATTTTCACATTGAGATGAAGCTGACTTACGTCAAAACTTGTGGGTGTATATGCCAAAATAATGCTACTAAGAAAAAAGAAACTCCCTTTCTACTCTAAACCAGACAACTTTCTGTCTAGCATGTTGCCGAGGTATCTACAATTTTTAAGACCTAGCAGTTTCAAAAGGAACTTGAATTTTCCACACCATAAATGCTCTCAACACAGTAACTCTGACGTTTTAAATCTTATTAAACCTCCAACATGTTTACTGCAGTCAATAAGTTCAGCCTGTACTACCACAAACAAATCTTGCAGCTCTACCAATAATCAAGTCTCATTAGAAGTTTGTCACTGACTCTGATATATGATGTGCCATCCTGAATACAACAATGTGTTAATCAAAACACCATGCACATCTGCTGCCCGCAGTCTCTGCTATTACAATTCTCCAGCTAATAACAAAGCAGAAACATCTATTATTGATTTGATGTCATTCATGCAACATCTTCGATGACTTTAGTAAATGGAGAGCATCTTCTTCCCTGGAAAAGTGACATCTGCAAAAAAATGCACAGAGAGAAATACAATTCTTGGGTGTGAGGGATACTACATGGGACAGAAAGAGAAAAGGAAAGGTAAGCAAATATATGTAGGCAAATGTATGTGAATGCAAACCTAAAAAGATAACTAGAAGCTTAAAATGGACA
This sequence comes from Pogoniulus pusillus, assembly GCF_015220805.1. NCBI lineage: Eukaryota > Metazoa > Chordata > Aves > Piciformes > Lybiidae > Pogoniulus > Pogoniulus pusillus. Next base: position 21,250,900 of record NC_087265.1, read on the forward strand.
AGAAAGAAAGAAAGTAGAGAAGGGTCAGATGAGAGCCTAAGAGGAATGCTGGCAACATCAGAGATGTGTACATAAGCTTATTTATACACCGCACGCTTGGCACAACACGAGAGGCAGAAATAGAACTGCTGTAAGGTTGGTGAGCAGGCCAGGATACAGAATCACAGGAACACTGAGGTTGGAAAAGACCCTCAGGATCACCAAGTGCAACTGAAAATCCTACTCTACAAGGTGCCCAGGCTGCCCAGAGAGGTGGTAGGTGCCCTATCTCTGGAAACACTAAGGGCTGGGTCAGACAGGGCTCTAGTTGCGGATGTCCCTGCTCACTGCATTCCATCACATCCATTCCAATCCAAACTATTCTGTGTTTTATATTAGGCCAACTAAATTATGGACACATACATTTGCTGGAATTCCTACCCAGGATCAGTTGTGATACTTAAGAATTCAAATGCTCTTTTACTTCTGAGATATCTTAGAAATATTTGTTCTGCAGTTTATCAAAGATGGTTCTTTATATTTGTGATGCTCAAGGGCAAATTAGATCACAGAAACATTCAGGTTGAAAAAGCCCCTCAGGATCACCAAGTCCAACCAATAATCCTGCTGTATAAGGTACATCCTAAAACATATTCCCAAGCACCACATCCAAGCAGCTTTTAAGCACATCCAGGGTAGGTGACTCAACCACCTTAGGAATCTTGCCTACAAAACAGGCTATCACAGCTGGAAGAGTAGGCAAGAACACAGGTCAGTGCTGCCCATGAAGAGGCAGACGATGGCTGAAGACACTGTAGCCACACTTACTTCCTAGGATTTGCGTAGTTTTGTAACTGGCAGCTCCTGTGCCATTACCAATGTAAGCAGCCTGGTACTTCTTGATATATATTTAGGGCCAGGCCCTGGGTGGAATTGTGTTGACTTCACTTCTAGGAGCTCCAGGGTATGCTGCCTCAGCTGCAGCCATGTCCTTGGAAGGGCAGAAGGCTGCCTACATTTCTTGCTTACTTCAGTACAGGTGGCTGAGATCTGAGAGAGCCAAAGGTATCTCAAAAGAAATAAATCCCAGCAGCAGAGCAGTCTTTCCATGAACATTAACTTCCATAAATACTCTTTTCCTATAGGCTTGTCCCTTGTGCTAATTCACATTGCTGCCTTAGAAAATGTAAGCACTAAACAAACCTCCTGCTGTAGCTGGGGAATCTGTTAAATGTCACTCATTTTTTAAGCCCTTAACAGTGCTTCAAAAAAAAGAAATTACCATTTCTGACTGTGGAAGGGAAAAGCAGACATATAAACAAAAAGGTAAAGTGCTGAAAGCACAGGTTTAAACCACAGGATCAGAGGATGTTAGAAGATGGAAAGGACCTCCACAGATTATCCAGTCCAACTCCTTTGCCAGAGTAGGACCATAGAAACGAGCACAAGTCACACAGGAACACATCCAGACAGGGATGAAAAGGCTCCAGAGCAGACTTCCATGACCTCTCTGGGCAGTCTGTTTCAGTGCTCTGTGACCCTTATAGTCAAGAAGTACTTCCCCATGGTGAAGTGGAGCTTCCTGTGCTGTAGTTTACATCCATTACCCCTTGTCCTATCCCAGGACACTGTGGGAGAATTCTCCTGCAGTGGGACATGAGCTGTAAACATGAGGGAGAATGTCCTTGAAGCCTTGCTGGCTCAAGGAAGCTAGGCTGTGGACAGTGAGCAACCCAGGCACACCTGCAGAGGGCTGGACCTGCTGGCCCCTGGGGCGGACACAGCTCCAGGGGGCTGAGCCTGCCAGCCCCCTGGGGTGGAACCACAGGCTGTTTTCGCACAGTGTAACCTATCTGCACCTTGCATGTGGCTCTGGGCCAATCTGTACTGTCCACTTGTGCCAGCCCCAGGCTGGCTGGATACACCTCCTCTGAGCACTATATAAGACACTGCACTGCCCTAATAAAGTGGTACTGATGCATAGCAAGCTGCTGAGTCGACTCGTCAGTGCCCCAATCTCACGTCTCACCAGCCTCTGGACCCTGACAGGGCACAACTGAGAAGAGTTTGTCCCCTCTCTCCTGACCCACAGCCCTCAGATGTTTTGAACACTGATTACATCCCCTCTCAGTCTTCCCTTCACCAGAACAAAAAGCCCCAGGTCCCTCAGACTCTTCTAACAGGGAGAGCCCAGCCCTTTCATCATCTTTGTAGCTCTCTGTTGGACTCTTTGGAGCAGATCCCTGGCCCCTCTGAACTGGGGAGCCCCAAACTCAACACAATACTCCAGGTGAGGTTTCACCAGGGCAGAGTAGAGGGGGAGGAGAACCTCCCTTGATCTGCTGGCCACACTTCTCTTAACGCACCCCAGGATGCCATTGGCCTTGTTGGCCACAAGGGCACATGCTGTGCCATGGAGAGCTTCTTGGCCACCAGCACTCCCAGGTCCTTCTCCACAGGGCTGCTCTCCAGCAGATCACCTCCCAGCCTGCACTGGTGCTGTTTGTTATTCCTTCCCTAGTGCAGAACTCGGCAATTACATCTTATACGACTGACAAAACCTGAACACATATGGACTGGGTTTGCTCCCAAGGTAACAAAACAAATAAACAACCAAGACCCAGAATAGATGAGAACAGCCTGAGCAAGATATTAATACTTATGAAACACCACCTAACCCACCAGCCCTTCCACCAGTCATTCACAATGCACTGTCTTCTAGATGAGCATTGGTTTTGACCTTTTCCAACCTTAATGTTTCTGTAATTCCATGAAATCAAGACAAATTCTTTTCTGATTATAACGTATAAATGACTAAGCAGTATGGGTTTAACATAAAGTCAATGTACTAACTTCAGGCTTCATATTGCTCACTTTTCCATCTGCTCTGTATCTTTTCTGTGCCAGGCAAGGTTTAGATGGAGTATCAGGAACAAAAATTATCCACCTAGGGAACGGTCAAGCATTGGAACAAGCTGCCCAGGGAGATGGTGGAGTCACCACAGAATCATAGAATGGTTAGGTTGGAAGGGAACTCAAAGATCATCTAGTTCCAATCCTTCCACACCTCCCACTAGAACAGGTCACTCAAGGCCTCATTCAACCTGGCCCTGAACACCTCCAGGGAGGGAGGAGCCACAACCTGTGCCAGTGTCTCACCACCCTCACTGGAAAGAACTTCTTCCTAACATCCAGTTTAAATCTCCCTTCTGCCAGTTTAAACCCATTCTTCCTTATCCTGTCATTACAAGACCTTGTCAATAGTCCCTCCCCAGCCTTCCTGTAGGCCCTTCAGATACTGGAAGGCCATCCCTGGAGGTGTTAAAAAAACACTGATGTGGCACTTTGGGGTAGAGTTTGGTGGGTACAGTGATGTTGCATTAGCAACCTTGGAAGATCATTCAACCTTATGGATTCTTTGATCCTATCGCATTCTGTTTAATATCAGGTACCAATCATTGCACCATCGCCCATAGCAGTAAAGGTAAGCAAACACATGGGTATTGGCAAAGCTGAAGCCTTGGGTGATGAGCTCAGTGTGAGGAAGGCCTCTCTGTGAGTGTATAATCCCTAGCACAATGGATGCACTGCCACCTCTGTTATTTCTGAAGTGAATGGGTACCAACTACATCACCACCCTCATGAAGTGGAGAGATGGCTGTTTCCTTAGGTCTATTTGGCATATTTTTCTCACCAGATCTCTCTCTCACACACACACAGAGTGAACAAATATTTGTTCTATCAGGAATTTGGTACAGCTGTGGTATGAACAATACAAATATTCATCCTGGAAGACTTTCTGCAACACAAATTTCAAATCAGAATTGATAAAGATGAAACTTCCCTTTCCAAGTTCAGGTCCCTTTAGGATGCAATACTGATGCTGAAGTCTAGATGAGAACTGTGAATGTCAGCAATTGCTTTGGTTACTTCAAGTTCCCTGCTGCAGCTATGGCCCTTTTGCAGACCTAGCTAGTGAGGAACAACAACATGGAAGTGTAACTGTTTCTGAGAGTAGAGCTAATACAACTCCTACACTTCACTGCAGAAAACAGGAATATAATATAATGCAGTAGCTCCCTTCCAGATCATTCAGAATTAATCCTATATGCAAGTGAATAAATGCATTAAGTGTTTGTTAACATCGAATACATAACACATGACAAATATTTACATATCATTGTTATATTTATTTGCTCTTTGCAACTCTCCTTTCCCTCTACTCTGCCCTTGTGAGGCTTCATCTGGAATACTATGTCCTGTTCTGGGCCCCTCAGTTCAAGAGGGCCATAGAACTGCTTAAGAGAGTTCAGCACAGAGTCACAAAGATGATAAAGGGAACAGAACATCTCGGTTAGGAGGAGAGCCTGACGGAGCTGAGGCTCTGCAGCTTGGAGAGGAGGAGACTGAGAGGTGACCTCATTCATGTTTCATATAAAGGGTGAGAGCCAAAAGGATGGGAGCCAGGCTCTGTCTGCTCAGTGATGCCCACTGACAGGACAAGGGGCAATGAGTGGAAGTTGAGGCATAGGAAGTTCCATCACAGAATCACAGAAACATCCAAGTTGGAAAAGACTCTCAGGATCACCATCCAAGGTTGGTGACTCCACCACCATCCTGGGCTGCTCATTCCAGTCCCTGACCACTCTCTCCATCAAAAACTTTTTCCTAATATCCAGTCTGAACCCATCCAGTCTCAGCTTGAGGCCATTCTCTCTTGTTCTCTCTCCAACTACCTGTGAGAAGGGACCAGCAGCAGCCTCTCCACAATGTCCCTTCAGGTAGCTGTAGACAGCAATGAGGTCTTCCCTCAGTCTCCCCTTTTTCACACTAACCAGCCCCAGCTCCCTCAGTCGCTCCTCGTTAGATTTATTCTCCAGGCCCTTCCTCAGCTTCACTGCCCTCCTCTGGACTCGCTCCAGCACCTCCACATCTCTCTTGCATTGCGGTGCCCAAAACTAACACTCGAGGTGTGGCCTCACCAAAGCCGAGTACAAGGGGGACAATCAGCTCTACTCCTTCTGGCCAAGGCATTTTTAATATAAGCTAGGATGCCACTGGCCTTCTCGGCTGCCTGGGCACACTGCTGGCTCATATTCAGCCACCTGTCTGTTACAATCCCTAAAATAGAACACTACGACCCCCCCCCAAGATACTATTCATAGAAGAGGGCATTTAAATTTTTGTATAACACTACACAAAATAAGCCAAAGCAATGTTTTGCCCATGTAAATTACTGGACAGTTCTCACTCTAGTCTGCCTCTCTTCTGAACACATGCCCTGCAGAACTGATGAAAGGTTATTTTTCTACCATCTTACTTATTCTGATCTCATTTGCAGCTGCCTATAATCACAACTAACATTTATGATGTCACCAGATTTAATCAGTCAAAACAGTTTAACTGTTCCTTTAAAGTACATCAAGGCTTGTTCTTTCCTCACTGATGTTTGCCATTAAGAAAGTGAGCTGTTGACCAGCCATATACAAGACAAGCACCTCAGATCAAACTGCTTATAATCTAATATCAGCAGACAACCAGATGTGCTCATTCCACATGCAGAGTTTGGCAAGACTGTGCAGCTGTGGAGAATTCACAATTTCATCATATTATAATCAACACTTTAAGCATTGACAGCGACTGGGAGAATAATCCAGCCCTGTAATGGCCAGGAGAGCTCTTACATGACAAACCAGCAAACAGATCACAGAATCACAGAACATCAGGGGCTGGAAGGGACCTCTAAAGATCATCCAGTCCAGCCCCCCTGCCAGAGCAGGATCACCTATATCAGATCACACAGGAACTTATTTATAAACATTGATGAAGTCACCTCTCAGTCACCTCCAAGCAGCACAGCCCCAGAGCTCCCTCAGGCTCTCCTTGTAAGAGAGATGTTCCATTCCCTTCAGCATCTTTGTGGCTCTGCATTGGACTCTCTCAAGCAGTTCTATGTCCCTCTTGAACTGAGTGGCCCAGAACTGGACACAGTACTCCAGATGTGGCCTCACCAGGGCAGGAGAACATCTCTTGACCTACTAGCCACAGTCCTTCCAATACACCCCAGAATGGCATTGGCGCTCCTGTCCACCAGGGCACATTGCTGGCTCATGGTCAACCTCCCATCAACTAGGACCCACAGATCCTTTTCCCCTTCGCTGCCTTCCAACAGATCAGGCCCCAGCCTACACTGATCCCTGCGGTTGTTCTTTCCCAGATGCAAGACTCTACACTTGGCCTTCTTGAATTTCATTAAATTTCTTCCTGCCCAGCCCTCCAACCTGTTCAAGTTTCCCTGAATGGCAGCACAGCCTTCTGGTGTGGCAGCCACTGCACCCAGTTTGGTGTCATCAGCAAACCTGCTGATCCCTCCTGGGAAGCATCTCCTCCTTCCAAACATAACTGAAACGGAAATTTTCCTACATATTTAATCTGAGTAAGACACATTTAGGTCCAGTTCATGGAGAAATTGTTAAACCTGCCTTTGCAGTTGTACTTTGACTGAAGAAACTATTAAAATAAAAGCTAAGCCTTTTTTAATATCATTTTGCTGCCTTAACTAAAAGCCAGCTCAAAGGTAGGGCAGCCTCAGGCACGCAGAGTCCTTTACAGCTCTGACATGTCTATTGTTGTTATTACTTGCCCAAGAGCTACTAGTAAGGTCAGGTGAATTTTTAAGGATAACAGTTCACTTTATTTCCCTGCCACTAACAAGACACACTCCACTAATTCTTCCCCCTGTCAGCTTACATTGTGACCCCCCACATCCTACTTTTGAGTTGGTTTCTTTGTTTTGTTCACATGCAGAGCATATCCAGGTGCTTCTCTTCAGAAGGCTGTGGATGTAGTCTACCTGGACTTCAGCAAGGCCTCTGCCACTCTCTGCCATAGCAAACTCCTGGCCAGGCTGGCAGCCCTTGGCTTGGACAGGGGCACTCTGTGCTGGGTTCAGAACAGGCTGGATGGCCAGGCCCAGAGAGTGGTGGTGATTGGAGCCATATCCTGTTGGCAGCTGTCACTGGTGGTGTGCCCCAGGGATCAGTGCTGGGCTCAGTCCTGTTTAATATATCCATTGACGCTCTGACTGAGAGGATTGAGTCACCATCAGTAAGTTTGCAGATGACACCAAATTGGGAGCATGTGTGGATCTGCTAGAGGGCAGGAGGGCTCTGCAGAGGGACATGGACAGGCACAGATCAGTGCAAGAGTTTTAACAAGGCCAAGTGCCAGGTTCTACACTTTGGCCACAACAACCCCATGCAGTGCTACAGGCTGGGGACAGAGTGGCTAGAGAGGAGCCAGACAGAGAGGGACCTGGGGGTACTGGTTGACAGTAGCTGAACATGATCCAGCAGTGTGCCCAGGTGGCCAAGAAGGCCAATGGCATCCTGGCCTGCATCAGGAATGGTGTGGCCAGCAGGACCAGGGAAGTCCTTGTGCCTCTGTACTCAGCACTGCTCAGGCCACACCTTGAGTCCTGTGTTCAGTTCTGGGCCCCTTTATTTAAGAAAGATATTGAGGAGCTTGAATGTGTCCAGAGAAGAGCATCAAGGGTGGTGAGGGGGCTCGAGCACAGCCCTGTGAGGAGAGGCTGAAGGAGCTGGGGGTGTTCAGCCTGCAGAAGAGGAGGTCCAGGGAAGACCTCATTGCTCTCTACAGCTACCTGAAAGGAGGTTGTAGCCAGGTGGGGTTGGTCTCTTCTCTCAAGCACCCAGTGATAGAACAAGAGGACACAGCCTCAAGCTGTGCCAGGGCAGGTTGAGGCTGGATGTTAGGAAGAAGTTCTTCATGGAAAGAGTGATTGGCATTGGAATGGGCTGCTCAGGGAGGTGGTGGAGTCACCATCCTTGGGAGATCATAGTATCATAGTATCATAAGGGATGGAAGAGACCTCACAGATCATCGAGTCCAACCCTTTACCACAGAGCTCAAGGCTAGACCATGGCAGGCACTTAGTGCCATGGTTTAGTTGATTAGAAGGTGTTAAAAGATAGGTTGGACTCGATCTCAAAGGTCTTTTCCAGCCTGGTTAATTCTGTGATTCTGTGAGAACTTCAAAGGAATACAAAAGCCTCTAAGTGATGCTCAAAAAAAGTTAGTTTTACCACAGTAAAAAAAAAAAAAGTTATTAAATCTTTACTGAGAAGTAGCTTTAGGTGTACTTTGGGAATATTCAATGTAGAGCTCCACTCTTCCAGTAGAGAGCAGTGTAGGATATTTTAATCATAAACCAACATCTTTCTATTGTCATCGCATTTCAATCTCTAAAAGAATCACAGTCTTTGACACTGGTACATTTCTTTATTGCTCTGAAATACCTGAGATTAAAAGTTCTCTTTTATGGATATTTAAATGCAGCTGTATGGAAAAAAAGATACTTGTCAATAAAGAAAAGGGGGAGAAAAAAAAAGAATGGCCATGTGAATTACTGAGTACCTCCTGCCACAACCTGACAAACCAGCTGCTTCTGCAGTAGAAGTTGAGGGAGGTTGAACTACTGATGAAAGTAAGCCAAATGTATCCACACAACATCAGAATGACAGTGTGTAACATAAAATGAGAATGAAAGGGAAGGATGTGCTCCAGTGTGATCTGCTCCAAGTGATCCTGCTCTGGCAGGGGGGCTGAACCAGATGATCTTTCAAGGTTCCTTCCAGCCCCTGATACTCTATGACTCTATGGCATCAGTTTTGAAGCTATGCAGAAAAAAAGAAGAGCAAATTCTAAGCTGTTAGTCACTGCCTAAGACATGAACTATTTCCATCTAGCCTTGCCTACCTGAGCCTTCCCTCTTAATGAAACAGGAAAACATCATGGACTATAAAATACACAGAATCACAGAACCTTAGAGGTTGGAAGGGACCTCCAGAGATCCCCTAGGGCAGGATTCCCTAGGGTAGTTCACACAGGAATGCATCCAGGCAGGTTTTGAAAGTCTCCAGAGAAGGAGACTCCACAACCTCTCTGGGCAGCCTGTTCAAAGGCTCTGTCACCCTCACTGTAAAGAAGTTCTCCTCATGTCGAGGTGAAACCTCCTCTGTACCAATTTGTAGCTGCTGCTTCTTGTCTTATCGCTGATGACCACCAAAAAGAGATTGGCCCCAGCCACTTGACACCCACCCCTCAGGTATTTGTATACACTGATTAGATCTTCTCTCAGCCTTCTCCGGACTAAACAGCCCCGGGGCTCTCAGTCTCCCTTCCTAGGGGAGACACTCAAGTCCCCCAGTCATCCTCCTGGCTCTCTGCTGGACTCTTTGCAGCAGGTCCCTGTCTCTCTTCAACTGGGGAGCCCAAAACTGAATGCAGTACTCAAGACGGGGTCTCAGCAGGGCAGAGTAGAGGGGGAGAATAAGCTCCCTAGACCTGCTGGACTCTCTCTTCCTGATGCACCCCAGGATGCCACTGGCTCTCTTGGCCACAAGGGCACATTGCTGGCCCCTGAAGAACTTGCTGTTCACCACAACTCCAAGCACTTTCTCCACGGAGCAGTTTTCCAGCAGGGCAGCCCCCAACCTGTACTGATGTTTGTTGTTATTCCTCTCCAGATGCAGGACCCTGCACTTGTCCTTAGCGAACTTCATATGGCTAGCTTTCATCCACATCTCTTTCTATTTAGGGTCCCTTCTCTTTCCCCATCCCAGTTGCTTGCCTGAAACAGTTTCCTTGGTTTTCTACAACACATTTCTTGCCAGAATGCACAAGTGTTTGGATTTTTTTTCCCTCAGAGTAAAAAGGTTTTCAGGTATCTCTAGCAATACCTTAAAAACTGTCTCTTCCAAGGCTGGATGGCTGTTCAAATGAGAGCAGAAAACAAGCTCACCCCATGAAAGCACGAGAGAAAAAAGCCACAGACATCGGCACATTCCCTGAATATCCCCTGCTTGTCTGACACGTAAGGTTCTGCACAAATAGTGACTCTGATACAGGAAAAGAAATTCTATGCATTTTTGTGAGGAAGCATTCAATTAATACCTGCTGAACAAAGGGGGAGGAGGGGGGAAAGACAAAAAAGAACGAATGCATGATTAAAAATATAAAGACAAAATGTGGGTCTCCTAAGGAAAATCTTCTAATGGAAAGCAACTATTGCCAGGCTAATCAGCAGAATTAGCCAAAAGCAGAAAACCCAGAAGTGAAAACACTGACAAGTAATTGAGATATAAGGAAGTAAATATTGGAGCAGTAAACCTCACCAGGGCCTGGATGTGGCTCTTGCCAGGAACTCACATTCTGGAAGAAGGAATATCTAGAAATATTCTAGCAAAGCAGCCTGAGAAACCGAGGATGTAGGAGTTTCCCAGTCCTGTCCACACCTGTCTTCCAACCCATGTTTAGCTTTGATGAGAATAAAAATTGCACAGCTGCTCACTAGGAAGAAACCTGAAGTGTGGCCCAAGTAAGCTGACTTTAGCTTGGTGCAATTTTAAGGTCAAAATAATGAGAACTATTACACTGAGTCATATTCTTCATCAAGTCTCATTGCATTTTAATATGCAGCCAGATGGGAAAACCTGAAGGGGACAGAAAAGAGAAAACACAGCAGGAGTATATATTTATATAAACAGAAGCAGTTTGTCTGTAAGCAGACCTTCAGGAGGATTTAGGATACACTTTGTATGTGCTCAGAACTTAGACCTTCCTGAAAGAGATCGGCGTGGTCATATGCTAAGGAGGCTATCAACATGGATATATTTAAACCCAGATCTGATTGCACCGCAGCTATCAAAAGCTGTTCTCTGCATAAAACTGTCTAATCCTAAAGGTAGAATCATGTTAGGAAATACAGCTAGTACCTCCCCAAGGAAGATCAGAGCAGGCTGGAACAGAGAAAGCAAGCAGAGAAGGTAAAAAGCCTGTCTTGTCAGGGCTGTCACTGTAGAAAACAGCAGTTGTTCAACAAAAAAACCTAACCAACATTATTTCTTCAGCCCGTCACCCACACAGCCCTGCAGAAGCACATTCAAACTGTATCATGCCTTGAAGAGCTGTCAGGCTGAATGTGAAGATTATAATGGAGCTGAGAGGGAGGTGTGTGGGGTGTACACTGCTCACCCATGGCAGATGCAATTATCAGCCACCTTACAGCTACCGGGATTGTTGCCACATGCTGAGAAGACACACAGCTACCTGCAGGCTCACTTCCACTTTGAACAACTGGATGAGGAAAAGGTGCATCTGTGGCTCTGCTCTGCACACTTGCTAGCTGGAGCTAACACCTCACCAAGGGGCTAAGTGAGCTCTACATCCCCACCCACTGTACTGCATTCAGTTTTGGGCTCCCCAGTTTAAGAGGGGCAGAGGTCTGCTGGAGAGGGTCCATCAGAGGGCTATGAGGATGGTTAGGGGATTGGAGCACTGCCTGATGAGGAGAGGCTGAGGGACCTGGGGCTGTTTAGCTTGGGGAAGAGAAGACTGAGAGAGGATTTAATAAATGTTTATAAATATCTGAGGGCTGGGGGGCAGGAGGTGGGGGACAGGCTCTGCTCACTGCTCCCTGGGATAGCTGTACAGGGTTAACCTTTCTGGGGGAGTGACCTTGAACCTGACTCCAGGTGGTCTTGACCCCTCCCCAGGGGTGGGTCTGAACATCACCAGGTGATTCATGGTTAGCCCACTCCCCCTTCCTGTCTAAAGGTCTACAAAAGCAGGGGGGCTTCCTGGGGGGCTTCCTGTTCTCTCTCTGCCCTCCCTGCCTGCTTGCATCACCATTTCTGTTTCCTGCTGCTCTTTGTTTCTCCACGTGACCATCACCACCACAAGGTGGACAAACCCCACTGCCATCACAAACCTGGTTGTGTATTTACATATTTTGTACCTTGTTTCCCCTTCCCTACACCTTTGTGACTTCCCTACCTCAGACATCTTTTTATTTATTGTTAAACTTTTCTTCTTTTAACTTCCGAATCGCAGTGAGATTATTTATTTGGGTCTGCTTTACCTTTCCTCTCTCTCCATCTAATTCCTGTTCTTTTGGGAAAGAAGGGGGAAGAGAGAAGGGCATTCTATAAATTCTTATTGGTTCTATCAAATATATTTGAGTCTCTGGGAATTAAAATTAGAACTGAGACAATAAGACAAGGAGCAATGGCTGGAAGCTGCAGCACAGGAGGTTTCACCTCAACTACCTGAAGGGTGGTTGTGGCCAGGAGGAGGTTGCTCTCTTCTCTCAGGTGGCCAGCTCCAGAACAAGAGGACACAGCCTCAGGCTGCGCCAGGGGAAATTTCGGCTCGAGGTGAGGAGAAAGTTCTTCACTGAGAGAGTCATTGGACACTGGAATGGGCTGCCAGGGGAGGTGGTGGAGTCGTCGTCCCTGGGGCAGTTCAAGGCAAGGTTGGATGTGGCACTTGGTGCCATGGTCTAGCCTTGGGCACTGTGGTAAAGGGTTGGACTTGATGATCTGTGAGGTCTCTTCCAACCTTGGTGATACTGTGATACTGTGAACACAAGGGGGAACCTCTTTAGTGTAAGGGTCACAGAGCACTGGAACAGGCTCCTCAGAGAGGCTGTGGAGTCTCCTTCTCTGGAGACTTTTAAGGCCTGTCTGGATGTGTTCCCCTGCGACCTGGCAGGGGAGTTGGTCTGGATGATCTCTTTGGATCCCTTCCAACCCCTGACATTCTATGATCCTATGATCCCAGCGCAGGCAGAGAGGCAGAAGCAGGAGGGTAACAGGAATATCCTTTAGGGATATTCCAATTTGAAGGGGGAAAAAAACAAAACAAATCTCCAAAACAATCAATGAAAAAACCCAAACCAGCAAGCTCAAGTAACTTTTAAACAAATTACTTTTTTTTTTATGCAGGGAAAAAGGGCTTAAAAAGGAAGATTTTAGCAGTGCACAAATGACAGCAATGCTGTTGTGTACCATACTGAAGGGCTGTTTTTCTTTTAAACTTTTACACTTTTAAACTTCCCATAGCTGACAAATTAAAAAAAGAAAAAGCCCAAACCACAAACAACAAAACAAAACAAAACAAACAAACAAAACAAACCCCAAAAAACCAACAAAAATCCCAAACTCCAAAGCAACAAACTAACAACACAAAAAAACCCAGAACAAAACAAATGAAAAAACAAATAACCAAATATAATATTTAGCATGAAATAAATGTAGAGGTAGATTGTTTCTTCAGCTACCTTATGGGGTGATCACTGAACCCATTGCTGCTTTAGATAACCAAGATAGGTCTCTCCACTTAAGTATTTTAACAATAAAAATCAAGCTTTACTTCTGTTCTGTGTAGAGATCTAACCCCTAAGCTTTTATTACTTTTCCAGTCTCTATAGTCTGTGGAATTGGACATTCAGTCAGCTATAACATGCCCTTTAACTTTATACACCCAAAAAAGGGTTTCCTGACATATGCCACAGCGAAACTCCGATCTATGCATTTTGTTAGCTGTCTAAAGCCCCTGCTAAACTGCCCCCATGTAAATATTTTGATGTACAAAAGGAGGATTTGAAGAGTTTACTGCTTACAAGCACAAGAAGCGTTAAAGAACTCAGTGTCCAGTGAATAAACACAGAAGTGACATGAGGTCTGTCCTCCCTTACTACCTCCCACCACAGGAGAAGGTGCTGAGCACATCTTGCTCCATCACCAAAGATACAACCAAGATTCAGAGCAAGCAAAAAACACAGGGAGTTAGGATAGAAGGAGGCGTGAGAGTGTTATACCCAAGTAGGAGAGATGTGGGTGCAGATTACCAAGCATAGTAAAAGTGAGGGTGGAGTTGAACAGAGAGGCAAGAAGCTTGGATAGAACTCAGATATTAGGAAGAAAATCTTTACAGCAAGGGTGGTGAGACAGGAACAGGCTGCCCAGGGAGGTCATAGATGCCCTCTCAATGGAGGTGTTCAAGGCCAGGTTGGATGATGCCTTGAGCATTCTAGTCTACTGGAAGGTGTCCCTGCCCACAGCAATGGTGGTCACAGAATCAACCAGGTTGGAATAGACCTCGAAGATCATCCAGTCCAACCTATCCCCCAGTCCTAGCCAGTCAACTAGACCATGGCACTAAGTGCCTCATCCAGTCTTTTCTTGAAGATCTCTAGGGACGGTGCCTCCACCACCTCCCTGGACAGCCCATTCCAATGGGTTGAAGTAGAAATTATTCTATTTTGTGAAACAAGGGCAGAGTGAGATGGTAGTGAGAGCAAATTTATCATTGGAGAAAAATAGTTTCTTTAGCATGAAATGCCTGATTGTGGATGGGGCACATAGATTCTTCTGATCATATTCTTTCTTCATGTGAAGGAATCCTGTGCTCAGAGTTTGGATAAAGGCATAAATTAAACAACAAGCTTCCAAGCTTTATCCTCTGTGTTTCAATTTGGACATATTCAGTGTTTATAATTTTAACTTTTACAGTTGGGAACAGACTATGGGGTTGGGATGTTGATTTTTTGTTGTTGTCGTCGTTGTTTTGTTTTGTTGCTGTTGTCTTGTTGAGTTTTTTTTGGCAGAAGCATCTGCCAGCTCCTTTTCTTACAGCAGGAGATGTCTGTGGGTAATCCCAAGGCACCATCTTCAAGTAATTATAGCTCCTTTGCTTCAAGTCAAAAACTATTAGCACATAATACAGAGAGATTCATCCAACATCAAACAATGGCATAAAATCACCATTTTGCCTTTCTTCACTGCTACCAACTCTGCAGAGCCTCCTTTAGTGTATCCTTGTTACTACCTTGAAGTGTAAGGAATACCATCAAGAGGTAATTCACCAAACAAGCATTCTGTTGATTAAGTCTGAACACCAGGCACCAGTACAGACTAGGAATTGTCCTGCTGGAAAGCAGCCCCATGGAGAAAGACCTTGGAGTCCTAGCGGGCAGCAAGTTCTGCATGGGACAGTGACGTGCCCTTGTGGCCAAGAGAGCCAATGCCTTCCTGAAGTACATCAAGAGAAGTGTGACCAGCAGGTCTAGGAAGTTCTTCCTCCCCTCTACTCTGCCCTGGTGAGACCACACCTGGAATACTCTGTCCAATTTTGGGCTCCTCAGTTCAGGAGAGACAGAGGTCTGCTTGAGGGAGTCCACTGTACAGCTATGAGGGTAACTGGGGGACTTGGACATCCTTCCTATGAAGAAAGACTGAGAGAACACCTATAAATATCTGAGAGGTGGGCACCGAGATGAAGGTGTCAGGCTCTTTTTGGTGCTTCCCATTGATAAGACAAGGAACAATGGGTACAAGCTGCAACACAAGACACTGCACCTCCACATGAGGAGAAACTTCTTTACTGTGACAGTGATGGAGCCCTGGAGCAGGCTGCCCAGAGAGGTTGTGGAGTCTCCTTCCCTGGAGACTTTCAAAATCTGCCTGGGTGCATTCTTGTGTGACCCATTTGTGCTGGTTTGGAGCTAATTAGAATATTCCACTGAGAGAAATTAAATCCTTAGCTGTGAGAACAAAAAAAAAAAAATCCAGTACCCTATATCACTCATTCTTCTGCTGAGAAATGCAACTAGTCCAAATATAGATAAGACATTCACTTCTCACACACTTCTCAGTTCTGAGTTCTGCTGCTCCTTTCTGGCGGTCAGTGTGTGATTGCATCTGCCTTAACTCTAATCCGACCTAACCCTTTATTTCCTCTGACCTTCTTGTCATCTTTTTCACATCTCACCTCAGATCCCTCCAGATTTATCACGTGAGATATATGAGAATTGCTGTGGTTATTTCTGAAGGGAGAGAAAGAGGAGGCGGGGGGAGGAGGTTTGGGTCAGGAGCCTCCTGGCAATCTGGTTTGGGAGGGATTTTGTGTTTCTGTATTACTTTTAACTTGTACAGAACTGTAAATATTTCTGTATATTGCGTATGTATCTGATTGTAAATTGTGCTGAGCTGTAATTATAGCTTCATTCCTTAACTTCCAGCTGGCTGAGTCTAGTCTGGGTGCTTTCATTGTGTGTGGGGGCAGGTAACTCCCAAACCATCACATTGCTCTAGGTGATCCTGCTTTGGCAGAAGAGTTTTTTTCAATGATCTCTGGAGGTCTCTTCCAACCCCTAACATTGTGTGACTCTGTAATGTGATCTAGCTTAACTGTACTTACAGTTCGAGTTGTCCTTTGACTTGCCATCCAACTGCAGATGCTGAATAACATATCCTTGCCAGCTCCTGCAATTGTCTGTCATTAGCCTCATGTTAGTTAAGATTTATTTATTCACTGACCTCCAGAAAATAAAAATTGGCAATTCTAATTTCACTGCTGAATCCTCAGATAGAGTTACCTCTTTGCTTCTGTACGAGGTATCGTCACTGAACCAACATTCATTGAAGACGATTACTGAAATTGATTATACTCCTGGCACGGTGCATGCAAAGGGAAGGGTACCTGGACATTCACAAGAACCACTCCATTTTCAGAGAGAAAAAAGGAATTAATTATCAAACTTGGCACTTCCTCTAGGAAGGAATATTCCAAACATAAATAGTGATACTCGCTGAAGACATATCAAACTGCTTGAATGCCTCAATTCACTAAAGCTCTATTCCTGACTGGGTGGTTCCCAGTAAAAGAAGACAAAACCTAAAGAAGCAAAAAAAAAAAAAAAAAAAAAAAAAAAAAAAAAAAAAAAAAAAAAAAAAAAACACTTTAAGTGAAGAGAATCCACCTAAAAATAATACAGATTCCCTGTTTTAAACACCCTTTTTTTAACTTTAAAAATACATAACAGCAGAGGGGGCAGAGTTTTCAGCTTTCCAAGTCCATAATTAGAAAGTAGACTTAGTTCTGCACCACAGGAATTGGATTCAAGTCAAGCATCATTTCTTACTACAGAAAAGCCAGACTAAGCCTGTAAATTTACTAAAATACTAATTTTCACTGAGTCCTAAATATTTTCAAGTATCTTAATGTAAGAAAGTGTCTGCCTTTTCTTTTTCACAAACCAGCTGCCTGTAACAATGATTTAATTTATATTCATCATAAGATACAATTTCACAATTCCTCTATTTCACTCAAGTGCACTGAAGTAGTACAGGCAGCTCTATAACTGCAGACTCTTTTGCAAAGATGTCAAATATACTGCTAGGGACTTTGGAACACAGAGACCACCTTTGCTTTAATTCCCCCTTAATATCCACAGCTGCTAGCTAGCAACACTGGCAAGTCTAGAGGGAACTCCACTGCACTGTAGAGTGAAAGAAATGTTTCCTCTGTTACTACTTGTGTAGCCCATTAGTCTACCCAAATTAGGTCACAGCTCATTTTCTTCAGCATTCCCAAAAGCTAAAGGACAGACATCCTCCCCCCCCCCCCCACACACACTCTCTCAAAACCCCCAATCCAGTTCAATGCTACAATTCAAGGAACAGCAGGCTCAAGATCTCAAGTGTTGGCATTCTCAGAACTTTTCTTCAGAGTTCCCACTGTAACACTTTGCCTAAGACATGCAGAACTGCTGTCCTAGTTTTTGGCTGCTTTTCCTAATGCCACCGTTCCTTTAACTGTAGCATGCACTGGTTTGCCCTGTATTAGCATTCTGCAGGCCATCTAGCCTTTCTCACAAAATATAGCAAGTTAGAGCCTGAACTCAGTGTTCTCAAGCTCCATCTGTCCTGTCTTTTTCTCCCCTTCCCCCCCAAATATTCAGCCATCAATCAAAATCTCCCCAAGAATAACGAAGACAGACCAGACATGACAAGAAACCCTCACAAGGAAACAAGCTACGCGGTCCAGTTGTTGATAACAAAACCATCCTGCTCTAACAATAAGGTGAAGCTTTCTACAGTTTGGAGTGGTTTAACTCACAGCTTCTTTACTGGAATAAGGCAGCTGAATTAGGGGCGCACATCTGACACTCTTAAGTAAACAGGTCATGGTATTACTCAGATTACTTCACTGCTAGGCATGAATCTGAGCACAGGCTTCAGATTCTTTCTTTTCTATCAACATGCACAGTAACAGCCAGGAGTTTCCATGTGCCATCTCAAGGTGGGATTGTGCAATTCTGAGCGTTCAGCTTGCAATAACTTCTTCAGACTGAAGTGGAACACAAAATCATGAAAGTCTTCCTCTGCTCAATGTAAACAAACTCTACAGGTTGTGGAAGAAATTCTGGTGGACTTTCATAGCAGTCCATCAGTAGACTTATACAGTAGTATATATATATATATATATTTATTTATATATATATAAATATATATATATATATACACAGTCCATCAGTAGACATATATAGTAGTATATATAGAGCCCATCAGTAGACTTACATAGTAGTACATATATTAATATATATACAGTCCACCAGTAGACTTCCATAGTAGTATACATATTAATAAAGGCAACAGAATAAGCACCGAAGTTACTCTTTTGTACTGGGAAATATTAACAGTAGCTTGTAGAAGAAGAAATAAAATTGCACAGGCATTTTCTGTGTTGCAAATAAAGCTTATTTTGCTTTAAACTAATATCTATCTCCCTTGTCCTTGACTAATGTGATAATGCTGAACTTGTAGTATCCTGCTCTTTTGCCACGGCAACATGCAGTGACATTGTAAACACAGAAACAGGAATTCTCTGTGGGATAAAAACCAGAAGTAGTCACAGCTAGGAATAAAATTCTCATTCAAAGACAAATGGCCTTGGCAATAGGAACAAACAGATACTGTCCATTACACTCAGTATATTAAAGTTCTAGTTTAATGTGAAATAAGAAATTGCCTGTTTTAAGGTGACAGCACCTATTCTGAATGAAGACTTTCAACATTGTGAGCCCTACTGCACCACAGATGAGAATAAATGACTTCTGCTTTAATTCTTGATACACAGAGACACTTGGCTGTTAAACAGAGAGCAAGGAGCACACCAGAAAACACTCTGCAGAAAGTATCACCAATGTGTGGAGCAAACTTGAGCAGACTGCAAATTTAATGCCACTTCTGGTAATTATTTCATGCAACACAAAGATCATCTGCTCTTTAAATTCCAGTGTCATAACTGCTGTCAGGTATATGTACTGAGATGCATTAAGGGACTGGCACATGCAGTGCTAAGAGTCACAGAATCACAGAAATATCCAGGTTGGGAAGGACCCTAGGATCACCAAGTCCAGCTGAGAACCCTATTCTACAAGATTCACCTTAAATCATATCCCTAAGCACCACGTCCGAATGGCCCTTAAACATATCCAGGGTTGGTGACTCCACCACCTCCTTGGGCAGCTCATTCCAGTGCCTGACCACTCTCTCAGTGAAAAAATTTCTTCCTAATGTCCAATCTAAACATGCCCAATTGCAGCTTGAGGCCATTCCCCCTTGTTCTGTCTTCAATTACCTGTGTGAAGAGACCAGCAGCAGCCTCTCCACAATGTCCCTTCAGGTAGTTGTAGACAGCAATGAAGTCTACCCTCAGCCTCCTCTTCTTCAAACTAAACACCCCCAGCTACCTCAGTCTTTGATGTTTTGGGTTTTATTTCTCAAACTGAAGAGTCTGTCCACTAAGAAGTACTGCATTTGTATAAAAAGCATGAGCCTAACATTTGCTTAGTAATGCAACTCAGCAGGGAAATATGTCGAGTCAGTATGTAAAGGGTAATCCATAATCACACAGATAGTCTCCAAGAATCACAGAATGTTAGGGACTGGAAGGCAGCTTGAGAAGTCATCCAGCTCATCTCCTCTGTCAAAGCAGGATCACCTAGAGCAGGTTACACAGGAATGCATCCAGGCAGGTTCTGAAATTCCCCAGAGAAGGAGACTCCACAACCTCTCTGGGCAGCCTGTTCCAGGGCTCCATCACCCTCACAGTAAAAAGATTTCTCCTTGTGTTGAGGTGCAACCTCCTGTGCTCCAGCTTGTACTTTTTGTTCTTTGTCCTGTCACTGGGCAAAAACATGTGAAAGGAAATGTCATATTCACAGAAATCAATCTCAGTATTTTGATATGGGTGGCTAAGAAAATGTGTTTCCTAACTGAAAAGAGTATTTTTCTCTGCTCCTAAACACTACTTAAGCACCATCAACTGCTTTAAACATACCACTAATTTCACATGAATGACACCTGCAGACATCTTTCTGACTTACTCTATCCACAGGAAACCCTCGGACATTTTCACAGGATCACAGGATATTAGGGGTTGGAAGAGACCCAAGGAGATCATCGATCCTCTAAGTCTTTTTTCCTCCAGACTGAAAAATCCCAGGTCCCTCAGCCTCTCCTCATAAACTATGCCCTCCAGGCCCCAAATCATCCTCACAGCCCTCTGCTGGACCCTCTCCAGCAGATCCCTGTCCCTCTGAAACTGGGAAGTCCAAAACTGAACACAGTATTCAAGAGGAGGTCTCACCAGGGCAGAATAGAGGGGGAGGAGAACCTCCCTTGATCTGCTGGACACACTCTTCCTAATACACCCCAAGATCCTATTGGCCTTCTTGGCCACAAGGGCACATTGCTGTGCCATGGTTAACTTGCTATCCATCAGGACCCTCAGGTCCCTCTCCACAGGGCTGCTCTCCAGCAGATCACCTCCCAGCCTGTACTGGTGCAGTTTATTATTCCTCCCCAGATACAGGACTCTGCACTTGTCCTTGTTGAACTTCATCTGGTTCCTCTGTGTAACATCCAGCCTATACCTCCCCGGCACAACTTGAGACTGTGTCCCCTTGTTCTGTTCCTGGTTGCCTGGGAAAAGAGACCAACCTTTGATATCTCAACCAATTTGCAAAGCTCTAAGTGCAGGAAACACATTTTCCTCTAAGCAACACAAAATAGGGAACTGGATTATCTCATTAGGAAGATTCTTTTAGCCAACTGAAAAGGTGTTTAAACAGTAACTACTCCAATACAACACCAGATGCAAAATACCACCACTGCTAATGTGATCTGAAGATCCATCAGCAGTCGAGATGGTCACTTCAGATGAACTGTTCTAAAGGAACATAACAGAGATAGAAAGTAATTTATACATTATTTTAAAATGGCAAATAATCCAACAGTAATGTTCTGTCACGTCTTACTTCCTAAAAAAAAAAAATTATTTCCAATAAGAGACCAATATTCTGGTGCTAAGGAAGCAAAATTATCCCAGTCTAGATCATTGCAATCATATACACATCATTAGGTGAACAGAAAATAAGGAATCTGTATTTAATCCTTCACCTCAGAATTAAGTCTTCCCCTAAATACTAACACTATCTTTTTTACTAAGAGAGCAGGTATTGAGCATACACTTAATCTGGAGCTCAAGGCACTGAAGTGGAATTCCAAATTTGGGTTCTGATTTGGGAACAGAGGTTTGGGGCTGACTTGCTGAAAACCTCCAGCACTACCTCAGTTTGCTATCTTTAAAATGAGGGTAATAACTGACCCATTTCTTGTCTGCATTATCCTTTAATTATTCCAGTTAAGAAGAAAGCTCCTGAGAGTCAAGTCCAAGGTCTTCTACTGCTTGCTTACACTGAACTTTGATCTGGGACTATTTGCAGCAGGGCAGCACCTAGGGCCTCGGTCTCATTATTCCAGGGGCTGTATAAACATCAAAAAGATAGCCCTTAGCTTCAAAGAATTTATGATCTATTGAACTGTGATAAATTACACTGACCTTTTGGAATTACACAGCACCATTTCAGTTAGTACCTCTGAGTGCTACTAATAAAAATCAGTATTAAACACTGAGCTCCCTTTTTCCTTGTACACATCATTCTAACAGCAAACACTAACATGAGCAAAAAGTTCAAGCAGCACAAAATGAACACAATGCTCTGTTGTACATGGTTAACCCTTCAGGGGGAGTGACCTTGAACCTGACCCTAGGTGGTCTTGACCCCCTCCCAGGGGTGAGTCTGAACACCACCAGGTGATTCATGGTTAGCCCACTCCCCCTTCCCGTCTAAAGGTCTATAAAAGCAGGAGGACTTCCTGTTCTCACTCTCTCTCTGCGCTCCCTGCCTCCCTGCTTACCAGCATCACCCTCCTGTTCCTGGTTCTCCTTGTTTTACCACGTGGCCATCACCCATGAGGTGGACAAAGCCATCACCATCAAAAATCTGGTTGTATTCACACATTTTGTATTTGTTTTTTCCTTCCCTATACCTTTGTAACTTCCCCACCTCAGATACCTTTTAAATTTATTGTTAAACTACTTCTTTTTTTTTTTAACTTCCAAATCAGAGTGAGATTATTTATTTGGGTGTGCTTACCTTTCCTCTCTCTACATGTAATTTTCTTTCTTTTGGGAAAGAAGGGAGAATAGGGAAGGGCACTCTAAAAAAAAATGTCATTGGTTCTAACCCTGTGTCCTCTTGTTCTGTCACTGGTTGCTTGGGAGTAGAGGTCAACCCCACCTGGCTACAACCTCTCTTCAGGTAGTTGTGGAGAGCAATGAGGTCTGCCCTGAGCCTCCTCTTCTGCAGGTTCAACACCCCCAGCTCCCTCAGCCTCTCCTCACAGGGCTGTGCCCCATACCCCTCACCAGCCTTGGTGTCCTTCTCTGGACACGTTCAAGCATCTCAACATCTTTTTTAAACTGAGGGCCCCAGAACTGGACACAGGACTCAAGTACCCAAGTTTTAAAGCTTTTGGAATGAGTTTGAACTTTAGGAAGGCACATGCTTCTAAGAGTTGCTGTTCCTCACAGCCTCACAAAGTGCAAGTTGGGATATAGCCCCTAAATTCTGGTTTGAGAAGGCTCACACATTCCTGACTTTGGTGGATTTTTGGCAATAATCAGTAGGCAAGATCTCTCCCCACCTCACTCATTAACAGAATGCTCTAAGTTATGTGATTTGCTGTGTTACTTATCTCTGTCTCCCCAGTAATGCTACAGGAAGAGATAAGCCTTGGAGACACTTTCAGTCCATGCTTCAAGTAATCTGTTCCTTTAAATGCAATCCTTGGCTCCATTCTTATGATTAAGATTACATATATATATGTATCTCCTCATTCCTACTTTCCCCCTCTTGTCACTTATACTACACCAACAAATTGAAGAACAATTTGCAAAACTATAGGAATTGATCAGATTTCCCTGCAGGATTCAGAATGAAGAAAATGCAACTTCTCAAAAGTATGCAAGAGGAAAAAATTTGAAAGTTTAGACCAATGTAATCCATCATTTCTGGAGCCTCTTCACAGCCAGTAATTTCTAGTGAAATGGAAAACATTTTAACAAAGATTTACAAATTAGATCACCCAAGTATTTTCCTTTGCTATGTCCCAAACTAGAAATAATTAGTTGCTCTAGTAAGTTACAGCTGGAATTCTCAGGTTTGATGCATTTTAAAATAAGCCACAGCTGGCTTCACACTTTCTGCATTGAGGCTCATCTGAATGAGGCATTTCAGAGAGGAATATTCAGTGCACTGCAAGATCTACTTGAGAGAGTCCAACGGAGGGCTACAAGGATGGTAAGGGACTGGAGCACTGCCTGATGAGGTAAGGCTGAGAGATCTGGGGCTGGAGAATCTGGAGAGGAAAAGACTGAGAGGACATCTAATAAACGTCTATAAATATTTGAGGGCTGGGAGTCAGGAAGGAAGGGACAGGAATGGCCTCTGCTCACTTGTGTCCTGGGATAGGACAAGGGGCAACGGATGGAAACTACAGCATACGAAGTTCCACCTCAACATGAGGAAGAATTTCTTCACTGCATGAGTCCCAGAGCACTGGAACAAGCTCCCCAGAGAGACTGTGGAATCTTTCTCTGGAGACTTTCCAGCCCTGTCTGGATGTGTTCCTGTGCAACCTGTGCTATATCCTATGGTCCTGCTCTGGCAGAAGGGTCGGACCAGAAGATTTCCAGAGGTGCCTTCCAACCACTAACATCTTGTGATCCACAACTGACCACTTCTGGGTTTGTTTTCCTATAGTCAGAGACCACAGCTGGTTGCCTGCCCAAGGTTTCTTGAGGGTGAAGCCTCATGGAGATGAGTTCTGCATGGTGAACAGCCTAGTTATTGGACAGAGTCCTCAATTTCAATGTAGTCAGCAAAACCATGTGCTCTTATGTAGTGCTTTGGGTGTTACCCATCCCCCACCACGAATTCACCAGACTAAACTCATCTGTCTGGAAGTTAAGGAAGACATATTTACAGCTTGGCACATTTTATAAGCATATATATACACAATATATTACAAATATTTACAGCTATATACAAGTTAAACGTAATACAGAAATACAGTCCTCCTCCCAGCCACCAGACTGCCCAAGAGGGGCTCCCAACCACCCTTCCACCTTCTTTCCACTCCCTCTCTTATCTCAGAATCCCCTTTACGTGCAGGGTAAGTAGGAAAAAGTTAGCAAGAGGTGTTAAGAAGGAAATGGTTATTTGGATTACAGAGACTCAGGCAGAATAGTCAATACGACAAAGCAGACAGACACATCTTCTCTTTCTTTGTGCTCTTACTTTTATATGTCTAAGCAAAACCTGTGAGTGAAATAGACATCACTACTGTTTTCTTTCACAGCCAGTGATCTAATTTCTCTCAATAAAATATTCCAATTAGCCTCAAACCAGCACACCTTGTAGAAATTTCTGTTCAAAACGTTGTGGCATTCTCTTCTGTGATCCAGGTCTAGCTATTTTTACTGGTTTATTTTGGGAGAGTTCCCTAATTATTTTGGGTGAATTAGAGAGATAAGAAGGCAGCAGCAGCTCCATAAATAAAGTTTGAGCAAACAGAAATACCCAGCTTTGTCAAAAGTAAAAATGAGAGATACAAAGGAGCTAATTCATCCTCAGGCCCGATTCTCACTTAAAGCAAAAACAATCTGTATAGCACTCTGAGTCAGCCAGCCCAAGAGGACAATAAAGATCTTTGAACTCTGCAGTGTATTAATTTGTGTCAGATGCACAACTCACTTGATGCTTGACAATCCAGAGGCTAAAAAGCCTGCCTGAAGAAGCTTCACAGCTGATACCTCATGCGGAAATAAAACTGTGCAAAAGAATCCCTGGAGAGCATGCTCATGAGACTAATTGCTAGCTCCAAGCAAACTTAAGGAGAGGCAAGGATATAAATATCAGCAAGAGAAAAGGAACAGAAGGGATGTGCAGACCTGAGTAATTCTTTGCTGACCCTAAGATCTTTGGAATTCCATCCTTTTGCTTTGCACACTGCTTTGGTTTTGTGCCTTCTGTTTGGACAAACCTCTGAAGGAGTGTTTGTATCACTCACTCCCTGTTAGCTAGCTGCTGCCTGCTCTGGCCCAGCACTGAGGAACTCAGCACTCTGAGTATCTCACACAGTAAAGTGAAGACTCAAATACAGTTGATTCATTTTCTGAAGAACAAGAAAATGACATTATATAACATGACTGCAAAGCTTCCGAATTTGAATTTGTGTTTTAACAGTCTCGTTGCTCAGTTCTTTTGAAACAGATACAGAGGAAGAGCAGTAATGCAGCTCTTTAAAACTTACTTTGAAACTCTTAGCTACTACTACTGTAGAAATAGGCTTTAGATGCTGTGTTCAATACTAAATGCCATATTATCAAGAAGTGCTGCTGAAAGAGAGTTGTTATTACTACTGTAGAAAAATGTCTGTGTGCCTTTTCTGTATGTTGTACCTGTAAATAAATACATTCTTGGACTTTCAGAACCTGTCAGATTAACATCTCAATGTATGACTGCCCTACATTGCAACAAACAGCTCTTCTATACCAAGACTCTTGCAAAGAATCACAATTTATGGACAAAAAAACTATAAAATGCACATGGCACAGATGGGTCTTGGGTATTGTGTTGTTGTAAGTCACAGAATCATGGAAACA
This sequence comes from Pogoniulus pusillus, assembly GCF_015220805.1. Lineage (NCBI taxonomy): Eukaryota > Metazoa > Chordata > Aves > Piciformes > Lybiidae > Pogoniulus > Pogoniulus pusillus. The sequence goes on from NC_087265.1 coordinate 21,276,601, forward strand.
TCCAGGTTGGAAAAGCCCCTCAGGACCACTGAGTCCAACCAAGAACCCTACACTTCAAGATTCACCTTAAATCATATCTGTAAGCACCACATTCAAATGACCCTTAAACACATCCAGGGTTGGTGACTTCACCACCTCTCTGGGCAGCTCATTCCAGTGTCTGATCACTCTCTCCATGGAAAAATTTCTTCCTAATGTCCAATCTAAACATGCCCAATCACAGCTTGAGGCCATTCCCCCTTGTTCTGTCTCCAGCTACCTGCGAGAAGAGACCTCAGCAGCAGCCTCTCCACCATGTCCCTTCAGGTAGCTGTAGACAGCAGTGAGGTCTCCCCTCAGCCTCCTCTGTTTCACACTAACCAGCCCCAGCTCCCTCAGTCACTCCTCATATGATTTATTCTCCAGGCCCTTCCCCAGCTTCACTGCCTTCCTCTGGACCCACTCCAGCACCTCCACATCTTGTATTGCAGTGCCAAAAACTGAACACAATACTCGAGGTATGGCCTCACCAGAGCAGAGTACAAGGGGACCATCACTTCTCTATCTCTGCTGGCCAAGGCATTTTTAATCCAAGCCAGGATGCCATTGGCCTTCTTGGCTGCCTGGGCACACTGCTGTCTCATATTCAGCTCCTGTCTATTACAACCCCCAGATCCCTTTCTGCCAGGCAGCTCTCCAGCCACACTGCCCCAAGCCTGTAGCATTGCTTGGGGTTGTTGTAGCCCAAGTGCAGGACCTGGCATCTGGCCTTTGTGGAAACTCATCCCATTAATGTTGGCCCATTGATCCAGCCTATCCAAGTCCCTCTGAAAAGCCTCTCTACCCTCATTCAAATCAACACTACCACCTAACTTGGTGTCATCTGCAAACTTACTGTTGACACTCTCTATGACTGAATCAAGGTCTTCAATAAAGATGTTAAAAAGCAGTAATCCCAACACAGATCCCTGAGGAGCACCACTAATGCCCAGCTGCCAGCTGGATTTAACTCCATTGGCCACCACTTTCTAGGCCCTCCTATCCAGTCAGTGCTTTATCCAGGAGTCTATTAATTGTACCACCAACAGCAATCTTCCTATCTGCAGACCAGGCCAGATAAATCAGTACTATGGAATTCCCTGCTGCACGTTTTCATACTTACCCAAACAACGCACGCAGCTAAGAGATCAAACATTACAGCAAAAGCCTACAAACAGTCTCGAGTCAGGAAGAAGTTTCCCATATAGACACATCAACAGTGTGCCTTGTAATCCAGAAGTCATATTAATTCCAGGAGTCTCACATTCCAGCACTTTTGCATCTCCCATTCCAACGTGAAATAAAGCAACAATGCCCTGTTTTTAAAGAAAACATAGCTTACTGATAGGTTGGGGGTCATGGAAAGGGCTGGGAATGGTGAGAGAGCAAGAGTGGAAGCTAATGGACCAACCCCCTCCTCAAATGCTCATACACCAATGCACAGAGCATGGGGAATAAGCAGGAGGAGCTGGAGATCTGTATTAGACTGAATGACTATGATATAATTGTCATTACTGAGACATGGTGGGACAGCTCCCACCACTGGAATGTTGTCATGGATAGCTGTGTACTGTTCAGGAGGGGTAGACCAGCAAGATGAGGTGGGGGAGTTGCCCTCTATGTGTGAGAGCAACTGAAATGTGCTGAGTTCTGTCCAAGGCAGGGGGCAGAATAGGTTGAAAGCTTGTGGGTGAGAATTAGGGGATGTGGAAAAAGAGATGAAATTGTTGTAGGTCTACTGTAGACCACCAGACTCACAGGAAGATGTTGATGAGGCCTTCTACAGACAACTGGAGGTAGCCTCTAGAGCTAACTCCTTGGTACTCATGGGAGACTTCAATCACCCTGATGTTTGCTGGGAAGATCACAGTCAGGCACAGACAGTCCAAAAGACTCTTGCAGTGTATCAATGACAACTTCTTGATGCAGGTATTGGAGGAACCAACATGGAGAGGTACACAACTGGACCTTGTACTAACTAATAAAGAGGGACTGGCTGAGGACATTATTATGGTCAGGAACTGCCTTGGGGACAGTGATCACGACATGGTGGAGTTTAGTATTCTACAGTGCAGAATCAGAGCAACAAGTAGAATTGCAGCCCTGGACTTCTGCAGAGCTAAGTTTGTGCTCTTCAGGGACATGCTTGCAGAAATCCCATGGGATGAGGCTCTGGAGGAGAAAGGAGCCCAAGAAAGTTGGGTAATTTTAAAAGACCACTTCCTCCAAGCCCAAGCTAGGTGTTCCCCTGAGTAAACAACCAGGCAGTTGTGCTAGGAGACCTGCATGGCTGAGTGAGGAGCTGCTGGAGGAAATCTCAGGGAAGAAGGAATCTTACAGTTCATGGAAGAAGGGATTGGTCACTTGGGAGAAGTATAGAGAAGTAGTCAGGGCTTGTAGGAAAGCAAGAAGGAAGGCCAAGGCCCTCTTGGAACTGAAGCTGGCGAAGTGCGGTGAGGCAGATCTCGCGGAGAAGGGCTGAACTCACTATGCAAGGACACCGCACAATCCGATGTGGATCAAAAGCGAGTGACAACTTTATTTAGTAGACGCGTGCTTATATGTGTTACAGAGAATATATGCATACATGTAAAAAGCTAAATGGCTGAATCTCTAAATACCCCATTTGCATGGTGCACCTACTTGCTACATGCAGCTGCAAGCAGCAAACTACTTCTTATCTTATTCAGAGTTAGCTGTATCCTGCTCTGCTTGAGCTGTCCACTGAGTCCTCAAGGACAGTGCCTCCCTAGCTAGTTACATGTGCTAGTTAGAAGCAAGCTGGAATGCTTTGGTAAAAGAACCTGATAACAGGCAGTGGAATGAAAACATGGTGTCTCCTTCTCTTACAGTCACGCTGAGAGCTCTGGGAAGAAGAAGTAAACTTTCTCCATTTTGTCTTTTACTTCTGCCTTTGCCTTCAGACCTGGTCACATCTCATTAACCCTGATCCTACTAACCTTGCTCCCTAACCTCCTGGCCGCACCTCTCTTCTTCCTGAGAACTGGGGTAAGGTTGAGAGGGCCGGGGGGAGGTGTTGGGGTGGTTTGAGAGTCCCTCCTGGGGACTCAGGCTTCTGGGAGGGGAGTTGTGCTTTTGTATTGTTTATCCTTTGTATATTTCTGTATATAATTGTATATAACTGTATATATTGTAAATAGCTGCTTGTAAATTCTGCTAGCTGTAAATAAATTGCTTCATCTATATTCCCAGGGTCCGTCTGAGTTAGCTGGGGCAAATACAAAGTGTGGGGGGGCGGGTAAGAGCCCAAACCATCACATTACATTAAATGCTGCTTTTTTTTATTCAATATGTCTTTGTTTCTTTAATGTGGCCTTTGTTTCTGTGTGGCCTAGCACAGCCTTAATTTAGTTCCATATACTCATCCTGCTTGCCCACCTCTAAGTCATGTCCATTTTCCTTTAGCCATTCTGCAACAGCAAAGGAAGTAAAAGAGAACAAGAAAGGCTTCTTCAAGTACATCAGTAGAAAAAAGAACAGGGAAGTTGTGGGGGCACTGCTGAATGAGGAGGAAGGAAAAGAAATGAAACACCATACATAATATTAGACAGTCCTGCATTATTACAGAGGTTCTGAAACTATTTTTGGTCTTTGTTAGCCCTGAGTGGTCTGGTGATGATGTCATGCCAGCAATGGATGTGGAGCAGATGCAGTAAGTAGGCTGTTTTCTATGGTAGCAGTCACACTATTGCACCTGTAGCACCAGATTCAAACCACTTCCCATCCCCTACCCCTCCATTCTGCCACTCCTTGTCCAATTCCAATTACTTGGACTTGAGCACCGTGTCTCATGTATGATACACCTTTTTTAAGCATTTATGTAAGACGTTAGGAGCTTCAGTCAAACCTAAAGCTCTCCGTGCAAGCGATGCACAAATGTACCTTAAAAAAGAAATTGCTCATAAACCAAATTCCCTTCTTGAAAAAGGTCATCTTCTGGAGAATTAAGAGTGAGCTGCAGAGCCTGAGGTTGTGTTGCTGGGTATTGTACACAACTGACAGATAGCTATGGACATCTGGAAAGATACCATGCACCTGTCTTTAGCAAGGCTTTTGACACCATCTCCCCTGACATCCTAGTGAGCAAGCTCAGGAAGTGTGGAAGAGCAGACAGTGAGGTGGATTAGGAACTGGTTACAAGACAAAGTTCAAAGAGTGGTGATCAATGGTACTAGGTCCAGATGAAGAGCTGTAACCAGTAGAGTTCCCCAGGAATCAGTGCTGGGTCCAGTGCTGTTCAATATCTTCTTCAATGACATTGATGAGGGGAGAGACAGACAGAGTCTGCTCAGCAAATTTGCTGATGACACCAAACTGGGAGGCTTGGCTGATACAGCCGAAGGCTGTGTGGCCATCCAGTGAGACCTGGACAGGTTGGAGAGCTGGGCACAGGGGAACTAAATGTGGTTCAACAAGGACAAGTGCAAAGTCCTGCATCTGGGGAAGAATAATAAACTGCACCAGGACTGGCTGGGAGGTGATCTGCTGGAGAGCAGCCCTGTGGAGAGGGACCTGGGAGTGCTGATGCGTAACAAGTTGTTCATGGCCCAGGAATATGCACTTTTGGCCAAGAAGGCCAAGGGAATCTTTGGGTTAAGAAGAGTGTGTCCAGCAGATCAAAGGAGGTTCTCCTCCCTCTCTACTCTGCCCTGATGAGATCCCATCTTGAGGGCTGTGTTCAGTTTTGGGCTTCCCAGTTTAAGAGTGACAGGGTTCTGCTAGAGAAGGTCCAGCAGAGGGCTACAAAGAATGATTAGGGGACTAGAGCACTGCCTGATGAGGAGAGGCTGAGGGACCTGGGGCTGGAGAAGTGAAGATTGAGATGGGATTTAATAAATGTTTATATATATATGAGGGCTGATGTTGAGAAATGGTTAAAGGATACAGGACATGGGTCCCTGGAAGTCTTGTACAATCCAGGCCTTGACATGAGTTCTGAGTACATTGGGATGCAGTAGCCTACAGTGGCGTATGTCATAAAGTCCAAGGACACTCGTCCTTGAGCTTTTAGATAAACAACTCCGTTGGGATTGTGTCCGGGAATAAGTAGGGACAAGCTCTGCTCACTGCTCCCTGGGATAGGACAAGGAGCAATGGATGGAAGCTGCAGCACAGGAGGTTCCACCTCAACACAAAGGGAACTTCTTTACTGTAAGGGTCCCAGAGCACTGGAACAGGCTCCCCAGAGAGGTTGTGGAGTCTTTCTCTGGTGACTTTCAAGGCCTGTCTGGATGTGTTCCTGTGTGACCTCAGCTAGATTGTGTGGTTCTGCTCTGGAAGGAGGATTTAACTTGATGGTCTCTTTGGGTCCCTTCAAACCCCTGACATCCTGTTATCCTATGACCTGTCAAAACTGTTCTGTTGCTATTAGGTACATTTCTCCAAACTTTTCAGCCAGAGTCAGAAAAGATACTGGCAGGCCAACTCCAAACAAATAACAGTTTCCAGAGGTTTCTGATAAGCAGCAGTAAACAGCCATGCAAGACACCAATTCCTTCAGTTAGGGCACTGGTGGCTGCCCTAGCACACTGAACATGCAATTCATAGAGCTTTCAAACTTGGCTGCATTTATATGCAGATGAGATATATAACAACAAGCTCCTAGCCAAGCTGGCAGCTCATGGCTTGGACAGATTCACTCTGTGCTGGGTCAAGAATTGGCTGGACCTGGAGAACGGTGGTGAATGGTACCATGTCCAGTTGGCAGCTGTCACTAGTGGTGTCTCCCAGGGATCAGTGCCAGGTTCAGTCCCGTTCACTATTTTTACTGATGATCTGGACAAGGGGACTGAGTTCAGCATCAGTAAGTTTGCAGATGACACCAAGCTAGGAGCAGGTGTTGATCTGTTGGAAGGTAGGAGAGTCCTGCAAAGGCACTTTGACAGGCTGGATGGGTGGGCAGAGGCCAACGGGATGAGATTTAACAAGGCCAAGTGCAGGGTTCTACACTTTGGCCACAACAACCCCAGGCAGTGCTACAGGCTGGGGACAGAGTGGCTGGAGAGCAGCCAGGCAGAAAGGGACCTGGGGGTACTGGTAGATAGTAGCTGAACATGAGCCAGCAGTGTGCCCAGGTGGGTAGGAGAGCCAATGGCATTCTGGCCTGGATCAGGAACACTGTGGCAAGTAGGACAAGGGAAGTTATGCTGCCCTTGTACTCAGCACTACTCAGGTCACACCTTTGAGACCTGTGTCCAGTTCTGGGGCACTCAATTCAGGAGAGATGTTGATATACTGGAAAGTGTCCAGAGAAGGCTGACGAAACTGGGGAGAGGCCTGGAACACAGCCCTGTAAGGAGAGGCTGAGGGAGCTGGCGTTACTTAGCCTGGAGAAGAGGAGGCTCAGGGGTGGCCTCATTGCTGTCTACAACTACCTGAAGGGACATTGTAGCCAGGCAACCAGCAACAGAACAAGGGGACACAGTCTCAAGCTGTGTGAGGGGAGGTATAGGCTGGATGTTAGGAGGAAGTTCTTCACAGAGAGAGTGATTGGCATTGGAATGGGCTGTGCAGTGAGGTGGTGGAGTCACCATTCCTGGAGGTGTTGAAGAAAAGCCTGGATGAGGCACTTAGTGCCATGGTCTAGCTGAATGGATAGGGCTGGGTGCTAGGATGGACTGGATGATCTTGGAGGTCTCTTCCAATCTGGTTCATTCTGTGACTCTAACTGCCTGCATATACCATTCAGCTTCTATTACCATACAGTGATACACTATTGACAGAAAGTGAGGAGTGGTTTGTGCTCAAAAGATCAGTCCAAGACTCAGGATGTGTAGCGTTAATTCTTGCCCCTTTGCCAATTAGCTATGCAAGCTCAGGCAAGACAGACTGGCAGCGCTTCAAAAACTCTCAGTAGCCCACAGAGCTTTACCAAAGGGCCAGATTTCTAAGGAAGATGAAATGCTCATCAGTTTTCACAGAGATAAACAACAACAACTGAAACTACTTGATGCCAAAGAATTAAAGCAAAGTTCCCCTCCTTCAGCTACCTCTATGTGATGGTTTGGGGGTTACTCCGCCCCCCCACACTTTTGAATTTGCCCCAGCTAACTCAGATGGACCCTGGGAATATAGATGAAGCAATTTATTTACAGCTAGCAGAATTTACAAGCAGCTATTTACAATATATACAGTTATGTACAATTATATACAGAAATATACAAAGGATAAACAATACAAAAGCACAACTCCCCTCCCAGAAACCTGAGTCCCCAGGAGGGGCTCTCAAACCACCCCAACACCTCCCCCCAGCCCTCTCAACCTTACCCCAGTTCTCAGGAAGAAGAGAGGTGCGGCCAAGAAAGGTTAGGGAGCAAGGTTAGTAGGATCAGGGTTAATGAGATGTGACCAGGTCTAAGGCAAAAGCAAGAGTGAGAGACAAAATGGAGAAAATTTACTTCTTCTTCCCAGAGCTCTCAGCGAGACTGTGAGAGAAGTTGACATCAATTGTTTTCATTTCACTGCCCGTTATCTAGTTCTGTTACCAAAACATTCCAGCTTGCTTCAAACTAGCACACTCTATAAGGTGATACTCATGGCTGTTGAAAATTTAGACAAAATCCTTTAGAATCAGTTACTTATCTTGCAGGGTATCATAGAATCGTAGAATCAGTCAGAGGTGGAAGGGATCTCAAGGGTCATCTAGTTCAAACCCTCCTGCCATGGGCAGGGACACGTAACACTGGATCAAGCTGTCCAGAGCCTTATCCAGCCTGGCCTTAAACACTTCCAGGGATAAGGGTTCCACCACCTCCTTCAGCAACCCGTTCCAGGGTCTCACCACCCTCATGGTGAAGAACTTCTTCCTAAGATCCAGTCTGAATCAACCAATTTCTAGCTTAGTTCCATTCCCTCTAATCCTATCACTACCTGATATCCTAAAACATTCCTTCCTGGCTTTCTTGTGGGCCACCCTTCAGATGCTGAAAGGTCACAATATGGTGACCTCGAGCCTTCTCTTCAGACTGAACAGCCCCAACTCCCTCAGTCTCTCCTCATAGGAGAGCAGCTCCAGCCCTCTGACCATCCCCGTGGCCCTTCTCTGGTCACTTTCCAGCACATCCATATCCCCCTTATTATAGGGGCTCCATATAAATACGCAAAGGGTGAGTGCCAGGAGGATGGAGCCAGGCTCTGCTCAGTGATGCCCAATGACAGGACAAGGGGCAATGGCTGGAAGCTGAGGTACAGGAAGTTTCACTTAAACATGAGGAGGATTTTTTTTCACTGTGAGGGTGACAGAACACTGGAACAGGATGCCCAGGGGAGTAGTGGAGTCTCCTCTCTGGAGATAGTCAAAACCTGCTTGGATGCATTCCTGCGCGATCTGGTCTAAGTGATCCTGCTCTGGAAGAGGGGTTGGACTGGATGAGCTTTCCAGGTCCCTTCTAGCCTCTGACATTCTACGATTCTATGATCTGTGGATGTAATGTAATCCTTCTCTTCTCCATTTTATGTAGGTAATCTTGTAAGCAAAATGGCATAGGCAGATCCATTTTACAGGATCCCAGGATGTTAGAGGTTAGAAGGAACCTCTGGAGATCATCAAGTCCAACCCCCTTGCCCAAGCAGGGCCACTGAATCTAGTGTAAGTCGTACATGAATGCACCCAGGGCCTAAAATGTACCTGCAGATGTCTACAGACCCATACAGACTACTACAGACCCCTAAACACTTACATACTCCTACAGACTTCATCAGGTAGGGCTTGAAAGTCTCTAAAGAATGAGACTCCACAACCTCTCCAGGCAGTTGGTTCAAGTGTTCTGGGACCCTTACAGTAAAGAAATTCTTCCTCATGCCGAGGTGGAACTTCCTATGCTGTAGTTGACATCCATTTCCCCCTCTTCCTCTGGAAAGCTGCCATTTGGCAATGGGAATGCTAAGGAAGAAGTAGCACAGAAATGTATTAAAGGAGCAGAACTTTTTCCTTTCAGACTGGTGTCAGATAGTTCCTTGAGGGAGAGAGGTCTGTTGGCAGAATCTATCTCTTGCAGACTCTAGATATTCTATTTTTCACTTTTATGACTATTCATTTTTTGGTACAATAAGCCCCAAGTTTAATGACTGCAATGTAACAGAAATAACTAAGTACTTCAGATTAGCTACTCCATGCAAAATTACAATTTTCTGCTTTACTATTTCATTTGGGTATTTCCACAATGCTCATTTTTCTTCTGCTTAACCACAGATCCACATTCATCCATCTTATGGTCCACAACGTTTTGATACTCCAATAAAAGTCAAATTGAAGCCTGCTATTAATCTTAATTATAAAAAAATAAATGTAGGGAAATGAATTACTTCTTGTAACATTCTCTTCTATTTTATTAGATTCTAATTTCCACGGTTTTGGACTCTGTTTGGAATATCCTGCTATATCTAACTTTGCCACATAAGCATAGTTTTTAATGGCATGGCATGTATCTTTGTTTACTTGGAAAATCTGTATACAAATTTCCCCTTTCATATCCTTCCATAAATTACTTTTACTGACAGAAAACCATTATCATTCTGTAGTATGCTGACTGGATTTACGAAAGGGAAATTGCTAGTAGAGTTACAGCAACAAAAACCTGCAGTAGAAGTGCAATTTATGCCTTGAGAGAAGTTGAACACCTTTTTCTTTTTTTGGAGTGGGGAGAGCTTTGCTTATTTGCTGTCAAAGTTTCAAATTTAGACCTCATTAAGAATCATAACCATGAATATGACAAAAAAGAGTTAAAGAAAGTCCACAGCAAACATCAGAGTGAGGGACTTTTTAGGGTGGTGAGTAGGAACAGAACGAATGGATCCAAGCTAGAGGAAGGGAGATTTAAATTAGACATTAGGAAGAAGTCCTTCAGCATGAGGGTAGTGAGACACTGAAACAGGTTGCCCAGGGAGGTGGTGGAAGCCTCATTCCTGGAGGTCTTTAAAGCCAGGCTGGATGTTTTTCTCAGCAACCTGATCTAGTGTGAGGTGTCCCTGCCCATGGCAGGGAGGCTGGAACTAGATGTTCTCGAAATACCTTGCAACTCCAATGTGCTGGTTTGAGGCCAATTGGAATATTTTGGTAAGAAATTAGATCATTAGCTGTGAAAAAGGAAAATAAGATGGTGTCTCTATTACCCATTCACTCTGCTGAACCACACAAAAACACGGACACAAACATAGATAAGACAGTCTCTGCCTGGCCATTGCTGCATTAACCCTTCTGTCTGACCCTGCACACTTTCCAGCTAATCATTCTGTCTCTTAACTCCCCATGCCAACCTCTTCCAACTCACCTTGCATGTGACAGCAACATTCCGAGATAAGGGAGGGGGTGGAAAGAAAGTGGCAGGGTGGTTTGGAGCCCCTGCTGGGCACTCTGGCTGCTGGGAGGGGTAATGTGTTTTCATATTACTTTTAATTTGTATTTTAACTGTATATAGCTGTAAATAATTGTAATATATTGTATATATTGTAAATATGTGCTGAGCTTCATTCCTTAACTTCCAGCCAACTGAGTCTAATCTGGGTGAATTCACTCTGTGTGTGATGGGTAACTCCCAAAACCACTACATCTGATAATTCTGTGACCAGGACAGCAGCTATCTCAGCACTATAAAAGCCAGCCCATCTGCTGAGAAAATAAACTCCCAAGGTTTTACTCTGCCATCATGTTGTTCTGTAAAACAGTAGCTCTTCGGCTTCCTGTAAGGTCAAAGCTACTGACTCCACAGTGTATTAGTAGCCAACATAAACACCAGGCTTGCAACACAGAACCTCCACTCTGCAACACGGGAAGATGTGCGTGTGGAGATCTGATACAAGCCCAAGAACAGCCAAGTGACTCTAAAGGGGAATGCACGTATGATTTACTACAGAGCCACACAGTAAACATTGCTGGTTTGGGCAGTTGTAACTTTTTATTAGCAACCCTCAGGGTAGAATCAGTTACCTGACGACAACAATGAGACCATTTTTAAGGCTGCGGTCAGATTCTGTTCTAAAGCTCTGATCACACACTTGTTTTGGAGAAAGGAAACTCTCCTAAAATCAGGAGAATTAACTTAAGGACATTTTTTTTATTTCCTTACAGTATGGAAAAATAACACAAACACGTGTTCTTAGTTATGAAGCATTACAAGAAGAAAGAAAGAAAACCAGACAAAAAAGGAGAAATTATGAATTGCATTGGTATTTTATATCCTGATAACAAGAAAATTGCCATGCTGTTACATCTAAGTGAGTCCTATATCCTAAGACTGGATAATATACTTTCAAGATTCTTAATAATCTGTTTGGAGTAAGAATTATGTCACTAATTTTGAGTGATTAAGGCCAAGGGGAAAAAGGATTGTAAACTGATTTAACCTCTGGAGCATACTGAAACGCGTGGAGTCTTAGCACCAGTGCCTTCAGCAAAACCAAGACTGAGGACATAAGATTTTTAACCACTACCCTTCTCCAAAAAAAAAAACCCCAACAAACCAAACCAAATAATAACAGTAATATAATAAACAACAAACAAATCAGCCTCAAACCCTTCACCAATCTCAAAAGGCCTCCCCAAAACCCTTGAACCCCACCAATTTATACCACATATTCAAACCGTGCCTAACCCCAGCAAATTTGAAACTACCAAGCACCACAGGGATTGGGTATGCTGAAAAGGGGAAAATGAATCAAGATGTTTACAGAATTACAGAATTAACCAAGTTGGAAAAGACTTCTGAAATCACAGAGTCCAATGTCTTCTAATTAACTAAAGCATTGGCACTAAGTGTCTTTTCCAGCCTCCTTTTAAATACCTTCAGGGATGGTGACTCCACCACCTCCCTGGGCAGCCCATTCCAATGCCAATCACTCTTGCTCTGAAGAACTGCTTCCTAACATCCAGCCTAAACCTGCCCTGGTGCAGCTTGAGGCTGTGCCATCTTTTTCTATCACTGGGCATCTGGGGGAAGAGACCAACCCCACCTTGCTACAACCTCCTTTCAGGTAGTTGTAGAGAGCAGTAAGGTCAGCCCTGAGCCTCCCCTTCTCCAGGATGAACTAGTCCAGCTCCCTCAGGGCATCCTTACGAGATCGGTGGCTCTTGGGTTTTACTTCCATAAGAAACAACTCCGCTCCTGTTTTCTTGCAAAGAAGATTATTGGCATAAATGGTCACGGGGATCTATGGCCTAAAAGATGCAAGGCATTGCTAATTCTCTATTAAAAAGTCCTCTCCACTTTGTAGGGGAAAATAAAAGGCTGTCTTTATTGCAGAGCTCCTTGAACTTCACCATGACTTTTTAATAAGTCAAAAGGCAACTGCAACTGCTTTTTATCCACAAGATTCCTTTGAGCCTTAAAGGTATCTTAGGAATCAAGCCAGCAAAATCCCACCCTTGTTTTCATTAAGGTCCTTCTTTTTGGTGGTCATCTCAGAAGGTTAGTGCCAAGAGAAAAGATTTTTGCTCTTTTCATTTAAGAAGAAGAGAAAAAAAAAAAACATTTTCCATCCATGGTAATTTGCACTCCAAAGAACTATGTAGCAGAGCACAGCTCACTTGCCCATGGAAAAAGAACATCTCTGGTATTGGTTTCCATCAAACTGATTAGATTTTCTGAACATGTCATTCTTCACTCACAGAATTACCTTCTGAAATAAATCAGATAAAGTGTTGTCTTTTCCTCCCAACAAACAGAAAAGTTCTATGAATGGAATATTATGGAATTAAAGTGGAACAATGTGAACATTCTGGGGGGAGAAATCAGGGATTTTTATTCAATACTTATTTTATGAATGCTTTCTGAGTTTTTCATCATGATTTCCCAATGTAGCTACAGGAAATTATATCAATGGGCTATTTTAGTTAAAAATCAAAACTCTCCAAAACCCAAATGAGGCACTAAGAGATAACATGCTTTCCTCTCGAAGAGAAAAATATTGCAAGACTTAATGAAAACAGCACTTGAGAACTGAGGAGAAAACATCCCCTAGATTTAATAAGCTTGTTATGTCTGCACATGCCAGCAAACCTCATAAAAACTGCACACACTTATGCCAGGTCTCAATAAAAACAGAGATGTGGAAATCCAGTACCTTTTACAGTCCAGTTACAGAGTAGAGTTAATTCTTCCCTTGCTTTGGAATAATGAATAGAATCTTAGAATCAGTCAGAGTTAGAAGAGACCTCAAAGATTATCCACTTCCAACCCCCTGCCATGGGCAGGGACACCTCACACTAGATCAGGCTGTCCAGAGCCTCATTCAGCCTGGCCCTAAATCACCTGCAGGGATGGAGATTTCACCACCTTCCTGGGGAACCTGTTCCAGGGTATCACCACCCTCTTGGTGTAAAACATCTTCCTAACACCCTGTCTGAATCTACCCATTTCTAGTTTTGCTCCATTCCCCTCAGTCCTGTCACTACCTGACATCCTAAAAAGTCCCTCCCCAGCTTTCTTGTAGGCCCCTTAAGACACTGGAAGGCCACAATAAGGTCGCCTCAGAGCCTTCTCCTCTCCAGACTGAACAGCCCTAACTCTTTCAGTCTCTCCTCAAAGCAGAGCAGCTCCAGCCCTCTGATCATCCTCGTGGCCCTTCTCTGGACACCTTCCAGCACATCCATATCCCTCTTGTAAGAGAGGCTCCAGAACTGGATGCAGTACTGCAGGTGGGGTCTCAGCAGTGCAGAGTAGAGGGGGAGGATCACTTCCTTCGCCCTGCTGGGCACACTTCTCTTGCTGCAGCCTATGCTCTGTTTGGCTTTCTGGGTTGCAAGAGCACACTGATGGCTCATATTGAGCTTCTTCTCCACCAGCACCTCCAAGTCCCTCTCCTCAGGGCTGCTCTCAAGCCAGTCACTGCTCAGCCTGTATTGGTGCTTGGGATTGCCTCGACCCAGATGCAGGGGTGATAGCCCCAAATAATATTTGTTAAGATGATTCAAACGAAAAACAGGAATAATTGGAATACTTTTTTGCAAGCACATCTGCTATGTAGCACATGGCAGCTTCCTCCAAGTATTTTGACAGACCACAAGGGAAACAGCAGGAGGCTGAGGATGGTCTACAAAGTCAGATTCCACATTAAACAAGAGCAGAATTGGAGAGGGCACTTGGGCATATATTAGCCTCAGTAAAAGGAAAGGTTTTTTTTTCACTTTTCTTTTCTAGACTTTTTTTTTTTTTTTTGAGATTTTGTAGTAAGACTCAGAATAGACTTCCTTGAGGGAGAAATTTGCTATCCCTTTTTCTAGCCTGGAAGCTGTTGAAGTTGTTGTTTCTACAGTGATCACCACCTCATCACCAACATCTTTATTGGGTTTTTTTTCCACCACCGACATCTGTTCATGATTTACACTCTTAAGAAAGATGAGACATGAAAGATGAGGGAGGGTTCTTCTTTCTCCAAATAAAGGCCATAATGGAGCGGACATTATTCAGTGCATTAATAGAATTCATAGCTGCAGCTTTCTGTTTAAGTAGATGGCACATTCACTGCAGTTAGTAACCCTTCCCCTGAAAAACAGCAATATAAAAGCCAAGGTGTATGGCAAGGCTATATTGTTAAATGGCAAAAAATACTTTGGTCAAAAATTCAGCTGGAGAGCAGACAGCAGAAAAACATCTGCGCCTGGCAATAAGCAGGAGGAGATTCCAGTTTCCACTACAAACACTTGGCTCACTCTGTGGCAATACCAAGCAGTAGAAAACTGCAAACACAACACCATGGAATACCAGTACAGGAAACTGAGCCCTGGCCTGCAAAATATATTCTTTTTTTTTATATATATATATATATAAAAAAATACCAATTGTACAAGACATTTTACCCAAAACAGCCCATGGTGGAGCCCTTCTGAATTATCATCACCCCTGTAAGGTAACTGATTACTCAGTTCACTCAGAGTGAACACTGGTCACGGTTGTATTCTCTCCTCCTATTTTAGCAATCCATCTTCTCAAGTGTTTTTTTAGGAAGATGCATTTCCTGTGAACAGATGTCACCAGACTCATTACAGAATCACAGACTGGTAGAGGTTGGAAAAGACCTGACAATCATCTCGTCCAACTCCCCTGCTAGAGCAGGATGACGTAGAGTAAGTAACAGAGAAACACATCTAGGTGGACTTGGAATCTCTCCAGACAAGGAGACTCCACAAGCACTCTGGGCAGCCTGTTCCAATGCTCTGTCACCCTTTGAGCGATGATTTTTTTCTTTATATTTACATGGAACTTCACATGTTCCTATTTGTGTTCATTGCTCCCTGTCCTGCCATGGGACACCACTGAGAAGCATCTGCCTCCATCCTCCATCAGCCTCACCCTTTGCTATTTACAGGCATTAATAAGATTCCCTCCTCAGTCTCCTTCCGGCAAAAGCCCAACAGCCCCAGCTCTCTCAAGCTTCCCACATAAGGTAGATGCTCCACCTTCCTTCATCACCTCTTTGTAGCTCTCTGATGGACTCTCTCAAGTAGTTCCTTGTCCCTCTTTCCAGCCTGCCCAGGTCTGGCTGAACGTCAGCACAGCATTCTGGCATGTCAGCCACTCCTCCCAGTTGTCTTGTTTGTCTCTTTGTTCAGGTCATTGATGAAGATGCTGAACACAACTGGGCCGAGTACTGATCCCTGGGGAACACCACTCTAGCCACTATACTCTGCCCCACTGACCACACCTCTGTGAGCACTGTCCTTCAGCCAGTTCTCAATTCATCTTATTGTCCAATCACACAACACACACTTCTTAAGCCTGGCTGTGGGAGACAAAAAAAAGCCTTACTGAAGTCAAGGTAGACCACTTCCACTGCACTCCCCTCCAGCCATGACAAGGTAAAAAGACTGTCAGACAGGTCAAGCACAACTACCCCTTGGTGACCCCATAGTGACTACTTCTGATAACCTCTTCTTCACTTAAAATACCACTGCAAAACTCTGGGATAACTAGGATAGGAAATCATGAGCAACACTTTTACTTCTACTGGACAAAAATTCTATTATTATCTCATGTATTTCCAGAGGTTTTCATGTTTCAATAAATCCAGCAGACAAGATCACTACTTACTGCTTTGCTATTGCTCAAAAGAAGTTTGTGTTCCTAATTTTTATTTCCATAGGGCTGTAAGCATGAAGCCTAATGTTAAATTATTTTAGCATATATTAAAAGGAAAAAAAGAGGATCAAGCAGAAGAGGAACACCTTAGAACACTACCAAACAGACAGACAGCTCAGAACAAAACCAGTTTACCATTACTTAAGAAATACAGACTTTTCATCTGCACTAGAGATAATTACTAAGTTTTCCTTTGCTGTTTCATTTGGCTAATTAGTGTTCTCTGTAATTGTCAAATTAAGAATCAATATAGAACATATGTTATAAGAGGACAAAACAAATTTATATTATCTTACCTTTGCATTATAGGGAATATAATGCTTTGATAAGGCTTCAGGAGTGTGCATCCATGTTTTGTCTACAGAAAAGCAAAATAAAAGAAGCATTGAATAGCTTATTCAAACACTAACTTAACTGTTATCTATCTGGAAAACACCACCAACAACAACCCTCCTTTTACTCATTTAAGTATAAGCTTGAGGCAACTTCCCAAATATTTACATTAAGGAACAGGTTACTTCTCCTGGACGCATTTCCCGTTCTAATTGACTTGAATTCCAACTCCTCCCCCCTAAAAATGTTGCTGACCTAAGGTTGTTGGCTGTTGCCACCTCAGATCAGCACTTTCTGCATCCTGTTGTTTAAAGAAATTGCATGTTGCACTTCTAAAAATTATTTGTTAACTAATCACGTGCCTTTTTTTGGATGAATTAACATGAAAGGAAATTACTTTGGAAAAATTACCAGAGTGATAACTGACAGCAAAAAAGCCCTAATCCTTCTGCAGGAATAAAGAAGCTGGATTATGATAATTGATTGAGAAGTTTAGATCTTCTTTAATGTTTGGTTTGGGTTTTTTTTTTACATCTCCTAAATCACTTTGCATTTTTTCCTTTAATGGTTTTCTCATCACAAGACTGTGCTACAGTCTTTCTTTTCCCACTGCATATTTCATATGGTGATGTGATTAATCAGAATCATAGAATGTTCTGGGTTGGAAGGGACCTCCAAAAGTCACCTACTTCAACCCTCTCCACAGCCAACAGGGGCATCCTCAACTAGATCAAGTTGCCCAGAGCCCTGTCAAACCTCACTTTCATTGCCTGTAAACTACATCCGGCTTAAGAGCAGCCCTGAGGAGAGGGACTTGGAGGTGCTGGTGGAGAAGAAGTTCAATATGAGCCATCAGTGTGCTCTTGCAACCCAGAAAGCCAAACAGAGCATAGGCTGCAGCAAGAGAAGTGTGGCCAGCAGGGCGAAGGAAGTGATCCTCCCCCTCTACTCTGCACTGGTCAGACCCCACCTGCAGTACTGCATCCAGTTCTGGAGCCTCTCTTACAAGAGGGATATGGATGTGTTGGAAGGTGTCCAGAGAAGGGCCACGAGGATGATCAGAGGGCTGGAGCTGCTCTGCTTTGAGGAGAGACTGAAAGAGTTAGGGCTGTTCAGTCTGGAGAGGAGAAGACTCTGAGGCAACCTTATTGTGGCCTTTCAGTGTCTTAAGGGGGCCTACAAGAAAGCTGGGGAGGGACTTTTTAGGATGTCAGGTAGTGATAGGACTGAATGGAGCAAAACTAGAAATGGGTAGATTCAGACAGGGTGTTAGGAAATTTTTCACCAAGAGGGTGGTGAGACTCTGGAACAGGTTGCCCAGGTACATAGAGGAAGCTCCATTCCTGCAGGTGATTGAGGCCAGGCTGGATGAGGCTCTAGATAGCCTGATCTAGTGTGAGGTGTCCCTGCTCATGGCAGGGGGCTTGATCCTTGAGGTCCCTTCCACCTCTGACTGATTCTACAATTCTATGATATCCTGCAAGATAAGTAACTGATTCTAAAGGATTTTGTCTAAATTTTCAACAGCCACCAGTATCATCTTAGAGAGGTAGCTGAAGGAGGGGAACTTTGTTTTAACTCTTCTCTCTTTCTTTTTAATGGCCATTTAGAATGTTCTACTCATAAATTAAGGTGAAATTTCAAATATTAGGGGAAAAAAAAACAGCATCTTTTTTAATAAGCAGTTTAGGACACAATATAGTTTTTTTAAGTTTTCTCATTTGAAAAGCATTTAACAGAAAAAAACAAAGTAAGATGTTCCAAAACACTGTGTTGTGTTACCAAGCACATGAGAGACTCTGCGACATTTGAGCAGTATTTCATACTCCACATATTCAATATTTAGTAGTATTTTTAGCCTGAGACTACTCCTGTTTTAATTAGTATGAATTAAAGTTACAAATCTGGAACTTTACTGAAGGAACAAAATCAGAGCTCGAAGCAGAAGTCTACCCTTGAATAGCCCCAGATAAGTCCCTTTTTAATGAGAGTTGCAGTTACAGTAAATTACTAATTTTGAGTTGTTAATTACAGACACACAAAAAAAAACATTCCTTACTTCAAGCATTTCCAGAAGCAAAAGCTGTGACATTTGTTGACAATAAACTGAGTGTTTTTGAATATACAGAAGCAAGAAATCTGATGACACATTATTCACAGTCACCACAGCAATGAGATCAAAACTGTCACACTGGAAGAAATCTTTTTTCTTTACCCAGACTTCATTTTAGATGATAGCAATGTTCAGCTCCATTATCCATGAAGAGTGATAACATCACTCCTTAATTAAGGGAGCATGATTTGTCCATTCAGCAGGAGCCAGGAACGGCTCAGTGGCTATTCCCTTCTGTTGTGATTTGTGTTTCTAATACTGGAACCAACATTTACGCTTCTTCCCCGGAATATTTTAAGACTTGAAGCCTGATCTCCATTTTGAGTACAGTATCAAAAACTGATGTTATCCACAAGTATAAAAACAACAAATCACAGTGAATTGGGAACTTCAGAATAAAGCCCAACAACCCAAAAGGTAACTGTAAGCATTCTATTTCAAGTCAGCGCACTGCTGAAGGCAAGGTGAACAGTCTGATGATGCAACTTTGGGCCCCATCCTAAACACAGAGGAAGCTGGCACTTAGAGAGGCCGAGCATTGGAACAGGCTGCCCAGGGAAATGGTGAAGTCAGCATCCCTAGAAGTGTTCAAAATCATGCAGACATAGCACTTTGGGCCATGGTTTAGTGGGCATGAGCTGTTGAGGTGACAGTTGGACTCAGTGACCTTAGAAGTCCTTTCTAACCTTAATGATTCAATGATTAAGGAAAGACTGCTCCCTCCCCCACTATGCTTACTGCAGTAAAGACCTGCCTGGTGCAAATTTCAGCTCTGAAATATGCACTCATATTGCTAATGTCAACATTTGATTTGTCCAATTCTTATTTATCAACTGTTTCAGCAGGATATTGACATGTTTATAAATAAAGGGAAAATATTATCAAAATGCTTGAAAATATTAAATCTCTCTAAAAATAATAAACCCCTCCCCAAACCAAACAGCATACAGTTCATTTCAATGCCTGGTACTAGTACAAACAAGCCATTATGTCTGTGGCTTCTAAAGCAGTTTTACAGGTGACAATTGTCTACACGGGTACCAGTAAAACTGTTCCCTGCAAGTGTTTCCTTTCTCCATCTCACAGAATCACAGAATTAACCAGGTTGGAAAAGACCTTTGAGATCACTGAGTCCAACCCATTACCAAACACCTAATGCCTGACACCATGGCACCAAGTGCCTCAGACAGACTCCTTTTAAACACCACCACAGATGGTGACTCCACCACCTCTCTGGGCAGCCCATTCCAATGCCAATCACTCTCTCTGGGAAGAACTTCTTCCAAACATCCAGCCTAAATTTGCCCTGGTGCAGCTTGAGGCTGTGTCCTCTTGTTCTGTCACTGGGTGCCTGAGAAAAGAGATCAGCCCCACCTGACTACAACCTCCCTTCAGTTAGTTGTAGACAGCAATGAGATCTGCCCTGGGCCTCCTCTTCTGCAGGCTGCACACCCCCAGCTCCCTCAGCCTCTCCTCACAGGGCTGTGCTCCAGCCCCCTCACCAGCCTTGGTGGCCTTCTCTGGACAAGCTAGGCAACATCTAATCTGAAAACAATTATTTAAGTTGGGTGCCAAAGTGGAAATCCTGGGTTTAAGCAAACAGCTAGTCATGTTTAAACAAACAGCTAGGCCTGGAACACAAACCCTGTGAGGAGAGGCTGAGGGAGCTGGGGGTGTTGAGCCTGGAGGAGGCTCAGGGGTGACCTCATTGCTGTCTACAACTACCTGAAGGGAGGTTGTAGCCAGGTGGGGTTGGTCTCTTCTCCCAGATAACCAGCAAGAGAACAAGGGGACACAGTCTCAAGTTGTGCTGGGGGAGGTATAGGCTGGATGTTAGGAGGAAGTTCTTCATACAGAGAGTGATTGGCATTGGAATGGGCTGCCCAGGGAGGTGGTGGAGTCGTGGTCCCTGGAGGTGTTCAAGAAAAGCTTGGATGAGGCACATGGTGCCGTGGTATAGTTGATTGGCTAGGGCTCAGAGATAGGTTGGACTGATTGATGTTGGAGGTCTCTTCCAACCTGGTTGATTCTATGATTCTATGTCTTCAATATTATAAGTAAGTACAAAGCTTCACTTCAAGGATTTTTTTTTTGTTTGGGGTTTTATGCCAAGTCATCCACATGCTTACCAACCTCCATCTGTAATACCACAGGGATTCTAGAAAGGAAAAAATATTACAAGAAAAGCGTTTCCCTAACTGTCAGCACCTCTGGTTAGGGGACAGATGAGGAAATTAGGAAGAAATGTTGAGGATCAAGAAGATCACAGAATCACAGAAATATTCAGGTTGGAAAAGCACCTCAGGATCACCCATTCCAACCCTGAACCCTACCCTACAAGGTGAACTCTAAACCATATCCCCAAGCACCACATCCAAACAACTTTTAAACACATCCAGGACTGGTGACTCCACCTCCCTGGGCAGCTCATTCCAATGCCTGACCACTCTTGCTGGGAAAAAAAAAATCTTCCTACTGTCCAGTCTAAACCTACCCTGATGTAGCTTGAGGCCATTCCCTCTTGTTTTCTGGCTAACGATCTGTGAGAAGAGACCAGCAGCAGCCTCTCCACAAGGTCCTTTCAGGTAGCTGTAGACTGCAATGAGGTCTCCCCTCAGCCTCCTCTTTTTCACACTAACCAGCCTCAGCTCTTTCAGTTGCTCCTTGTAAGACTTATTCTCCAGGCTCTTCATCAGCTGATTTGTCCTCCTCTGCACTGGCTCCAGCACCTCCACATCCTTCTTGTAATGAGGTGCCCAAAACTGGACACAGCACTCAAGGTGTGGCTTCACCAGAGCAGACTACAAGAAGTCAATCACCTCCCTACTCCTGCTGGACACTGCATTTCTAATACAAGCCAGGATGCTTTCTTTGCCACTTGGGCACACTGCTTGCTCATGGTTTTTATTACAGCCCCCAGGTCCCTTTCCACCAGACAGCCCTCCAGACACACCTCCCCAGCCCTGTAGCCTTGGTTGGGGTTGTTGAAGATGATCAGAGGGCTGCAGCAGTCTGAGAGAGTTGGGATGCTTCAGGCTGGAGAAGAGAAGGCCCTGACCAGATCTTCTAGCAGCCTTCCAGCATGTGAAGGGAGCTTTAAGAGAGCTGGAGAGGGACTTGTTACAGGCAGTTTTAAGATATGGATGCTAGTAAGCAGGTTTTGACAAGAAGGGAAAATAAGATTAAATTTACAGACTTACAGGACACATTACAATGAAAATCTCCCATGTAAGGGTGGTGAGGCACTGGACAGTTACACTTCACATCAGCTGAGAAATACCTGATTTCAGACATAGAATCATAGAATGGTTTAGGTTGGAAGGGACCTCAAAGATCATCCAGTTCCAACACCCCACCATAGGCAGGGTGTCCCAGGTTGAGGCTATAGGGTTAAAATTTTTTTGGGGACTAGAAGATTGTTATCCAATCCCATAATTCTGCTATCTCTTTATAGACTGACAACAAGGTCAGCTCGCTCTCCTTTCCTCCTCCTCCTGCCCTGAGTGTGTGGCGGGAGCCACTTTATTTGGAACATGTAAGCAGTAGGCCTCTTGGATGGCAGAGGTGTTGGGGGCAGGGGGGGAGGATTGGAGCTCTGGGGAGTGTAGATTTAGTTTTTTGGGGATGGGGGAAACTTCAAGGGGGTTTGCCATGTTAATTGCTTTGTAATGTCTATTGCTGTATTCTCTCTAAATACAATTCTGTATTTTCTCTCCAATTTGATTTGAGACTTTAATCTCTGTCGTCTCTCTTTAAAAAAACTACAACACAGGGACATCTCCCACTAGAACAGGTCACTCAAGACCTCATCCAACTTGGTCTTGAATACCTGAAAGGAGCATCCACAATCTGATGGGCAACCTGTGCCAGTGTTTTCACCACCCTCACTGGAAAGAACTTCCTAACATCTAGTTTAAATCTCTCCTCTGCCAGTTTAAACCCAGTAACACAGTATTAAAATCCAAAGCCTACAGAGTAATTAGTTGGTTAAACACCTGATGCAGATGTGGCTTTTGGCTTGCACTATCCCTCACTTCTTAAATAATTTTAAACAGCTTTTCACAGATTAGTACTTAATTATTCATTCTGAAACAACAAAATATGAAACTCTACAATGAAAAAAAATCACAATTCATATTATTATTATTTTATTAGTCACACAGCAGCAAGAGTTCCACATACTTTATACATAAATAAAACAGTGAGTCCTAAAGAAAGGACCAAAAGCTTAGATAAAACCCAAACTGACAACACGGAAAGTGAAAACCTGTTATTTTAGATCTTGGCTGAAGCTCTGAATCTAGGTTGCTTTCACATTTATATTAAAGTTTAAGTAAGTGCCTAGTAATTTTATGAGAACGATGAGTTTGAGCCATCCAGAGTCCATTAAAACCTAAGCAGAGTTTAGCTTGCCATGGGGTATGAGAAATTCTAAGAGGTGAAAGTCTAAGTACGTTGTGGTTTTCCCTAACCTGCTGGCACTGTGTGGGAGAAAAGATGGGTAAAGTGATGGCTGTTCAGAAGTCAAGAACACAAGGTAAGACATAGCCCTGCTTGAAGTGAGTAATCTTGAAGCCTCTACACAATACATCTTCCTGTGCATGGCTGCTAACTTTGTGACATGGGCTTTTGGAGTGTGCCTCTGTGGAGGCAGCACAGCTTCCCATTTCGTTCTTAACAGAATTTGACCTGGCTGAGACTTTCTCAGATTTTCCTCCTTGCCAGCATACATTAATCTGCTTACCACAGTGGGAAAATTGCACAGAATTAACATACAGGGTTTGACACTTGGAACTGCAAGGGTAGGCAGAAGGTTGGGCATTTCCATGGTCAGAGGATTAACTCTGCTTAGAATTAAGACTCCGCTCCTCCCTAGTCCTCTTTGCATCATGGCAGCTCTTTAACAACCTGCTTTTCACACCAAATACTTGGCCATCACACAGTCTGGGGCCACCAGTGTAAGTCATTTCAGACATTTCAAAGGTGATGGGAGAACCAGGCAACAGGAACATGCTGACAAATGACATGCTGAATCATAGAATCAACCAGGTTGGAAGAGACCTCCAAGATTGTCCAGCCCAAACTAGTACCCATCCCTCGCCAATCAACTACACCATGGCACCAAGTGCCACCCAGTCTACTACCACCTCCCTGGGCAGCCCATTCCAATGCCAATCACTCTGGCAAGAACTTCCTCCTAATATCCAGCCTAGACCTCCCCCAGCACAGCTTGAGGCTGTGTCTCCTTGTTCTGTTGCTGGTTGCCTGGGAGAAGAGACCAACCCCCACCTGGCTACAACCTCCTTTCAGGTAAATGTAGACAGCAATGAGGTCACCCCTGAGCATCCTCTTCTCCAGGCTAAACACCCCCAGCTCCCTCAGCCTCTCCTCACAGTATATCAACATCTCTCTTGAATTGAGGAGCCCAGAACTTGACACAGGACTCAAGGTGTGGACTAACCAGTGCTGAAAACAGGGGAAGAATAACCTCCCTTGTCTTGCTGGCCACACTGTTCCTGATACAGGCCAAGATTCCATTGGCTCTCCTACCCACCTGGGCACACTGCTGGCTCATCTTCAGCCTACTATCTACCAGTACCCAAAGGTCCCTTTCTGCCTGGCTGCTTTCCAGCCACTCTGTCCCCAGCCGGTAGTGCTGATTGAGGTTGTTGTGGCCAAAGTGTAAAACCCTGCACTTAGCCTTGTTAAATCTCATCCCATTGGCCTCTGCCCACTCATCCAGCCTGTCTAGGTCCCTCTGCAGGGCTCTCCTACCCTCCAACAGATCAACACCTGCTCCTAGCTGGGTGTCATTTGCAAACTTACTGATGATGGACTTAATCTCCTGGTCCAGAGTGGGCCCAGCACTGATCCTTGAGGACACCACTAGTGACAGCTGCCAACTGGATGTGGCACTATTCAGCTCCACTCTCTGGTCTTGGCGCTCCAGCCAGTTCTTGACCCATATCAGAGTGAATCTGGCCAAGCCACGAGCTGCCAGCTTTGCCAGGAGCTTGTTGCAGCAGACGGCGTCAAAGGCTTTGCTGAAGTCCAGGTAGACTACATCCACAGCCTGCCCCACATTCACGAGGCAGGTCACCAGAAGTCAGCAAGTTCAGGGACTTCATAAAACATCCAGACAAACTATGCTGTACTTAGAGGATGACACTAGGTTAGATAACAGCACTGCCAACCATTTATCTACAGAAAGTGAAAGTAATAACAGTACCAAGAAATTGTTCTCCCTTTAAGATTAATTTCTCCACACATTACTGCCCACAGATAATACAGAACGGATTCAGCAGACAGGCATTGATGAACTACTTTATAAATGGCAAAACAACGCTCCACAGAGCAAGTGGAGTTAACTTCTTACCAAAGACCCACTCATTATTAATTCATGCATGCTAAAAGCAGCTCTACTAAACTATGTTTCCAAAGCATTTATCAAAGCATATGAGATCTTGTGACCATTTCATCTACTATGAAGAACAGAGAAAGATTCTGATTTAAGTTTCTCTGTCTCTTTTTTCTCCCCTTTTCTTAGTGCCATAGTGAAAGTATGGGCATTTCTGGAAGGTAAGAAATAAAGTCTTTTTTCTTTACTGAATCAAAATCTCTTTGACATCAATAGATGTTCTCTTTGCTAACAGAAGACATCTTGGAACTCTCTTTTTTTCCTGCTTCACACAACTTGCTATGGAAAGAAAGATCTGACAGGACAATCATCCTACTAACAGGCTCCTGAAGAAGAGAGAATCCCAGGAGGCCAGCACTACATCTAGGTAGGAATGCCTCAGGGAACAAATAGCTTATTTGTTTCAATGTGTGCATATCCACGAACATAGCCTTCATTTTTTCCAGATTATCTATTTTTGGATAAAGGAAACCTTCAGAATAGGAAATATGGGAATTGTCATCCTGTACTATCACCTCCTTTACCCTGCAGGTTCTCACAAGCCTCATTTCTGCTAGGCAGGCCACAAGGCAGAATCACAGCTTCACTTCTGCTAGGCAGACCACAAGGTAGATTTGGTCTTCTTGACTACTATCGGCAACAAATGGACCACTGATCCATGAGATTTGATGCTCAGCACCAAAATTTCCACCTGAATGCAACACCTAAACATTCTAAGCAAACATAAATTCATCCACATTCTCCTACAACTCTACTCTTTGTCCCAACCCCTTTTAGAAGAATGGCTGAGCACAATCTGTGTGTCTAATACCAGCAATTTATTCAAGTTATTACCAGGTTGCTATGATTAAGCAATTAGAAATATGACTCAAATTTTGCCCTAAGCACATATATAGACAAATATCCATCAATATACATAATTTAAAACGAATTACTTTTGTTCTTTCTTTTTTCTTCCTTTTTTTTTTTTTTTTCCAAACATAAAATGTTCTTCAGAGGCATATTTATTCTTTGCCAAGACAATGGAGCCATATTTCCCTGGAACAAAGTGAGCTTTGCAGGATGCTTCACCTTTCTGCATCCTTCTCCCATAAAATTCAGGGCCTTAGGAACAGTTTTGAACTGCTGATTATTAAAATATCAAAATGATATGACAGAATGATGGGTTGGCATAGCTACAAAATGAAAAAGTCTAGTCTTGCAGTACCTGCAGAAGCAGCGCTTGCTGCATGCGTGTGCTGGTTTGAAGCTAATTGGAATATTTTACTGAGAGAGATTAAATCCTTAGCTGTGAGAAGAAAGAAAAAAACCCAACAGTAACTTCTGTCATTCATTCTTCTGCTGAGAAATGAAACTAGACAAAATATAGATAAGAAACTCTTCTCACACACTTCTCAGTCCACAATTCCGCTCCTCCTCTCTTGTGTCTGTGTGCTTGCATCTGCCTTAACTCTAATCCAATCAAACCTTTTATTTCCCCTAACATTCTTGTCATCTTTTTTGACATCTCAACTCAAATCTCTCCAGATTTATCACTTGAGATATACAGGGACTGATCTGGTTATTTCTGAAGGGAGGGAAAGACAGGGAAGGGGGGAAGAGGCTTAGGTTGGGAGCCTCCTGGCAGTCTGATTGTTTTGGGAGGGATTTTGTGTTTCTGTATTACTTTTAACTTGTATGTGACTGTAAATATTTGTATATATATTGTGTATATATCTGCTTGGAAATTGTGCTAAGCTGTAAATATAGCTTCATTCCTTTACTTCCAGCCAGCTGAGTCTAGTCTGGGTGAATTCACTGCGTGTGTGGGGTGGGTAACTCCCAAACCATTCACAGTGCCCTACACATCTTAGAGCATATAGCTTTGAGATATGGATACTAGTAAATAGGTTTTGACAAGAAAGTAAAATAAAGTCAAAATTATAACATTTAAATTAGACCTAAGGAGGAAATTCTTCCCTATGAGGATGGTGAGGCACTGGAAAAGGTCACCCAGAGAAGATGCAGAGGCTGCGAGACTGAAAGTGTTTGAAGCCAGTTTGGATGGGGTCTTGGTCTAGTAGGAGATGTCCCTGCCCATGGCAGGGGAGGTTGGAACTAGATGATCTATTAACCTATTCTATGATTCATGATTCCATAATGATAGCTTCTGTGTCTAACTGGTGATTAGCAAAATTTTGGTTTTGCACTTCTACTTTGTTGAAGTACTTCTATTAGGTTCAGCTTTCTAAATCCATGGGAAGACAAAGGAAAAAAGAAAAAAACAAACGAGCAAAAAACCAAAAGCCAATAAAAGAACCTAGAGTACATCCTTTTATGTTCCTAAAATAAGTGCAGCATGGGGCCAGCACAGAGCTGCTTGTGCAAGTCAGAGCTCAGAGAATATGGAGGAGTCACAGAAGCCAAGGGTTGAGACTGCAAGCCTGTGTCCAAGAAGGACACAAAGTGAGCCCAGGAGAGGGCCACAAAGATCACAGAATAGAATGGAATCATAGAATGGTTTAGGATGGAAGTGACCTCATAGATCATCTAGTTCCAACCCCCTGCCATTAGCAGGGCTGATGATTCAAGGGCTGGAGCACCTCTGCTATGGCAATAGGCTGAGGAAGCTGAGGTTGTTCAGCCTGGAGCAGACTCCAGGGAGAATGTACTGCTGCCTTCCGATACATGAAGGGATCCTACAGGAAGGCTGCAGAGAGACTTCTTATAAGGGTGCCTAGCAATAGGACTAGGAGGAATAGTTTGAAGCTGAGGGAGAATAGGTTTAGATCAGATCTTAGGAAGACATTGTTTAGTATGAGGGTGATGAGACTGTAACAGGTTAACCAAGGAGGCTGTGGCTGGTTCCTCCCAGGAGGTGTTCAAGAGCAGACTGGATGTGGTCTTGAGAAGACAAGTCTAGTTTAAAGGTGTCCCTGCCCATGGCAGGGAGGTTGGAGTGATGATCTCAAAGGTCCCTTCCAACCTAAGCCATTCTATGATCTCACAAGCAAGTATTTTCCTGAGTGGTATGATTCAGATGTTCTCTGCAATTTTCCAACAGCTTTGCAAGATAAAGTCCACCAAAAGAAAGTAGTCATTGTGATTTCTACCAAGGTAGACATCCAAATTTACTTCATACAGAATAATCCATCTTGTCTTTAATTAGACCATTAACTAGTAATGTTTCTACTTTTGTTTAAATTCATTGAGTTATGTATCTACACAACTCAAGCATTTGGGCTGTACCTTGGGGAAGTAATTTGGACAAGAAATCTGCATCATACACTAGTAACAACTTACATCAAGAATTTATTAGCTTGTAGCTCTCAAAAGATGCTTGCCAAACTGCCATGAAAATCATTTAACATTCCATAAGTTAGGGCTGCTTAAACTTTAACAGGGTAGAAACAAAAAAGCTTGAGACTTTTTCAATGCTCTTCCCATTCTAAAGCCAGCATTTAGAGCTTTATGGTTAAGCAGTGCAATTAAGTTCTTTAAAGGAACTCACTGGGTTTTGCAGAAGCCACAAACAGTTATTGTGGTAAATATCATTGTTAAATGCCTCGAATACCCTTTAAAGCAGCAGATAGATAAGATTACTTCTGCAATACCTTTCTGAAGATAATGGAAATAAAAGAGCCAACAGGAAATTATCCTCCTATTCTCGTGGTGACAGAAAAGAAAAAGAAAGCTCAGGCTTATCTGGGCAGGCCCAACATGAATTCTGTGAATGAAGTTTTCAAAGCACGCTCTCATTTGTAGCTGCACATCCTCTAAAGGCACACTATAATAACTTCTTTCCTACACAATTAGATCTATTCCTTCTGTTTGCAGAACACAAATAAACACATACACAGCAAATACATACAAATGCGTGCAAACACACACACACACAAGTTGTGGACCTGGCTACTTCTTTGTCTCACCAACAGAAAAGGGCTGGAGCACCTCTCCAGGACAGATTGAGAGAGTTGAGGTTCAGACTGGAGAAGAGAAGGCTCCAAGTAGACCTTATTGCGGCCTTCCAGTATCTGAAGTGGGCTACAGGAAAACTGCTGAGGGACTTTTTATGGTGTTGGGTAGTGACAGGACTCAGGGGTGTGGATACAAGGCAGAAGAGGGGAGATTTTACTTTTTTGGGGGGGAACTTTGTTTATTCAGTCAAAGTTTCAGATTTAAACTTCATTAAGAATCACAGCCATGAAAATGACAACATACAAAGTGTTAAAATAAGTCTGCAGTAAACATTAGAGTAAGGGGCTTTTTAGGGTGTCAGGTAGTGGCCAGACTAGGGAGAATAGATCCAAGCTAGATGAGAGAAGATTGAGATCAGATGTTAGAAAGAAGTTCTTCATCATAAGGGTGGGGAGACACTGGAACAGGTTGTCCAGGGAGGTAGTGGAAACCTCATTCCTGAAGGTTTTTAAGGCAAGGCTGGATGCGACTCTGGGCAACCTTATCTAGTGGAAGGTGTCCCTGCCCATGGAAGGGGGGTTGGAACTAGATGAACTTTGAAGTGCCTTCCAATCTTGACAATTCTGTGGTCCTTGCTAAAGGGAGGCAGCAACCCTTCAGCTCTCCTTGGCATACTTGAAAGGGTACCTCTATAGGCTAACAAGAATTTCTTCCCAATACCCAGTCTGAATCCACCCTATGATGGAGTGTATTGAATGGAAAACTCAATATAGCTTCTGTACAGCTTTCCCTGTAACACATGTAAGTGGAAGTCTGACTAGTCTCTATGGAAGAGAAAGGCTATTTTGCTTTAAATAGTTACTAAATTTCTTCATATTAAAACATGTGACTCTATCAGCTGTTGATAGCAGCTTTAAATCAGAAACTTTTTTTCTGTCAATATCAGTTCATAAAGTTCTTTTCCGCTATTATAAGAGCTCATGGCTATCAGATGAGAATAGATATTACAACTGTGATTGCCTAATGATTCCATTTATTTATGATTACTTGTGTAAGTACTTCCAGAAACATGCTGAATTGGTTTAAATGTCACATCTTATACTTTTCATTGTCATGATGAGGATGAGAGATGAAGAGCTTGATATCAATCAACTGGACATTGAACAGTATCAATGAATTCATCAAGAAAAAAAAAACAACCATCAAATGAAACTAATTATAACTAAAATGCACACATCAAACTATCCAGCAGTTCTTGCTTGAGTTAAATCTCAAAGAGCCAGAGAGGTGATGACTGTAGCAGCTGTTTTAAGATCATATGACTCTGTACATTTTGTCACTTGAAGTGGCTGCTTCAGGCCCAAACCATGGCCTTCAAAACTAAAGTTCCACTGAGTACTTTTTCCCAATATAGAATCATAGAATCACAGAACGGTTTAGGTTGGAAGGGACCTCAAAAACCATCCAGTTCCAATCCCCCACCACAGGCAGGAATACCTACCACACAAACAGGTTGCTCAAGGCTTCATCCAACCTGGCATTGAACACTTCCAGGGAGGGAGCAGCCACAACCTCCCTGATCAACCTGTGCCAGTGTCTCACCACCCTCACTGGAAAGAACTTCTTCCTAAAATCCAGTTTAAATCTCCACTCTGCCAGTTCAAACCCATTACTCACCATCCTGTCACTACAAGATCTTGTCGATATTCCATCTCCAGCCCTCCTGTAGGACCCCTTCAGATACTGGAAGGCCACTATAAGGTCTCCTCAAAGCCTTCTCTTCTCCAGACTGAAGAGCCACAACTCTCATAGCCTGTCCTCATAGCAGAGCTGCTCCAGCCCTTCAAGCATCTTGGTGGCCTCGTCTGGACTGGCTCCAACACTTCCATGTGTTGGGGACTCCAGAACTGCACACAGTACTGCAGGTGGGGGCTCAGGAGAGCAGAGTAAAAGATGAGAATCCCCTCCCTTGCCCTGCTGGCCACACTGCTCATGCTGCAGCCCAGCACATAGTTGCTGTCTGGGTTGTACTCACTGACAGCTCATATTAAGCTTTTCATCAACCCAGACCCCCAGAGCCTTTTCCTCAGGGCTGCTCTCAGCCATTCGCCACCCAGCCTGTATCTGTGCCTGGGATTGTGCTGACCCAGATGCAGGACCTTACACTTGGCCTTGTTGAATGTCATGAGGTTGGCCTGGACCCACCTCTCCAGTCTGTCCAGGTCCCTCTGGATGGATCCCTGCCCTCTAGCAAGTCGATTGTACCACACAGCTTGGTGTCATCTGCAGACTTCTTTAGGGTGAATGATATCTGCAGTACAAAATTCTGATGCAAAATGAAGTACTGCTAATATCACAAATGGGTATCTGCACTCTGAAGAGCACTGCCCTGATTTAAGACAAGCCTCCTGTTCCCAACTGCAGAGACTCTTCAAATGCAGAAGATTCCTGTCACATATCTTATCTACAATGAACCTTTTCTTTAAAACTAGGTTAGTTAATTTTAGTTAATTTAGAGAAGAGCTCACTGTTCTCTTCTAAGGACTCACATTTCCCTTGCAACCCTTTTGGGAAAGCACAGGTTGCTATCCAGCCTCTGACAGTGCTTTTCTTCTTGCTTTACCTACCAATGCCTGCCTATAATGAAATTATTGCCTGAACACTCAGGAGGAATATTTTGGTGCTTGGATCAGGTAAGAAGTACTCTGCAAGTACTGCAGAGTCTACACCATCTCAGTCATCAGCTTACCTAGTTCAAGAAGATAAAGAACTATGGCACTAACCACTTTCTTCTCCATGTGCAGTATATTAAAAGGTTAGTATAGATTAGAGGACACTTACTCTCATAAATCTGCACAACTCAGATAATCTTTGGCTATTATGGAATACTACTTCCATCCTGTGTATCTGAGACTGTAGCTCCAAGTTAACTGACTGATGCAAACTTGTAATTAGCGCAGATGCTACCAGCACAGCCAGCAGGAGGCTAATCTCGAACCACTGCTAAGGAAGTCATGGCACTAAGATAGTTAATTCCTCAAAATGTCCACACACTTGTGAAGAGAAAAAAAACCACAAATAACCCCACCAAATACAGGCTGGGGTCGGAGTGGCTGGAGAGCAGCCAGACAGAGAGGGATCTGGGGGTGCTGATTGATACCCACCTGAACATGAGCCAGCAGTGTGCCCAGGTGGCCAAGAGAGCCAGTGGCATCCTGGCCTGCATCAGGAATGGTGTGGTCAGCAGGAGCAGGGAGGTCATTCTACCCCTGTACTCTGCACTGGTCAGACCACATCTCGAGTACTGCGTTCAGTTCTGGGCCCCCCAGTTTAGGAAGGACACTGAGATGCTCGAGCGTGTCCAGAGAAGGGCGACGAGGCTGGTGAGAGGCCTTGAGCACAGCCCTACGAGGAGAGGCTGAGGGAGCTGGGGTTGTTTAGCCTGGAGAAGAGGAGGCTCAGGGGTGACCTTATTGCTGTCTACAACTACCTGAAGGGTGGTTGTGGCCAGGGGGAGGTTGCTCTCTTCTCTCAGGTGGCCAGCACCAGAACAAGAGGACACAGCCTCAGGCTGCGCCAGGGGAAATTTCGCCTGGAGGTGAGGAGAAAGTTCTTCACTGAGAGAGTCATTGGGCACTGGAATGGGCTGCCTGGGGAGGTGGTGGAGTCATCGTCCCTGGGGCAGTTCAAGGCAAGGTTGGATGTGGCACTTGGTGCCATGGTCTAGCCTTGGGCACTGTGGTAAAGGGTTGGACTTGATGATCTGTGAGGTCTCTTCCAACCTTGGTGATACTGTGATACACGGGCATGGTAATTGTTGTATCTCTGAGGTCTGGGAAATATAATAAAAGAAGGTCAGCAATTGAACCTGTTTGAACCTGTTCTTAAATGCAGTTATGAGACATGAATGCTGACACTGCCAAGCTTTTCTGAGCTTCCACTGACATGAAAAATATGCAATTTTCACTCAGTCTTGACAACTGCTTAACTGAAATTTGCATTTTTCCTAGGATACAAGAAACACTGTATGTGTATTGCTCTGAGTAAAATCAACTGATGACAGTACTTAATTCTTCTGGTTGCTTGAGTTCTGAATTGCTTTTATGAATCCACAATAACCTCATTTCATTGTACCTGACAGCTACCTTTTTCAAGATCTTTTTGTTCAGCTAAAGAGAACAGCACACACAACCAATGAAACAACAATGCAAATTCACGGAAATGCCAAGAATTTAGGTGAAGTCAGCAAAGATTTTCTTATGAAGATGTGAAAACAGAAAAGGAATGAATCCAGACTCTGTAAATAATCCCAGAGAATACAACTTCACCATGTGACCATAAAGGCAACATGCAGACACTAGCAAGAACAAGGATGATGAAGGGACTGGAGCACTGCCTGATGAGGAAAGGCTGAGAGCCCTGGGGCTGTTCAATCTGGACAGGAGAAGCCTGAGAGGAGATCTAATAGAGGTCTATAAATATCTGAAGGCTGGAGGTTAAGAAGGAAGGGACAGAGAAAGCCTCTGCTCACCTGTGCCCTGGGATAAGACAAGGGGCAAGGGATGGAAACTACAACACGGAAAGGTCCACCTCACCATGTGGAAGAACTTCTTCACTACACAGGTCCCGAAGCACTTGAACAGGCTTCCCAGAGAGGCTGTAGAATCTCCTTTCAAGCTCTGTCTGGTTGTGCTCCTGTGCGACCTGAGCTAGATTCTATGGTCCTGCTCTGACGGGGGAGGTTGGACTGGAAGATCTCCAGAGATGCCTTCCAACCTCTAACATCCTGTGATCCCGTGAACTTGAGAAAGAGTATTTCAGCACTTTGCATGCAAGTTAAAACATGAAGGAAATATGACATTAAACACAACCTGTCTGTTTCTGAAACTTCATCTGAAGTTATTTTTGTTAATTTAAAGGGAAAAAAGGTTACCTAGACAAAACAGTACCTCGAGCTTCTTTCCCAGCTGTGATAAATCAATCCACAACTAAAGAATACTGAAGTGGTCTCTTGAATTACTTGGAAGAAGCTAGGCAACACTTATTAAGTAGCTGGTAGGTACCTACCACTTGGCAGAAGTGCTTCAGATTCGCGGTGCTTAAGAAGAGCATGGGCTATGAATTTTAGTTTATTCCTCAGCATCCATCATGCTGCTGGAGCATCCAATGACCTTTCATCTGGTTCTGTAGCCTTTGACAGTAAATCTACCTTCCTTTTAGGATCAAGCTACACTCATTGATAATCTGGACTACTTAGGCTACCCTGGCTTTAACATTTAAATGTACAAATGTAACAACTAAGTGTACAAATACAACAATTAAATGTACAAATACAAGGATGCAGTGACACTATCATTTTGTGCTGGTATAAGGTGTGGCAGACTGCTTTTACTTTCACCCTTGATACCAAAGCAAGAACTCAGATTGCATAAATAAAACCTTTACACATATTCCAATTGTGTTTACACCCAATTAAAGCAGAGGATAGAGCTCAGTGTCTATCACAGTTCAGGATCTTTCAAAGAAAACAAAAAAAATTCAGGTCCTAGGCCTGTTGAGTATTTTCAAGGTTATAAATGAATTGGAAAAAGAGCACAGCAGCTGTCAGCAGTAGAAGCTGCATATATAGTGCTTCATCCAAAAACTTATAATCATAAAGAGACCTTGAAAAGAGAATAAAGCAATCCAGAAGAGGAATATATATAACTGTGTATTTAGAGGTTTGATAACCTTTTGGAAAGTATTCTATTGCAGACTGCTACAAATTCAGAACGGCTTCGTAAAGCCAGGAGTTATTTTGTTGCATGAGATATTTCAAGTGCATTAAACATGGTTTTCTAAAACAGCTTCTCTAAGAATAAGAGTCCACACATATAAATGCATACATACTGAAGTCACTAACTCTAGATATTCTAAAACCCTCCAGCATATCCTTTGGTGTGTGAAGGGATAAAAAAGGCAAGGGTGTACATTTTACATATATATCACTATCTATCCATGGATATAACAGATATAATATATATAAACATATATATTATCTATCAAATATATATATTTTATATACATATATTACTATATTTTAATACATGTACACACACATACAGAGACATTTCCCTCAACAAACACTATGAAATTCACAGAATCACAGAATGTCAGGGGCTAGAAGTGACCTCAAAAGCTCATCTAGTCCAACCCCCCTGCAGAGCAGGATCACCTATACCAGATCACACACAGGAATGCATCCAGGCAGGTCTTGAATATCTCCAGAGAGGGAGACTCTACAACCGCCCTGGGCAGCCTGTTCCAGTCTTCTGTGACACTCACAGAGAAAAAATTTCTCCTTGTGTTTCCATGGAGCTTCATATGCCTCAACTTCCAGCCATTGCCCCTTGTCCTGTCATTGGGCATTACCCAGCAGAGCCTGGCTCCATCCTCCTGGCACTCACCCTTTGCATCTTTATCAACATTGCTGAAGTCACCCCTCAGTCCCCTCTTCTCCAAGCAGCACAGCCCCAGGTCCCTCAGGCTCTCCTTGCAAGAGAGATGCTCCATTCCTTTCATCATCTTTGCAGCTCTGTGCTGGACTCTCTCAAGCAGTTCTATGTCCTTCTTGAACCAGAGTGTCCACAACTGGACACAGTAATTAAACCTCTGCCTTACAATCTAGAAAGCTCTATAACCATTAACAACAAACGCTTTGCTCTGTACATCTTACAGAAGGCTTCCCATTTCTACCTCGTTTATCAGGTGTGACTATTCATAACTAGGTCCTTGTATAATTCTTGCTATTTTAAAGAACCTATAGAAAATATTTATGTCTCATATGGAACTCAAAGTAAATTACTTACCTTTCTTCCTGCTAAAAGCACGATTCATGGTGAAAAATCTATTCAGTCAACAATGTTTCTAGATCTGGTTTATTTTCCCTCACTTGAACCTGCAGAACAATACACATAAGAAAAAATCCATCATTATATTAGAAGACAGCTCATAATCTTCATATTCAAGACAATGCAAGTGATTTTAAGAAGTAAGAAATAAAAGAGAGCTGTGCTTTGCTGAGGAAGAAGTGGCAGCATTGGGAAGATACATCTTTGAATGCCCAGTGGCATACAGAAAGGCATTTCAAAGCTCTCCATGAAGCTCTTCTCAGTGAGACTTCAGACACACACAGCAGGTGTCATTATATGGACACATGATGGCAAATACTACACACAAATATGCTGGGAAAAAAGCTTCAAAATGAATGCTGACTACAAAACTCCATCAAAACATTCAGTTCACATTTGCACTGGCCTGTTTTCTGTCATTTGGGCTGTCAGATTATTTCAAGCTACGCTTTCATCTCCATGTAGGCTTGACATTGTGGCAAAAGGAATCACAATACAAAGATTCCACTTCACTCTTGGATTCAATACTGAAAAAAACGCCTTCTATTAGTGAAACTATCTCCCTGCTCTGATTATAGCACATTATACAAGCATTTCTATTTTTTTCTTCACTTGAATTATCTCTTAAAACACTCTTAAGTTAACATCAACTTTTATTCACAGTTTTGAGAATTTTAGCCTTCATCAACTATTTATAGGAAAAAAACCCAACCAAACAAAAAACCCAAAAACCCAATCCCCAACAGATCTGTTCAAAGCCAACCTATTTTGTAGTACATTCTCCTTTTTCAACCATGTGCAAAGACATTTCCACCATTCCTTTCCATTCTGTTCAGACCTTCCAGCCAAAAGCCACACTACTGGCAGTTCTCTGGTGTCAAAGCAGGCCAGCCAAAGGTAAAAAAGGAGAAAAAATTAGAAATAAAAATCGAAGCAACTGGTATCAGACTATCACAGAATCACAGAATGTTAGGGGCTGGATGGGACCTCAAAAGCTCATCCAGTCCAAGCCCCCTGCCAGACCACGGTCACCTAGACCGGATCACACAGGAACACATCCTGGCAGCTCTTGAATACCTCCAAAGAGGGAGAATCCACAACCTCCCTGGCAGCCTGTTCCAGTCTTTTGTCACCCTCACTGTGAAAAAAAATCTTCTTCATATTTCCATGGAGCTTCTTATGCCTCAGCTTCTACCCATTGCCCCTTGTCCTGCCATTGGGCATCACTCAGTAGAGCCTGGCTCCATCCTTCTTGCACTCACTCTTTACGTTTTTATAAACACTGATGAGGTCACCTCTCAGTCTCCTCCTCTCCAAGTTAAAGTGCCCCAGCTCACTCAGGTTCTCCTCCTAAGGAAGATGTTCCACTACCTTCAGTATTTTTGTGGCCCTGCATTGGACTGTCAAGCAGTTCCCTCAGGTCCTTCTTGAACTGAGTGGCACAGAACTGGACACAGAACTGCAGATGCAGCCTTACCAATGCAGAGTACAGGGGGAGGAGAATCTCCCTCGACCTACTAACCACAGCCCTTCTAATCCACCCCAGAATGGCATTGGCCTTCTTGGCCATCAGAGCACATTGCTGGCTCATGGGCAATCTTCCATACACAAGGATCTCCAGGTACTTTTCCTCTTTACTGCTCTCCAACAAGTCAGTCCCCAACATATACCGATTCCTGGGGTTGTTCTTTTCCAGGTGCAAGACTCTACGCTTGCCCTGGTTAAATTTGACTCCATTTCTC
The DNA here is from genome assembly GCF_015220805.1 of Pogoniulus pusillus. NCBI lineage: Eukaryota > Metazoa > Chordata > Aves > Piciformes > Lybiidae > Pogoniulus > Pogoniulus pusillus. The sequence goes on from NC_087265.1 coordinate 21,314,103, forward strand.
CCTGCCCAGCTATGAAGCCTGTCCAAGCTTCACTGAATGGCAGTACAGCCTTCCAGTGTGGCAGTCTTTCCACCCAGTTTGGTGCCATCAGCAAACTTGCTGACAGCGCTCTCTGTGCCCTCATCCAGGTCATTAATGAATATATTGAACAGAACTGGTACCAGTACTGACCCCTGGGAGACTTCACTAGCTACAGGCCTTCAACTAGACTCCATTGACCACAACTCTTTGGATTTCTCCCTTCAATCAGGTCCTAATCCACCTCACTACCTCATCCTCCACACCACACTGCCTCAGTTTAGCTGCAAGGATGCTGTTTAGCTGCAAGATAAACCACATCCACATCATCTATCCACCTGGTTATGTCCTCATTGAAGGCTATCAGGTTGGTCAAACACTGGAGTTTTACCAAGGGGCTGACTTCCCGTTGGTAAAAACACATTGGCTGCTCCTAATGACTCTCTTGTCCTTGATAAGCCTAAGGACAACATCAAGGATAAGTTGCTCCATTACCTTTCCAGGGATGGAGGTGAGGCTGGCAGGCCCATGTTTACCTGGGTCCTCCTTCTTACTCTTTTTGAAGATTAGAGTTAAAATATGACCTTTTCTTTGAAAAAAACCGAAAGTTGGGCCAGCGTTTCAAATGTGAACATCAAGATGACTGACAAACTCATTTAACATACTTCATGCACGTGATGACTTTGTGGTGCACATCTCTGTTTTTCAAGTAATTAAGTTCAATATCAAAGCAATTCTATTGGTTATTTCTGTGTAGATAGTTGATATTTTTCAGATTAGAACACGTGGATAATCACAGCTAAAACACACTTCCATGTTCTTTTCAAACAATCCCTGGAACAGGCTGCCTGGAGCAGTGTTAGAATACCCATCCCTGGAGGGATTTCAAAGACATGTAGATGTGGTGCTGAAGGACATGGTTTAGTGGTAACTTGGCTTAACGTTTGGACTTGATGACCTTAAGCATCTCTTTGAGGTCTCTATGACCTCATTTTCCATACAATCCTGTGAGTGAGAAGGAATAATCCCTGTTTACCTAAGCCACAGCACAGTACCCTAAAAGAGCAAACAATCAACATTTGCTCTTTGAAGTACATGTACCAGATGGGTTTTGGTTTACAGATTTTACTGAATAATTGAAAAGGGAGGATAGAATGAAATAAACCAAGGTAGCAAGATGTATCAAAATCACTCCAAGGGAATTATAAAATCAAGGCCCACCAGCCTCCTTTCACTATCACAGAACCACAGAAACCTCCAGGTTGGCAGAGAGGCTCAGGATCACCAAGCCAAACCTATAACCCTGTTCTGCAAGATTCACCTTAAACCATACCCCCAAGCACCACATCCAAATGACCCTTACACACATCTAGGGTGGGTGACTCCACCACCTCCCTGGGCAGCTCATTCCAGTGCCTGACCACTCTCTCAGTGAAATTTCTTTTTCCTAATGTCCAATCTCAACCTACCCAGTCTCAGCTTGAGGCCATTGCCCCTTGTTCTGTCTGTGAGAAGAGACCAGCAGCAGCCTCACCAGAATGTCCCTTCAGATAGCTGTAGACAGCAAGGAGACCTCCCCTCTTCTTTCTATCATTAGCACCACCTGGAAAGTTGTGGATATAGAGGCCAGCCAAGCCAACAAACACCCTAATGGCTCTGAAGTCCTAGGGATGATCTCAGCAGTAGCACTGAACCAGGCAATGGCATTACTGGGGTAATTCCAGTAAGTAATAGCTCACCTGGTAGGGAGTTTCACTTAAAGCTGCCAATACCTGCATAGTTCTCTTCACAGAGAGAACAGTTCAGGACTTACAACAGCGTAAATGATGACAATTCAGTGTAAATGAAGAAGCAAGCAGTGAAGAGCATTAGAATTTCAAATTTTCAGGCAACTGATGTGTTTAGCTTAGAGGACTACTTTATATAGGGAACACAGCCAGCCTGTTATAAAGACTCAGGATCTATAAGCAATGGCAGAACTTTGTTCAGGATGTTCATCTTGTCAATGAAGAAAACATTTCTTAGTAGGACAGAGTTTTGCTTTCCCCTCTTTAATACCTCTGACAGCTTTCTGGTACATCAGTAGACTAATCCCTGGGCAACCTGTTCCAGGGTCTCACCATGCTCTCGGTGAAGAACATCTTCCTAACATCCAGTCTGAATCTACCCATTTTTGGCTTTGCTTCATTCCCCCCAGTCCTATCACTACCTGACACCCTAAGAAGTCCCTCCCCAGCTTTCTTGTAGCCCCCTTATGATACTGGAAGGCCACAATAAGGTCACCTCAGTGCCTTCTCCTCTCCAGATTGAATAGCCCCAACTCCCTCAGTCTCTCCTCAAAGCAGAGCAGCTCCAGCCCTCTGATCATTCTTGTGGCCCTTCTCTGGACACCTTCCAGCACATCCATATCCCTCTTATAACAGAGGCTCCAGAACTGGACGCAGTGCTGCAGGTGGGGTCTCAGCAGTGCAGAACAGAGGAGGAGGATCACCTACCTCACCCTACCGGCCACACTTCTCTTGCTGCAGCCCAGGCTCTGGTGGCTTTCTGGGTTGCAAGAGCACACCGATGGCTCATATTGAGCTTCCCACTCATCCGCACCCCCAAGCCCCTCTCTTCAGGGCTGCTCTCAATCCAATCACTGCCCAGCCTGTACTGGTGCTTGGGATTGCCTCGGCCCAGATGCAGGACCTTGCACTTGGTTTTGTTGAACTTCACAAGGTTGGCTTTGGCTAACCTCTCTAGTCTTTCCTCACAGAAGAGATGTTCAAGTCCTGCAATCATCCCCAGCTGTGGTGGGTTAGGAACCTTCCTTCCCTCGCTATTGAAATTTACCAGACCACCTCAGACAGCCAGGAAGTAAAATGATCTATATTTACAGCAGAGCAATTTTTACAAGCATATATATACAATATAGTCACAAGTATTTACAATTATAGACTAGGTAAAAATAACACAGAAACTCTCTCCTGGACAAATAAAGCTGCCCAGAAGAGCTCAAAGCTACCCTCTCTTTCTCCTTCTGCTTTCCCAGACAGGCAAACAGAATCAACCAGCAAAGCTTACATTGTTAGCTGTTAGTGAAGAGATTACTGTGGAGTGAAATAGAAGTGAATAAGAGCAGCACTGCAGACCAGAATGGGACAAATTGTTTACTTTTTGGCTTTTTATCCCTCTCAGCAGACCAATGAATGCTATAGATTTCATCATCATTTTCTTTTTACAACCATTGATCTAATTTCTCTCAGTGAAACACTCCCGTTAGCCTCAAACCAGCACAACAGCTCCCTGTTGGATTCTCTCCAGGAGATTCCTTGAATCATGTCTCTATTGAATTGGGGAGCCCAAAACTGGATGCAGTGAAATCACTTGTTTAGAGAGGATAAAGCTGTTTTGACTATCAGAGGTATTAGGGATCAGGAAAGCAGAGCAAACCATTTCATGACTCATCACTTAGGAAGACACACCTACGTAAAAAATGTTTCTGTATTTTATTCCTAGGAGTTTCCTTCAGCTCTCTCCAGAAACCAAACCTTACCAGGAAACAAAAACCTGCATGTGATTTCACAAAACGAGTTACTGGATCAAACAGGTATAACTATAAGGAAAGCAGGGTTAGATCAGGCTAATTGTTTTGGGGCAGAGAGAAAAAGGAGAGTGAAAGACAGGAAGGGCTTAGAAAATAATTTTCTTAAACTAAGAATAATAAAAATATAAATGACAGGCAATCATCTTGGGGGGAGGGGGGGAGAGAAGATACAACATTCTCAGCCTGAAAAACAGGAGCATGCCAAGCTGAATGTTTAAGCTGACAAATCAGACTTTAAACAGTAACAGAGGAAAGCAAACATCTTCATGCCCTTTTCCCTTTGTCTTCACTGTCATTAAACTCCAGCAAGGAGAAAACTACGAAATGGTTATGGGGTGCAACGAGACTCTTGGGTTTGGCGACTGAGGTGGAAAGATCTGAAGCTGAAATCATCTCCTCTGTAATTACCTTTTAACACTAACAACACATTGGTTGCTGTCTTCTGTGCTTTATGCAGCAAAGGAAACCAAACAAAGGAAGGGGAGTGGCAGGCTTCCAGGTTCCAGCAGAAGCAACTGCAGTCCTCCCCGGCTGCTGAAATAACACCAAAGGTTCCACAGACATCTTAAAATGCCTGTGGGCTCCTTTAGGAATGCTGTGTTCTGATTTGTTTTCTAAATTTAGAGCTGTCTCAGACAAGCCAAGAGAGGGAGTACTTTGGAAGGGGACAAAACAAATCACCAGTATAACTGGTCTCATTTGTCTTATTTTCCTCTTAAAAATGGGGTATTTCTCAGGATTTCCTTGGGGCTCCCCCTCCCTTCAAATGGCATAAGATGGAACTATTACCTGGTCTAAACAGGGTTTTCTTGGTATACCTCTTTTCATGATGCAAAGAATCCTTCCAAGAACACCTCCCTAAAATCCCCAACTTGCACCCATTCTCTGTCTAGAATAAAAGAAAAAGGGGGAGCCCAATCTGTCCCTTCCCTCTCAAACACACACAGCTTCCACACAAAGCCACACTTAGGATAAGAATCCCTGAAGATTAGACACTTACCCCTCTCAGATCTCAGCCTTTCAAGCATGCTGGGTAGCATTTCTTCAAGAATGAAGCACAAAATGCCTTCAACCTTGTTTTCAAAAGGGCCACAGCACACAGGAATGTGTGATTCACTGACTTGCAATGAAATTTGGGCTTATAATGTTACTTCTGAAGGTTAAGATGAGAAACTCTGGAATATGGCAACAGTTTAAAAATGCTTTTTCTGAATTAAGACAAAACCAGCAGGAAAATATTGTCCTGACAAGATATGTGACGTAATGAAGAGAAAAAAAGAGCTATACAAAACCAAACATCATCATGTCAAAACGTACCCCGTCCTCTTGTATGGTTTGATGTAACACCTCCTTATGACTTTACTGTTTCAGAGAAGAAAAAGATACTGACACATCAAAGAACAAAATTCAGTCTAGGCTTGATTAGGGCACTAGAACATCTCTCTTAGAAAGAAAATCTAGGAGACTTGGGGCTTTTTAGCCTGGAGAAGAGAAGACTGAGAGGAGGATCTTATAAATACTTATAAATACTTAAAGGGTGAGCATCAGGAGGATGGGGCCAGTCTTTTTTCAATGATGCCCAGTGATCAGACAAGAGGTAAGTGGCACAAACTTGAACAGAGGATATTCCATCCAAGCATGAGGAAGAACTTCTTTACTGTGCGGGTGTTAGAGCACTTGAATAGACTGTCCAGAGAAGTAATGGAGTCTCCATTCCTGGAGGCATTCAAAAACCCACCTAGACACCATCTTGGGCAACCTGCTCTGGGTAAACCTTCTTTAGCAGAGGGGTTGAACTGGAACGCTCTCTAGAGATCCCTTCCATGCCCTAACATTGTGTGACCTGAGCCTTCACTCACATGCAGCTTTTCCTAATGTTCACAGGAAACAAGCAGAGTTACATTCAAGGTTATGTAAATGTGTCCTCTAAGTTCTTAACTGATGGTGGAATCAGGAATACAGGAATGAAAACAACAGCATTTAAACTGAATGTAGTGCCACGAAATCTAGCAGGAAAAATACCTCTCCAAGATCCACAAAACCAGCACAGCTCTACGGGCTTGACCAAAATTGAACACCTTTCTGTCGGCTGAAGTTCTTCGCCTCTGCTTGGGCTTTACAATTGCACAGAAGCGCAGAGTACAAAGGAGAACATCCAGTTACTGGCAAGCTGTAAAGTTCTATTAATCTCCACATTTTCAAAACCACTCCTTAGCCAGAATCAAGTGCCAGGCATACTTCTGGGGTGGAGGGAAGCCTGCAAGAAGTCCAGCACTAATTCTTGTAATTCTCCACTTACACAGTGGGGGTAGAGAACCTTGTCAAGAACTGCTGTTGTACCTAGTGCTCTCGTCTCCCTGCTACCAAAGTACACCTTCTTGTTGATCTTCTCTACAGAGCAAGGCTCAAACAAGAGCTCTGGTAGACTGTCAGTCTGCAGTGAGGGAGGCGTGAAAGTGAAGTGACCAAAAGGTGTCACAGGGGCTCACCAAGTGAGAGTGAAGACAGCAGCGGTCTGGCAAATTGCAGAACAGCTGTAAAGCACGTCCCTAAAACATGGCTCACCTTCCAAAACACTCTCCTGTGAAAGGGATAGGCTGGTACATATGCTAACCTGAAGGCTAAAAACATGTCTATAGTCTTGCAGTGATCACAGCCCCTCTTCTCCAAGCTGCTGAAACTAGCTGGAATGTACAGAACAATCAATCACTCATGCTCTGTTTTTCCTTCTCATTCAACCACTGCGACAAATGTTTCTCCCCCCACAGCAAGAACTCTTTTAGACCACAGGTAGAACATTGTTCTTACAATGGCCTGCCAAAGCTAGAGGAGTACTCAGAGAAACTGGAGACAAGCAGACAGTCCTGTTTTGCTACAAACACCAGAGCAAAGAAAGGCGAGAAATCAGAAAACCTGTATGAAACTCATGAATTTCAGACCAGCTGGCAGTGTTTGAGCAAGTGGCTTTTTTACTCTCCTATTTCCTAAAAATAACTTCTTCCTTTCAACAGGAAAGAAAAAAAAACCATATACAACTAACAGGTAAGGAAGAGGACATCATTGAGACATCTGATAGCAAACACAGCTCCTTTGGCAAGGTTACACTAACTTCTGTTTTACAGCAAGAAGAAACATCATCTTCAAGAAATATAACAAGAACATATTTCAAGCAGAAGTCTGAAGAAAAGGAGTTTAGAACTGCAATCCTCAGGTGAGTTGCAAATAGCACCACCTTAAGAAAAAAAAAAAAAAGAAAAAATAAAAAGAAAGAAAACCAGAAAATCTACTTTCTGTTCAGAAAAACAGTTCCCTAGATTTCCAGAACTGCATTTAGTTCTGGTGTCCCCATCAAAAGGAATTAGAACTGATGGAGCAAGTCCAGAAGAGGGCCACAAAGATGACTCTAGTGCTGGAGCACCTCTGCTACAAGGATAGACTGAGGGAGCTGGGGTTGCTTGGCCTGGAGAAGATCCCTGGGGCACCTCATAGCTACCTTCCAATCCCTGAAGGGAGCCTACAGCAAAGCTGCAGATTTTTCATAAGGGTGTTTAAAAATCAGACAAGGAGGAATGGTTTGAAGATGAGAGACAGTAGGTTTAGACTGTATCTTGGGAAGATGTTCTTCAGTGTGAGGGTAGTGGGACTCTGAAACAGGCTGCCCAGGGAGGCTGTGGATGTCTCTTCTCTGGAAGTGTTCAAGACCAGACGGATGAGGCCTTGATCAAGCTGGTCTAGTTGAGAGGCATCTCTGCCCATGGCACGGGGGATTGGAGTGGATGATCTTCAAGATGTCATCCACCCCAACTCATTCTATGATTTGTTTTGCAAGCATTAGAAAAGATGCTCTATTTCATAGAATGGTTTAGGTTGGAAGGGAACTCAAAGATCATACAGTTCCAACCTCCCACCAGATGACAGGACACCTCCCACTACAACAGCCTTGAGCAAAGGCTTCATCCAACCTGGCCTTGAACATGTCCAGGGAGGGAGCAGCCACAGCCTCCCTGGGCAACCAGCGCCAGTGTCTCACCACTCTCACTGGAAAGAGCTTCTTCCTAACATCCAGTTTAAATCTCCCCTCTGCCAGTTCAAACCCATTACTCCTCATCCTGTCATTACAAGATCTTGTCAGTAAGTCCCTCCCCAGCCCTCCTGTAGGCCCCTTCCGATTCTGGAAGGCCACTACAAGGTCTCCTCAAAGCCTTCTCTTCTCCAGACTGAAGAGTGACAACTCTCATAGCCTGTCCTCATAACAGGATGCTCCAGTCCTCTGAGCATCTTCATGGCCTCCCCTGGACTGGCTCCAACACTCCCATGTCCTTCTTGTGTTGGAGGCTCCAGAACTGCACACACTACTCCAGGTGGGGACTCAGGAGAGCAGAGTAAAAGGGCAGAATCCCCTCCCTTGCCCAGCTGGCCACACTGCTCTTGCTGCAGCCCAGCCCACAGTTGCTGTCTGGACTGCACTCACACTGCCAGGTCAGGTTGAGCTTTTCATCAACCCAGACCCTCCAGGCCTTTCCTTCAGGGCTGCTCTCAGCCATTTGTCACACAGACTGGATTTGTGCTTGGAATTGCATCGACTCAGGTGCAGGACCTTACACTTGGCCTTGTTGAATGTCATGAGGTTGGCATGGGCCCACCTCTCCAGCCTGTCTGGATGGATCCCTGCCCTCTAGCAAGTCATCTGTGCCACACAGCTTGGTATCACTGAATGGCTTAGGTTGGAAGGGACCTCATAGATAATCTAGTTCCAAGCCCCTGCCAGAGGTAGGGACACCTCCCACTAGAACAGGTATCATCTGCATACTTTTTTTAAATATTGTACTTTTCATCATAATTTGTTGTAAACTATTTTTCTGCATTATACTTATCAATGATTGTGTGGACATTTATTAGTGGATTACATTAGTCACAGAACTAGCTGAAATTATTACAAACAAATGGAGCTATTTTTAAACCCAGAATATTCCTTTCTTCCCAAACTTGTCTTATTTTGCAAGAAAAAAAAATACTTTTACCATAATTACTATAACAGAATATTTTTAACGGAAAGCAGGAGGAGCTTCCTCATCCCTCAAATACACAACTGCCAGTGTCTAGTGAAGCATGGTGAAGGATTTCAGCCATGTCAGCCTAATTTCTACTCTGCTGTACAGGAACTTATAGATGTCATAGAATCATAGAATCAACCAGGTTGGAAGAGACCTCCAAGATCATCCAGTCCAACCTATCCCCCAGCCCTATCCAGTCAACTAGACCATGGCACTAAGTGCCTCATCCAGGCTTTTCTTGAACATCTCCAGGGATGGTGCCTCCACCACCTCCCTGGGCAGCCCATTCCAATGCCAATCACTCTCTCTGGGAAGAACTTCCTCCTAACATCCAGCTTATACCTACCCCAGCACAACTTGAGACTGTGTCCCCTTGTTCTATTGGTGGTTGCCTGGGAGAATAGACCAACCCCCACCTGGCTACAATGTCCCTTCAGGTAGTTGTAGACGGCAATGAGGTCACCCCTGAGCCTCCTCTTCTCCAAGCTAAACAACCCCAGCTCCCTCAGTCTCTTCTCATAGGGTTTATGTTCCAGGCCCCTCACCAGCTTTGTTGCCCTTCTCTGGACACGTTCCAGCACCTCAATATCTCTCTTGCATTGAGGGGTCCAGAACTGTCAAATGCTCATGAGCCAGTAGGAAGGATTTTCACATGCTCTCTTCCAAAGAACCTGGGCACTTTAACCTGCTTCAAAAGACAAACATCTTGTTCATTTACAGACAAGACCATCTGTATTAGACATTCCATTAGCCATCTCTACAGAATCTGAACAAGATTTATGCCTGCTCCACTACTTCAAGATATATGATGGAGAGCCATGGGAGCTTTGCCAGTGTTTTGTTTTTAACAGTAGCGAAGTTAGCTTCAGTGACGGGGTTCACCATGAACAGGTAAATAAAACAGATCTGAAAAATGAAAGAGCTCTGGTAGAAGGGATACTAGACCACAAGCTTTTTAACTTGATGTATGAATAATTATCATTCAAAATTTTACTTGATGGATATATAGAGTTGAAGTATGTCCTGACACTGAACAAAGTTATTTCTATGCTGGCATGATGGTTTCTTCTCTGGACAATTCGACTGCTCCACATGCCACCTAAAGAAGCTATTTATTTACTTACTGGCAGATTATTTCCAAATGTTCTACTGCATTTCCTTTGGCAGGGCTGAAGTAGAACAAAAAAAAGTTAAGTTTTCATGTCTCCAAAGCCAGCAAATTCTTCTCAGCCCCTTGCAACTGTTGTAAAAAGTGCTGCTGACACGGAAGGCAAAGGTAAGACAAATCAGCAGATATTCTGAAGGTAACCTCCACAGAAAGCACAGCAATTTTAGAAACAACCCAGCTCCATTATGCTTATTACAAAAAGCTCATCCTACTTACCAGATCTGTTCAACAGCTTCCATTCTACTACTTTACTGAAAGTTTATTTAGCTGAATTAGAAAAATGCATCAGACCTATCACCGTGCACACATGCTCAGTGCATTACCCTAAGACCACTTGGTGTGCTTACATCAACATGCATTAGACAACCTCATGAAGTTCAGCAAGACCAAATGCAAGGTCCTGCAGCTGGGGCGAGGTAATCCCAAGCTCCAGTACAGGCTGGGCAGAGACTGGATTGAGAGCAGCCCTGAAGAGACAGGCTTGGGGGTGCAGGCAAGTGAGAAGCTCAACATGAGCCATCAGCATGCTCCTGCAGTCCAGAAAGCCAACCAGAGCCTGGGCTGCAGCAAGAGAAGTGTGACCAGCAGGGTGAGGGAGGTGATCAGTCTCCTCTACTCTACACTGGGGAGACCCCACCTGGAGTACTGTGTCTAGTTCTGGAGCCCCTGTTACAAGAGGGATATGGATGTGCTGGAAGGTGTCCAGGGAAGAGCAACAAGAGTGATCAGAGGGCTGCTCTGCTTTGAGGAGAGACTGAGAGAGTTTGGGCTATTCAATCTGGAGAGGAGAAGGCTCTGAGGTGACCTTATTGTGGCCTTCCAGTATCTTAAGAAAGCTTGGGAGGGACTTTTTAGGGTGTCAGGTAGTGACAGGACTGAGGGGAATGGAGAAAAGCTAAAAATGGGTAGATTCAGACAGGGTGTTAGGAAGACGTTTTACACCAAGAGGGTGGTGAGACCCTGAAACAGGTTGCTCAAGGAGGTGGTGGAAGCTCCATCCCTGGAGGTGTTTAAGGCCAGGCTGGATGAGGCTCTAGACAGCCTGATCTAGTGTGAGGTGTCCCTGCCC